>NC_077246.1:57294919-58592919 GCF_947179165.1 Solanum dulcamara
ACCAATTGATGAAATTCCACATACCTGGATTGGAATCACTAGCTTGAATCTTGGAATGGAGACTTGAAGCTTGGAACCTTAGTTTTTGCTTGAGAGGAGACTTGAGAAAGAGGAAATCTAATTTGAGGGTTATGATTCAGAGGAAGGATTTGTTGACAACTAATTTTAACCCTCCTTTTCTCCATTTTACTCATTTGAATGTCTATTTTAGTTTGTGAGGTAAAACAGTACTATTTCTACTTATTTTATCAAATTGTATGCTAATAAATATTGTAACACTATTTTTACTTATTTTATCAAATTGTGTGATAACAAATATTATTTGCATCATCATCATCATGTGAATAAAAAAAGGTGGGTGAGCATTCATATTGTGAGACCCCAAAAACGTGAAAGATCCTAAATCAAGAAATCAAGGATGTATTCTTAGAAAATTGCAGAATCTAGCACCAGGGGCCAACCACGGACTATGATAAGCACCACAGACTGTGGTGAGAAATCGTGATAGAGATTCAGAGACTCAGCACTTATAGGGAAGGAACCACGAAGGAGGACCATAGAGCGTGGTGAGCATTATGGACCGTGAAGCTCTCTGTGGTGACCCCTCCCTATGACCCTCAAAATATTTCTAAAGCAGGGTCCACGGATGACCACCACGGATCGTGGAACCCTCCACGGACCGTGGTATGTCCTTGTGGTGGAAACCATACAAGTCTCCTGCAGGACCTGTACCACGGCCGTCTTTCACGGCCCGTAATGCCCTTCACAAACCATGAATGTGCTCCGTGGTAAAACTTCAGAGGCTACCCCTATAGGTCCTTTTCCAAATATTTTTAAGTTCCTTACCAAAGGACCCCACCATAGATTGTGGTGAGAACCACGGACTGTGAAGGGTTCCCGTGAAGTTCTTTCCGGCTAGATTTTAAGAACAATATTCTAGTCTTTTTCGGCTGAATCCTTCTATCTAAAGACCCTAAAATCTCTAAAACCTTCATTCTCCATATTTAAACTCAATACACTAAATTCCCCTCCTCTCAAACTCTCCCAAGAACTTCAAGGCAAAGCTAGGGTTTGCACTACATGACATTCAAGTCTTTTTTTTTCTTCACATTTCCATAGGGATTTTGTGTTCCCAAGGTATGTGAGTTTCCATCCATGGGTCTTTCCACCCATGGATCCCATAAGTTCTTCTCAACTTGATATCTCAATTCTAATGATGAATCTTCATGGGCATTTATATAATGACTCTATATGCATAGATTATGATATATTTTAAGTTTATTTACCTAGATTGATGTGTTTTGACTCTCCATTGCATGAATAGAATGATTTGCTAAAGTGCCTATATGAAGACTTGAAAGAGGTTTTAAGTATGAATGGTTGGTTGTTTGAGATGTTCTAAATTGATGTATTTCATCACTCTCATATTTCATCACTCTCATACATACAAGAACTCTTTAAAATACATTTGAAGGTTTTCTGAAAAGAACCCACCTAGTTTTCCTCGTGATTTAAGCAATGTTGAAATGATGTTTTTGGACTCCAAATGAATGATATGAGGTAAATGTTTATGTAAAGGGAGTCTTATGAAATGATTGATTGATGAAAGGACATCTTAGCCAAAATAAGTTTTCAATGTGAAAGGACAATTCTCGCATTGAATCAAATGAAAGGTTTTAAGGAGCTATTCCACCGAATGATGATCTAATGTAAAGTTATATATAATGCTTATATTACTATTATATCTAAATGTTATTCCGTGGGATTAACCTAGCACCGAATGTAGCATGTAGGTGAGAACTCAACCTAAGGGCTCCTTAAGTAAAGTTTCATGTTGCATTAACTATGCGCCAACATAGAGCCTTTGTCGGCTATTTTATGCTAGTGGATCCACGATTAGCCGTTAAAATTAAATTTAAAGAAATGATTAAGGTTGACGGAGTTCTACCTGGAAAGTAGACTTCCCAAGCCAACGTAGGGGGGTTATGTTGGATTTCATGTAATAGCTCACATAATCTTAAATGTTGATTGCGATCATTTTCCCATAAAATAAATGTTTTAAGTTTCACATGATGTTTCTTATGCATGCATTCACTTATGCATATTGCTTATATATATGACTCAATGTTCTTCATTATTGCATGCTCACATAATTAGTACATTCAAAGTACTAACAAATACTTTTGCCTACATGATATCACATGTAGGAATCAACGTTGCTCCATATTCTCCTCCTCATGTCTAGATTGATCATTAAAGACTATGATTAGTGGTAAGTTCCCATAATTCAGGAATGATACTCCTATCTTTCTAACTTATGTTATCATTAGAAACTTGAATTACATTTTAGTATTTTGACCTAATCTTGAGGGTAAGCTAGGAACATGTCTTAGCCTCCGCCAAGTCTTAACATAAAAGGTATTATTGGACATAATAAATGATGTTATGATGACTTGATTCATATTAAATGTCAAATTCCTTAGTCCCGATATCTATTTATGTTTCTGCATATTTATTTATCATTACCAATGAGATGCTTAATAAATTCTAAGAGGCTTGAATGAGGTACCTTCAGGTGCTTTATTCGCCGTGTCATGTGTAGGCCCTAGGCTTGGGTCGTGAAAACTTGGTATTAGAACGTGAGGTTTTGAAATGGTCCTCATAGTCCAATATACCATGTCAAATAGGGTCTTGATTCATGGTTGTGAAGTGCGCCACAACAATGAATAGGAGACTATGGGACCTTTAGAAAAGTTTTCACTTCTTTCAAATACATGTAATACCTTAGAGTGTCCTAAGCCTTCCTTTAACTAACGACCCGTTCTGTGTTCTCTAGATAATGCCTCGAGGAAGAGCACCTCCAAGAGAAAGGGTTGATGATGAGGACCAAGCTCTTGCGGTTCCTGATGTCCCACATCATGATGAAGGGGTAACCCATGCAGAGTTTCGCAATATCATCACATTGTTGGCTCAAGATGTAGCCAACCAAGGGAATCAAGGCATTCCCCCTCCTCAAGTATGAAATTTGGCCTCTAGGATTCGAGATTTTCAAAGAATAAATCCATCCGAGTTTGATGGTTCTAAGATAGATGAGGACCTATGGATTTCATTAATGAGGAGTACCAGGTTGTGGCTATCATGGGTGTGCCACCGAATGAGAAGGTCGGGCTAGTGGCCTATGAACTCAAAGGTGTGTCTCGAGTGTGGTATGAACAATAGGTTATTGAGATGGATGAAGAAATAGGGTCAATAGGATGGAAAGAGTTCCAAGGTGCCTTCCTAGATCACTTCTTTCCATTGGAGCTAAGGGAGGTCAAAATCCAAGAGTTCATCAACCTTCGTCAAGGGAGTATGCCCTCAAATTCACTAAGTTATCTACGTATGCTCCCTTCATGGTCTCTGACCCCCGGTCAAGGGTGGGTAAGTTTATTTTCGATGTCTCAAGCTTGGTGTCCAAGGAGTACAAAACGGCCATATTGGTCAAAGAGATGGACATCTCTCGACTAATGACGTATGTAGATCAAATTGAAGAAGAGATGTTAAGGGAGAGGTCAAGAGGGTTCAAAAAGGCAAGAGTGTATGGAGGAGGGTTCAAATCTCAAAGGTTCTATTATGGTAACAATGGAAAAAGCCAAGGTGGGCAGTGGTTGGTGGGACAAGGTTCCACCAATACTTCTCCTCCCAAGTTCAACAAGGGCAAGGTACTAATCTGATGGTCCCAAGAGAAAATATTGGTGCCCAAGATTTCCTCACTTGCAAAAAGTGTGGGAGGACCCACAAAAAGGAGTATTTGGTGGGCTCCAATGCATATTTCAAAAGTGGCAATCCGAGTCATCATGCTCAGGATTGTAGAGGTGGTGGTGGTGCTAGGCCTCATGGCCAAGTTGTCATGGACAAAAAGCTCAGGGAGATCTTCAACCCACCAACCATTTCTATGCCTTACATGGGAGGCAAGAAGTTGAGGAAGAACCAAATGTATTTATCGATATGTTAAAAGTCTTTACTTTTGATGTGTATGCATTGTTAGATTCGGTGAAAACTTGTCAGTTATTACTCCATTCTTAGGTAATAGGTTTGATATATTACTCGAAATGTTAGTATAGCCTTAGTTGGTGTCTAGCCCTATTGGTGAGTCGGTTATGGCTAGAAAGTCTATAAGGGTTGTTCCATGTCCATTTTGCATAAAGTTGTTCTTTGTGATCTCATAGAGCTTCACGTGGTAGATTTCGATGTTATACTTAGGATAGATTTCTTACATGTGTCTTATGCTTTCATAGATTTGAGCACTCGTCGAGTCAAGTTTCAATTTCTAAATGAGTCCATTCTTGAATGGGAGGGTCGTAATTCGGTAGTGAAGGGTAAGTTCATTTCTTATTTGAAGGCCTGGAAGTTGATTGCTAAGGGTTGCATCTATAAATTGTAAGGGTTAGGGATGTCGACTTCGAAAGTCCTTCTCTTGAGTTGGTCCTCATAGTCAATGAGTTCCCCGATGACCTTCTCGGTATCTCTCTCAAAAGGGAAGTCAATTTCGGTATCGATCTCCTCCCCGATACCCAATTTATCTCTATTCCTCCTTACCGAATGGCCCAAATGGAATTAAAGGAGTTGAAGGAATAATTAAGGGACTTGTTAGAAAAAGGGTTCATAAGGCCAAGTATTTCACCATAGGGTGCTCTCGTGCAATTTGTAAGAAAGAAGGATAGGTCGCTTCAAATGTGCATAGAGTACCGTCAATTGAACAAAGTGACCATTAAGAACAAGTACCCAACCCCTAGAATAAATGACTTGTTTGATCAATTATAAGGGGCAAGTTACTTCTCCAAGATTGGCCTTCGGTCCGGCTATCACCAACTAAGGGTGAGAGAGCGTGACATTCCCAAAATGGCCTTTTGGAAAAGGTATGGTCACTTTGAGTTCGTAGTGATGAGTTTTGGGTTGACTAATGTACTGACAATGTTTATGGACCTAATGAATATAGTGTTAAAACCCTACCTTGATGCTTTTGTTGTGGTCTTCATTGATGATATTTTAATCTACTCTCGGGATGAGGAAGAGCATAAGAATAACTTGAGGGTTGTGCTTCAAACATTAAGGTATAAGAAATTGTTTGCAAAATTTAGTAAGTGTGGATTTTGTTTGAAGGAGGTGGGATTTCTTGGTCATATAGTTTTCGGAGACGGGATCAAGGTTGACCATAAAAAAACGGAGGCGGTCAAGAATTGGCCTAGACCATAGTCTCCTTCGGAGATTAGGAGCTTCTTGGGTCTAGCCGGGTACTATAGAAGGTTCGTTGAAGGATTTTCTTCCATCTTATCTCCTATAATGAAATTGACCCAAAAGAAGGCAAACTTCATATGGATGGATGAGTGTGAGGAGAGTTTCCAAACGTTGAAAGATCGACTTACCTCTGCTCCTATTTTGACTCTACCAGAAGGATTAAAAGGGTTTGTGTTTTACTGTGATGCATCAAAGATTGGTATGGGTCCGAATACTCTTTGGTGGCAGACGTTAAATCAAAATAAGACCTTGACCCGGCAATTTTTGAACTAAAGAAGTTGGTGAAGGAAAAATGGTAGAGGTCTTTTCATAAGGGGGAGATGGGGTGCTATACTACCAAGGTCGGTTATGTGTTCCAAATGTGGATATCCTAAGGAGTTTGATCTTGGTTCAGGCTCATAATTCTTTATACTCTATACATCCCGGTTCAATGAAAATATATCGAGACTTAAAGGAGTTTTATTGGTGGGGTAGCATAAAAAAGGACATAGCAAGGTTTGTTACCGAATGTCCGAATTGCCAAAAAGTGAAGGCCAAACACCAAAGGTCGGGTGGCCTATCACAAGATATCGAAATACATAATTAGAAGTGGGAAGAGGTGAACATGGATTTTGTAGTGGGTTTGCCTCATACTCGAAAGTGTCATAATTTGATTTGGGTAATTATTGATAGAATAACTAACTCAGCTCACTTCCTACCGGTTAAGACCTCATATAGTGCCAAAGATTATGCTAAGTTGTATATACGGGAGTTGTTGAGGTTGCATGGTGTGCCAATGTCCATTATTTTCGATCGAGGTTTACAATTCACTTCTTACTTTTGGAAATCATTTCAGATGGGCCTAGGCACTAAGGTAAAGTTAAGCACCGCATTACATCCTCAAACCGATGGGCAAGGCGAAAGAACAATTCAAAAAGTAGAGAATATGTTAAGGTATTGTGTGTTGGAGGTCAAGGAAAATTGGGATGATCATCAACTGCTCATCGAATTCCCCTATAATAATAGCTACCACTCAAGTATCGAGATGATGCTATTTGAGGCTTTGTATAGGAGATGTTGTAAGTCTCCGATTGGGTGGTTTGAAATAGGCAAAATTCCCTTGTTAGGTCCCGATTTGGTACTTGATTCTCTAGAGAAGGTGAAGGTCATTAGAGAAAGGTTGAAGACATCGTAAAGTTGTCAAAAGTCCTATTTTGATACTAGGAGAAGGGATCTTGAGTTTAATGTGTATGATTGGGTGTATTTGAAGGTTTCACACATGAAGGGTGTTGTTCGGTTTGGTAAGAAAGAGAAATTGAGCCCTAGGTATGTAGGGCCTTATAGAATCTTAAAGCGGGTTGGCAAAGTTGATTAAGTGTTAGAATTACCTTTGGAAATGGTCATGGTTCATCCGGTGTTCCATGTGTCTATGTTGAGAGAATGTGTGGGAGATCCTAGTTCCATAGTCCCCTTGGAGATAGTAAACATTGAAGAGAATTTGACCTATGAAAAGGTTCCAGTTGAAATTCTAGACCAACAAGTCAATAGATTGAGGAACAAAGAAATTGCATCCGTTAAAGTCCTTTGGAGAAATCAACAAGTTGAAAGTGCTACATGGGAAGCGGAAGCAGAAGCGGATATGATGAAATGTTACCTTCATATTTTTTATCCTACTCAAGCCTAAGGTAATAAATCATTCATTCTCAAGTATTTAAGAATCTTATGTTTCAGTTTTCCAAGTCTTCATATGCATGCATGTTCATGAAGTTGAATTTTAAAGTTATATTTTGTACTAAAGCTTAAAGATTTTATATTTGATGCATTTCAAGTGTCATCGTATACATGTTGGGTTTCTAGTCCTTATGCTATGTCCTTTTCTATGCTAATGATTCTCATTCGAGGATGAATGTTCCCAAGGAGAAGATATTGTAAGACCCCAAAACCGTAAAAGGTCCTAAATCAAGGAACCAAAGATGTATTATTAGAAAGTTGCAGAATCTAGCACTAGGAGTTGACAACAGAATCCATCATGGACCATGGTAAGAACCACAGACTGTGGTGAGCAACCGTGGTAGAGATTTATAGAGTCAACACTTAGAAAGAAGGAACCACGAAGGAGGACCACAGAGCGTGGTGAGCACCACGGATGGTGAAACCCTCTGTGGTAACCCCTCCCCAAGACCTCAAAAATATTCCTAAGGTAGGGTCTACATATGACCACCAAAGATCGTGGAATCCACCACGGACCGTGGTGTGTCCTCGTGGTGGATACCCTGCAAGTCCACCTATAGGACCTGCACCATGGCCGCCTTTCACGGCCCGTAATGCCCTTCACGAATAGTGAATGTGCTCCGTGGTAAGACTTTAGAGACTAACCCTGCAGGTCCTTTTCCAAATATTTTAAAGTTCCTTACCACAGGACCCCACCACGGACCATGGTGAGAACCACATACCGTGAAGGGTTTCTGTGAAGTTCTTTCTGGCCAAATTTTAAGAACAGTATTCTAGTATTTTCTTACATTTTAATTCTAAATCATGTGGTTTTAGAGGATGAATCCTTCTATCTAAATACCCTAAAAGATCTAAAACCCTCATTCTCCATATTTAGACTCAATACACTAAATTCTCCTCCTCTCAAACTCTCCCAAGAACTTTAAGGCAAGGCTAAGGTTTCCATTACAAGGCATTCAAGTGTCCTTTATTCTTAAAGTTTCCATAGGGATTTTGTGTTCCCAAGGGATGTGAGTTTCCATACATGGGTATTTCCACCCATGGAGCCCATAAGTTCTTCTCAACTTGATATTTCAATTCTAATGATGAATCTTCATGGGATTTTATATAATGACTCTAAATGCATAGATTATGATGTATTTTAAGTTTATTTACCTATATTGATGTGGTTTGACTTTCCATTGCATGAATAGAATAATTTGCTAAAGTGCCTATATGAAGGAATAAAATAGGCTTTAAGTATGAATGGTGGGTTGTTTGAGATATTCTAAATTGATGTATTTCTTCCCTCTCATACATGCAAGAACTCTTTAAAATGCATTTGAAGGTTTTATGAAAAGAACCCACCTAGGTTTCCTCATGATTTAAGCAAAGTTGAAATGAAGTTTTTGGACCCTAAATTAATGATATGAGGCAAATTTTTATGTAATTGGAGTCTTATGAAATGATTGATTGTTGAAAGGGCTTCTTAGCCAAAGTAAGATTTCAATGTGAAAGGACAATTCTCGCATTGATTTGCATTGAATCAAATGGAAGGTTTTAGGGAGCTATTCCACCGAATGATGATTTAATGTAATGTTATATAATGCTTATGTTACTATAATATCTAAGTGTTATTCTATGGGATTGACCTACCTCTGAATGTAACATGTAGGTGGGGACTCAACCTAAGGGGTCCTTAAGTAAAGTCTCATGTTGCATTAACTATGCGCCAATATAGGGGTCCTTGTTGGCTATTTTAGGCTAGTGGATCTACGATTAGCCGTTAAAGTTAAAATTAAAGAAATGATTAAAGTTGACGAGTTCTACTTGGCAAGTAGACTCCCTGTGCCATCGTAGAGGGGTTATGTTGGATTCCGTTAAATAGCTTGCATGGTCTTAAATATTGGTTACAATCGCTTTCTCACAAAATGTACGTTTTAAGGTTTCACATGGATGCATTCACTTATGCATATTACCTAAATATATGACTCAATGTTCTTCATTATTGCATGCTCAGATACTTAGTAAATTCAAAGTACTAACACATACTTTTTCCTATATGATATTACTAAGTAGGAACCGGCGTTGCTCCATATTCTCCTCCTCGAGGCTAGATTGATCATTGAAGGCCACTACTAGTGGTGAGTTCCCATGATCCGGAAAAAATACTCCTATCTTTCTAGCTTATGTTATGATTAGACACTTGAATTATATTTTAGTATTTTGACCTAATCTTGAGGGTGAGTTAGGGATAGTCTTATCCCTCGCTAAGTCTTAACGTAGAAGGTATTGTTGGACATAGTAATTGATGTTATGATGACTTGATTCGTATTTAATGTCAAATTCCTTAGTTCCAATACCCCTTTATGTTTTCGCATATTTGTTTATCATTACGGATGAAATGCTCAATAAATGCTAAGAAGCTTGGGTGAGATACCTCCGGATGCTTCATTCATCATGTCACGTCTAGGTAGGCTTAGATCGAGAAACATATAGTTGGCAACTTCTTTAAATATTATTATAATAGTAATTGTTATTTTTGTTGTCTTATAAAAGTCTGACATCATGATAGACAATATCTAAACAACATAGGCGGAATATAACTGTTTGTTTGAAAGCCTCTACTACATTAGTGAATCTTTTAGATAAGTCCCTAGCTAACTCTAAATTTTCTGAAACTAGAAAGTAAGCAGTGAAAGAAAATGTAAGGGGACGTCCTATGATCATGAGGACTCGCTAAGATATTGCAAGCTAATAGGAACCTGTACTAACTATGAACCTTATAATCAACATCATAACCTATATTATAAAATAATATAGGAAGAAAAGTATGCAGTCAGTATATCCAAGTACTGAGTATGGCAAACTGCATGAAATTATGGCATCTAAACATGCAATGATCAAGTATAAATCATGAAAATTGAGTAACTGAACTAAAATATCTAAAATACATGATCAATTTAATAATCTAAAAGTCTGACTGTGGGAGATTTACTAATAACAGATATAAACCATGTAAACTACTACATGGAGTTCAATGTACTGCTACTATATTGAAAAGAGAGTGCCCATACTTGCTAAGGTACGAACCTGATATCTGATCTAAGGTGTATCCACTTCCTAATGTCTATCTGAGATAAATCATATAATGGCACGTAGTTCTAGGACTATGGGATTGCTACTAAAGGTCCACAGATGCTAAACGAAAACCTTTATCCATAAGTCCACTCGGTGCTAAGTATACGCCCAACAAAAAATAGGCATAAATCTGGAAACAATACTAAGTTGTACTACTGAACCATACTGATAATCTTCTTGTCATGATCCAAGTAGACCTTAGTTGTGATACGATAATTAGAACTTCGAAGGACTCCAATCAAGCCTATTAGCATACCATTCATGAACATACATAAAGTACATAAATCAATAAGACTAAATCATACGAGCAAAAGTAAAGTCTCAACATGAATATCTCTATGAAAGAGAGTAAACCTCAAACTCACAATGGAAAGACAACATAGACTCGATGAACATCTAACATGCCTCTACTAGTATAAATGGGGGCATAAGTCAAACTCCTAGCGCACCCATGATAGGAATAAAAGTCATAAGAAATAATGAAAAGAAACTATCTTTTCCTCGAATAATGAGGACTCACCAACAATAAGAGTAAGTAATATCAACTCTAGCCACGAGTAGGAGGTGCACAATGATCTTCGGTTCCTATATTATGATATAATGTAGGCAAAAAGTATGTGTTAGTATATAAAATATACTAAATATGTGAGAAATATGCATGAACAATGAAAATAGGACATAATCAATATGAACATAGGATGCATGACCAATATATTTAGAACATGAATAAAACTTTAATATATTTGAATATCATAATCATGTGGTCAATGCATCAAAACAATCATCATGAGAAATTATACCTTTTCATATAACTTGGTGTGGGATAAGACCTTTAAATGACATGTAACTCCCACACCGAGAAGAAAGAGACTACTTTGCCAAGGTAGAATCCGTGAGAACATCATAACATCATGAGCTATACGTGGGTCTACCATCTAGGCCATATTGACATAAGAAACCTATGCGGGCAATGTAATTATGGACTAAAGGTTGCTACTAGGATTTCCTTGAGTATTTACTTTGGCTAATGGACCAAACCCTACCTTAAAGACCTCTTGGTGCGTAGTCAGTATCCCAACGAAATTCATGAAAATATAGTCATTAACATCATTAGGAAAGAAAATAATAGATATTAATCCTCATCATAAAATAATCATAAGAGTAACTCATTAACATGATTGATTCATAAGAATCCAAGAGTTGATGAGAAAAGCCTTTCACCTCTTTAACATAAGTGTGTGAGAAAAACCCATCACATCCTTTATACTTTCCTTGAAATATTATTGATATCATAATTATCATCATTCATTACTTTTATGACTCATTCGTAAGACTTGATAAACAATCTTAGATCATTCATAAAGATTCCTTTATAAATTATGATCATAAATCCTTGAAATCATACTTGAAAATAGCATATAGCATGAGTCCATGAAAATAAACTTTAAATCATGAAATGTAACTTGAATTACATACAATTATATCAATAATAATGAAATAAACCATATTTGAGATGACCCAATGCAAATTCATGAAAATTGGGGCTTAGAAGAAGAAATCATAAAGAGAATTTGAGAAGAACCTTGGGTCTCTGTGGATGGAAGGATCCATGGACGAATTTCCATATACCTTAGACACCTTAGAGCCCTAATACACTTGAATAAGGAGACTTGAACTTGAATTCTCTTGAAGACCTTGGGAGATTTTTAGAGAGATAATTTTGTAATTTGGCTATTAGGGTGAGAATGAGAGATTAATAGGGTTTACGGTAGTTAATAGAGTAGGATTTGTACCCAAAAACTATCCAAATACACTAATGAACCAATAGAAAAAAAATCAAAACACCCTTAGACTTTAACTATTCGGGACCCCTGGATGGACCATCTTCATGGTCCGTGAAGAGCTCCACGGGCCGTGGAGTGGTCTATGGAAATTACCTTGGTCAAGGCTGGAAAGTTAGCATTTTGACCAAAAGGACTACGGTCCATGAGAGTCACAATGGACCGTTAACATGAAACATGGGGTCGACTTGATAGGGCCCTTGAGGAGGTCGGACCATGGGACACAACCACGGGTTGTGATGCTTCCCACGGTCTGTGAACCCTCTCGTGTCCTCCACCCCTCTTTCCCAACTTTCATAGCTGGACCATGTGAGCTTTTCACGGCCAGTGGTCCACTTCATGGCCCGTGAAGGCTCTGTGAAGTCCACCTGGTTCTAAAAAATTAAGATTTTCTGGGAACTTTCTATGAACTCCATTTTTCTGACTTTCCATCTTTTGGGGCCTTTCACTGCTAGAAGTACTAAGTAGCTACTAAATCATAATAATTGAATATTATCTGAAAGATACTTAATAGAAAGCATCTAAATCATGAAATCTTCACATATTGAGAGATACTTTATTCGAAAGCATCCTAATTCATAAAAATCTAATAATACTGAGACATGCATCTGAAAATAATATAATTATGATCATGAAATTATTTGAATGCTATGTGTTCACGAAGATATCATTGATAACATAGAATCACACTCAATTCATGCTAATTAATATCAATCTTGGAGAAGAAACTAAAGTTCAATAAGAACCCATGAAAATCCAAGGTCTTGATAGAAATTGAGGTTTCTTTTGGACTCAATAGGTGAAAAAGAACCAATTGATGAAGTTCCTACACCTTAAACGAAACCTTAGCTTGAATTTTAGAGGAGAGACTTGATATCCCTTGTTCTTTCTTGAGAGAGAAAAAAAAAGATTTTGCGTGAGTTATGAGATAATATGGGGTTAGGGCTATTAAGAATCCTTTATACTCACTTAGAATTGGCCAAAATAGCATAGTATAAGAATTAAAATAATGGAAAAAGACCAAAGAGCCCCTAATTAATTTTTTTGGATATCCTTTACAGTTGTCCTATATGGACCATACAACTATCTACGGGCCATGAAAGGGTCCAAAAAAGATAAAGGAATTTTTAAACTTTCTAAAGTTTGATTCTGCGGACCCTTCTACTGTCAGTAGCAGACAATACAACTTGTACACCCACCTGTAAAGTCCGAGTTGCCTGGGATCTGTAGTATCAATGTACAAACCAATATACTGTCTGTGAAAGCTTCTACGACCTGTAAAATTCATTCATCATGTTCAGTAAATTTTCATTATTTTTGAAGATGGTCCACAATCCGTGAAAACTTATACGGACCATAAAGACTCTAGTAAACCTCAGACCTAATTTTCTACTCCTAAGATCTAGTCTATAGAACCCATCACGAGTCATGGTTTTTTTATGGTGCATAAAATTTTAACAACAATTAATAATGCAGATAGCAAATTCAAGTTAATTAAAACCTCCAAAACTGATCGTCACGTGCACAAGCCTCTAATGTATTTCAAATAAATTTGAAAGAAAAATACAGGTCTCAAATAATATTATCTCTGAAGTAGAACAAGATCATAAATAAAAGTGAGAAGGTTCACTGATATGACAAAAAGCTACCTCACAAATCTCCCCAGGAAGCCTCAGATAAAAAGAAAAGAGAGTATCACGAAGATAAAGGCCATAACCTACACAAATTTAGAATTAAGGGGTGAGTACCAAATGACACATTACTTAGCAAGAAAACTCCTAAACACAAGACCAATTCAACCTAATAATTCACAATTTACATAGCACATAGCTCAATAACAACACACTAACAATTACAGATCACCAATACACGAGATTAAGTTCATCAATCGCAAGTTCAACAAAAAGGCACTCACAAGTTCACAAATGATAAAGATATATAATGCAATGCTAAGTATAGTGATACATGTCTGACATGGCGATACACACCCTCTGTCTCTTAGTCTGGGACCCATGGGGGACTTATCATTCCATGAATCCATCGCGGCATATGACATAACCCTCAAATTAATATAACCATCGCATAGCGTGACACATCCTTTGAAATGGTACATCCTCGTTAATTCTTATTCTTCTCACTTCTAGAGGGTCTACAACATGGTTTGGGTAGTCCGAGAGAGTAATTCAGTGTTGGAGGACATATTCTAAGTGTGTGTGATTGACTTTGGCGCTCGTTGGGATCAACACTTGCCCTTAATAGAGTTTGCCTACAACAATAGTTATCACTCAAGTATTCAGATGGCCCTATTCGAGGCATTGTATGGTAGGTAGTGTAGATATTCAATTGGTTGGTTCAATTCAGTTGAGATGGACTCATTAGATACAGACTTGCTTAGGGATGTCATGGAGCATGCCTGTACAATGAAGGGTAGACTGTTAATGGTTAAGAGTTGACAGAAGAGTTATGTAGATAGGAGGGTTCGAGCCCTAGAGTTTATGGAGGACGATCATCTTTGGCTCAGAGTGTCACCCATGAAGGGTGTGACGTAATTCAAAGAGAAGGCAAAGCTTAGACCTCGATTCATTGGCCGATTTGAGATTTTGAAATGGTTGGATAGGTGGCATATAAGTTGGACTTGCCACTTAGTTTATCAGTTGTACATCATGTTTTCCATGTTTTCATAATTTGGAAGTATATTCTGGATGACTCCAATATGTTTTTACTTAATTCAGTGGTGTTGGGTCCAGACTTATTATTTGAGGAAGAGCCTATAACTATCTCGAATAGGCATGTCCAGAAGTTTAGAACCAAAGAGATTACTTCAGTGAAGGTGCAGTTGAAGCACCGTTCAATTAGAGAAGCGACTTGGGAGACAGAGTCTGACATACGTGCTAGATATCCTCAACTTTTCGAAGCTTCAGGTACTTTCTTTTACTTTATGTTCAAGGACGAACATGATTTTTAGTGGTGGATAATGTAATGACCTATTAGGTCATTTTGAGAACTAGTTCTCTCTCTTTCATGAAAGACCCTTTCCTTAAATTTTAAATGGGAATTTTGAATTACTCATTTAACTATAGTTATTTAATTAGCAGAGAAATTTTAAGTATTTAATTTTTAGTAAGTAGTTAATGGGCCATTTCCATAATTTATTTAAAATCCTATACTACTTGATCCATATATTGAAATAAAGTAAAGGGGTTTAACAATTTTTAGATTATAAATTGAGGGAAAATGAAAAAGAAGCACACAACTGAGGAGAAGAAAATCGTTGCTTAGATAAAAAGAATGCCCATCAAAGCTTTCAATTTATGTATGAAATAGGTTAATATGCTAAAGGTAGAGTAACCTGACTTGTTATTATTATAATATTATTAGAGGGAGAAAACGAAATAGCATCAGAATGTTAATGTTTCAATTTGAACTACCCTTGTTGTTTGTGGTTCTTTTAATCTTGGGGGACAAGCTTTTAATGGCATCATTGGGTAACAATACCAATTATTGGCAATTGATTGGTCAAACATTAGAAATTATATTTACAGAATAGATTTGCACACTGGTTAAGCTTTCAGTTTGTGATTAAGTGTGTAGTTATTAGATTATAAATTAGTGGATTTGATTTTTAATGTATTTGACTATCAAATTATGATTTAAGTTTTGACATATTGATGTCAGGTAATTAAGTATTGGGTTTATTATATTATTTGAAAACTATTAGGATTGTGTTGTTTGGAGAAATTAAGACTTAACCCTAGGCTTGAAATTTAGGTAAAATAAAACTTGGCATATTAGTTGGCATCAAGATTAGAAACTTGATTATAGATTTGAGTGAGTTTTTAGGTCTAGGCTAGACATATAGTACTATAGGTGTTGTTAGTTTCAAAATCTTATTGTGATTATTTATTTTGATTAGATTGCATTGGTTTGGAAGCCCAACAAAAAGAGAAGGCACAAATACCGAAGTGATTGTTTAATTATTTGAGGCAAGTGAATTTTTCGATTCTTGTTAAGTGTATAGAATCTCGTACTTCCATGTTATATGCATTGGGGAGTAATGGGACTTGGTGATGGGCTTACTTATTCATATTAAATAATCCTAATGATGAAAAGGGTGATAAAAGCCAACTTAATTATATGTTGATATGTGATGTGGCGAGAATGATTTGAAAGATTTATTGATTCATTGTTGATGTTGTATCACAACTGTGTTATTGTAAATTGTGCATTGTTATAAAAATGGTCATCTTCTCATTATTTCTGTGAACATGTCTATTTGCATTGGTTCTGGGACAAGGTTGTGAGAAGTATTATGTGAATTGAGGAAGAATAAGAATTAAAGAGGATGTACTATTTTGAGGAATGTGTTACGCGTCGCGATGGTTATATTATTTTAAGGGTCGTGTCATACTTTGTGATGGATGCATGGACTGATAAATCCTCCTTGGCTCCTAGACTGAGAGACAATGGGTGTGTATCACAAGGTCATACATGCATCACTATACTTGGCATTGCATTGCATATCTTTATCATTTTTTTTGTAATGATCCTCCATGTCATTTTAATCTTTTATGATCTTTTCAGCATTTAGAGCTTTTCTATAACAACCTTACGTCATTTATGACTTGCTGCCACTAATAGTTCAGTCGCTAGGTTGTTTATTTGGGTTTTCTGCCCATTTTCCTATTTTGAAGCTATCAGGATTTGAACGGTTGAATTATGTCAAAACTCTAACAAAACGACCTCAGAACCGAATTTTGATAGTTTAATCAGCTTTAGAATGGCCAAATTAGGCTAGTAGCATGTTTGTCTTGAGTCTCAAGCCTTTTAGTGCGAGTTTGAGCCATTTGGCATTTTAGCCTTTAAGTTTTAGCTTAAGTTTAACTTTGGTCAACATTCTTGAAAAATATGCTCAAATTGAAATTCTTTCAACGTGGTTAGCTCTAGAATGTTGAGTGTGATCTAGAATGACCTTTTGTACGGTTCTAGAGGCTTTTGGTGTCATTCTAAGCCTTTTTTTAGAATTGAAAAAAAATAGTGTTTGGGTGTGGAATCCACTTTTTATAGAGACAAACTTGAAATAGAATTTTGACTATGTCGTTGAGACTAAAATGTCAAATTTGATGGTAGCATAGTGTATTTGCATGCACGAGATTCTGAACAAATCCCAAATACCCCGTCGGAGATTTTGGACTTTGCCAAATCTGTATTACAGCACCTTGCTAGAGTAGGCCACCCTTGACCTTCGCAATCGCGATGACTCCTAGCCACGATTGCGACCCTCTCCCTAATAGGCCTTCATGATCATGAGGTCACTGCCATAATTGTGAAGTGTATTCTCCTTGTGGGTTGCGATTCTGAGCCTAGTACTCTGCGATCGTGATGAGCAGTTTAGGTGGGTCTTTAAATAGACCAAACCCATTTTTGGACTTCTTCTCCAACTTTAAAATCCCATATCTTGAGCTCAAGACCTCTATTTTGGGAGAAAGCCCAGCGTGTTCAGAAAGTTTGTGGATATGTATCGGAGTGCTTGGGGACTACTGGGTACTCTCTGTTTGAGGTAATTTCCCGAGCTTAGCTGTTGTACTTTCTTCCTTCAAAGCTTTAATGGCCATTTTATTGCATGAGCTGCTTTTCCTCATTTTTGAGCATCGAATCATGTCCCATTTGGGATACAAGATCAATAAGTCTTTTAGAACATTTTCACAAAGTTGATTTTGGGATTCCTAGTGCGGGTCCCACAATCTCGTTTTAGACCCAATTTTGGGTCTATTTTTGAAAAATGCATTTTTGGTGTCATAATATTTGTATTGACGAGGTGATCAATATTTTGATAGCATGGGGGAAAATTGGAGGTTGTTCGGGAAGAAAAGCTTCGAATTTATAGACTTTGGTGTGCGCATGCTCGGCTTCGAGGTAGACTGCGATCTACTTATTTTAGATTGTACTTCATAAGATATTATTTAGCATATTTTTCATGTTAGTTAGGATTGGATATGTTGGGTTTATGATTTCCTTTCCTTATCCTTATATTTTGATTCCCGTTTGAGTCATAGGCTAGTTTAGTATTGTGAGGGCCTTAGTTTTGGTTGGAAATTCCTAGCTTTTGTCTTAACCTAGGGTTGTTAGCCTCTCTTGGGTTGATAGTTGATGCTTTATAGTACCCGGTATGTTTAGATCCTTCGGGCAAGTTTTGGTGATTCTATTTAGTATAGTTTCCTCTAATGAGTATCTTTTTAGATTTGGTGCCCTTAGCTCGAGTGGGGACCGTGAGGTTGTGTTGGAATTAGTGAGGTTCGGCCCTACTTAGGCCTGTGATTGTGATGAAACTTTTATCCTATGATTAGACCTGGGGTCCTTCAATGCATATTATTGCAGTAGGATGAAGTTATTGGCAGTTTGGTCCCTTGAATGTTATCTTTGGGTAGATGTTAAGGTTCTTAAGTTACTCGTTTGTCTATTTTCTCTTTACAATTCCTTTCATTGTTTGAGTAGATGTAGCTTTTTATGCTATTGTGTGAGATGGTTAAAGTATTTTGGGACTAAGGCCTTGATCGAGGATTAGCTGGATTCCGAGCTAGTTTCTATAGTCTAGGAGTGATGTACTAGTTGTGTATATTGTATTTCTATTGCTTGAATTGTGTGGATACAGGTAATTCCATGCATTGTTGTGGTTGCTTATTTACATGTGTTTTATGGTACAATCCCGAGCATGCATTGATTTGACCATCTTTTTTAGGAAATATGGTTATTGCCTTTTTTACTACTAAACTTACCTTTTAACGAGAGTCATACCACCTGAATCTTTTTGATAAACTGATTATGGATATTTATGAGTCATTAAAGATATGCTCCTTTTCTACTTGGAACTATTAGAGGCATCTGGGATGCACTTTCCTTTTTACTTGACCCGTCGAGGAGAAAGATGACCTTTTCCATATTCTTGGTTTATATTGATGATGGTTCTTATTGATGATCTACAGTCACACTAATAGAGAGAAAAGTCCTGGATCGGGACCAAGCATGTATATGTGGACACTCTCGAGTACCCCATGGATTCCTTTTTCTGTGTGACCGGCTGAACTGCAAGAGAGAGGTGCTACATAGGTCTACCTCACTAGCTGGGAGTGAGGGCTAGGTATATATATCTTGGTACTATGACATAATTGATTTTTATTGTATTACTCTCATTCATATGCATTGCCTATCACCAATATAATTGCATGTTGACTTGTTGGTCTTATGGAGGCCCTATAGGTTTTAGTTTGTAATTATGTACCTGCCTGGCATATGGGGCTCGGTAAGGTTTTGGTTGGCTATTTGTATATTTTTGGCAGTGCGAAGGATTGTTCTTTTTTTTGAAGGTAGATACTGCCCTTGTTTTCTCTTATTTGTATGTTTTAGAGTTGCCTTATTAGCATTTGCCTGTTATTATGATTATTTCTATTGGTATGTTTCTTTCTAGTTGTCTTCTTTAGTAGAGCTTATCGTGTATAGGTTGTGGGCTAGCACATCTAGGTTCGTCTTTTACTTTCTTTACCTACTTTCTTTACACTCAGTGCTCCCATCTTGTCCCTTATTATGGATTTCCTATAGTTTATTTGTTACTTTTGATATATGCTCTTATCTTACATGCATTTTATAATTATGTTATCTTTGGAGCTCAGTCGGCCTATGCCTACTAAGTGCCACTTTTTGGTACTCATACTACACTTTTGCACCATTCAGATTATAGTACGGGTTCTGTGCTGATTTGGATCTCATGTGGAGAATCTCTTTGTATTCAGAGGCTGGGGTGAGCTCCTAGCGTTTGAAGTTGCCTACTGCCTTTTATACTAGATATGATTAGTCTTTATTTTTTCCCCAGAGATAATCTGCACTTATATCTTGTGTTTTATAAGCTTGTACTCTTGTTTTGACTAGAAACTCAACTACCGAATGATACCAGGTCTTGGGGATTTATTTTTGTATTGATTTGATTTTCTCTCATTATCATATTTATTATTGTTGTTATCTTCCACAATCTTCGCTTTTGTGTGATAGCCCGATGTCTCTGGCTCTGGGTTATGGGTTAGGCTTACCTATTGGTGGGATATAGTAAGTGCCATTATGACCTAAACAATCCGACCATGAAAGATTGGTATTAGAGCTCTAGGTTTGCCGATATCATTGGTACGAGAGCTAATGCCTAGTAGAGTCATTCGGATTGGTGCAGATACTTATGTATCCTATCTTCGGGAAGCTATAGGGCATTTTGAGGAAATTCCATTCTTGACTATTTATCATATGCCTTTGTTTCATATGACCTCTAAAATGCTTCGTTAGACCCACTCTCTTTTAGATAGATAGCACGAAGTTTTTGATGGACATAGAATAGATGCCTACTCAAATCACCAGGGCTTCAATACCTGGTTAGGACATCAGTGACGTTTAGTTGTAGCATGAGGATCTGGGGGTAGCCCAAGCTCTAGAATTAGTGGTCACTGCGACTCCTCAAGATTCCATGTTGGGGACTTTGAGTCAATTCGAGGATACACCACAGATAAGTGTGGTTTTGGGTACATCGAGTGGTTTGGTTCTCAACCTAGAGTTGGATCTGTAGGTCTTCAACAGGGTTCTTCATTGGTCTTTGAGTATGTGGTTGGGTTTCTTGAGCGAGCCATGCAGACTCCTACATTGTTTCCTTATGGAGCGAGAATTAATTTAGGGGTTTATTGGTGGATTGAGCTTTCTCTTTGTTTAACATTGGAGCACTTGATAATAGTTGGATCTACTTTTCCCCGAGTGGTGAGTTATGCAAGGGCCATGGATTATGCATGTAGTGAGACTTACAAAGGTAACCATACAAGGACATGCCACCAGTACAATGGTGATTGCATCTCACCCCTAGGTAAGCATCATTTTAGTGAGTGCCAACCTTAGTCTCAAACTACCAGACCTATGGAGCGAGAGCCTTAGGTTTCAGGAGTTTCTATGGTAGGTTATGGTACCCACCATGTATATAGCTCACGATAGATATCTTTGGGTTTGCTATTTGGGCATTCAGGTTTGAAGATCATACTACTTTAGCTGGTTCATCTCAGTAAGTTGCTCTTGGTGGGAAGTACTATACGTGTGTTGAGTTGGGGCATCCGGCTAGAGAGTGTCCTACAGTCACACATTGTAGGAGATGGGCTCAACAGGGTCAGGCCCCTATGGCACAAGTACAGTCATCTAGTTCGAGGTCAGACATAGTCAATTCATCGCTTCCATAGGCCGACCCTAAGGGATGATGTCTTAGGTATCACTAGAATGAATGTGATCTTTTATTTCTTTTACCTTTGACTGTGGATAATGTGTGGATTTGGGTTTTCATACCCGTACTTGTTTATGTGCCCTACTGACTATTTGCTATTTGTTGTTAAATCCTTATTTTGCAATATGTGTTTGCATTTATCCCCTGTAGTTGATTTCTTTTAGTAGTTAATGGTTTTGCATTGTTCTTTTTTTGGAATAGCAGTAGAGTAGTACTTTTTTCCTTTGTGCATAGATGCTTTTGATTCTATTAGCTTCTCTCGTTTGCTCTTTTAGGTTGCTTGGAATAGATGACTACACTCTCGACTTGGTGCATTTTTATTAGTAGGTGAGAGGCGGGTTGTATTTATAGTGCATAAATCGAGGTGTAGTTCTAATGGGTTACGATTGATCTCAGTTGTCGATTCCTCCTTTTGTTTCAATCTTATCTTCAGTTCCTAAGGTTGTGAAGTTGACTCTTTGTTCTTTTGACCTATCTAGTTGGTTCCTTTATGGCAGTCATCTCATTTGGCTTTGGTGGTTAAGTTGTAAATTCTGGTCCTCATGTGTTATAGCATCAGATAGTTGTGTTTGAGTTAGGAAGGTTGGAAATGGACTTACCTCAGAATATTCTAAGTATGCGACGACTTGCTCAAAAGTGTTTTATGGAAGGTTTCTGTGAGATTCACGCAAGAGATAGAGTAATACGATTATGATCGACTAGAGGTTAGATGAAAAACGGTAATTATGGAGAGACAGTGCCCATCTTGTTAAATATTAGTACATCAGGTCAGCTCTAGAGTAATTTAACTATTTATGGACCTTGGGGTGTTTAACTATCGTTACTCGGGAATTCAGTTTTAAGCATGTTCTACATTGGTTGTGTCAGCAAGTCACGAGGGTCATTAGAGAGGGGGAATCTTCTCAAAGGACTCACCTTTAAGTTGGAGTCAAAGTAAATCACGGGATCAACACTCTTGCCTGCTTCAAGATGCGAAGTTCGTGTGTTATTATGGTCAGCTTATGGTGTTTATTGTGGCGGTTCAATTTTATTTTTGGCCACTCTTAAAAAGGGTTGATATACTTATTCTCTACCTTCCGGCTCAGTTTTTATTGGATTAGGGTGGTGTACTCAGATTTGCACTCTTGAAGTGGTACATGGACTTATGGCATCTATTTCTATTACTTTTGGGTTAGATTCTCATATTAGTTCAGTTTTCTAAATATTCCATTGGTAGTAGAGTGATATTGGAGTTGGTCTTAGTGTGGTTTCCCCCTCTCTCGTATATTTGGTCATCCCTTGCAGTAGCCTTTTCATTTTTGAAGGATAGATTTCAGACTCAAGGTATGGATTTTGGGACTTATTGTATTAGAACTTTGAGTTTGTACCTTGGACTGAGTTACTTATATTGGTTTGTGCTGCTCTTCGATGTTCAGGTGGTGCTAGCCTTTCCTTCAAGGTTGTTGTTCGCATGGTTACTTGGAAAGTGTTCAGATAGTGCTGTGAACTGTTAGTGTAGTTTAGGATAGGTAGGATACCCATGATGTATAGAGAGTGTTGAGTTTGAAGTAAGAAGCAAAGAATTCAACTTGGGAGCTCTTTAGCATCTTCTCTTGTCTATTGGTTGCCTAGTTCTGAGGTCTTAGTGTAGCTTTGGTTCATCTCTGGTTGGTCTGTTACGTTCAGTTGAGTTTTTCTTGTAGGATAGAGGTTGATATCGAAAGGAGGGAATTAAAAGTTAGTTTGAGTTATGGAGAGAAGAAGTGAATTTGAGAGCTTTCCCCTTAGCTTGAGTTCTGGGTTGGCATTGCCCAACCCAAGAAGGTGTTTGTAGGTCTGGTAAAGCGTGTGGGCCTAGATTTCTCATCTTTTCGTGCCTTTGGGTTTTTTTATGATCCTTGATTTTTCGGGGATGAAAGTCCTTTAAGTAATGGATGTTGTAATGATCCTCTAGGTCATTTTCTTCTTTTCTGATCTTTTCAACGTTTAGAGTTTTCCTGTAGCGACCCCAAGTTATTTATGACTTGATGGGACTGACAGTTTAGTCGCTTTGTCATTCATTTGGTTTTTATGTCTGTTTCCCTATTTTGGAGCTCTTTGGGTTTGAACGGTTGACTTCGGTCAAAACTCTAGATAACTGACCTCTGAACGAAATTCTAACTATCCCATCAACTCTGGAATGGACAAATTAGGCTAGTAGTATATTCGACTTGAGTCCCGAGCCTTTTAGTGCGAGTTTGAGCCATTTGGCGTTTAAGCCTTTAAGCTTTAGTCTAAGTTCGACTTTGGTCAATATTCTTGGAAAAAGTGCTCGAGTTGAAATCCCCTCAGTGCAGTTAGTTTTGAAATGTCAATTTTAGTCTAAAACAACCTTTTTGCAGTTCTCAAGGCTTTCGGTCTCATTCCAAGCCTCCTTGTAGAATTGGCAAAAATAGTGCTTGGGTGTGGAATCCAATTTTTATAAAGACGACCTTGAAATAGAATTTTGACTATGTCGTTCAGACTAAAATGTCAAATCTGATGGGGTAGCATAGTCTGTTTGCGCACACGGGATTCCGAATGAATTTTGAGCATCCCGGCGGAGGTTTTGGACTTTGCCAAATCAATGTTAGCAGGCCACCCTTGGCCTTCGCGATCGCGATGCCTCCTTGCTGCGATCATGGCTCTCTCTTTAATAGGACTTCGAGATTGTGAGCTCACTATCATGATCACGAAGTGTATTCTCACTGTGGCTCATGATCACAAGGCTAGTGCTCCGCAATCGCGATGAGTAGTTTGGGTGGGTCATTAAATAGACCAAACCCATTTTGACCTTCATCTCCAACTTCCAAATCCCATATCTTGAGGTATAGACCTCCATTTTGGGTGATTCGAAGCCTAGAGTGTTTGGAAATTTCATGGATACGCATTGGAGTACTTGGGGACTACTGGGTACCCTCTGTTTAAGGTATTTCGTGAATTTAGTTGTTGTTCTTTCTTTCTTCAATTCTTTAATGACTATTTTATTGCATGAGCTTTTTTCCTTCTTTTTTGAGCATCAAATTGTGTCCCATTTTTGGATACAAGCTCAATAAGTGTTTTAGAACCTTTTTATGGAGTCGATTTTGGGATTCTTAGTGCGGGTCCAATAATCTTATTTTAGACTTTATTTTGGGTCCATTTCTCAAAAAATGCTATTTTTGTGTCAAAACTTTCATATTGATGAGGTGATTAATATTTTGAGAACGTCACGGCTAATTGGAGGTGGTTCCAGAAGAAAATCTTCAAATTCATAGACTTTAGAGCATGCGTGCTCGGCTTCAAGGTAGGCTACGGTCTACTTGTTTTAGATTATTCTTTATAAGATATTATTTAGCATATTTTGCTTGTGAGTTAGGATTGTATGTGGCGGGTTTAGGATTTTCTTTCCTTATTCTTATTTTTTGATTCCCGTATGAGTCTTATGCTAGTTTAGTATTGTGAGGGCCTTAGTTTTGATTGGAAATTCCTAGATTTTTCCTTAGTCTAGGGTTTTTAGCCTCTCTTGGGTTGATAGTTGATGCTTTATAGCACTCGGTATGTTTAGCTCCTTCGGGCGAGTTTTGGTGCATCTATTTAGTATAGTTGTCTTCGATGAATATCATGTTGGATTTGGTGCCCTTAGCTAGAGTGGGGACCATGAGGTTGTGTTGGGACTTGTGACGTTAGTCCCTGCTTAGGCTTGTTATTTTGATGAAATTCTTATTTTATGATTAGTCCTGGGGTCCTTCGATGCATAGTATTATTGTAGGATGAAGTTAGTGGTAGTTTGGTCCCTTGAATGTTATCATTAGGTAGACGTTGAGGTTCTTAAGTTACTCATTCGTCTGTTGCCTCTTTACAATTTCTTTCATTGCCTAAGTAGAGATGTACCTTTTTATGCTATTGTTGTGAGATGGTTGGAGTATTTTGGCCCCGAGGCCTTAATCGAGGATTAACTGGATTCCCAGTTAGTTTTTATACTCTTGAAGTGAGGTGCTTTTTGTGTATATTGTATTTTTAATGCTTGAATTGTGTGTATGTTGGTGATGGCATTCATTGCATTGGTTCCTCATTTACATGTATTTTGTGCTACGATCCCATACTTAATTGGTTTGATCATCTTTTTGAAGAAATAGGGTTGTTGTCCCTTTTACTACTAAAATTTTCTTTTAACGGGAGTCGTACCACCTGAATCTTTTTGGTAAATTGATTATGAATATTTATAAGGCTTCGAGGACGTGCTCCTTTTCTACTTAGAACTATTAGAGTCATCTGTGGGATGCTCTCTCCTTTTTACTTGACTGGTCAAGGAGAAAGCCAACATTTTCCATGTTATTGTTTATATTAATGATGGTTAATATTGATGATCTCTAGTCATACTGATGGAGTAGAAAGTACTAGATTGGGACTACACAGGATATATGGACACTTCCGAGTCCCCCATGGATTCTTCTGGCCATGTGACCCACTGAACAAGAAGAGGGAGATGCAACATAGGTCTTACCTCATTGGCCGGGACTGGGAGGTAGGTATATATATATATTGTTACTATAGAACTATTGATTTTTTATTGCATTACCCTCATTCATATGTATTGCCTACCACCATTATAATTGGATGTGGACTTGTTGGTCTTATGGAGGCCGAACAGGTTTTAGTTTATGGTTATGTACCTATGGGGAATATAGGACTTGGTAAGGTTTTGGTTGACTATTTATATACTTGTGGTAGTACAAAAGAAGGTTCTTTTGTTTGAATATAGGTATTGCCCTTTATTTCTCCTATTTGACACTTTTATATAGGGTATGTCTTAGAGTATCCTTATTAGCATTTACGTGCTGTTGTGATTATTTCAGCCGATATGTTTCTTGCTAGTTGTCTCCCTTGGTAGAGCTTATCGTGTATAGGTTGATGGGATAGCACATCCAAGTTCATGCTTTACTTCCATTACCTATTTCCTTTACTCTCTTTTGGTGCTCCCAGCTTGTCCTTTATTATGGCTTTCATGTGGTTTAATTTTTAATTGTGATATATGCTCTTGTCTTACATACCTTTTATGCTTATGTTATCTTTGGAGCTAAGTCGGCCTATGCCTACTGAGTGCCACTTGTTGACACTCATACTACACTTCTACACCATGCAAATCATAGTATGGGTTCTCGTTGCTAATTTGGATCTCGTGTGGAGTAGCTCTTGGGATTTGGAGGCTGCGTGAGCTCCCGACATTCGGAGTTGCTTATCTCCTTATATACTAGATAGAACTAGTCTTTATTTTGTTTTTAGAGACAATTTATACTTATATCTTGTGTTGTATAAGCTTGTACTCTTGGTTTGACTAGAAGCTCGATTACCGAATGTTACCAGGTCTTGGGAATTTATTTATATATCTATGTGATTCTCTCTTTTTCTCATATTTATTATATAGTTATGTTCTGCATTCTTTGTTTTTGTGTGATAGCTCGTTGTCTCTGGATCCGGGCTATGGGTTAGGTTTACCTATTTATGGGATATAGTAGGTGTCATCATGACCTGAGAATTTGGGGTCGTGATATTTGTGAACTTACGAATGCCTTTTTGTGGAAATTTTGATTGATAAACTTGATCTTGTGTGTTGCAGATATGTAATTATTGGAGTGTTATTATTAAGGTATGTGTTATGTAAATTCTGAATTGTTAGGTTGGGCTAGTTTTATGCAGGTTGTTGTTGTGGAGGTTTGGTTGGAGTGTTAGGAATACTCGTATTCAATATTACTTGACTTTGTGCTTAGGAGTTCGCTGGGTGAGTATCTGTAATGACCCAAATCGTCGTTAAATAATATTACAAGAAATTACAAGAAAATATACTCAACTAGGTCCCACCATCTGCCAAAGCGGGATGGTCCAGCCTTAGCGGCGCCACCAAAGCAGAAATATGGCCGCCAGAGCGAGAAGAAGCGGGTTAGAACTTAAGTCACAAATTTCTTATTCCCTCACTTCTTTCAAAGGTAAGTTAGAGATGAGGGTTATTGCAAAAACCCTCCAAAAGGCTACTATTGACTTGGGAAGAAGAGGGGAACGAATCTTGGCTTTGGAAGGCTTTCAACCAGTGAAATTCAGTCTGTCCTTGCCCATAAAACATCTGAAACCAAGGTTTTCAACAACATTATCTCTCTATAGTTTCTTGTCACCCAGGTAGGCTAGGTTTCTCCAATTGATTAGTTGTAAATCTATCCCATGCATTTTATATTATAGTTTACAGGAGCTTTCATGCCTAGGCCTTCGGGCACGGAGTTTGGATGGCTGAATGTATTGTTATTATTTTTTAGTGTAGGAATGTACCATATGGGTATGATTATCCTGTGACTATTGATGATAGTCTAGTTCTTGATTGATAACTATAATGCTTCTTGTTTATATGATTGATGGTCTTTGTAAAGATTAAGGTGAAGGAAATTGTCGGAATTGAGTGAGATGCAAAGGCTTGTGATAATCGGGCGGGGGGGTGGGGTCTATATCAATATAGGAGACATATACATAGATTTATATAGGTGAGTTTATATTGATGGTTCTAAGTGAAATATCTGAGTAATGTGAATCATAAAATAAAGGATGAATGTGACTCATTTATTTGATAGTCTCTTGCAATAAACCTATTTGATTACCCGTGGCATTAGGTTATGGTTTAGTCTATGTTATAAAGAGACTCTTAATAGTATTCGAGTAATGTTGTGATGTCTATCATGCATTTAATTATTATGGGTGAGTGATTGATATGTTATTGTGATCGGTCTATTATTTCAAGACGGTGAAATCTATAATCTTGAACTTGTCCTACCATAAGTCATGCCTTGAATAAAGAATCCTTGATGAAGTATTATAGATGAAGAGAAGGTTAGAACGAAACTAATGAAATGACTAATTGTAAACAACTACATGTAATGAGCCTATTACTTGATTGTGCAAATATGTGAACTATTTCATGTGGACTGTGATTGTGATAATGGATCGGATGTCACATTTTGACACATATATTGGATCGGGTATCATGTTCCAACACTTATGTTGGAATGAGTGTCATATTCCAAAACATATATAGGATCGGGTGTCATATTCCAACACATATATTGGATTGAGTGTCATATTCTGACACATATATAGTTTGGGTATGGGTTCCATGAGAGAACCATTGTGTGGCTATCATCTGTGAATTGATCTTGACTATGTGGGTGATGATAGAAAAACTGACCCAATTATAATTGAGCA
The DNA here is from genome assembly GCF_947179165.1 of Solanum dulcamara. Taxonomy (NCBI): domain Eukaryota; kingdom Viridiplantae; phylum Streptophyta; class Magnoliopsida; order Solanales; family Solanaceae; genus Solanum; species Solanum dulcamara. The sequence continues at coordinate 57,323,381 of NC_077246.1, forward strand.
TGTCCATCTTATGTAATAATTGATACGAAAGGACCGAAGGTCCAAGTGTTGCCATGTTGACTGTTGCAACTGAGATTTACCTTGTGAAACTGTTTATTGCTCCTGAAATGATAAATTGATAATATATTCATGCATATGCCTATTCGGATTAAGTTATAGGTGCTAGATGCATCTACCTAGAAGGTATGAGGTTGTGGGTAAATAAGTGGGAAGCTATTAATACATTTGCTAAGGGATATTAATGACTTAAAGTCAGGTATTGTAGATGTCCTATGGGCATATGAGTTAAAAAGGGGATTGGTAGGTTGTTCAAAATTTCTATCTCAGGGCAGGCCACCCTGGAGGGAGGAATCCAGCTATGGCGAGGCTGCCAGAGCGTGATAAGTCTCGCCATAGCGGGCTAGTATGGTTATGGGAAGGGCCTTAGTTTACCAAATATTTTCCTCTTCCAAGCGAGATATTAATTATTCTAAGTCTATGTGATGGGGTTAAACTAAATATAATAGATGGGTTAGATAGACTTAGTATTGGCCCATAGTTGGAAACTTCTCTATTCAATAGTAGGGATAGGCCTTGATTTATATTAGAGTGTGCGGAGGCCAACTAGAAGAAATGAAAGTTAGGCTTGAACGACTCAAATAAGGTAAATGATAATGATAAGAGTTTTGCATAAAGTTGGCGGTGAATATCTTAAGAACATGTTTTCTTGTTGTTGATTTCTTTATATTATGCGGTGGGTATCGGGTTGACCAATGATGCCTACTTGTACGTGTTGTTTGTACTGATACAACTCTTGATATGCCACTTGATATACTAGATCAATGATGTTTCTTAGGTGAAGACAAAGATGATTCTCCAACAGCTTCTACTCTTTCTTCCTTATAGTGGAAGCTGTGTCATTATCTTATTATATTTTGTATCTTTAGAAACTCTTGTACCTGTTTAGACTAGTATCCTTAGGGGTGTAAGATTGGTCCTTGTAATAAACTATCAGAGTTTTAAGTTGATATAAAGTGATTTCATAACTCTTTTGGCCTATATTGGTATTTTGTTAAATTTTCGTATGTCCTTTTGTCTAAGGGGTTGAGGGTCCTTCTACCTAGGTGTTATAGTGGGTGCCCGCATTGCCCAGTAGGTTGGGTCTTTACAAGTTGGTATCAGAGCCCAAGTTACTGGTCTCCCAGTACAAGAGCAAGTGTGGAATAGACTCCTGCGGATTGGTGTGTTCACGTCCACATCTAATATTTGGGAAGCTATGAAGCATTCTAGGAAGTAATTCAATTTTTTCACTCCTTTCATGATGTCTATCACTTGTAGTATGGGTTGAGTCTAATTGGTATCTCTGGATTCCAATTGGTATCTCAAAGAAGTAAACTTGATGCTATCGTCACGGCTTAAGGGACACAAACAAGAAAAATTAGAACCGAGAAGGTTCCAACTGGTATCTGGCCATAGATGTTGTGTTAGTACATAGATGATCAATGAATGGTCATCCATGAAAAGAATTAATTTAATGAGTTTGACTTGCTTGTGTGATGTGGTTGAAAATTTTGTGATTTTGTGCATAGTGATGTCTATCTGAGGGAAGATGTATGAATTGTGCTTAAATGAATAATATGATGTGTGAATTTTATGTTTCCTGAGATAAATATCTACATGGAAAAGGTACTTGCCTTAATGGTTGAAATTATGTGACATATGATTGCTTGGGTTTCTATGAACTTGTTGTCAGAAAAAGGGTCATAACTTAGTTATGTGCAATGGTCTTGTGATAAACTATAATGTGATTAATGAACGGATTTATGGCATATTAAATGATATACTCAAGTGAGGGAATATAACTCTTAATTGTACATGGACTTACCATTGGTAAATATGGTAAGGGAAAAGAATAATTTTTGACTGTAGAGAAACTCTGATTTTAGGACAGTTAGGATTGGTTGGGAACCATGTGAGAAAGGGGTATTGTTGCATAATAGAAAAATGTGTTGTTATGAAAGATTTTATAAAGGCCAAACCCATCGGTGGCCCCTTAAAGTTGGCACCAACTTTCACTTAGACACTTCAATCGGGCGATATTCACTTTAGACACCTCATGTAGGGGCCCGCTGTATCATTTTGACACTTTTTGCTGACATGGCAAAGTGAGTGTGATACACTCAACAATAACGCGTGAAAGGCTTTATTTAGCATTTTTTTATTTTATTTTCTCTTCTTCTTCTCCATTTCTCAAGGCACCACCTTCCACCATTTTTCCAAGCTTAAACTCCCTCAATGGAGGTCGAATTTTTTATTCAAATCCATTTTCAAGCCATTTTTTTCTTCTTCATTGTATTGCTTTTCTAAATCTACCATCACCTCCCTCCACCTTTTTCGCTGGAAAAATGGATACCAACACCCATATTTCATAGTTCTTCTCTCTTTATTTCTTTCTCTCACTCTTTTCTTCCCACAAAACAATACTAAAAGAAAGAAAAGGAATAGCTATGAAAAGTAAAAGAAAAGAAGAAATTTTTAAAAAAGCACAAAAGAGATTTTTGAGTGTAATAAAAAAAGATGATTTTCGATGGAAAAGGAGGGTAAGGTACCATCACTACTCTCCACCTTTTTTGCCAGAAAAAATGAATACCAATACTCATATTTTATATTTTTTTCTTTCTTTCTCTCCCTCCCTCCTCCCCCTCTCTTTTTCTCTCTAAACATAATCAAAATAGAAAGAAAAAAAAGCTCTGAAACAACTTTAAAAAGAAGATTAAGAAAAAAATAAAGAAAATTGTTGGGTGTAGTGGAGAAGACAACTACCATTGGGGCGGGGAGGGGCAGGGGGGTTGCAATTGATTTTTTTAGAATAATGTTTTTATTTTATTTACTAAGTGAATTTTAAAATAATTTTTAACTTAAAATAACACATGTAATCATTTAATTGGTTGTTTGCCACGTCATCAACGAGTGTATTACACTCTCATTCAGTTTTTTGGTTATTGTCAAAAAAGTGTCAAAATGACACAGCGGGCCCCTACATGAGGTGTCTAAAGTGAATATCGCCCGGTTGAAGTGTCTAAGTGAAAGTTGGTGCCAACTTTAAGGGGCCACCGATGGGTTTTGCTTTTATAAATGTATTTCATAACTGGTTGTCCATAATGTGATACTGAGTTCTTGACTAAACAGTGTTTGGTTGGGTCTTGGAACTATATTAAAGGCCTTAATTGCGGTGTTAGGTGCTTATGTCAAGACTTAAGATTGAGAGTTTGAGTTATGTTGTGCTTGTGATCATGATTATTTTAACTATTTGATTGAGTTTATGGGGACTCAATGCTTTAGTTGTTGCTAAATTGTGTGCCTATTTGTCATAATAGTTTTGACTATTGGATTGAGTTTATGGGGACTCAATGCTTTAGTTGTTGATAAATTGTATCTTTCGCTGACATAATTATTTGACTATGTGATTGAGTTTATGGAAACTCAATGTTTTAGTATTTTATAAAATGGTGTCTAGTTACCATGAGGTTATTGGTTTAATGTGGATGGGAGAAAGGAGAGTTTTTAAGCTCGATGACTAGGGTTGGAAGCTAAATTCAGAATAGATTTTTGTGGTGTGCATGTTTGTTTATGCTAAGATAACAGGGAGAGTTCTTATGTGTATAATGCTGGGTTCGATCTTGGGGTGAATTCCACTGAACCTATCTAAGAGAGTTAATCTCTGGCTTAATTATCACCCTGAAAGTCAAAAGTGATCTCAAGAAGTAGGGAAGAAGGGAGAAAAACTTTTAGGAAATGGTTCCCTAAAGAATGATTTTGTAATGGACGCTACAACGGGATGATCCCGCCATGGCAGGCCCACCAGAGCGGGATAAGGCAAGATAGAATCTGTCACGACCCAAGCCTAGGGCCTAGACGTGACATGGCGAATGAGGAACCCGAAAGTACCTCAAACAAGCCTCTTAGCATTCTTTTAGCCTTTCATAGGTAATGATGATAAATAAATAAGCAGAAATCATAATAAATCTTCAACTTACATATGTCCAACAATACCTCTAACTATTAGATTTAACGGGGCTAAGACAAGTCCCTAGCTCACCCTCAATCATAATAAAAGAAATTCCATAGTAAAATATCTTCACATATCATAAACTAGAAAGATAAAGGAGTATTGTTCCCGGAACATGGGAACTCACCAAAAGTAGTCTTCAATGGAATATCAACTAGCCACGTGGAGGAGAATGAGGAGGAGCACTGATCCCTACATGGTGATATCATGTAGGCAAAAGAGTATGCGTTAGTACTTTGAATGTACTAAGTATGTAAGGATGCATGAACATTGAGAAAACATTAAAACATTTATGTAATATGGAACATAATTTAATGTATGCATAATAAATCATATATATATCCTTTAAAACATTCATTTTGTGGGAAATTAACCATAACCGACATTTAAGACCATGCGAGCTATTACATGGAATCCAACATAACCCCCTACGTTGGCCGGGGAGACTACTTGCCTGGTAGAACTCCGTCAACTTCATTCATTTCTTTAACTTTAACTTTAAGGGCTATTTATGGATCCATTAGCCTAAGCCTACAAGGGCTCCTATGTTGGCACATAGTTAATGAGACAAAGGGTTGCTACTAGGATTCCCTTACCGAATCCCACCTCAATGCCTCATTCGGTGCTAAGTCAATCCCACAGAATAGTTTAATACTTCAAAATATTCATAGTATATAACTTGAGAATTCAAACATCATATTCGATAGAATAGCTCATTAAAATATTTGATAATTCAAATATGCAAGAATTGTCCTTATTGCATAAAGAATCTATCATTCATATCATTTCATCATTCTTTCATTTCATAAGACTCCCTTTTTGATCATAGATATTGTTTTCATAAACATTTATTTGGAGTCAAAGCTTTCAAGTCAAACTTTATTAAAAACATAGTAAAACTAGGTGGGATCAAATCACTTCAACTTGCAAATATGTATGTAAATAAATATACATAAATACTTTAAAATTCATTAATTAAAAATCATGCTTTAAATAACCCACCATGAATTTCAAGAACCTTTAAATAGATAAATAGAGGAATTACTTGCAAACTATCAATTCATATATATGAAATTATGTTGCATCAAAATAGATCAATAATCATTAATTTAACCATAATTCATACTATTAAGTAAAAAATAAGAATTACTATAAGAAAATATTACTTGAAATCAAGAGACTTAATTGAAAGAGTTTTTGGACTATATGGATGGAAGAACTCATGGATAAACACCAACATAACTTAGAGTAAAGCTTAAAGAAAATAAACATAATTTATCATATAATCAAAATAATTTAGACATGAGAGTGGAAGGAATACTCTCATTGAAACCTTACATACCTGGAAACCGAAGCTTTAGTTGGTACCGGAAGACTTAATGACCACTCTTGAGTCCTAGCTTCTCTCCTTGCCGGAACGTTTTGTGTACTACCCAGAATATATGAATTACCGGAATAGTATTTCTTCACTACTAAGAACTAAAACTATATTTGAGAATGTGTAAAGAAGTGTATAGAGAGAAGATTTGCTTGAGAAAGCTTGATGAATAAAATGAGGAAATAAGGTGGGTATTTATAGGTGGGAAAGAGGACCTAACAATAAATAAAATAATTATAAATAAAAATCTGAAAATTTAGTGGAATATATTGATGTCATGGATGATGTTAAATGGAGGACAATTTATGTCATGAGTGATGTCAAATGTATCTAGATCTTTCTATGGTAGGTGAAATGAGTTATCTTTGACAGAATACTCTTTTTGGGAGCTACGTTTGAATAAGATAAATTCCTTATTAGGATTTGGTGTCTTCATAAGAATTGTAGATATGGAAGTCTAGTTTCATATAGTTCAAGAATCAACCAATTTGGATAAAACTACAGTGAGATATGATGTTTCTTCTATAAACACTCATTTCCGTCACATCATCCTACCTTACAAAGATTAATTTATTTGACCTACTTAACCTCCGAATCTTAAAATATGGTCTTCATACAAGTTGTAGGTAATGATCTTGTGGTTACTCAGAAATTTTAATCACTCAATTTGGATATTCCTATGAAAAGTTATGACCAAAATACAGAGGCTGTATCATGTTTAGGCAAAAATTGAAACATCGTATACAACGTTTTTAGGGGATGTTACATTATCTCCCCCTTGGGAACATTCGTCCTCGAATGAGAAAAGACTTAGCTTGAGTAGAGTAGAGTATTAACAAACAACCTATCATTAATGCAACAGTGTAATTTAAAATATCGTTTAAAATATATTTCATAATTTTGCAAGCATATGACAAGAAAAGTTGAAATGTAAGGATTTCAAGTAATTGAGCAAGGACAACTTAATACCTTAGGTTTGGGTACAGGGGAAAAGAAGAGGGTATCTCTTAATCATATCCGCTTCCGCTTCCCATGTTGCACTTTCTATTTGTTGATTCCTCCAAAGGACTTTAACAGATGCAATTTCTTTGTTCCTCAATCTCTTAACTTGCCGGTCCAAAATTTCCGCAGGAACTTCTTCATAGGTCAAGTTTTCTTCAATATTCACTACTCCCATAGGTACAATGGAACTAGGATCACCCACATGTTTTTTCAACATAGACACGTGAAACACCGGATGAACCATGACTATTTCCAATGGTAATTCCAACTCATATGCAACCTTACCAACACGTCTCACGATTCTATAAGGCCCTACATATCTATGGCTCAATTTCCCTTTCTTACCAAATCGAACCACACCTTTCATGGGTGAAACCTTCAGATACACCCAATCATCCACATTAAACTCAAGATCCCTTCTTCTAGTGTCAGAATAGGACTTTTGACGACTTTGAGCCGTCTTCAACCTTTATCTAATGATCTTCACCTTCTCTAAAGCATCAAGTACCAAATCGGGGCCCAACAAGGTCATCTCACCTACTTCGAACCAACCAACCGGTGATCTACATCGTCTCCCATACAAAGCCTCAAACGGTGCCATCTCAATACTTGAGTGGTAACTATTATTATAGGCAAACTCGATGAGAGGTAGGTGATCATCCCAATTCCCTTTAAACTCCAACACACAAGCCCTTAACATATCCTCTAGTGTTTGAATCGTCCTTTCGGCTTGCCCATCCGTTTGAGGATGGAATGCTGTGCTCAACTTTACCTTAGTACCGAGGCCTTTTTGAAATGATCTCCAGAAGTGAGAAGTGAATTGGGTACCACGATCCGAAATAATGGATAATGGCACACCATGCAACCTCACCAACTCCCGAATATACAACTTGGCATAGTCTTCGGCACTATAGGAAGTTTTAACCGGTAGGAAGTGAGCTGACTTAGTCATTCTATCAACAATTACCCAAATTGAGTCATGACGCTTCCGGGTATGAGGCAGACCCACTACAAAATCCATATTCACATCTTCCCATTTCCAAGTTGGGATTTCAATGTCTTGGGCTAGGCCACCCGGCCTTTGATGTTTGGCCTTCACTTGTTGGCAATTCGTACATTCGGACACAAACCTTGCTATGTCCTTCTTCATGCCACCCCACCAATACAACTCCTTTAAGTCTCGGTACATTTTTGTTGAACCGGGATGAATGGAGTATGTAGAATTATGAGCCTCCATCATGATCAAACTCCTTAAGCCATCAACATTTGGAACACATATCCGACCTTGATAGTACAGTACCCCATGGAGAAATACTTGGTCTTATGAACCCCTTCTCTAACAAGTCCTTTAACTGTTCCTTCAACTCTTTTAATTCTGCCGGGGCCATACGGTAAGGAGGAATAGAGATAGGTTGGGTATCAGGGAGGAGATCGATACCAAAATCAACTTCCCTTTCGGGAGGGACACCAGGAAGGTCATCGGGAAAGACATCGGGGAATTCATTTACTATAGGAACTGACTCAAGAGAAGGACTTTTGGAGTTGACATCCCTAACCCTCACAATGTGGTAAATACATCCCTTAGAAATCATTTTGCGGGCCTTAAGATAAGAAATAAACTGACCCTTCACCACCGAATCATGACCCTGCCATTCAATAACAGGCTCATTTGGAAATTGGAATTTGACTCGACGATTCCTACAATCTATGGAAGCATAAGATGCATGTAACCAATCCATCCCAAGAATGACATCGAAATCTATCATGTCAAGCTCAATGAGATCACAAGGAATAACTTTATGCAAGATAGACACAAGGCAACCCCTATAGACCTTTCTAGCAATAATTGACTCACCAACGGGGGTAGACACCAAATAGGGCTCTAATAACATTTCAGGTAAAACATCAAATCTATTAGCAAGGAATGGAGTAACAAAAGATAAATTTGCACCCGGATCTAATAGTGCATACACATCAAAAGAAAAGACCTTTAACATACCGGTAATGACATTGGGTGTATCCTCAACCTCTTGTCTCCCATGCAAGGCATAAAAGCGGTTGGTGCGTTGGACACCTCCTTGGACTTGTTGACCATGAGCAATTTGTCCTTGAGTCCTACCACCACCATCTCTACAATCCTTAGCATGGTGGCCCAGCTTGCCACACTTAAAGCATGCATTGGAGCCGGCTAAGCATTCCCCTTTGTGAGTCCTTCCACACTTTTTGCAAGTGGGGAAAGTTTGAGTAGCAACATTCTCTCTTGGAATCATTGGTTTACCACTCTTGTCCTTGTTGAACTTTGGAGGAGGGGTATTGGTGGAACCTTGTCCCACAAATCGTTGCCCACCTTGACCTTTGCCATTGTTACCATGATCGGACCTTTGAGGGTTAAACCCTCCACCATCTATTCTAGCCTTTTTGAACCCCCTTGATCTCTCTCTAAGCTTCTCTTCTTCGATTTGTTCTGCGTAAGTCATTAACCGAGAGATGTCCATCTCCTTGACCAACATGGCCGTTTTGCACTCCTTGGACACCAAGCTTGAGACACCGGAAATAAACTTGCTCATCCTAGCTCTTGGGTCGGAGACCATAAAAGGAGCATACTTTGACAACTTAGTGAATTTGAGAGCATACTCCCTTACGCTCATACTCCCTTGACGGAGGTTGATGAACTCTTGGATTTTGGCCTCCCTTAGCTCTAATGGGAAAAAGCGGTCTAGGAAGGCACCTTTGAACTCTTCCCATCCTATCGATCCTATTTCTTCATCCCTCTCAACAACCCATTGTTCGTACCACACTCGAGCTACACCTTTGAGTTGATAGGCCACTAGCTCGGCCTTCTCATTTGGTGGCACACCCATGATAGCCACAATCCGGTACACCTCATTAATGAACTCCATAGGGTCCTCATCTAGTTTAGAACCATCGAACTCGGGTGGATTCATCCTTTGGAAATCCCGAATTTTAGAGGCTGGATTTTGCATTTGGGGAGGAGGAACACCTAGATTCCCTTGGTTAGCTACGACTTGAGCTAACAAAGTAATAACACTGCGAAACTCGGCATGGGTTACCCCGTCCTCATGATGTTGGGCATTAGGAATCGGAGGAGTTTGGTCCTCATCGTCAATCCTTGCTCTTCGAGGTGGTCTTCCACGAGTCATTATCTAGAGAACACAAAAAGGGTCGTTAGTTAAAGGAAAGCTTAGGACACTCTAAGGCACGACATGAATTTGAAAGAAGTGAAAATTTTCCTAAACGTCTCATAGTCTCTTATTCATAATTGTGGCGCGCTTCACAACCATGAAGAAGAACCTATTCGACGTGGTATGTTGGACTTCCAAGGATCATTCAAAACCTCGGGCTCTGATACCAAGTTTGTTACGACCCAAGCCTAGGGCCTAGACGTGACATGGCGAATGAGGAACCCGAAAGTACCTCAAACAAGCCTCTTAGCATTCTTTTAGCCTTTCATAGGTAATGATGATAAATAAATAAGCAGAAATCATAATAAATCTTCAACTTACATATGTCCAACAATACCTCTAACTATTAGATTTAACGGGGCTAAGACAAGTCCCTAGCTCACCCTCAATCATAATAAAAGAAATTCCATAGTAAAATATCTTAACATATCATAAACTAGAAAGATAAAGGAGTATTGTTCCCGGAACATGGGAACTCACCAAAAGTAGTCTTCAATGGAATATCAACTAGCCACGTGGAGGAGAATGAGGAGGAGCACTGATCCCTACATGGTGATATCATGTAGGCAAAAGAGTATGCGTTAGTACTTTGAATGTACTAAGTATGTAAGGATGCATGAACATTGAGAAAACATTAAAACATTTATGTAATATGGAACATAATTTAATGTATGCATAATAAATCATATATATATCCTTTAAAACATTCATTTTGTGGGAAATTAACCATAACCGACATTTAAGACCATGCGAGCTATTACATGGAATCCAACATAACCCCCTACGTTGGCCGGGGAGACTACTTGCCTGGTAGAACTCCGTCAACTTCATTCATTTCTTTAACTTTAACTTTAAGGGCTATTTATGGATCCATTAGCCTAAGCCTACAAGGGCTCCTATGTTGGCACATAGTTAATGAGACAAAGGGTTGCTACTAGGATTCCCTTACCGAATCCCACCTCAATGCCTCATTCGGTGCTAAGTCAATCCCACGGAATAGTTTAATACTTCAAAATATTCATAGTATATAACTTGAGAATTCAAACATCATATTCGATAGAATAGCTCATTAAAATATTTGATAATTCAAATATGCAAGAATTGTCCTTATTGCATAAAGAATCTATCATTCATATCATTTCATCATTCTTTCATTTCATAAGACTCCCTTTTTGATCATAGATATTGTTTTCATAAACATTTATTTGGAGTCAAAGCTTTCAAGTCAAACTTTATTAAAAACATAGTAAAACTAGGTGGGATCAAATCACTTCAACTTGCAAATATGTATGTAAATAAATATACATAAATACTTTAAAATTCATTAATTAAAAATCATGCTTTAAATAACCCACCATGATTTTCAAGAACCTTTAAATAGATAAATAGAGGAATTACTTGCAAACTATCAATTCATATATATGAAATTATGTTGCATCAAAATAGATCAATAATCATTAATTTAACCATAATTCATACTATTAAGTAAAAAATAAGAATTACTATAAGAAAATATTACTTGAAATCAAGAGACTTAATTGAAAGAGTTTTTGGACTATATGGATGGAAGAACTCATGGATAAACACCAACATAACTTAGAGTAAAGCTTAAAGAAAATAAACATAATTTATCATATAATCAAAATAATTTAGACATGAGAGTGGAAGGAATACTCTCATTGAAACCTTACATACCTGGAAACCGAAGCTTTAGTTGGTACCGGAAGACTTAATGACCACTTTTGAGTCCTAGCTTCTCTCCTTGCCGGAACGTTTTGTGTACTACCCAGAATATATGAATTACCGGAATAGTATTTCTTCACTACTAAGAACTAAAACTATATTTGAGAATGTGTAAAGAAGTGTATAGAGAGAAGATTTGCTTGAGAAAGCTTGATGAATAAAATGAGGAAATAAGGTGGGTATTTATAGGTGGGAAAGAGGACCTAACAATAAATAAAATAATTATAAATAAAAATCTGAAAATTTAGTGGAATATATTGATGTCATGGATGATGTTAAATGGAGGACAATTTATGTCATGAGTGATATCAAATGTATCTAGATCTTTCTATGGTAGGTGAAATGAGTTATCTTTGACAGAATACTCTTTTTGGGAGCTACGTTTGAATAAGATAAATTCCTTATTAGGATTTGGTGTCTTCATAAGAATTGTAGATATGGAAGTCTAGTTTCATATAGTTCAAGAATCAACCAATTTGGATAAACCTACAGTGAGATATGATGTTTCTTCTATAAACACTCATTTCCGTCACAACATCCTACCTTACAAAGATTAATTTATTTGACCTACTTAACCTCCGAATCTTAAAATATGGTCTTCATACAAGTTGTAGGTAATGATCCTGTGGTTACTCAGAAATTTGAATCACTCAATTTGGATATTCCTATGAAAAGTTATGACCAAAATACAGAGGCTGTATTATGTTTAGGCAAAAATTGAAACATCGTATACAACGTTTTTAGGGGATGTTACAGAATCTCAGCCTTGTGTCCCCTGCTTTGCCTTGTCCCACCCTTCTACTTTGGACCGCGTAATAGTTAACTCACTTATTTGAGTAGTTAAATCTATACTCATTGTATAGAAGGGAATTTAATAAAAATTCGTATAACTAAGCTATGGGTCATAGGTCATGGGTCACGTGTCACAATAAGCAATTCAGTTATCTTAGTGGTTTAATTTAAAGTGACCTGGGTAAGCGGATGGTGTCACGATTGGGGAGACATTGATTGTGATATTGTTGCATACAGACCGGTGAAGTTGTAATGGACACAGTAGCATGTATAGATATATTAAATATGTAGATATTGGTGATAAACCTTAGGGGTTGGAAATATAGGTGATGGTTTTGTTTCCCGTAAGTGTTTCATGTACTTATTAAACTGCTTCATGATATGCATATATGTATATGAATAGGGAAATATGCTAGAGTATATGTGAAATGATCACATGCTGGCCTGTTTTGTGATGAACCTGTTCTTGGTGATATAATATTGAAATATTGAATGTAATTATGGTTGTATGTATATTAGGATCGGGTGTTATGTTCCAACATATATTTAGAGCGGTTGTCACAATCCAACACAAACCTTAGACCGGGTTTCACATTCTGACATAAATAGATATTTATAGGTCCCATGAGAGGACCTTTATTAAAAATGCCTGATAATTGACAGTGGTGGGAATCTTATGGTATGCCTTGATAGGCTCATTATGATAGTGAATTTCTTAAACTTATCGTTTCCTCATTATGTGTGAACATGTCAAATTATATTTGTTCTTGGATCAGGTGATGGGATAGAGTGTGTGACGCCGAGATCATTGCCGGCGAATGTGATTGATGCTCAATTATTGATTGTGAATGAGCATTTTTATAAACTTAATCATGGTCTATTAATTCTTGTGTTTGATTCGTGAGATACCTTATGGTTACTCTCTTTGAGTAGGGATGATGTGCTACTTATAGCATTGGTAAGGGTGTAAGTACTCAGGTAAAATTTTTCCCTAATATGAGGGTTAACAAGGTTTCAATGAGCATGGAATCCAATAAACCTTATGAATTGGGTGGTTTAGAGATATTTAATAGTCTCAAGGTGTAGTGTTTGAGAAAAATCTGAGGTCGTATCATGATATGTGAGGGATGTAATATTATTATCCCATAGAAACTTTCAGAATGGAATTCGGGTTGGTAAAACTCTTGGGTGTAGTTGTTGACGTAAAGGGGTTAGTCTGGAATGTGATCCTTTCCCTAAGTTCTAGTAGTGTCTCACCATTGGTTTCAGAGGACTCCTAGATAGGCTCATGTCCTCTCCTCCGTGTTATCATTCGGGGATGAACGAGGGGTAATTTGGTATTTGTTAATTAATATTAGAAGAAATCACAAGAAAATATACTCAATTGGGTCCCACCATCCCGCCAGAGTGGGAATGTGGCCTCCAGAATGGGAGAATGTGGGTCAGAACTTAAGTCACAATTTTTTTATTTCCCCCACTTCTTCTAAGGGTAAGTTAGCGGCGACAATTACTGCAAAAACCCTCCAAAATGCTTCTCTTGACTTGGGAACAAGAGGGGAAGGAATCTCGGCTTGTGAAGGATTTCAATCAGTGGAATCTAGTCTGTCCTTAGCCGTAGAACATCTGGAACCAAGGGTTTCAGCAACATTATATCTCTACATTTTCTTGGCGCATAGGTAGGCTAGGTTGCTCTAATTTATTAGTTGTAAATATGTTCCTACACATTCTATATTGTAGTTGATAGGAGATTTTATGCCTAGGCTTTCGGGCATAGAGTTTTGATGGCTGAATGTATTGTTATTATTTTTAGGGTAGAAATGTACTATGTGGGTATGATTAACCTGTGACTAGTGATGATAGTCTAGTTCTTGGTTGATAACAGTAATATTGTTTGTTGATATGATTGATGGTCTTTGTAAAGATTAAGGTGAAGGAAATTGTCAGAATAGAGTGAGATCCTAAGGCTTGGGATAATCAAGGGGGGGGTCTATATCAATATAAAAGACATATACATAGATTTATATAGGTGAGTTCATATTGATGGTTCTATGTGAAATATCTAAGTAATGTAAAACATGAAATAAAACATGAAATAAAGGATAATGTGAATGACTTATTTGATAGTCTCTTGTCATGAACCAATTTGATTACCTGTGGTTGTAGGTTATGATTTAGTCTATATTTTAGAGAGACTCTTAATAGTATTCGAGTAATGTTGTGATGTCTACCATGCATTTAATTATTGTGGTTGAGTGATTGATATGTTGTTGTGATCAGTCTACAATTTCAAGACTGTGAAATCTATAATCTTGAACTTGCCCTATTAAAGGTGATGCCTAAAATAAAAAAGGCTTGATGAAGTATTGTAGGTGAAGGAAAGGTTAGAACGAAACTAATGAAATGACTAATTGTAAATAACTGCATGCAATGAACCTGTAACTTAATTTTGCAAGTATGTGAACTATTCATTGTGGATTGTCATTAAGGTTGTGATTGTGATATTGGATCGGGTGTGTCATATTCCGACACATATATAGGATCAAGTGTCATGTTCTGACACATATATTAGATCGGATATCACATTTTGACACATATATAGTTTGCATATGAGTTCCATAAGAGAACCATTATGTGACTATCATCTGTTAATTGATCTTCATTATGTGGGTGATAATAGTGAAACTGTACCAATTATAATTGAGCATGTCCATCTTATGTAATAATTGATACGAAAGGAACAAAGGTCCAAGTGTTGCCGTGTTGACTGTTGCAAATGAGATTTACCTTGTGAAACTGTTTGTTTCTCCTGAAATTGTAAATTTATAATGTGTTCATGTATATGCTTGTTCAGATTATGTTATAGGTGCTAGATGATCCACATAGTAGGTATAAGGTTGTGGGTAAACAACTGGAAATCAGTCAATCTGTTTATTAAGGGATATTAATGACTTAAAGTTGGGTATTGTAGATGTCATGTGGGCACATGAGTTAAAAAGGGGATTGAGAGGTTATTTGGAGTTTCTGTCTCCGGGCAGGCCGCCCTGATGGGAGGAATCCCACGGTGGCGAGGCCGCTAGAGTATGATAGGTCCCGCCATAGCGGGCCAATATGGTTATGGGAAGGGCCTTAGTTCACCAAATGTTTTCCTCTTCTAAGTGAGATGTTAATTATCCTAAGTCCATGTGTTGGGGTGAAACTAAATATAGTAGATGGATTAGATGGAGTTAGTACGTGCCCATATTTGGAAACTTCTATATGTAATAGAAGGGCTAGGCCTTGATTTGTATTAGAGTTGGCAGCAAACCAACTAGAATGGATGAAAGTTAGGCTTGAACGACTCTAATGACATTAATGGGAATAATAAGAATTTTGTGTAAAGTTGGCAGTGAATCTCTTAAGAGCATATTTTCTTCTTGTTGATTTCTTTATATTATGCAGTGGGTATCAGGTTGACCAATTATTCCTATCAGTACGTGTTATTTGTACTGATACTACTCTTGCTATGCCACTTGTCATTGTCTGGTTACAGGGTAAGTGATGTTTCTTAGGTGAAGACAAAGATGATTCTCCTACAACTTCTACTCTTTCTTTCTTATGGTGGGAGTTGTGTCATTATTTTATTATATATTTTATCTTTAGAAGCATTTGTACCTGTTTAGACTAGTATCCTTAGGGGTGTTAGATTGTTCCTGACAATAAAGCATCAGAGTTTTAAGTTTATATAAAGTGATTTCATAAATCTTTTGGCCTATTATTGGTATTTTGTTAAACTTCCGCATGTCGTTTTGTTTATGGGATTGAGAGTCCTCCTACCTATGTGTTAGAGTGGGTGACCGCACGGCCTAGTGGGTTGTTTTATGACAGTACCGTGTTGTTTGGTGCTCATCCTTTTTTCTACATTTATGTATGTTATGAGCCCGAATCTTCGTGATACTCTCTCTTCTCCTCTTGTTTGAGGCTTCCTGGAGAGATTTGTGAGGTAGTTGTTTGTCATCTTAGTGGACCTTCTCACTTTTATTTATGATCTTGTTCTACTTTAGACAAAACATCACGTAAGACTTGTGCTTTTCTTTCAAATCTATTAAAATATATTAGAGGCTTGTGCACTTGACAACCAGATTTTGGGGGTTCTAATTATGTTGAATTTGTTATCCATGTTATTAATTATTGTTAATATTTCATTCTTATTTGTTATCTACATTTCACTATTATAATTGAGTTTTAGGCTGACTTTTCTTGGTGGAATAAGACGAGTGCCATCACGTCCATTTTTTGCAGACTTCAGCAAATTTCTGCACTTTCCTAGTTTAATCCAAGCTAGGTACTTTCGAGGTGTAGGTATCATATTTAGCAAGGTTCTCAAAAGGAGTCTGAGAGCATATATTTCTTTGGCTCAAATGCACGATTCATATGAATAAGAGTTTATTCTTTTGAATGAATAAACATAAACACAATAATGGGCTCCTCTCAAGCCCTTCTGTAGTCTCTTAACATTCTTTTGTCTCTATATGAGGGAACCAAATTAATAGAAATATAAAATTTACTAGGTCTACCACCTCAAAGATGAGGCATAGTTGGAGTATTTGTAGTAACACATGAATTGACATAAATTTCTTAGGGGAAAACTCTGTTGAACAATCTAGAGTGTGAAAAAAGGGAAAATTTCCTAATTGTTCGTAGTCTATTATTTACAGAAGTGGATCCCTCACAATCATAATAAGATCCTACTGATACGGGTTCATAGACTACACAAGACACTTAAACTCTATGCTCTGATACAAAATTTATCAAAACTCAAGACTATCCCCTCGTGGTAACATAACACTTAGAGTCACAAAGTGACCTCAAGCTAACCCTTGATACTGACATAAGTCACGAGCAACTAAATATGAACATGTATAAAAGCTAATATGACATAGTGGAAGCATAATTATGGAATGGACTAGTCAAATACATTATTGAACAAAATGTTGTTTACAACAACTTTAATCTAAAAGAAACTAGAACTAAAAGGACTGAATATTACAACTCTAACTAACTGTCTATGAAGCCTCTACTAATACTGAGTATAGGTAGTCGGGACATGACCCCCTTCTTTTCTTAATAAATACATATGAATGGAAATAAAATACTGAAACTACGAACTGACTGTAGTCCTCGAAATAAAAGAACTCATCACCAACTGGTTGGAAGCTATGACCTGCCTGACTAGAACTCAGATAGTAAGCACCTGAATCTACATTATATGGAAAATATAGGCATAAGAGGTATGTAATCAGTACTTTGAATGTACTGAGTTTGTGAGATATGCATGATAATATGTAAAGTTGAATATGACAAATCTGAGATGCTAAATCTGAATATGGAACTAAAATACATAAATTAATGCGATAACCAAGTCGTAAAACATGTAACTGATAAATATTAAAACTGAAATACCGAAATGCAAGAATAATGCAATAATCTGAAATAGAACTACGGGAAATATTATTAACTGACACATAATCATGCAAGCTAAATGTGGAGTTTGACGTATAATCTCCATCGAAAAGGGCCCAGTATACCTTACAATGGTATAAAGATTGATCTGATGTGATGTGGTACGACCAAGTTGATGTCCAAAAAGGACTAAGGTGTCAGTCTTGGTCTGATGGGTGAACCTTAAAATCCTGTGGCGGTACGTAGTTCTCAGACTTAGGAATTGCTAAAAAAGATATCAGTCCTAACTGATGAGTGAGATTCCATCTCTATATCTGCTCAGTGCTAGGTAATACTCTCAACTGAATTTACATTACTAAATTAAATAATAATGATAGTACAATAAGAGTGATAATAGTGATAATACTGATAATACTGATAATTTGATTAGCTCATGAATATTGAAAAACTGATATTGATATAATAGATAGTTTATCTAAAAGCATCTTATGCATATGGACTGAAAAACTAAGTACAAAGTAGATCATTAAAACTTTTGTATTCTGACTGAAATATGCAATTTAAAATACATAACGTGTTCTGAGGGTTCATAAAAATACTGTTAAGTAAATATACTGAAATATTTGAAAAACATTTATTTATAGACTGATAATGAAGAGAAACTGAAGTAAATTGAAATCCATGTTGATCACGAAAACCCTAGTTTCTATAGAATTCAAATACTGAAGAACTAAGGTTTTCTTTGGAATTCATGGGGTGAAAGGATACCCATTGATGAAATCCCACATATCTGCAAAGGAAAACCTTGGTAGAATTGCTGAACTTGAAGCTTGAAAGTGAAGAACACTAGCTTTGATCTTACTAACTAAAACTATTGATGTAGAGTATGGGAAAGAACTAAGTTCCTCTCTTTGATAGCATTACAAATCTTAAATTCTCCAGAAATCTTGAAGAAGAACCTTAACTTGATAAAGAACGATCAAGAAACCTTTTCTTACATTTTTTGAATTTGTTTCTTGAAAACTTTCTGTGTTGATGGTCGATTCTTGTTTATGATACATGATTACATGTTATAATCACTGAGAATTGTGAGAGTATGCTTGCCATAATTTAGAAGGAAGAAAACTTGGTGGACTTGCTCAAAAATCAATTTTGAATTCTAGAATTGAGTTCTTGATTTAGCTGGAATAGGAAGAGGATTTGTTGTTAAAATCTTATGAAATTCTAGGATTTATGTAGTAAAATCATATAGAATACTTATCAAGACTTAGTAGGATTGAAGAGAACATTTGAAAACTGTTGGGTGTAAGAAAATAAACTCAAAATAACATTTTAATAAAATTTAAATTATTTGATATACACCTGATATACATGATATTTGGATGATATACCTGGTCTATGGACTTTTTTACGGTCCGTAAAATAATCCACGACTCTTGGATTGGTTCTGTGAATCTAGACAAGAATTTTGAGCTTTTTCTCTATTCCAGGAGCAGGAACCATAGCCCATAAATGGTTTCACGGCCTGTATTGTCCAGTTTGTAAAACCTGAGTAGAATTTTCAAACTGGAATGTTTATAGTAAAAGGGTCATAACTTTTTACTCCAAATTCGAATTGATGCAAAATTTGGTGGAGTTGGAAATAAAACTTATAAAACTTTAATTTCGTAGTTCATGGGCCACCTAACTCATATTCAAAGAGATATAGTCGTTTGAAGTAGACCCTTGCGTGATTTCATGGAAAAACTAAGCGAGTAGGAAAGGCTTTGAACTCAGCTTAATGTTAGAGGTCCCTAATGACCCTAAATCACTTCTAATACACTTCATATACTTGGAAATGAATCTTAATACACATGAACAATTAGAAATTATCCATTACAATCCAATACGCATACAAATACTATTCGGATTTTATCTTAGATTTTTTTGGGATGTTATATAAAGGAATCAAGCAATAAATATCACATCTTGCACTTCTAATTCCTTAAGTGAGAAATGTAATTCTCCGGTTCTGAAGAAGAAAGGATAGCAATGCAATCACCCCTATATAAAGTTGGTAGATTTTGGGATTTTGATATTTTCAGCATTTTTTATAGTCAGAGAAAGCCCTCTTATTCCTATTCCTCTTTATCTCTAAATTCATTGGCAAAAACTTATCTTCAGCAGTAAGATACTTACTAATAATAATCTTGTAGTCCTTATAAATACTATATCATACATCCTAAAGAGTAAGTAATTTATATGAGTGATAGCCTCCGCAAGATTGAAGGTCACCAAGTGATCTCCGGAAAACTCAAATTTTCGATCACTAAATAAAAAACTTTAATAATGTCCAACTGAGGTATTTAATATCTTCTATGTACAATCCTCTATCACACACAATAGGCACGGTTCAATAAGTATTAGGGAAAAAAATTAAGCAAATATATATGATACTTTAGATAGGCTAACCCAGAAAGTCAAGTCATTAAAATCCATGCTTTCTTCATCTCGGTATCAATAAAGATCCTCTTCGTTTGCTGACAAAATAGATCGGTACTGTATTGATAAAATAAATTTACACATGTGGCATTTACTATTTTATTAAGTCTTAGATTTATTATAATGTTAAGCGCAAAAATATCTCCTACTGAGGTATTTTAGCATAAACTGATCTTTTCTTTTGTGTTTATTATATGTATTTTATTATCAGTCTTAGATACTCTTGATTCAAATATCATCAGGTCTTTGGGTGTTCTTATTATATTTTCATGTATTTGATATATCTATATTAGTGTTCTTGTATGCTTTTATTATATTTTTTTAACAGGAAACAAGTAACTAAAATTAAAATTGATTCACCAATCGAATTGGTTGTAGGTATCTGGCTTGGAAAGATTTTGAATCCTGAGAATAGACAAGATTAATTTATGTTGGTGTCATATGAACTATATCTTGTGCTATTAATCTACTTAAGTTTTAGGCAATTTTACAAAAATAGAGTGAGATCTTATAAAATTACAAGAATATTATAATTATATGGTATTTTATGCACTATATTTTGTGCTAACCTAATTAATGATTTATTTATAATATTTTACAAAAATAAACTAAATTTTTCAAGAATTACATAAATGTATCATGAGTACAAAAATAGCATGTACTCAGCAAGTCTCACATAACGATCCTACTAAAATAGAGGCAAGCCTTTACAGAATTTTTTTAATCCATATTTGCTCATTTATATCGACAACAAATATGATCATATCATGTTATCCAAACAATAGGGTAAGACACAGAATCATCATATAAAGATATTATGCACGGAGTCAATCCAATAATTATAATTATTATTTTTTCTTTCTTTTTTGTTAATGTGATAGTGTTTCATATTAATATAATTCACAAATTTATTTTGTTAGTGTTTATGCTCTAAATAATGTCTACACATCAAATACGAATGCAACACCATGATCTAAACATATCTGAAACTCATCAGAATCTAACCAAATCATCCTGACACGTTCAAATATCCTTATAGACTTGACCAAATGCTCAAAATATAAAGGAAAATACTACAACATAAAATCAACCCTCAAGCCAAACTCATAATGAACCATAAACTCCAAATTTTCATTCAATAATGTCAAATCATACCGGGCGTCTTGGGCCACAATCCGATCATCCATGGAAGTCCTAAATATTCATACAAAACCTATTGTAATCATCAAATCAAAAGTCTAATCTAGTTTACTCAAAATATTTAAACTGCTAACTTTGGTTCAAGAACTCCAAAACACACCTAAGCCCCTTGAAATATGTGTCACTCATACCCACAAATCATAAATCAACAAATGAATATACAAAAAGTTCTAAATTGGAAAAGGAGTTCTAGAACTAAAAATGATTGGATGGATCGTTACATCTTCATGTATTACAAAAAAAAAGAATTATATAACAAACAAAATAAAATCTTTTTTATGAAAAAAAGATACAAAAATAAAAAAAACAAAAGAATTATATAACAGACAAAATAAAATCTTTTTTATGAAAAAAAAGATATCTCGCGAACAGAATCTCCTAGGCACAAATATTTAGGATGTAATTTTTAAAAAAATAAACTTACTAAAATAAGATAAAAAGTCAAAAAAGTTTAATTTCGATTAAAAAGAAATATTCAAACATTAAAAATGGTGTAACACCTTAAGTTTGGTTAAAAATCATATGTCTACAGTTTGCCCTCTTTAACTGAAAAACGAAAAGATTGCAGACAAAGAAGTAGAACACGTGACAAGTGTTGATCGAACATATTATTTGAAAGGAAAAAGATACGACCGAATCCTAGTTTTAGACAGTCTACATATCCTGGGTTATAAGAAAATCAGGTCACGCGTAGTTCAAGGAGACGAAAGGATGAGTTGGAAGTCAAGTGAGGTCCCATCGAGGCTCCAGTTCACGGATCTTATTTATAGATAAAGATGAAAGAAAAGAATAAAAGAAAATACAAGTACAAGATTCTATCTATGTAGCTTCTCTTGAATCCTGACTTGCGTCTTCATGCCACTCAAGTTGTGAGATATTCATTTTCATCTTGAGTGAGCTTAAAGGTGAACTTGTTCTCCAGGTAGGCTCCTTATACTTGGGCTTGGAAATTGACCCTGTTATTAACGTGAGATCTTGATACTTCAATTGGAAATGATCTTGAAATATGATAATACTTTTCAGATAAGATCCGAAGCTTGAAATGTAGATTTACCTCATTCCACAAGCAGATCCCTTAAATCCAAATAAATAAAGCAATAGCAAAAAAAAATTCCCTAGTTTAAACTAAAGAAAATTTTGTGAGTATTGAATAAAAGATAGTGCTTAGCTTTGAATTGAGACTCTGACTGACTTGAGCTTTATTACAATGGATCCTTTAGATGACTTTCAACTTTTATAAAGTAGCTCAATTGATTGTAAAAATCCGGTTAAATTAAATTCTGTTAGTCCCATTTTCCAAGAGGGTCCTGTTAAACTAAATCTCATTATGTAGGAGAATCCTGCTAGTACCATTATGTAGGAGGGTCCTACTAAACTAAATTTTATTATATAAGAGGGTCCTTGTAGTCCCACTATGTAGGAGGGTCTTGCTAAAGTTAATCACATTATGTAGGAGGGTCCTGCTAGTCCCATTATGTAGGAAGGTCCTATTAGTCCCTCCTAGGAGGGTCCTGCTAATCCCATTGTGTAGAAGGGTCCTGTTAATCCCATTATGTAGGAGGGTCCTATTAATCTAAATCACGTTATGTAGTATGGTCCTGCTAATCCCATTATGTAGGAGGGTCCTGTTAATTTCATTATGTAGGAGGGTCCTGTTAATTTCATTATGTACGAGGGTCCTGCTATTCCCATTGTGTAGGAGGGTCCTGTTAATCCCATTATATAGGAGGGGTCCTGCTAATCTCATTTTGTAGGAGGGTTCTGCTAGTTCCATTTTGTAGGAGGGTCTTGCTAATCCCATTATGTAGGAAGGTCTTATTAGTCTCATTATGTAGGAGGGTCCTACTAAACTAAATCCCATTATATAGGAGGGTCCTGCTAAACTAAATCCCATTATGTAGGAGGGTCCTGCTAAACTAAATCTAATAGACCAACAACACGAACAAATTTTTTAGCCCTAGTTTTCACCAATTTTTTATTTTTTTGTGAGTTATATAAGTAACTGTAAATTTTGAACACTGAAATCAAACTAGGAAGTGTTTATCTTGGGTGAGCAAAAATAAAAATAAAAATATCACGACCTCAACCTGTCGTGACTAGCACCCACAATACGTATTCCAGTGAGAGAACCATTTCTACAGCCCAACTTATCAAACTTTAGAAGATAACAGTTAAAGGCTTACGGAAGGAGGAATAAACTGGAAATAATGTTGAGTTCCCATAAACTCAGCCAACCATGTTAATAACAATGAAATGCAGACATAAACACATCCTAGGAACTGAAAGTCATTGTACCAAAACTCTAACTAACAAGTCTAGAACAAGAGTACAACTCCAAATAGAAACTAGTAAATATATAGAAACATGGTCTGAACATATCAGTCCTGAAAGAAGGACTGAGATTAATGGAAAATTCCACGGTAGCATGATAGAATAGCTCATTCTTGAACTTTGAAAAACTACTAAACTTCCAACTGAGGTCTTTCTACAACCAGCTGAATATGCCCCGTACTCAACAAAAGTCAGAGCAAGAGTAGTATCAGTACACAAAATAATGGTGTACTGGTAGGATCACACGGTTAGATTGTAAGTGGATCATAGACAGGTAAATTTGAACACAATAGGCATATATATATATATACAGAATAAGTCAACCACATCTCAATATCACAGCTCAATGTCTTTCACCTGCTATAATTTCACGCAAGGGTCCTCTCAAGGGACCTACAAATAATCAACTTTGTATTAGAGCATGACATATGGTCCAAGTATCTGTCAGAACATGACACCCGATCCAAATATGTGTCAGAACATGACATACGATTCAAATTATATATTGGAAGATAACACCCGATCCAAATTACATATCAGAATGTGACACCCGATCCCAAGATATCACAACCACAAGAACATTCAATGTTTATGATATTTATACCATCAAGAACAGATTCATCACAATAACAGATCAGCAAGTGATCATTTCACACATAATCTAGCATGTTTCCCTATTCATATACATATATACATATCATGAAGTAATTTAACAAGTATATGAAACACATACAGGAAATTAGACCATCACCTACCTCAAATTCAAGCTTTCTCAACTTTACAATGTAGGAGCCTTCTATTTTTGGGTTGTTCTTCTCGTTCTTGGTCTAGAAACATTAAATTCATATCAAGGATCAATAAAATAGCCTAACTATCAATAAATATAACACAATTTCATTCCCTAGGCCAAACTCATGATTCCAATCTTACCCTAGGGTTATTTCCCACCATAGATTTTCTGTTCAAACCCTCCCCTAATAATTATCACCCGTACTTCTAGTTTCTAAGAATTAAAGTATGAATCTAGAGAGTAAAAACCTTATCTTATGCGTGGAAATCCGTGGAAAATCAATAAAAATCTCCCTAGGTTGCCTCTTGGGCTTTTAGAAACTAATTCTTGCAGGAAAGACCATTTCTGATCTTTTTCACGATTTAAGTCATGACTGTCCCACTCTGTCGGGAATAATCTCGCTCTAACGGGATATGCGGGAACATTGAGCTTAGAATTTATGCTCCAAGCCCCCTTTTCATAACACACCCCATTTTCAAGATGTATTAAAATATACCCCTCACACAAACTTCGATTTTGGGAGTTTTACTTGCCCGAATGTAATTCCGTGAAGTTGTAAATGCTCCGTATTGACTTGGCTATCATCCTGTCTAATCAAATTATAAATTTTTCCTTCCATCGTTCAATGATCACCCTAGACCTCACCTGACTCAGAATTCATCCAAGTCTAGCCTATGCTTAAATTTTTCCAAGTTACTACTACCTAAAGTTTTCTAGCCCGAAATCCTTTTCCATTGGCCTATCCCTCACGAAGGGAGAAGGTCGTTATAATAAATAAGAATTTACCTATCACTCATCCCCGAGTGACTAATTAGGGAAAAATAGGGCTAAAGTAAACATATAATAGTACCTATTTCATCGAATAGTTAAGGATACTTGTCTGGCATGTATTTCTCAATCTCCCAAGTAGCTTCGTCTATCGAACTATGTTTTCACTACACCTTAACCATATTGATCTCCTTAGTCATCAATTTCCAGATGTCACGATCAAGAATTGCAACTGGCTCTTCCTTATATCAAAGTTCCTTGTCTAATAATACCAAGTCCCATTTAATAATGTAATCCGAATCCCCATGGTACTTTTTCAACATAGACAAATGAAACACTAGGTGTACTCTAGACAAGCTAGGTGGTAAGGCCAACCTGTACGCTACTGGCCCTACACAATTAAGAATTTCAAAAAGATCAATATAGTGAGGGTTAAGTTTGCCCTTTTAATATAGCGAGGGCTAAGTTTGCCCTTCTTACCAAATCTCATCACCCTTTTTATGGGTGATACTTTTAGAAGTGCTTGTTCACCAGCTCGAATATCATATCCCTCACCTTGTGATTAGTATACTCCTTCCTACGATTTTGAGCCGCTAGAAGCTTAGCTTGGATGTTGCTTACCTTATCTTGAGCATCCCTCACCAAGTTAATCCCCAATGGCTCCGCTTCTCCAACTTCAAACCACCCTTTGGGAGACCTACATCCTCTCCCATACAGGGCTTCGAATGGTGCCATATCAATACTACTGTGATAGGTATTGTTGTAGGAGAACTCACACAAGGGAAAAAACTTGTCCTAATGTCCCCCAAAGTCTATCACACATACCCTCAACATATCTTCCAGCACTTTGATAGTCCTTTTTGACTGCCCGTCTGACTATGGACGGAAACCTGTGCTAAAATTGAGTTGAGTACCCAACTCTTCATGCAGCTTACCCCACAATTTGGAACTGAACTACGTACTACAGTCTGAAATGATAGAAAGGGGCAGCGCGTGCAGCCTCACTATCTCTTTCACATAAATTCTGGCCAACTGTTGTGAATTATAATCCACTTTAATCGGAATGAAGTGTGCTTACTTCGTTAACCTTTCAACCACCACCCAAATAGAGTCATGCTTTCCCAAAGTCTTAGGAATTCCCACCACAAAATCCATGGCTATCTTCTCCCACTTCCATTCAGGAATGAGCATTCTTTGCAATAAACCTGCAGGTCATTGGTTCTCATACTTCACAAGTTGGTCGTTCTAGCACTTGGCTACATATTCAGCTATATCTTTCTTCATACCCGACCACCAATATAGCCGCTTCAAGTCTTGATACATCTTAGTCACTCCAGGGTGAATAGAGTATCATGAACCATGAGATTCAAATAGGATCTTTTGAATTAGTCCATCTACTCGAGGAACACAAATCCTTCCTCTAAAATGGAGCACTCCTCCTGCATCTAGTGTTGAGCCTGGTGCCTTTCCCATCAACACTTTCCCTCTCATTTCATTTAAGTATACATCCTCAAACTGCTTGGTCTTAATCTCTTTTATGAAAGTGGGCCTTAGATCAACTCCGGCTATTATCCCACCTTTCTCTGAGATGCCTAGCCTCATGAATCTGGCCTCCAAGGCCTAAAGTTCTCTAGCTAGGGGCCACCTAAGGGTCCCTAAACAAGCTAAACTGCCCATGCTCACTGTCTTCTAGCTCAATGTATCTGCTACCACATTAGCCTTTCCTGGATGGTACTGGATAGTGACATCATATTCCTTAAGCAATTCCATCCACCTTCGTTGTCTCAAATTCAAGTCCTTCTAGGTGAACACGTTTTGTAAGTTGCGGTGATCAGTTAAAACCTCCACTTTACACCATACATATATTGTCTCTAGATTTTTAGTGCAAACATTACCGCTGCCAACTCCAAGTCATGAGTCAGGTAGTTCCTCTCATGCACCTTTAATTTTCGTGAAGCATATACTACAATATTCTAACCATGCATCAACACAACACCCAAATCAAAATTTGAAGCATCACAATAAATAATAAACTCTTTACCTTTGACTAGAAAGGTTAAAATTGGTATTGCGGTCAAGAGAGTTTTGAGCTTTTGGAAGCTCTCTTCACACTTGTCAGTCCACTCGAATGGTACTTCCTTTTTAGTCAACATGGTCAAGTGAGTAACAATAGAAGCAAAGTTTTTCATGAACCGGCGATAGTAACTGGCCAGTCCTATAAAACTTCTAATATTTGTCATAAAACTAGGCCTAGAACAATTCTTAACTTCCTCAATCTTTTGTGGGTCCACCCTTACCCCTTATTTTGAAACAACATAGACTAAAAAGGTAACTAAAGGCAACCAAAATTCACACTTAGATAATTTTGTATAGAACCTTTGTTTTCCCAACACTCCTAACACAATACAAAGAGGATATGTATGCTTCTGTTCACTCTTTGAATACACCAACATATCATCTATAAACACTATTCGAACAAATTCAGGAATGGTTTGAACACCCCATTCGTCAAATTCATAAACGTTGCAGGTGCATTGGTCAACCCAAAGGACACTACTAAAAATTCATAGTGGTCATACCTGGTTCTTAAAGCTTGTTTGAGCACATCCTCAAGTCTAATTTTTAATTGATAATACTTAGACCTAAGATCAATCTTTGAGAAGACTGAAGCACCTTGTAACTGATTAAATAGGTCATCAATACAAGGCAAAAAGGTATTTTATTCAACTGTCGGTAGTTAATGCACATTCTCATACCATCGTTTTTCTTAATAAATAACACCGGAGCACCCTAAGGGGAAGGATAAGGATGAATGAACCACTTATAAAGAAGCTCCTGAATTTAAGCCTTAAGCTCTCTAAACTCTGCCAGAGCCATATGGTAGGGAGGAATGGAAATTGGATGAGTACCTGAGTATAAATCAATACAGAAGTTTATGTCTTGGTCAGGAGGCATACCAGGCAAGTATGAAGGGAAAACCTCTAAAAATTCACATACCACTAGAATAGACTCAATAGAAGGAGACTCTACTTCCAGATTCCGGATATGGGCCAAATAGGACAAACAACCCTACCCCATCATTTTTCTAACCTGGATAAAGGATATGACCTTAGCTGTCTTAGGCTTGTAAACCTCTTCCCACTCTAACCTTTCCCTCCTCGGGATCTCTAGAGCCACAGTCTTTGCATTGCAGTTAAGTACTACAAAGTAGGGGGACAACCAATTCATGCCTAAGCTCATATCAAAATCCGTCATGTCTAGGATCACTAAGTCAACCCAAGTCTTGTATCCCATAAACACAACAGAACAAGAATGATACATACATGGTGATTATGACTGACTCTCCAACAGGGGTAGAAACATGAACAGGGGCATCCAACATATCACATAATGCATCAAAACCAAAGGCATACCTCATAGAAATGTAGAAATAAGTGGATCCCAAATCAAATAAAATAGTAGCCATCTGATTACAAATAAGAATAGTACTTGTGATAACTGCGTTAGACGCCTCTGCCTCGATTTTGACTGAGAATGCATAAAATTGAGCCAGTCATTTTGATGGGACACTTCCCTGCCTAGCTGGTTTGATCCTTGACCTGCACTACTACTTCCTCGGCCCCCACGGCCTTTGAAATTTCCTCCTCGCCCACTTTGTGGACGTCTTCTGCCACTATTCCCTCCAGCTACTGGGATTATTGCTCGGGCCTACTGGGGTGCTAAAACTGTCCTACAGGGGTGAGAGCACTCCCTCCATATAAGTCCCGACTCTCTCTAGTTAAAACAACCATATTTAAAACATATGCGGCTACCTAAGAATGATGCTCCCTAACCCTCATAGGTCTGATGTTGCTGTGGAGTACATGAAAAACTGTTACTGGAAGCGGGCAGTGCTTACTGAATTGGCCGGATATCAATAACCAGCCTGTCTGACCTTTTGGAATAGGATCCCTAGAATTTACCTACACTCTTGGGCCTTTTAACCAAAGCCTTGGCTTGCCCATCCTTTCTCACAACTTTAACTTTCTTAATAAAGTCTGTGACTTCGTTGAAACTCCTGCCGGACGAAGTCATATGAACAGAAAGTACCTACAACTTGGGGTCTAACTCTTCACAAATAACCTGATCTTATCCTCCTCAGTAGTGACCAGCTGGGTAGCGTACCTGGACAATGCATGAAATTTGGCCTCATAAGAAGCCACTGATAACCCTTCCTACTCATGGTCCATAAACTCATCCTTCTTCCTATCCCTCAGGGTGCAGGGCACATACTTCTCTAAAAATAGAGCATGGAACTGAGCCCAAGTGAGTGAGGGAAACATAGGTGAATGATATTCCACATAAGCTTTCCATCACAGCTTGGCCTCTCCCTGCTGCTGGAAAGTCACAAACTCTACGCTATGTTGATACACTATGCCCAGCTTATGTAGCCTCTCATAGCAATCCAAAATAAACTCGTAGGCATCCTCATTTTTAGTACCCTGGAAAATTGGAGGTTTGAGCTTAAGGAACTTGGTGAGCATGTCATGCTCATATATGCCTAACACTTCAACTGTTGGCTGAACTATAGTAGCAAATGGATGATCAATAAGAGATGGTGTTGCAGGCATGGTGGGGATGACGCTAGTGCCAGCTAGCCCACTTAGGAATGTCATGATCTGTTGGTCCAAGATTGGATTCAGAGAGGGAATACTAGCAGCCTCAATTTGGTCACCCTCCACTTAACCTGCCTGCTCCTGCTCCTCTTCAACTTCTACCTCTCCCTCAAACTCATTCTGGGTAGCTGGAGAGGCCTCACCTAGCAGCACCTCCTCTATAAAGACCTCTACTCTAGCAGGTGCTTCCCTCCCTCTACCCCTGGCTCGCCTACCTCTTTTGTCTTTACCTTGTCGCGCCCTCAAATGGATGGCTCTTCTTTGGGCTCAACTGTAGCTACTGGCCTGACACCATTATAACACGTGTTAACCATCTGCAGATAAGAGACTGAAAGCAATTAGATACCAATTTGGATCACCATATACCAATTGGAATCAAGTTATAGCACGAATAAAGGAAGATAGTGAAACTTTTCTAAAAATCCTATAGCCTCTCGAAAAAAAGTACAGATATCTCTGTACCATTTCATAAGACTCTACTAGACTCATTTTGGTATGATGAGATACCTAAACCTAGTCTCTGATACCAACTTTATTACTACCCTAACCTGCCATGACTGGTACCCACAATACTTATTTCAGTAGGAGAACCATTTTTATAACCCAGCTTATCAAACTTTAGAAGATAACAGTTAAAGAATTGTGAAAGTAGGAATAAATTAGAACTAATGCTGAGTTCCCATAAACTCAATGAAATGCGGACATAAACACATCCTAGGAACTGAAAGTAATTGTACCAAAACTCTAACTAACAAGTCTAGAACAGGTGTACAACTCAAAATAGAAGCTAGTAAATAAATAGAAATATGGTCTGAACATCTGAGTCCCGAAAGAAGGACTGAGATTAATGGAAAAGTCTACGGCAGCATGGCAAATTAGTTCACCCTTAGACTTTGAACAACTTATTAATATTCCAATCGAGGTCTCTCTACAACTGGTTGAATATGTGTTGTACTCAATAAAAGGCAGAGCAAGACTAATATTAGTACACATAATAATGGTATACTGGTAGGATCAGGCGGTTAGATAGTAAGTGGATCATAGACAAGTAAATTTTAACATAATAGGCATATACACATACATAATAAGTCAACTACATATCAATATCACAAATCAATGTCTTAGACCTGCTATAATTTCATAGAAGGGACCTCTTAAGGAACATAAAAATAATCAACTTTGTGTTGAAACACGATACCCGATCAAAATATGTGTCAGAATGTGACACCTGATCCAAATATATGTCAGAATATGATACCCGACCCAAATTATGTATTGGAACGTGACACACAATCTAAATTATGTGTCAAAATGTGACATTCAATCCGAAGATATCACAATCACAAGACCATTCAATGTTTACGATATTTATACCACCAAGAATAGGTTCATCATAATAATAGGTCAGCATGTGATCATTTCACACATAATCTAGTATGTTTGCCTATTCATATACACACATACATATCATGAAGTAATTTAACAAGTATATGATACAAATATGGGAAATTAGACCCTCACCTACCTCAAATTCAAGCTTTCTCAACCTTATAATGCAAGAGCCTTCCCTTTCCGGGTTCATTCTTCTCATTCTAAAAATATTAAATACATATCAAGGATCAATACAATGGCCTAACTATCAAGAAATATAACATAATTTCATTCCCTAGGACAAACCCATGATCCCAATCTTACCCTAGGGATATTTTGACCGTAGATTTTCAGTTCAAACCCCTTAAATGATTATCATCGATACTTCTAGTTTCTAAGAATTAAAGTATGATTGTAGGGAAAAACAAACTTATCTTATGCATGGAAATCCATGAAAAATCAATAAAAATTGTCCTATGTCGCCTCTTGGGGTTTTGGAAACTAATTCTTGTAGAAAAGATGGTTTCTGGTCTTGTTCACGATTTAAGTCGAGACTGCCCTGCCAAAGCGGGCCCACTCTAATGGGCCCGCTCTAGCGGCCCTACTCTAGCAGGAAGAATCCCTCTCTAGTGGGATATGCGGGAGCAGTGAGCTTGGAGTTTGTGTTCCAAGCCCCAATATCACAACACACCGCCTTTCAAAGACGTATTGAAATATATCCCTCACGTAAACTTTGATTTCGAGAGTTTTACTTACCCGAACGTAATTTTGTAAAGCAGTAAATGCTTCGTATCACCTTGTCTATCAGCTTTCCAGTCAAATTATAAATTTGACCTCCCATCATTTATGTGATCATCCTAGACCTCACCTGACTCAGAATTCATCCAAGTTTGGCCTATGCTCAAATTTTCTGAATTTACTACCCAAAATTTTCTAGCCCGAAATCCTTTCCCATTGTCCTATCCCTAACGACGGGAGAAGGTCATTACAAAATATATCTCAAACTAAGAAATGTTTATCCTAGGAGAAAAATAAAAAATAGTTGTCTCAGACTAGGAAGTATTTATCTAAGGAGAAAATAAAAAATAAATATCTCAAACTAGGAAATGTTTATCTTAGGATAAAAGTAAAAATAAATGTCTCATACTAAAAAGTGTTTATTCTAGGTGAAAATAAAAATAACTATCTCGAACTAGGAAACTTTTATCCTAGGAAAAATAAAAAATAATTGTCTGTAATGACCCTAAAGGTCATTTTTGATATTTTTTTATAAAATTACCATTTTAATCCTGTCGTTAGTTTCTCCGAGACACTTTTGGTTGGGTCTGAAAGTTAGTTTTTGAAAATCGTGTGAAAATTTGAGGTTTTGCTTGAGAAATGAGGTTTAAATGCTTAATCACATTTTGAGTTATGAAGTCATTTGGAATTTCAAGTCTCGGAATGGAATTCTATTGCTTCTATCAATTCCAAAATGTGGAAATTGGTCTAGGAGAGTTGTCTGAATTAGATTTGGAGTTAAAACATGGAATTTAGGTCCAAAGTTGGAAATTGAGTTAAAGTTTGATCTAAATTTGACTTTAGTCAACATTTGAGATTCGGGTGCTCGGATTGGATTTTTGATGGTTCCAAAAGTTTTGTGAGGTGATTCTAACTCTAGAAATGGTTTCATTAAAAGTTTTAGAGGTTTCAAGGGTATTTTGGGTATTTCAAATACCGATACTAACTTAGTTACGACCTATCGGATTTTGGGACAAATAAGTCTCGAGTTCAAAGTCTGTCAATTCCATTAAGTCCAGAACATTAATTTTAGTAGATTTTCATATATAGTTTGTGTATATAGGATTCTGAACAAATCCCGAGGGTTGTTTCAGAAGTTTTGAGACTTAGAGAATTTGAGTTGCTGATCTCTAGTGCGATCGCTTTAGCGATGGAAGGTCGTTGTAGCGGTGATTGGCTAAGCGAGATCCCATCGCTTTAGCGACGCCCACTTTAGTAACAGCCTTATCGCTTTAGCGAGGAAGGCCATTTAAGAGGGGTTCGCTTAAGCGAGCCCCAAATCGCAAAAGCAATGGTCCTCTTTAGTGACACCATATCGCTTTAGCAATATCAGAAAGGGGTTTAGATAAGGTTTAAGGTATTTTCACCATTTTTAACATTTCCAAGCTCGGTTAAGGTAATTTCTTCAAAGTTTTTTATGACAAAACTATTGGGTAATGTGTTTCTAACACGTTCCCTTAATTTCCATTGAATAATTTCATATTTTAACTTCAAATTGGGGATTTCAAATTGAAGATTTTGGGTTTTCTTGACCATGAACTTTTAAAAGAGAAATAGGGATTTTGAACTCGTTTTAGCTTTGTTTTTTCTGTGGATTTCATCAATAGATTCCTAATTACTTGAGAAATATTTTTATCTAAAAATAATCAGATTACAAATTCGATTTCCGATATGAGATTTTTGACCATTTTACTCTTTTCATCCAAATTACTTGATTTTAGTGTCAATAGTTTTGAAATGATATTGTGAGTCTATATTTGAATAAATTATGGTGATTTGGAGTATCATCAGAGAGGAAAAGCTTTGAGTTCGAATTGATCTTAACGTTTGGCTAAGGCAAGTGGAATTTTAATATTTGTGAAGTATGTTGAATCTTGTATTTTCTGATATGAGAGGATTAGGGTGTGTTGGGTCATTAGATTGAATTGAATTATATGAGTTGAAGTATGATAGTGAAATTCGAATAGGGGTATATGTCTAAGTGTTGTGAATTATGAGGTATTGATCTATTATGTGATTGTGGAATATATGACATCTTATGTGGATATTTATCTTCTCTCTCTCATTACTTGTGCATATGTTATATCTGTGATGGCTGAGAAGTGATATGAGTATGGTACTGGATATTGGGATCGAGGTTTCTACCATTTGGGTGATTTGCCCAGGTTTCTTCTGGCAACCAAGGTCTATTCCAACAAATATTATGGCCAAGGTCACTTCTGACAGTTATTGTTCAAGATTTTTTCTGGCCGATACATAGTCTATATGAGGCTCTCATAGGTTTTAGTTTGAGGTGATCAACGGATGTGTATCATAGGACAGACATGTGTCACGATATTTGACATTGCATTTGCATCTATTTCTTCTTATGATTGATAATGATCTAAGATTATATGTGTTTTCCTGAGTATAGTGTTGAGAATGCAAATGTAATTTCTATTTATGGACTGTTTAGTATTCTGGTATAATCGTGATGTAAACTGTATGGATTGGGCTGTCTAAGTGCAGATGTGTAGTTATGGAGGATTGTGGTTATGATGTCAGGAGTACCTGTGTTCCGCATAGCTTTACTTAAAGTTTAGTTTCCATTTTGCTGAGTATGTGTTATTGGTGCTCAATCCTTACTTCTATATTTATGTAGGATATGAGCTCAACACCTCCTTCTCTTAGTACTACTTGATCGGTTCGAGCATCTAGATGCTTGAGAGGTAGCAGCTTGTCCCCATCGGCAGACTCATGTCGTCCATTTACTTTATGTTTTGTTCTACTTAAGAACTGAGACATATATACTTATATCTTTTTTATTTCTGTTGAAATAGTGGCTTGTACATGTGAAACCAAGTCTTGGGTAGTTTGAATCTATTTTCTACTTATGCTTATCTATATCATGTTAAACTTTACATTTTTGCTTTTATTTTGGATTATTTTGAATCGTTCAGACTCTTAGACTGACTCGTCTTAGTGGGTTAGGCGAGTGCCATAACACCCGAATCCGTGTTGTGACAAATTGGTATCAGAGTCCCAGGTTCATAGGTTCATGTGTACAAGCCCAGTCTAGTAGAGCCTTGAGGATCGGTGCAGAGACATCCGTTACTTATCTTCGAGGGGCTATGAAGACTGTTAGGAAATTTTCTTTTTACTTCTTTTAATTATGTTGTGCATGGGATCTTGTATAAATATTGAGTTATCAGGTGTTTTTTTGGTAGATGGCTAGGAATTGAGCATTATCTTCTATAGGACGGGGGGAGCCAACCCTCGAGATTGCTACTAAAACCCTAGTTCAGAGTAGGGGCTGGAGCTGATGAGCGGCACCAACCAGGGTTCATGAGAGAGGTATTTCCCCCGAGCCAAGGACAGAGGCTAGAGGAGAGCAGGTTCTTCCTAAGTATGAGGCAGCATCATAACTTCAATTCACTTTATTGAGGATTTTGGGTATGCTCGAGACTATTTCACATACTAGTAGTGTAGTGGGAACAATCGACATATCACATACCCGAGTGAGGGTACAAGTTCCACACTACTGCTCTTGAGGCACAGGGACAGGCGGGACAACTACTAGAAGTCCCTATAAATGAGGTTTCTCTAGCCCAGGTAGTCGATGTTTAGGACCCACTAGTAGCTGCATTGACTGAGGATGAGCAATGTCATTATGAAAAGTTTAGGAAGATGGACCCACCTCAGTTCCAAGGTAGGAAGATCGAGGATGCATATGAGTTCTTGACCATTTATAGGGGAGTTACTTGAGATAGTTGGGTTGGATGAGTCCCATGGTGTTCAATATGTTGCTCTTCAGCTTTGTGGGTCAGCTAGAGAATTGTGGAGGATATATTTTGGATCCTTACTAGTTGGATCCCCTCTAGTGACTTGAGAGTCATTCACCAGTGCTTTTTATGATCGTTTCATCTCTTGGAATGTGAGAGAGGAGAGTCGTCTCAGGTTTGAGAGCTTGCGGTAGGATGGGATGTCTATTTCTGCGTATAAGGTTCTCTTCTACCAGCTAGATAGATATGCCATCACTATTATCCCCAATAAGACCAAAAGGGTTTGCTATTTTGTGAGAGGTTTGACTTATTCTATTAGGCAGTCGATAATTTGGGTATCTAGAGATAGAGCCTCTTTTTAGTAGTTGGTTAGTGCCTCCAAAGAGGCAGATTTGATGGAGAAGGAGGAGTTTAGGGACCCCAAGAGGGCCTGTGCTTCTGGTCAATTTTTGGGTAACTCATTTGTAGGTAAAGGCTCTTATAGAAGAGGTGGTTCCTTTCAGTGCAGAGGGTCAGTTTATGCCTCTATTCCAGCATCTGAGGGAGGAAAGAGTTATCATGGTTCATATAGTTTGGGTTAGAGTTCATTCGGTTCACAGCATAGGCCTGCGGGTTGAGGTGGTTACAATATCCCTCTTATTTCTCCACATCAGCCATCTGTTTTAAGATTATGTTTTTGGTGTGGATCCCCGGACCACATAGTTTGATAGTGCCCCATGTAGACTCATGCTGGTCCACACTATACTTACACAGTAGTTCCAGTTAGGGGTCTGGCACCACCAGTCAGATATTCATCCCTATAGACCCGGGGTCATGGTAGGGGTTAGCTCGATAGAGATGGTCGTATTGGAGGTAGGGGAGAAGGTGATGCTTTAGCACAGTAGGGTGGTAGAGGAGTTTCCCAGAGAGGTGGTGGATGGGGAGCTCATTGTTATGCTTTTCCAGGTAGACTCGAGGTTGAGGCTTCTGATGC
Source organism: Solanum dulcamara (assembly GCF_947179165.1). Classification (NCBI taxonomy): domain Eukaryota; kingdom Viridiplantae; phylum Streptophyta; class Magnoliopsida; order Solanales; family Solanaceae; genus Solanum; species Solanum dulcamara. Next base: position 57,360,093 of record NC_077246.1, read on the forward strand.
AGTCATCACAAATATTGCTCCAGTTTGTCATCGCGCTGCATCTATGTTATTTGATCCTGACTCCATTTATTCATATGTGTCAGCATACTTCTCTTTTGGGTTTGACTTGTTGTGCGATTGTATGCCCATGCGCATACATATTTCTACCCTAATAGAAGAGCCCTTAGTAGTGGATCGGGTGTACCGATCCTATCTTGTGTCTTTGGCGGGTTATAAGACATGGATGGACATGATTATCCTTGATATGGTAGACTTCAACGTCATTTTAGGTATGGATTGGTTATCTCTGTATCGTTCCATTCTTGATTGTTATGCCAAGACAATGACATTAGATATGCTTGGTAGGCCGCAGATAGAGTGGAAGGGTTCAAGTGGATCATAGTAGGGTTATTTCTTGTATTCAGGCTCAACAATTGCTCTATAGGGGTTGTTTGTTTTATTTGGTATTTATTCGTGATACTGATGTTGAGCCATCTTTTATGGAGTCTATTCCTGTGGTTCAAAAGTTTATGGATATATTTCCTACCGATCTTCCTAGTGTTCCACCTAATAGGAATATTGACTTTGCTATTAACCTCGAGCAGAGCACCAAGCCTATTTATATATCTCCTTATTGTATGGCTCCAGTTGAGTTGAAGGAGCTAAATGAGCAACTTCAGATTTTTTTGAGTAAGGTATTTATTCACCCTAGTGTTTCACCTTCAGGTGCCCCGATATTATTTGTGTAGAAGAAGGACGCATCTATGAGGATGTGTATCGACTATAGACAGTGGAATAAGGTGACTATCAAGAACAAATACAATTTTTCCCCATATCGATGATTTTTTTGATCATCTCCAAGGAGAAGCCTTATTTTCTTAGGTCGATTTGAGATTTGGGTATCATTAGTTGAGGATTCGGTCTTCTGATATTCCCAAGACAACCTTTCGTATCAGTTATGGCCACTATGAATTTCTTGTTATGTCTTTCAGGCTGACTAACGCCCCAATAACATTTATGGAGTTGATGAATAAGGTGTTTCGCCTGTATCTAGATTCATTTGTAATTGTCTTCATTGATGATATCTTGGCTTACTCCCAGACTAAAGCATATCATATGCAACACTTAAGGATTGTGCTCTAGAGGCATAGACAAGAGAATATTTATGTCAAGTTCTCCAAGTTTTGGTTGAGTTCAATGGCGTTATTAGGGAATGTGGTTTCCAAGAAAGGCATTAGAGTTGACCCGGCTAAGATCGAGATGGTCCGAGGATGGACTAGGCCTACTTCAGCTATAGATATTTGCAGTTTTATGGGTTTGGCAGGGTATTATCATTGTTTTGTTCAAGGTTTCTCTACGATATCAGCTCCACTGACCATACTCACTCAGAAGAATGTGGTATTTCATTGTTCGGATGAGTGTGAGGAGAGCTTCCAAAAGCTCAAGTTATTATTGACTACTGCGCCTGTATTGACCTTGCTAGAGGAGGGTATTGACTTCACTGTATATTCTGATGCATTGGGAGTAAGCTTAGGTAGAGTGTTGATGCAAAAGTATAAGGTGATTGCCTATGCTCCGAGGAAATTAAAGACTCATGAAAATAACTATTCCACCCATGATTTACAATTGGTGGCAATTATCTTTATTTTGAAACTATGGAGGCATTATTTGTATAGAGTTCATTGTGAGATATTCATCGATCACCAGAGTCTACAATATATTTTCAGCCAATGGGACTTGAATTTGAGGTAAAGGAGGTGGGTTGACCTTCTGAAGGATTATGATTTCACTATTTTATATCACCCAGAAGGCCAATATGGTGGCCGATGCATTGAGTAGGAAGACTTCTAGTATGGGGAGTCTTACAACTATTCGAGCTAAGGAGCGACCCTTGGCTAGAGATATTCAAAGATTGGCCAATGGGCTGGTGAGATTGCAGCTTTCTAATGAGGGCCTAGTGCTTGTTTTTATAGAGCTCGCTTTTCTTTGATGGATCATATCCGAGAGAGGCAGTTTGAGAATGAGAAGTTGTACCTCATTCGTGACAAGGTGGCGAGAGGTGAAGCTAAGGAAGCAGTGCTTGGTTCTGAGTTGTTTTGAGAATTGGGAGTCGTATTTGTCTACCCAAGGTGGGTGAGTTGGTCAAATAAATACTTAAGGAGGCTCATTGCACTCGGTATTCTATTCATCCAGGAACAACAAAGATGTACCATGACTTGAGTCAATACTATTAGTGGTGTGGTATGAAGAAAGAGATCGTCGAGTTTGTGTCTAAATGTTTGATATTCCATCAGGTTAAGAGTGAGCACCAGAGGCCCAGGGGTGAGTTTTAGAGGATACCACATTCCCACATATAAGTGGGAGAAGATCACGATGGATTTTGTGGAAGGTTTGCCCACGATGGTTTTTAGTTGTGGATGATGTAATAACCCTGAAGGTTATTTTTGACAATTTTGATAAAATTACCTTTTACCCCTCTTGTTAGTTTCCCCAAGTCACTTTTGGTTGGATCTGAAAGTTAGTTTTTAGAAATCTTGTGAAAATTTGAGGTTTTGCTTGAGAAATGGGTTTTAAATGCTTAAGTAGTCACATTTTGAGTTTTAGAGTAATGCGAAGTTTTGAGTGTCAGAATGAAATTCTGTCGTTTCCATCAATTTTGGAATGTGGAAATTGGTTTGGTAGAGTTGTCGGAATCAGATTTGGAGTTAAAACATGGAATTTAGGTCCGAAGTTGGAAATTTAGTTAAAATTTGATCCAAGTTTGACGTTAGTCAATATTTGAGGTTCGGGTGCTCAGATTGGATTTCTGATGGTTATAATAATTTTGGGAGGTGATTCTAATGCTAGAAATGGCTTCGTTATAATTTTTAGAGGTCTCAAGGGTACTTTGGGTATTTCAAGTGCCGATACTAGCTTAGTTGTGACCTATTGGATTTCGGGACAAGGAGGCCTCGAATTTGAATTTCATTGAGTCTGAAATATCAATTTTAGTAGGGTTGCATATATGATTTGTGTATATAGGATTTTGAACAAATCCCGAGGGTTGTTTCAGAAGTTTTTAGACTTATAGAATTTGAGTTGCTGATCTCTGGTGCGATTGCTTTAGCGAGGGAGGGTCGCTTTAGCGGCGATCGTTTAAGCAAGATCCCATCGCTTTAGCAGCACCCTCTTAAGAGACACCTCCCCGCTTTAGCAAGGCAGGCCATTTAAGCGGGGTTCGCTTAAGAGAGCCTCGGATTGCAAAAGCGATGGTTTACTTTAGTGACAACAGAAAGGGGTTTAGACGAGGTTTAGGTATTTTCACTATGTTTAACCTTTTCAAGCTTGGTTTAGGCAATTTCCTTGAAATTTTTCATGATAAAACTATTAGTTAAAGTATTTCTAACACTTCTCCTTAATTTCTATTGAATAATTTTGTATATTTACTTCAAATTGTGGATTTCAAGTTAGAGATTTTGGGTTTTCTTGAACATGAACTTTCGAAAGAGAAATGAGAATTTTGTACTCATTTTAGCTTTGTTTTTAAAATGTATTTCACCAGTAGATTTCTAATTACTTGAGGAATAGTTTTATTTAAAAATAATCAGATTCTGAGTTTGATTTTTGATATGAGATTTTTGATCATTTTACCCTTTTCACCAAAATTACTTGATTTTAGTGTCAAAAGTTTTGAAATATGATTGTAAGTCTATATTTGAATAGATTGTGGTGATTTGGGTATCGTCGAAGGGGAAAATCTTTGAGTTCAGATTGTTTGTGATGTTTGGCTAAGACAAGTAGAATTCTAACCTTTGTGAAGTATGTTAAACCTTATATTTTCCTATGTGAGGATATTAGGGTGTGTTGGGTCATTAGATTGAATTAAATTATATGATTTGGAGTGTGATAGTGGAGTTTGAATAGGGATAAATATCCAAGTATTGTGAATTATGAGGCATTGATCTATTATATAATTGTGGAATATATGACATCTTATGTGAATATTTATGTTGTCTCACTCATTACTTGTGCATATGTTATATCTATGATGGCTGAGAAATAATATGAGTGAGGTCTAGCTATTGTGACCGAGGTTTCTATCGATCGAGTTGATTTGCCAAGGTTTCTTTCGATGGCCGAGGTCTCTTTCGGCCGATATTATGGCCGTGGTTTCTTCCCGTAGATATTGGCTGAGGTCTTTTCCGGAAGATACATGGTCTATGTGAGGCCCCCATGGGTTCTGGTCTGAGGTGATCAACTAATGTGTATCTTAGGATAGACATGCATCACAGTATTTGACATTGCATTTGCATCTATTTCTTCCTCTGATTGATTATGATATGAAATTACATGTGTTTGCTTAAGTATAATGGCGAGAATTTAATTGTACTTTCTATTTGTGGAATTTTAGTCTTCTGGTATAATCATGATATAAAATGTATGGATTAGGCTGTTTGAGTGCAAGTGTGTAGTTGTAGAGGATTGTGGTTGGGATGTCAGGAGTATCGGTGTTTCGCATTGCTTTACTTAGGGTTTAGTTTCCATTTTGTTGAGTACCATGTTATTGGTGCTCACCTCTTTCTTCTACATTTATGTAGGATCTGAGCCCGACACCTTCTGCTCTTAGTACCCCTTGATCGGTCCGAGCTTTTGGACCTTTAAGAGGTAGTAGCTTGTCTCCTTCGGTAGACTCTTGTCGTCCATTTTCTTTATGTTTTGTTCTACTTCAGAACTAAGACATATATACTTGTATCTTTTTCATTTCTGTTGAAATAGTGGCTTGTACATGTGAAACCAAGTCTTGGGTAGTTTACAATCTATTTTCTGCTTATCCTTATCTATATCATGTTAGACTTTACATTTTTGCTTTCATTGTCTCTTATTTTGAATCATTCAGACTCTTATGCTGACTCATCTTGGTGGATTAGGTGAGTGACATTACACCTCAATCTGGGTGGTAAAACTGTCTCAGACTAGAAATTGTTAATCCTAGGAGAAAATTAAAAATATTTGTACATGTATGTAAAGCAAGGAAAGAAAAAAAGGTTTTTATTTTTTTGCAGTCGTGTTTTTCAAACTTGAGTCTTCAAGATATCCTTTATGTCAGAAACATGGTGAAAGAAAAAAAATTATGAGTTTCAAAAATGATGGTCGGTTGTGATCTTGGATTTGAGGATGACCTTTTTGTTGTTCCTATAATTGACCTTGATTACAGCTTGAGTGGATCTTGTTTGTCGCATAGTTACCCTATTTTGGTAGTCATTATCATTGAAGGCTCTCTGATGGATTTCCAACACTTCAGACCTCATATTCGATATATTTTTCTCCCATTCTATCAATCATTGATTCTCAAACTTGTCAACTACAATACGTTATTTGAATATCGATTCTTATTGAATCATGTCACCTTTGATGTGTTGGTCAGACTTTATTTTGTACAATTAAAAATTTGGTAGAAAATTTTGAAGTCCTTTCTTGCTTGTTTTGACACATAATGACTCAAGGAAAAATAGTAAAATCATTGCAATAAGAAAAGAAAAGACTCTTTGAAATGGTGTAGTCAGGTTCAATGATCATGACATGCCTTTTGAATTAAATGGCCTAATCTGTACAATCAATCTAAACTTCCTTCTTGTCGAACTTTAAACACTTGAAGTCAGACTTTTGTAATTCAACTTTTGCGCTAAATTTAGGCTCACCTTTTACTTGTGGTGCCTCGAAAGGTTCTTACCAACAAGTCTATCCCATTTTATTTATCGCTCACTCACCATTGTCTTACGGTGCCCACGAGGGTTTTCACCAATAAGATTCTCTCATTTTTTATTTTCTCTAGACTCACTGATGCCTTACAGTGCTCGTGAGAATTTTTTATCAATACAACTCTCATTTCTCAGTCCTTATGCAAGTGACATGTTATTTTCTATATACGATATCAACAGTGTAAGCTTGCTTGACTTGTCATTCTTAAACATTGATCAGAAGGTCTTTCTTTGGACTATAACGTGACTTTTAGATAGGGTTAGTTTTACGACCCAAGCCTAAGGCCAAGATGTGACATGGCGAATGAGGAACCCGAAAGTACCTCAAACAAGCCTCTTAGCATTCTTTTAACCTTTTATAGGTAATGACAATAAATAAACAAGCGAAAATCATAATAGAAAATCTTCAACTTACATATGTCCAACAAAACCTATAACTTTTAGATTTAACGGGGCTAAGATAAGTTTCTAGCTCACCCTCAATCTTAATAGAAAGAAATACCATAGTAAGTGTCTAAAGATCTCAACATATCATAAGCTAGAAAGATAAAGGAGTATTATTCCCAGAACATGGGAACTCACCAAAAGTAGTCTTCAAACGAGATCTCAACTATCCACGTGGAGGAGAAAGAGGAGAAGCACTGGTCCCTACCTAGTGATATCATGTAGGCAAAAGAGTATGCGTTAGTACTTTGAATGTACTAAGTATGTAAGCATGCATGAACATTGAGGAAACATTAAAACATTTATGTAATATGAAACATAATGCAATGCATGCATGATCAATCATAAAGATATCCTTTAAAATATTTATTTGTAGGAAGATGACCATAACCGACATTTAAGAGCATGCGAGCTATTACATGGAATCCAACATAACCCCCTACGTTGGCCGGGGAGACTACTTTCCGGGTAGAACTCCGTCAACTTCATTCATTTCTTTAACTTTAATTTTAAGGGCTTTCATGGATCCATTAGCCTAAGCCTAAAAGGTATCCTATATTGGCACATAGTTAATGAGACAAAGGGTTGCTACTAGGATTCCCTTACCGAATCCCACCTCAATACCCCATTCGGTGCTAAGTCAATCCTACGGAATAGTTTAATACTTTAAAATATTCATAGCATATAGCTTGAGAATTCAAAACATCATATTCGGTGGAATAGCTCATTAAAATATTTGATGATTCAAATATGCAAGAATTATCCTTATAGAATAAAGAATCCATCATTCATAGCATTTCATCATTCTTTTATTTTATAAGACTCCCTTTTTATCATAGACATTGCTTTCGTAAACATTCATTTGGAGTCAAAGCTTTTAAGTCAAACTTCATTGAAAACATAGTAAAACTAGGTGGGTTCAAATCACTTCAACTTGCAAATATGTATGTAAATAAATATGCATAAATACTTTGAAATCCGTTAATTAAAAATCATGCTTTAACCAACCCACCATGAATTTCAAGAACCTTTAAAGAGAAAAATAGATAAATTACTTGCAATCCATCAATTCATACATATGAAACCATGTTGCATCAAAATAGACCAATAATTATTAGTTTAACCATGATTCATGCTATTAAGAATAAATAATAATTACCTATAAGAAAATATTACTTGAAATCAAGAGATTTAGTTGAAAGATGGGTGGAAGAAGCCATGGATAAACACCTACATAACTTAGAGTAAAGATTAAAGAAAATAAATATAATTTATCATATAATTAAAATGCTTTAGGCATGAGAGTGAAAGGAATACTCTTATTGAAGCCTTACATACCTGAAATTTGAAGCGTTACTCAGAATCGAAGAACTTAATGAACACTCTTGAATCCTAACCTTTTTTCCTCGCCGGAGTATTTTGTGTACTATCCAAAGTATATGAATCACCAAAATAGTATTTCTACACTACTAAGAACTAAATATATATTTAAGAATTTATAAAGGAGTGTATAGAGAGAAGAGTTGCTTGAGAAAGCTTGATGAACAAAATGGTGAAATAAGGTGGGTATTTATAAGGGTGAAGAAGGGACCTAACAATAATTAAAATAATTATAATTTTTTTTAAAAAATTTAATGGAAGATTGTGATGTCATGGGTGATTTCAAATGGAGAACTATTGATGTCATGGATGATGTCAAATGGATTTAGATCTTTTCATGGTTGGTGAGATGAACCTTCTTTTAACGGAATACCTTTTTTCGAAGTTGCGTTTGAATAAGATAACTTCCTCATTAGGATTTGGTGTCTCATATGAATTGTTGATATAGAAGTCTACTTTCATATCGTTCAAGAATCAACCAATTTAGAGCATTCTACAGTGAGATATGATTTTTCTTCTACAAATACTCTATTTCATCACAACACCCTATTTTACAAAAAATAATTTATTTCACCTACTTAACCTCTAAAACGTAAAATATGGTCTTCCCGAAAGTTGTAGGTAATGATGTTGGCATTATTTAGAAATTTGAATCACCTAATTTAGACCATCCTATGAAATGTTATGCCCAAAATACAAAAGCTGTATCATTTTCATCGAGAATTGGAACATCATATACAACGTTTTTAGGGGGTGTTACAGTTAGGAAAAAAAAGAGAAGAAATAACAACTCAAAGATAGTACATGTAACAGGGTTAAGACTTACAACTTTAGAATCAACTCTTTTTGCAAAAAAAAAACTCTTTTTTTGTCTCAGCTTTTGATGGGAACTTTTTAATTTTTTTGTTTTTGGTTGGACCAAACCTCAGAATAAGGTTGCCTACGTATCTTGTCAAAGCAAGAATCAGGTCGAACAAAGTTTAGAAAGATTGTTTTCTTGTGATTGTTTGAGGTTTTTTTTTTAACTTCTCTTCTTTTTTTGACCCAATTCTTTTTTTTTACTGTATTTTGATTCCAAGAGAGGGGTATGAAAGAAAATAAAATTAAGGCTAAAAAGGGGTAGCCAATTTGGATTACACACTATTTGGATATCAGAATAAAATGTCTTCATCATATCAATTATTAAAAATGTCAGATACAAGCAGGCCCTTTAAGATAAAAAGTAAAAATCATACAATATCTCTATACAACATATGTATTGATGGATATGTATATCATTTGTTCCATGTTTGTTAATTAAAAAGATACATTTGATCAGTATCTTCTTCACAAAAAATGACATACATCAATTTTGCTGGAACTCGTCTTTTAACTTCTATAGATACTAATGGATGTGTAAATATGTTTTAGTCCTCTGTATCTTTCTTTAAGTATTTTTTTTTTCATTTTCAACTTCTTTGGTATATCTATTTCATGACTAGATATGATTTTAAGATGTGATCAAATTCTGCATGCATATCATGTCATCAAAATTGAATTAAAAAGAGATTTATATATATATATATATATATATATATAAAAGGTATTTAAAATAAAATAAAATGACACAGAATGGAGGTTTTACTTCATTAAGTAAAAGATAATAGGGCTTGACAACAAGACAACAAATTAAATTTTAGGTTATAACCCTACAATAACCCAAACTACGACAAGACATATAATAGAACAATTTTAAAAAAAGGATAGAAGGGTTTGACTCACTAAAACAACACAAACTCAAAGTCTAATTGCATAGAATAAATGACAACAAAACGAACTATCAATACACTCCTTTCTAAAGAAGATAAGAGTGTCAAACTTGAAATCTTAGCCACTATTTTGTAGATTAGTCTTTATAGGAGCTCCATCAATTTCAATTCTCTTTTCTTGAGAGTCAGGAGAATTTTCATACTCTTTATCATCATATATCTTTTCAATAAAGTGTACATCATTATGTTTCGGCAGAGGATTCTGAGTAACGTTTTGGGGGTCATCACTTTGGACCACAATCATTTTTGATTGTATCATCTTTTCCACCTTCCTTTTCAAAGTTCGACAATCTTTAGTACTATGCCCTGGGGTATCATAATGGTATGCACATTGTGTTGTAGGATTTAAGCCTTTTGCACGTGGATCTACATAATTTTGAGGAATTGGCTCTATCATACTCAAATATTTCAATTTCATGAATAAACTTGTATAAGATTCTCCAATTAGTGTGAAATTGTTCTTAGGCCTCTGATCTCCTCCAAATTCCTTCCTTGGACGGGGCTTATAGGCTGCTCAAAATTTTTGAGAAGAAGGACGATCATATTGATGTGTTGTTAGGGCTCTCCATTGAGGAGAGTTTGGTGGATATCCATATCATTGTGCACTATAGACAACATATTGAGGTGGGACAACAGAGTATTGTGTGTGCCTTGCATGGGGTGATAGTGATGGGATTAAGATGGTGCATATTGATAAAGCGAACCCCTTGGACTTTTTTGTGTGCCTGACATAACAATTGCTACATCCTTCTTCAATTTCATTCCCCCAAGACTTTCCGATCCATTTTTAATCACTTGGATTGTGGCTTTTAAAACAGCTTGACTTACAATATTTCCAGACTTAATGCCATTTTCCACCATTTCCTCAATCTTTATAACTTTGGTGAATGTTTTCCCAACAACGGAAAGCAAATAATGAAAGTAGTCAGGTTCTTGCGCCTGAAGAAATACATCAATCATTTTTGACTCCTTCATTGATGGCTTAACCCTAGCAGCTTTCTCCCTCCACCTAATAGCATATTCACGAAAAATTTCAGTGGTCTTTTTTTTCATATTAGCAAGTGAGCTACGATCTGGCACAATGTCAATGGTATATTGGAACTGTTGAACAAAACATCGAGTCAAATCATACCATGTATGCCTGTTAGAAACATCTTGATCTATGAACCATTCTGAAGCAATTCCAACTAGGCTTTCCCCAAAATAAGCCATGAGCAATTCATCTTTTTCCTCAACCCCTCTCAATTGATTGCAATATCTCTTCAAATGAGTTATAGGATCACCATGGACATCATATTTCTCAAATTTTGGAGTCTTAAAATAGATTAGTAAATGAACGTGAGGAAACATGCACAAATCACTGAATGAGACACTTTTGTGACCTCTCAATCCTTACATATCTCCTACACTCTGCTCCAAACTTTTCATTTTTCTTGTCATCTCCTCTTCTTCTTCGCTCTTAGAAGTTTTCTCAATTCTATAAGAGATCAATCATGACGAACGTTGGATTGAAGATCATTATTGGATTTCTTTAACAACAATGATCGAGAAACTACACTACTCTTCTCAGTGGGCATGAAAAGTGGATTACTTAGTAAGGGTGCATTTTGAGAGCGCAGTGTGGAGGTTCCCGCGGTATGGGATACATTAACGAATGGAATAAAAATAGGTGGATAAAATGGGTCACTTGTCGAGACTTGAATGGGAGCCGACATAGTTACAGTAGGAAATAAAGCGATTGAAGAAGGTGGAGCTTGCCCATTCATCGAGGCTTGATACATTTCAGTCATTTATTGTCTCACCATCCTTACTTCCTCCTCTAATTCTAAATCACGTTGAGCCAACTCATTTCGACCATCTTCATTATATGACTCTGATCCATCTTTCCGAGTCATTTTTCCTTCGACCTTGTATTGTATGAGTGAGATGTCAATTTAACCAAAACCCAACCAACCACTTTTTAAGTTAACTGTGTGCATAGACAATAAAGCTTGTTAGGATTGGAAATTCTTCAATTGTAACCACATGTTGCACGCCATGCATACAAATATCTTTTTATTTATAGAATGAGCTTAGACAACCCGATGTTTAATCTCGATTTGCTCAACTGCATTTATTTTATATTTATTTAATTAAAAATTTAATTTAAAAATGCATTGATCGAACTTGTTTGGGATTACCTACATATTCATGCTTTAAGAACATGAATAAGATCTTTGCGTAGTTCGCTACTTTCAAAATAAAGTAACCAACACAAATCTTCTTCTTCTTTTTTTAATTTTCTTTTTGAACTTTGAAAGAAAATTATGAAAGATTATAAAAATAATCTTCTTTTTTTTCTTTCTTAAGGATAAGTAAGATTATTTTTCAATTAATTTTATTTTGAGTTTGAACTTACAAGAAAAAAATCTACAAATAGCAATTCAAAATTTTTGTTTCAAGTGTGCTTTAAAATAGTGTTGGCTACAAAATAATTTTTTAAAAAAAATTTAAAAAATTGATAAAATGAAAGACAAAACTCTCTATTTTTTTTTAATTTTAGGAATAATGAATAAATCTTTTTTATATATATAAATTTTTGAATAAGGACCAAAACTAAAATTTAAATAGGGATCACTGAACCTGAGAAGGATTGCCTACATATCTCATCGAGGTGAGAATCAAGTCTGCGTAGTTCGTGAAGTTTGAAAGACGAAGTAAGAAAATATCTTCTTTTTTTATTTTTTGAAGATGGATAAAAACTTTTATTTTTTAATAAGAGTGAAGAAACTTTTCATTTTTTTTTTAATTTTGAATGAGGATTAAAAACCTTTTTTTGATTTTTTTGAACTTATATCACCGACCCCTTGGAGAAATGCCTACGTATCTCATCAAGGTGAGAATCAGGTGTGCGTAGTTCATCCAAAAATTGGAAAACTAAGAGAACTTAGAAATGTTAGAACCTTGTTGAAAAAAGAAACTAAAAATTTTTGTTATGATTTTTGTAAATATGGTATAAAAAATCGTTTGGAATTTTCTTTTTACGAACCATATAAAAGAACTAAAAACATAAACTTTTTTAAAAAAATTTGTATAAAAAGTTTTTTTTATTAATTTTTTTTTAAAAAAAACATTTTAAAGAATGCATAAGAAACTAAAACCAGAAAAATATTTTTGAGTTTATTACTATGTTTTTGTGTAAATTCGATAACTCTCTTTCTCATTTTATTGATAACCCTAGAACATGAAAAGACCTTATAAATAAATGCTATTTTTAGATAGCAAATAAAATAATCTAAGTAGTCAAATTAAAGAGAGATACATGTCCTAGACAGATCGACTCCTGTGTCAAACATCACTAATTTAAATGCAAATGATGGAAACAAACGACCTACTAGGGATAACCATGCCTGTTAAGTTTTGCTAGGTTTAAATCTAAAGGAGATAGGTGTCTAGACTAGCTTACCCGAGCGGACACTCGAGCCAGGGAGGGACAACTTGTCGATAGCAGCGCTATTCCGGCTTCATTGCTTGTCCAACTTTGCCTAACATGTGTGACTAATAATCCTTCACCAGGTGCCAAAACACTCTGGCTTTATCTCAATAGAAAGTAGGATGCATAACTGCATTCCTGTGAACGTGTGTGAAGTGTTTTTAGAGAGTCTGATGAATGCATAAGAGAAATCAGTTTATAGGCAGTTCAACAATATCAAATCAATAAAAAAGTTAGCAAGTACTACATTAAGCCAACAAACACAATATATCCAAAAAAAATAATAAAAGCAAGTAAAAATCAATACAACAAAGCTTGAATTCTGGTTAGTCCCCAGCAGAGTCGTCAGAGATGTCACACCCCTTTTTCAACGGGTTTTTCCAATTGAAGTGACAGTATTAAAAAGGGGTTATTTTTATATTTTCATTTTCAGAGTTGCCACTTGGAATTGAGTTATGGTATTCCAAGTTACCTTTTTGAATCCCTAATAAAAAAGAAATGACTCTCTATTTTGGTCTGTGAAAACAAAAGATGGGTAAGAAATTTTGTTAACCGAGAGGAGGTATTAGGTATCCCTCGAGTCCCGTGTTTCTAGAACGATCGCTGTTATCGATTTATACTTATCTTAAAATATTAATTTTTTGGATATATTATTATGTGCTACGGCTGACTTGTATTTTTTATTGTTGAATTTTATTGGTCTAAACCCAAATGCATAACTGCATTCTTGGTTTTGACATAATGATAACTTAGAAGCATAACTGCTTTTCTTTTCTCTAATGCATCACCTAATACTATATTCTCTATCTACAATTTAAAAAAAATAAAAATTAAAAAGGTTAATTATTGGAATCATTTGGTCAAGGTGCATCACTGCATCCTTTAAACTTTTTAGGATTCTCGAAAAGATGTGTAACCACATTCTTTAGTGAAATTAAATATATATTTTTTAAAGGAGCTATAATCGTCTAATGTTAAAGGAGTTGATTCGTCTTTATGAATTTAAAATTACTATAAATTTTCCTACTCTTTCGTTCAATTTTTATAAAAAGTTTGCCACAAATTTTCGCATTAACCCGCAACTCATCTTACTCTCATTAATGTAATTGCTAGAGCCTTAAGCCGATTTAGCCCCTCAAAAAGGTAACTTTTAAATAACGAAGTTAATCTAACAATTATAACGTCCACCCCCCAAAGTAATACATTAACATTTCAATATCATCAATTACATGCAAAGATAAATAAATAAATAAATAAATAAATAAATAAAAATGAACAAAACCCGCAACTCATCTTACTTCCATTGATGTAATTGCTAGAGCCTTAAGCCGCAGCAACAACAACAACAGAAAGACAAAAACATGAATTATTTGATATTAATACGAAAGAGTAATTTAAAGCAAAATTTTTTGTCAATTTGTTTTTTACAAAATTTTCATGCTCCATTTTTGTCATATTCAGCAAAACCCCTGCTGCATGATCACAGCATATAAATCAAACAAGAAACAATCTAAGCCTATCAAACCTTTTTTTCTTTCACTTTCTGCACAACACCTTTCATTTTTTATTTTTTTATTTTTTGCATAACACAATTTCAATTTTTTCCTTTTCCTTACAAAATCCAATTCAGTTTTTTTTTTCTTTTCTTGCAAAACCCAATTGTATGATCATAATATATGAAACCTTCAATACTTATCATTCGACATAATAAGATCAAGAAAGGACCGCGTGACAGGACTATAGCCTTTGGGCCATCACTTTTTATAAAAATATATTTTTTTTAAAAAAAATAAAACTTGTTTATACACACAATATGAAGATCTTGAAACTCCAAATCTACATCCTAACACACAGATATACAAGTGTTCGGATAACTAAATATATAATTCATAATAGAAACTCCACATAAATAATCAAATTGCGTACTAATGACTACATGTTCATACATTGATTCACAATAAATTAATAAAAAAATATAAAGGAATCGAATAACAACCCGTGCGACGAACAAGGACGCCGTTACCGAAAACTCAAACTTGGACCAAAAATCGATTTGCGGATTTCCCAAAGAACTTAAGGATTTCTTTTCTTGCTCTTTCTGTTTCTCTTTTTTTTTTCTTCGTTACTCTCTGTATTTTTTTTTGTCTTTATTGCCCTCTTTTTTTCTGCGTACTCTTTTCTCTCTTTTTTTCCTCGCAGATTATGAGTTTTTTCTTTGAGTACAGATGAGGAATTTTTCTTTTTGCAGATTTTTTTTTTGTGAGGATCCTCTTTTTTTTTCTCTTCTTTTGGTATGTGTCTTTATGTAGTATAGTGTATGGGTGTAACATGTGAGATGAGTGGAGTGGTGTGGGATAATGGTGGGCGGAAATGTGAAGAAGAGTGGGTAGATTAATGGAGTTAATGGGGATAGTATAGGTGAGTGGGAGGAGTTAAGATTAAATAATTATTTTTTATCTGATTTTTATTTTGAAAAAAATAATATAATGATAAAAATATTAGGAGACTATTTTGAACTAATAAAAATAACATAAAACTTAAATAGCTAATCTAAAACTATGAGTAAGAAACACTAACTTATTTATTAAACTTAAACTAAAAGATAATAAACTTTTTTTTTTGTAAATTTTCATTTCTTTTTTGAAACAATTAAAAACAAAACTCACTCTAAAATATGACTCTATTTTTGTAGTTTTCAAATCTTTTAAAATAAATTTACTAAAATAAGATAAAAAATAAAAAAGTTTAATTTAGATTAAAAAAAAATATTTTGTAACACCCCCTAAAATGTTAGTGATTCATGGATTCTTTCATTCATGAAGTCCAAATGAATTATCAAAGTTTTCTATTTAATTCAAGTATGAAACTTTATGGATTTTCATATCATGATTCCAATTGCATAGATTATTAAATATTTAAAGTTTAATCACCTATCTTATGTTAGTTTATGTTGGCTCTTAAATGCATTGAATTGTTGATTTATTAAAGTCCTTATATGAAGACATAAAAAGGTTTTAAAGTATTTTTTATCATATTATGATCTCTAATGCCTAAAGTATTTTGATCATAATTATGTTCTCTCATGACTAAAGTATATTGATCATAATTATGTTCTCTCATGACTAAAGTATATTGATCGTAATTATGTTATCTAATGACTAAAGTATTTTGATCATAATTATGTTCTCTCATGACTAAAGTATTTTGATCATAATTATGTTCTCTAATGACTAAAATATTTTGATTATATTATGTTCTCTCATGCCCAAAGTATTTTGATCATATTATGATCTCTCATGCCTAAAGTATTTTGATCATAATTATTTCTCTCATGACTAAAGTATTTTGATTATATTATGATCTCTCATACATAAAGTATTTTTATCATATTATGATCTCTCATGCCTAAAATATTTTGATCATAATTATGTTCTCCCATGCCAAAAGTATTTTGATTATACAAATTATGTTCATTTTCTTTAAGTTTTACTCTAAGGTATGCAAGACCTCAATGAGAGTATTCCTACCGTTGACACCTCCTAAAACGTTATATGTGGTATTTTAATTCTCGATGAAAATAATACTCTCTCTGTATTTTGGACATAACTTTTCATAGGATAGTCCAAATTAGGTGATTCAAATTTCTGAGTAACCAAAATATTATTACCTACAACTTTCATGAGAACATATCTTAAGATTTGGAGTTTAAGTAGATCAAATAAATTAATCTTTGCAAGACATAGTGTTGTGATGGAATGGAGTGTTTGTAGAATAAAATTCATATCTCAATGTAGCATGCTCCAAATTGGATGATTCTTAAACTAACTGAAACTAGACTTCTATATCTACAATTCTTATGAAGACACCAAATCCTACAAGGAATTTATCTTTTTCAAATGCAGCTTCGAAAATGGATATTCCGTTAAAAGAGATCTCATCTCACCTACCATAGAAAGATCTAGAACCATTTGACATCATCCATGACATAAAAATTCTCCATTGAATTTTCAAAATCATCCTTTATGATTATGTTTATTTATTGTTATGTCCCTCCTCCACACCTATAAATACCCACCTTATTTCTTCATTTTATTCATCAAGCTTTCTTAAGCAACTCTTCTTCCTATATACTTCTTTACTCATTCTCAAATATAGTTTTAGTTTTAGTAGTATAAAAATACTACTCCATTGATTCTTATACTCTGGATAGTACACAAAACGGTCCGACGAGAAAAAAAGGTTAGGGGTCCAAGAGTGTTCCAATTCGGAGTAAAGCTTTCGATTTAAGGTATGTAAGGCTTTCATAGCATTGGATTGAGTTCGTCCATGCGTCCAATATTTAAATTATTTACAATTGAGTTATAGTTGAGTTTTATCCAAATCTTGAATTCTAAATGAATTAATTCTTCTTTTATTGAGTTAGATATATTTATGTATTAATATTATTATTATTGTTATCTCTCATATTATTGGAATTATTGTTCATGGATACTTTCCCATGAATCCTAATTGATTTGATGTTCATGAATATTTTTACACATATTTTGAATAAAGATGTTGGATTTTTAATATTTTCATTGATAAAAAGAGTGATATGAATTAATACTATATATGTATTTTATTGAGTTTTGTAATAGCAAAATAATTGAGTTTAAATGAATTTGAGTAATGATGTTTTGAGCAAAATGTTGTAATGAGAGGTAAATGATGTTTTTTTGAAGTATAATGATTGATGAAGAGGTAATGATATGAGTTTGATGATTTAAATTAAAGTTCAATGAGACTAGATGATGAGATTAATATGAGCACATATTTTGGGAGTAGTATTGAGCACCGAGTTGGGTAAGAGTTTAATTGACTCAAACTACAGAACTACGTAGCCACCGTAGAATAGAGGCTATGCCTCTTAAGTCCCCAAAAGAGAACTTTGATGAGTGGATCCAAGATAGTGATGTCCTTTACCCTGGCAAGGTATTAGATGGATGTGGCAACGACATCGCTTAGTTGTATCATCGCTAGCTCATAAGTGATGGTTGTC
This sequence comes from Solanum dulcamara, assembly GCF_947179165.1. Taxonomy (NCBI): domain Eukaryota; kingdom Viridiplantae; phylum Streptophyta; class Magnoliopsida; order Solanales; family Solanaceae; genus Solanum; species Solanum dulcamara. The sequence goes on from NC_077246.1 coordinate 57,377,952, forward strand.
GGTTAGAGAAACTCCCAATTGAGTAAGCATTTCTTATTATTATTTAAAATTTGCATTACATATTAATGTTGAGATGATGTTAAGTTCTGAGCTGAATTTTCCTGAGAGGAACTTCTTGATATATGTCCTTACCTTTCTGCCATTTTACATACTCGTACATTCCATGTATTGATGTCATTCGATCTGCATCATTTTATGATGCAGATACAGGTGTTAGAGGTCCTCAACAGGCGCATCATTGAAGATCATTATTTTTCAGCTATTTGGTGAGTCCTTTTTGTATTCGGAGGAACTCTCTATCCTTTTATTATTTTTGAGTATTATATTTCTTTTAAGGTAGCCATGGACATGACATTGGAACCATGTAAGAGTATTAGAGGCTTCATAGACAGAGTTTGATGATGTAATCAAAGTAGTTCTCCTTAGAAACTACTTCTTCTAAGAATTATCTATTTTCCCTTTGATGTTGATGATGACACGCCCACATTAGTATTCTTAAGTCTTCCGCTGATGAAAAAATGAGTAATGAGACCAAGTGGTTCTCTCAGAAGTCAGAGATGGTTTCTGAGTGCCGGCCACGCCTAGGGTACCCTCTCAGGGCGTGACAAACTTGGTATCAGAGCACAGAGTTCAAGAGTCCTAGAGTGTCTATCAAGCCGTGTCTAGTAGAGTCTTGTTTATGGGTGTGTAGTGCACCACACTTATAATCAGTAGGCTACAGGACATTAGGAATTATTTTACTTCTTTCATAATCTGAGTTGGTGCAATAGAGTTTAACTCTAGAAAAAACTTTCTTTCTAATTCGTGCGTTTACACGTTTTAGAAATGCCTCCGAAATGTTCAACCAGTCAGAGGAACGCTGCCAGCACTGAGGTTTCACAGTCAGAGATGCCTCCACGGAGAACTAGGGGCCGACCTGCAAGGTCTACTGAAGTACCCCAAATACCTACTGTTTAGACCACTCCTACTTTAGAGGAAGATTTTTGAGGAGCGATTGCTATGCTCACCCAGTTGGTAGCTGCTCAAAATAGTAGTCAGAGTTCACCAACTCCTAGCTCTAGTTATCAAGAGTCATCTGCTGCCACAAGGATTAGAGATTTTCTGAGAATGAATCCGCCGGTCTTCACGGGTTCTAAGGTTGATGAAAACCCCCAAAATTTTATTAATGAGATGTGAAAGATACTAAAAGCGATGCATGCTATAGAGATCGAGGGGGTTGAGTTGGTGTCTTATCAACTCAAGAATGTGGCAAATGTCTGGTATAACTAGTGGGAAGAAAGTAGAGGTGAGTATGTGGAGCCTGCTCTTTGGGATGAGTTTGAAAGAGCATTGCTTGATAACTTCTTTCCCCAAGAGCTATGAGAAGCAAAAATTGAGGAGTTTGTGAACCTCAAACAGGAGAGTATGACTGTGAAATAGTATAGTTTGAAGTTTATTCAATTGTCTAAATATGCCCCAGAAATGATTCCTCATATGAGGTCTAAGATGAGGAAGTTTGTCTTTGGCCTAGGCAAACATGTAAAGAAAGAATGTAAGGCAATGCTAATGATTTCTAACATGAATTTTTCTAGATTGATGGTGTATGCTCAGCAGGTTGAGGATGACAAGAAAAAGGACCGAGAGGAACACCTAAGCAAGAAGGCTAAGTCTGCTGAGCATAAGAATGAGCAAAATCAAGGGAAGGGTAACAAGTCCTTCTTTCAGAAGAGGTCTTCTAATTATTTACCTTTCTCAACAAATGCTTTTACACCTAATACCAGGTATGATCAGAGGTCGCTGAGTCACCAAAACTTCCAAGCTTAGGGTTCTCAGTCCCAATTAAGTGTGGCTCAAGGTTCTAGAGGGAAACCACCATGTGCTAGATATGGGAGGCTCCATTTGGGAGAGTGTCGTATGGGAACCAATGCTTGCTATGGATGTGGAAAGACAGGTCACTTCCAGAATAAGTGTCCTTCAAAGAGACAGAGAGATGGAAGTAGTAGAGCTCAGTTTTCTTCTGCAGCTCCACAGAATAGAGGTAATCATAGAGGTGCAGCTTCAAGTGCAGGCGGGGGAACCAACCGTATGTATGCTATAGGTAGTCGCCAAGACTAAGAGAATGTACCTGATGTTGTTACGTGTATGCTCTGAGTCCTTTCTTTTGATGTTTATGCATTACTTGATCCGGGTGCTACATTATCTTTTGTGACTCCTTACTTGGCTAGTAAATTTGAGGTCCTTCTTGAGTGTCTTCTTAAGCCTTTCAGCGTGTCTACTCCTGTTGGTAAGTCTATCTTAGTTGAAAGGGTCTATAGAAATTGTACTATGTCAATCTATCACAAGGATACCATGGCTGACTTAGTTGAGTTGGACATGGTGGATTTTGATGTGATTCTTGGCATGGACTGGCTTTATGCTTGTTATGCTTCAGTTGATTGTAGGACCCGAATTGTCAAGTTTTAATTTCCAAATGAGCCTATCTTAGAGTGGAAGGGGAGTTCTGTAGTGCCTAGGGGTAAATTTATTTCCTACCTTAAGGCCAGAAAATAAGGGATGTATATATCATATAGTCCGAGTCAAAAATATTAATGATCAAGCTCCATCTCTTGAGTCAGTTCCCATTGTGAATGAGTTTCTTGAAGTCTTTCCTGAGGATCTATCCGGAATCCCTCCTGATAGAGAGATAGACTTTGGTATTGATGTCCTTCCTAATACACAACCTATCTCCATTCCTCCTTATAGGATGGCTCCCGCTGAGTTGAATTTGAAAAAACAACTGAAAGACCTCCTAGATAAGGGGTTTATTAGGCCAAGTGTCTTACCTTGGGGCGCTCCTGTCCTATTCGTGCGAAAGAAAGATGGGTCCTTTAGAATGTACATTGATTACCGGCAACTAAACAAAGTCACCATAAAGAACAAGTATCCTCTCCCCAGAATAGATGATTTATTTGACCAACTTCAGGGTGCCATATGTTTCTCTAAGATAGACCTCAGATCAGGCTATCACCAGTTGAAAGTGAGAGAATGTGACATCCCGAAGATGGCTTTCCGAACCCGCTATGGTCATTTTGAGTTTCTTGTTATGTCCTTTGGATTGACAAATGCTCTTGCAGCTTTTATGGATCTCATAAACCGGGTATTTAAGCCATACCTGGATACGTTTGTAATTGTCTTCATCAATGATATTTTGGTCTACTCTAGAAGTAAGAGTGAGCATGCTAATCACCTTACGATTGTCCTTCAAACTCTTAAGGAGAGGGAGTTGTATGCTAAGTTTTCGAAGTGTGAGTTTTGGCTTGAGTCTGTAGCTTTCCTAGGCCATATTATATCTGGTGATGGAATTTAAGTTGATACTAAAAAGATTGAGGCAGTTAAGAACTGGCCCAGACCCACCTCTCTAACCGAGATAAGGAGTTTCTTAGGTTTGGCTGGTTACTACAGGAGGTTTGTTGAGGGATTTTATTCTATATCCTCACCATTGACTAAACTAACTCAGAAAAAGGCTAAGTTTCAATGGTCTGATGCTTGTGAGAAAAGCTTTCAGGAGTTGAAAGCTAGATTGACTACTGCTCCAGTACTGTCCCTACCTGAGGGAATGGATGGTTTTGTAATCTATTGTGATGCTTCCAGCGTTGGGTTGGGATGTGTGTTGATGCATAAAGGTAAGGTCACTGCCTATGCCTCCAAACAACTTAAGACTTATGAGAGAAACTACCCCACTCATGATCTTGAGTTGGCAGCTGTGGTATTTGCTCTTAAGATCTGGCGTCACTATCTTTATGGTGTACATGTGGATTTTTTCACAGACCATAAGAGCTTGCACTATGTTTTCAGCCAGAAGGAGCTGAACTTGAGGCAGATGAGATGGCTAGAGTTGCTCAAGAATTATGACATGAGCATTCTCTACCATCCAGGTAAAGCAAACGTAGTTGTCGATGCTCTAAGCAAGTTATCCATGGAGAGTATGGCCTATGTGGAAAAAGAAAAGAAGGAGTTGGCAAGGGAAGTGCATAGACTTGCATGTTTGGGAGTTCAACTTATTGACTCTAGTGAGGGTGGTACAATAGTCCGAAATAGAGATAAATTATCTCTAGTTGCAGCTGAAAGAAAAGCAATATCAGGATACCATTCTTCTTCAACTGAAGGATGAGGTTCACAAGCAGAAGGTAATGGCTTTTACCAAAGGGGGATATGGAGTGTTGAGATATCAAGGAAGATTATGTGTTCCAAGTGTTGATGGTATTCGGGAGAGAATCATGAAAAAAGCCCATAATTCTAGGTATTCCATCCATCCAGGTTCAATAAAGATATATCATGAGTTAAGAGAAGTATACTGGTGGAGTGGAATGAAGAGAGATATAGCAGAGTTTGTATCCAAGTGCCCGAATTGCCAACAAGTTAAAGTTGAGAACCAAAAGCCTTGTGGAGTAGCTCAGAATATAGAGATCCCGGAATGGAAGTGGGAAATGATCAATATGGACTTCATTACCGGTTTACCATGAACCCGCAAACAGCATGACTCTATTTAGGTGATTATGGATAGGATGACCAAATTGGCCCATTTCTTACCTGTTAAGACTACAAACACTACAGAGGATTATGCCAAACTGTATCTTAGAGAGATTATTAGACTGCATGGAGTTCCTTTGTCTATCATCTCAGATAGGGGAGCTCAATTCACTGCTCAATTTTGGAAGTCATTTCAAAAGGGTTTGGGTTCAAAAGTAAACCTTAGTACTGCTTTTCATCCACAAACAAATGGCCAAGCAGAGAGTACGATACAGACTTTGGAGGATATGTTAAGATCCTGTATCATCGACTTCAAAGGTAATTGGGATGATCATTTACCTCTTATTGAGTTTGCATACAATAATAGCTTCCATTCGAGTATTCAAATGGCTCTTTATGAAGCTCTGTATGGGAGGAGATGTAGATCACCAATTGGTTGGTTCGAAGTTGGTGAAGCGGAGTTAATTGGACCAGACTTGGATCACCAATCTATGGAGAAGGTAAAAACCATCCAAGAGATGTTGAAGACTGGTCAGAGTCGCCAGAAATCCTACACTGATGTTAGGAGGAGAGATTTGGAGTTCGAAGTGTATGATTGGGTATACTTGAAAGTTTCACCCATGAAGGATGTGATGAGATTTGGAAAGAAAGGAAAGCTTAGTCCCTGCTATATTGGTCCTTATCATATATTGAGGAGGGTAGGTAACGTAGCCTATGAATTGGAATTGCCCCCAGAATTAGCTGCTATTCATCCCGTATTTCACATCTCTATGCTTAAGAAGTGTTTGGGAGATCCTTCACTTGTTGTACCGACTGAGACCATTGGGGTGAAAGAGAGTTTGAGTTATGAAGAGATTCCAGTTCAGATTCTTGATCGTCAGGTTCGCAAATTAAGAACTAAGGAAGTGGCATCTGTTAAAGTCCTATGGAGAAATCAATCTGTTGAAGAGGCTACATGGGAAGCTGAAGAACATATGAAGGCTAAATATCCTCATCTATTTGTACCTTCCGATGGTGATATTCAAGGTAATATTCCTTACTTCTACCTTTGAGTCACCTTTGAGTCGATGCATATTCTTGAATTTGAGTCATTGACTATTTAAACATAGGAGTTTTGTTGACGTCTTAATGATATTCGTTCTTGATGTCTCCTAGTTTCATCTTAATTCGAGGACGAATAATCTCAAGGGGGAGATATTGTAACACCCCCTAAAATGTTAGTGATTCATGGATTCTTTCATTTAATGAAGTCCAAATCAATTATCAAAGTTTTTTATTTAATTCAAGTATGAAACTTTATGGATTTTCATATCATGATTCCAATTGCATAGATTATTAAATATTTAAAGTTTAATCACCTATCTTATGTTAGTTTATGTTGGCTCTTAAATGCATTGAATTGTTGATTTATTAAAGTCCTTATATGAAGACATAAAAAGGTTTTAAAGTATTTTTTATCATATTATGATCTCTAATGCCTAAAGTATTTTGATCATAATTATGTTCTCTCATGACTAAAGTATATTGATCATAATTATGTTCTCTCATGACTAAAGTATATTGATCGTAATTATGTTATCTAATGACTAAAGTATTTTGATCATAATTATGTTCTCTCATGACTAAAGTATTTTGATCATAATTATGTTCTCTAATGACTAAAATATTTTGATTATATTATGTTCTCTCATGCCCAAAGTATTTTGATCATATTATGATCTCTCATGCCTAAAGTATTTTGATCATAATTATTTCTCTCATGACTAAAGTATTTTGATTATATTATGATCTCTCATACATAAAGTATTTTTATCATATTATGATCTCTCATGCCTAAAATATTTTGATCATAATTATGTTCTCCCATGCCAAAAGTATTTTGATTATACAAATTATGTTCATTTTCTTTAAGTTTTACTCTAAGGTATGCAAGACCTCAATGAGAGTATTCCTACCGTTGACACCTCCTAAAACGTTATATGTGGTATTTTAATTCTCGATGAAAATAATACTCTCTCTGTATTTTGGACATAACTTTTCATAGGATAGTCCAAATTAGGTGATTCAAATTTCTGAGTAACCAAAATATTATTACCTACAACTTTCATGAGAACATATCTTAAGATTTGGAGTTTAAGTAGATCAAATAAATTAATCTTTGCAAGACATAGTGTTGTGATGGAATGGAGTGTTTGTAGAATAAAATTCATATCTCAATATAGCATGCTCCAAATTGGATGATTCTTAAACTAACTGAAACTAGACTTCTATATCTACAATTCTTATGAAGACACCAAATCCTACAAGGAATTTATCTTTTTCAAATGCAGCTTCGAAAATGGATATTCCGTTAAAAGAGATCTCATCTCACCTACCATAGAAAGATCTAGAACCATTTGACATCATCCATGACATAAAAATTCTCCATTGAATTTTCAAAATCATCCTTTATGATTATGTTTATTTATTGTTATGTCCCTCCTCCACACCTATAAATACCCACCTTATTTCTTCATTTTATTCATCAAGCTTTCTTAAGCAACTCTTCTTCCTATATACTTCTTTACTCATTCTCAAATATAGTTTTAGTTTTAGTAGTATAAAAATACTACTCCATTGATTCTTATACTCTGGATAGTACACAAAATGCTCCGACGAGAAAAAAAGGCTAGGGGTCCAAGAGTGTTCCAATTCGGAGTAAAGCTTTCGATTTAAGGTATGTAAGGCTTTCATAGCATTGGATTGAGTTCGTCCATGCGTCCAATATTTAAATTATTTACAATTGAGTTATAGTTGAGTTTTATCCAAATCTTGAATTCTAAATGAATTAATTCTTCTTTTATTGAGTTAGATATATTTATGTATTAATATTATTATTATTGTTATCTCTCATATTATTGGAATTATTGTTCATGGATACTTTCCCATGAATCCTAATTGATTTGATGTTCATGAATATTTTTACACATATTTTGAATAAAGATGTTGGATTTTTAATATTTTCATTGATAAAAAGAGTGATATGAATTAATACTATATATGTATTTTATTGAGTTTTGTAATAGCAAAATAATTGAGTTTAAATGAATTTGAGTAATGATGTTTTGAGCAAAATGTTGTAATGAGAGGTAAATGATGTTTTTTTGAAGTATAATGATTGATGAAGAGGTAATGATATGAGTTTGATGATTTAAATTAAAGTTCAATGAGACTAGATGATGAGATTAATATGAGCACATATTTTGGGAGTAGTATTGAGCACCGAGTTGGGTAAGAGTTTAATTGACTCAAACTACAGAACTACGTAGCCACCGTAGAATAGAGGCTATGCCTCTTAAGTCCCCAAAAGAGAACTTTGATGAGTGGATCCAAGATAGTGATGTCCTTTACCCTGGCAAGGTATTAGATGGATGTGGCAACGACATCGCTTAGTTGTATCATCGCTAGCTCATAAGTGATGGTTGTCGGTTAGAGAAACTCCCAATTGAGTAAGCATTTCTTATTATTATTTAAAATTTGCATTACATATTAATGTTGAGATGATGTTAAGTTCTGAGCTGAATTTTCCTGAGAGGAACTTCTTGATATATGTCCTTACCTTTCTGCCATTTTACATACTCGTACATTCCATGTATTGATGTCATTCGATCTGCATCATTTTATGATGCATATACAGGTGTTAGAGGTCCTCAACAGGTGCATCATTGAAGATCATTATTTTTCAGCTATTTGGTGAGTCCTTTTTGTATTCGGAGGAACTCTCTATCCTTTTATTATTTTTGAGTATTATATTTCTTTTAAGGTAGCCATGGACATGACATTGGAACCATGTAAGAGTATTAGAGGCTTCATAGACAGAGTTTGATGATGTAATCAAAGTAGTTCTCCTTAGAAACTACTTCTTCTAAGAATTATCTATTTTCCCTTTGATGTTGATGATGACAAGCCCACATTAGTATTCTTAAGTCTTCCGCTGATGAAAAAATGAGTAATGAGACCAAGTGGTTCTCTCAGAAGTCAGAGATGGTTTCTGAGTGCCGGCCACGCCTAGGGTACCCTCTCAGGGCGTGACAAACTTGGTATCAGAGCACAGAGTTCAAGAGTCCTAGAGTGTCTATCAAGCCGTGTCTAGTAGAGTCTTGTTTATGGGTGTGTAGTGCACCACACTTATAATCAGTAGGCTACAGGACATTAGGAATTATTTTACTTCTTTCATAATCTGATTTAGTGCAATAGAGTTTAACTCTAGAAAAAACTTTCTTTCTAATTCGTGCGTTTACACGTTTTAGAAATGCCTCCGAAATGTTCAACCAGTCAGAGGAACGCTGCCAGCACTGAGGTTCCACAGTCAGAGATGCCTCCACGGAGAACTAGGGGCCGACCTGCAAGGTCTACTGAAGTACCCCAAATACCTACTGTTTAGACCACTCCTACTTTAGAGGAAGATTTTTGAGGAGCGATTGCTATGCTCACCCAGTTGGTAGCTGCTCAAAATAGTAGTCAGAGTTCACCAACTCCTAGCTCTAGTTATCAAGAGTCATCTGCTGCCACAAGGATTAGAGATTTTCTGAGAATGAATCCGCCGGTCTTCACGGGTTCTAAGGTTGATGAAAACCCCCAAAATTTTATTAATGAGATGTGGAAGATACTAAAAGCGATGCATGCTATAGAGATCGAGGGGGTTGAGTTGGTGTCTTATCAACTCAAGAATGTGGCAAATGTCTGGTATAACTAGTGGGAAAAAAGTAGAGGTGAGTATGTGGAGCCTGCTCTTTGGGATGAGTTTGAAAGAGCATTGCTTGATAACTTCTTTCCCCAAGAGCTATGAGAAGCAAAAATTGAGGAGTTTGTGAACCTCAAACAGGAGAGTATGACTGTGAAATAGTATAGTTTGAAGTTTATTCAATTGTCTAAATATGCCCCAGAAATGATTCCTCATATGAGGTCTAAGATGAGGAAGTTTGTCTTTGGCCTAGGCAAACATGTAAAGAAAGAATGTAAGGCAATGCTAATGATTTCTAACATGAATTTTTCTAGATTGATGGTGTATGCTCAGCAGGTTGAGGATGACAAGAAAAAGGACCGAGAGGAACACCTAAGCAAGAAGGCTAAGTCTGCTGAGCATAAGAATGAGCAAAATCAAGGGAAGGGTAACAAGTCCTTCTTTCAGAAGAGGTCTTCTAATTATTTACCTTTCTCAACAAATGCTTTTACACCTAATACCAGGTATGATCAGAGGTCGCTGAGTCACCAAAACTTCCAAGCTTAGGGTTCTCAGTCCCAATTAAGTGTGGCTCAAGGTTCTAGAGGGAAACCACCATGTGCTAGATGTGGGAGGCTCCATTTGGGAGAGTGTCGTATGGGAACCAATGCTTGCTATGGATGTGGAAAGACAGGTCACTTCCAGAATAAGTGTCCTTCAAAGAGACAGAGAGATGGAAGTAGTAGAGCTCAGTTTTCTTCTGCAGCTCCACAGAATAGAGGTAATCATAGAGGTGCAGCTTCAAGTGCAGGCGGGGGAACCAACCGTATGTATGCTATAGGTAGTCGCCAAGACTAAGAGAATGTACCTGATGTTGTTACGTGTATGCTCTGAGTCCTTTCTTTTGATGTTTATGCATTACTTGATCCGGGTGCTACATTATCCTTTGTGACTCCTTACTTGGCTAGTAAATTTGAGGTCCTTCTTGAGTGTCTTCTTAAGCCTTTCAGCGTGTCTACTCCTGTTGGTAAGTCTATCTTAGTTGAAAGGGTCTATAGAAATTGTACTATGTCAATCTATCACAAGGATACCATGGCTGACTTAGTTGAGTTGGACATGGTGGATTTTGATGTGATTCTTGGCATGGACTGGCTTTATGCTTGTTATGCTTCAGTTGATTGTAGGACCCGAATTGTCAAGTTTTAATTTCCAAATGAGCCTATCTTAGAGTGGAAGGGGAGTTCTGTAGTGCCTAGGGGTAAATTTATTTCCTACCTTAAGGCCAGAAAATAAGGGATGTATATATCATATAGTCCGAGTCAAAAATATTAATGATCAAGCTCCATCTCTTGAGTCAGTTCCCATTGTGAATGAGTTTCTTGAAGTCTTTCCTGAGGATCTATCCGGAATCCCTCCTGATAGAGAGATAGACTTTGGTATTGATGTCCTTCCTGATACACAACCTATCTCCATTCCTCCTTATAGGATGGCTCCCGCTGAGTTGAATTTGAAAGAACAACTGAAAGACCTCCTAGATAAGGGGTTTATTAGGCCAAGTGTCTTACCTTGGGGCGCTCCTGTCCTATTCGTGCGAAAGAAAGATGGGTCCTTTAGAATGTACATTGATTACCGGCAACTAAACAAAGTCACCATAAAGAACAAGTATCCTCTCCCCAGAATAGATGATTTATTTGACCAACTTCAGGGTGCCATATGTTTCTCTAAGATAGACCTCAGATCAGGCTATCACCAGTTGAAAGTGAGAGAATGTGACATCCCGAAGATGGCTTTCCGAACCCGCTATGGTCATTTTGAGTTTCTTGTTATGTCCTTTGGATTGACAAATGCTCTTGCAGCTTTTATGGATCTCATAAACCGGGTATTTAAGCCATACCTGGATACGTTTGTAATTGTCTTCATCAATGATATTTTGGTCTACTCTAGAAGTAAGAGTGAGCATGCTAATCACCTTACGATTGTCCTTCAAACTCTTAAGGAGAGGGAGTTGTATGCTAAGTTTTCGAAGTGTGAGTTTTGGCTTGAGTTTGTAGCTTTCCTAGGCCATATTATATCTGGTGATGGAATTTAAGTTGATACTAAAAAGATTGAGGCAGTTAAGAACTGGCCCAGACCCACCTCTCTAACCGAGATAAGGAGTTTCTTAGGTTTGGCTGGTTACTACAGGAGGTTTGTTGAGGGATTTTATTCTATATCCTCACCATTGACTAAACTAACTCAGAAAAAGGCTAAGTTTCAATGGTCTGATGCTTGTGAGAAAAGCTTTCAGGAGTTGAAAGCTAGATTGACTACTGCTCCAGTACTGTCCCTACCTGAGGGAATGGATGGTTTTGTAATCTATTGTGATGCTTCCAGCGTTGGGTTGGGATGTGTGTTGATGCATAAAGGTAAGGTCACTGCCTATGCCTCCAAGCAACTTAAGACTTATGAGAGAAACTACCCCACTCATGATCTTGAGTTGGCAGCTGTGGTATTTGCTCTTAAGATCTGGCGTCACTATCTTTATGGTGTACATGTGGATTTTTTCACAGACCATAAGAGCTTGCACTATGTTTTCAGCCAGAAGGAGCTGAACTTGAGGCAGATGAGATGGCTAGAGTTGCTCAAGAATTATGACATGAGCATTCTCTACCATCCAGGTAAAGCAAACGTAGTTGTCGATGCTCTAAGCAAGTTATCCATGGAGAGTATGGCCTATGTGGAAAAAGAAAAGAAGGAGTTGGCAAGGGAAGTGCATAGACTTGCATGTTTGGGAGTTCAACTTATTGACTCTAGTGAGGGTGGTACAATAGTCCGAAATAGAGATAAATTATCTCTAGTTGCAGCTGAAAGAAAAGCAATATCAGGATACCATTCTTCTTCAACTGAAGGATGAGGTTCACAAGCAGAAGGTAATGGCTTTTACCAAAGGGGGATATGGAGTGTTGAGATATCAAGGAAGATTATGTGTTCCAAGTGTTGATGGTATTCGGGAGAGAATCATGAAAAAAGCCCATAATTCTAGGTATTCCATCCATCCAGGTTCAATAAAGATATATCATGAGTTAAGAGAAGTATACTGGTGGAGTGGAATAAAGAGAGATATAGCAGAGTTTGTATCCAAGTGCCCGAATTGCCAACAAGTTAAAGTTGAGAACCAAAAGCCTTGTGGAGTAGCTCAGAATATAGAGATCCCGGAATGGAAGTGGGAAATGATCAATATGGACTTCATTACCGGTTTACCATGAACCCGCAAACAGCATGACTCTATTTAGGTGATTATGGATAGGATGACCAAATTGGCCCATTTCTTACCTGTTAAGACTACAAACACTACAGAGGATTATGCCAAACTGTATCTTAGAGAGATTATTAGACTGCATGGAGTTCCTTTGTCTATCATCTCAGATAGGGGAGCTCAATTCACTGCTCAATTTTGGAAGTCATTTCAGAAGGGTTTGGGTTCAAAAGTAAACCTTAGTACTGCTTTTCATCCACAAACAAATGGCCAAGCAGAGCGTACGATACAGACTTTGGAGGATATGTTAAGATCCTGTATCATCGACTTCAAAGGTAATTGGGATGATCATTTACCTCTTATTGAGTTTGCATACAATAATAGCTTCCATTCGAGTATTCAAATGGCTCTTTATGAAGCTCTGTATGGGAGGAGATGTAGATCACCAATTGGTTGGTTCGAAGTTGGTGAAGCGGAGTTAATTGGACCAGACTTGGATCACCAATCTATGGAGAAGGTAAAAACCATCCAAGAGATGTTGAAGACTGGTCAGAGTCGCCAGAAATCCTACACTGATGTTAGGAGGAGAGATTTGGAGTTCGAAGTGTATGATTGGGTATACTTGAAAGTTTCACCCATGAAGGATGTGATGAGATTTGGAAAGAAAGGAAAGCTTAGTCCCTGCTATATTGGTCCTTATCATATATTGAGGAGGGTAGGTAACGTAGCCTATGAATTGGAATTGCCCCCAGAATTAGCTGCTATTCATCCCGTATTTCACATCTCTATGCTTAAGAAGTGTTTGGGAGATCCTTCACTTGTTGTACCGACTGAGACCATTGGGGTGAAAGAGAGTTTGAGTTATGAAGAGATTCCAGTTCAGATTCTTGATCGTCAGGTTCGCAAATTAAGAACTAAGGAAGTGGCATCTGTTAAAGTCCTATGGAGAAATCAATCTGTTGAAGAGGCTACATGGGAAGCTGAAGAACATATGAAGGCTAAATATCCTCATCTATTTGTACCTTCCGATGGTGATATTCAAGGTAATATTCCTTACTTCTACCTTTGAGTCACCTTTGAGTCGATGCATATTCTTGAATTTGAGTCATTGACTATTTAAACATAGGAGTTTTGTTGACGTCTTAATGATATTCGTTCTTGATGTCTCCTAGTTTCATCTTAATTCGAGGACGAATAATCTCAAGGGGGAGATATTGTAACACCCCCTAAAATGTTAGTGATTCATGGATTCTTTCATTTAATGAAGTCCAAATCAATTATCAAAGTTTTTTATTTAATTCAAGTATGAAACTTTATGGATTTTCATATCATGATTCCAATTGCATAGATTATTAAATATTTAAAGTTTAATCACCTATCTTATGTTAGTTTATGTTGGCTCTTAAATGCATTGAATTGTTGATTTATTAAAGTCCTTATATGAAGACATAAAAAGGTTTTAAAGTATTTTTATCATATTATGATCTCTAATGCCTAAAGTATTTTAATCATAATTTTGTTCTCTCATGACTAAAGTATATTGATCATAATTATGTTCTCTAATGACTAAAGTATTTTGATCATAATTATATTCTTTCATGACTAAAGTATTTTGATCATAATTATGTTCTCTAATGACTAAAATATTTTGATTATATTATGTTCTCTCATGCCCAAAGTATTTTGATCATATTATGATCTCTCATGCCTAAATTATTTTGATCATAATTATTTCTCTCATGACTAAATTATTTTAATTATATTATGATCTCTCATACATAAAGTATTTTTATCATATTATGATCTCTCATGCCTAAAATATTTTGATCATAATTATGTTCTCCCATGCCAAAAGTATTTTGATTATACAAATTATGTTCATTTTCTTTAAGTTTTACTCTAAGGTATGCAAGACCTCAATGAGAGTAATCCTACCGTTGACACCTCCTAAAACGTTATATGTGGTATTTTAATTCTCGATGAAAATAATACTCTCTCTGTATTTTGGACATAACTTTTCATAGGATAGTCCAAATTAGGTGATTCAAATTTCTGAGTAACCAAAATATTATTACCTACAACTTTCATGAGAACATATCTTAAGATTTGGAGTTTAAGTAGATCAAATAAATTAATCTTTGCAATACATAGTGTTGTGATGGAATGGAGTGTTTGTAGAATAAAATTCATATCTCAATGTAGCATGCTCCAAATTGGATGATTCTTAAACTAACTGAAACTAGACTTCTATATCTACAATTCTTATGAAGACACCAAATCCTACAAGGAATTTATCTTTTTCAAATGCAGCTTCAAAAATGGATATTCCGTTAAAAGAGATCTCATCTCACCTACCATAGAAAGATCTAGAACCATTTGACATCATCCATGACATCATCCATGACATAAAAATTCTCCATTGAATTTTCAAGATCATCCTTTATGATTATGTTTATTTATTGTTAGGTCTCTCCTCCACACCTATAAATACCCACCTTATTTCTTTATTTTATTCATCAAGCTTTCTTAAGTAACTCTTCTCTCTATATACTTTTTTATTCATTCTCAAATATAGTTTTAGTTTTAGTAGTATAAAAATACTACTTTGGTTATTCTTATACTTCGAGTAGTACACAAAATGCCCCAGCGAGAAAAAAAGGCTAGGGGTCCAAGAGTGTTCCAATTCAGAGTAAAGCTTTCGATTTAAGGTATGTAAGGCTTTCATAGTATTGGATTGAGTTCGTCCATGCGCCCAATATTTAAATTATTTATAATTGAGTTATAGTTGAGTTTTATCCAAATCTTGAATTCTAAATGAATTAATTCTTCTTTTATTGAGTTAGATATATTTATGTATTAATATTATTATTATTGTTATCTCTCATATTATTGGAATTATTGTTCATGGATACTTTCCCATGAATCCTAATTGATTTGATGTTCATGAATATTTTTACACATATTTTGAATAAAGATGTTGGCTTTTTAATATTTTCATTGATAAAAAGAGTGATATGAATTAATATTATATATGTATTTTATTGAGTTTTGTAAGAGCAAAATATAATTGAGTTTAAATGAATTTGAGTAATGATGTTTTGAGCAAAATATTGTGATGAGAGGTAAATGATGTTTTTTGAAGTATAATGATTGATGAAGAGGTAATGAGATGAGTTTGATGATTTAAATTAAAGTCCAATGAGACTAGATGATGAGATTAATATGAGCACATATTTTGGGAGTAGTATTGAGCACCGAGTTGGGTAAGAGTTTAATTGACTCAAACTCCAGAACTACGTAGCCAGCGTAGAATAGAGGCTATGCCTCTTAAGTCCCCAAAAGAGGACTTTGATGAGTGGATCCAGGATAGTGATGTCCTTTACCCTGGCAAGGTATTAGATGGATGTGGCAACGACATCGCTTAGTTGTATCATCGCTAGCTCATAAGTGATGGTTGTCGGTTAGAGAAACTCCCAATTGAGTAAGCATTTCTTATTATTATTTAAAATTTGCATTACATATTAATGTTGAGATGATGTTGAGTTCTGAGCTGAATTTTCTTGAGAGGAACTTCTTGATATATGTCCTTACCTTTCTGCCATTTTACATACTCGTACATTCCATGTACTGACGTCATTCGACCTGCATCATTTTATGATGCAGATATAGGTGTTAGAGGTCCTCAACAGGCGCATCGTTGAAGATCATTATTTTTCAGCTATTTGGTGAGTCCTTCTTGTATTAGTAGGAACTTTCTATCCTTTTATTATTTTTGAGTATTATGTTTCTTTTAAGGTAGCCATGGATATTTCATTGGAACCATCTAAGAGTATTAGAGGCTTCATAGACAGAGTTTGATGATGTAATCAGAGTAGTTCTCCTTAGAAATTACTTTTTCTAAGAATTATCTATTTTTCCTTTGATGTTGATGATGACAAGCCCACATTAGTATTCTTAAGTCTTCCGCTGATGAACAAATAAGTAATGAGATCAAGTGGTTCTCTTGGAAGCTAGAGATGGTTTCTGAGTGCCGGCCACGCCTAGGGTACCTTCTCGGGGCATGACATATTTAAACATTAAAAATGGTGTAACACCTTAAGTTTGGTCAAAAATCATGTGTCTACAACCCACATTAGACCAATAACGTCAGGATAAATAGAAGCATATTCTAGAAACAACTTGTAACATTGATTCTCATAAACTCAATCCAACAGTTAAAACCATTATGATAGATAAAAACACAATTTAGCAACACATTGTTTTAAATTGGTTATGAAACACGTTAAGGAAATCTTTCATAACTATCATACTGCTATTATGCAACAATAACTCTTTTTCTCACATGGTTTCCAACCAATTCTGACTATCTTGAAACCAGAGTCTCTCTACATTCATAATTTATTCTTTTTTCTTACCATTTTTATCAGCGGTAAGTCCACGCATAATTAAAAGTTGTATTCCCTCACAAGAGTATATTATTTAACATGTCCGAATTTTCGTTCATTAATCACCTTGTAGTTTATCATTAGACCTTTGCTCATAACCAATTTATGACTCTCTTTCTGAACACAAGTTTACAGTAACCTTAGCAACTATATCTCAGGTAATTTCAACCAGTCAAGGAAGTAAAAATCACACACTAATAGGTATTTCAGTCAACACTATGCAAACTATCACATCATATCATTCGGGTAATTACACTTCACACTCTGACGATTATACAGGCAACACTATGCATATAATCCCAATTTCAAGCTACGTCATGCAAGCAAGCCAAAGTTATTAACTTAATTCTCCTCATTGATGAATATTAATTGATCATCCATGCATTTACTCAGCCTCTAAAGCTAGATACCAATTGGAACCTTCTCGGTTCCAATTTCTCTTGCTTGTTACCCTTCAACCGCGACAATGACATCAAGTTTACTTCGCTAAGATACTAATTGAATTTTAGAGATACCAACTGGACTCAACCCATACCACAAGTGACAAACCTCACCAGAGAAAAGAAAAAAATGGAACAACTTCCTAGAATGCATCATAGCTTCCCAAAGATTGGATGTGGACATCAACACACCAATCTGTAGGAGTATATTCCATACTTGCACTTGTACTGGAAGATCGGTAACCTGGGATCTGATATCAACTTGTCACGACCCAATCTACCGGGCTGTATGAGTACCTTCTCTAATACCTAGATATGAGAACCCTTACAGAAATAGCATGTGGAAGTTTAACAATTACCAAATACCATCCTAAACAAAAGGAATACACCATGATTGAATTTTTAAAACTCTAAGATTTATTACCAGAAACATACTAACACCCCCGAGGATACTAGTCTAAATAGATACAAGAGCTTCTAAAGATACAGAGTATAAATAAAGTAATTACATGGTTCACACCATAAGGAAGGAAGAGTAGAAGTTGTTGGAGAATCATCTTCGTCTTCACCTAAGAAACATCACTTATCCTGCAACCAGAAATATGCCAAGTGGCATAGCAAGAGTAGTATCAGTACAAACAACAGGTACTGGTAGGCATTATCGGTTAACTCGATATCCACCGCATACTATAAAGAAATCAATAAGAAGAAAAAAATACGTTCTTAAGGAAATACACCACCAAACCCTTGTGCACAACTCTTACTATTCTTGATAACCTCATTAATTCGTTCAAGCCTAACTCTCATCCCTTCTAGTTAGTCTGCTGTCAACTCTAATACAAATCAAGACCTAGACGTTCTATCATATAGATGAGTTTCCAAACTATGGTCCACTACTAACTCTGTCTAACAAATCTACTACCTTTAGCTTTCACACCAACACCTAGCCCTAGAATAATTAACATCTTACATGGAATAGGTAAACATGTAAGGGACCTAAGCTCATCTCTAGTCCGTACAGGCCTACTGTGGAGGAACCTAACCCGTTATGGAGGCCTCTCCACACGATGAGATTCCTCCGTCCAGAGCGGTCTGGCCAGAGACAGTAACTCTGAATTCTCCCCCAGTCTCCTCTTTTCAAATGTACCAACAAGACACTATTAATATCAGTCTCTAAGTCACTAATATTACTGAACCACACATCAACTGCTCTCCACTTGTTTATTACGGCCTCATACCTACGATACAGATGCATCTAGCAACCATAACATAATATGAACAACATATATATATATATATATATATATAGAAGAACATTACCAATTTATCATTTAAAGAGAAATCTACAGTTTCATAGTATAAATCTCAAATACAACAGTCAATATGATAACACGTAGACCTTCGGTCCTTTCATATCAATTATTACACAAGATAGGCATGCTCAATCATAATCCGGTCAGTTTCTCTATAATCAGATATATAGTAAAGATCAATTTACAGATGATATTCACACAATGGTTTTCTCATTAAGTCTATACCCAAACTGTTAGTGTGTCGACGTGACACCTGATCCAATAGTTAGTATATGTCGAAACATGTCATCCGATCCAATATAATGTCGAAATGTGATACCTGATCTAATATATGTGTCAAAAAGTGACACTAGATCTAATATATGTATCAAAACATGAAATCCGATCTAATATCATAATCAAAAACAAAATCACAGTCCACAACAAATAGTTCACATACTTGCAAATCAAGTAACAGGTTCACTGCATCTAATTTTTCATAATTAGTCATTTTATTAGTTTCATTCTACCTTTCCCTTCATTAACAATATTTCATCAAGCCTTCCTTATTCAAGGCATCACTTTAGGTAGAGCAAGTTCAATATTTTAGATTTCACGATCTTGGGATTGTCGACTAATCACACCACATATCAATCACACAACTACAATAATTAAATGCATAGAAAACTTCACAACACACTCAATTACTATCATGCATTATTAAGAGTATTTTTATGATATAGACTAAATCATAACCCACAACCACATGTAATCAAATAGGTTCATGGCATGAGATTTATCAACACTAGTTCACATTCGCCCTTTATTTCATAAAATGCATCGCTCAAGTATTTCATAGGGAATAGCAAGCATAAACACACATAATTATTTGCATAAACATATTCCTCTATATATATCAATAGCCATAACCCACAAGTCTTAAGATCTCTTAATAACCCAACAATTGTTTACATTTAATCCTGTAAGGGTCATTGACCTTCTAAATAGTTTTCACCAAGTTTAACATTCAAAGATTGAATCTTTATCGCTAGTTACACAATAATCATGACTCACATCATACATTTCCAATCTAAAAAATAATTGGCAACCATGAAACCATCCAAACTCCATGCCTGAAGGCCTAGACATGAAATCTCCCATCAATCAACATTATATTAAGCAATGGGAACGAATTTATAACTACTCAATTGAGAAACCCTAGCCTACTTGGGCACCAAACAATTGTAGAAAAATTATAGCACGAACCTTGACTTTTGGAAGGAGAAAGTATGGAGACAGGCCTGAAATCCATGGGTTGTAGACTTCTTTGCGCTAGAATTCCCTTCTTTCCTTCTCTCCAAGCCTAGAGAAGCTTTTGGGGGGTTTCTAAGGTATCCCTCATCTATTTTGTTACTTAGAGGAAGAAGAAGATAATATAAATTCGCCCTTAATGAATTCTGGCCCCGTTGGATCCCACTACAATGACCTAGATCCCGCTCTAGTGACTCAGTCCGAATAGTATTCAGTAAAAGGGTAATAACTTGTTACTCCTAATTTTGAATGACATAATCTTAGTGGAATTGGAAAGAAGACTCAAAGACCTTTAATTTGATAGGTAATGAGCCATCTAATTCATTATCGGCTTGGAGATATGGTCATTTGAAGTTGACCTTAATTTAAATTCAAGTTCAAAATTAAATCGTAAAGGCACTTTCAACTTAACTTTGAGATAAGAGCATAATACGACCTTAATTCATAGCTAATTCACTCGCATATGAAGGAATTGATCCTAGTCTTATGATGAATGATATTCGTACAATAGATATTTTAGTAACGATGGGCTAGGTTGTTATAGTTATGATGGTTAAATGATACAACCAAAGAATTTGTGCTATGATAAAATTATGTAGCTAATTTTTATTTTTTGTACGTATTGAAACTTGTTGTAGCAATATAATAACCTTAATTTTTTTTATTTAAAGTAAAATATTATAGCTAAATAAATATTTTTGTTTTGAGTTAGCTTAATAATAGATATAATTATTTGTCGAGACGAATGAATTTGTCACAAGTTTATCATTTTGATGAACTTTTGTAGCTTATAATTGGTTTTTATCACGAGTTGATTTTTTTATAGCAATATCAATTTGATGTAGTTAGAAGTGTTAATCGTTCGGCTCGATTTAATACTACATATTTATTATGAATTTCAATTATAATTTTAATAAATATAACTTCATTAAGTCTTATCGATGAGATAGTCCTGATCGATGAGACTCGTAGCAAAGTTAACGCTAAGTTGGAGGATTGGAGACATACCTTGGAGTCTAAAGGGTTTAAGCTGAGTAGGACCAAGACAGAGTACTTAGAGCGCAAGTTCAGTGAAATACCTCATGAGGTTGGCGCGGAAGTTAGGCTTGGTGATCAGGCCATCCAAAAGAAAAATAGTTTCAAGTACCTTGGGTCTATCATGCAAGGCAGCAGAGAGATTGACAACGATGTCACATATCATATTGGGGCAAGGTGGATGAAATGGAGGCTCGCTTCTGGTGTGCTATATTACAAGAAGGTGCCACCACAACTTAAGGGCAAATTCTACAAAGTGGTGGTTAGACCGGCTATGTTATATGGGGCAGAGTGTTGTCCAGTTAAGGTCTCTCACATTCAAAAGATGAAAGTAGCCGAGATGAGAATGTTGAGATGGATGTGTGGGCATACCAGGAGCAACAGGATTAGAAATAAGTCTATTCGGGATAAGATAGGAGTGGCCTCGGTGGAAGACAAGATGCGGAAAATGCGACTGAGATAGTTTGGGCATGTGAAGAGGAGAGACACAGATGCCCCAATGAGGAGGTGTGAGAGGTTGGCCATGGATGGTTTCAGAAGAGGTAGGGATAGGCCAAAGAAATATTGGGGTGAGGTGATTAGACATCATATGGCGCTGTTACAGCTTACTGAGGACATGACCTTAGATAGGAGGGTGTGGAGGACCCGCACTAGGGTAGAAGGCTAGTACATAGTCTCGATATTCTTCCCTATTAGTAGGCGCATTAGCGCACTATAATTTCTTTTGTGGAGGACTCAAATTAGGATAAAAGGCTAGGTGACTTATCCTTTACACCATAGTAGTTGTAGTTCTGCTCATTGTTTATTGCCATTTAATTTCTGCATTGTATTGCTCTTTATACGTATGGGGCCGTTGTACTTTGATTATCTTATATTATCTTATCTTATCCTATTTATTTATAGTAGTTAATGCCTCTTTATTTCCATTTCCGTACCATCCTACCATGACTTTCTCACTTTTGCTATTCCTTATTCTTATTTTTTTTTCGATATGCTTGTCCTTATCTGACCTTTTATCTTGTTTTCCTCTCTTGAAGCCGATGGTTTTTCGGAAATAGCTGCCCTACCTTTCAAGGTGGGAGTTAGGTCTGCATATACTCTACCCTCCCCAGACCCCACATGGTGAGATTATACTGGATTTGTTATTGTTGTTTTAAGTTTTATTGAAACTTTATCATGCTGAAACGCGAAATAGAATTGTTATTTGACTCAAATGTGTTTCATCATAATAATATCTATATCAATGTAATGTGATTGGAGGTGTTAATAGATCAATTTAATTAATTTTAGAACTTGTAAGACTTATTAAGCCTATATTTTATATTATTGCAACCTATTATTTTAAGATAGTTATACTTTTCTTTAAATAGTATGTATAATCAATTTACCATTTATTAAATATTGTCATATTTTATTCAAATATGTAATATGAATTAGTGTAACACCCCTCAAAAAATATTTCCCCTAAGATTCGGGCCTTCCTTGTGCACGTGTGGGGCCCATCGTATTTAGTTCGAAGTATGTGCTTGAGTTAAGATGAGTCCCTGAGAAATTAAAGAGTGTTGGAGATGATGTGGGGTCATAGAGGACGCCTAGGACCGAGCTAAGTCCCAAAAAGGTTCGTCGTGGCTAAGTTAGGATGAGTTAGTGTATGGGGTCGACTTCTAATGGCTCTATCTTTTGAAATACAGAAATCTAGGTGGACCACGACTTATTAAATTAAAGATCGTCGAGTCTTCTTTTCAACCCCACCAAGGATCTGAATTTTGGAGTTCGAAGTTGAAAGATATGACGATCCAAAGACGAGCTAGCACGGCAGGAATTTCATTTTTGGCCTGGGTTGCAACTGTTGGGGAAATGGCCCTGGTGCTATAAGGGCGCGATGCGCCGCTATCGCACCAGAAACATGCCTCAGTAGTTTGGGCTCTGGCGCAGTGCGCCACTAAGAGTTGTGCAGGGTTTTTCAAGCCAAATTCCCAGAACTCAGAACAATGGCCTTGGCGCTGTAAGGGCGTGACGCGCCATTATCGCGCTAGAAACATGCCTCAGTAGTTTAGTCTCTGGCGAGGCGCGCCACTACGAGGTGTGCAGGTTTTAGGCGTATTCAGCCTGGCGCTGCAATGGCGCGACGCGCCACTATCGCGCCAGGTGCATTTTTAGCCTATTTTCAGAACTTTTGAAGAAGGGCAATTTGGGAACTTACCCAAATTATATATATGTTACCCTTGGTCTTTTGGGAACACATTTTTGCAGCCTCACTCTCTCTCTAAAAAGCCCTAGGAGCTTTTCTCTCTCTCTCTTCTTCTTCTTCTCCATTTCCAACAAAAAGAGTCGAAGAGCTTCAAGATTTGAGTCCTCCATTGAAGACCCAACACAAAGGTTTTCTTCAAGTCTTCCCTAAGGTATGTAAGGCTATCCAAAACATGGGCTAAGTCCACCCATGTGCCCTACTCTTACTTTGAGGTTAGATATCTATGAAAAATGTAGTTTCTTGGTATGATTCATGTTTGAATGAGTTTTGTCCCCTATTTATTTAATGCCATATGTGTTGATGTTGTTGAGCTAAGGAATTCCTAAAACCTTCATGTTAGTATGAGTTGATGTAGATGACTTGTTATTATGTTTTGTTGATCTCCTTCGCCAAGTGATTATGTTGCTTAAGTTATTTTTCCTTAAATGTGTTATTCTACTTAAATTATTGAGCTAAAGTCATAGAGCTGTGATGAGTCTTGAGGATATTTCATCAATGCTTACCTAAATGAGGCTTGATTGAGTTAATTGGAGGATAGAATTGACGAGTAGACAAGGTCCTAAATGAGACTTGCCATAGAGTTGATGAGTGGGAAATGTTCCACATGAAACTAGCCATGAGGGCTTGTTTGAGATGATTGGAGGGAGTCTTATGAGCATAGAGTCATGGGAGGAGTATCGAGCACCAAAGCGGGTAAGAGTATAGTCCATACTCGAACCCCAGAAACTACTCCGCCAACGTAGGTAGGGATGGAACCGTTAAAGTTGGATGCTTCCCATGGGATCAAACCGTTAAAGTTGGATGTTTCCCATTTTACTGTCCTAAAATGATAGGACTTGACTAATCGATGGCATCCATGATTAGGGAGGCGTTCATGCCCTGGCAAGGTATGGACGGACGTGGCAACAACGTCTGATTATTGTACTATCACCGGCTCATAAGTGATGGTTGTCGGTTAAGAGGAACTCCCATTTAGGCCTTGATAGTGCTCCAAGTCAGTTGAGTTAAGTGGCTTATGATTTAGTCCTGTCTAAACCATTCTTGTTGGACTTAGGATATTTGAGTGAGTTGTCATGTATATATGTATAAGTTGAGATCCTGAGTTGATATTGATGTTTTCTTAATGTGGTTTCATCCGGCCATTTTACATACTCGTACATTCCATGTACTGACGCCATTTGGCCTGCATCGTTTCATGATGCAGAGACAGGTACTAGAGATCATCAACCGGCGCTTCGTTGAAGATCCACATACACTTCCAGCTAGTTGGTGAGTCCTCCTAGTTCCCGGAGGATATTGGGCCTTCTTGTACAGTTTTGTTGTCATTTCTTTTATCTTGATTGTTGGTATATATGGACTTGTCATTGGCACCTTTTAGACTTGGATAGAGGCTTCATAGACTGGAGTGTGGAGAGGTTGAATGGTTAATTCGAGGAGTCTTATATATTTGTTGTTGAGTTGATGAATGCTTGGCCTTCGGCCCTCATATTACGAATAGTATTTCATTAATTGAGTTTTCCGCTAAGAGAATGTGTGACTGGACCAGGTGGTTCGCTTGGAGGTCAGAAATGGCCTTCGGGTGCCGGTCACGTCTAGGGTACCCTTCCAAGGCATGACAAATATGGTATCAGAGTACAGAGTTCAAGTGTCCTAGGGAGTCTATGAAGTCGTGTCTAGTAGAGTCTTGCTTATAGGTGTGTTGTGCACCACACTTATAAGCAGGAGGCTATAGGACATTAGGAATTGTTTCACCTCTTTCATACTCTGACTTCGTGCAATAGAGTTAAACTCTATAAAACTCCTTTCTAATTCATGCGTTTGTACATTACAGATAATGCCTCCTAAACGTACGGCTAGCCAAAGAAAGGTTGACAACACCGAGATGCCCCAATCGGAGGTACGCCCAGCACGGGCTAGAGGCCGAACCATGAGGTATGCGGAGGCACCCTAAGTGCCTGCTACTCCGCCTACACCCACGTCAGAGGATGAATTCTGAGGTGCGATTGCCATGCTCACTCAATTAATGGCTGCCCGGAATGGTAACCAGAGTTCGCCGGCTCTCAGCTCTAGTTCCCAGGATCCATCTGCTGCCACTAGAATTAGAGACTTTCTGAGGATGAATCCACCGGCATTCACGGGTTCTAAGGTCGATGAAGATCCCCTAAACTTTATTGATGAGATGTGGAAGATTCTGAAAGCTATGCATGCTACGGAAATTGAAGGGGTCAAGTTGGTGTCTTATCAACTCAAAGATGTGGCAAACATTTGGTATAACCAATGGGAACAGAGTAGGGGTGAGGATGCTGGACCTGCTAGATGGGATGAATTTGAGGGAGCCTTTCTTGACCACTTCTTTCCCCGAGAATTGAGGGAAGCAAAAGTGGAGGAATTTGTGAATCTGAAACAAGAAGGCATGACTGTTAAGGAGTATAGCCTGAAGTTCATCCAGTTATCCAGGTATGCTCCAGAAATGATTCTTGATGTGAGGTCAGAGATGAGGAAGTTCGTCTCCGGATTAGGGAGGCATGTGAAGAAGGAGTGCAAAGCAGCATTGTTGATCTCGAACATGGATATTTTGAGACTAATGGTGTATGCTCAACAGGTGGAGGATGAGAAAAGAAAAGATAGAGAGGAGCATCTGAGCAAGAAAGCAAAATCAGCGGGCCCTGAGGGTGAACTGAGGCAAAGCAAGGGCAACAGGTCCTTCTTCTAGAAGAGGCCTCCCAATCATGCCTCATCTACCGCCAGTGCACCTATGCCGCAGAACAGGTATGATCGGCAGGCATAGAGTCATCGGAATTTCATACCCTAGGGTTCTCAATCCCTAGCCAGTGTAAGTCAAGGTGCGAGGGGGAGGCCACCATGCAGTAAGTGTGGTAGGCTCCACTTGGGAGAATGCAGAGCGGGAAGGGTTGGTTGTTATAAATGCGGCCAAATGGGCCATTTTTAGAGGGAGTGTCCAACAGGGGGAAATAGAGTCCAGTATTCTGCCATCGTACCACCGGCTAGAGGTAATCAGAGGGGCACTACTTCAGGTACCAGCGGAGGTACAAATCATTTATATGCCATGGGTAGTTGCCAAGATCAAGAGGACTCTCCAAATGTCGTGACAGGTATGATTCGAGTCTCTTCTCTTAATTGCTATGTTTTGATGGATCCGGGTGCCACCCTATCTGTTGTGACTCCATATGTGGCTAGTAAGTTTAATAAAATTCCCGAATGTCTTCTTGAGCCTTTCAGTGTAGCTACTCCTATTGGTGATTATGTCTTAGCTGAGAGAGTCTATAGAGATTGCACTATGTTAATTCATCACAGGGATACCTTGGCCGACTTAGTTGAGTTGGACATGGTTGATTTTGATGTGATCCTTCGCATGGACTAGCTTTATGTCTGCTATGCCTCTATTGATTGTAGAACTCAGGTTGTCAAGTTCAAATTCCCAAATGAAGCTGTCATATAGTGGAGGGGCAGTCCTGTTATGCCTAAGGGTAAGTTTATTTCTTACATTAGGTCCAAGAAGCTAATCTCAAAAGGGTGCATTTATCACCTTGTCCGAGTGAAAGATAATGATATTGAGTCTCCATCCCTGGAGTCGGTTCCGATTGTCAACGAGTTTTTGAATGTCTTTCTTGAAGATCTGCCTAGAGTCCTTCCTGATAGGGAGATCGATTTCGGGATCGATATTCTTCCTGATACCCAACCTATCTCGATCCCTCCCTATAGAATGGCTCCGGCTGAGTTGAAGGAGTTGAAGAAGCAGCTGAAAGACTTATTAGATAAGGGATTCATTAGGTCGAGTGTCTCACCATGGGGTGCTCCAGTCCTATTTGTGCGGAAGAAGGATGGGTCCCTTAGAATGTGTATCGACTACAGGCAGCTGAATAAGGTCACCGTAAAGAATAAATACTCTCTCCCTAGAATAGATGACTTATTCGATCAACTTCAGGGTGCCACTTGTTTCTCAAAGATAGACTTGAGATCCGGCTACCACCAGTTGAAGGTGAGAGAATGTGATATTCCAAATACTGCTTTCCGGACTCGTTATGGCCACTTCGAATTTTTGGTCATGTCCTTTAGGTTGACTAATGCCCCCGCCGCTTTTATGGATCTTATGAACCGAGTATTCAAACCATATCTTGATATATTTGTGATTGTATTCATAAATGATATTCTGGTTTACTCCAAGAATGAGGAGGAGCATGCCCATCATCTTAGGGTCATCTTGCAAACTTTGAGAGACCAGGTATTGTATGCAAAGTTCTCCAAATGTGAATTTTGGCTTGCATCAGTGGCCTTCCTAGGCTACATTATATCTGGAGATGGTATTCAGGTTGATGCTCAGAAAATTGAGACAGTGAAGAGTTCGCCCAGACCCACATCCCCAACGGAGATAAAAAGCTTCTTAGGTTTGGCCGGCTATTATTTAAGGTTTGTAGAGGGATTCTTATCCATATCATCACCATTGACTAAGCTGACTCAAAAGAAGGCTAAGTTCTAATGGTCCGATGCTTGTGAGAAGAGTTTTCAGGAATTGAAGACCAAGCTAACTACTGCTCCTGTTCTAACCTTGCTCGATGGTACAGAGGGTTTTATGATCTATTGTGATGCATCCAGAATTGGTTTAGGTTGTGTGTTGATGCAAAGGGGGAAGGTGATAGCCTATGCTTCGAGACAACTTAAGGTTCATGAGAGGAATTACCCAACTCATGACCTTGAGCTGGCACCTGTGGTGTTTGCGCTTAAAATTTGGCGCCACTACTTGTATGGAGTGCATATTGATGTGTTTACCAATCACAAGAGCTTGCAATACGTCTTCAGCCAGAAGGAACTCAACCTGAGGCAAAGGAGATGGCTTGAGCTACTCAAGTACTACGACATGAGCATCCTCTACCATCCAGGTAAAGTTAATGTTGTTGCTGATGCTCTTAGTAGGTTGTCCATGGGTAGCACTGCCCATGTGGAAAAGGGAAGGAGGGAACTGGCGAAGGAGGTACATCGATTAGCCCGATTGGGAGTTCGACTCGAAGAGAACAATGAAGGTGGAGCAAACGTTCGAGATGGAGCTACGTCCTCACTTGTAGCAGAGGTAAAGGAGAAACAAGATCAGGATCCCATCCTCTTCCGGCTGAAGGAAGTTGTTCACAAATAAGGGGTGATAGTTTTCACCAAAGGGGGAGATGGTGTGTTTAGTTACCGAAGTAGATTATGTATACCTAATGTCGATGATGTTCGAGAAAGGATTATGGCCGAAGCGCATAGATCTAGATACTCTATTCATCCAGGCTCCACAAAAATATACCATGACTTGAGGGAAATCTATTGGTGGAGTGGGATGAAGAGGGATATTGCGGAATTTGTTTCCAAGTGCCCGAATTGCCAACAGGTGAAGGTTGAGCATCAAAGGCCATGTGTTTTAGCCCAAAACATAGGAATTCCAGAATGGAAGTGGGAGATGATCAACATGGACTTTATTACAGGCTTGCCGAAGTCCCAAAAGTAATATGATTCCATTTGGGTGATTGTGGATAGAATGACGAAATCAGCTCACTTTTTGGCGGTTAAGACTACCGACACCGCAGAAGATTATGCAAAGTTGTACATTCAAGAGATCATCAGACTGCATGTGGTCCCTCTATCTATCATCTCAGACAGAGGAGCTCAATTCACTTCCCAATTTTGGAAATCCTTTTAGAGGGGATTAGGTTCGAAGGTGAATTTGAGTACGGCCTTCCATCCTCAAACAGATGGCCAAGCAGAGCGAACCATTCAGACATTGGAATACATGTTGAGGTCATGTGTGCTTGACTTCAAAGGGAATTGGGATGATCACTTACCTCTCATAGAGTTTGCATACAACAATAGCTATCATGCAAGCATTCAAATGGCTCCTTATGAAGCTTTGTATGGGAGGAGGTATAGATCTCCTATTGGGTGGTTTGAAGTTGGTGAAGCCGAGCTTATTGGGCCTGATTTTGTTCATCAAGCCATGGAGAAGGTGTGAGTTATTCGAGATAGGCTAAAGACAGCTCAAAGCCGCCAAAAGTCTTACACCGATGTGAGGAGGAGAGACTTAGAGTTTGAGGTGGGCGATTGGGTGTATTTGAAGGTGTCACCCATGAAGGGTGTCATGAGGTTTGGAAGAAAAGGGAAGCTCAGTCCCCGATATATTGGTCCTTACCAGATTTCGAGGCAGATTGGGAGTGTTGCCTACGAGTTGGAGTTACCCTTAGAGCTAGCCTCTATTCATCTGGTGTTCCACGTTTCGATGTTGAAAAAGTGCTTGGGCGATCCCTCATTGGTAGTCCCCATTGATAGCATTGGGGTTAAGGATAGCTTGTCTTATGAAGAGGTTCCGGTCCAAATTCTTGATCGCCAAATTCGCAAATTGAGGAATAAAGAGGTCGCCTAAGTCAAGGTCCTGTGGAGGAATCAATTTGTTGAGGAAGCCACATGGTAAGCGGAGGAAGCCACATGGTAAGCGGAGGAAGCCATGAAATCTAAATAACCTCATCTATTCGTGCCTACCGAGGAGAATGTTAAAGGTAATATCCATTTCCTTGACATTGAATCCATTTGTGCATATTGAGTCTTGATTGATAATTGATTGAGAATTTGATTGATTGAATGACTGAGTTTTGATTGTGATTTGCACCCCAAGTCTATTCTTGATTTCTCGTCATTCGAGGACGAATGATCCCAAGGGGGAGATAATGTAACACCCCTCAAAAATATTTTCCCCTAAGATTCGGGCCTTCCTTGTGCACATGTGGGGCCCATCGTATTTAGTTCAAAGTATGTGCTTGAGTTAAGATGAGTCCCTGAGAAATTAAAGAGAGTTGGAGATGATGTGGGGTCATAGAGGACCCCTAGGACCGAGCTAAGTCCCAAAAAAGTTCGTCGTGGCTAAGTTAGGATGAGTTCGTGTATAGGGTCGACTTCTAATGGCCCTATCTTTTGAAAGACGGAAATTTAGGTGGACTACGACTTATTAAATTAAAGGTCATCGAGTCTTCTTTCCAACCCCACCAAGGATCTGAATTTTGGAGTTCGAAGTTGAAAGATATGACGATCCTAAGACGAGCTAGCACGGCAGGAATTTCATTTTTGTCCTGGGTTGCAACTGTTGGAGAAATGGCCCTGGCGCTATAAGGGCGCGATGTGCCAATATCACGCCAGAAACATGCCTCAGTAGTTTGGGCTCTGGTGCGGCGCGCCACTAAGAGTTGTGCAGGGTTTTTCAGGCCAAATTCCCAGAACTCAGAACAATGACCTTGACGCTGTAAGGGCGCGATGCGCCACTATTGCGCTAGAAACATGCCTCAGTAGTATGGTTTCTGGCGCGGTGCGCCACTACGAGGTGTGCAGGTTTTAGGCGTATTCACCCTGGCGCTGCAATGGCGCGATGCGCCACTATCGCGCCAGGTGCATTTTTAGCCTATTTTCAAAACTTTTGAGGAAGGGCAATTTGGGAACTTACCCAAATTATATATATGTTACCCTTGGTCTTTTGGGAACACATTTTTACAGCCTCACTCTCTCTCTAAACAACCCTAGGAGCTTCTCTCTCTCTCTTCTTCTTCTTCTCCATTTCCAACAAAAAGAGTCCAAGAGCTTCAAGATTTGAGTCCTCCATTGAAGACCCAACAACAAGTTTTTCTTCAAGTCTTCCCTAAGGTATGTAAGGCTATCCAAAACATGGGTTAAGTCCACCCATGTGCCCTACTCTTACTTTGAGGTTAGATATCTATGAAAAATGTAGTTTCTTGGTATGATTCATGTTTGAATGAGTTTTGTCCCCTATTTATTTAATGCCCTATGTGTTGATGTTGTTGAGCTAAGGAATTCCTAAAACCTTCATGTTAGTATGAGTTGATGGAGATGACTTGTTATTATGTTTTGTTGATCTCTTTAGCCAAGTGATTATGTTGCTTAAGTCATTTTTCCTTAAATGTGTTATTCTACTTAAATTGTTGAGCTAAAGTCATAGAGTTGTGATGAGTCTTGAGGAGATGTCATAAATGCTTACCTAAATGAGGCTTGATTGAGTTAATTGGAGGATAGAATTGACGAGTAGACAAGGTCCTAAATGAGACTTGCCATTATGACTTAAATTGAGTTAAGAATGAGGATAGAGTTGATGAGTGGGAAATGTTCCACATGAAACTAGCCGTGAGGGCTTGTTTGAGATGATTGGAGGGAGTCTTATGAGCATAGAGTCATGGGAGGAGTATCGAGCACCGAAGCGGGTAAGAGTATAGTCCATACTCGAACCCCAGAAACTACGCCGCCAACGTAGGTAGGGATGGAACCGTTAAAGTCGGATGCTTCCCATGGGATCAAACCGTTAAAGTCGGATGTTTCCCATTTTACTGTCCTGAAATGATAGGACTTGACTAATTGATGGTATCTATGATTAGGGAGGTGTTCATGCCCTGGCAAGGTATGGACGGACGTGGCAACAACGTCTGATTGTTGTACTATCGCCGGCTCATATGTGATGGTTGTCGGTTAAGAGGAACTCCCATTTAGGCCTTGATAGTGCTCCGAGTCAGTTGAGTTAAGTGGCTTATGAGTTAGTCCTGTCTAAACCATTCTTGTTGGACTTAGGATATTTGAGTGAGTTGTCATGTATATATGTATGAGTTGAGATCCTGAGTTGATATTGATGTTTTTCTTAATGTGGTTTCATCCGGCCATTTTACATACTCATACATTCCATGTACTGACGCCATTTGGTCTGCATCGTTTCATAATGCAGAGACAGGTACTAGAGATCATCAACCGGCGCTCCGTTGAAGATCCACATACACTTCCAGCTAGTTGGTGAGTCCTCCTAGTTCCCGAAGGATATTGAGTCTTCTTGTACAGTTTTGTTGTCATTTCTTTTATCTTGATTGTTGGTAGCCATGGACTTGTCATTGGCACCTTTTAGACTTGGATAGAGGCTTCATAGACTGGAGTGTGGGGAGGTTGAACGGTTAATTCGAGGAGTCTTATTATATTTGTTTTTGAGTTGATGAATGCTTGGCCTTCGGCCCTCATATTACGAATAGTATTTCATTAATTGAGTTTTCCGCTAAGAGAATGTGATTGAATGAATGTGTGCCTGGACCAGGTGGTTCGCTCAGAGGTCAGAAATGGCCTTCGGGTGCCGGTCACGTCTAGGGTACCCTCCCGGGGCGTGACAATTAGTCTAGAATATAAATAAATAAATAAATTGTTCAGTTAATATAATTAACACACATACATTAATTGAAAAAAAGCAATACTGACATTTCATTTTTAATTTCATTTTTTATTGATAGTTTTATTTTGTTATTGAATTTTCTATTTTAAAATAATTAACATTTTAATTCATATAATTTTTGTATTTTCAATTCACACTTAAAAACTACATTTGGAATTCACATCTTGTTTAAATTCAAATTGAAATAAGCAAATGTGGTGAAATTATAGTTCCACTATAATTGGATAATATAACTTGAATTTGAACTCACATTGTTGACATAAAAAAAATTGAATTAACTTTCTTTTTTTCTTTAGAAATTCAATCTTACAATAATTTTCAAACTTGAATTATACGGTAATTGAATTGTCATCACAATATTGTTTTGCTTCTCCGATATTGTATAGATATATTGGATAGATTTTCTGATATTGACAATTTTATTTTATTTTAAAATATTTTTTTTTAACTTGACATTCTAATTATAAATCATTTTAAATTCATATATAGCAACAACAAAAAAGGTCCAGTGAAGTCCTACAATATGGGGTATGAGGAGAATAGAATGTATACAAAACTTACCCTTACTTTAGGGTAGAAAATATTATTGGGATAATTACGGTAGATGTCCACTAAGTCATTTTAATTACCAAAATATGGTCATTCGGTGTATATTCATGTATATTCGGTGTATATTTCATGTATAGAATGTATCATAATGTTTATTCCGTGTATAACTCATGCATAAGTAATCTATATTGTATAATCAGTATATATTTTCTATGATTTTTGACAGGTTATATTGTATAGTCTTTATTTTTTCTTTGATTTGGACTATTTTTTATGTAAATAAAGCATAGATATATTTTTTCTACATTAATTAATTTATTGTATATATTTGAAATTATCCCAAAATTATTTTGAATTTATATAATATTTATATTTTTAATTTAAACTAAAATCAATAATTCAAAATTAAGTGTAGTAATAAGTTTAACTAAACACTACTCCCTACGTCTCATATCAGTTGTCCATTTACCCCTTATATGATCTTAAGAAATCATATATAAGATGAATAGCTTTACTAGTTTACCCCTTAATTTTATTTTATTTTTGAACATCACAAACCTCTTTTGCACTTTCAAAACAAATATTATTTGTATGGGTAAAATGATAAAAATGTAATTAATTCTAAATTCTATTTTGATTTCATAAATTGACAAGTAATTTGAGACATTCTGTTTTGGTTTAAAATTTTTATGTGTTGATGATTTGTTAATTTGATTTTTGTTTTGTAGGTTTTATAATATGAAATTCTTCGAGCAAATGAGATAAGTTTTTATAATATGAGGTTTTTTTTTTTTTATTCAGTTTGATGTATTAAGGCTTTTACTATGTTTAGATTCAGAAAGAGATAGAACCACAAAAAATTATTGTAATCAATTTTATTTTGTAAAGGCTATTTTCATGGCTTGAACGGGTGAGTATTGCATTGGATAATATTTATTTTTGTTGATGTAAATGTAATTTTCTGCTTGTATAGATTTTATAATTGATATTACAATTTGAGATTTATAGAGTTTAAGAACTTTAAGAAGTTATAGGTTAATTTTCTACTTTACTTCCTTTGCATTTTTTCTTTTTTTTAATTGTTAAAACATTTTAGTAAAAGAATTATAGGAGACACATATATTTTTCTCCTTGAAATTTTATATACACACACTTGTATATGTAATCACTTGGTCCTATGTGGAATCTAAAATACATTATCATTGTTGATAGGCATATTAATGGAATAAGAGCATATAAAGCAAATTAAAGCAGATGTTGATTAAGCCAAGGTGCAGTTGAAGTCGTGGAAGACTATGTTGCTTTGGACTCAAATAAAATAGTGTTTTAAAAGAATTGTATATAGTTACTTTTCTCAAAATTGTAAAATGCAATTATATGTAACTTATTAATTGTTTTGGAATCTCAAAAATGAATTCGTGA
The DNA here is from genome assembly GCF_947179165.1 of Solanum dulcamara. Classification (NCBI taxonomy): domain Eukaryota; kingdom Viridiplantae; phylum Streptophyta; class Magnoliopsida; order Solanales; family Solanaceae; genus Solanum; species Solanum dulcamara. The sequence continues at coordinate 57,412,369 of NC_077246.1, forward strand.
CTATATTATGTAACTTTTCTGACTAACAAATCTTGTGATTTTTTTTTAATTTGTGGTGATGAAATTGTACAAATCTATTTTGGATTTTCTTTTTTTTTTTATTTGAGATACATTATAACAGATATTGTGATTAATAATTTTTATGGCGGGATTCTTTAATTTGTAGCAATGGATTTTTATAGTTATGGCTAAACCTATACATATAATTAAAAAAAATATGGTAATACATTTTCACAAAAATAGCTACAATTTATGTATTTCATGGCAAAAAGAATGAATTCTTAGCTTTGTGCAAAAATATTTGTGGCAAATACTTTAATTTTATAGCTATAAATTTTCTAACTTTTAGCAAAATACAAGTATTGTTACCACAAGATCAAAATATAAAATCGCCACAAATTTTAAATTTTCATAGCAAATAAATTAAGTATTTTGCCACAATAAAATATATTGTGTCATCTACAGTATAAAAATTGCTGTAGATATTATTTTGTGTGGCAAAAGAGTTATATTATTTGCTACAAGTATATTTCATAGCAATTTTTTTATACTATCACAGCTACAATATATTTTTTTTTTATAGCTATAAGTATTTGTCCTTAGACATGAACCATGTAAAGTCTATAGCTAACTTTTAGCCACGCTATATCTTGCCATGAATGCTAAGAATTGATTTTTTATGGCTAAAGTGTTTAGCTACGGAAAATTTCATATTTAGCTACAATGTGTTTTAGGAACATCATTCATAATCTTTCATGATTCATAAAGTATTTTAGCATCATTAAGATAATCAAGACCTAAAATGCCTCATTGCCTCCTATTCATAGATGTGACGCGCTTTTATGATAGGAACATCATTCATAATCTTTCATGATTCATTCATAAGCCTTGATAATCACTTATAAAACTTTCATTGAAATCACTTGAAATTCATGATCATAGTTCATTAAAAACATACTTGAATCTAGCATATAGCATGGATCGTTGAATAAAAGGCTATGAGGCATTTTGGGAAAACGTTGCTACTTTCATGATCTCATCATGCGATAGAGTTGAACTATAAGGATTTTACCTCTAGCACTTTTTCCCTGCGATTTCAAAAATATGCCTCCAAGAAGGAACTCTGTCTGAAGATTGAGGAGTAGCAATAAGCGCCAAATGACCCATTGAATGAACAACTGTCTCATACGGAGTTTCGAGTCGCTTTCCAAGTCCTTGCTTAGTCCATGGCATCTCAAGTGAACCGAGAGGCAGTAGCTCCTGTGAACTCAAATTTGGGTACGATGGCTAGCTTAGTTCGTGATTTCACGAGTATCAACCCTCCCGAGTTTTATGGTTCTAAGGTTGATGAGGATCCACAGGTGTTCATGGAGGGTATTAGTAAGATTGTTGACATCATGGGTGTTAGTCCGGTGGAAAGAGCGGACTTGGTGGCATATCAACTCAAAGGGGTTGCTCAAGTATGGTATGATCAATGGAAAGGTGAGAGGGATGGATATGATGGTCCCATTGATTGGGAGGAATTCAAGGATGCTTTTATTGATTGATTCTTTCCTTTGGTGTTGAGGGAGGGTAAGGTGCAAGAGTTCATCAATTTGTGCCAAGGTAACATGAGTGTGAGGGAGTATGCCTTCAGGTTCACTAAGTTGTCAAAATATTCCCCTTTCATGGTCGCTAATTCAAGGGCTTGTATGAGCAAGTTTGTTTTGAGTGTGTGTGATTTTGTGGTCAACGAGTGTAGAATCACCATGCTTATCAACGAGATAGAAATTTCGAGGCCTATGACATATGCCGAGCAAATTGAGGAGGAAAATCTAAAGGAGAGGTCTAGAAGGAAATCCAAGAGGGCTCAAATCGATGGTGGTAGTTTCTGACATGGTTTGTTCGGAAATGGTGGACGTCCTCAGTTTTGTCAAAAGTACTCCAACCAAAAATCTTCAAACACTCTGGTTTCGAAATTTGATAAAGACCAGGTGCCTAATCCTATGGTAAAAGGAGGAGCTTCGAGTGGCCAAGTCATCCCTCCATGCAAGAAGTGTGGGAGAAATCACAAGGGTGAATGCTTAGTAGGATCAGATGTATGCTACCGGTGTGGAAAACCAGGTTATCAGGCGAAAAAGTGTCGATGTGGTTCTAGACCTAAGACTGAAACTCAAGCTACAGGTCATCCGGATCAGCGTGGTACTACTTCGGCCGTCAGTTAGCGCCAAAATAGACTTTATGCTCTTTAGACTCATTAAGAGTTAGAAGATTCCCCAAAAGTTGTAACTGGTATATTGAAAGTCTTTGAATTTGATATTTATGCATTGTTAGATTCGGGTGCTACTATATCATTTTTACTCATTATCTTGCTATGAAATTCATTGTTAGTCCCGAGATCTCATTAGAGCCTTTTTCAGTGTATACCCCTGTTGGTGATTTAGTTGTGGCTAAAAGAGTCTATCCCAATTACTCAGTTTTGGTTTTCCATAAAATTACCTCAATTAATGTTGTAGAGCTTCATATGACTAATTTTGATGTTATTCTTGTATGAACTTCATGCATGTTATGCTTCTATAAGTTGTAGGACTTATGTGGTCAGGTTTTATTTTCATAATGAGCCAGTCCTAGAATGGAGGTATTAATTTCGTATTTACGGGTAAATTCATTTCATTCCTTAAAGCTTGGAAAATGATTTCTAAGGGATGTATATATCATCTAGTCCGGGTTAGAGATACAAATTCCAAAGCTCCTACTCTCGAGTCAGTTTCAATTGTTAATGAATTTCAGGAAGTTTTCCCCAATGATCTCCCAGGCATCAATCCCAAAAGGGAAATAGAGTTTGGTATCGATCTTCTCCTTGATACTCAGCCTATCTTTATTCCTCTTTATCGAATGGTCCTGGCAGAATTGAAAGAGTTAAAGGATCAGTTGAAGGACTTCCAGGATAAGGGTTTCACTAGATCGAGTATCTCTCCATGGAGTGCTCCATTTCTCTTTGTTAGAAATAAGGATGTTTCTCTCCATATATGTATTGACTACTAGCAATTGAACATGGTCACATTTAAGAATAAGTATCACATTCCAAGGATTGATGACTTATTATCAACTTCAAGGAGCGAGCTACTTTTCAAATATTGATCTCCGATCGGGTTATGATCAACTCTGAGTAAGAGAATGTGACATCCCAAAATGACTTTGAGAACTTGGTATGATCACTTTGAATTCTTTGTTGGTCTTTTGGACTAACGAATGCTCTTGTAGCTTTCATAGATTTGATGAACAGATTGTTCAAGCAATATTTGGATATGTTCGTAATTGTTTTCATTGAAGATATTTTGATCTATTCTAGGAGTGAGGAAGATTATTCCGATCATTTAGGGATTGTCTTGCAAATTCTCAAGGACCGTCAGTTGTTTGCTAAGTTTAGAAAATGTGAATTTTGGTTGAGGTTAGTTGCTTTCCTTGGCCATATTGTCTCTAGTAAACGTATTATGGTTGATCCAAAGAAGACTGAAGCAATTAAGAATTGGCCTAGACCGTTGTCTCCTTATGATATTTGAGGTTTCTTAGGCTTAGCCAGTTATTATAGATGGTTTGTGGAAGGATTCTCTTCCTTTGCATCGCCCTTGACTATTTTGACTTAAAAGAAGGTGAATTCCAATGGTCCTTGTCATGTGAGAAGAGCTTTCAAGAGTTGAAGAATAGGCTTACTTCTGCTCCAGCGTTGGCTTTATCAAAAGGTTCCAAAGGTTTTGTTGTTTATTTTGATGCTTCATAAGTTGGTCATGGTTATGTTTTAATGCAAAACGGTAAAGTGATAGCCTATTCTTCTAGGAAACTCAAGGTGCATCAAAACAACTATCCATCTCACGAGTTGGAGTTAGCAGTAGTGGTATTGTTTTTGATGCTTTGGAGACACTATCTATATGGTGTCCTTGTGGATGTATTCATTAAAAGAGTTTTTAATATGTATTCACTCAAAAGGATTTGAATCTTCGACAAAGGAGATGGCTTGAATTATCGAAGGATTATGACATGAGTGTGCTGTTCCATCCAGGAAAAGTGAATAAGGTTGCCGACGCTCTTAGTAGATTATCCATGAACAGTGTTGCCCATGTTGAGGATGAGAAGAAAGAGTTAGTTTGGGGTATTCATATATTATCCCATTTGGGTATTCGATTGGTTTATTCCGAGGATGGTGGTTTGATTGTCCAAAATGGTTCTAAACCATCTCTTGTGGCGTATGTTACAAACAAGCAAGATAATGATCCTACTTTGTTTGACCTGAAGAAGGCGGTTTAGAAAAAAATCTATTGAGGCTTTCACCCAAGAGGGAGATGGTTTTTTGAGATATCTAAGCCGATTATGTGTTCCCGATGTTGATGGCTTGATGGAAATGATATTGTATAAAGCTCATAGTTTGCAGTATTCTATCCATCCGGGTTCCACAAAGATGTATCGTGATTTGAGGAAAGTATATTGGTGGAATGGTACAAAAAGAGATATTGCAGAGTTTATGGCTAAGTTTCTTAATTATCAACAAGTAAAGGTTGAGCATCAAAAATCAAGAGGTTTGGTTCAAGATATTGATATTCCTACTTGGAAATGAAAAGCCTTAAATATGGAGTTCATTACAGGTTTGCCTTGTACCCGTAGGCAGCATGATTTTATTTGAGTGGTTGTAGACCGAATGACTAAGTCATGTCATTTTCTTCCTATTAAGACTTCATATCTAGTCAAAGATTATGCTAGATTATATATCCAAGAGTTGGTTAAGCTTCATGGTGTCCCATTGTCTATTATTTAGAATCGAGGTACTCAGTTTACATATCAGTTTTGGAGATCTTTCCAAAAGTGTTTTGGTACTCAAGTAAATCTTAGTACAATTTTTCACCCTCAGACATATGGTCAGGCCAAGCATACCATTCAAATCTTAGATGACATGGTGAGAGCCTGTGTTATTAATTTTAAAGGTAATTGGGATGATCATTTGGCATTGATACAGTTTGCCTATAATAATAGTTACTATTCCAACATTCAGATGGCCCTATTTGAGGCCTTATATAGTAGGAGGTGTTGATATTCTATTGGTTGGTTCAAAGTTAGTGAAGTTTCCTTGATAGGACCCGAGTTGGTGCATGAGGCTATGGATAATGTTAGAGTGATTAGAGAAATATTGAAGACTTCCTAGAGTCGACAAAAGTCCTATTCAGATGTGAGGAGAAGGGAAATTAAATTTGAGGTGAATGATTGGGTTTACTTGAAAATTTCACCCATGAAGGGTGTGACGTATTTTGGCAAGAAATGGAAGCTAAGTCCATGATATGTAGGTCCATATCAAATTTTGCGAGAATTGACAAGGGGGCATATGAGTCGGATTTTCCTTTGGATTTGGCATCGGTGCATTTGGTGTTCCATGTGTCCTTGTTAAGGAACTTTGTTGTTGATCCTACCTCATTTGTGCCTTTTGACAACATTGTAGTGAAAGAGAGTCAGTCGGATTTTCCTTTGGATTTGGCATCGGTGCATCTGGTGTTCCATGTGTCCTTGTTAAGGAACTTTGTTGTTGATCCTACCTCCTTTGTGCCTTTTGACAACATTGTAGTGAAAGAGAGTCTTTCATATGTGGAGGTTCCGATTGAGATCCTAGACCGACAAGTTAGAAAGTTGAGGAACAAGAAAATAACTTCAATTAAGGTGTTATGGAGGAACTAAAAGGTTGAAGGTTCTACTTGGGAAGCCGAAGCCAATATGATGTCACGATATCCTCATCTCTATCCTTTCATTCTTAGTTGAGGTATTGAGTTCCTTCATGACCCACTCATCCCAAATCATGTTTTTCGGTCATTCTCATGTTTCCATATGCATTCATATTCTTGAAATGAGTTTTGAAGTCATGTTTCAGCTTGCGATTGAATATTCCATGTCTATATGGATTTACGATATGTTTTGCATTCATGTTGGTCTACTATGTAACTTTTCTTTTCCATTCATGCTAGTTTGAGTCTCATTTGAGGATAAATATTCCCAAGGGGGATCTATTGTAAGACCTTAAAAGTTGAAAAGTCAGAAAATTGAGTTCAAAAGGAGTTTCCAAAAAAAGTGCAACGTTTTGGAACCAAGTGTCCTTGACGGTACCTTCCACGGGCCGTGAAGAGGACCAAAGACTATGAAAAACCACTATGGTTCATCCTGGTGCAAGATGGATCATGGGTGAGGACCAGATAGGCACCACGGGCCGTGGTGACCTCCGTGGAGGTCACCCCCTCATACCCAAAATAGAGTCTCTCACCACATCCACCACCACGTTTTGTAGTGACCTTCACGGACCGTAGAGGGTCCTCCGTCTAGATGAAGTTTGAGTTAAGTTGTGTGGTGTCTTTGGTATTTTCCCTATGATCTCATTAATGAATGTGGATAGTTTTTTTTTTTGGGGGGGGGGGGTTATTCCATCCTAATAAGTACCCTAAGACCTCCTAACCCTCTCATTCTCACCCTAACACTCAAAACCCAAAAATACTCTTTCTAAAGTGTTCTCTCAAGAGTCTTATTCATCAAGTTAAATTCAAGAGAAATCAAGGTCAAGTCTCTAATCAAGACCAAAATTAGGGATTCGAGATTCAAGATATGTGGAAATTCATCCACAGGTCCTTTCACCGATGGATTCCCAAGGTTCTTCTCAAACTCTCTTATGAATTCTTCTTCTAAGAGTCCTAGTTTCATGAATTTGCATAGAGTCTTCTCACTTTTGATTATTCTCATAATTATTGATTAAATTATGCGTTATTCCCATCATATTGCATGATTTCAAAATGAATTTCAATGAACCATGCTATATGCTAGTTTCAAGTATGTTTTCAATCAACTATGATCATGAATTTCAAGTGATTTCAGTGAAAGCTTTATGAATGATTACGAAGGTTTAAGAATAACTCTTGAAAGATTATGAATAATTTTTCAATGATGCTTCAAGCAAGAAATTATGGTGTGATAAGGTAGTTCTCACACAATCATTTTAAAAGAGGTGAAAGGACATTCTTACTGACTCATGGATTCTTATGAATCAATCATGTTAATGAACTATTCCTATAATTTCCTTATGATAAGGATTAATATCTATTATTTTCATTCGTAATGATGTTAATGACTATGTTTTCATGAAGTTCCATTAAGATAATGACTAAGCATGAGAGGACTTTAAGGTGGGGTTCTGTCTGGTAGCCATAGTAGCTACGTAAGGAAATCCTAGTAGCAAACTTTAGTCCCGAACTACGTTGCCTGCATAGGTTTATGATGCCAATATGGCATAGCTAGTGGATCCACATATAGCACAAAGTTAGAAAAAGTACCATTATAGACTCTACCTTGGCAAAGTGGCCTCTCTCTTCTCGATGTTGGAGTTCATCGGATTTCATGTCATAGATCGCATGGTCTTATATATCTGTTAAAGTTCCTATCCCACATCATGTATATGAAAAGGTATAATGTTCTCATGATGATATTTTGATGCATTGACCATATGATGATATGCGATTAAGGTTTTCAAGGTTTTACTCATGTTTTAATATATCTGTTAAGCATCTCATTATTCATACTAATTATGTTCTATATTCATTGGTCAAGCATACTTCTCACATACTTAGTGAATTCCATGTACTAACGTACATTCTTTGCCTATATTGTATCATAATGTAGGGACAGACATCATCGCGCACCACCTATTTTTGAGTAGTGTTGAGCTTGTTTACTTTCATTGTTGGTGAGTCCTCACCATTCGAGGTCAAGACACTTTATTTTCATTGCGTCATCTAACTTTTCATCTCTACATGTTGTCATGGGTGATATAGGAGCTTGTCTTATTCCCCCATCTAGTTAGTAGAGGCCTGTCGGATGTCACAGTCTATGTTGTCTTTCATTCTGAGTTTGATACTTATGCTCTTATATTGTGACTTTTCATGTTGGGACTTTATTTTTCGCATCTATATCTTAGTTTTATTGCTTTACCTACCTTATGTATACTCATGTATGATATTCCAAGAGGATTGGTTGAGGTCTTTCAGGATTCAAATCATTGTGTTACACCTAGTGTCTAGCTTGGGTCGTGATATTTCCACACCTATAACATGCATCCGATCTCGATAAGCATTCTCCCTTATGGTTCCTTCCACACTTATTTCATAGAGGGATGACATGATCACTTAGAGGTCCTTCTTGAACCTTAGGGTTAGACATCCTATCTCTATCAAACTTTGGAGCCGGACTGTTTGATGAATTATTTCTAGAATGATTTTGATGAAACTGAGGACGACCACCATTTTCGGACTTACTATATGAGAAATTTCCATCATCGATTCGTGCCCTCTTGGACTCCATTCTAGACCTCTCTTTCAACTTTTCCTTCTCTATTTACTTGGAATGTGTCATGAGCCTATAGATGTCCATCTCCCTAATAAGATGGTGGTTCTACATTGTTTGACCACTAAATCGGATACACCCAAAACAAACTTCCACATACCATCCCTTGGATCGGCAACCATAAAACGAGCATATTTTGACAGCTTAGTGAACTTGAGGGCATACTCCCTCATGACCCAAGCTAGGCCCTCGGTGTGACATGATAATTAGAATCCTTAGGGACTCCAACCAAGTCTCTTAGCATATCATTCAAGAGCATACATAACGTAAGTAAATCAATAAAGCTAAGACATAGATGCAGAAATAAAGTCTCAACATAAAAAGTCTCAATAAAAGAGAGGAAGTCTCAAACTCGAAATGAAAAGACCACATAGAATCCATGACATCCAACATGCCTATACTAATCTAAATGGGTGCATAAGACAAGTTCCTATATAACCCAATATAAAAAATGAAAAGTCTTAAGGATATAAGGAAAATTAAACTGCCACGTCCTCGAATCTTGAGGACTCACTGCAAGTGAAAATGGTAATAAGTTCTAGCCATGAACAGGAGGGAGAGCGTGATCGTAGGACCTACATTATGATAAAATGTAGGAAAAGTACGTGTTAGTACATATAATGCTCTAAGTATGAGAGAAGTATGCATGAACAATAAAAATAGGACATAATCAATATGAACATAAGATGCATGACCAATATCTTAAAACATGAGTAAAACCTTGAAACCGTTTAAAAATCATAATCATATGGTCAATTCATCAAAAAATCATCAAGAGGACTTTATACCTTTTCATATACCTTGGAGTGAGATAGGACCTTTAACTGACATGTAAGACCATGCGAGCTATAATACAAAATCCTATATGATTCTCACATTGAGAAGGGAGAGGCTACATAGCCCTCCACGGGTTATGGTCCCCATCGTGGTCCTCACCCAAACTTAGTGTCTTGAACAGTCAAGTTTACAAAAGGGATTATGGTCCATAGAGTCCACCACGAGCCGTGAACCCTTTTGTGCACCTTTCCCCCTTCTTTCCAAACTTCTAGGATTGGACCACGATGGGGACTTCACGGCCAGTAGTACTCTTCATGGCCCAAGAAAGGCTCCGTGAAGTTCATCTTTAATAGTCAACCCTTCTTGTTTAAGGTTCACGAACTCCTCAGCTTTTGCTTCCCTCAGTTCTCGAGGAAAGGGGTTATCTAGGAATGCACTCTTAAACGCATCCCAATCGGTAGGCTCAATATCCTCACCACAACTCTCTTCCTACTAGTTGTACCAGATGTTTACAACATCCTTAAGCTGATAGGAAACTAGATCAAATCCCTCAACCTCCATAGTATGCATGGCTTTTAGGATCTTCCATATCTAATTAATAAAATTCTAAGGATTTTCCTCTACCTTGGACCTGGTGAAGACTGGTGGGTTCATTATCAACAAGTTCCTAATCCTTATAGTAGAAGATGTCTCTTGAGAACTAAAGCTCAGAGTAGGGGTACTTTGACGACCAGACTGTGTCACTATCAGCTAGTGAGCATAGTGATAACTCCCCTAAATTCGGCCTCCGAAGTCATAAAGGCTATGCAATCCATGGAATCTCTTGTGTTCCGAACCCATTCATATTCTTAATTGCTCGGGCTCGATTTGGAGTCTGTATTCCAGACTATTGCAGAATCTCATCCTCAATAATGTTTCTCTGGCTTAAAGTTCTTTTAGGAGGCATGATCTAAATTCGTGAAATGCACGAAGGTGAAGAAGATTTCATAGAGTTAAACTCTATAAAAGTCTTGTAGCCTCCCCGTTATAGATGTGGCACTCTTCACACCAATAAGGAGAGACTCTACTAGACTCTAATTCATAGACACCCTATGACTCTTAAACTCTTTTCTCTGATACCAAGTTTTTCATGCCCCGAGTGTACACCCAAGATATCTCCAAAACTCAAAAATCATTCTTGGTCCCAAGCGAACCCTTGGCCTAGCTAACTCACTCAGAAGAAGACTTAACCCATAAAATAGTAATTAAAGTAAGCAATTCAAATATCCTCAATAATAGATAGGTAATAGATTTACTCAATTTAAACAGAACTCAACATCATAACTCAATAATGAAAGTTATAGTTAAAGAGAGGAATCTGAATAGAAATCATTCTAACTCAACATCTACTCAGTCTATAAAGAAACTCACTACTAAGAAGATACCGAGACAAGACCATGGCTACCTCAAAAGTACTAAATAACTAAAGTAGAAATGGTAAAGAAATAGATCCTCTGAATGAAAAGAGGTCTCACCAAAGCTGAAACGAAATTTGATCTTCAACGATGTGCATGCTGAGGATATCTATCACATTTGTTTGTATCATAAAACGATGTAGGCCAAATGATGTCAATACATGAAATATACGAATATATAATAAAGTTGAAAATAAACTTACTCAAAGATGCTCAACTCAAAGAACTCAACGCTGAAAATAACTCAACTCGATAAAGCATACAATATATGAAAAAGGATGATTTAAAAGATATGCATACATAAATGCAACTCAGTATATGTAAAAATATAATATTTTACATTTGAGGAGTTTTTTTAATTGACAACCATGACTTCTGAGCTAGTGATTATTCAACGAAGCAATGTCATTATCACATCCGTTCGATACTGGATGTCACATCACTAGATCCATAATAAAAGTCCTCTTTTGAGATAAGTGAGGAGTCGCCTGAATCAACGATACGATCCTATCCTACACTAGATATGTAGTTTATGAGGTTTGAGTTATCTGAACTCTTACCCAAATCGATGTTCAATACTACTTCCAAAATAACTCATTATGCTCATATACATCAAGTGAGTAAATACTCAAAAAACATCTCATCTAGTATCATTGGGCTTTACTCAAAAAACTTCTCAACTCTTTATGTTCATTAATTTATACAAAAGAATTGCCTTTAAGACTCACTCACATCTTATCAAAGTCTTATCTCGAAAACATCCCTTATTCTAAATTCTATGCTCATTTAGACTCAGTAAAATATGTGTATGATCATTAATATATAACTTCATGAACTCTTATAACATAATGGACTAAAAATCGTTTCTTTGGTATTTCATGAAAATATGTCAGTACTTTATCTCAACAATGCATACTGATACAATGAACATCAACTCAGTAAAGATTCATGTGAATGTAAACATGAACAATAAATTTGATAATTGAATTATCTATATATATATATATATATATATATATATATATATATATATATTAAAACAATTATAATATTATACATGAGCATACATAAGGTAATTAAAGCAATTAATCTAAAACATAGATGCGGACGTAAGTCTTAGCATGACTATCTCAATAAACTGTCACGACCTGATTTCTCAAGTCATGACGGCACCTACAATCAACCTAATAGTAGGTAAGCCTAACCCCACTATCCGAAACCATAGGCAACAGACCATCACAAGAGGAGGAAAAGAAATGAATAATAATAATATTAATAACAAGAAAAGAGAATGAGAACAATATAACAACATAACCCCCAAGGCCTGGTATCATTCGGTAGTCGAGCCACTAGAACAAATAAGGGAGTACAAGGTTTATAGATATATAGTAAGAAAAGTAATAATATAGACTCTCTCTAAATACTACATGAGGACTAGCACAAGCCAAAATAGAAGGAGATAGGAAACTCTGAACACCAAGAGCTTACCCAGTCTCCAAAATCCAAGAGATGCTACACACGATATCTAGTCAGTAGTGAAAACCCATACTATGATATGCAGGGTGCAGAAGTGTAGTATGAGTACCAACAAGTGGCACTTATTAGGCATCAACCGACTGAGCTCCAAAGATGAAGCAAGTATAAATAACATATAAGCAAGGAGTATATATCACAAGTAACTAACAAAAATAATACAACAGCCTGCAATAAGAAATATCTGATATAAGAAAGAGAGAAGATAGGAAACAAACAAGGAAATCAGGACGTACCTGGTGGCGCCAGCTTAAGACCTAAATACGAAAACCCACTATGAAGGAGAATAACTAAGTAAAAACCTACTAAAAGAACTAAACACGGATATCACATAAAGGCCCAAAGGACCATATCACTAAATCCTTGCACAAAAGATAGATAAATAAGAACAATGGCAGTAACTACCTTCAAACAAGAGACCACCCTTTATATTGCCACAAGTTCACAAATAGTAAGACAATACCTCCTGATCCCCTGTGTGCCCAGGAAGTTCACTCATAAATAGGTAAACCCGCACGGCATCCCACACCATCGACAGGTACAAACAACTATGTTAGTGATATGCAATGCAAATATGCATGAAAGTACTGTAGTAAAACCAGTAGTATCATCTGTGCCAAGTGCCTTATACTAAGATATATAAACCTACTTCTAGTCCCATCCCAGAAGTAGGACCATGAGTCTCTATAGGATCTCTATGGGAGGCTCGAGAATGCCCCTATATACCTTCCTGGTCTCGATCTAGGTCTTATATTAATTTGTATCCGATCATAAAATCCGCTCTATTGCGATGACCAGAGATAAATAGCCAAATTAGTATAAAAAGGGTCGGAAATCTCTATGATCGGGAAAGTATCATAAAATAAGCACATACTCGATGCCTCGAATTAGTTTCATAAAAGGAGCGCATCATCGATGCCTCTAGTCCACTAAAAATAGTAGTAATAAAGGTAGTACGACCCCTATTCAAAAATCAGTGTAAAATAGTTTGGGTTATAACCCAGCTTTCTTAAATCAATGCCAAGAACCAATGCATGCACTAGGGTCGACTACATTCATGAGAAAACAATGATCCAATACAATGCATGACATTACCAACACCCAAACAACACGTACAACCACATATAATATTGACTCCACAAGAACCTTACCCTCTGGAGTATAGAAACAGGACTAAGAAATGCAACCGACCTCAAATCAAGGCCTAAAGCTCAACTCTACTCCGTTAACTCAATCATAAGGCCCTAAAGGGAACCCAAACCAAATTGGGTAACAAGGAGGAGGGAATGAGGAAATAGGTTCTCAACAAGTCAATCCATACCTTCAAATCCATCTGAGAAATATCACCTCGAGATTTATAACAACAGATAGCCCCACAAACGACAACTAGAAAGGATAGGGGATTCTAGCACTAAATCCAGAAATGGAATCTAATAGAAATTCACAAGCTTGACTGGGTGAGAAACTCTACACAAAGGCTTCAAAGTAGGTGCTATAATAGCAAAGGATACTAAGTCTCATAACTTTCGGACAACAACGACCATATCAACTAAGTTTAATCCCAAATATCAATTCTAAGGAAAATAGTTCTGCCAACAACCATAACATCAATCAAGTCACCTAAAATAGGGTAAACAAGGCCAAACTAAGGCATAATTAATAAGCTTACCAACTAGAAACAAAATCTCATAAATACAAACTAGACTAAGCCTCATAACGGAACAATGAGACAATATTTAGGAGTAAAATCTAACCCATCACATACAATCTAAACCACAAGCAAATTATACTAAATAATACCTATTGAAGACCAATCAAAGAATAGGAGACCGTAGCCTACCTCGAAGCCGAACACGTGCTCTCCAACTCTATTTTCCTGTAGCTTTTCTCTCCAAAACCAACTCTAAATGCCTCCACACTATCAAAATATTGATCACCTCATCAATATAGATGTTTTGACACTAAAATTGGATTTTTCATAGACAGACCCCAAATTGGGTTTAAAACAAAATTGTGGGACCCACAATGGGAGTCATAAAAATGACTCCATTAAAATAGGGCACAAATTGATTCTCAAAATGACATAAATAAGGAACAATAATTTTCACCATTAAATTTATAACTAAGATTTGACATCCAATTTAGGCAAGAAATTACCTCAAACTGACGATCTTCACGCTTCCCCGAACCTACCAACACAAAGCCACAACTCCTATGAAACCATCGGACTTTGAACCACTCTATTTGGATCTCTATAGTTCCCAAAATTAAAGAAAAAGAATGGGGGTCAGGGTCGGTTTGCATTTGTCTTTTAACTTAAAGACCAGACGAAATTAGCCTTCACGATCGCGCGAGATTGCTTCGCGATCGCGACACTCAGATTAAATGGCTATTGCGATCGCAGGAGACACCTCGTGAATGCGAAGGTTAAGAAAACCTGACCATTGCGATCGCAGATAAGACCTCGCAATCACATAGGTTTGGATGTATGGACTTCGCGAATGCGACCACCAAGGCTCGCGATCGCGAAGGGCAATGGTGCTTCCTGCACCAGCTCAACTTTGAGCTTTGAAAAGTGTTCAAGATTTATTCGGAATCCTTGCATGCAAACAGACTATGCTAACCCACCAACTTTGTTATTTTTGACTTAATGGCGTAGTCAAAATGTCCATCTGAGGTCATCTTGACAAAAAGTGAGTTCCACACACATGTACCATTTTTGCCAATTCTACAAGGAGGCTCGAAATGAGATAGAAAGCTTTGGGGCACGAACGAAAAGTTGTTCTAGACCAAACTCAATATTTTGGAGCTAACCACGCTAATGGAATTTTAATCCGAGCATGTTTTCCAAAAATATTGACTAAAGTCATCTTAAGACCAAATTTCAAAGGCTATAGAGCCAAATGGCTTCAAACTCGCACTGATTGCCTCGATGCTCATGCTAACTATGCAACTAGACTAATTTGGACATTTTGGAGCTGATGGAGTCGTCAAAATTCTATTTTGAGGTTGTGTTTCTAGCTTTTTTACCGAAATTAACCATTCAAACTATAAGAGCCCTAAACAGGGAATCGAGCATAAAACCCAAACGAACGACTAGGCAACTGAAATATCAGTGCCAGTAAGTCATAAATAACTTGGGGTCGCTATAGGTTCTAAATGGTGAAAATATCATAAAATATAAAAATAACCTTGAGGGTCATTACATAAAGAGGAGAACAACATCAAAGGATGCGATAAAATAGACTTTATGAACATTTAATATGCCTCTACTAGTATAGATGGGGGCATAAGACAAGTTCCTAACTCACCCATAATAGGAAATAAAATTCATAAGAATGATGGAAAGGATAATTCTCTCATCCTCGAAGCATAAGGACTCACTAACTATAAGAAAGTAAAACTCAACTCTAGCCATATGGGAGGTGCGCGATGATTGTCATTCCCGACATTATGATACAATGTAGGAAAAAGTATGTATTTGTACATGGAATGCACTAAGTATATGTCATAACTCAAGCCTAAGGCCAAGACGTGACACGGCAATCGGGAACCCAAAGGACACCAACCAAACCATTTTATCATACATCACATACATAAGGCAAAGAAACATAACAAGATAAGTGAAAGAATCCATTCAACAAAAAGTCAAAAGAAAGTAAACTCCAACCAAATACCCGTAATGGGATTACATAAACTTGAACATCTAAGCATGCCTCTATTCTAGACTTGATGGGATCTTAGGACAAGCTCCTATCTCACCCGAATCATGAGAGAATGTCAAGTAGCAGTATGAAAGAAAACTCATTTCCTTAATGAATAAGGACTCATGAACTCTTGAGAACTAAGCAACTCTAGCCACGAATAGGATGATCATCTTATGCTCCTACATTATGAGATAATATAGGAAAAATATAAGTTAGTACATAGAAGGTACTAAGTATGTGAGTTATGCTTGAACAAGCAATAGGACATGAATAATATGACATAGGATGCATGACTAATCATAATGAGCATGAGTTAAGCTTAAAAGAATTAGAAACAATATGAAAAATTATGGTCAATACATCATAAAACTTCATAGTAAATCTCGTGTCTTCGCATAAAATTTGTGTGGGATAAGACCATTAACCAATATCTTAAGACCATACGAGTTATAACATGGAATCGAATGTAACTCCCATATCAAGAAGAGAGAGGCTACTTGCCAAGGCAGACTCCTTGAGAAAAATTTAAAATTTGTAAGCTATATGTGGATCCACTAGCTAAGCCATAAAGGCAACCTATGGGGGCAATGAAGTTTGGGACTCTAGGTTGCTACTAGGATTCCTTTAGGTAACTAACTGTGTTACCGAACTAAATCCCACCTAGAAATCCTCTCGGTGCTTAATTGATATCCCAATAGAACTCATAAAATATGATCATAAATATTTTAGGGAAAGATAGTAACTACCTATCAATCCATCTTTATAAAATATAATAGGAGTAGCTCATTAACTTTAGTGATTCATAAGAATTTATAAACTTTGGTGATAATTGTCCTTATCACCATCTTAAGCATGATTGTGTGAGAATTGTCCTTATCACACCATAATAACTTTATTTGATCATAATTGATCATCATCATAACTTTCATCAGTCAATCATTAATCTCAACTTCATTCATATTCTTTTGGAAAGCATTGATCTCATAATCAAACTCATGTAAAATCATCTTTGAATTTCATAATCATGATTGGAAATAGCTTTATGCATTGATATTTATAATTCAACTTGAAATCATGCAATTCATGTAAAAACATGCTTATAAGGATCATTGATAAAATCTAAAAACAAAATTAAAACAACCCAAAGTAATTTATCAAAACTAGGGTTAATAAACAATTGAAAATTCAAGAAAACTTTAAGGAAACTGTTACACCCCATACTCTTGAGCTCGGAATGTCTTTTAAGCTTCTTAGAAATTAGCATGGGAATCCTGACTCGGAAATGGAAAGAAGCCAATATGGATTATAGTATGGACTGACCTCGCATTCTAAGAAACCATGAATTCATAATAGTTATGGTGGATAAGCTGACGGAATCAACCCATTTCCTTCCAATTAGAAAGGCATGTTCAGCTGAGGGTTATGCGAGATGACATAGCAAGGGGACAATAAGACTTCACAGAGTTTCCACACTTATTTTCTTAGACAGGAAAGTTCAATTTACAGCTAACCATTGGAGATCATTCCGGAAGGGATTGGGAACACAGATGACTCTTAGTATGATATTTTGCCCTTCGATTAATGGATAGGCCCAGAGGGGACCCAGCAAGTTATTGATGGATTAAACTTACTCAAGAAAAAAAAAGGTATTAACTGTCACAACCCAACCCCGTAGTCCATGACGGGTGCCCAAACTGGACACTTACCTATAGCCTTGCTAATTATAAATAAACATGTTTCCTATTTGAGTCATGGCGTACCAACAGGCAAGACAATATATAAGCCGACAAGGCTATCGTAACATATAGGCACAACCTTACACACATACATATACAACCCACATACATGTCTATAAACCTCTAAGAGAAAGAACAGTAACATAAGGTGGGACAGGGCCCCCACCGTACCCATAATCAAATAAATATATACATAAAAGGTTTAGTACCAAAACTCGGCTCCGATTCAATGGAGCTTCTTCCAAATTTACTGAGTGTAATCCTAAGTTGGCGAACCCCAAAGTGCGCGCCTATACCTGCGGGTATGAAACGCAGCGCCCTACAGAAAGACGGGGTCAGTACTACATATGTACTGAGTATGTGAATTATAAAACATCAAAAGGAGGGCACAACTAACATAGGGATGCAGGGGAAAGTATAACATTCAATAAACCATTGTACCTGTATCTCATAAAATAAAGTCATACATACTATCATCACATACTATACCCGGCCCGTTCGGGGACCCGATGTAACAACCACATCACTCTGTTATCATAAGCATCTATGTACTATTAGTGCTATCTCATTTAATAATGCTGAGGAATGTATGGCTCAATCCATTTATCATATAGTAATACCGAGGAATGTTCGGCCCGATCCATATATCATATAGTAATGCCGAGGAATGTTCGGCCCAATCCATATATCATATAGTAATGCCGAGGAACGTTCGGCCCAATCCATATATCATATAGTAATTATAGATGGCCCGGGACTCGGTGAAAGATTTATCACAGTATACACGAGTGGAGTAGTGAGTAACCATATGCAATTTAAACCATCATTAGAGACTTGTTGAAATAATCAAAATGAACTATCACTCAAAAATTAAGACAATAGCCATAACAAGTACCTTTGGAGTGTCCTTATGATTCTAATTAAAGTAGCCCTTTTGGAGTCATCTACTCGTATCAAGGAGTAATAAAATATCTTTTGGAAGTCAAGAAAATGACCATATTAGTGTCCTTGAGAATGGGGCCTCCTTGGGATCACCCATACTTCATCTATTTGTTTCATAAAGTTCATATAAAAAAAAAGATTAACTTTACCTACTTACTACTTCCCATGGTATAGAAAAAACTTGAGAGGCCATAGTTTAATTATTAGAAGGGTTCTAGCTTAAAGGAGTGAATAAGAGTCATGCTTTATACCACAACCTAAATTATACCAACTTAGGATGCTTGGACACTTTCACATGAATCGAGGCAAAAGGACATAAGTTTTAGGAAATTAAAAACGTTAGTCATCTTAGTGTACTTAAGAATAAGAGCTTCTTGTGGACTTTGCGCATTCTTCGTCCGTGGCTTTCTATGGGCCATGCCAAAAGAAGAAAGGGAATAAGCTTTACATACCCTCTACTTTCCCTCATAAAATCAATATATACATATGTGTCGTAGAACGTACGACCCGATCCTTAGATAGTAACATATATCATACTTGGCCCATCAAGGGACTCGGTACCATAAACATTTCATCATAACTTATGTCAAATATATATCAAGAGAGAAGAAGGGTAGCTTTACATACTTATGCCAAAAACATGCCAAGAGAAGAAAGGGCTTCACATACCTTTTTCGAGATTAATTGAAATCCGGCTTGCCTTGATACCTCCTTAACCTATTGACGTGAAACTAAATTAATAGCCTTTCACTTTCCAATAGCCCACTCTACAACCAATTACTAATAGGATTCATTTCCTTACCCATTACCCCCGACTAGTTCGTTACTAGTTCCGGTTCTACCGAAAATCGGGCAGCATTTCCCCTATAACTTCAACATTCCCGAGATTTCAACTCAGCCACAATATCAACAACCATAACAACAACAACAACTAGCAGCATATTTACAATTAAATTACTTCAACCTTAAACAATACAAGCTCCAAACAACTAGCTCCAAACTATGATACAAAAATAGAGTTTCTAGTTTCCATTTTGCAAAACCTTTAACCATACGAAGCGGGGATCGTGTGGCTGAAAACAGCATCCCCCCCACCTATTTTAGAACACTTTTAGTCCCTGCAACACACCACCACATGACCATCAGCATCCCCCACACGCACAACACCTCATTTCGACTACAATTTAACTACGACGACTTCAATTTAGATTGTTTCTTTCGCTGAGCATTTCTATGACGTTCTTACACTTCCAGCATCATAAAGAATATGTAATACACCCTATAACAAAACCATAAACTTCAAATTGAAAGGAAAGACCTTACCTTACCCGAAATTGGCCAAAACTCGCCAAAACCCGCCTCGGAAACTCTTCTAACGCTATTAAAACGTCGTGGCTTCTTGCTATCTATTTGGTGCTGCTCCAAGCCATGATTTTATACTATTAATACCTCCATATCATCGTGGTTTACTCTAGATAATTAATTTATGGAACGAAATCGGAGAACCCACCTTTTTTTTCTCCCAAATCTGAGCTCTCTTCTTCTCTCTAGCTAGAGTTTTCTCTCCTTCCTTTTCTCTAGAATTTTCTTGTAGTTTCTTTTTGATAAAGAGAAATTAATGGATAAAGATGACTTAAAAGTCATCAACATATATATATATAGGCTACCTAATTAATAGCTAACTTTCCAAGACTTGGGCCTTTTCTTTTGTTGGGCCTCAATATTACTATTATTATTATGATTTTGAGCCCAACAAAACTATAAGTCTTATTAGTAATTCACAAACTAATTTTCAAAATTTCCAATTTTTCCCTCGACCTTCCTCCGTATTTCCACACCAATTTTTCTATGAACATCACATCGGTACTAATTAAAATGAATAAAATAATTCACAACCTCATTCCTTGCAAGCCAAAAATATTTTTTCTCTTTCCGAATGCCCAAAAGTGCGGGATATAACATCCTTTCCCCCTTTAGAACATTCGTCCTCGAATGTTAAATAAAACCTTCTTCAAAATCTTACACAGACTATGGGGAAAATTCCTTCTATTGCAATAACTCATACTTGTTTCGCTTCCTTTACTTACTCTTAAGTTCTCTTATATTCTACTATAGGAAATATTTCTTATTCTCTCCCTTGTGCTACTTGTATGTCACAATATCAGTAGCCAGTAACCCTGTTACCAATATTTTAATCTTTAGTCAAGTATAGCCTTGCTATCCTTCACAATAATCTTAATATTTCACAAGGTGTCTTATTAATACTTCATATCCGTCACAATTCTTTCTCCCTTGTACCCTTGTCTCAATCATACTGCTATTGCCTTTAACTATAGCTCATCCCACTTTATCTCTGTATATCAATTCAGTCGGTGCCTTATTATATTGTGCTATCCAGATTTACCAGTCTTCTCTAAATCATCTTCTTAGGATCACAAGTTTTTTCCAACTTCGTTTTACCATACTAGTATCGACCTCCTAGTTTCTATTGCCATTAATTCAGCAATAAACTTATTTCTTGAGGTTAGACACACCCGTGGTTTAGCCAAATCTCATCATTATTATGGGCACGACCTTTCAAGACATACTACAGCCCTGTATCTCATTCTCTTTTTATTTCTAGAAAAATTTGGGCAGAGTTTCCTCTATATTCTTTACTATCCCAAACCTGCACTCAGGAAGTACCAACAATGCCATACAAGGCCGACATATATATACATCCATATAATATCATATCATAGCCATAACGCCTCATAGGACCAACATATATATATTCATATCACAGCCACACAGGGCGCCCAATGTCAACCACAGTATAAAATGACAGACTTACCTCGTATGTCCAACTCGAACTCCACTCGTTACACTTTCCTGTCTACTTTTTCCTTCAATTTTTAACTTTATATTTCAATCATATTTCAATCTTCTTACCTTATCCAGCATGCCTCTTTCACACCATTACTTACCTGTATACTATGTAGCTTCTAATATTATTTGTCACTTTTTTCTGTCAATATCATTCTTCAGCTGAAACCAAAGGTTAGTAAAAAAAGAAAAGGAATTTCATTTCCTATAGCTGGCTCTATTGCACGATCTAAGACAAGAAAGAAAGATAACATCCTAAATGCCCTGTAGCCTCCTATTTATAGATGTGGTACACAACACACCGATAAACAAGACTCTACTAGACACGGTCTGTAGATATTTTGAGGAAGAACCGCTCTGATACCACTTCTTTCACGAACCAACCCCGTAGGCCGTGACAGGTGCCCAAATTGGACACTTGAATATACCCCTGCTAACTATAAGTAAACATATCTCCTATTTGAGTCATGGCGTACCAACAGGCAAGACAATATATAAGACAACAAGGCTATCATAACATATAGGCACAACCTTACACACATACATATACAACCCACATACATGTCTACAGACCTCTAAGAGAAAGAACAGTAACATAAAGCAGGACAGGGCCCCCACCGTACCCATAATCAAATAAATATATACATAAAAGGTTTAGTACCAAAATTCGACTCTAATTCAATAGAGCTTCTTCTAAATTTACTGAGTGGAATCCTAAGCTGGCAGATCCCCAAAGCACGCGCCTGTACCTACGGGCATGAAACGCAGCCCCCCCAGAAAGAGGGGGCCCGTACTACATATGTTCTGAGTATGTGAAGTATAAAACATCAAAAAGAGGGCACAAATAACATAGGAATGTAGGGGAAAGTATAACATTCAACAAACCACTGTACCTGCATCTCATAAAATAAAGTCATACATACTATCATCACATACTATACCCGGCATGTTCGGGGACCCGGTGTAACAACCACATCACTCTGTTATCATGAGCATCTATGACCTATTAGTGCTATCTCATATAATAATGCCAAGGAACGTACGACCCGATCCATTTATCATATAGTAATGCCGAGGAACGTTCGTCCTGATCCATATATCATATAGTAATGCCGAGGAACGTTTGGCCCAATCCATATATCATATAGTAATGCCGAGGAACGTTTGGCCCGATCCATATATCATATAGTAATTATAGCCGGCCCGGGATACGGTGAAAGATCTATCACAGTATACACGAGTGGAGTAGTGAGTAACCACATGTAATTTAAACCATCATTGGAGACTTGTTGAAATAATAAAAATGAACTATCACTCAAAAATTAAGACAATATCCATAACAAGTACCTTTGGAGTGTCCTTATGGTTTGCATTAAAGTAGCCTTTTTGGAGTCATCTACTCGTATCAAGGCGTAATAAAATATCTTTTGGAAGTCAAAAAAATGACAATCTTAGTGGCCTTGAGAATGGGGCTTTCTTGGGATCACCCATACTTCATCTATTTGTTTCATAAAGTTCATATCAAAAAAAAAGATTAACTTTACCTACTTACTACTTCCCAAGGTATAGAAAAAACTTGAGAGGCCATAGTTCAATTATTAGAAGGGTTCTAGCTTAAAGGAGTGAATAAGAGTCATGCTTTATACCACAACCTAAATTATACCAACTTAGGATGGTTGGATACTTTCACATGAATCGAGGCAATATACCAACATTACCATCTCTACATCCATATTTTATTTACCTTCTACCAAAGGACACACAAATATACTCTTACCCTATTGCACATAAGAAGATCTCGTCTATCTCCTCCTCCATGTCTATAACCTTAAATGGAATAACCTTACTTCAATTATCACAATATGAAATACCCACTCTCTTCCTAATAAACCCTAACTCATTCATCGAGAGATATGGGCTCTACTCAATACCATTTATCTTAGGCCATAAATATTTGAAACACAGAACCGACCTAGGTAACAAAGTATTCCATCTCCCCCTTTTGAGAGAAACTCAATCTTCTATCAACTATAAATTTCTCATGTTCTACCAATGACGATTCCGAACCATTTCGAACAAGAACACCACCCTTATTAGTATCAACCCCTCTATGGATTGGAGTTCTTCTTTGAGGCATTCACTGAAAATCGCAAAAACACAATCATTATGGGGAAAAACACCTAGAGTATGCTTTATAGCATGACATGGATCATGAAAGAGGTGATGATTTCCTAAAATGCCTCATAGCCTCCTATTCCTAGATGTGGTGCGCTTCACACCAATGAATAAGACTTTATTTGAAGTGGCATATTATACACCCTAGGACACTTGAACCTTATGCTCTGATATATAGTTTGTCACGACTCAAGAGTAGGTCCTAGACGTGATGCGGCGGTCGGGAACCGAAGGATCCCAATTAAGCCATCTTAGCATACATGGAATAAACAAGGTAAAGAAACATAACAAGATAAGTGGAAGAATAACTCAAAAGTAAAAGTCTAAGGAATAGAAATGCTCGATCATTGTCCAAAATGGACTTACATCAACTTGAAACATCAAAATATGAGTCTAACGCTATGCTTGATGGGGGCTTAGAAAAAGCTCCTAGCTCACCCGAATCATAAGAACAAAATGCAATAAGGCTTTGTGAAAAGAAATTTATGTCCTCGATGGAATGAGGATTCACCAACTCTTTGATAACTAAAGCAACTCTAGTCACGAAAAGGATGATCGACGTCCACCCCTATTTTATAAGACAATGTAGGCAAAATATGTGTTAGTACATAGAAGGTACTGAGTGAGTTATGCATGAAAAAGTAATAGGATATGAATGATTTGACATAAGATGCATGACCAATATAACGAACTTGAATAAGGCTTAAAGCATTAAAAACACATAAAAGCTTATGATCAATGCATCATACAACTTTATAGTAAATCTCATATCTTTACATTTAACTTGTGAGAGATAAGACCTTTACCCGACATCTTTAGACCATAAGAGCTATAACATGAAATCCGATGTAACCCTCATCGAGAAGGGGAGGCTACCTTGGTAGGGTATACACCATCATGGTACTCAACTCAACTATTGTTGTATATATGGATTCACTAGCTAGGCCATAGAGAAAATCCTATGTTGGAAACGTAGTTTGAGAATTTAGGTTGCAACTAAGATTCACTTGGGTAACTAATTGCATTACCAGACCGAAACCCACCTAGAAGTCCTTTCGGTGCTTAGTCAATATCCCAAAGAAATTCATTAAAACATGATCATAAACATTATAGGGAAAGATATTAACTACCTATTAATCAATCTTTAGAAAACATATTAGGAGTAGCTCATTAACTTTAGTGATTCATATGAATCCATAACTTCGGTAAAAATTATCCTTATCACCATCTTTAAACATGACTATGTGAGAGTTGTACTTATCACACCATAATAACTTGCTTAGATCATAATTGATCATCATCATAACTTCATCATTAAATCATAAATCTCAACTTTAAATCATAGAACTTTCCTCGGAAATCATTAAATTTGTAATCAACTCATGAAAATCATCTTCAACTTCATAATCATAACTTGGAAATAGATTTATGCATGGGAATTCATAATTTAACTTAAAATCATGCAAATCATGTAGAAACATGCTTAGAATAATCACTGATAATACTTCAAAATAAAATTAAAATAATCCAATGCAATTCATCAAAACTAGGGTTCATAAACCATTGAAAATTGAAGGAACCTTTTGAAAACCTTGGGACTCCATGGGTGAAAGGAACCCATGGATCAACTCCCACATACTTGATAAAGATCAAACTCCTAGATTGTAGGTTGAATTAGGAGACTTGAACTTGAAGATCCTTCAACCTTAATCATGACTTGAAGGAACCTTGAGAGAGAATTTCTTAAGAACTTAAGGGTTTTTGAGAGAGTTTCTTGAGACTAGGATGTTTAGATTGATTATTATGAGAGGAAAACTAGTTAGTTGAATTATATATTCCTTTAAAACACTCAAAATGACTTAGAATAGGATTTAAAATCTTTGAAAAGGACTAAACTAACCCTGGAAAGTGTGAAAAAGTGTCTGAAAAATTTACTAGCAAACCCTTCATGGATGACTTTACCTTCCGTCAAAACATCTACTAGTCATACAACCTATCTGTAAGAATTTGACTATCTAACAGATCTTCACTAAAATGGCAATAACGTTTTACTCCAAACTTGGATTGACACAAACGTGGTACAGTTGGAAAGAAGACTCAATTATATTTAATTGGATAGGTCATGGGCCACTTAATTCTTTATATTCTAGGAGATATGGTCGTTTGATGTTGATCCAACTAAAATCTTATATCAAAACTCAATTGGTAGGGAAGCTTTCAATTCAACTTTGTGCTAGAGAATTCTTGTGACCTTAAAACATATCCATATCTATTACCACACTAAAGAATTGACCTTAACACTTATGCACAATGAAGAATTACCCTGTATGGCCCTATACCCATATGAAGAATTGTTTCAGTTTTAGCTTAGAAATTTATTAGGTGTTACAACAAGAAAGGCATAAACATCATCGTGAAAGACCTGTAACATACTAATAACAACATCGGGAGTCTCCTCCACCTCTTGCCTAGCATGAAGAGCTTAAGCTGATTGTTGCATGGACAACTCTTTGGTTGAGCTTAGGCACCTTGTTGTACTTTCCATCCATGAGAAACTTGGACTTGAGGTCGACCATCTTTGACCTTACAATCCTTAGCATGATTACATAGCTTTCCACACCTATAACACATATTTAATTCGTTTAGACACTCTCCTTTGTGATTCTTTCCACACTTCTTGCATGCGGGGATAACTTTGCCATTTGGGACTCCTCCTTGAGACTTAGGTTTGGGCACCCTATCTTTGTCAAACCTTTGAGTAAGAGCATTAGAAGAATCTTGACCGGAGTACCTTTGGTGAAATCGAGGATGCCTACTATTTTCGGACCTAGCATGAGAAGAATCACCACCATCGGACCTTGCCCTTTTGTACTCTATAGATTCCTCCCTTAGCTTCTCGTCCTCTATTTGCTATGCATGGGTCATGAGCCTAGATATATCCATTTCCCTAATCAACATATCCATATTGCACTTCTTCAATACCAAATATGAGATACCTGAAATAAATTTGCTCATACAAGATCTTAGGTCGACAACCATAAACGGAGCATACTTTGATAATTGGGTGAACTTGAGGGCATACTCCCTCATACTCATATTTCCTTTCTTAAGGTTAGTGAACTCTTGTATCTTGGCCTCTCTCAACTCCAATGGGAAGAAAAGATCAAGAAACACTCCTTTGAAATCTCCCCAATTCATGGGGCCTGCCTTAATAGGCCTCACACTCTACCATTGGTCAAACCAAATCCTAACAAGACCTTCAATTGATAAGTAGCCAACTCCGCCCTTTCAACCGAGTTGATCTCCATTATCTCCACAATTCTGTGAATACTTTCAACAAATTCTTGTGGATCCTCATCCACCTTGGAAACCCAAAATTCTAGAGGATCATCCTCATAAATTCAAGAACCCTTGTTGCCATCGTACCCATATTTTATTTTATGAGAGCTACCACCTCTCGGTTTACTTGTGCTATCATGGCTTGAGGAAGCACTTGGAAGGATGCTCAAATTTCGACATTAGTCACTTGGTCATTCAAAGGGTCATTCGGAGCTTGTTTCTCTTCCTCAAACACTTTCCTTCGGATGGGGTATCTTCGTGGAGGCATTTTTTGAAAATTCCAAAGAACAATTGTTAGAGGAAAAAGACTTAGAGTACACTATATCACACAACATAGATCACGAAAGAAGTGAGATTTTTCTAAGATGCCTCATAACCTCCTAAGCATAAATGTAGCCCACTTAACACCCATGAATAAGACTCTACTTGACGTGGCATGTTGGATTCCCTAGGACACTGCAAAAAAAATCATGTGCTTTGATACCAAGTTTGTCGTAATCCAAACTAGGGCCTAGGTGTGACACGATGATTGAAACCCTGAAGGACTTTAACCAAGCTATCTTACATATTATATATGAACACATACAAGGTATAGTAAGTCCACCTCTATCTAACTTCAATTTACAAGTCCACTTCTTTCAATGATCCTAATACTCTTCCTTACTACCTTTTATGCATCTTCTCCATAAATGGGCTTCATAAAATTTTAATAATCATGGGCCTTTTATTCAACTCATAAGTTACTATCTATGTTCAGCTCATTCTTTAACCATCTTATAGCAGCTACACTTTAAGAATTGAAATTCTAACGCTAGGATATTTCTAAGTAAACATATTTACAACATGATTCCCCTGAATGAGAGTGATTGTTTTTATAAATTTCTGAACTTAAAGGCACTAATGAGATTTAAGACACCAAAATATTCTAGATCAGATCAATTCAAATAGCCCAGAGAAACACTTAATTAGTCAACTTTCTACAAGTGGCTTCTACGGCTCGTAGAAGTTACTACAGACTATAGAAGGTCCCGTAGATGGTCCTAGACAGTTTTAATAAGGGTTATTTTATTCTTTTCATAACCCTTCCAATCAAAAACCCTGATGGTTTTACACCTAGTTAAGGTCCTTTTCAATTTAATTCCATCAATTTACTCTCATAATCATTTTAAAGGATTAGAGAAAAAATTCAAGAGAAGAAAACTAGGGTTTCAAGCATTTTCTTCAAGCTTCTTCAAGAACCTTGTTCTTCCAAGTATGTAATGTTATTCATAGTGATAGATTAAGTTCACCCTCATACCTTTCTTTTAAATTTAGTCTGACAGAATTTAACCTAGGGTTTTAACCCAAGTTTTCATGAGTTTCAAATTGCCCTTTATCTCTTATCATTGAATTCTGATTTCTATCTTTAAGATTATAATTCTTCATGTATTTCTAATTCTTGATTGATTGCTGATTCTTATTCCACCACATAAACCCTGTAAATCTATGAATTTTTTAAGGCTTTTGCATAAGTATTTTCATGCATGGATTTCAGACTCAAAGAGAGTTTCAAGTATTTGAATAATCATTTCAAATGAGATTTGAGGGGATACTAACTGTCCCAAGTGCATTATTTTCATAGTAAAAGCATGAGTAGTTTTAAAGGAAGCATTATCAATTTGAGAAAGCAGTTTAGTCAGATAAAGTAAAGTTTAGTATATATAAAAAGATGTAATTTGGGTATTTACACATATATATATTATTTGAGCATTAATGCCTATTTTGGGATTAGTATTAAGCACCAATTTGGGTATGAGTTAAAATAACTCCAATCCTATAAACTGCATAGGCAGCATAGATAGGATCATGTCGTTGGTTCTGGAGATTCCTCACAGTCTTAGATATGGATCCATAAGTTTTGTTTTGTTGTCCCTTATGCTAGTAAGATATTGGGTGCCTCTGGCAATGTGGGCTAGATGTTGTATCATTACGAGTCTCATAGTGATGGTTATCGGTTAGAGAAACTCCTAAAAAAAAGTAAAGTAACTATTTAAGATATTGTTATTGTTACATTATCTCAATTGTAAAGCTTTACTTGTTTCTATTACACTTGCATTTCTTTACTCTCAGTAGGTTAATTCTAGCATCCCTTTCAACATTTGTATTCAATTGAGATCAATTATAATTTCATTCACCTTTATTGCATACCATACATACTGATGTTTTTTGACATTGCATTATTTTATGATACAAAGAAAGGTGTTAAGGATCATCAACAGATGCTCCATTGAGATCAGTACTTCATTAGCCTTTGGTGAGATCTCCTTGCTTTCAAAGGACTCTATTTATCATGATTTTTAGTAGTAGTAGATTTAAGTCTCTTATTAGATAGCCTAAAGTATTGTCCCCGGCACCTATCTTCGGATAATAGAGGCTTCATAGACAATATATTGAGTCAGTTGAATCTTGGTATTAAGATGTTTTTAAATAATTAATATCTATATTCAGACATATTTCAAAAAGTTAGATGAGATATCCTTAAATTATTTAAATGCTTCTACATGTATGTTTAGTCTTCTGCTTAGTAGTCAACCAGACCAAGGGTTATCTTAGGATCAACAATGGTTTTTGAGTATCTGGAATACCTAGGGAGTAGTCAGCCTCATAACTATGAACAGACTCTATATGAGAAAGCCTTATCGATAGAAATTTAAGCTTGACTATTTATATTACCTCGAATATGAGGCATAGTTTGTAAAAATAGAGCAATGGTCAGATCTTAAAACATTTTGTAGAAAATATCTATACTGCATGATCTATATAAGTACAGATTCTAAATGTTTTGTATCCTCTTGACGAAAAGTACAAATGTCTTCGTACTTTTCTGCAAGACTCTACTTGACACAACTAGATGGATATCCTAGGACACTTGAATCTTGTACTCTGATACCATATTTATCACAACTCGAGACTTCGTCTTAGTTGTAACACTGTGCTTATAGTTACAAATAACACCAATCTAACCCTTGATACTGGTATAAATCATGAGCATCTAAATGTGAACCTTTAAAAGAACAAATAATTGAGTGGAAGCATAATTATGGAATATTGGTTCAATCCATTATGGAACAAGATTTTGTTTACAACAACTATAACATAAAAAGAATCTAGAATAAAATTGACTAAATACAACTCGAATCGACAGTTTATGAAGCCTCTACTATACTATAATGTCCTAATTGTTGAGAAATTAGTTTTCTATATGAAATGACCATTTTTCCCTTTCCCTTAGTAATTTAATACTTTGTTTGTATTTTGGATAGATGGCACAGTTCCCAATGCAATTGGGTATGATTTTAGCGAGTTGAGGCCTTGAGTGGGAGTTTTGTTAAAATAGTTGACTTTGGTCAACATATTGAGATATGAGTGTCTGATAGGGATTCTGTCCGTTCTACTGCATCCAGAATATTGAATTTGGTCTTATTGAGTGTTAACTTAGAAACTTGAGACCTTAGTTTTTATTTTGGGAATTTAGGCTAAAGGTTGAGTTTTAGGCCTAAAAGAGGTTCGGAAGGATAATTTCATCAAAATGATCATTTTTCAGAAATTCAACAATTTTATTGAGTTTAGAATATCAAATTTGTAGTAGCATATCCGATTTATTTTTATTGAACCCTAAACGAATCTCGAGGGTCCGATCGGACGGTTGGAATTGTGCGTTGCTACTGTTTTTGGTGCAGACCCAAATCCTTCTCCGCGAACATAGTGGTGAGGTATACACTCACAAAGTGCTCCCTCCCAGAGCTTCGTGTTTGTGTCTAGGAGCCCACATTCCGTGATCATGAAGGTTTACCCCTGTGTCCTCCGCATTTCTGGTGTTAAGTGTCCGCATTCGCAGAGAACAAATTTAATCTAAATAGTGTTATTTTGGGAAAATACCTCATATCTTCACATTCCACCATTGATATTCGTTTGGGATCTTGGGAGAAGGGATTTTTGAGTTATTTCTTGGAGAATCTTGTTTTGGTAAATCCTTTAGTTATTCTTTATCTTTGTGCATCAAATTTACATTCTAAAATCATTTAAAAATAAAGATTTCAAATGGGCTTTTGGGTGTTTTTCTTTCAAATTTCAATTTTCGTTTTCTTGGATTTTATGTCCTTTTCTTGATCAATTTTATGAGTTTTTAAACCATGAACTCCCCCCAATGTGTATAATCTGATTTTAAAATAAAATTTTAATTTTGAAGTTATTTTTTGATGATTTTGACTCTGGTTCTAAAACCCTAAAACACTGGTATTGTTAGACTCCTTTTGATGAACTCTGTCCATTCTTGATAGTTGGTGATAATTTCTGAGTTGGTATTTCTATATAGGGCTTTGGTTTGGGTGTTCACGAGAAGTTTCCCCCTTCGAGGTATATTTGGCTATCCTTCTTTGAGACTGGGGTTGAAAAATTAGTTATTTATATGTTTTAGACTTTGCGATGGGGTCATAATGTGATTTGGGATTGTTAATTCTATTGTGATGCTCGTGTGGGGTCTTGATTATATTGTGTTTCCCATGAAGGGGCTTATATGTGTTGTTTATCCCGTGTGTGAGGGCCTTAATTGTTATCTTATTTGCTTTGAGAGCGTGTGTTTCATGATTCATTTGTGAGAGGGGCTTGTAATATTATTTGACTTGTAATACCTACATACGGAGTTGAGTTGGGGGTTTTGATCACACATGAGTAACAAAATAGTTTCAAAAAGCGTGAACTTATATTCTCCTTCCCATTGCTCTCTATTTAAGGGTGCATTGCATTCTTAGGTTGAGTTTTGAGAACTTTGAACCTTATTTTACATGTTGAGTTGAATACTGCTTCCATACCATATGTGTTGTGTTTATGGGTGTCAAAATGATCTCAAATATAGGTAACCCGCTCAAAATTTTATGAGTTGGGTTCAATATAATTTGTATTGGGTTCAATTTCAACTTATTCAAGCCTTAACTCATTTTAAAAGAACCTTCAATTGAGCCCAACTTAATCTCCAATTTCAACCCGTTTTAAGGCTCTTTATTT
This sequence comes from Solanum dulcamara, assembly GCF_947179165.1. Lineage (NCBI taxonomy): Eukaryota > Viridiplantae > Streptophyta > Magnoliopsida > Solanales > Solanaceae > Solanum > Solanum dulcamara. Next base: position 57,444,337 of record NC_077246.1, read on the forward strand.
TCATTGGTGTCATGTATGTTCTCATATTAAAGATATGAATTACTATCAATTTTATATCTTATAAATTTTTATTGTTATTTACTTAAGTTGAAATTCAAATTATGGTTATAAAATATAAATAATAATATGTTAAAATTATTGAGATTAAGCAAGTCAAATTGGGCAGGTTAGGACCCAATCCAAATTTTAGCCCAATTGAGCCCAACCTATTTGAGTCCAAAGTAAATTTCGGTGGGTTATGACAAAACCTAATTTTTATTTTAACCCATTTTAATATTCTCTATTTCAACCCAACCTGCCTATTTGACACTCCTAGTTGTTATGCATCCCTATATCCATTGGCCCTCGAACTGGAGCGACACCATCTCCTACATAGATAAGTGTACTCATGAGATGAAGATCACCCAAGTCTCGTGGATTAAGCCACAACTCGATTTCGTCAAGCTGAACACTGACGGCAGCGCGTTGGGTAATCCGGGGGCAATTGGGGGGGGTGGCATTGTAAGAGATCACATGGGTAAATTCATCTTCGCCTACGCCATACCATTAGGGGAGGGAACCAACAATCAAGCTGAACTAGAGGCGGCAGTTTATGGGCTTAAATGGTGCATTCAACAGGGTTTTCAGCACGTTATCTTAGAAGTTGACTCGGAGTTGCTCACTAAATGGATCAATCATCAGACTAAACCTCCGTGGAGCCTTCACCAGGTAACTCAGGACCTTGTTGGTATTTCCAAATTATTTGTTCGCTTTTCTTGCAGGCATGTATACAGGGAGGCAAACTACACTGCGGATGCTCTCTCCAAGCACAGTCACACTCTTACCACTCCAGGCCACTACACCACCCTTCAGTAGCTACCTCGTGGTACTCGAGGTTACTACATGCTAGATAGAGTCGGTCTGCCCAGCTTCAGACGGAGAAAGACCAAACGGATTAAAAAGCCTCCATGATCTACTATTTAGTGTTGCATCCTTGGATTGAGCACCCAATTGCAGTGTTTGTGATTTTCCATGTTATATCTTAGCCATGTTATTTGATGTCCATCGTCTATGCTAATTTTGTTGTATATATAGCATTTATGAGGATTCATCCCCATTTTTATTTAGATTTTTCCTTTATTTTATGTAAAGGGAGAGTCTCCCTTATTTATGCTTTCCTAGTTTCTTTGTATCGAGAGGAGTCATTTTCTTTAGGTGCATAGTTTCTAGGTTTTCTTTTCATGTGCTTGTATCGGGGATGAGTTGGCTGCCCTTAGTAGGATGGTCGGCTTATGAACCACCATAGGATTGGAGGTTAGGTCTATGTCCCCCTCCGTGTATTTTTCTGTTTTTTATGTATAATACAGCTTGGGGGTGAGCGGCTCAACCCCTGGCCGCGCACGAGAGGTGGGAGCCTCGTGTAAGGTCTGTTCCCATAAAAAAAAAAAAAAAAAAAAAAAAAAAAAAGTTGTTATGCATTCATCCTTAGTCATCATATTATTGATCTTGAAAAGTTGAGGAATGTGAAAATTATTTTTGAGAAAGAAAATATGGCACCTTTTTATATCCTTGACAACGAGCTATATGGAAAGTTTATGAGATATTTAGATTATGATTTAGTATATGAACTCCGAGTCCACCATGGTCCTTGTCTAGAAGAATTAGATTAACAGGTGTATATGACAGGTTATGCGACAACCTTAATTCGATCGTACCACCACATCATTGCATCATCTCATTGTATTGCTCTTTAAATTATTTGGCTTATCTGATAATATGTGATATTGAGTTGACCTTATATGTTTACTCTACTCATGTTGTTTTATATAAATTGGCGGCACTGATGCCAAAATTGAACTTTTTGTATGCAGGTGAAAGCGTTCCTTAGTTTATTGCATAAGCTCGATGAATTTCTTATACTCAGTTGGTCAAACCTGTACATGAATTGTACTCACCCCTACTTCTGTGTCCGTTTTTTATGAAGATCCTAGTTAGAAAATTCCACGCGACAACTGATTTCTCTAGCAGATAATGTCAAATCAGAATAGTGGTGAGATCCTATGATTCAGTTTGCCATTATTTCTATCTTTTTCTTTCAGTATTTACTGTTATCAAAGACTTATGATGTATATTGAATTCGATTATAGTACTAGATGCTCTTTCTACTTATGACACCAGGTTTTGGAACATTTTTTTGTGGTCTTTCTTTTCGTTTCTTATGTGGCCTAAGTTCCCATTTGGGAGTCTGGTATGATTTTTATTATTAACCTTACACACTAGGTTGGGTTTTGAGATGTGTGTCATTATTACCTCAATTTATGGATCATGACAAGTTGGTTAAGAGAGCTAGGTTACTGGTCTCATGAGTTAGAGAGCAGGGTGTCTAGTAGAGTTTTGCAGATCGGTACATAGACGTCTGTTCTTATCATCGAGAGGCTAAAAGATACTTAATAGGTGAAATTTCTTCCTTTGATTCTTTTCGTGTGATTTATTCATTTTAAGTGTTTTATATTTCCCATCTTTTCTTTCATCGTTAGAGGTAGTGGCTGGGTTCGAGAGGGCAGCTCCTACTTGAGGATGATCTAGTGAGGTCCACCTGAACCTGATTATAGGTATCTAATTATCCCCACTTTTCATTCCTCATAGATCTGCGGCTCCACCTATTTCTGTTAGTATTGTTATGTCTACTTTGGAGCAGAAGCATTTTAAGAGATTCATCAGATTATTGCCTCTCAAGTTTGATGGTATGACTAATGAGGAGGCTTTTGACTTTTTGACTGTGTGCTAAGATAGGTTCTTCAACCTAGGGATCCTAGAGGCACGTGGAGTGGCTTACACTTCATACCCATTTGCGATAGTGGCCAAGGAGTAGTGGAGATTAATTTTTTCTCTCAGACCGGTCAATTCTCTTATGATGGGTTGGGAGTAGTTCACTGAGGTGTTCCTTGAGAGGTTTGTGTCGTATAGCTTTCATGATAAGCGCACAGATGATTTTAACATACTAGAACAGTGTTGTTTATCAATATCTAAGTACAAGGCTCATTTTTATAAGTTGTCTTATTAGGTTATGCAGAGTATCCCTACAGAGTTTGAGAGGAACCATAAGTTGGTGAAGGGATTCGCCGATTATCTCTAGGATACCATAATTTCTCTTGTTATCGGGTGTCTTATTTCAGAGTATTATTAACTATGCCAAGATCATCAAGAGTATCTAACATGTTAGAAAAAGAGGTGCCAAAAAGTTCCATTTTCAGGGCCAGTTCAATGGCCATTCATCCAGAGGTAAAGAGTATTCGAGTCCAAGCACCCAGAATTATCAAAGTAGACCAGTGCATGCAGCAATTTAAAGTACAAATGAAGCATGTGTATACAGGTCTAGTCAGACTAGTCATGGTGGTTTTTTAGATTCGAAAGGACGTATTGATACTTCTGGTTATCCTCTATGGGTTAGTGTCCTCGAGGTTCTTTTGTTTGTGATAAGTTTGGTTATAAGGCAAAGGATTTTCCAGACATTCTTCTTCTACTATTCATCCTAGGACACCGCTTGTTCATACTATGCCAGCCCCAGCTATATGAGGTGCATCACAGAGTGCTAAAGGTGGCACCCGAGGTGCAATAGGTGGAGCTCGAGGTGGTGCTCATGGTGATTTGTAGGATAGTGGTAACCGCATACTATGTTATGCTATATAGGGCAGATCTGAGGAAGAGGCCTCTAATTCAATGATTACAGGTATCCTCCCAATTTTTCATCATTCTACTTCAGTATTATTTAATCCCTAGTGTACCTACTCTGTGACTCATAGTGTTTCCACCATAGTAGGTGAATCTTTAGTGGTGGATCAGGTATACTAGGGGTGTGTGGTGATATTTTCAAGTAGAGAGATTCGAGTATATTTGAATTTATTAGATATACTTGATTTTGATGGTATTTTGGGTATGAACCTACTATCTTCCTATCATGCAATCCAAGATTTCTATGTCAATACCTTTATCTTAGCTTATCCTGGTTTACCTTGGTTAGCGTGGAAGGGTAATCTGAGTTCTTATCCGAAGGGGGTAAAATCTTATATTCTTGCTCATCGTATAATGGAAAAGGCCTGCTTGTCTTATTTGGCTCATGTGTGTGATCTTACTATGAAGTCATCTTATGTAGAGATTGCGAGGGTGGTAAGAGAGTTTATGGATATGTTTTCTATAGACTTATCGGGTGTTCCAATGGACCGTGATATCAATTTTGTGTAAAATTTGGAGTCGGGCACCTAACCCAACTCTATTTCTCCTTATCAAATCGCTCCAGCGGAATTGAAAGACTTGAAGGAACAAATCGAGCATTTATTGAAGAAGTGATTTATTTGGCCTAGTGTATCGCACCAGTTTTATTTTTGACTAAGAAGGAAGGTACTATAAGGATGTGTATTGATTATCGTCAGTTGAACAAAGGTAAAATCAAGAACAAGTACCCTCTTTCTCATATTGATAATTTATTTCATTAGCTAAATGGTGCATCGGTATTCTCTAAGATTGCCTTATGGTCAGGTTTCCATCAGTTGAGAGTTCGGGAATCTGATATCTCGAATACTGCTTCCAAGACTCGTTATGGGTACTATGAGTTAGTGGTTATGTCCTTTAGGCTTACCAATTCCTCGACTACTTTTATGAAGTTGTTGAACAGGGTATTTTCACCTTATCGTACTCAAGTCTTCAACACCAGTCTACAAGGATCTAAGCCACCAAAACAACGAAGGGCAAAGGCAAGCACTAGTCACACCTAGACTATGTCCTATCATGCTTCAAATGAATCAGAAAACAAATATACACATAGTCACAAGGCATGGATAAGCAACAAAAGAGGTAGCATGCTCACAAGTACCCGACAAAACCCCAAAAATGGCCTAAAATATGATTTCTAAACGTATAAGCATGATTTGATAATATCCAAACCCTAGTTCCATTTTTAGCCAACTTCCACAATGGGGCTCGGGATTAAACCAGAAGCTTCGTGAAGAGAATGAAGGGTCCTTCTAAACCAAACTCGACATTTTGAAACTAATCGCACTGATGAAATTCCGTGTTTTCCAAGAATGTTGACCAAAGTCAACTTTAGGCCAAATTTCAAAAACTAAAGCGCCAAATGGCCTCAAACCCACACTAATCGCCTCGATACTCATGCTGACCATGCTACTAGCCTAATTTGGCAATTTTAAAACTGATGAAACCATTAGAATTTCGTTTAGAGGTTGTTTACCTGATGTAATGATCGAAGTCAACTTTTCAAGTTATAAAAGCTACAAAACAGGGAAATGGGCCTAAAACCCAAATGAATGACTAGGCGACCAAACGGTTACTGTCAGTAAGTCCTAAATGAGTTGGGGTCGCTACAAGAATGCTCTAACGAAGAAAAGGAGGTATTAAAGAAAAAAATGACTTGGAGGGTCATTACAACATCCACTACTAAAAAGGACTTTTTCCGCAAAAGTAAGAGACAAGAAGTACCTGAAGGCTCAAATAAGACCTGGAACCTATCTCGCATCTCCCGCTCGGTCTCCCAGGTGGCCTCCTTGACATGATGGTGCCTCCAACGACCTTAACTACAGAAATGTTTCTCAATTGAAGTTGTCTGACATCTCTGGCTAGAATGGACTCTAGCTCCTCCACAAAGGTCAAATGATCATCCAAATCAACCGAATAATACTGGAGCATATGTGACTTATCTGGAATATACCAACACAGCATAGATACATGAAAAACTAAATGGATAGTTGATAGTTTTGGAGGTAAAACTAACTCATAGGCAACCTCGCCAATTGTCCTCAATATCTCAAAAGGCCATATATACCTGGGGCTGAGCTTGCCCCGCCTCTAAAATCTCATCATGCCCTTAATGGGAAATACTTGGAGAAATACCCAGTCACCAATCGATAACCTCAACAGTCGATGATTTTGATCCGCATAACTCTCATGTTTACTTTAAGACGTCTTGAGACTATCCTAAATCACCCTCACTTGATCCAAGGCCTCCTAAAGCAAGTCTATCCCACGCGGCCTAGGCTCCGTTCACTCAAACCAACCAATCAAAGAGCGACAATGCCTATCATATAAGGCCTCAAATGGGGCCATCTGAATGCTAGAGTGGTAGTTGTTGTTATATATAAACTCCGCCATAGGCAAGAACTAGTCCCATTTAACCCTAAATTATAAAATACTGGCCCGTAACGTATCCTCAAGGACCTGAATAGTTCACTCTGACTAGCCATCAGTCTGCGGGTGAAATGTTATGCTAAGGTGAACATGGGTGCCCATCTCCTCCTAAAAAGCCCTCTAAAAGCTGAAAGTGAACTGTGAACCCCGATTTGACATAATAGAAATAGGCACACCATAAAGGCATACCACCTTCTGAATGTAGATAACGGCTAATCTCTCTACACTGAAAGAAGTATGAATGGGTAAGAAGTGTGTCAACTTGGTCAATCGATCCATGATGACCCAAAGACTATCAATACCTCTGAAGGTCCGAGGCAAACCAACCACAAAATTTATGGTGATACGCTCCTACTTCTACTCCAGAATGGCTAATCTCTGAAACTTGCCACCATGTCTCATATGCTTGGCCTTCACCTGTTGGCAACACAAGTACCATGATACATAGTCTGAAATATCTCTTGTCATACTGCTCCACCAGTAGTGTTGATTCAAATCACGATACATCTTAGTTGTGCTCGAATAGATGGAATACCTGAAATCATGGGCCTCACTAAGGATAAGCTATATCAAACCCCCAACTCTTGAAATGCACAATTGGCCATTAAATCACATAACCCCATCTAAATCTAGAGTAGCTTGAATAGCATCACCTGCCAACACCCTATCTCTGTGTACCACTAATGACTCATCCTCAAGCTGAGGATTCCAAATTCGATCTAGAAAAGATTATTGAACCCTCATATGGTCTAATACTCATTTGGAATCTGAGATGTCAATTCGAATCATCCGGTTAGCTAAGGACTGGATGTCCAAATCCAACAGTTGCTCTGAAATAAAAAGAAAGGCTAGACTACCCATACTCACTGTCTTCTGGCTCAAGGCATCCGCTACTACATTCGCCTTGCCTGAATGGTAGAGAATAGAGAGGTTATAGTCCTTCAGGAGCTCAACCCACCAACGCTGCCTCAAATTAAGGTCCCTCTAGCTTATAATGTACTAAAGGCTCATGTGATGAGTGTAGATCTCACCATAAAATCCATACAGGTAGTGCTTCTAAATCTTAAGCATGAAAACTACCACTACTAACTCTAAGTCATGAGTGGGGTAGTTCTCCTTATGCAACTTAAGCTGCCTCAACACATAAGCAACAACCCAGCCTTGGTGAATTAATACACAATCTAAACCAAGACCGAATGCATCACAATAGACCATGAAGCCCTCGCCCTCAATTGGAAGAGTCAATATAGGAGTGGTGGTAAGCAATTCCTTGAGCTTCAGAAAGCTCCTGCAGGAACTAGTTCCTTCTAACTTGAAGGCTAACTGATATAGGGGTAAATAGTGATAAGCAGTTTGGTGAAGTCTTTGAACACCAGAGTACTTTACTCTAGCAATATTGGATTGTTTCTCACCATATTTGGCTGCATATATATTTTTTAAAAGGTTACAATAATATAAAAATTGGAGTAGCCTGTAGGATGAGTTTGTGAGCATCATTTTTGTAGTTAGAGTTCCACCAGTGCATAACTTGGTGACTTAAGGGTTTGTAGTGATTGAAAATTCCCAATGAATCAACAAAGAACTTCCAAACATTAGCTGCAAAATTTCCAGTTACAAGGTATGTTTAACAGTGTCCATTTCAGGACTACAACAATAGTAGCACTGAACTTGATTATTCCCAAAGTTGTGATCTTTTCATTTGTTGGAAGTTTACCTCTAAAAGATCTCCAAATAAGAAAGGAATATTTAAAGGAGATATTTTTATGTCGTGTATAAGTGTTGATCTTGGTCATGATTCTTTGCAGTCTAATCATATTCTATGCTGATGAGCAACTGAAATCCCATTAGTATTAAGCTTTCAAATAGGTTGGTCAGAGACTAATGATTGGAACTGTATTTGAGTTGCTAAGATGTTGGACACATAATGAGAAGGTGCAAGCTGAGTAACCATATAAAAATTCCAGTGACCATCCTCAAGGAAATCCTTCACTTTAACATTATTAGAAATAATATTGTCACTTCTATGATTAGCCAGAGGACCCACCCCTAACCAAACATCCCACCAAAAATAGCAATTACCTGAGTTAATCTTCCAATGAATGTGAAGTTTAATCTTGTGCTTGTTTTTCTTAATAGGATTAGCTCTTTAGCAATATTTAGCTCTTAAGAAATCACCCCATAAGGTATTTTTTGACCTATAAGTCCACTATTATTTGTACTGGAATGAGAAGGCCACATCAGAAATTATTCTGACCCCAATTCCCTCGTCTTCATATGGAAAACTAAGATTCTTCCAAGAATACCAATGATATTTCTTTCTTTCATCTCTCCATACCCAAAAGAAGTTTGCAATAGAACTCTAAATTTGTTTAAAAATAGTTGAAGGAGGAGAGATAGCTGAGAGCAAATAAATAGATAAGGATTGGAGGACATACTTGATTAATATAGCCCTACCCCCATAACTCAACATTCTATAATGTCATCCTGTGATTTTAGCCATCACCTTAGAAATCATATCAGAAGATATATGACCCTCTGTCTACCAATATATAGAGGATACCCCAAGTAATTAATGGGATCCCTTTTCTGATTGAATTCGGTAATGTTTTTGATTCAAGAAATAGTGGGCTTGAAAGAATTGGAGGGTATCGTTAAGTGGCTCTTTTTGTATATATAAGTTGTCAAGAAACATCTTCATAAGAGGCTATAGTTTCATTATGAGATCTAGGGATTTTTTTCTTTCATAGGTGAAAATGATTATATTATCTACAAAACTTAAATGATTGATCTAGGTCCTTTCAGATGAATAAGGCTGCAGATAAACGGTCTTCTTGTTTAAATCCCCTGGTGGAGTGAAACAATTCATGTCTTTGATCTATTAACAATGATAGAGTATCAATTATTATCCATGATCGTCCATGTCATGTCAATGAAAGTCTCACCAAATCCCATTTTTCTAAGTACCAAGCAAATAAATGACCATGAGACCCTATCATAGATTTTGGCCATGTCAAGCTTGATTACCATATTTCCAGTTATCATGGACTTCTTAATCTGATGCATGATCTCTTGAGCTAACATAATATTCTCAGAAATACTCCTTCCCTTGATAAATTTTGATTGATTCATGGAGATCAAGTTAGGCAGAATAGTAGCTAGTCTTAAAGGAAGAAGCTTAGATATGATTTTATTGGTGAAGTTACTGATACTGATGGGTATGTATTCTGGAAGTTTATTACAATGGCTTACTTTTGGGAGTAAAATCAAACATGAATGAGAAAAATACTTAGGCATCATGTGACCACAAAATAAGGATTTGACCACCTCCAAGAGATTAGTATTGATGATAGACCAACAAGATTGGAAGAATTATTTTTCATTCATGCAAGCAGGACCTGCAGCTGTGTTGAGATTCATTTAGAAAACAACAAGTCTCAATTACTCCATTGTAGGCATAACTTGTAATCTAAAGTTCTGATCTTCAGTTACCATTCTAGGTATACAGTTGAGAGCATCCTTATTAATAAACTTTTCCTCTCCAGTAAAAAAGTTTTGGAAGTATGCATATGCAACTTTAGCAATGGTATCATCTCCCTGCAGCTGGGTATCTTCAACACTTTGAATCTTATGAATACATATTTTTTTCCGTCTCTCTCTCTAAGAGCATGAAAAAATCTAGAATTGACATCCCCTTCTTTAAATCAATGGAGTTGAATTTTTTGTTTAAGAATAGATTCCTCTAATTTCAATAATCTAATGTACTCAGCATTTAAACCACGAAGGAAAATCTATTCTTTTCAGTATTGCTTGTGATGAGCTCTTTGTCAGCAACATTGACCCTTTCTTCATACTCTTTTACTTTAGCATAGATGTCTACAAATACTTTCATGGACCAGCTATTAAGAGGACTAGAGAGTATCCTCATTTTCTAATGAAACATCCACATAGGACCACCAATAACTTTCCTATTCTAGCACTCCTTAACAATATTGTCAAGAAAAGAGTCTTGCTTAGTCCAATAGTTGAGAAACTTAAAATATTTGATGGCATTGTCATTTTTATTAGAGTCATTTCTAGGAGCAATGGAAAATGGTCAGATCCAACTGATGGGAGGTGAGTAATATGAGTCTGAGGCATAAGCTCTAGCCATTTGTCATTTATCATAGCTCTGTCCAGTCTTTTTTATACTCTAGACTTGATCCCTGTTTGGTTAGACCAGGTGAATTTTTGACCATTAAAACCAAGATCCATAAGTCCACAGGCTTCAATGATTCCAATGAACTCAAAGCTCTTATTCATATTATATGGTATTCCACCTAACTTCTCTTCATGGGATGTAATCACATTGAATTCACCAACGTGTCTCATTACAGCTATTGGCTATGTGCATCATTTTATCCCATAGGGGTCATCTGAGGTAGTCTCTGCATTTAGCGTAAACATATGTGTTAATGAATGAAAGAGACAAAATAGAATGCTTAATTTCACAAGTGATCTGTTGTTCATCCGTCTAAAAGATCTTGAAGTCAATATCCAGAGTCCAAAAAATCCATATTTTCCCACTAGTGTTACAAGTAGAATGGTCCATAGTAAGTTGATTTTTAACATATGCAGTTGAAAATTATCTGAAAAAGGTTTCAAAATAGCAATTAAGGAAAGATGGTAGATATTTTTGAGGGACTTGAGTCTTTCCATGACTCCATGGGTGTTAATACCCCTTACATTCCAAATGATTGTACTAATCATTGGAATGATTTGAAGGTGAACAGTCTGGTGTTTGGTTTGCATGTAGGATCAGAGTTGTTTGCTACTGGTTTCTTGGAGGAGAAGTGAGACAAACCTTGTTCATTGATAACCTATTGGATTTTCTCTCAATCCCATTATCATTGCTGGAACTAAAAGTTTTGATCAATTGTTCACTGACTTCATAATCCTCATCCTGCTCTTCTATTGATTGAGTAATCTCATTTAGATAATAATGACAAAAGAAATAATTTATATGAGACTTCAAGTCCGAATTTTTCTATTGTTCAATGACCCATACAAAAAAAAATATAATAATTTCACTTAGACAATAACTTTACATCACATATATATCTACTGTTGGCTGACATCGGGAAATTATTTTTCCATAAATATCTTATTACATATTTCTACATATAATATGTTCAAATTAATATTTCTTTTGTAAGAATTATATTTCTATAATTTAACTTTTTATTTTTCATTAAAAACTCTACAATAGATAAAGTTGTCATTTACTATTTTCCTAATATTTAAGACTCCAAAATAACTAAATGAGATTTTAATGTCACGACCTGAATCCGAATGTGATGGAATATGTCCTTGACCGAAAAAAAGAATTGACCTCTAGAAAACTCTCACCGACAAGTCAGCCTAAAATTCAATAATTACAAAAATAAAGCGGAAAATAATTTAAGCACACAAGTAAATAAATAAAAGAAGAAGTCTTTCAACTAAAATAACCCCTAACACTGGTTGTCACGTGTATAAGCCGCTAAAATAGGACTGAAATAAAAATAAAAGTCTCAATATGTCTTCAACTCTCAAATAGAGTAAAGCATAAAAGTATAGGAAATCAGAGAGTCCGCTGGATGTCAATAGCTATCTCTCTAAACTCCTGGAAGCCTCGAATGATCAGAAACATGGATGATCAAAGTCCGATCTCACAACCTACACAAGTGTAGAAGCAATGATGGGCACCAAACAACACGGTACCTAGCAAGCTAACTAGCAAAATTAAGTAAATCTAATAGGATACACGAACTCCTTTTCAACCCAAACGAACCTCCATAACTACAACCTGCACAAAAATCAGCTCAACCTAACAGTTCATACTAAACAGTTCAATAAGGTTCAGATCACAGCTCAATATCACAAGATATAACGTACAAATAATCGCAAGGTACATATAAGCATCAAGTCTGTCTTACAAAGATATGTAGAATATGATTATGCACACTCAATGATCATGCATGTGTGCAATCGCCGGCAAAGACCTCGACCTAATAGTTTCTAGACGGAAATGACCTCAGCCTAATAGTCTCTCGTTGGAAGTGACCTCAGCCTCATAGTACCTTGTCGGAAATGACCTCAGCATCATAATATCTCACTGAAAATGACCTCGGCCTCATAATGTCTTGCCGGAAATGACCTCGGACTCATAGTACCCTGTCGGAAATGACCTCGACATCATAATGTTTCACAAAAAATGACATCGGCATCATATGTCTTGCCGAAAATGACCTCGTCCTCATAATCATGTATATTTTATCACAATATTTCAGAACAAATGTAATCAATGTGCTCACACAAATAATGAAAAATAAATTAATTCAAATAATCTGCAATCATAATCAGACTATCAAAGTATTTCATCAAATACACATAGATATTTAGATCACGACATATAGTACTCAAATCTCTACAATAACACATATCATCTTTTATTAAATCTTTTGATCAATTTAGATTAGTGCATATCATGATTCAACGCATAATCATATCCCCATTACTCCCCAACACATATACACAGGGAAATTTTGGATTCTAATAGATTCACGGAATTTTAACAGTCCACTTGCCTTGACCAAATTGTGATCAATCAATCCACGTGAGCCTTCTCCTTCCGAATATACTTTGAATCGCCATAATCTAGTCAAATTATTATTCACAATCAAGATACAAACTAACAATACCAAAATCATGAAATTCGAACAAAAAAGGTCAAATTGGCTCAAAAATTTGATTTAAAAAATGGGGTCTAAATTCGGGGATTTTTTGGATGAAAATGTTAATCAAAGCATTTGGAACTCATCAGCGAAAACCCTTTCAAAAATGGAGTTCAAATCAAACCTTAATTACCATTTAAGAAACTTGAAGTTCTTGAAGATATTTCCAAATTTTGTCAATCAAAACCTCAATTTTTGATGTTAAAATCACATTCGATATGAGAAAATGAAATTTTAAGGTCAAAATCACTTACCCAATCAATTCCCAGCAAAAAGCCTCTCCAAAAATTTCTCCAAAGGTCTTCCAAAACTCAAAAGGTGAGAAATGGGGTTAAACCTCGAAACTCTCCAACAACTCCTTTCAGGTGTCGCGATGGCTACCTAGAGTTCGCTAAGCCGAACACCGAAAAAATGTTGGCCTTCGCTATCGCGAGGCCAGACTCTCTTTCCCGACCACCGCTATAGCGAAGCCTGGTTCGTGAAAGCGATCCCCACTCAACTAGCCCTTCATTCGTGAAATCAAGGGGTCTCCAAAAAAGCTGATGTCGCGAAAGCGACTCCCCCTCCGTGATCGCGAGGACTGGGCACCAGAACTTAGAAATTTCAAAATTCCACTTTCTCAAACTTTTGAATAGGTCCTAGGGATTCGTTCGATATCCCGTACGCACAAACCATATATGCAACCCTACTAAATTTGATGTTTTAGACTTAACGGAACCGTCGAAATTTAATTTTGAGGTCTCCTTGACCCGAAACTCGATAAGTTGCAACCAAATCAATTTCAAACGTCAAAAAGATAAAAATGCCCTCGGAGCTTCCGAAAAATACACAGGAACTCTTCCTAGGCCTATAATCACACTCCAAATCCAACAAAACCATCAAAATTCAATTCCGATTATCCAATCCCTGAATATTGACCAAAGTCATCTATGGCCAAAAATTCAAAAATTTCCAACTGAACACCTCAAATCCACGATATAACTTCGAATCTAATTTCATCAACTCGCCTAGACCAATTTCAACATTTCGACGAAACTGATGGAATCTACGAAATTTCGTTCTGAGATTCGAAACTCTAAATGACCTAAAATACCACTTTTGAGTCATTTAAACCTCTAAAACTCAAAGTTTATCAAAAATCTCAACTTTTCAAAAAATCCACGAAATTGATGTCAGATATCAACCAAATGTGACTCAGAAAAACTATCGAGAGGGGTAAAATGGTCATTTTATAAAAATTACCAAAAATGACCTCTAGGATCATAAATATTTTCTTATTTGACTTGACTAATTTATTAACATTTACCCACTTTAAAGTCAATTAAGTTTTTACCATGAATCATTGGAATAAATATTTTCTTATTTGAATTGACTAATTTATTAATATTTACCACTTTAAAGTCAATTAAGTTTTTACCATGAATCATTTCCTATTTGAACTATGTAACTTACCAATATTTTCCTTCATATTAATTTTTTTAATACTTGTGATGTTAATATCATCTAAAAGGTTACTTAGAAATCCTTGTCTATTTGAACATTCTCAATCGTAATCGGAAAAACTCCCTAAACTTCATTTAATTTATGCTAGATAACTATTTGTGCAAAATCAAGATGTTAGTTTGAACGTGTACGTTAGTACTCCTCTATTTCAATTTGTTTGTCTGGTCATTTTGAGCTGACACAAAATTTAAAAAATTAAAAAAAAAATTTGAATATTGTAGTCTTAAACAAGTCATGTGAAAATAATATATATTATAGAACAATTTCTCAAAAAAAATAGAAGAACAGACATATCATACAAGATTAATGTGTTCTTACTTATTATAAAAGCACAAAGGCTCTTCGAAATATCATGTATTTTTTTTTTATCCTTTCAAAAAAAAATTATTTTACACGGAATCGTCATTTAATAATTTTTTAAAATATTTAAGATGTCCCACATCGAATGATACAAATGATAACCAAAGAGCTAAGTGGCTATAAGATCACGTCAAGGAGCAACATACATACGTGTTCAAAAGATATCAATAGGCTAGGACGCGTTGTCGCGACCCCATCTAAATTATCAACCAAAATTTTCTAGAGAAGCTGTTTCACCGTTATCATAAACTTTTGGCTGACAAGAAGGATAGGAAATTAAACGTGTTAATTTGTACCGAAGGAATATTCGTGAAAGGATTTGTGATATATTAGTATATATTACACCAAAGTTTAATTTCCTTTCCCATCTCAAATTCCATGATTAGTCAAAACCATTGGACAGCGAGTATTAATTTTTCTCTCCAACTATCTTTCTTTTTATGCAACGAGCAAAAAGGGTATAAAGAGAAGAAAAAAAAGGTTCAAATTGCAAGCATATACAAACGTCACACCAATATACGATGTTGAATTTATTTGAAGTAGTGTACATATACTTGGGGAAAAAAGTTCCCCATAGACAGATTATAGACTTGCCGGTAACACAATCATCATAGCACACAATTAAAACAATTGTGTTCTTTGACGATCATATTTTCAGATATAGATATAAAAACGTTACGGGTGATGGGGAATTAATCGAGTAAACAAGGTGTTGACGGAACGTGCAGTGCGAGGTTCCGTGACAATATTTCTAAAGCGATTGCCATCAGTGACAGGGCAGCAATCGATGTTATTACCATTGCAACAAGGAATGAAGATATTTGGAACTTGTCTAACTCCATGGGTTGATGTTACAAAAAGGAACAAAACAAAGATAATTGTGTTGATTCTTTTCTCCATACTGGAATCTTATCTTGTTGAGCAAAAGTATATATGTTTTTTCCCAATTTTGTTTCTTGAATAGAGAAATATTGGAAGATTGTTGCAGGCACTTATATAGGTAATTTTCGATAAGATACATTTCCTAGTATTTGATTCTAAAAGTCCCTATGTGTCATTCGTCTAGAAAATGACAAAAATAATGTCTTGTATTTGACCCATTAAGCAAACGAGATATTTAGTGCAATAAATTTTCCTTTTAATTAGTATTGCCCCAAAAAATATTTAGGTTCAAGTGAATTAGTGTCATTGCAACTAAAGTCGCTAAAGTCTTTAACGATATTTATATAGAGTGTTGGTTATAAACATTCATATTATAACTGCTAATAGTCGCTCCAAAATTATTTATTTATTAAAGTGAACAACAACAACAACAATCCAGTGAAATCCCACATCGTGGGGTCTGGGGAGGGTAGAGTGTACGCAGACCTGACTCCTACCAATGTAGGACGGCTGTTTCCGAAAGACCCTCGGCTCAATAAAAACATAGAAAAAGGTCAGACAAGAATATTAGAACAGTTTTGATACTTTAAAGTTGATTTGCCAAAAGATAATATTTATAATCTCCATCAAATATTTATCAAACTCTTTTTATTAGATTTGATAAATTTTTCATTTACACACCTAAATTCTAAACATATTTTATTGGTATTGTTTACCCCATTCATTAATTATCCGAAGAAAATTAGTTAGAAAACAGGATGTTTGAACTCACACTTATTCAAAAACAAGGTCTTAATGCATTTTTTTTCATTTGATTCCTTCAAACCCAAATGACAGGACCTCATCCTCTCTCACACCCTTCGTCTTCCTTGATAATTTCGATATATTTTTGTACCTATATATACCCTATGGCCTATATACCTAATTAAAATCGTGGTGCGGATTCTCATGCATAAACAATATAACCAATTGACGATGAATACGAGATAAAATTGTATACAAATACTTACAACTAGAGAACCCGTGTATGACAAAATATCATATGTAATGTTTGAATTAGCATAGTTCATCTTGTAATCATCGACAATTGCAGTTGTGATAGGAACCTCCCTTTTGGAATCGTTAATGCAACGAGGTTGAATAAAATTATATGTTGTACACTATCAAAATACTCTATATTGTATATTCCTCCGTTCAATTTATGTGGTATGTTTTTAAATTTTCAGAGCCCAACTAATTTTTCTTTGATTGTGACTTTTTAATGTCTTTAAAATATATTGAATTGTTAATAATAGTGACATATAACACATTAATTTGTTTTTTTAAAAAAAATAAACTTTCTGTATTTGAATTTACAATCAAAATTTAAAAATTTGGCTCTTGAAATGATAATAATATTACATAAATTGGGATAAAGATAATACTTATTATGTAAGGGAAATGTGAATTTTTCGAAAAAAGGTAGGAAACAGAATGTTCTCAATCTAGCATTGAAGTAAATTCTATGGGGATGACCTTGATACTTGTGAATTGTTGTGGTTGAAGTAGTTTCTCAAAGAGCTAGAGACATGCAACAATTTCATTTAAATGAAGTTGTACTTTAATAATTAGGCAGTTTTATGCAATGCCTGACATCTAATTTTTCATAAGAGGACTAAATAAATTAAAATGGTATAATAATTCAAATGGTTACTCAATTTAGAGTAGTTAATTTAGGGTAGTTTACTTAGAAAGTCACTTAACTTTGTTTTCTAACCCAAAAGTCATTCAATTTAGGATAGTTCACTTAGAAAATTACTCAATTTTGTTTTATAACTCAAAAGTCATTCTACTATTAGTATTCCGCTTAGAAAGTCAACAACCAAATTTAACAATTTTTCATTAAACTTAGTAAAAAGAAATTTATATTTCAAATTGAGCTTTTAAGAAATAATAAGATACTCATTCTAACTATTTTATTGACTTAGATAATATAAGAAAACATGATTGTCTTGTAATAACCGAGGATCATCAAATCAACGAATGATCTTAGAAAAATCTATTAAAATAATCGCAAGTCTTAAAATTTAAGAAGTATATATGTAGTAAAGTATACGGTTTTATTTCATGCAGATATATATTGGAAAAAACTATCTAATTACGTAAATATTCTTATCATATTGATTAATTATTCCTATAGATTAAAATAATTATATATTGTCTCACTAATTAATAATATCATATCAGATCATTTCAAGTCAGATACACGAATTCAATAAATAAAGCAAAAGTGGTTCACGCTTAATTCTCATACTCCAAAACATGCACAATGAAATAAATAAAACCCCCAAAAGCATATTTATATACATCTAAATCCTAAACAAAACAAATCTAGAAAACGTATGAAAAGCAGGATTCGACAGCATCTACGACTCCAGACTACGACCATCACTCGTCCTACAGCTTGTGGAGTCTTATTGTAGATTAGTAGTGAATCAACCTTTAGAATCTCTTCTACGGACAGGACATGCGGTCTGTAGACCAATGTACAGTTCCTCCTATTCATTCGTAGGTCTGAGTCCTCTATTTTCAACTCTCTAAATCTCCTCTACCACCCTTCATCTATGGCTCATAGAACTGCCTACGACTCTTAGTATGACTTCGTGCCCTGGGAGTCTTCAATACTTTAGTTCTTCATCCTACGACCACTGACCTACGGCTTGTGGTAGTACCTACACTCATAACTTCTTTTCGTGGCTTAAACCTGACTTCAATTCCATAGAATTCTCACCTACGAGTTTTACCTACTACTCATGGAAAGGACCAAGGTTCATAGGTTGGTTCGTCGATTGTAAGGCTCCGAAAGTTGAAAAGTCAAAAAATGGAGTTTAAGATGGAAATGACAGAAAACTTGCACCAGATAAGGATCACGAGACCCTTCACGGGCCGTACTCAACTTCAAGGCTCGTGCAAAGGAACTGTAAAAATGGTAGGAAGCAGGTGAAGTAAGAGGAAGGGTCTACGGAGGGCTCCACAGCCTGTGGTGCATATCACAGACGGCTTGACCCATAAGACCCCTTAAGTGGGGAGATGACCAAGACAGGCCCCATGGACCGTGGAGGACTTTATGAACCGTGTTGACCTCCGTGAAGTTAACCCTCCTGACCCAATCCAACCTTCAGGACTACAACCCTCACCACGAGCCATGGTGAGCTTCACAGGCCGTGGTGCACTCTCATGTAGGTGCCCGATTCAGTAAGTTTAAGGGGTGTTTTGGTCTTTTCTCTATTATTACATTAATGTATTTGGATAGCTTTCAGGTTAAATCATATTCTATTAACTACCCTAATCCCCTAAGTCCCTCATTCTTACCCTAACACCTAAATTATAATATCCTCTCTCTAAAGTTCTCTCCCAAAGGTTGTTCTTCTTCCTCAAGCAAATTCCAAGGGTTTCAAGCTCAAATATCCCAAGTCAAGAGCAATTTAGGGCTTCTAAAGTCTATGGTACGTGGAAATTCATCCATGGAGTCCCAAAATTTTTCTCAAATTCTCTTTATGAATTCTTCTTCTAAGACCTAGTTTTTCATGGAATTGGATTGGGTCTTCTTAATTATGATTTATTTTATGATTATTGATCTAATTATTCGCAATTCATGTTACATTGCATGATTTCAAGTTGACTTTCATTGACCCATGCAATATGTTATTTTCAATTATAATTTTAAGGATTTATGACCATGATTTATAAAGGATTTCTATCAATGATGAATGATTATCAAGGCTTACAATGACTCATTAAAAGTAATGAATAATTAAGAACGATGATCTCAATGATGTTTCAAGAAAATTACAAAGGCTGTGATAGATTTTCTTCACACACTTATGTTAATGATGGTGAAGGATTCTCTCACCAACTCATTGATTCTTATGAATCAATCATGTTAATGAAATACTCTTATAATTAATTTTATGATGAGGATTGACATCTATTATTGTATTTTTTAATGATATTAATGACTATAATTGATAACTTTCTATTGGAATAATGACTAAGTACCGAGAGGACTTTAAAATGGGGTTCGGTCCGCTAGCCAAGTAGCTATCCAAGAAACTTCTAGTAGCAACCTTTAGTTCTAACTACATTTTCCGTGTAGGTTCTTATGCCAATATGGTCTAGCTAGTGCATCCATAAAATAACATAATGTTAAAGGGAGTTTCATCACGGAGTCTACCTTGGCAAGTAGCCTCCCCCTTCTCGGTGTGGGAGTACATCAGATTCCATGTTATACCTAACATGGTCTTATATGTTGGTTAAAGTTCCTATTCCACACCAAGGTATATGAAAAGGTATAAGTTCTCATGATGATGTTTTGATGAATTGACCACATAATTATGATGTTTAAATATTTTCAAGGTTTTACTCATGTTTTTTACGATATTGGCCAAGAATCCCATGTTCATATTGTTCTACTTTCACTGTTCATGCATGCTTCTCAAATATTTAGTATATTTCATATACTAATGCATACTTTTGCCTATAGTGTATCATAATATAGGGTCGGACGATCATCACACACCTCCCGCTCGTGGCTAGAGTTAAGCGTTATTTTCCTATTGTTGGTAAGTCCTCATGATTCAAGGACAAGACTTTAGATTTTCATTGCTTATTATGATTATTTCATCGTTTATATTGGGTGAGCTAGGAGCTTGTCGTATGCCCCCATCTAGATTAGTAAAGGCATGTTGGATGTCATGGAGTCTATGTTTTCTTTTCATTTCAAGTTTGAGACTTATTCTCTTTTATTGAGACTATTCTTATAGAGACTTTATTTCCGCATATATGTCTTATCTTTATTGTTTTTTTTACCTTATGTACGCTCATGAATGATATGCTAAGAGGATTGGTTGGAGTCTTTCAGGATTCCTATCGTCGTTTCACACTTAGGGCCTAGCTTGGGTCATGACAAACTTCGTATCAGAGTATAAAGTTTAAAATGTCCTAGGGAGTCTAACATTCCACGTCAAGTAGATTCTTGTTCATCAATGTGAAGTGTGTCACATCTAAGAATAGGAGGCTACGAGGTATTTTAGGAAATACATCACTTCCTTCATCACTCTTAAGTCATGCGATAGAGTTGAATTCTATAAGGTTTCTTTTTAACTCGTGTCCTATGCATTTCAAAAAAATGTCTCATCAAAAAGAGAGTAGTCATAAGATTGATCAAGATGGTAACCTTTTCTCTTTGGTGACCCACCTTCAAGTGTCGATATCTCTAATGCAGAGTTTCGTGATGCCATCTTTTATTGGCTCGGGTGGTGACCACTTAATTGAATCAACAAATGGTAACTCCTATGAAGACGAGTATTAAGAAAAGAAAATGGGTGAGCAAAAGAAATATTAGGAGAGAAAATGACTTTAATAGTCAGAATATGTCAAGGGGGAAACATTTGGCTTGTATTCGAAGAAGAGTGATGGAAAAGAAAAGTCCTACCCCTTGTTTTACAAGTGTAGTAAGAATCATCAAGGAGAGTGCATGGCCGGTAAAAATGGTTGCTATGGTTATGGTAAGGGAGGACATAAGAGAAGGGACTGTCCTATGGATTCTAAAAAAATGGAGATTCGTCAACAGGTTCAGCCTAGTGCTCCTTCAGATGACCCGACCCAGCAAGGCACTTCATCCGGTGTGTTAACAGTCTTTGACTTTAATTTTTATGCATCATTAGATATGATTTCTACTCTATCATTTATTACTCTTTATCTTGACATGAAACTCATTGTTAGTCTCGAGATCTTATTAGAGCCTTTTTGAGTCTATACTCATGTTGGTGATTCAGTAGTTGCTAAAAGAGTTTATAGAAATCGCTCAGTTTCAATTTTCATAAAGTCATCTCAGTCGATATTGTAGAGCTTGGTATGACCGATTTTAATGTTATTCTCGGTATGGATCACTTTCATGCATGATATACTTCTATATATTGTAGAACCTGTGTGGTCAAGTTTTAATTTCCTAATGAGCCAGTTCTAGAATGGAAAGATTGCAATTCCGTGTTTAAATTTCAATGCATCTTATGCCTTAAAGATCTGAAAATGATTTTCAAAGATTGTATCTATCATCTAGTACGGCTTAAAGCTAAAAATTCCAAAGCTCACTCTCGAGTCAGTTTCTATTGTTAATGAGTTTCTGGAAGTCTTTCCCAATGAGATCCTAGGTATCCCTTTCGAAAGGGATATAGACTTCGATGTTGATCCTCTCCCCAATACCCAGCCTATCTCTATTCCTCTTTACCAAATGACTTAGGCGGAACTTAAAGAATCAAAGGATAGACTTACTCCCACTCTAGTGTTGATGTTATCGGAAGGATCCGATGGTTTTGTGTTTTATTATGATGATTCAAGGGTTGTTCTTGGTTGTTTTTTGATGCAAAATGGTAAGGTAATGACTTATTCTTTTAATCAATTCAAGAGGCATGAAAAAAATTATCCGACTCATGACTTGGAGTTAGCGGCAGTTGTGCTTGCTTTAATGTATTCACCGATAATAAGAGTTTGCAATATGTATTCAACCAAAAGGATTTGAATCTTCGACAAAGAAGGTGGCTGAGTTGTTGAAGGACCATGACATAAGTATGTTGTACCACTCGAGTAAAATGAATGTGGTTGCCGATACTCTTAGTAGATTGTCCATGAATAGTGTTGTCTATGTAGAGAATGCAAAGAAAGAGTTAGGTCGTGATGTTCATAGATTACCCATTCAGGTGTTCAATTGGTTGATTCTGATAAAGGTGATGTTATTGTCCAAAATGATTCTAAATCGACTCTTGCGGTGGATGTTAAAGACAAGCAAGATAATGATCCTATTTTTGTTGAGTTGAAGAAAGTGGTTGCCGAAAAAGCCACTGAGGCTTTCTCTCTAGGGAGAGATGGTATATAGAGATATCAAGATCGTTTGTGTGTTCCTAATGTTGGTGTCTAATGATAAATGATATTTTCTAAAGGTCACAGTTCACGATATTTTATTCACCTGAGTTCCACAAAGATGTATTGAGATTTGAGGAAACACTATTTGTAGAATGGCATGAAGAAGGATATTGTGGAGTTTGTGGCCAAATGTTCTAATTGTCAACAAGTGAAAGTTGAGCATCAAAAATTGGAAGATTTAGCTCAAGATATTGAGATTCCTACTTGGTAGTGGGAAGCCTTGACTATGGACTTCATTACATGTTTGCCTCACACTCGTAGGCAACATGATTCTATTTGGGTGGGTGTTGACCGAATGACTAAGTCGAAGCATTTTCTTCCTGCTAAGACTTCTTATCCAGCCGAGGACGATGCTAAATTGTATATCTGAGAGTTGGTTAGGCTTAATGGTGTTCCACTATCTATCATTTCAGATTGAGGTACTCAGTTCACATCTTAGTTTTGGAGATTATTTCAAAAGGTTCTTGGTACTCAAGTTTAAACTTAGTACAAATTTTCACCCATAGACAGATGGTCAAGCCAAGCATACCATCCAAATCGTGGAAGACATGTTGAGAGCATGAGTGATTGATTTCAAGGGTAATTGGGATGACGACTTGCCATTAATCGAGTTTGCTTATAATAATAGCTACCATGTTAACATTCAGATGGCTCCATTTTAGGCCTTATATGGTAGGAAGTGTAGATATCTCTCATTGGTTGGTTTGATGTTAGTGAATTTTCCTTGATAGGACCCGAGTAAGTGCATGAGGCTATGGAAAAGGTTAGGCTCAATTGAATTTGAGGTAAATGATTGGGTTTACTTGAAATTTTTACTCATGAAAGATATGATGCATTTTAGTGAGATATGTAGGTCCATACCAGATTTTGAGGTAGATTGGCAAGGTGACATATGTTGGATTTACCTTCTGAGTTAGCATTAGTGCATTCGGTGTTCCATGTGTCCTTAGAGTTTGTTGGTGATCCTAGCTCTATTATGCCTTTAGACAGCATTGGTGTAGCAGATAATCTATCATATAAGGAGGTTCCAGTTGAGATTCTAGACAAGAAAGTTAGAAGGTTGAGATACAAGGAAATAGCTTTCGTTAAGGTATTGTAGAGGAACCAAGAGGTTGAAGGTGCTACATGGGAAGGCGAAGCTAATATGATTTTGCGATATCCTCATCTCCTTTACTCCATTCTTAGTTAAGGTATTGAGTTCCTCCATGATCCACTCCATCCAATTCATGTGTTTCAGTCATTCTTATGTTTTCATATGCATTTATGTTCATGAAATGAGTTTTAAAGTCATATATTAGCTTGGGATTGAATGTTCCATGTTTTTATGTATTTTATATTGTTTTGCATTTATGTTGGGCTACTATGTCTCTTTACAAATCCATTCATGCGACTTTGAATCCCATTTGAGGATGAATGTTTCCAGGGAGAGATATTGTAAGACCTAAAATTTAAAAAGTCGGAAAATAGAGTTTAAGATAGAAATAATAGAGATATTACACTAGATAAGGACCGTGAGACCCTTCACGGCTGTACTTAGCTTCACAACCCATGGAAAGGGACCATATAAGTTGCAAGATATAGGGGAATGGTAAGGGTCTATAGAGCGATCTATGGCATGTGGTGCGTATCACAAACTGTGAAGTCATTCGTGAACTTGACCCCCAAGACCCCTTAGGTAGGAAGACGACCACGGAAAGCCCCACAAACCATGGAGGACTTCATGGAAATTGGTGACCTTTGTGAAATCAACCCCTCCTGACCCAGTCCAACCTTTAGTACCACGCCCCCACTATGACCCGTGGTGACCTTCACGGTCGTGGTGCCCTCCGGTGCAGGTACACAATTCAATAAGTTCAAGGGTTGCTTTGGTCTTTTTCTTATTGTTTCATTAATGTATTTGGATGGTTTTTGGGTTAAATCCTATTAAATTGACAATCCTAAACCTTCCTAACTCCCTCATTCTCGCCCTAACACCCAAATTAGAAAATCCTTTCTCTAAAGTTCTCTCCCAAGGTTCATCTTTTTCATCAAGCAAATTCCAAGGGTTTCAAGATCAAGTCTCCCAAGTCATGAGAAATTTAGGTCTTCTAAAGTCTAAGGTATATGTGAATTCATCCATAGATCCTTTCATCCATGGAGTCTCAAGGTTTTTCTCAAATTCTCTTTATGAATTCTTCTTCTTAAGCCCTTGTTTTTTCATGGAATTACATTGGGTCTTCTAAATTATGATTAATTTTATGATTAATGATCTAATTATGTACAATTCATATTACATTGCATGATTTTAATTTTATTTTCATGAACCTATGCCATAAGTTATTTTCAAGTATGATTTTAAGGATTTATGACCATAATTTATAAAGGATTTCTATCAATGATTTATGAATGATTATCAAGACTTATGAATGACTCATGAAAAGTTATAAATGATGAAGAATGATGATCTCAATGATGTTTCAAGCAAAGTATAAGGTTGTGATGGGTTTTCGTCACAGACTCATGTTAAAGATGGTGAAGAATTCTCTTACCGACTCTTGGATTCTTATGCGTCAATTATATTAATGAGCTACTCTTATAATTATGTTTATAATGAAGATTGATATCTATTATTGTCTTTCATAATGATGTTAATGTCTATGATTTATGACTTTTCATTGGGATAATGACTAATAATCGAGAGGACCTTAAAGTAGAATTCAATCCGGTAGCCAAGTAGCTGCCCAAAAGAATCTTAGTAGCAACCTTTAGTCCCTAATTATGTTGCACACATAGGTTCTTATTCCAATATGACCTAGCTAGTGGATCCACAAAATAGCTCAATGTTAAAGGGAGTTTCATCACGGAGTCTACCTTGGCAAGTAGTCTCCCACTTCTTGGTGTGGGAGTACATCGGATTCCATATTATAGCTCGCATGATATTATATGTCGGTTAAAGATCATATACCACAGCAAGGTATATGAAAATGTATAAGTTCTCATGATGATATTTTGATGCATTGACCACATGATTATGATGTTTAAATATTTTCAAGGTTTTACTCATATTTTTTACTATATTGGCCAAGAATCCCATGTTCATATTGTTCTACTTTCACTGTTCATGCATGCTTCTCAAATACTTAGTACATTTCATATACTAATGTATACTTTTGTCTACAATGTATCACAATATAGGGTCGGACGATCATCACTCACCTCCCGCTCGTGGCTAGAGTTGAGCCTTATTTTCCTATTGTTGGTAAGTCCTCATGATTCGAGGACAAGACTTTAGATTTTCATTGCTTCTTATGAATTTTTCATCGTTTATATTGGGTGAGCTAGGATCTTATCTTATTCCCCCATCTAGATCAATAGAAGCATATTGAATGTCATAGAGTCTATGTTTTCTTTTCATTTTGAGTTTGAGACTTATTCTCTTTTATTGAGACTATTCTTATCGATACTTTATTTTTGCATTTATGTCTTAGCTTTATTTCTTATTTTACCTTATGTACACTCATGAATGATATGCTAAGAGGCTTGGTTGGAGTCCTTCAGGATTCCTATCGCCATGTCACACCTAGAGCCTAACTTGGGTCGTGACATAGGTTGCCAAAATTACACTACCAACACTATCTTTTTCATCTCTGCTAAGAAACTTATTTTCCTATAATTCAAAGATAAAACATAATCAAATCTACTAAAAATGCTTAAAAGACTTGCAAAATCCCAAGTTTAAAGCATTACAAGTATCATAAATTAATGATATATCAAATCCCTTATCGGGGGATGAGTGAGGAGTTGCTATAACAAATGGTAGGATCTTATCTATGCCAGCGGCGCAGTTTTTGGGATTTTAGTTATCTAAACTCTTACTCAAATCGGTGCTCATTACTTCTCTCAAAATATGCATTTATTCTCATAATAGTAATAATGATTGTGTTGAATTAATATTCAAAATACTCTTTTACAAGAATACTGAACTTTCACTTTGTCTGATTGAAACTGCTTCTGAAACTATTTATTCTCTATTTAAAATAGTCATGCTTATATCAATACAAAATAATGTATTAGAAACCATTCAAGTTCCCCTAAAACTCTTCTCAATGATAATAAGAAAATACTTCAACTTACTTTTATCAAGAAAACAAAGCATAATGAATAGCAATGAAAAACCTTTAAACAATTCTTAGTTAAATAGGTTCATGTGAAAATAAGCTTGAACACCAATTCAAGGATTAGTATTACATGAAGAAACACAATATCAATGAAAATACTTAAAATTCAATGAAAAGGAATTAAGACCCATTCAAAAATTTAGGAAACCTTGGGATAAAACCCTAGGTTTAACTCTTACTAATTGAATTTAGACGTAGGGAATGAGCACGAACTTATTTCATCACTATGAATAGCCTTACATACTTGGAAGAATGAATTTTTTGAAGAAGCTTGAAGAAGTTGAAACTCTAGTTTTCTCCTCTTGATTCCTCGCTCTAATCCTTGAAAATAATTATGGAAGTAAGTAGGTCGAATAATACTGATAAGGGACTTGATTGTATCACAAAACATCGAGGTTTAGGCTTAAAAGATGAAAAAGACAAATTTAACCTTTCTTAAAAATTGACGAAGTCGCCTACGAGAGGCATCTACGGTATGTGGTCCCTTTTATGGGAAGTAGAAAGCTCTCGTGAAAATTAGGCTTGATTTTTAGGATTGCTGAAGTTTGAATTTATGAGCCTTAATTATGGGTCGTAAAACTTCTTCGATTCATCCTGTTCATCCGTAGAAAAATTGTAACATTCCTCAACGCTCATAACTGCCTTAAGAATGCCTTAGGAATATGCCGCTCGTGTAACACATTATCCTTATTCTTTTTGAGAAATTCGAGTTCAGAATGTTGATCAGGGAGTCAAAACCTGTGGAAAAATAGTCTTGGTGGATTTTTAAGGCTCGTGTATCGAAAAAATGAATTTTGTAAAAAATTGCACAAAACAGTGAGGTATGCGGCAGCTTAGCATCGCCCACTTGTTCCCGTTCAGTGTAATTTTTCCCAAGTTAAAATCTGGCCAAAATCTCATTCTCTAAAAATTGGCCTATCCGGGAGCAACTCCGCCTCTGAGACCCAGGAGATGTTTTTGGTTCGAATTCAGGTTTTTTAAGTAAGGGAACTTTAGACATTTTCCTAATTGTTATTTAATGAACCTGAACATTTTTAGGGCCTAATTCTACTCTATAAGCTACCCTAAACCCTTAATTTCATTCATTCTTCTACAATTCACCTACTCAAATATTTCTCTCTCCCCAAGAACTCTATAGGACTCCATTGAAGAATTCCAAAAGATTGAGTCAAGCTCTCCATCAAAACTCTCAAATTCTTTGGTTTTCTCACTCAAGGTATGCGGTATTGATTCATTGATTCTTTCATCCATGAAGCCCAATCAATTTCTCAAGTTTTTTATTAAATTCAAATATGGAATTTTAAGGGTTTTATGATCTCTATTCCAATTGTATGAATTATGATTCAAAATTATGATTGTGAGTCTAGTTTAATATAAATTGATAGTTGTCGCATTGAATTGAAGAGTTTTTCCTTTAATTTTCCTATATTGATCTTTAGGGTTCACGTTATGCATTATGGGTATTTTCAATTATACTTTCAATGATATTATCTTTATAAATTATATATGGGATAATAGAAAGTATATGATCATGCATGTTTTCAAGTTAATTTCATGATTTTCAAGTCAATTGATCATGTATTCATGTTTTACCCTAATTTCAAAGTATGAATTATGATTGTGTATTTCAACTATGATCATGAATTATAAGTATGTTTGAAAATATGATTTTCATGTAAATTATGGAAAAGGTTACTTAGGGCCCAATGTGGTGCCTTAAGGAAGATATGAATTATGTATGTATGAATTGTAATGTGGAAGGACTATACCCGCATTGCAATTATATTATAAAAATGAGCTACTATATGATTTCAAACCTATGATCCTGACTATAATATATGTTCATTATGATTTCTATACTATGTAGTGAGAGCTTACCTACCACCGAGTGGACCTTGGAATAGGCATTCTCTCCCATTGTAAGATCCCATTGTCCCATAACTACGTGCCGCCGTAGGTTAAAGGATCACCCGTAGAAGAGGCTTGATTCTTTAAGTGTCACTCATAATTGAGGCTTGATCCTTCATGTAGCTTAGTGGATCCACTTAGGCATATTGGAGTCTACTTTGGCAAGTAGTCTCCCCCTTTACTCCGATGTATGGGTAAAAATTGGGACTCCATGTTATAGCTCACATGGTTTATGTCGGTTAACGGTCGCTCTCACAAAGGTAAAAAGGTATCTCTCTCAATGTACAAGGTATTTCTTACTATTGCTAAAATATCTTTCACCAAAACTTTGAATTTCAAAATGACTTTTATCTTCGAAATATGGATGGTCCTTTTTATGTTTTAAATGACTAATTCTATCATTTACTTTATATGATACTTTTATGTTTTATTATACATTGATCCTTCTTATGACTACTTATGATTTTTTTTACTACTTCTCCTATCATGCTATTTAAAATGGTAATTTGCACAAACATGGTTTTCTATACATTGCATTTCCTACATACTTAATACATTCCAACATACTAACACATACTTTTTGCCTACATTATATCGCAATGTATTGACGGACACTCTATCCTCTTACCTTGGCTAGTTGGTGTTCCATTGAAAATTTATGTGGTGAGTCCTCATGCTTCGAAGGCAACTCGAGTTATTCTTTCCTTTATTGTTGTTCTTAGAATATGATGATGTTTAAAGACTATTCTATGTAGTGTTATTACTTTCTTTGAAGGTGAGCTAGGAACATGTCCTAGTCCCCGCTTATGTAGTCATATAGAGGCATGTTTGGCATATGTATAAGAAGACTATGTTGTCGTGATTCTCTTTAGATGTGCTATATTCTTGGACTTTTATGAGTTTTCTCTTATTGTTCACCTTATGTATGCTTATGCTATGCTAAGATGATTGGTTGGAGTTTCTTAGAGAATCCTAATCGTCGTGTCACTACTAGGCCCTAGTTCAGGTCATGACAAACTTGGTATCAGAGCACAAGGTTCAAGTGTCCTAGGGAGTCCCACATGCCGCATCAAGTAGAGTCTTATTCATGGGTGTGAAGCATGCCACATCTATGAGTAGGAGGCTATGAGGCATTTTAGGAAATCTTTACTTCTTTTATGATCCATATCATGTGATAGAGCGTACTCCAGGTCTTTTTGCCCTAACAATTGTTCTTTGTGATTTTCAGAAGATTCCCCAAGAAGAGATCAAATCCAAAGAAGGATTGGTAATAATAAGGGTTTCATAAGTCCAAGTTCCGTGTTGGTTATTATAAAGAAGGAGGGGTCACTTCGCATGTGTATATATTATCAGCAATTGAATAAGGTCACAATAAAGAGTAAGTATCCCATTTCAAGAATAGATTATTTATTTGATTAATTGTGAGTATCCTATTTCAAGAATAGAGGATTTATTTGATTAACTCCAAGGTACAAATCACTTTTCCAAGATTGACCTCCGGTCCGGTTATCACCAATTGAGGGTGAGGGAGTATGACATTCCCAAGATGGCTTTTTGAATGAGGTATGGATATTTAGAGGTTTTGGTTATGTCATTTGGATTGACTAATGCTCCCTCTATTTTTATGGACTTGATGAATCAAATTTTCAAACCATACCTAGATGTGTTTATGGTGGTATTTGCTTTAAAATTGAGGAGACACTATCTCTATAGTGTCCATGTAGATGTTTTTACCGATCACAAGAGTTTGCAATATGTGTTTAGCCAAAAGAATTTGAACCTTAGGCAAAGAAGGTGTCTTGAACCCTTAAACGACTACGATATAAGGGTATTATACCATTCAAGTAACGCAAAAGTTATTGTCGATGCTCTTAGTAGGTTATCCATTAATAGTATTGCTCATGTGGAAGATAACGAGAAGAAGTTAGTTAAAGATGTTCATCAATTGGCCCATTTGGGGGTAAAATTGAGTGACTCTAATGAGGGTGGTTCTCTTGTTTGAAATGTTCAGAATTATGATTTGTAGTGCATGAGAAATTGGTGGTTGATGAGAACATCGAGGTTATCTCACAAGGGGGAGATGGAGTACTTCGTTACCAAGGTCGGTTGTGTGTTCCAATATTGATGTCCTAAGAGAAACGATATTGAGTAAAGCCCATAGCTCTTGATGGATGAGTTAATGAAGATTGGGGGGAAGAGTGGGTGTTTCGTATTATCATAATTGTGGTACGCTTGGTCTATTTAAGGTTATAGACATGGAGGAAGAGCTAGATGAGACCTTGTTGTGCAATAGATAGATAAGATTATATCGGTATGACCTTTGGTAGGAGTGAATACCAATGAAGATATAGAGATGCTAAGGTAGACACGAAACATCTTAAGTGATATTGACTTCAAGGGAGCCATAAAGTGGTTAGAATGGTAGGCTTGAATGTGTGGTTGTAGATATGTGAGTTATTGTAATAGGACAATGATGAATTATTGTTAAGGGTTTCAAGTGAGTGTATTAGAGTGGTTTAGAATTAGGCTTGAATATAGTGTTTATGACATATGGGTGAATGTACGATGTATTGGATATTTCTTTATTAGGTCTCGAGGTTTGTTTAATATGGTAGTAAGGGGTAGTACTCTTGGAATAGAATTTGCTATAGAGGTAGAGGGCAATAAAGTGTATTGATAGAATGTCATGAAGAAGGACATAGAAAAGTTTGTGGCTAAGTGTCCCAATTATCAATAAGTTAAGATTGAGCATCAAAAATTGGGAGGTTTAGTTCAAGACATTGAGATTCCTACTTGGAAGTGGGAAGATGTAAATATGGATTTTGCAATGGGTTTTCCTTGTACAAGGAGACAACATGATTCTATTTGGGTCGTTGTGGACCGAATAACTAAATTGGTACATTTTCTACTGGTCAAATCTTCTTATGGTGCTGAATACTACACTAAGTTGTACAGTCGTGAACTTGTGAAACTTCATGGTGTTCCTTTGTCAATTATATCGGATAGAGGTACTCAATTCACTTCACATTTTTGGAAGTCATTTCAAAAAGGTCTTGGTACTAGAGTTAAGCTAAGTACCACTGTCCATCCTCAAACTGATGGACAAGCCGAAAGAACGATTTAAACTTTGGAGGATATGTTAATGCTATATGTGATTGATCTTAAAGAAAGTTGGGATGAGCATTTGTCATTGATTGAGTTTGCCTACAATAATAGTTATCACTCTAGCATCTAAATCGCTTCTTTTGAAGTCTTGTATGGGAGAAGATGTAGATCTCCGGTGGGATGGTTTGAAGTAGTTGATGTAATGGAGAAAGTAAGGCTTATAAGAGAAATATTGAAGATGGCTCAAAGTCGTCAAAAGTCATATTCGGACACTAGGAATAGAGAGCTTGAATTTGATGTAAATTATTGGATATATTTGAAGGTGTCACCTATGAAAGGTGTGATGCAATTCGGTAAGAGAGGAAAGTTGAGTCCTAGATATGTAGGACCCTATAGGATACTGAAGCGTATTGGCAAAGTGGAGTATGAGTTAGATTTGCCATTTGAGTTGGCTATGGTTCATCCGGTATTTCATGTCTCAATATTTAGAAAATTTATGGGTGATCCAAGATCTATTTTGCCATTGGAAATTATGAACGTTGAAGAGAATTTGATTTGTAAGGAAGTCTCAGTGAAAATTTTAGACCGGCAAGTGAAGAGGTTAAGTAATACAGACGTTGCGCCCATCAAAGTGTTATGGAGGAATCAACAAGTAGAGAGTGCTACATGGGAAGCGAAAGAGGGCATGATGAAGCATTATCCGTATCTCTTTCCTTCCACTCAATATTAAAGGTACTAAGTTGTTCATGATCAAATCGATTAAACTCCTACGTTTCAATTCCATATGTCAATCATATGAATGCATGATTCATGAAAATATTTTTTTCTCAAAAAGGCCATGTTTTATGTTAAGTATGAAGTTTACATGTTCTATGCATTTTCAACGTGTCCTCATGTACATGTTGGGTTGCTAGTCCTCTTTTCCATGTCCTTCTTATATTAGTTGAATCTCATTCAAGTACGAATGTTCCTAAGGGGAAGATATTGTAACATTCCTCAAAATGCTCATAAGTGCCTTAAGAATACCTTGGGAATAAGACGCTCGCGTAACATATTATGCTTATTCTTTTTGGCAAATTAGAATCTGTAATGTCGATCAGGGGGTCAAAATCTGCGGTAAAACGGTCTCGGTGGATTTTTAAGACTCGTGTATCAAAATATGAATTTTATCAAAAATTGCACAAAATAGTGAGGTGCGCGGAAGCTCTGCATCGCCCACTTTTTCCCGTTCAGTGTAATTTTTCCTCGAGTCAAAATCTGTCCAAAACTCATTCTCTAAAAATTGGCCTATCCGAGAGCAGCTCTGCCTCTCAGACCCGGGAGATGTTTTTCGTCCGAATTCAGTTCTTTTAAGGGAACTTTACATATTTCCCTAATTTTTAGTTAATGAACCTGAACATTTTTAGGGCCTAATTCTACAATATAAACTACCCTATACCCTTAATTCCATTCATTCTTCTACAATTCACCTACTCAAATATTTTTCTCTCTATGTCATGACCCGAACCTAGGTCCTAGACGTGACACAGTGAATGAGACACCCAGAGGTACCTCACCCAAGCCTCTTAGCATTCATTAAGCATTTCATTGGTAATGGTAAACAATAATAAGCAGAAATAAAAACATTTTCCATTTGTGTCCAAACATACCTCTACTAATAGACTTGGCGGGGGCTAAGACATATCCCTAGCTCACCCTCATAATAAGTGTCAAGAAATACCTTAATAAAAGTCTTACTATTCTACATAACATAAGCTTATAATAAAAAGAATGTTGTTCCTGAAATATGGGAACTCACCACAAGCAATCTTCAAACTAATTCGAGTTAGCCACGTGGAGGAGATGGAGGAGCGACGTCGATTCCTACATGATGATATCATGTAGGCAAAAGTATGCGTTAGTACTTTGAATGTACTAAGTATGTGAGTATGCTATGAAATGAAGAACATAAGAGAGACATGAGTAAGCAATATGCATAAGTGAATGCATGCATTAGACATCATCATATGAGACTTTAAAATATTCATTTTATGGGGAAGTGACCATAACCGACATTTAAGACCATGCGAGCTATTACATGGAATCCAACATAAGCTCCTACGTTGGCACGGGGAGACTACTTGCCAGGTAGAACTCTATTCAGATTACATTTAATTATTTAACATTTGGTGGCTACAAAGGCCTAGCCGACAAGGGCTCCTATGATGGCACATAGTCAATGCAACATGAGACTTTACTTAAGGTCCCCTTAGGTCGAGTCCCCATCTACATGCTACATTCGGTGCTAGGTCAAATCCCACGGAATAACATTTAAAATATCATAATAACATAAGCATTGTATAACTTTAGACATCAAATCATCATCGGTGGAATAGCTCATTAAAACCTTTGGTTTATAATATCATCATGACTACCATGCCCTATTTACCGTTCTACTAATGAACTTTGATTTACAAGAAAATTAGGTCTATAATCAGTGATGGCATTCCGGGTACCATTCTAATTGGACCTTTCATTTTGGAAAAATGTTCAAAAGCATTAACGGCCTATAGGGAGGTCAAACATGTCATATCATAACCTTAAATATTTCATTTGATTCAATGTGAGAATTGTCCTTTCACATTGAAACCTTAATTTGGCTAAGAAGCCTTTTTTATCAATCAATCATTCAATCATTTCACAAGACTCCCTTAAACATAGGCATTTGCTTCATAAACTTTCATTTTGAGTCAAAATTTCAATTCAACTTCATTTCAACATAAGAAGACTAGGTGTGTTCATTTCATATAACTTTCAAATACATTTAAAAGAATACTTGTATGCATGAGAGTGATATAAATGCATCAAATCAAACATCTTAAAAATAACCCACCATATGCACTTTAAAACTATTTTCAAGCCTTCATATAAGTACCTTGATAAACCATCCATTTCATGTAAATAAGAATCAACATAAGTCAATATAGGTAATAAACTTCAAATATTCAAGAATCTATACATTTGGAATCGTTGTATGAAAATCCATAAAATTTCTCATCACTCGAAATTAAGAGTCAATATGCATATATATCAATAGGGGTAAATAAATCTAAAATATACCATAATCTATGCATTTGGAATCATTATGTAAAATACCATAAGATTTCATCATTTAAAAATTGATATACAAAGTTGAGACAACATTTGGGCTCCATGGGTGGAAGAACCCATGGATGAAAACCCACATACCTTAGATTGAAGCTTTTAAGAAAGTTTGATTTTTGGTCTTCAATGAGGAGCCTTGAATCCTTGAGTTTGATAGAAAAACTGGAGGGGATTATTTGAGAGAGAAGAGGATGAAGTTTAGGGTTCTTTGGAGAGGTGAAAGGCTGAAAAATGACTCCCAAACATGCCCAAGTTCGTATATATTGTTTAGGGAATTGTCCAACTTGCCCTTCAGCAAAGAAAATCTGGAAAATGGGCCAAAACCCTGCTGGCGCTATAGCTGGCGTGCTGCGCCAGCACCCAAACTATTAAGGCTAGTTTCGGGCGCTATAGTGGTGCCGAGCGCCACTACAGCGCCGGGAAATTTCTGCAGTTATAGTCTGTGGTAAAATGGTCATAACGTTTGACTCAGAACTCCAAAAATTACAATCTTAGTGGCGTTGGAAAGAAGACTCAAAGAACTTTAATTTGATAGGTTATGGTCCACACAATTCGTTATATAATAATATATATGGTCATTTGAAGTTGACCCTTATACAAACTCATTCGGAAACTTAGCTGAAACGAATTCTTTGGACTTAGCTTGGGTTTAGGGATCCCTTATGACCCTAAATCACATATAATACCCTTTAATTACTTAGGAATTGATCCTAACTCATGAATTCACTTTAAAGTCACAGAGTACGATCATATACATACATGAAAAATGCTACAGGTCTTGGCGTAGAAATTTTTGTGGTGTTACACTCTACAAGAACTCTATAGGACTCCATTGAAAGAATTCCAAAAAATTCACTCAAACTCTCCATCAAAACTCTCAAATTCTTTGGTTTTTTCACTCAAGGTATGTGGTATTGATTCATTGATTCTTTCATCCATGAAGCCTAATCAATTTCTCAAATTTTCTATTAAATTCAAGTATGGAATTTTATGGGTTTTATGATCTCTATTCCAATTGAATGAATTATGATTCAAAATTATGATTATGAGTCTATTTTAATATAAATTGATAGTTATCGCATTGAATTGATGAGTTTTTTCTTAAATTTTCCTATATTGATCTTTAGGATTCACGTTATGCATTATGGATATTTTCAATTATACTTTCAATGATATTATCTTTAACTATGTATGTGCTGATAGAAAATATATGATCATGCATGTTTTCAAGTCAATTTCATAATTTTCAAGTCAATTGATCATGTGTTCATGTTTTACCCTAATTTTCAAGTATGAATTATAATTATGTATTTCAACTATGATCATGAATTATAAGTATATTTCAAATCATTATTTTCATGCAAATTATGAAAAAGGTTACTTAGGGACCAATGTGGTGCCTTAAAGAAGATATGAATTATGTATGTATGAATTGTAATGTGGAAGGACAATACCCACATTGCACTTATGTAATGAAAATGAGTTACTCTATGATTTCAAACCTATGATCATGACTATGATATAAGTTCATTACGATTTTTATGCTATGTATGATATTCCGTTAGAAAATCACCATCAATACCTCGGTCTAGGTCCGAGATAATCCTTTGTTCTGCAATGTTAACAGAATCTTTGATAGGTAAAGGAGGCAAACAAAAAAGCTAAACATTTTTTTTCTTTCGCGCGAGAAGGAAAGCACTTTTGGGGGCTGACGGGATTCACCACAACTTATGACTTCGCCAATAGGGCACTACGAAGAACAAGAAGTTCTGAAGTTTAAGGAGAAATTTGTACCAGGTGATGTCGTTTGTTGTATTTTCATGTATGGGACAAAACCTAGTCATAAGTGTTCAATGCTTATGTTAATATAAAAAAGAAAGAATTTTTCGACAACTTTGTCCGCCGGTTTCAATATTCGGTGGATGATGTTTTAGACGGAGCAACGGCTAAATATGTTAAAGAACAGCTTATCTAGCACCGAGTGGATCTTGGGATAGACAT
Source organism: Solanum dulcamara (assembly GCF_947179165.1). Classification (NCBI taxonomy): domain Eukaryota; kingdom Viridiplantae; phylum Streptophyta; class Magnoliopsida; order Solanales; family Solanaceae; genus Solanum; species Solanum dulcamara. Next base: position 57,481,286 of record NC_077246.1, read on the forward strand.
TCTCTCTCATATTAAAGGCAAGAGACCCTTAGTAAGATCCCCTTGTCCCATAACTACGTGCCACCGTAGACTAAAGGACCACCCGTAGAAGAAGCATAATTCCTTAAGGGTCACCCATAGTTGAGGCTCGATCCTTTATGTAGCTTAGTGGATCCACTTAGGCATATTGGAGTCTACCTTGGCAAGTAGTCTCCCCCTTTCCTCCAATGTATGGGTAAATATTGGGATTCCATGTAATAGCTCACATGGTTTATGTCGGTTAGCAGACGCTCTCACAAATGTAAAAAGGTCTCTCTCTCAATGTACAAGGTATTTCTTACTATGTCTAAAATATCTTTCACCAAGACTATGGATTTCAAAATAAATTTTATCTCCTACATATGCATGGTCCTTTTATGTTTTAAATGACTAATCCTATCCTTTACTTTATATGATACTCTTATGGTTTATTATGCATTGATCCTTCTTATAACTACTTATGATTTTTTTACTACTTCTTCTATCATGCTATTTAAAATGGTCATTTGCACAAATATGGTTTTCTGTGCATTGTATTTCCTACACACTTAATACATTCCAACGTACTAACACATACTTTTTGCCTACATTATATCGTAATGTAGAGACGGACGCTCTATCCTCTTACCTTGGCTAGTTGGTGTTCCATTGAAAATTTGTGTGGTGAGTCCTCATGCTTCGAAGGCAACCCGAGTCATTCTTTCCTTTATTGTTGTTCTTAGAATACGATGATGTTTAAAGACTATTCTATGTAGTGTTATTACTTTCTTTGAGAGTGAGCTAGAAACATATTCTAGTCCCCGCCTATGTAGTCATGTAGAGGCATGTTGGACATATGTATAAGGAGTCTATGTTTTCATGATTCTCTTTAGTTGTGCTATATTCTTGGACTTTTGAGTTTTCGCTTATTGTTCACCTTATGTATGCTTATGATATGCTAAGAGGCTTGGTTGGGGTTTCTTCGTAAATCCTAATCGCCGTGTCACGGCTAGGCCCTAGTTCGGGTCGTGACAAAAATATACTGAGGGAGGTTCCAAGACTTCATTCCACGAGGTAAGACTACGGTTCGTGGTTATTTCTACGGGCCGTAAAAGTGGCTCGTGAAAATCACAGAAATTGTTGGATTTTAGAATATTGGTCTATGAATTGATCTACGGTCCGTAGAAAGTTCTACGACTCATAAACCAAGTTCGTTTTATATACTTGAAGAAGTTGAATTGCTAAACTTGATCTACGGATCAAGTCTACGACCTGTTGAATTTATGGCTCATAATCTTTGTCCGTAAATCTCATTCTTTTCTTGATTCTGAAGTTGGTTTCATCAGTCTCCTTTACAAGCTTTAATTCTATTTACGGGTCCTATACAGTGCTAGTAAAATATGATTTTCTACAGACTTAACTCCTTTTCCTAGGTCTTTTCCAATTTGATCTGAGCTAGAATATTTAGGAGTGTTACATAACATCACCTAGTTGCTGTCAAGATCAACTAGTGATGCATCAATCAAAACTCTTGACCTTGTATTCTCCAGCCTTTGAGATACACTATGATGTATATTCAATATACCAGTTGTAAATGTGGAAGAACCAATTTTTACCACATTTTGATTATCCTCAACAACCATCAATTATGATGTTTCAACAGTTGCCAAAGTTGAAACATGCCCCTGTTCTTTAATAGTCTATCCAGCTTTTTCGACGCGCGCACTCAGTACCCCCACAATGCCTTACCAAATTTGTGTTCAATACCTAAAGTAACTGATGATTTCTCTTTACCATTAGGAAAAAAATCCAACAATAGAAATACTTATTTGAACGTTGTCTGTAGGAACAATTTTATTTTCAACCATTGTTTTGATATTAACTAGATTATTTTGGACCTCAACAACATCTTGTGCATCTTTATCAGATGTGTTTCTCCGCTAACAAATCACAATTCAACCAGACTCAATATTGTTCTATAAACACAAATCTAGTAAAGCAAGAAATTAGAAGTCGATTAAATTTCCAAATACACAAAAACTAAACTGTAACACTGTAAAATATATTAATATGAAACAGGTTCTTTAAGCTGGTTCTTTGTATCAGCTGGACATCGATCTTCATTCAGAACTCTCTCAAATATTGCTGTTGCTTATCTGATTGTTTTGTGCTTTTACTGTCAGTATAAGTGTTGAGTCTCATTATGGAAGACGTTGTGCATTTATAGCTCTTGGTTGTGCTTTCCAATCTGCTAAGAACTCTTCCTTGACAAGGACTCCAGTTTTGTTTGGATACTTGAGTCTATACATCTTTGGACTACTTGTCTGAATATGCTTTGTACAGACTCGTGATCTTTTCTACTTGAGACTCTTTTACTCCATAGAGTCCTAACATGAGTTGGGCTACGGATGCTAGACCATATATTATCTACCTACTTCATGTACTTAATTAATTACTTTGTCAATCTTCAAAATATTCCCGAATCTAACAATTTTAATAGATTTGACATATCTTTAATTTAACATCATAAAATTTATTTTTATTTTTATTTTTTAAAATTTTGTATCAAATCAAAATAGAACAAATAAATTAAAACTGAAAAAGTAACATTTATTAGCATCTTAAATTTTATAGAATAAGGGGCAAGGGCTATTGGCTGCAAAACAGTGAATTAACCAGGGATGTGATTTATAAACCAAGCATTCGCTGATCCCTTACTGATTCCATAATCAGTGGCTTTTTTTTTTGTCACACTGACCACTGCTACATTAGTCCTGTTCTTCTGGCTATTTCATTTTAGTTTGATTGGCAGTCAGTAAAAGAGATAATGGTAAAAAAACACGGCGTGAAATGTTATTTTTTTTGCGAGTTTTCTAATGGAACTATCAGGTGTTAATGTTTTCTATTTGAACTATCACCAACTATTTATCAAACACAATTCGACTAATATCTGATGGTACGTGGTGCACACTCTCTTTTTATATGAAGATGGTGTCAAATAGCACTCCATGCTGATAATTAAATAAATTAATCGAATTTGCTTTTAAAAAAATTAATAGATAATGATAAAAACACACACTAGAAGTATCATCTTTTGTGATTTTCTTACCTAAACTATTAAACATATGCATTTGTTATATAAACTATCATCAAATATTTATTAAAATACAGCTCGGTATCTCTTTTCTTTATGACCTATTGTGTAGTCTGATGAACAGTGTTTTTATAATGTCAATGGGTCTTATCAACTGAAGAAACATGAAACTGCAGATAATAGGAACGGATAGAGGATATGTGATTTTCCTAACGCAAGAGACGTTGAAATGTAGAAGAAAAAGCAACCAATAACACCTGAGGAATGGTTTCTTGCTGTATAGTCCACAAACCACACATTTCTTGAATGATTTGATGTCCTTTGTCCTCACAAAAGTTAAAAAACTGTAGCAGGTATAGATCACAGTGGATTGCCTTTTCAAGTGTTTTGCTTCTTATAGTAGTCACTTGAATTATGAGCCACCATCACTAGCAGCTCCACCTACATTTGTCTTGTTGCTTGTGCTATTTCTGTGCAAAACAGGACTGATAATGGGGCCATGCCCTTTGGCTGACTTCAATTAATTACCAAGGCTCATTCTCTTTGTACACTAAGCTTCTTCTTTTTTTTCATTTAACCTTGTTTGTGTTCTTCTACTTATATTATATGCAAAAAAAAATGTTTCCTTTTAACATTATTTGTTAAAATTTTGAAGAACTTTGATAATCCTTTTCTTGCCACATTCATGTGGTTCTTAATTACTGAAATACTCCCTCCCACTACTAAAGACTTCACTATTTCTCCCATTACATTTTTCACTAAAAAAAATTCAATTGCTATTCCCACAGATTTTTTTATTGAATCGGTGTGAAAAAAATAGTAAATGTTTCATATGGTAAAATTAAGAAGTTTTTCACTATTTTAGTGATAATCTATTTTTCAGCATGCATGTTTCCATTGAGTAGGTTGGGTGGAAAATCATGTTTTATAGCATAAGTTTTTTCACTGATTTGTAGTGGAGAAAACTTTGTTACTAATAGTGTTTGTCCAATTTTACTTGTTCAGTATTGACTTAGCACACTTCTTGAGGAACAATAAATAAAATGATAATTTTATTATTTCATGCTTTGAATATAATAAATTCAATGCTTTAGGAAATGACTATAACGGTAAATTAGGAACTAAGTGATAAACTATATCTTGATTTTCTATACTTGACAAAGAAAAAATAGACATGTATTTTTAGAGACTACTGGTGTTTTCGCTTTCATAGATTTTGATTCAAATTAATGGGAACACATGACGTTATGCATGCAAACTTTAGTGTCTTAATTAACTGAGATTATAGTGTAACCAAGATGATATATTCAACTCATTTGCATTCAGGTAAAAGAGAACAACATGATGAAGGAAAAACATGGAAAATATATCCAGCTCACTCTCCTTTCCTCTCTGAATCCACAAAAGTTAGTCATAATTTCAGAGAAGCAGATTAGTAAAAACTTCTATGTGTTGGATTGGTTTGATGATTCAGCCGTAATACTACATGGAACGTCGTCCAGGTTGCTGAAAGCATCGAAAGGACTGTCAAGTTGAATGTCTGTAATCAATCGACGAAGGTCAGAAGCCTCCTCCTTGAGCTGTATATTCTCTTGAACAATTTTTCCATGAGATTCTGAGACTTGATTTAACTTATTGATCAGATTATGATTCTCTGTTCGAAGACGATGCACTTGAAACCATAACTCATCAAGGTGCCTCTGCTTCCTCATCCTTGATCTTCTAGCTGATTCTCTGTTAGATATCATTCTCCTCTGCTTTCGTTCATCGATGATTCTATGTTGTTGTTCCTCTGATTCATCAGAGGTTGAGTTACTGCTGATGCATGATGGTGGTGTACTCATCAACTCTTGAATAGGAAAAAAGGCCTGATAGTCATTGTTAGAATTTGTTAGGAATGTGCTGAATTGAAATGTTGGTAAGTTTTTGTGCATGAAGGTGTAATCAATAGGAAGTGATGAGATGTTTTCTGGAGCTAAATAGTGGATTGTTGCAGTCTCTGATGAAATCATGATCAATTGTATTTGGAAGAAGGTTTAGTTTGCAAATAAAGATATTAAGGTTGAAGTTATAATGGTCAGGTTTTATAGGAGCACAAGGCTTGAGAAGTGGGCCAAGATTCAGCCACAATGAGTTAACTGTACTGTGAGAAGCTGATGAAAGCAGATAATAGAAGTATGCATAATAAAAGAAGGTATAATATATAAATGTGCTATTTAATTTAACATTATCTGATATTTATGTTTTTTAATTTTGAGCATGTACAATAGTGCTTAAACTTGTGTAGAGTTGAACAAATAGACACAGGCGGCCTACTCGGTGTCCTAAATGGAAATTCGTATCCTACGTGGTGTCCATGCCACGTAGGACGCATGTGCCTAATTGTTCAATTTTATACTAGTTTAAGTACTTATTTATGTACATTCAAAATTTAAAGACATATATGTCAGCTGAATCCAAGTTAAAATACAGATTTTTGTATTATATTATGCCATTGAAAAGAATAGGCATCAACTCTGCCTATATGTACAACACACGATGCGAGCAAAGAAGTCTAGATAAAAGAGGAGGGCTATACTAAGGTGATGACTAATCCAAACATAGTTAAACTACGAAAATTAAACATATAACCAACCCCAACTGTTTGATAGCAGATTTGGTTTTAAGTTTTAGATAGGCATAATAGATAAATGTGTCTTTTAACTTGACTTCAACTATTTTGGGTGTGCACAAATATGTACTTAAATTTGTATAAAGTTTAACAAGTATACATATGTGTCATATGTGGCCAATTTGTGTCCTACATGATATCTTATGTGTATATGTCACCTAGGACATATGTGTCTACTTTAATTTTACACAAGTTTAAATATCTACTTATGCACGTCTAAAGTTGAAGAACATATATGCTAGTTGAGATCAAATTAAAGGGCATATTCCTATATTATGCCTTCCAGATAAATGGGGGAGTTGTGGTTAGTTGATGACGAACCTAAAAATATATAGTTAAAAACTATTAAAATAATTTTTATAACCTACCCAACTAGTATGGGATTGAGGCATAGTTGATGCATATTTAATATAGAAAGAGAAGGCATTATGTAAATGCATATCATGTATGACCATTTAATGCATGCATATCATTGATGAGATCGTAATGAAGGTTGAGTTTTTGGATAATTGTGGAACAGTACATGTAATGGTGCTTACAAGGAAGAAAAGTTTGTGATGATTGGGACAAGAATTATTTAAACCCGTGATTGGTATGGAAGAAGTAGAAGAAGAAAAACAGTTCTAAAGTCAATCGTAGAATTCAGAAACTATATGCAATTTGAAAATCATAATTAAAGTCTCACAGCCAATAGCAATTATGAATTGATGACGAAATCTAGGTCAATTGATGAAAAGTTATAAACTATTTAAAGCATGAAATTTTGATGATTACTTTAAAAATGATGAGTCGAAAGGCACTTGAGATTGAGATAGAATGGACCCATGAAAAAAATTAAATAGTCTATGTTATAGTATTATATAGGTATCACAGTATTCTTTCTAGCTTTTATTCAACTGGCCATAATTAGCTAAATTATCCTCCACACAGTTGAGAGCATAATTAAACAGAGAATAAAGGGTCAGGTTTTTCATAGAACTGTAAGAAATTGAATAAATTTGTTCTTCCTTAATAATTAAGTTAAATATGTCTCTGTCATTATTAATTGAGGTGAAGTTTCCTCTAAACTATGTGAAAAGGAATAAATGTGTCTTTAATTTTTTACAGCTTTAATGAAGGATAAATTGAATTTTTCTTGAAGTTCTAAAAAATTCAACCTTTATACATAGTTCCAAAAAATTTGACCCTTCCTCCTAATTTTGGGCCCTAATTTTAAGTTTTTAAATTATTTATTTATCATCTTCATCTTCTCTTTTCCTTTTCTTTCTCTTTAATTTCTTCCTCTCTTCATCACCACTATTAAAAGCATCAAATTACATTAAAATATCAACATCACGAGATCGATTTTTCTAAAAATGCAACCTCAAAGTAGATCACAAAATGCTTTATCACTTTTCAAAAGTGACCTTAAGAGGTTACAACAAACCAACCTCAGAAGGTCAGTTGTTTGAAATTATTTTGAAGAAGTATCGACTTCAGGAAGTCGGTTTCAAAATCACACTACAATTATATAATGCACTATTCAATAATATAACCCATGTCTTAAATATTTCAACTATCAAACCATTAATGCTTATTTATTTAAGATATTGATTTTGTTTATTTATACTCTTTAAAATTCATCTTTAGTGCGGAAACAACCAACCTTAGAAGACGGTTTCTTTCTTTCTTTCTTTCTTTATTTTTTTGCTTTTGCAAAAACCAACGTTAGGAGGTCGGTAGTTTGAGAAAAAAAATTATTAAAAATGAGCTCAATTTTTTGATATATATAATTAATTTTTTTAAAAAAATACCTTTTGAGTTCAGTATTTTTCAAAAATACATAAATAATTTTTTAATCTAAATAGAAATCGACCTCCAAACATAGGTTTTCACTTTTTGGATTTATGAAACTAAAAAATCAATATTTTTTGACTCATATGATTCAAAGGACGAAAATAGGTGATTGACGATAGAGGTAGTGGTGCATAAAGAAAAAAGGAATAAAAAAGTTGTATAGCCCTATAAGGGTTAAATTATATTTCTTTTCTCTCTCTTTGCACCACTACCTCTACCAGCAATAATCACTCTGGCTTCCTTTTTTGACTCATATACGACTATACACCTACATTACTATATTGCATGTTCAAGTCATCTAACGCATTCCCAAGCGAAATGCAAAAGCCATACTCTTCTCTTTATAGTAACATAGTTGAACTCATTCAGAGGTAACTCGACTGAAACGAAGTGGTGTACATGGTCGTCTTAACCCCTAGGCCACTAAAGTCATTACTTGGGGCCCCATATTTTTGGGGGGCCCCATTTTAAAAAATAAAGTACTTATACATATATTTTTTTAAAAATCATATGTACTTCTATTTTTTTTTTTAAAAAAAGTATGATTTAAAAAAATCTAACATTTAAAGGGCCTATTAGTTTCCACTTTTCTAGAAAAATAGAATAATTTTTCTGAACAGTTTCCTTAAGTGGAAATTGCACTTCCTTATATATCTCCTAATAATTTGAGCTTATGTTATTATTTACTTTATATTCATCACTTTTATTCGCTATTTTATTATTTTTATTTTTAATATTGAACTCTCTCCTACAAAACTTATTGAGTTACTGTTGCTTACAAGTTACAAAAAAAGGCAGTCCGGTGCATTAAAGCTCCCGCTATACGCGGGGTCCGGGGAAGGGCCTGAGTTGCTTACAAGTTACAAAAGAACAAAATTTACTTTTTGCTATTTTTAAAAAATTTCAACAAGTGCAACAAACCAATAAGTAATCATTATATTGAAGAAGTGCAACACTATTTTGATATATTTATATCAACTTATCAAATTTTTGAGTCAGGTAATTATTCTAACTTTATTTTATAGTTTTTCTTGAAAAATTGTTATTGTTGATATTCTTAGTTCATAAGTGTCTATATTCTTGTTTTAGTTATTATTAAAATTTATTTAATTTAAATATATCAATTAGAAAATATGATCCGATTTTACGAAAAGAGAGAAAACTTGAAGAATTAAATAAATCCCAAAAGGAGTCCTTGAGAGATTTTTAACAAACAATAAAAATCTTGAATTGAAAAATATGGAAGGATAATCTTCAAATGAACAAGTCAGCAATAGAGTTGGGTTAGACGATATTAACATCCAAGAAGAGTATCTAGAAGAAGTTGGTGAAACATGTGACATAGTCCCGATATTCAAGAACCCCTAAATAATTTAAATAGTTGCATCCCTAAAAATAAATGTGACGATCTTTCTTTATATATATATATATATATAAAACTAATTAAATAAATAAATATTAGCGCTCCTCTCTAAAGTTTGGCTTTAGGCCCCCTATCTTGTTGAATCGGCCTTGGTGGTGTAGATGGTGGTGGGGTGAATAGAAAAGAAAATTAGGAGAAGAAAAAATAATGATGGAGGCGATAATGACAATGGTAGTGGGGAGAGACAAGAAGGAAGGAAGAAGAGAGGATGATTGGTAGTAGAGATAGTGGCGAGAAGAGAGAAAGGAGGGACAAAAAATAATTTTAAAACTCAAAATTAGAAAAAAGGGTCAATTTGTTTTGAACTATGCAAAAGGTTCGGATTTATCTTCCGCTTAAATCCGTTTTAAAATAAGGGAATATTTATTCCTTTTAGAACAGTTCAGGTTAAAATTTGACCCTAACTAAATAACGGTGAGGATATATTTGATCCCAAATATTCACGGAGTGCAAACCTATTCCATTTTGCATAGTTTACAGAGGCAAATTAACCCTTTACACATGCTCTCTCTAGTAACTTAACATTTTAAATGAGATGACCACACACTTAAATATGGTATCTGAGTAGGCAGAAAACCTGAGATCGAATATCACAACCACTACGACAAATGAAAGAATTAGAGGCAATTATAATATTAATATTTATAACCAAACACTCCATATAAATATCACAAAAGTTTTAGTGTTGATGCAATGATATTAACTCACTTAATGGGTTTGTGCCGCAGGTGTTGAACGATCTACTCTACACAGGTGTGGGCTTACAAGGCTAGGGCACTCACTTATCCCTAAATATTTTTGTTGCAATACTAAAAGAAAACTTTATTTCCATTAAATATCTCGTTTGTTGTAGTGCATCCATTATAGAAAAATAATAAAAAAACTCACATGCTTAACCTATGAAAAAGGAATTAAGCTCGCACGTAAATAAACGCATTCAGAATCTAATTAAGTAAATAAAATTGTGTTATCACACACTTTAATAACCACAAGATCAATTGGCTTACATTTAAGTGAGCTTCTTTGGTTGTTACCCTTGTCATGATTTTCATCCCCACTCCCAGTGCATAAGAACAAAAAATAAATAAAAGCCTAGTGCGAAGATCTTTTGCTGATGCATATAGTTTGAATAAAGGCTGAATTACATAATTGAACTTATTATTTGTATGAGAGGTTGATCCTATGAATTGGTTTTGTGACCTCCTGATCATAGGATGACAAATATTGTTGATGCACCAAAAAGGATAGGACAAATCTTTTCGCATGCAACACATCAAATAAATATATATATATATATATAGTTATTACATAAATTTATTATAAATATATTTATGATGTTATGGTGAATGTCTACTTTTTTTTGAGAAAAGTTAGGAATGCTAGTTAGAGACCAAGTAAGTTTTTCCCTATAAATAAAGGTATTATCTTCACTGTAAAATTATACCTCAAAAGGAATAAGAAGTATTCTATCTTCTCCCTATTTTATTGTTTTGCTATTTTATAGTCTCATAACACGATATTATTATGAGAATCTACCATACAAATCATTTAATTTAAAAGGGGGAAAGACATGCACAAAACTACTTGGCAATTGTAAAATAGGTACTGGATGGCTTCACATGTGCTGGGTAGCTTGATCCTGATCAATGGAGAGGCTTGGAATAATATGTAATGTCTAATTTCTTGAGAAATTACTTTTATACCTTCAATTATCATTTCGGTATTTCTCTTAGCATTATCATGCTTATTATGTGTTGCGAGGATGGTTAGCATGATTTTCGATGCGACCGAGGTGAGATTTTAGTTGTTTTGAGCCTTTTGAATTGAGTTATATTGAAATGATTGATTTTGATCAGTATTTCATGATCTGAGCATCGGATGATGATTCTGTTAATTCTGTTGAATCTGGAATATCGAGTTTGGTCTAGTAGGATGGTTGGTTAGAGTCACAATACCTTTTTGGATGTTTAGCTAAAAAAATGAGTTTTTGGTCTAAAAGGGGTCAGAGGATGTATTTTGTCATAATAATCTTTTCTTTGGAAATCCAACAACTCCATTGAGTGCAAAATGTCGAATTTAGTGGGGTTAGCATATCTTATTTATTTTTATCGAATCCCGAACGAATTCCGAGGGTCGGTTTAGAGACTTTAAAAAGATAGCAAAATCTGCATTTTTTGGTGCTGATGCAAGTTGACCGCGGTCAACGATCAAAGCACGGTAAAGGGCCCTTTTGACTAAAACAACCCATATTTCAATACTTCTTTCCAATTTCATATTTTTGACATTTCGCGAGCTAGAAAAATTCGTTTGAGGTGATATTCGATGCAGTTTTCTCCTATAATCATTGGGTCATATTTTTAACCATATTTTACTCATTTCCAAAGAATATCTCTTTCATAATTCATGATTTCTATCCACAAAGTGGAGATTTTAAGCCTCAAAATAGAGAAATTGAAAATTATTGATTTAAAGGTCGATTTGAAATTGGTTTTCATTGATTTTTGGGATTGAAGGTCCTGTATTATGGGTAAACTGATTTTGATAAATATTTTTCAAAATTTCTGGTTTTAAACCGCATTTCAACTGAGATGTCTTTGGATTTTTTTTCCTAAAGTTGAAAAAATGGTTTTTACTCAATTTAAATATCGATTTAGACTCGTTCTCAGTTGGGTCCTCACTCATAGACTCTTTTTCACTTGCGGAACATGAATCTATAATATAATTCTGATTTTTTTACCCTTTTTTGATTTCGATGATATTTTTGGGATGATTTTTACCCGATTTCAAATCATAGTAATAGGGATATTTGTTGGAATTCACTTTGATAAGTACTTTCTATTCTTAATAGTTGAGAATCATTTTGGGACTGTGGATATAGGAAAAACATTAATTGAGTGATTTTAAGTGAAGATTCGGCTCTTGAGGTAGGTTTGACTTCTCTTTCTGTCAGACTAGGTTGGTGATAGTTAATCATGCTTATAAATTAGACTATGGGATGGAATCATAGCATGAGGTTGAGATATTAAAAACTGTTGAGTATATATATTTCACCCGTATGCATGCTTATTATTATTATTATTATTACGCCCGTGTGGGGGCTTAATATTGTTATTATGCCCGTGTGGCGGCTTATTATCATTATTTCGCCATTGTAGGGTCTTAATTGCTTACTTTCACCCGTCTGGGAGCTTATTTGTGTTATTTTGCTCATGGGGTGTGTGTGTGTCATTGATGATATTATTTACTTTGAGACCATGTTTTTCATGAGATTTTCTGAGTTAGGGGTTTGTGTTGACATTTTCACATTCTTTACATGAGATTGTCCGAAAGAGAGGTTTGAGTTGATTATTCTAGCATGTTTAACTTGAGATGCCCGATTTAGGGGGCTTGATTTGATATTATTATTTCTTAAAATGCTAGGAACGTATTTCAAATGTTAAATGCATCTTTAAAATGGATTTTTTCATTATTTTTGTCATGTATGTGTATACCATGATTTACCGAGTTTGGAGATTTTGAATTCTTTTAGCATCTATTGAATTGATTATGCCTTCATGTTGGATTTGTTATGAGCATGAAAGTGAAACATCTTATAAATCCTTGACCACGGGCTAGGTGGCAAGCAGATCAGATATTGATATTATTAGATTTTAGTATATGAACTATGAGTCCCAATAGGTCATTATCTTGGGAGTTAAAGCTTGACAAGGTGTGCATGACAGGTTGTGCAATATCTTTGATTCCACCAAATCATTCTATTATTTCATTGCATTTCATTGGCTAGCCTTGTCTATTTTTGTAATTAGCTTTTCGATATGAAAATTTGTGTGTAGCATTACTTGTTTACTTTAATCATGTTGTTATATATACAATTATGAAACTAATACCGATTTAAGACTTTTCTAAATGCAGGTGGAAGTGTTCCATAGTTTATTTTATAAGTATTTGGTTATCTACTTTATGCTTATTCAATCAAGCCTACTAAGTACAAGTGGATCGTACTCATACCTACTTTTGTAACTTTTTGTTGCAGCTCTTGTATGAGTGCTACTTGAGATGCCTAAATTGATCGTACAATGTTTGAGCTTCGAAGTTGTGGTGAGATCCTCATTTAGGTCATCTGTAACACCTCAGAAGTCAAAAAAATTGGTTGGAAAAGAAAATGTAAAAGTTGTTGGTGCAACTGGTTCTATGACCCCTTTATACGGACCGTATAAGTTTGTACGGGTCATAGGAAACAGTTGTGCAATGATTTTTATACTGGAGAGAAATTTAAATTTTATAGAAGGGGGTCTGCAAGGCGACCTACGGACCGTATTGTCATGATTCAAAACTGGGTGTGATGATACTTATCCTGTTCCACCATGGCAAGTCAACCTAGACCCAACAAAATCGAAAATAATGCAGAAGACTTAAATAATTTTAAATAGCTCCTAAAATCTGGTTGTCACGTATACAAGCCTCTGATACAATGAAAATGAAAATAAGTACAAGTCTCAATATCTTTATTTCTCAAATAGAACAAAGCATAATAAAAAGGGACAAGGGAGATCGCCAGCATCAATCAACTATCTCTCAAGTCTCCTCAAAAGGCTCGATGAATAGGAAAGACTCTAACTTACTATCCGGGCTCAAAACCAAGCATGGAGTGAGTTCCAGCAATAGGTACTCAGCAAGTCAATTAACAAAACCGAGTAATCTAATAAAATATTAGAACTTCTTTCATCACAATCGAACCTCCTCAACCGCAAACCTACACAAAAATTAGCCTAATCTAGAGTACACAATTCATATGGCACATAGGTCAACAATAGCTCTGTAGCATTATCAATTAAGTTACATCAATGTCAAGTATGTCAGCCACAGAGACAACAAAGGGTATGTACACACTTCACGATGACAGATATGATGTAATGCAATGCAATGCAATGTCAAGTAAAGTGATACATGTTTGTCCTAATGATACACATCTGGTGAGTAGCAGGCCGAAACTCATGGGGGACGCACAAGGTCCATGTATCCACCGAAACTATTTCCCTTTGGCATCAATATCAGTCGTTGAAACCATTTTCCTTTGGCATCGCTGAAATCATTTTTTTTGGCATAAACAACAATCGGGTCTCATCACAGTATTCTAGAACCAATGCAAATAGGCAAGTTCGTACAAGCAATGAGAATATGATGATGTTCACATCAACAGTAACAACATTCACATCATTATAGTCATCAAAGTCTTTATTTCATTACCCCTTATCACATGATTATGATCAATTAGTGAGCAAGTATTTTCAAGTCAATTTTCATAATCAACAATGAGCAAAGGACAATTTCATCAAGTTCATAATCACATTAAGGCTATCATATCATTTCATCAAATTCACATCAAATCCAAGTGAAGAGGTTCACATTTTCGATCGTAATCATAGCACACATAGTCTATTATTACCCTGATCTTTCATTAAGCAAGGTCTACATGATTAACATTCCAAACCTTATTCTTATTACTCCCTGACACACATACAAAAGCAAGTTCAAGTATTCTACAAGATTTACGAGATTTTAGAAGTTTACTTGCCTTAGCCAATATCACGATCAATCACTAACTTGAGCCTTCCCCTTCTGAATATAATTTGAACCACTACAATCTACTCAAATAATGATTCACAATAAATACCAAAACTAACAACACAAAATCATGAAAATTGAGAAAACGGATCAAAACTGCTCAAAAATCCAATTTCGAAAATGGGGTTTAAATCTGGAAATATTTACATGAAAATATTTGTTGAAGTATTTTCAAATCAATGGTGTAAACCAATTTGAAATGGAGTTGAAATGAGTTCATAATCATCAATTTTACTAAAATTCATGTTCTTGAGAAAGACTCTCATACCCGAATCCAAAACCCTTACTAAAATCTAAAATATTTCTTGAAAAATATCTTACCCATGTTTAGAAAGGTTTCAATATGAAATTTTATCAAAAATGGAGTTAAAATTGACCTTGAAATCTTCAATTTATCAAAATTTAACTTTACCCAAAATCTCAAAATTATACACAGTTAAAATGATAAAAATAATCAATGAATCAATAAGTTTATGCTAAAATCAATTTATCCATAACATATGGATCCTAAATATACCCTTTTCATAAAAAATGAAGTCCGAATCGATAAAGCCCTAATTTTTCCAAGAAATTTACGAATAGGGGAAAAAACCAGATGGAGATATCATGAGAAAATGTCGAATTAGGTACTGTTTACTAACCCCATATTATATAGAGAAGAAAGCTACAAAATCACTCTATTTTGAACTCTAAAACATCCGACATGATAAAAATACCAAATGAATACAGTCTGAAATTTATATACCTATATAGCTCTATTTTGCACTAGAAAACTACCAACTTAAATTTTCACTAAAAGAGCCGTAACTTTCTCATATTGTAGCGAAATGACCCGATTCTTTTTTCTAAATGTCTTAAATAATGATACGGACATGTTCGTTCAATTAAAACTCAATTTCTTGCTTGTTTGGTCAGTAAAATATTGTTTCAACTCGATAATAATTATTTCATATTTTGCGATAAAAGTCCAATCTCGGTTTACCAAAGATGCACCAAAATTTGTAGATCAGTCCTATAATTCATTATTAGAATTTTAGAAGTTTCAAAATAATTATTTAATCCTTAAAACTAATAATGAACCTTTTAGTTGGAACAATTTGCTGAAACAGGGCCAAAGCACCCAAAAAACTTAAAAACTCACCAAAAACTCATCCAAAACTTCTCGAACACAAACCAAATATGCTACTAGCTTGAAAATGATATTTTAGACTCAATGGAACCATCATAATATGAATTCGAGGTCTCCTTGAACTGAAATCCAATTAGTCACAACTAAACTAACTTTAGGCCTAAAAATATCAAATCGGACTTGGGACCTCTAAAATTTTAACCAAGACCACTCCTAGGCATAAAATCATCTCCCAAATCCAAAGGAGTCATTAAAATTCCATTCCGAGCATTAGAACTCTGAATGCAGAACAAAGTCAACTCTATGATCAAAAATTCAAGAATTTCCAACTTAGTACCTCAAATCCACGTTACAACTCCAAATCTAATTCTGACAACTTTTCTAGACAAAATTCTATATTCCAGAGCTGATGGAATCAATGGAATTCAATTTTGAGACTCGTAGCTCTGATTAGTATCAAAAATCATTTTTGAACACTTTAAGCCTTTTAAATCTCAAAACTTCCAAAAACTCAACTTTTCAAAGAATTTCCCAAAACTAATTTCGAGAACTGATCGATCATATATCAAAGAAACTACTAGGAGGAGTAAAATGGTCATTTTATAAAAAATACCAAAAATAACCTACAGGATCATTACACATAGTCCTACAGTCTGTAGAAGGCCATCGTGGTAAAGACTTGAGGGTTGGGAAATATCAAAACTTTAGAAGTTCATATACGAGCCTACCTACGGATCATATAAGGTCTTATAATCTGTAGGAATGATCATCGATGGAGATTTAGGGAAGTTGAGTTTTGAACTTGTTCAGGATGGGAGGATTGTCACAATCCAAGCTAAACCCTAAGTGTGACACGGCGATAGAATCCCAGAGGACCTCAACCAGGACTCTTACCATATCATTCATGAGCATACATAAGGTAAATAAGCAAATAAACTAATCATGAAATCAAAAGTAAAGTCTCAATGGGAATATCTCAATAAAGGAGAAAAGACATCAAAAGATGCGACAGTATAGGCTCCATGAACATCTAACATGTATTTACTAACTAGATAGGGGCATAAGACAAGATCATAGATCACCCATGACCACATAAGATAATGAAGTAATCAACTAGAAAAATGAAGTAAGTGTCATGTCCTTGAACTGTGAGGACTCACCAATAGTACAAACGTAATAGCTCTAGCCATGAATGAGAGGGTAAGTGTGAGCGTTGAATCCTAAATTATGATACAATATAGGCAAAAATATGTGTTAGTATATGGAATGCACTAAGTATGTGAGAAGTATGCATAAGCAATAAATATAGGACATAATCAATATGAATCTTGAGATGCAATACCAATATCTTAAAACATAAGTAAAATCATGAAAATATTAAAACATCATAATCATTGGTCAATTCACCAAAACATCATCATCATGAGAATTTCATAACTTTACTTTAACTAGTATAGGATAGGACCGTTAACTGACGTATAAGATTATTCGAGCTATAACATGGAATACGATGATCCCTACATCGAGAAAGGGGAGGCTAGTTTCCAAGGTACATTCTGTCCAACATTATCATTATTAAGCTCTATATGTGGATTCACAAGCTAGGACATATTGGCAAACCTACGGTGGCAAGATAGTTTAATGGACTAGAGGTTGTTACTAAGGCTTAGGTCGAGTCCCCACCTCAAATTCCTCTCGGTGATAAGTCAACATCCCATGTAATACATGTCATATCATAATCATACATCATACTTGGCATCAATCATAAGCCTTTACATAATCATAATTCATAAACTTTTTCATAGGAATAGATCATTGTCATGTGATTCATGTAATGTGGTGTTGTCATTCCATCATTACAAATCCTTTTCATAGAAATATCATTAGGGTCTTAAGTCACCTTCTTCATTAAGGATCTTAAGTCACCCTTTCGTTAACTTGCTTGAAATATCATTAAAACATTACTCAAGACCTTTCATAAGTAATTGATAAACCTTGAAAATAGTTCATAAAGTTTTCATTGAAATCACTTGACATTCATAATCATAGCTTATACTTGAAATTAGGAGAGAAACATGAATACATGATTAATTTACTTAGAAATCATGAAATTGGATTGAAAACATGCATGATTATATACTTTATGTCAACCCATACTTAATTCATGAAAATAATATTAATTCATAGCATGATTTAATCAATAGTCAAAGAATATATCATGAATAAGAAGACCCAATGCAATCATATTAATAGGGTTTTTTGAATAGAAATTATAGAGAGCTTTGGAGGAAAACTTGAGACTCCATGGGTGAAAGGTAACCATGGATGAAGTCCCACATACCTTAGCCTTTAGAAGCCCTAACTTGAAGAAACTAAAGCTTGATATTGAAGAAAATCCTTAGAATTTACTTGAGGAAGAAGAAGACTTAGAGAGCACACTTTTAGAGAGAAGATTTTTATTTTGAGTGTTAGGGTGAGAAAGAGAGGGTTAGAAGAGCTTAGGATAGTTAATAGTCTAGAATACAATCCCAAAATACTCCTAACTTAAAACTGGATTTAGGTAACTAAATGGACCTCCACCACAACCCGTGATGGACAATACGGGCCGTGGTCATATACTTGAAATTCTGGACAAGGTCTTGGAAAGGGTGTCTCACCACGAGACCCACCATGATGGTGGTCGTCCGTGGCGTTAGACTTGGACTAGGATTCTTAGGGTCTAGGGAGGTGTCAACCACGAAGGGAACCACAACTCATAGTACTCACCACTGATCATGGTCCCTGTTATGAACCTTTTCCTTGCAAACTTGAGCTTTAAGACCTCTACCACGGTAGCTCACCATGAGTAGTAGTGAGGAATACGGCCCGTGATGTCCTTCGTGGTCCTCAACTGGTGCCAAAAAGCTGAGTTTTCTGGGGAAACTTCTTTGAACCTTTTTTTTTGACTTTTCAACTTCCGGGGTCTTACAAGGATCTACGATTTATTGAATATTTTACGGATCGTAAAAGGAACCTCTAAAAAATTGGACCTTCAGTTCTTGGGTCTATGGATGATTTTGTATGATTCGTATATAGGCCTACAAGCCGTAGAAGGGTCCCTAGACCTTGGATCAGAAACTTAGAATCTCAGGGTAGTTTCTACGGACGGGTATCTAGCACACATAGACCAAATTGTAAGTCATTTTTTTTATTATTTTAATGCCTAATCTATGTCATTTTATACCTATTCCCAAAACCTATAACTATTCTTACCCTTCAAAATCTACCCATTCCCTTTCATTTACTCAAAATCCCTAAGGCTCTCAAGAAAATTCTCTCTCAAGGTCTTCTTCTTCAATCAATCTATGGTTTCAAGTTTCAAGTCTCCTTCTTAAGTTTCAAACCTTGAATTCATTATGGTATGTAGGAATTTCATCCATGAATCTTTTTTCATCCGTGGAGTCCTAAAGAGTCTCCGATTTCACTTTATGATATCTTTCTAAAACCTAGGGTTTTGATAATTTTACATTGGGTTCAATCAATTATGGTTTTTATGAAAACAAGGTTGCATAATGGTGAGGTATTCTCATCCTGAAGAATTTTCATGATTTTTCTATGAACAAGCTTATCATGATTTAGATGCTTAGATAAGTGTTGTTATGAATACGTTATGAAGCATGATCTGTTAAAGGAACTATTCTTATGTTTCTAGTATTTATGATGAAAATGGTATTACTATATTCTTTCGATTTTCAAAACTTATGATATGTTATGTATGACTATTGTTGTTTAGAGTATCACCTAGTACCGAGTTGGACTAGTGATGATTCCCCTGGTCTCAGAACTACATGTCCCCGTAGGATGTCCTAATTGGACAAATAAGCTTAGGCTAGTGGATCCACATATAGCTCATGTTTATGGTCCTTACCTGGTAAGTAGAAAAACCTCTTTTCAGTATAGGAAAGACACTGGATTCCATGTTATACCTCACATCATTTATGTTGGTTAATGGTATCTCTCACTTATATTATGTTATGATTACAATTTTCTTATGAGTTTTGCATTGACCATAATTCATGTTTCTAACGATGTTTTAAAGATTTTTTTTTTCATGTTTTAGCTTGGTCATTGCATTACCATATTTTATCTCATGCATTGCACATTCTCCATACTCAGTACATTCTATAGTACTGACCACATATTTTTTTTGTTCATATTATTTTATAATATAGGTCATGACGCTAAACATCAGGCCTTGATTAGTATAGGCTCCTCTCTTCTTTCAATGTTGATAAGTCTTCATGTTCTGAGGACGTTCATATTTGACTTGTTCAGATTTGATTTCAGTTTTTTTTATGTTAGAAATAGTTAGAGACATGTTCTACCATCTCGTCTGTGATAGAGGTTTTTCAGACATTAGATGGTTCCACAAATGTTGAGTTGTATTTAATTTTATTATTATTCCAAATTAGATTATGTTGGGCTTATCTTTCGCTTTATGATTCATTTGTGTATATTGGTTGCTTTCGTGTTATGCTTATGCTAAGAGGCTTGTTTAAGATCTTTTGAGATCCTATTCATTGTTTTATGTCTAGGGTGTAGCTTGGGTCGTGACATCATAATTCAAGCTTCATCTTTCATTTTTGTCTTTATATATATTTCAAAGACAAGTGTTGAATTTTGAATTCAGATATTGTATTAGAATGCTTATTAATGCTTATGATATCAAGTTATAGGGATTTGTTTATTGCATCTTGATTTTTCTTCGTTTATGGCAGGCCTGACTTCGTTCTAGAAGTCTCATATGTGTATTTACCTTCCTTTCTGCAATATTTGAAATAGTTCTTAAGTTGGATTTTTCCACTTACACAACAGGTTGAACTTAGGGTGTGTGTTATCATTACCTTAATTTTTGGATTGTGACAAAATATTGTTAGCCTTCATATGTTTAAGAAGAATTACAAGGAGGCCTTTATTGCATTTAAGAAAGTTTTGAAGTTCAAGTGAGACAGCTCGCAAATGTGAAAAAAAATTAGTTGCATTTCCACATATATTGAAAATTTCAATTAGCTTCATTAATTTCAAGAATGGTTGAATTTATATACTAATTATTTAGTTTTGAAGTGGTGAAACACTTTTTAAAAGTGAAAGGTGTTACATCTTGAGACAAATATTGATAAGATGTTGGGTTTAAATCTTATTAATTTATAGTCTTAGATGTTTTTATATGAATAAGATGTTGGGTTAAATTTCTAATCCACCATAGTGATGATATAATGATGACCAAGGCAAAATAATATGCTTTTAATAAAAATTCATGAAACTTTTCCCAATGAATATGCTTCATTCTCTGAAGTGAATGTGGTAGTAGTGCATAATATGTCTAAAAAGAAGACAAGTGATTGAATAATGCACATGAATATGGAATAAGGTATAAGTTATCATAATTTGATATGCTCAAATGATTAATTTAATTAATGAAGAATGAGATTTTTTGATAAATGGTACAAATACAAATCTATTTCTTGAAGTGAATATGATAATATTTAGAAACACTTGTCAATACGGACATACATTTTATTGTGATGGGATCACGAATCACCTCTAGAAGAGGTAGAGTATTTAAGAAGCAATAAATCTGAAATTTACTCCTGAAGTAGTAAATATGAAATATATTCATGTAATAGTAAATAAAACAAAAGAGGCATACTATGGTAGATTTAAAGTTTACTAGTACAAATAAGCTTATAAGTTGACATGAATTTTTTTTCATCCAGAAGATATGCATATTAAATATTCAATATATATTGAAGAACTAGTTGATTTTTCAAGAATTCATTATGTTGGTTGTTCTTATGATATGTTGATGGGATCAACTAATATTGGGACTAAATCCCATAAATTCTAGAAAATATAAAAGGTGAATATGGGCTCATTCACTTGTCATGAGATATGTTAAAGAGATGCATCTATAAGATGATCACATATGCGTTTATTATCAACCTTCAGTTTGACATTCACAAAATTGCTTGTGCAAAATAATTGAGTTAAGAACACAATTTCTAAATTTTATAATCAAGTTAATTCTCTTGATAATGTACATTAATATCCAAGCTGGTTTGGCGTTAAATGCCTCACAATAATAGTTGAATCATTTCTTATGAGAATAAAACTCTTTGTGTTAGTTTGAATTATAATATATTGAATCTAACAGTACTTGTATGCATCAGACTAATAAATTATAATTAATTTCTCCTTCCAATTGGTTTAGATCCATAAAATAAATATTTTTGATTTAATAACTTTGATGTTAACAGATATACCAAGATGCACATAGATGAATTCTCTAAAATAGATGTGGATACATGTTAGTTTGTCTAACATAAGGAGGAAATTACAAGCAATTAAGAAATATGTTGTGAACTGTAATTAGTTCGATCCAAATTTAAAAGATAATTCAAGTCAAATATTAGAAGCATTTGCTGACTCAAAATTAATTTCATATTTAGCTACAGATGCTCCTATTTAGCGTCCCTAAAAGGCAGAGTCTATGACAAGCATGAAGCATGGTAGACCAATCTATTTCAATTTAATAATTTGTGAAAAGAAAAGAAGCAAATTACTATATATTAGAAAAGGGAATAGAGGAGCTTAAGGTTAGTCGATCATTTGACCGATTATCCCTTCTCCTTCAATCTCCATTAATATTTTTTATTTTCCCCATTTTAATTATTTGTCTCTCTTTCTTTTATATTATGTCATGTATATAAAAATTACGTAAAGAGTAGTATTATTAATATTAATAATTAATGATATAAAATATTTTTAAATGTATTAAAATTTGATAAATTCTCAAAATTTTAGTTGTGTAACATAATTGGGACAGAGGAAGTAACATATATTATTTGAAAATTATAAAAAATATTGTAATGACCCTAAATGTCATTTTTAGATTTGTTTTTGTGCAAAATAACCATTTTGCCCCTCTCGATAGTTGTTTCGAGTCATTTTTATCAGTGTTTGGTGTTGGTTTTGAAATTTTTTTGAAAAGTTTAGAGTGTTGGAAATTTTTGAGTTTTGTAGGCCTAAGTTGTTTATTTATGGCATTTGGATCCAAACAAGGCTACGAGTCTCGGAATAGAATTTTATCAGTTCCATCAACTCCAAAAGGTGGAGTTTATTCTAGGAGAGTCATCGTTTCTGAATATCGATTTGTTTCGGGGATTTGATGTCTTAAGTTTGAAGGTTGAGTTATTTTGGACCAAGGTTTGACTTTGGTCAACAATCGGAGTTTGGATGCTCAGATTGGATTTCTAATGATTCTGTTGAATTCAAGAGATGATTTTAGGCCTAGGAAGAGTTCCAGTGTATTTTTTGGGAGCTCCAAGTGTGTTTTGGTTTTTTGAGTCCTAAACTAGTTTAGTTGCGACTAAATAGATTTTACAGCAAGGAGACCTCAAATTCAAATTTTGACGGTTCTATTGAGTCTTAGGTATTGAATTTAGTAGGGTAGCATGTAAGGTTTTTGTGCACGGAGTTCTAAACAAATCTCAAGGGTATATTTGGAATTTAGAGAAGTGAATTGATTTTGAGTTGTTGTCTTCTGGTGCAGAGTTCGCTAACGCAAACAGAGGGTCGCAAAAGTAACCTTCGTTTTAGAGAAGGACCCATCATGAAAGCGACATTTGGGAGGGCCTAAGTCAAGGTTTCAACCCCATTTCTCTATTTTTGGGACCCTAGAGCTCGAGATAAGGGATTTTGAAGTTTTTCTTCAAGTCTTGTTGATCGAATAAGTGTTTTTAACCTAGAATCTTCAATACCCATCAATTAAATTATGATTTCAACTTTAAATTCTTGATTTTAAACTTCAATTTTTGGGAATTTCCTCAAGAACTCATAGTTTTCTTAAATTGGTGATTGAGGATTGCTCTTGACTCTGTTTTTTAAAAAGATTTTTACTAATGGATTTCAAATGCTTTAAGAAATATTTTCATGTACAATTTTTTCTATTTGGAACCTCATTTTTGAAATAGGAATTTTTTGCCGTTTTGACCCTTTTGCCTGAATTTTGTAAAATTGGTGTTTTTAATTTCGGATTATTATTGTGGATCATGTTTGAATAGATTTTGTTGATTAAGAGAGACGGTGTATGGGGAAGGCCCAAGTTTCGGAGTAGTTGTGATTTAAATTGATGCAACTAAACTTCTACACTTTCGTTAAAGCTTGTAGAGTCTTGTATTTCTTGTTATGTGTATTAGAGAGTAATAGGAATATGCTCGGACTTGTCTTTTGTGATTGATCTTAATAACGAAGAATAGGGGTAATAAAATAGCAATTTGATGAATTTATGTGATTTTTGTGAGGATAACTTTGATATATTGCAGGCTTGTGAAGTGATTATCTTGATATAAATTGTGTATTATTGTTGATATCATCATATTATCTTGAGTTGTAAGAATATTGCTTATTTGAATTGGTTATGATATATTGTTATGAGATTGTGACGATGATAAATGCCAAAAGAAAATGGTTCCGACGATTGATGATTATGTCGAAGGAGAATGGTTCTGGTGGATACATGGACCAGGCGAGTCCCCCATGGGTTTCGACTTGCTAGTCAGTAGATGTGTATCATTAGGACAGACATGCATCACTATGTGTGATATGTCATTGCATTGTATTGCATATCTTTTGTCATTTGTGGACTTTGTTTACCCCTTGTTGTATTCGTGAATGATACCATTGAGCTTGATGTGATTTTACTAAGACGTTGTTGAGCTATAACTGATTGCGAGCTAAATGATATTTGAACTATTAGATTGGGATCATTTCTATGCAAGTTGTAGTTGAGGAGGATTGGTTGGGATTATAGGAGTACTTATATTCTATTTAGCTTTGCCTAGTTTTAGTTATCTTCTTGCTGAGTATTGTGTTTTTTGGTACTCATTTCTTGCTTCTAAACTTGTGTAGGTTATGATCCCGGACCTGCGTGATGTCTAGCATTTCTACTACATCTGAGGCTTCTATTTGAGTTTGAGGTAGTTGTTGTATCTTTCAGGCTGACACCTCCTACTCTATCTATGTTCTAGTCCTGTTCTCGATACAAAGACATTATGATTGCATTCCTTTTTTAATTTGTATTTCATTAGTTGCTTGTACACGTGACAACCAGTGTTGGGGAATTTTGAGTATATTATCCGTTTTGTTTAAGTTAAGACTTGGTTTGCATTATTTCTTCCACATTTACTTTCCATTAGGTTTTAGCCTAACGCATTTCGGTGGGTTGAGACGAGTGCTATCATACTCGAATTTAGGTCATGAAAGAATAGTATTAGAACCCCAGGTTCATAGGTCTCACGTGTGCATAGGCAATGTCTAAGTAGAGTCTCGGGGATCTATACAGAGACCTCTGTACTTATCTTCGAGATGCTATGAAGATTGTTAGGAAATTTCACTTTTGTTTTTTTCAATTCATATCGTGTGCGGTTACCTGCGTTATTGTTGATTTTTTCGTATGTACGATTTGATAGATGGCTAAGACAAGAGCTACAATTATTAGTAGAAGAGGAGAGGTAGTCCCCGAGGCTTATGTTGGGACCCCAGCTAGGAGTAGAGGTAGGGGTCAAGCTAGAGGCTATGGCCGTGGAGAGGCAACAGGTAGAGGCCATACCCGAGGAGCGGTACCAATCTGAGGTCGAGTTAGAGAGGCTTCTCTTGAGCCATAGGTTGATGCTAGAGAGGACCAGGTCTCTCTAGAGCTTTATACTAAACTGTTACTTCAGGCCACTTTGATGAGAGTGTTGGGTATGCTTGAGGATTTTAATCAGAGTATAGGTGCGATAGATACACCCTAGGGCTCTCAGAATAGAGTAGGGGATCAAACCTAGAAGAGCACTAAGTTTTGATTGTTCAAGGTCCAGTGGGACAGCCACCTGCGGGCCCTATAGTTGATGAGGTTGGAGTACTGAGAGAGAGAGCTCAGGGTAGACCGGTGATGGTATTGACTACTAACGATCAGTACAGATATGAAAGGTTCCATAAGACGGATCTACCTCAGTTTTAGGTGGGAAGACTGAGGATGCCCATGAGTTCCTAACTATGTAATGGATCCACCTCAATTTCAGGTGGGAAGACTGAGGACGCCCATGAGTTCCTAACTATATATAGGGATTTGTTGGAAACTATGGAGCTAGCTGAGAATCACGGAGTTCATTATGCTACACTCCAATTACATGGGTCAGCTAGAGAGTGGTGGAGAGTATACTTGAGCTCTAGACCAGTTGGTTCACAATATGTGACTTGGGATAAATTTACTAATGCCTTCTACGATCGTTTCCCCCCTAAAATATGGGGGGGGGGAGCCGGTCTTAGTTCAAAATTTTAAGAAAGAAGGGCCTCACAGTTTTGGAGTGTCCAGACATGCTTTAGCTGTTCTTCCTAATGAGACTGAGTGGGTCCATAGATCTGTGCAATGATTGATCTATTCTATTTGTACAATAGTGTTCTGATCCGACCTTGAAGGGGCTTCCTTTTAGTCCATTATAGGTGCCTCCAAGAAGGCGGAGTTGATGGAAAGAGAGGATTTTGGGGATCGGACCCCAAGAGGGCCCGTACTTATGGTAACTCATTTAAAGGTAGAGGGTCCTAAGATGAGGTAATTCTTTTCAAAATAGAGAACCAGTTCACGTGACTATTATAGATTTTGATGAAGGTCAGATATCTCGTGGGTCCTATAGTGTAGGTCAAATTTATCAGGGGTCATAACTGGTTGGTAGGCCGGGTTGGTCAGACAGGTTCATCTGATTCATCACAACAGTATTTCATTCTGAGGTCATGTTATAGTTGTAGGGATCCTAGTCATATGATTCATCATTGTCCATTAGAGATTTATTCAGGTCCTCAATATACATATTCTACTCTAGCGAGAGAACTACCACCTCCCACCCCGAGTCAAGGTAGAGATTAGACCAATAAAGGTGGTCATACTCTTGGTAGGGGTGCTAGCAGTGTTATAGTTCCACATGAAGGAGGTAGAGGTACATTGCAGACTGGTAGTGGTAGAGGAGCTCAGTGTTATGCCTTTTTAGAGAGACCCAAGGTCGAGGCTTAAAACATAGTTATCACAGGTATCATCCCAGTTTGCCATCGATTTACGTCATTATTATTTGATCAGGGACTACATTCTTCTATATGTGTGCCTATTTTGCATCTGGATTTGATTTGACATGTGATCGTATTCCTGTGCTTATTCATATTTCTACAACCTTGGGTGAGCCCGTAGTGGTTGATCGAGTGATCTATCATGTCTTGTTTCTTTGGTTGGGTATGATACTTAAGTAGACATGATTATTCTAGGGATAGTAGAATTTGATGTTATGCTGGTTATGGATTGGATTTCTCTCTATCGTGCAATTCTGGATTTTTATGCTAAGATTATTACTTTAGTGATACCTGCTGTCTCGAGGATTGATTGGAAGGGTACTAGTGGTTCTTATCCTAGTAAGGTCATCTCTTATATCCGTGCTCAGAGGTGGATTGATAGAGGGTGTATGTCTTGTTTGGACTTCATGCGGTATACTAGCATTAAGTTACCTTATATGGAGTTTATTCATATAGTTAGGGTGTTTGCTGATGTGTTTCCTACTGACCTTCCAATTGTTTCTCCGGATAGGGATATTGAATTTGCTATTGATTTAGAGCCAGGAACTAGGCCCATTTCTATATTCCCATATGGTATAGCTCCAACTGAGTTAAAGGAGTCGAAGGATCAATTATAGGAATTGTTGAGTAAAGGGTTTAGTTTCCCTAGTGTGTAACATTAGGGTGCACTAGTCCTATTTGTGAAGAAGAATGATGGGTCGATGCGGATGTGTATTGATTATAGACAATTAAACAAGGTGATTATAAATAACAAGTATCCTCTTCCATGTATCAATGATTTGTTTGATCAGCTTCAAGGTGTGACTTTATTCTCTAACATTAATTTGAGGTCTGGTTATCATCAGCTGAATATTATGGCATAGGATATTCCTAAGACAGTTTTTTGGACCCGTTATGGCCATTATGATTTATTGGTTATGCCATTTGGGTGAACTAATGCCCCGAAAAAGTTCATGGAGGTTATGAATAAGGTGTTTTGCCCTTATTTAGACTCCTTTGTGATTGTTTTCATTGATGATATCTTGGTGTATTCTAAGACTAAGGAGGGTCATGCTTGCCGTTTGAGGTTGTTACTTTAGAAATTGAGAGAGCAAAAGTTTTATGCAAAGTTCTCCAAGTGTGAGTTTTGGCTCCATTCTGTGGCATTTATAGGACATGTTGTGTCCAAGAAGGGTATAAGGATGAATCTGACCAAGATTGAGGAAGTTAGAGGCCGGACGAGGCCTACTTCTTCCTACGGAGATTTAGGGTTTTATGGGGTTGGCTGGTTGCTACAACAACTTTGTGTAGGGTTTCTCCACTATTGTGGCTCATTTAACTAGACTGACTCAAAAGATCGTAGATTTTCATTAGTCTGATGAGTGTGAGGTGAGCTTTCAAAATCACAAGGCCTTATTAACTTCAGCTCTTATTTTGATTCTACCTAAGGAGGGTGTGGCTTTCACCATATATTGTGATACTTCTGGAGTTAGTTTAGGTGGGGTGTTGATGTAAAAAGGTAAGGTAGTTGCCTATGCTTCTAGAAAATTGAAGACTCATGAGAAAAATTGCCCTACTCACAATTTGGATTTAGCATCGGTGGTGTTTATGTTGAATCTATGTCATCATTACTTGTATAATGTGCATTGTGAGGTATTTACCGATCACTAGTGTTACACCCCACACTCTTGAGCTCGGAATGTCTCTTAAGCTTCTTAGAAGTTATCAGGTGAGCCGGATAATCTATGACACTATCAAACAACTCTAAGGAATGGAATCACCTATAGTAGGGAAGGTTGGAAATAGGGTCATGAGAAGTCGGAAGGAGTTGGAGGCCAAGTAGTGAGTCGTAGGACTTGACTTACCTACGTAAGCTACTAACTTAGAAGTTTTGCATACTTAAGCCACTTGAGTACATACCAATCTTGCGTAGCATGGATTACATAGGTTCTTAAAATAAGACGAGATTACGAACCCATGAGTAGGAGGAGAGAATGACACGTGGCAGCAAGGAAGGAGTGACACGTGGCAGCAACTGAAGTAAGCAACTGACTCACTTACCTGCTTGGGGGGGGGGACCCCACTGCCATATGGCAGCCCCTCATTGTGCGCATGGATGCGTTGTCCCATGTCACCTCCTAGGGAAGCATATATATACGTGTTATTTGACTCATAACTCATTTTTTCATCCAAAAACTTCAGCCACAAAAATAAAAGTAAATCCTAAAGCTAAGAGAGAGTATCGTTGGCCAAGAGGGAGAAAAAGGTAGGCTTCCGATTTCATTCTGTGAATTAATTATTTAAGGTATCCTACGATGATATAGCGGTGTTTAATAACATAATATTTCATTTTGGGGCAGCAAGGAAGAGCTACAAACAGTCCGCTCAATTTCAGCACATTTAGAGAAGTTTCGAGGCGTAATTTTGCAAGTTTTGGCCAATTTTGGGTAAGGTAAGGTTTGTCCTTTCAATTTGGAGGTTATGGGGTTGTTATGGAGTGTATTATATGCCTTATATGTTGCTGTAAGTATAAATATTTCATAGGGATGCTTGACGTTCGAAACAAACTAAATTGGAGTCACTGTAGCTAAATTGTAGTCGAAGCAAGGTGTTGTGCTTGTGGTGTGGGACTTCAGGTGTGTGGTGGTGTGTTTCATGGATGAAACATGGTATAAATTGGGCGTGGTTGCTTCTGGTTTTATCCACACAACCCTCTGCTTCGTATAGTTAAAGATTTTACGAAATAAAGATTAAAAACCCTCTTTTGGTATTGTTGTTTTGGGCGAATTGTTTGGAACTTATATTGTGTCGTATTGTGGTATTTCTATGTTGTATAGCTTCTGGTTATTGTTTTTGTTTTTTTTTTAATAATTGAGGGTGTAATTGGAAGTTCGGATAGGGCAAGTTATAAAGGAGGTGCTGCCCAATTTCCGTTAATTCCGTAACTAATTAAGGGACTAGTCGAGAAAGGCGAGCGAGGAAGGGAGTTCTATAGATACTCAAAGGTAACTTAAAATGCTGGGAAGTCGAGTGTTGATATTCGTATTTTCTTTCATGTTAAATAGGTTCAAAGGACGACAAGGCAAACCTGGTTAAAAGCGATCCAGAAGAGGTATGTAAAGCCTATCCTTTCTCTTCTTTGGCATGTCCTAGATATAAGTAAAAGATAATACGATTACTGAGCTGATTCCATTGCTAATTGTCTCTTATTCACTTTTGGAGGTTGAACTTTTATAATAGTTGAGCTACTTTCCTTGAACCTTCTAGAGGGCCAGGTACGTATGTATATATATAATGATATGATGTAATAAGGTGGTGATGGCGCTGGGCCTATGATGGTCCTATAGGTATGATTCACCGGATCCCTAAAAGGGCCGGCTATATTATATAATTTGAGCCTGCATGTCTTAGGATTCACAGGGTACATGTACAGGTTTCTTATATGATATTTTATCCCTTGCCTCTCTGTTTTAGATATGCTACCAGTTATGCTATATTATGTTTTACGTACTCAGTACACATATCGTACTGACCCCCTTTCTTTGGGGGGCTGCATTCATGCCCACAGGTATAAATACACAGTTTGGGGATCCGCCAGCATAGGAGTCCCACCCAGCGGTCCATAGTTTCTCCTTTGTGCTGGAGCCTAGATTTTGGTACTAAACCCTGATGTATATATTCTTGTTCATGGGTACGGCGGGGGCCCTATCCCGCCTTATGTTACTGTTCTTACTCTTAGAGATCTGTGGATATGTACGTGGGTTGTATATGAGTTATATATGTATGTGTGTACAATTGTGCTTATCTGACTGTGATTTAGGGCATTCCCGGTGTTGTGATAGCCTTGTCGGCTCACGTGTATGTGTGTTATAGAACAACCCTATATGTTACAACAGTCTCATCGGCTTGTATGTTCTCTTATCTGTTCGTACACTATGAGTTGAACAGGAAATGAGTTTATTTATAGTTGGCAGGGGTACACGCATGTGTCCAGTTTAGGCACCCATCACGGCCTACGGGGTTGGGTCGTGACAAAAGTGGTATTAGAGCAATTCAACCTTGGAATGTCCACAGACCGTGTCTAGTAGAGGATTGTTTATTAGTGTGTTGTGCACCACATCTATAAACAGGAGGCTACAGGACATTTAAGATGTTACTTTCTTTCTTATCGTAGATCGTGCGATAGAGCTATGTTTTTAGGATGACCCTTCACTAACCTACCTATATGTTTACAGTGAGTCTCCAAGGAAAGCAACCACTGCCCAGAAGGGCAAGTCAGCAGCGGGGGAAACTAGTCAGACCCCGAGAGTTACTAGGGCCTGTGCCCATTCTATTTTGAGGATTGTACTTCAGTCGTCAAGCTCTACTACGCCGCCACCTCTAGAGGAGGTTAGGGCAGCAGCAAATGTAGATCCTGAATCTCTAGTATGGGAGCCTCCAGCCCCACAGCACAGGGCGGATGATAGAGCTATGAGAGATGCAGTGCAGTTGCTGATTGGACTGATGGCAAGACAGGCTCATAGGCATGGCCTAGATGATGCAAATAGACAAGATAGTTTGAGGGTCTGTGACTTTCTAGCCTACAATCCCCCTGAATTTCATGGGTCGAGACTTGTAGAGGACCCACAAGAGTTCACTCGATAGATGCAGCGTACACTATGAATTATTAGGGCCTCGGAGACTGAGTCGGTTGAATTGGCCTCTAATCGGCTGTGTGATGTGGTCGCTAACTGGCACGAGTCTTGGGAATTATCGAGGGACGATGGTGCTCCTCCAACTGAATGGGATAAATTTGTAGAAGCCTTTCTTGTCCACTTTCTGCCTCCAGAAATGAGACGAGCCAGGGTTGATAAATTCTTATAGTTAAAGCAGAACGGTAGGAGTGTTCGAGACTACAGCCTCGAGTTTGACTCATTGGCAAGGCATTCCCCCACAGTTGTAGCCGATATGGCAGATAGGGTGCATCATTATGTGATGGGCTTGGACTTTTATTTGGTTGATAGCTGCATATCCATGGCTTCTCAGCCAGGCATGGATATTGCCCAGGTACAGGCATACGCCCAATGGGTAGAGGAGTGGCATAGAGGGCGTCAGCCCGACAGAGGTTTTAATAGAGGTCAGCCTAAGAGGGCTGGGTCGGTTGGTTATCCGGGGGAATTTCGAAGCGGGCGATTCCAGCAATCTGGTAGATATCCCTTCCAGTCAGCTCGGAGTGCACCTTTACAGTTTCCAAGTGGAAGATTTGAGAGCACTAGGTATTTAGGGGTTGGTCAAAGCTCCAGAGTTTCAGATACACAGGTGAACCGGAGTTCTCGACAATCAAGACCACCAGCACCCAGTGTCCCCGTTGTAATAGCCTTTATTTTGGGGAATGTCGCTGGACTATAGGTGCCTATTTTTCTTGTGGCCTCCAAGGCCATGTTGTAAGAGAATGTCCACTTAAGGGTACTCCAGGTGGTGCGGCTCAACCAACTGGGTCATTTGTGGGTTCTTCCTCTTCTGTGGCTATGCGCCCGATGGGGCGGGATATGCAAGTACTAGTAGGCCATAGTATAGGCTATGGTGGAGCTTCCAATTCGGGCATCCTTCTAATCGCATATATGCCCTAGCCAGTAGACAGGACCAAGAGGCGTCGCCGAATGTGGTCACAGGTACATTATAAATCTTCTCTCGGGATGTATATGCATTGATGGATCCAGGCTCTACTTTATCATATATATCTCCTTTTATTGCTAGTAAACTTGGAATTAAACCTGAGTTAATGGAATCATTTGAGGTGGCTACACCAGTAGGGGACTCTATTGTGGTAAAACAATATATAGGAATTGCCTGGTAAACGTGTATAGTCATCGTACCTTGGATGATTTGATAGAGTTAGATATGGTGGAGTTTGATGTTATTATAGGTATGGACCGGTTGGCTTCTTATCATGCCAACGTAGACTGTAGAAATAAAGTAGTTGGGTTCCAGTTCCCAGATGAACCAGTTGTTGAATGGTTAGGGAACACAACATCGCCGAAGGGTAGATTCATTTCATACCTTAAGGTATGGAAAATGATCAGAAAGGGGTATATTTGTCATCTAGTCCGTGTACATGATTTGGAAGCAGAGGTGCCCACTCTTCAATCGGTGCTGGTGGTTAATAAATATCCAGATGTGTTCCCAGATGAACTCCCAGGTCTTCCTCTTGAATGGGAGATAGAATTTACAGTAGACATGCTACCAGATACTCGGCCTATTTCTATCCCCCCATATAGAATGTCACCTGCGGAGTTAAAGGAGCTAAAGGAGCAACTGAAAGACTTATTGGAAAAGGTCTTCATTAGGCCCAACACATCACCATGGGGAGCGCCGGTACTGTTTGTTAAAAAGAAAGATGGATCGCTGTGAATGTGCATCGAGTACAGGCAGCTGAACAAGGTAACAATTAAGAACAGATATCCCCTCCCCAGGATTGATGATTTGTTTGATTAGTTGCAAGGTGCTAAGTGCTTTCCAAAGATAGACCTATGGTCAGACTATCATCAGGTATGAGTAAGAGAGGCAGATATCCCAAAGACCGCATTTAGAACCCGATACAGGGATTATGAGTTCAAAGTGATGACTTTTGGGCTGACAAATGCTCCAGCAGTATTTATGGATCTGATGAACCGAGTATTCAAACCATTTCTAGATTTGTTTGTGATTGTATTTATTGATGATATTTTGGTTTATTCACGATTAGAGAAGGAACACGCGGATCATTTACGGGTGGTACTGAGAGTACTCCAACACCAGAAATTGTACGCTAAGTTCTCTAAATATGAATTCTGGTTGACTTCAGTGGCATTTTTAGAGCATGTTATTGGGACTGATGGTATTTGAGTAGATACACAAAAGATTGAGGCCGTGAAGGTGTGGCCAAGACCAATAACCCCTACAGAGGTATGTAGCTTTTTGGAGTTAGTAGGATACTACCGGAGGTTCGTGGAAAAGTTTGCTTCCATTTCGGTGCCTTTAACAAGGCTGACTCAAAAAGTGGCTAAGTTCCAGTGGACTGATGCTTGCGAATGAAGCTTCTAGTTGTTAAAGGATAAATTGACTACGGCTCCTGTTCTCATTCTTCCTGATGGACCAAGTGGCTACGTTATCTATTGCGATGCTTCCGGTATAAGGCTAGGATGTGTTTTGATACAACATGGTAGAGTTATAGCTTACGCCTCCCAACAACTCAAGAAGCATGAAAGAAACTATCCAACGCGTGATATGGAATTAGAAGCGGTGATTCATGCCTTAAAAATATGGAGGCACTACTTGTATGGCATATATGTTGATATTTATACGGACCACAAAAACCTCCAGTATATTTTTAAATAGAAAGAGCTAAATCTATGGCAAAGAAGATGGTTGGAGTTGTTGAAGGACTATGATGTCGACATATTGTACCACCCAAGTAAAGACAAATGTGGTAGCGGATGCACTCAACTGTAAATCAATAGGTAGCCTGGCCAATACACAACCAGACCGGAAGGGGATAGTCTGCGAAATTTGCCAGCTCGCCAGCCTTGGAGTCCGCTTAGCAGGTTCGAATGATGGTGGGGTTTTTATTCGAGGGGTGGTTGAATCCTCGATCATGGATGAAGTAAAGCAGCACCAGTACGAGGACCCTGTTATGACACAGTAGAGGGATGTAGCTCTCAAAAAGGGAAAGACTCCGTTCGAGATCAGATCAGGTGGAGTACTACGATATAAAGGCATAGTCTGTGTACCAAAAGTTGTAGGGCTACAACAGCAAGTACTGGGAGAGGCACACCATGCCCATTATTCTGTTCATTTGAGGTCAACCAAGATGTATCATGACCTCAGGGGTTTATATTGGTGGGATGGTATGAAGAAAAATATAGTCGAGTTCATAGCCTTATGCCCGAACTACCAACAAGTTAAATTTGAACATCAGAAACCGGGTGGGCTACTACAGGAGATGGAGATTCCAACTTGGAAATAGAAATCGATTAACATGGACTACATTACCTGCTTACCTCGCACTCTCCGGAAGCAGGATTCCATATGGGTTATTATGGATAGGCTGACAAAATCAGCCCACTTCCTCCCAGTCAGGACCACATACTTAGCTAGGGACTATGCAAAATTATACATCAAAGAGATAGTACGACTTCACAAAGTTCCCACATCTATTATTTCGGACAGGGGATCTCAGTTTACAGCCTACTTTTGGCGGTCATTCCAAGAAGGCTTGGGAACACAGGTAAATCTTAGCACGGCATTTTATCCTCAAAATGATGGACAGGCCGAGCGCACTATTCAAATGCTAGAGGATATACTGCGGGCCTGCATAATTGACTTCAAGGGTAGCTGGGATGATCCTATACCACTCATTGAGTTTGCCTATAATAACAGCTATTACTCCAGCATCCAAATGGCGTTGTATGAGGCTTTATACGACAGGAAGTGCAGATCACCTATTGGTTGGTTTGATATTGGTGAAACGCAACTAATAGGCCCAAACATGGTCCAACAGGCGGTGGAAAAGGTAAAGATTATTTAGGAGAGATTAGTAGCTACCCAAAGTCGGCAGAAGTCATACACAGACAATCGACGTCGACCTTTGGAATTTCAAGTGAGCGATTGGGTATTTTTAAAAGTGTCGCCCATAAAAGGGGTAATGAGGTTCGGCAGGAAAAGGAAGCTGAGTCTGAGATATATTGTCCCTGACTTCATCCTTCGCCAAATAGGCAAGGTTGCCTACGAGCTAGAATTATCGGCAGACCTAGAAGCAGTACATCCAATTTTCTATGTATCGATGCTTCGCAGGTGCGTGGGTAACCCATCTCGAGTATATCCCATAGATGATATCCAGGTTATAGAGGAGTTAGCCTATGAAGAGTAACCGATCTCCATCCTCGATCGACAGATTAAACGATTGTGGACTAAGGACGTAGCTTCTGTTAAGGTGTTGTGGCGAAATAGGAATCATGAAGAAATGACCTGGGAAGCTGAAGAGGATATTTAACACAAGTATCCGTACTTATTCCCTATGTCTATAGGTAACCCCAACCCTTGAAACTCGTATATTAATTACTTGAATAAAAATGTGTGTTATCGCAATAGAAATAAATTATCATGACCCAACTCTGTAGGCCACGACTGGGGTCCGACCTGGACCCTCGTGTACCTATCTATCAACTTTAGTCAAATTAGACTATGTATAATGTGATACTGCTCACAAAAACCTCAATGGGTTAAAACTTTTTTATATTCATGTAGCCTCCTTCATTCGTATCGTATAATGAAAGAGAATGCAAGCCAACAAGGCTGCCATAATATAAAAACATTTACAATGTGCCATATAGACACAACCAAAATAAACTCATGAACAACCCACACATACATATCTACAAACCTCTAAGAATAGTATGGTAACATATGGCGGGACAGGGCCCCCGCCGTACCCTTGAATAAACAAATACATATATACACTGGAGGACAGTACAAAAAAACTAGGCTCCGGAATAGTGGAGCACCTCCAATCATAGGTGAGCGGAAAGCCTGAGCTGGCGGATCTCTGAAATAAACATCTGTACCTGCGGGCATGAAATGCATCCCCCCAAAGAAATGAGGGTCAGTATGATATATGTACTGAGTATATAAGCATAACATAACTGAGATAACAATTGAAACAGGGATGCAGGAAATCAAGTATAGCATTTAATAGGGTACTATACCTGCACCTCACAAAATAAAGTCATGTATACCTTTATCACGTACCGTATCTAGCCCGCTCGGGAACTCGGTGTTATAAATACATCATCTATCATGATAGGCATATGCATATTATTAACACTGTGGAACGTACCGCCCGATCCATATATATAGAAAGCATATGTCGAGGAACGATAGCCTGATCCACATGTCGTGTAATAATGTCGAGGAACGACGGCCTGATCCGTATATCATGTAACAATGCCGAGGTACGACAGCTCGATCCATATATCGTATAATATACCATGGAACATATGGCCCGATCCTTACATAGCAAGATATACCGAGGTACGTTCGGCCCGATCCATATATATCATAATGCATATACGTGCATGTAAGACTTGGTAACATGTCAAACATTCCTCAGGTATCACTATAAAGTATGTTCAAGAGCCCCTAGGTATAGGAGCTTACACATCCCATCATTATTCATCCTATAGAAGGCTCAAGGGTTGTAGTTCAACTACCTTAAGAGTTTTAGCATTTAGGAGTGAACACGAGTCACGAGTTATACTTGGAACTAACAACTAAAACTGCCTCTATAATCATATAATATCTCAATTCACTTATATTTAAGACATTCCAAAGGGAAGAAGAGACAAGTTTTACACATACTACCTTCCATCATATAGAAGCCCTAAAAGGAAATAACTCAACTACTACATGAGTTCTAATATCACGAAGTCAATGAAACTCATGGCTCATGCTTGGAATTTATGAATGAAATTACCCCAAGCTCATATACATGTCATTCATTACTTACGTCTAAGACATGCCAAA
This sequence comes from Solanum dulcamara, assembly GCF_947179165.1. NCBI lineage: Eukaryota > Viridiplantae > Streptophyta > Magnoliopsida > Solanales > Solanaceae > Solanum > Solanum dulcamara. Next base: position 57,518,718 of record NC_077246.1, read on the forward strand.
AAAAAGAGAAGAATAGCTTTACATACTTATGCCATAAACATGCCAAAAGAAAGCTTCACTACCTCTTATGAGTTACTCCTTGTCACGTTCGCCTCGTCGTCCTTTGAACCTATTCAATACGAAAGTAATACGAATATCAACCACTCTTGACTTTCCAACATCTTAAGTTGCACCTTAGTATTCATGAAATCTATTTCCTTGTTCGTCTCCTCGACTAGTTCTTTAATTAGTTAAGACGTTAACGAAAATTGGGCAGCACCTCCCCTATAACTTGCCCTATCCGAATTTCCAATTACATCCCTAATCACTACAGCCAACCAACAACAACAACCTACAGCATATATACACATAAAACATGGCAACATTACACAACACAAGCTCCAAACCACTTGCTGAAAATTAAATATCAAAAAAGGGTTTCTAGTCTTTACTTCACAAAGCCTTTAATTATACAAAATGAGGGGTCGTGTATCTGAAACCAGAAGCACCCACACCCCTTTTAGAACAAATTTAGGCCCTTCAACAAACCCCCACACACCTACAGCAGTACACCACAAGCACAACACTTTACTTCGACGACAATTCAACTATAGCGATTCCAATTTAGTTTGTTTTGAACGTCAAGCATTTCTATGATGTTTTCACATTTCCAGACACTTAAAAAACATATAATACACTTCATAACAACAAAATAAACCCCAATTTGAAGGGAAAGGTCTCACCTTACCCGAAATTGGCCTAAGCTTGCCAAAACTGCATCTCGGAAACTTCTTGGTATGCTGAATTGGGGCGGACTGTTTGTGTCCCTTTTTCACTGACCCAAATTGGAATTTTATGTTATCAAACATCATTATATAAACGCGGGATACCTTAAATAATTAATTTATGGAACGAAACTTGGTCCTTACCTTTCTTGGCCTCAAACCCATAGCCCCTCTAGATTGGCCCTTTAAGTTTTTCCTTCAACTTTCTTTCAAGTTTCTAAGCGTAAGGTTGGTAAACTTACCTTGAACTCTTTCAAGCCATGACTGCCTTCTTCTTTTCTCTCACCTTTTTCTCTATTTTGGCTGAGTTTTTTTGGATAGAAACTGAACTTAAGAGTCACTTAACACACACACACATATATATATATATATATATATATATATATATATATATATATCTTTATAAGGTGCCACGTGGCAGCCTCCTAGGGTGCCACCTCAACCCATATGGCCAATCATATGCTGCCATGTAGCAGTGGGGTCCACCCCAAGCTACTGCATCACCTACTTCACCTAAGTAGGTGCATCACCTGCTTGTCCAGGTAGGTGAATCACCTACTTGCTTCGAGTAGGTGCGTCGTTTCCTTATTTCTCTTTCGTGAGCTTGTAATCTCGTCTTACTTGAAGAGCCTATGCACTGCTTGCTACTTAAGCTTGACGTATACTCAAGTAGCTTAAGTGTGTAGGACTTCTAAGTTAGTATCTTACGCAAGCAAGTCGAGTTCCATGATTTGTTAGTTGGCCTCCAACTCCTTTCAAATACTTATAACTCTATTTCCAACCTTCACTATCACGGGGCATCACATCCTCCCTTTCTTAGAGTTATTTGGTAACATGATAGATAGTAGGGATCACATGGCAATTTTCAAAAAGCTTAAGAACACGTCTCAAGGTACAGAAGTACGGGATATAGTAGGAATCTCCCTACAATCAGTATAAAGTCTTAAGGGAAGTTTTATTTAATATTTGGGGACGAACGTTCTAAAGGGGGGAGGATGTTACACCCCACACTCTTGAGCTCAGAATGTCTCTTAAGCTTCTTAGAAGTTATCAGGTGATTCGGATAATCTACGACACTATCAAACTGCTCTAAGAAAGGGAATCACCCATAATAGGAAAGGTTGGAAATAGGTTCATGAGAAGTCGGAAGGAGTTGGAGGCCAAGTAGTGAGTCGTAGGACTTGACTTACCTACATAAGCTACTAACTTAGAAGTTTTACATACTTAAGCCACTTGAGTACATACCAAGCTTGCGTAGCACGAATTACATAGGTTCTTAAAATAAGATGAGATTACGAACTCACGAATAGGAGGAGAGAATGACACGTGGAATAAAGGAAGGAGTGACATATGGAAGCAGCTGAAGTAAGCAGCTGACTCACCTGCCTGCTTGGGGGGGACCCCACTGCCATGTGTCGTCCCCTCATTGGGCGCATGGATGCATTGGCCCAATGGGGGATGGACACGTGTTACACACATTTCACCTCATAGGGAAGCATATATATAGATTTTATATGACTCATAACTCATTTTTTCATCCAAAAACTTCATCCACAAAAAGAAAAGGAAACCCTAAAGCTAAGAGAGAGTGGCGTCGGCTAAGAGGGAGAAAAAGGTAGGCTTTTGATTTCATTTTGTGAATTAATTATTTAAGGTATCCTACGATGATATAGCGGTGTTTGATAACATAAAATTTCATTTTGGGTCAGCAAGGAAGAGCTACAAACAGTCCGCTCAATTTCAGCACGTTTAGAGAAGTTTCGAGACTCAATTTGGCAAGTTTTGGCCAATTTCGGGTAAGGTAAGATTTCTCCTTTAAATTTAGTGGTTATAGGGTGGTTATGGAGTGTATTATATGCCTTATATGTGGCTGGAAGTATAAATATTTCATAGGGATGCTTGACATTCGAAACAAACTAAATTAGAGTCGCTATAGCTAAATTGTAGTCGAAGCAAGGTGTTGTGCTTGTGGTATGCGGATGAAGGTGTGTGATGGTGTGTTTCAGGGCTGTAACATGGTCTAAATTGGGCATGGATGCTTCTGGTTGAATCCACACGACCCTCCGCTTCGTATAGTTAAAGGTTTTACGAAATAAAGATTAAAAACCCTCTTTTGGTATCGTAGTTTTGGGCAAATTGTTTGGAACTTATATTGCGTCATATTGTGGTATTTCTATGTAGTATAGATGATGATTGTTTTTTTTGGTTGTCTATAATAATTGAGGGTGTAATTGGAAGTTTGAATAGGGCAAGTTATAGAAGAGGTGCTGCCCAATTTCCATTAATTCCGTAACTAATAAAGGGACTAGTCGAGAAAGGCGAGCGAGGGAGGGAGTTCTATAGATACTAGAAGGTAACTTAAAATACTGAGAATTTGAGTGTTGATATTCGTATTTTCTTTCATGTTAAATAGGTTCAAAGGACGACAAGGCAAACCTGGTTAAAAGCGATCCAGAAGAGGTATGTAAAGCCTATCCTTTCTCTTCTTTGGCATGTCCTAGATATAAGTAAAAGATAATATGATTACTGAGGTGATTCAATTGCTAAGTGTCTCTTATTCACTTTTGGAGGTTGAACTTTTATAATAGTTGAGCTACTTTCCTTGAATCTTCTATATGCTAAGGAATTAATGAATATACGGGCTCCTAGTTGTAAGGACTATATGTAAACAAGTGCTCTGGAGTCCTTAAGTGGTTAGAATTACTTTAGCACGTGTCTAGGGACCCCGATATACTAATTAATATAGCCCCTAATGGCATTTAGAGGGCAGCCCAGATGACGACACTACTACTCGGGTCCCAGACGATAACTTAATCCTCTTATACCATCGGGTCTGTGATAACGTTTTAAATTTCATATGGTTACTCACTACTCTACTCTTGCATACTATAACTCTTCTATAACCGAGTCCCGGGCTGGGTACATAAACGTGTGAAGTTCACACATTATCCACCGAGTCCCTCACTAAAGAGCCGGGTACACTATACGAGGACATGATAATGCAGTGACATGAAAAACTCACTAAGTCCCTCACTACAGGGCCGGGTAAGTATATATATATATAATGATATGATGTAATAAGGTGGTGATGGCGCCGGGCCTATGATGGTCTTATAGGTATGATTCACTGGATCCCTGAAAGGACCGGCTATATTATATAATTTGAGCCTGCATGTCTTAGGATTCACAGGGTACAAGTACATGTTTCTTATATGATATTTTATCCCTTGCCTCTCTGTTTTAGATATGCTACCAATTATGCTATATTATGTTTTACATACTCAGTACACATGTCGTACTGACCCTCTTTTCTTCGGAGGGCTGTATTCATGCCCAAAGGTACAGATACACAGTTTAAAGATCCGGCAGCATAAGAGTCCCACCCAGCGGTCCAGAATTGCTCCTTTGTGCTGGAGCCTAGATTTTGGTACTAAACCTTGATGTATATATTCTTGTTCACGGGTACGGCGTGGGCCCTGTCCCACCTTATGTTACTGTTCTTACTCTTAGAGGTCCGTAGATATGTACGTGGGTTATATATGAGTTGTATATATATGTGTGTATAGTTGTACTTATCTGACTTGTGATTTGGGGCATTCTCGATGTTGTGACAGCCTTGTCGGCTCACGTGTATGTGTGTTATGGAATGGACCTATATGTTACGATAGCCTCGCTGGCTTGTATGTTCTCTTATCTATTGGTACACTATGAGTCAAACAGGAAATGAGTTTACTTATAGTTGGCAGGGGCACACACGTGTGTCCAGTTCGGGTACCCGTCATGGACTACGGAGTTGGGTCATGACAACTTGAGTATTGAGTACATTTTTAGTTAGACGGATCTAAACTTGAGGCAGCGTAGATAATTTGAGTTTGCTGAAGGACTATAACATGACTATCTTATATCATCCGAGGAAGGCCACCATAATGTGGTGGCCGATGCCTTGAGTAGGAAGGCTCCTAGTATGGGGAGTATAGCTGTGATTATTATTGATATTAGGCCCTTGTCTAAGGATGTTCAAAGATTAGCCAACAACTTTTTCCGTTTGCATGTTTTTGAGGAGAAAGGGGGCTTTATTGCTTTCATTAAGGCTCATTCTTCCCTAGTTGAGCAGATCCAGGAGTGACAGTTTGATGATGAGAAGTTATGTCTCATTTGAGACAAGGTGTTGAGAGGTGAATACAATGAGGCTATACTTGACTTGGATGGTGTCTTGAGGACCGAGGGCAGGATTTGTGTGCCAAGGTAGGGGACTTGATCAGATTAATTCTAGAGGAGACTCATTATTTTAGATATTTTATTCACTTGGGTGAGGCGAAGAAGTATCATGATCTGATCCAGTATTACTAGTGGTGTGGGATGATAAGGGACATCATAGAGTTTGTGATAGGTCAAGTGTGATCATCAACGGCCCGGAGGTGTGACTCAAAGAATGCCCATTCCTATAAGGAAGTGGGAGCGGATCACCGTGGACTTTGTTGTGGGCTTACCTACCACAGTTGGTGGTTATGTTTCCATTTTGGTAGTTGTTGACAGACTGACCAAGTTTGCCTGTTTCATCCTAGTTTGGGTGAAGTATATAGTGGAGAATCTAGTCTAGTTGTACACCAGTTAGATTGTTCGACTTCATGGAGAGCCTATATCTATTTTCTCTAATTGGGGTTGTTGTTTAATTACTTCGCACTTTTGGAGGGCATTATAACATGATTTGGGTACTAGGCTACATATGAGTACAACTTTTCATCAATAGACTGATGGCAAGTTCGAACGGACAACTCAAGTATTGGAGAACATGCTTCAAGTCTATGTTATTAATTTTTGTGCTGGATCAACATTTTTCCTTACCAGAGTTTTCCTACAACAACAGTTATCACTCCAATATTCAGATGGCCCCATTCGAGGCATTGTATGGTAGGCGGTGTAAATCTCCAGTATTCAGGTACATTCTTTTATTTTATGTTCAAGGATGAATATGATTTTTAGTGGTGGATGATGTAAAGACCCTAAAGGTCATTTTTAGAATTTTTCACAAAATAACTATTTTACCCCTCCTGATAGTTTTCCCAAGTCATTTTTAATTAGTGTTTGTGTTGGTTTTGGAAATTCTTTGAAAAGTTTAGAGTATTGGAAGTTTTTGAGTTTTGAAGACCTAACTTGTTCAAAAGTGGTATTTGGAACCAATCTAATCTACGAGTCTCAGAATAGAATTACGTCGATTTCATCAGCTCCAGAAGGTAGAATTTGGTATAAGAGAGTCGTCATTTCTGATTTTGGAGTTATTTCAGGAATTTGAGGTCTTAAGTTAGAAGGTTGAGTTATTTTGAACCAAGGTTTGACTTTGATCAACAATTGGAGTTTGAATGCTCGGATTGAATTTCTGATGATTCTATTGGATTTAAGAGGTGATTTTAGCCCTAAGAAAAGTTTTAGTGTATTTTTCGGGAGCTCCGAAGGTGTTATAGTTTTTTGAGTCCTAAACTAGTTTAGTTGCAACCACAAATTTGAATTTCGACGGTTCCATTGATTCTAGAGTGTTGAATTTAGTAGGGTATTAAGTATGATGCACGAGGTTCTAAATGAATCTAGAGGGTCCATTTGGAAGTTTGAGAAGTGAATTAATTTTAAGCTTGCTAAGTTCTGGTGCAGGATTTGCTTTTTCAAATAGAGGGTCGCGAAAGTGACCTCGGCTTTAGCGATGGATTCGTCGCGAAAGCAATAGGGGTCACATAGGCTGTGTTCACTTAAGTTGGGATTTCAACCCCATACCTCTATTTTTAGGACCCTAGAGCCCGGGATATGCAATTTTGAAGTTTTTTTTTCAAGTCTTGTTGATTGGGTAAGTATTTTTTAACCTAAAATCTTTAATACTCATAGATTAAGTTGTGATTTCAACTTTGAATTCTTGATTTTGAACTTCAAATTTTGGGAATTTTCTCAAAAACTCATAGTTTTCTTAAATCGGTGATTGAGGATTACTTTTGACTCTGTCTTTAAAATGATTTTCACTAATGGATTTCAAATGTTTTAAGGAATATTTTCATGTACAAATTTTATATTTTGATCTTCATTTTGAAATCAGAATTTTTAGACGTTTTGACCCTTTTCCTCGAATTTTATAAAATTGTGTTTTTAGTTCTTGATTCATATCGCAAATTATTGTTTGAATAGATTTATTGATTCATAGAGGTGATGTAAAGGGAAGGCACATGTTTCATAGTAGTTGGATTTAAATTGAGGCAAATGAACTTCTAGACCTTCGTTAAGGCTTGTAGAATCTTGTATTTATGGTTATGTGTATTGGGGGGTAGTGAAAATTGATCCGAGTTACTTATCTATTGTGATTGATCTTAATAATTAAGAATATGGGTAATAAAATGGCAATTTGATGACTTGTATTGGTGTGATTGATGTGAGGACAACTTTGATATATTGCGGACTTTTGAAGTGATTATCTTGATATGAATTGTGTATTGTTGTTGATATCATCATATTATCGTGATTTGTATGAACATTTCTTATCTGCATTGGTTCTAATATATTGTGATGAGATGGAGATGATTATGAATGTCGAAGGTAAATGGTGATTGATTATTATGCCAAAGTGAAATGGTTTCGTTGATGCCGAAGAAAAATGATTCCGGCAGATACATGGATCATGTGAGTCCTCCATGTGAGTCTCCCATGAGTTCTGGCATGCTAGTCAACATATATGTATCACATGCATCACTATACGTGATATTTCATTGCATTGCAATGCATATCTTTTTTCATTTGTGGACTATGTTTACCCCTTGTTGTATTCGTGAATGATACTATTGAACTTGATGGTATTTGACTGAGATGTTGTTGAGATATTCCCGATTGAGAGATACGTGATATTGGAATTGTTAGATTGAGATGATTTCTATGTAGGTTGTAGTTGAGGAAGTTTGGTTGGGATGACAAGAGTACTTGTATTCTATTTAGCTTTACTTAGGTTTAGTAGTCCGCTTGTTGAGTACCATGTTGTATGATACTCAATTCTTTCTTTTACACTTGTGTAGGTTTAGTAGTCCGCTTGTTGAGTACTATGTTGTATGATACTCAATCCTTTCTTTTGCAGTCTAAACACTAGAAGATGTCATACATTTAACAATGAATGTTGCCACTTTACAAATATGATATGAAAATCTCTGAAGGATTCAAAATCTAAAGCATATGTAAGTTTTTGGAAAACTTATTTACAATCCTCATATGCATTAAATCAATCAAGAATCCTTCGCTTTGTTGTGCAAGTTGATGACTTGAATATTATTGAAACTTTTGAAGAGTTTTCTAAAGCAATAGAGTATCTGCTTAAAGAAGTTGAAATGAGGAACTTGCAGAATTCTTTGACCCTGAAGTACCATATTCTTATTCAATTGATGCATTGTTACTTGAAATTATTGAAACTTTTGAAGAGTTTTCTAAAGCAATAGAGTATCTGCTTAAAGAAGTTGAAATGATGAACTTGCAGAATTTTTTGACCTTGAAGTACCATATCCTTATTCAATTGATGCATTGTTACATCTTGATATAACTATTAGCATGACATAGTTTTACTTTTATATGGAGAGATTGAGATTATCAATTGCAAATATTGATATGAATGTGTTTATCATAACAAATACTATCAAGTTTATAAATATACAAATCATTCATTTGATTAATAAAAGACTCGATCATAAACTTATTATGTGTTTATATGTGGGGGTATTTTCATTCTTGACGATATGCAAAACAGTCTATTATGGCTTCTTTATTAAATCATGTTGACATAATATCACTCATGAAGCAAACGTAGAGTGTGTGTGGCTAATTTCAATAATATATTTCATTTGAGAAAAATATGATTTGAAATGTGACAAAGTACACATAATTTTATATGAAGATAATACAACATGAATAGCACAATTAAAGGAAGGATTCATAAGAGGAGATAGAGCGAATCACATTTCACCAAAGTGTTTATACGCATATGAGATCCAAAAGAATGGTGATATCAACATGCAACAAATTCTTTCAAGTGACCATATGGCTAATTTATTCACAAAGTCTTGACTGCAATTTATGAGAAGACGGTGCACAAGATTGAAATGTGAAGATTAAAGGTTTAGATTGATGTTCTCATCAGGGGAGTTAATATGCTTTATACTCTTTTTTCCTTATGAGGTTTTGTCCCAATAGGTTTTTCTTGTAAGGTTATTAATGAAACAACTAACACGTATTATTAGATATGTTTACTTTTTTTCTTCACTAGAATTTTTTTCATTTGATTTTTTCAAGTATAATTTTAACGAGACACATAATCTATCAAATAGACATTTAAGAAGAAAAGTTATAAATATATTTATTGTGTTATAGTGAATGTCTACTTTGTTTCTTTGGAGAATAGTTAGGAATTTTAGTTACGGATCAAGTCAATTTTCCCCTATAAATAAAAGAATTCTTTTCATTGTAAAATCATACCTCAAAAAGAACTAGAAGTATTCTCTCTTCTCCCTACTTTATTGTTCTTTTTAATTTTTAGTTTCATAACAAATTAGAAATTATCTTTGTAATTATCATCTTTCTTGGTCATTGCTCTAGTTGATCACTCTTTTTTCTTATGGATCCATACAATAGATATTGCAAATAGTTTTTGGCAAAAATTTTTTGGCCATAAAATTTGTTAAATCTTGGCAAAAAACTGAAGATCCCAAAATCTAGAAAAAATGGTTTTTGAGTCAAAATCTACTTTCTCGGTTATTATAAAATTTAAAAACTTAATCTTTTTTATTTTATTTGAAAACAATTCATCAATTATGACTACAACTATAAATCTTCTAGCCAACCCTCATTAAACACATTCTTATTTAAAAAATTATCAGTAGAATATGAGAAGATTATATTAAAAAATAGTTAGTTACCATCGTTATTAATATTTATATTCTTGCATCTATTGATATTCATAACTAATTGTAATTTCACAAATTATACTAGTTGGTAATTGTATTAGTAGTATTTTTATTACAATATCGTGTTCTGATTTTTGGATAATGCATTATCTTGTTCATTATAAAAATGATATTTTATGTGAAACTTATGGTTATTTTTAATAGGTTTTGAAATTTATGAGTATAAATCATATTTCATGATTTTTTTTTAAAAGTGAAATATATTTTTCAAAACTATGATAAAATATTTTAAACTTCATCCAAAATTACTTTTTCAATAATATTTGAAAATTTATGAGAAAACACTGGCCTAGAATTTGTTAACATCAACTTTTTGAGTAGGTCATTGTTTGTTTTCATTTGAGGAAAAGCCTAAGTAAATGTAAATAGAAGTATCTTCGTGAAACATTATGAAGTGATGTGACCACATACATCAGAATGAGAACTAGGAGGAACTGCCTATATACTATTTAAGTATAGACTATATAGATTATTGGCCTCTGGTGGAGGTAATTGTTTTCATTCTTTTAATTAATTTCTGTGGGGTTCAAGTTTGTGATTGTTCAAATAGATCCTTTCAAGAACTGAAGAGCCTTAATTAACTAATTGACTCTAATCATCTTAGTATTTCTGCTGTTGTAGGTGTATATTTCCGCCAATTCTTTTGTCATTCCTTTTTATATTCTGTAATCAACCATTAATATTTTCTTCTTCTCAAATTTATGTGACATTTATCCCTTTTTGGTTAGTTAAAAAAACATCTTTTTCATATGTACTACTAATACTTTAATTTCAAACATTTCACATTTTTTTATGCTTTACTACTTCCGTCCCAATTTATGTGGCATCTTTTGAATTTAGAGATTCAAACAAGTTTGTATTTGACCGTCAGTTTTCCATTTATCGTTTAAATATTTTAAATTGTCAACCATTGTGACTTATAGTATTTTTTATGTAATTTCTGAATATGTAAATTTTGTTTCAAAATGTTTTAAAAATTCCATGCCCGAATTCATGGTCAAAATTAGGTTGTTTGACTATTAGGAAGTGAAAAATGTTACATAAATTGGGACAGATAAAGTATTTTGGACCATAGATATCAAATATTCTTTTTTTTCCCTCCAAACTTTATGACTAATCAAATACATTTACATAAATTAGAACGAAGATAATGATATTATTTGGTGAATAAAGTTATAAAGGGTATGATTGATGTATATTTTCACGATAGAAACATGAATCGTGGTTTTTGTAGCAAATCAAGAACTTTGCCTGGTCTTGTGCTGATCATAAAACCAATTAAAGATCTGTTATTATTGCTATTCTAGTTTTGTCGATAGAAGAATATTTTTATTTTGTTGTTTAATAATAATTATTTTAAAGTTATATTCTTTAGGACACATTTTGGTATAATGGATAAGGGGAAATTATTTTGGTATAATTTTTTAATATCTCTTATTTTTATTTAATTATAAAGTTTGAAATAACTTATATATCAAAATAAATAATTAGTACTATGATAAGGTATTATTGTCTTTGGGTGAAATAACAATGCTATGATAATTTATTCAAAAATAAGATAGATTAAAATGATAAAAATACCCCATCAAACTCTTTCTTGATTGCTATACTTAGAATATAGTAATGTATATAATAGGTATCAATTTTGTACTTTTTAGTTGAATAGTATGACTTAATGTTTTGAGGTCAATACAATGGATGTTCTTGGACATAACAAAATTTAAAGTTTTGAGATAATGCAATTGCTATTAAGATGGAGATTTTATTTTAAAAAATGAATAATTAAAATTTTACAAAGAAAATATAGAAAGTTAAGTAAGATGGGGGTTTGTAATAAATAACTTATTCTTAGAAATTATAAATTGAATATTATTTTTAATATAACATCAAACAATTAATTAAAAATAATATAATGATAACTTATTCCAACATAATTAATATTTATAATTAATCCCAATATAACTTCATTATAACTTGTCTTCAAACCAAATACCACTTATTTGGTGTCTAGTACTGTAGTGTCCGTACAAGGTTAATATAGTCATTTTGATAACTTCTAGTTTGATGAGACATCACCATGTTAGCATGGCAAGAAGAATGTATGCATTTGCAAAGGCCACTAATTGAGTAATGATTATAGTGCTTCCATTTTCTACAAGAGCCTACTACATATATCTTTTTTATTTATATATTATATCAAAGTTGGTTACAAATATCATAAAGCCCTCTAATTCATGGCAAACCACCACCCCACCTCCACCCCCACCCCACCACCACCACACATACACATAACACCCCAAAAGAAGTATTGCTATCTCACATTATAAGAAATTAAACATTTTGTGGTGACTAAAATCATCACAAAAATAGTAAAAATTGTCAAGAAATTAGATTATTCGTCACAACTCACAATTCAATGGTTATTGAAAAAGGTTCAATGTCTGAAATTTCTTTGCGGTGGTACAATAGATTCACCACAAAAAGATAGTCTTAAATTAAATAAAGATATCAACTTCAATTTATCTTAACAAGACATTAAGATACATTATATACAAATAACAATCATGTCTATTTTGAAGTCGCAATTATTAAATGACTAGTTTATGAATTATTATTGTGAGTGACACCATTATTTGCAATTGAGTATTAGTTTGGAGTAGTTCCAAGAAAGAAACAAGGTTATCTTAATCATCATAAAAAATAACAAGTTTTATGAAAATTAGGATCACTTATAAGAATCCCTTAACGTTGAAAAGTGAAAGTATTTATCTATAAGATTTTGTAAAAGGGAACATTTCTGATTTTTTCGTGCCAAATGAAAAGAAACTAAATTAAACTGAAAACAATAGACATATATAGGTTTAGATATAATAAGATTGGATGCAAACTCAAGAACATACGTGTGTATAGTTTTATCCACATACATAATATAGTGTAATATAATGTGGTTATCAGTGAGTGGGTGGGGATCATAAACAACTATAATTTCTCGTGTTTCAATCAGAAAGACAATTTGAAATACACATATATTTAATTTAGAACATTGAAAAAGGTTAATCTACTTGTCTTATTAAGGTTATGGTTTATTTTTATTTTTGAAAATCTTTTAATGTAACCATTTATTATCAATCTGTCTGTTCTTGGTGGCCACTAACTTTTGATTAAAAAAGGCTTTAACTTTTTTAGTAATAAACAAAGATAAATATTATACATTAATTTAAAACCAAAAATAATAAAAAAAGAAATGTTGTTAAATCTCAAAGGTGGCAACTTGCAACCGCAAAATGCATTTTCTTCAATTATTTTGCAATTAACAGACTTCTATCCTACCGCCCTCCGCACCCACACACCATACCCCACCCACCTACCTTTTTGTGTTAAGAAATCTGTTTCCAGTTTCTAGTTTACGTGATTCCCCACTATGCAACTCTCTCTTGGTGCAACGACAACTCCGTAGATTGGATAAGAACTTATCAGCAAAAGTATAAATTAATCAAAGAATTTAAGGTTCCTAACATTATCATTTTTTCCCTTTTTAAGTAAGAATTGATAATATGCAAAATGTTAAACGTGGACGGTTATGTAAATTTGAATTAGGTTTAAGATTGGTTTTGTTTTTCCCAATAAAAGTAACGAAAAAAAAAAAACTCAAATTTGCCTATGTATTATGTGAAATTAGGATACGTGGCCTTGTGGCCTTCCGTTAAACTTTGTCTAATATAACTATTGGAAAACAGTTTCATTTTAACCGTTAATTCCTAACGAAATTTCATCCTGAGGAAATATTAACCTTAATCAAAAAGTTGAGGGTAAACTTAAACTTTTTTCTCAAAAAAATTGGACATATGAAGCCTATTCATTCTAAAACAGAACTCTAGTAATGATAAAGACAAATACGAGAAGATTTGCGTACTGCGATAGGAAAGTATTGACACTATCAAATATGATGTATTGTATCATTTCATGATCCGAATATGATGGGTACTGTGCTCAATAAGAATATAAGAAGAACAAAGAAAAATAGAAAGTTTAAATGTAATAGACAAATATCCGAGACCACAGAATTCACTACGTGTACTTAAGGAATTTAATCCTCCTCACTATATCCGAAGTTGTTGATTATTTCCTCCCAGGATAAAACAGATGTACTTGTTAAAGAGGCAATAGTACCTCACACTTCAGTAACTTCAGCGAACTCAAAAATCAGCAACGAAATCACACAAAGACTCTACTTTGTTTCTAAGAAAATGTATGCAGAAGAAAGAGAAAATACGATATTGAAAACTTAGAGAAAGCCTCTCTATTTATAGACAACAATAGGTGAGAACTCACCTCTTCAGAACAGACTCATTTTTAGGAAAAGAAATGTCTATTTGGAAGGAACAACTCCTTTTTAAAACAGTTCAGCGAATTTTAAATTAATTTTGTTTCGCAAAATTCTATTCCGTAAATTAACTAATTCAAATTAATTCTGAGAATCAATTAATTCATAATTCACAAACTAATCAATTAATAACTCAGTGAATTAATATTAAGAAAAAAGAAAATTAATTAATGAGATTGATAATTTTGTCTAAAAATTATCAATCAAGCATATCATTTGCCAAAGCCGAAGTCGTGCTGAGCGAGCGAAGATGACAACGAAGCCAGGGGAACCCTCTACTTAACATTTTAAGAGCTAAATGAGGTTTTTCCTAGTAAAAGACAAAAAAATTCCTCTATTCTACCAATGAGTGAGAAATGACTTTTCATTTTCTCTTCACTTAGTTTACCCCACATTTTCAGTTCTCATTTGTCAATTCATATGTTACTTAAACTCAACAATCCCCCATATTAATGGAAGTGACTATTGTTTAAAACATATGCATGAAAAAACTGTGTGATGTGCAAGTAATGATCAATTGCATCTTGATAATTAGGTTTTCATTTGAACTTTTCATAGTGAACATAAATCAAATATATTCGGTCAATTGATAGACTTGATATATTTGAACTGTTGAGCTTTGGTGTATACATAGACAACATAAGTCATATAATGAATCCTTTAACTATTTTTGGTTCTCATTGTTTTGTTCGTATATTCGGTCAATTGATAGACTTGATATATTTGAACCGTTGAGCTTTGGTGTATACATAGACAACATAAGTCATACAATGAATCCTTTAACTGTTTTTGGTTCTCATTGTTTTGTTCGTTTCAACCATGAACACTTTTTGATTCATAAGTGCATAGAGAACTTGCCTTACCTAATTCTCTTTGAAGTGTCGTATACTTTACACTTACCTATGTTATTTCTAAATGTGTTAATCCATAGATACACTATTTTATATACCCTGTATCAAACTTAGAAATCATTAAAAAGTCTTAAGAGAGAATGCCCTCACAAGCAGATAGTTGGTCAGGTGCAACAACATGTAAAGATTGTGGTACCGGCAGGTGGAGATAATAATGATAGGGAATGTCCATAGGGTGGGTGAGGAGGTAATTATGGAGGCCACAAAGGTCAGAAAAATGGTAATGCAAGGAGAGAAGAGGCACAACCAGGTAGAGAGGTTGTCTGTAATGATGATAAAGCTCAGTTTTATGCTTTTTCAAGCAAATCAAAGGATGAGGCATCGGACACTGTGATAATAAGTACTATTCTTGTCTTTGACCGGATGGCTATAATTTTTTTTTTAATTCTACCTATTCTTATATATCTGTTAAGTTTGGTTTTAGTCTTTACTTGATATGTGATATTTTTGATACCCCTATCCATATTTCTACCCTGATTGGAGAGTCTGTAATTGTTATCAATGTGTATCGTTTGTGCTCTTTCATGTTTGGGGGTTATCAGACTTGGGTAGATTTGTTCATATTAGATATTGTTGATTTTCATGTGATCTTGGATATGACTTGATTGTCCCCTCATTATGGGAAATTATAATTCTAATATAGTAACTCTAGAGATCTCTAGTAGGGAAAGAATCGAGTGAAAAAGGGTGTACAAGCCTAAGCCAATAAAGATCGTATCCTTCCTCTAAAAATCTAGTTAGGAGAAGTTGTTTAGCTTACCTTGCTCATCTTATGGATATTGGTGAAGATTTTTCTTCCATGAAGTCAATCCCCATATTTTCAAAATTTTAGAAGGTATTTCCTGCAGATTTGCTTGGTATGCCTCCGGATAGAGATATTGACTTTTGAATTAATTTGGAGCTGGGCTCTCGCCGGATTTCTATTCCTCTCTATCACATAACTTTGATAGATTTAAGGAAACTCAAAACTCAACTTCTGGAACTTCTTGATAAAGGTTTTAGTCATCCAGTGCTTCTCTTTGGACTGCTCTGGTGTTTTTTTATAAATAAAAAGGATGGTAGTATGATGATGTGCATAAATTAGAGGCAGTTGAATACAATCACCATTCGAAATAAGTATCCATTACTTTGCATAGATGATTACTTTAACTAGTTGTATGGTGCTTTAGTTTTCTCTAAGATTGAATTGAGGTCAGAGTACCCATCAATTAAATATCAGGCCTGAGGACATACCTAAAATGTCCTTGAAAGCTCAGTGTGGGCATTATACGTATTTTTCTAATGTTGTTTGGGTTAACTAATGTGCTGATAACTTTTCTGCGCTTGATGAATGGTGTGTTCAATCCATTCCTAGATTTTGATTATGTTTATTGATGACATATTGATCTACTCCAAGGGTAAGGAGGAGAACGCAAATCACCTTCTAATTGTTCTAGGTATCTTAGGGAAACAAAAATTATATGCTAATTTTTCAAAGTATGAATTATGATAGTCTTCAATTTCCTTCTTAGGGCATGCGGTTTCAGAAAAAAGGGTGATGACAAATCCCCAAAAGATTAAGGCAGTCAAGAATTAGGTTTTCCATAGCTCTATGATAGAGGTGAAGAGGTTTGTAGGTCCTGCTAGTTACTATCGCAGATTCGTCAAGAACTTTGCTCCGATATCTAACTATCTGACTAAGTTGACCAGAAGGAGGTACCTTTTGTGTGGTCTAACCAATGTGAGGAGATATTCCAAAATCTCAAGACTCTCTTGACCACGACTCTTATTCTGACATTGCCGGTGGAAGGTAAAGACTTTATCGTTAGTTGTGATGCTTCACATTTGGCCTTGGGTGTTGTATTGATGTAGGAAAAGAATGTCATAACCTATGCTTCAAGGTATTTGAAGCTTCATAAGAGGAACTACCCAACACATGATTTGGAATTGACAGCGGTAGTATTTTTTCTTAAGATCTAGCAACACTATCTCTATGGTGTCAAGTGTGAGGTGTTCACAAATCATCACAGTCTACAACATCTGTTCACTCAGAAAGATTTGTATTTGAGGAAGAGAAGATGGATGGAGTTTCTTAAGGATTATTATGTCATAATTCAGTATCATTCAAGTAAGGCCAATGTGATAACAGACGTATTGAGCCAAAAGATAGTTAGCATGTGTAGTTTGTCTTGCTTGGAGATCTCTAAGCGACCCTTGACCAGAGAGATTCAGGCTCTACAATCTAAGTTCATGCAGTTGGGAGTTTCAGAGAAGGGAGGGATGTTGGCCAGTATTGAGGTCAAACCCACATTTTATTGAGGAAATCAAAGCTAATCAATTTGAGGATGAGCAGTTGAACAAGCTCAGGATCAAGACGGTGTCTAGGGAGACCCAAGATGACACTCTCGGTATAGGAAGGATGCTTAGTTTTAGAGGGTGAATGTAAATTTCTAGGGTTGATAATTTGATTCAGAATATGTTGACCGAGTCCTATGGTTTGCAGTATTCAATCAGGATTTGAGGTGACTTTATCAGTGGTCTAGAATAAAGAGAGACATACCTGAATTTGTGCCTAAGTTTCAGAATTTTTAACAAGTAAAACATGATAATCAAAGTCCTGCAAGTTTATTTCAGAGGATGTCAATTCTGGAATGAAAGTGGGAAATTATAAACAGGATTTCTTAGTGGGACTCTTGTAAGACCTAGGAAGTTGAAAAACCAAAATAAAGAGAAAATGCAGTGTCTGGTGCAAGTTCTACAAGCCAATCTACCGGCCATATCAAGTCTTACAGACCGTTGAAAGGTTCGTAGGTAGGGTACTAGAGTTTAGAAATTGGATAATTATTAGGTATGAAGGATGAGTGACTTCTACGAACCATATAAGGTCCTACGGCCACGAGGAATGTCAATTCCAATAGCCCAAGTTAAGTTTCACGAGAGGTTCCTACGGACCATAGGAAGTTCTATGGGTCATAAGATGTATCGTAGAGTGAGGTCCAAAGAGTTGAATTTTTGGGAATTTTGAAATTGTAAAGGATAGAAAGGTTTATGACCCTTAGGGTATCTGATGACCCATAGACTAGGGTTGCAAGGTCAAGGTGAAAAACAAATAGCTTCTGTTTTGGTACATGACTTCTATGAACTAGTTCTACAACTCATAGGACTATCTATGACCCATAGGACAAGGTTAGTAGATTGAAGTACAATTCTAGTTGCTCTGGAATTTGGACATAAGTTCTACGAACAAAGTTGACGAATCGTAGAGGACACTATAAATCATAGGTCCCATCCGTAAGTCTCTCCGACAGCTTTTAATTCAGGGACATTTTGATCTTTTCCCACTCTTTAACTCATAAACTACATTGTTTTGGGAAAATTTGGGTGGCCTATAACTAATCAAACCTTCAAACATTCCCTATTCCCTCTCACTCTCCTAAAATCATCTAAGGCATCAAGATTTCTCTCCCAAGTGTCTTCTTCTCCAACAAGCTATGGTTCCGAGAAAAATCAAGTCTCATAGATTCCATCCATGGAGTCCTAAAGATTTATTTCCTTTTCCTTAAATTTCAATGCAATAGTTCTAGGGCTTTGGTGATTTAGCATTGGGTTCATTCAATTATGCTTTTACTCATGTTCAATGATCTTATTATGCATGCATTGATGTTAATTATATTTTTTCAAGAAGTTTTACATGAACCCATGCATTATGCTTATTTTATGACTATGAACCATGATTTGAGAATTTACATGCTTCATAAACTTATGAATTATGATTTCAAAAATACTTTTAGATAAAATATCAATACAATTTTATGAAACTAAGGTTTGTTTCAGAAGGAAAGCAATCTCATCATGAAGATTTTCCATGATTTATCCACCTAAAGTTAAGTGTGATTTTATTTGAAAAGCTTGCCATAATCTAGATGCTTTTAATTAAGTGTCTCTTATGGCTTGATAGGGTCGAGTTCGTGATATGGTTTAAGAAGCTATTCTTATGATTTTCAAAGTACCTATGATTAGTTTGGTTTTATAAGCTTATTACCATTTTCCATGACTATGCTATGATTATGATTGATACTTGTTGAGAGCTTACTTAGCACCGAGTGGACTAGGAGCAATTACCAAAATTCCATAACTACGTGCCACCGTAGGATGTCTTAAATGGATAGTCTAAGCTTAAGTTAGTGAATCCATATATAGCTCATGTAAATGGTCCTTACCTTGGAAAGTGGGACAACATCTTTTCGTTGTGGAGAAATCATTGGACTCCATGTTATAGGTCACATGGTTTATGTTGGTTAACGGTATCTCTTACAAAGTTTTAATGACACCTCTATGCTATGCTTGATTATGAATTTCTTACAAGTTTTGCACTGACCATGTCTTATGATTCTAATGACGTTATTAAGGTTCAACTATGTTTAACTTGATCATTGCATTATTATGATTTACGTCATGCATTGTCTATTGTCCATACTTAGTACATTTCATGTACTAATACAAACTCTATTTCTTATATTATTTCTTAATAAAGGTCACGACTCTCCTGCCCATATTTGTGGCTAGTACGGGTTCCTGTTGGTGTTGCGTACTTTAGTAAGTCCTCATGATTTGAAGGCCCAAACACCTATGTTGTCTTTACTTTCAGACTTATTGCACTTTCTTATGTTTTGGGTGAGCTAGGGCTTGTCCTACACCCCTATATATGTTAGTTGAGGCATCGTCCGACTAGACTAGTATGATCTTTGTTTCATTTCATATGTTATGATTAGGATTCTTTTTTATTGAAATTTTTATGTTTGAGACTTCTCTTCCACATTTAAGATTACTCTTGATTTTATGTTATTTTATATTATGGGCTTGGTTAGAGTTTCTCAAAATTTTAATCGACATGTCATGTCTAGGGTCTAGCTTGGGTCATGACAAACTTGGTATCAAAGTATATGGTTCAAGTATCCTACGGTGTCTGTGATGCGACGTTGAGTAGAGTTTTCTTCATAGGTGTGAAGCACGCCACATCTATGAATGAGAGACTATGATGCATTTAAGAAACTTTACATCTTTCATTACTCTTAAGTCGTGCAATAGAGTTGAACTCCATAAGGTTCCTTATAACTCTTGTTCTTTGCATTACAGAATCATGCCTCCACGAAGAGCTCATTTGAGAAGTTATGTACACCAATATGAGGAGCATCAATAAACTCAAGCTCCTATTGATCCCTTGGACGAGTAAGTCTTTTATGTCGAGTTTAGGTCAGATTTTCAAGTGCTTGCCCAAGATATGGCGCTACAAGCCAATCGAGAAGTGATAGCTCCTATGAACCTAAATATGGGTATGAAGTCTATTAGAGTGTGTGATTTCACAAGGATGAATCCACCGGAATTCACGGGTTCAAGTTGGATGAGGATGCACAATAGTTCATTGAAGAGATTCACAAGATCATTGATATCATGGGTGTAAGTTCTCTTGAGAAGGAAAATTTGGCTGCATATCAATTGAAGGGAGTGGCCTAAATTTGGTTCAATCAATGGAAAGAAGAAAGGGATAGGGATGTGGGTCCCTTGGATTAGGAAGGGTTCAAGGATGCTTTCCTTCACTATTTCTTTCCCCTTGAGTTGAGGGAAGCTAAAATCCAAGAGTTCATTAATTTAAACCAAGGTAACATGCGTTTGAGGGAGTATGCCTTGAAGTTCACATAATTATCCAAATATTCCTCGTTCATGGTTGTCGTCTTTAGAGCTCGCATGACCTTATTCATTTTAGATGTTTCAGATTTTGTGGTCAAAGAGTGTAGAAACACAATGCTGATAAAAAAGATGGAGATATCAAGGTTGATGACTCATTTCAAGCAAATCGAGGAGGAAAAGCTTAAGGAGAAGGCTAGAGAGTTAAACAGGGAAAGGACCGATAGTGGTGACTTTTTATATGTGAGGTCCGGAAATGTTGGCCATTCACCATTTCACCTAAAGTTCTTTGTCCAGAATTCTTCTAGTACCCCAACTCTAAAATTCAACAAAGATAAGGTGTCTAACACTAAGTCTCAAGGGAGTGGTCCGAGCGGTCAGACTGTCTCTACATATAGAAGGTGTGAGAGAAATGATCGAGGAGAGTGCTTAGCGAGTTTTGGTGCATGATATGGGTATGGGAATATGGGTTACCCGATGAGAGATTGTCCTTCGGGTCCTGGTAGAGGTAGATGCTAAAATAGACTCTATGCTTTTCAGACTCTATAGGAGTTGGATGATTCTCCCAATGCAGTTATTAGTATGTTACGAGTCTTTCAATTTGATATTTATGCTTTGTTAGATCTGGGAACAAATATTTCTTTCGTGAATCCTTATCTTTCTATGAAGTCCCATGTAAGTCCCATAGTCTTGCTAGAGCTTTTCTCAATCTATACTCCTATTATTGACTCAGATTTAGCTAAACAGAACTATAAAAATTATCCAGTCTCAGTTTTTCATAAAGTCACCTCAGTTGATCTTGTAGATCTTGATATGACTAATTCTAATTTTATTCTTGGTATGGATTATCTTCATGCATGTTATTCCTTTATTGACTATAGAATCCGTGTGGTTAAATTTCAATTTCCGAATAAACCAGCCTTAAAGTGAAAGGGTAGTAATTCCATGGTTAAGTCTCAATTCATCTTGTTCCTTAAAGCTCGAAAAATGATTTCTAAAGGTTGCATCTATCATCTTATACAAGTTAGGAATACTTATTTTGAAGTTCCTATTCTTGAGTCAGTTTTTGTTGTTAATGAGAGTTCAGAAGTGTTTCCCAATCTTCTAGGTATCCCTCTAGAAGGGGAAATAGACTTCAGTATTGATCTTCTCCCCAATACCCAGCCTATTTATATCCCTCTTTATAAAATGGCTTCAGCAGAACTTAAGGAGCTAAAGGATCACTTAAAGGAATTGTTGTATAAGGGATTCATTAGATCAAATATCTCTCTATGGGGTGCTCCAATTCTCTTTGTTCAAAAGAAGGATGGTTCTCTTTGTATGTGAATTGACTATCGACAATTGAACAAGATCATAATTAAGAATAAGTATCCCATCCCAAGGATTGATGAATTGTTCGATCAACTTCATGGAGCTAATGTGAATAAACTAGTCTTAGAGTGAAAGGATTGTTGAATTGTTCGATCATACTTAGTTCTAAAAGGATTTGAATATTCGGCAAAGCAGATGACTTGATTTGTTGAAAGATTATGACGTGAGTGTTCTCGATCATCTAGGAAAGGAAAATGTGGTTGCTGATACTTTTTGTAATTTTTTTATGGATAGTGTTGCCCATGTTGAGAATTAGAAAAAAGAGTTAGTTCTTGATGTGCATTGACTAGCTCGTTTAGGTGTTCTCATAGTTGATTATGAGGATGGGGTGTTTTTGTTCGAAATGGCTTAGAATAATCTTTTGTGTCGCATGTGAAGGCAAAGCAAGAAAATGATCCAATTTTTGTTGAGTTGAAGAAATAGGTTTCCGAAAAAGCCATTGAGGCTTTCTCCCAAGGGGAAGATGGTATGCTTCTTTATCTGTCATGACCCGACCTAGGTCCTAGACATAACACGATGATCAAAACTACGAAGGGCTCCAACCAAGCCTCTTGACATATCATAAGCATGCATAAGGTAAAGTAAATGAGGAAATAACGTAAGAAGAGTCTAAATCATGAATCATAAAAAGTATAGGAATTTGACAACATAGACTCTACAATATATGTCCAACAATTCCTTTACTACTTACGACAGGAGGCGGCTAAGACATGTCTCTAGCTGACCCTCAATGCGAATATAACAATATCTTTAGAAAGGAAACAACTCATAACTAGTCCTCAATAGATGAGGACTTACCAAAACTCCGCCGATATGGAAGTTGCCACGTTTTGGTGGAATGTGATCCTCAATCCTTACATATGAGAAAATGTAGGCAACAATATGTGTTAGTACATTTGAATGTACTAAGTATGTGGGAATGGAAAGAAATATAAATCACGGGATGCAATGATCAATTAACATACATAATAATACAGCATATGTAATGTCATGAGAAAACCATAATGATCAAAGCATTTAAAAAGGCATATTGAGATCATAAGAGTAAATAAGGAAAGTATACATATGTGGGATAGAACCATAACCAACAATAAGACCATGTGAGCTATAACATGGAATTCCGATGTCTCCCTATATAATGGAAGAAAGGGGAATCTACTTGCCAAGGTAAACTCTACCCTGCTAGGCGGGTCATTTACATACGCTATATGTAGATTCACTAGCTAAGACATGAAGACAACCTACGACAAAATATAGTTATGAGATAAGAGACTTTATATAAGGACCCCATAAGTCGAGCCCCCACCTCAAGTCATCATTCGGTTCTAAGTCAAATCCCATGAAATACATAACATAGTAATCATACTTAGCATATATTATAAACTTGTTCATAAGCGTCATGATTCATAGAGTAGGTCATTTTCATGTCATACTTGCAATGTGAGTATAAGCCTTTCAACATTACAATATGATACTTGCATAATTCACGTCATTAGGTTCCTAGGTCACCACATAGGGCCCTAAGTCACCTTTCTTCATAACTTACATGGAATTCATAACTTGAACATAATTTAATCCATGATCATAACTCGTACTTGAATTTAGAGTAAAACTCATATACATAGTAAATTTAAATAAAAACCATGAGAATACTTTGAAATCATTGGACTTCATAATCATACTTCATGTAAATAATTATAGAAAACTAGCTTCATGCATGGGTATTCATAATTCAACTTAAAATCATACAACTTATGTAGAAACATACTTATAAGGATTGTTGATAACAAGATGAAACATAATTGAAACAGCCCAATACAATTCATTAAACTAGGGTTACAAACCCAATTGAAATTTATGAGATTTTGAATAAAAGCCGTGGGACTCTTTGAGTGAAAGGAGCCCATGGATCAATCCCCACATACCTTGAATAAATTTGAACTTGAAATTGAGAAAGAAGACTTGTTCTTGAAGAAACCCTAGCCAAAACTTGAGGAAGAAGATGGTATCTTAAGGAAACCTTGAGAGAGAAGTCTTAAAGTTGGTTGGGAGTTAGTGACGAAATGAAATAGACTTTGGAGTACTTAGGACAGTTACATAATGAATCTAGTCCCAAAAATGTCCACATACATTAATGAAAGAATAGGGAAATAATCGAATTACTTTTTATTTAACTGAAACTGGATCCATCATGAGTCATCACCACGGACCGTAAAAGGCACCACAATCCGTGGTACTTTCTGTGGTACTGGAATTAGGAATGGCTACCCACAAGGAGACCCACCACTGCTTGTGAAAGGCACCACGGTCCATGGTGGTCTTCCATGGGGGTAGACTTGGACTTGAAATATTAGGGTTTTCAGGGGAAGTTTCAATAGTTCCTCCATAGAGACCTTCACGGTCCGTGGTCATTACTGTAGTCCCTGAACATAGAATGTGGTGCCGGACCAACAGGAGGGTCTATAGGAGTGGACACCATGGAACCCACTATGATATGTGATGGGATACATGACCCGTGGTGGTAAAGAATGGTCCCTACCTTTGGAAACTTTCTAAGGGCCTTAGGGGAGGGGTCACCATAAAAGGCACTATGGTCCATGGTAATGACCACAACGCGTGGTACCTTCTTTGCAGGACAGAGTTTTAGAACCACCACCTGGTGGCTCACCACGATCCATGGTGCTCATTACAGTCCATGATTGCCCTTTGTGGTCATCACCTAGTTCCAAAAGCTGATTTTTTTTGGGATTTCAACTTTTGAACCTCGTTTTACGACTTTTCAACTTTTGGGGTGTTATAATATCCCCACCTTGGGAACATTCGTCCTTGAATGGGAATCAAGCTAGCATGAATGGAATAGGAAAGGAACATAACTGTCATGCCCCAAACTCAATGGGCACAACTGGCACCTAATGCCAAAATACAGGCCCGAGCTGACTCGCTGAACCATTTGTTACTAGCGCATGGCAGCCATACATAATCAAAATAATAAAGAAATATATTTTGACTTAAAATTAGGCCCTCGGCCGGCAAGGCCCTTGTCAAAAATTCTATAAAAGAAATAGCTTCTCCTAATAGTTTATATAAATAAAATAGCCAATTAGCACACAAGTCTTGATTGGGCTATCGAGGCCACCATGATCTCTATACAGAAGTTGAAAGTAGGTATATAACAAGATAATGTATCAAACAACTATCAATCCCAACAACCCAACAAACCAGGACAACCTAGCCATAATGTAGCTATATAACCCACACCTAGTCTACAAACTTCTAGGAGTAGTAAACCTTGTGGAGCAGGGCACTGGCCTACCCATTAATATATACAAAAAAGCTAACAAACTCCAAACTCTGGCAGCTCCAGAAGAAGAGGGCTAGACAATTGCTAGAAGTCAACCTTGCTACTAAAGAGGTCTACTGTGTCGTCTGTCGGGACCTGCAAGCATGAATGCAGTGTCCTCAGGCAATGGGGCATCAGTACAAAATAATGTACCGTGTATGAAAGGTGATAGACTATGAGCAAGTATCATGATATACTAAGAATAATCAGATAAATAAATCAAGAATAAATTAAACATACTGACCTTCTCATAATTCTAAAGATATAAAAACTAATCAAACAACAACGTAGCCAAGCCCCTATAAGCTAAGCAGTAAAAACAACAAACAAGACCACCTGCCTAGGCCCCCATAAGCCTAGTAGGTGCCAAATCAGTCTATATACTCCTATTGGTAGTCCCTTAGCCCCGTAGGCAATCACGTAGCCCTCTTAGGAAATAATATAGCCCCGTAGGTAGCACATAGCACTATTAGGAATCAATATAGCCTCACAGTCAACTCATAGCCCTCTAAGGCAATAACATAGCCCCGTCTGCAATTCATAGCCCTCTTAGGCAACAACATAGCCCTATAGATAGCACATAGCCTTCTTAGTCAGCTATGTAGCCCCATAGGCAACTCATATCCCTGTTAGACAATAATTAAATTCCTACTGCTAACCACAATAGCCCCAAGGAAAATAATAACAATTCAATAGGCTAAAAGAGGGCAATTAATAGGTAATCTATACCAATAGTCTCTAATTCATTCCCAACCTAGGGCCGCTACTAATAGAAAATAAATCCAGATAATAGAGAATTATAGCAACTCGATCAACCAACAACCAATAAATATGGCTACGAGTATATCAATGATAACAACCATCTTTTTGTATAACTCCTATGATTTAAGAAAACATGTTGAAAGAAGGGAATATCCTTAACATACCTTTCAACTGACGCCCTAAAGGTGTTGAAATGAATCTTGACCAACCAAATGTAATGCCCTAAATGTGAGAATCAAAAGGCTGCAAAGATGAGCCATAACTAATCGATAAGGAATCAATGTCAGACTCGCAACCATCCAATTCAAAATCATGAAATTAGGCAAATAGGAATGATAAACAATAGCTATATCCAATGAAGATATTCCAATAAAATCTCAAAGGAGAGACAAGCTCCCGAGGTAATACAACAAGGCGTATTTCATGTCGTTCAATCGAATAACTATCGTACCCGACTCCAATAAGAATAAACCAACCTCCCCAATATCTCCATCACCTCAACACCATCAATGCACAACAAAAATAAGCAAACATTGTAAGATAAAGGGGCTATCCAAAGCTAAGATATCCAAAACACCACTTCATGGCTCGAAAAGCTATAAAAGGATACTAGAACCTGTAATTGTGAAGAAGGGTTGTAGGGGGAACATTTCCTTGAAAAAGGGGGATGAATTCTAAAGTTAAGTAACCTACCTCCATGAAGTAACAACAAACAATGCAAAAACCAAGAAGAAACTACTAGAAGTAATTGGCAAGTGCAACTTTTCATATCTAGGAGCTTAGAATCTCGTTTTAACAAATAGATAAGTGTAAAGTATCCTCACCTTGTCAATATATATCCATAGCTACTGCAAAATACTCAATAAAAATTTTCTATGTCGCTGTCACAACATGCATGAAGATATGCCATGAAATTGATGGGGCAAACTATTCCAAGATAACAAGCTTGGTATGTAGAGCAACTTCCGTTAAACTTCCAAATTAAAAGAATCAATATCCATGGAGGATGTAGGGACTTACCCTCTGATTTAATATGAAATTTGGATGATTTTAATGAGTTAAAATGAAGCTTGAATAACTTATTTAAATCTGAACCAACATAGGGGCTTGGGACCCACCTAGACGTGTTTGCTTGCACATCTAACAAAAATGCAAATATCTCTCTATTCTGAAGTCATATGGACGAATGGTTTGATACGTTGGAAACTAGACTTCTAGAAATTTTATTTGATGGGTCATGTGATCCATAAATCCTTATAGATTGAGAGAAAATTTCTGAGATATTTTACCCAAATTTCAGAGAAATCTTTATAAAGAAACTTACGATAACTTTCGCCAACTTTTATTTTGCCACTTGCTTAACTTCAAAACTTGAGATACAATGATTGAACACTTAAAATATGACATACCATATCATTCCTAATTTATTACTCTCCATCTTTGTCTTACCACGAAGGTACGAGTTAATTTAGATATTTTAAAAAGTCGGGGTGTTACAATAACAGCCCAACATGAATGCAAAATATCTCAATAATGCATTAAAAATGAAATCTATAATATCAAGCTAAAACATGACTTTAAAACTCATTTCATGAACATGAATGCATATCAAACCATGAGGACAACTAAAAAACATGATTTGGGTGGTGGGATCACAAAGGAACTAAATACCTCAATTAGGCACGGAAGGAAAGAGATGAGGATATCGGGATATCATATCGGCTTCGGCTTTTCATGTCGTATACTCAACCTCTTGATTCCTCCATAACTTTTTAACTGAAGCTATTTATTTATTTCGCAACTTTCTAACTTGTTGTTCCAAGATCTCAATCGGAACCTCTTCATATGAATGACTCTCCTTAACCTCAATGCTGTCCAATGGTACAATAGAGCTAGGATCACCAATAAACTTTCTGAATAATGACACGTGGAACACCGAATGCACCGATGCCAAATCCAACTCATAGGCCACCTTACCAATTCGCCTCAAAATCTGATATGGGCTAACACAGCGGAGACTTAGCTTCCCTTTCTTACCAAAGCCCATCACACCCTTCATGGGTAAAATTTTCATGTAAACTCAATCATTAACGTCAAATTCAAGTTCCTTTCTCTTATTTGAATAGGCCTTTTATCGACTTTGGGCCATTTGTAATATTTTTCTAATAAGTCTAACGTTTTCCATATCCTCAAATACCAACTCGGATCCTATCAAAGCAACTTTACGTAACTCAAACCAATCGATAGGGGATCTACACCGCCTATCATACAAAGCTTCAAATGGAGCCATTTCAATGCTAGAGTGATAACTATTACTATAAGAAAACTCTACTAATGGCAAATGATCATCCCAAGTTTCTTTAAAATCAATCACACATGCTCTCAACATATTTTCTAAAGTCTAAATGGTACACTCGACTTGACCATCCATCTGTGGGTGAAAAGTTGTACTAAGGTTCACTTGGGTACCAAGACCCTTTTGGAAAGATTTCCAAAACTGAGATGTAAACTGAGTACCTCGATCCTAAATAATAGACAACGGAACACCATGAAGCTTTACCAACTCTCTAATATATAATCTAGCATAGTCCACGGATGAATATGAAGTCTTAATTGGGATAAAATGAGCCAACTTAGTTATTCGGTCAACAATTACCCAATGGAATCATGTTGACTATGAGCACGAACCAAACTTGTAATGAAGTACAAATTCAAGGCTTCCCACTTCCAAGTAGGAATCTCTATGTCTTGAGATAAACCTCCCAATTTTTGATGCTCTACTTTCACTTGTTAATAATTAGGACACTTAGCTACAAATTTTGCAATATCCCTATTCATGTCATTCCACCAATACAATTTTCTCAAATCTCAATACATCTTTGTGGAACTGGGATGTATAGAATACCGCAAACTATGAGCTTTAGACAATATCATATCTTTCAAACCATTTACATTCGTCACACACAATCGGCCTTGACATCTCAAAATTCTATCTCCTCCTTGGGAGAAAGCCTCAATAGATTTTTTGGCAACTGCTTTCTTCAATTCAACCAAAGCGGAATCACATTCTTGTCTTGCCTTTTCATCCATCACAAGAGATGATTCAGAACTATTTTTCATAATAACACCACAATATTCAAAATTAACCAATCGCACACCCAAATGGGCTAATCTATGCACATCTCAAACCAACTCTTTCTTCTCATCCATAAAATAGAAAACACTATTCATGAACAACCTACTAAGAGCATTGACAATCACATTTTCCTTGCCCGGATGGCATAGCACACTCATGTCATAATCCTTCAACAACACAAGCCATCTCCTTTGTCGAAGGTTCTAGTTTTTTTGAGTAAACACTATTGCAAGCTCTTGTGATCGGTGAAAATATCCACATGGACACCATGAAAATAGTGTCTCCAAAACTTTAAAGTAAATACCACCGCCGCCAACTCCAAGTCATGGGTTGGGTAATTTCTCTCATATGCCTTGAAGCATAAGCGATCACTTTATTATTTTGTATTAGCACACTACAAGGACCAACTCGTAAAGCATTAAAATACACAACAAACCCATCAAAACCTTCTTGTAAAGTCAATACCAAAGCAGAGGTAAGCTTATCCTTCAACTCAAGCTTTTCTCACATGCCTCAAACCATTGGAATTTCACCTTCTTTTGTGTCAAAGTAGTCAAAGGCAATGCAATGGAAGAGAAAGCTTCCATAAAACATCTATAATAACTGGCTAAGCATAAGAAAATCCTAATATCAGAAGGATGCAATGGTCTAGGCCAATTCTTTACTGCCTCGGTCTTCTTTGGATCAACCATAATTCCCTCTTTGGAAACAATGTGACCAAGAAAAGTGACTGACCTTAACCAAAATTCACATTTGCTAAACTTTGGATACGACTAACCATCCTTGGGAATTTATAACACAATCCTCAAATGATCGACATGCTCCTTCTCACTTCGAGAATAAATCAAAATATCATCAATAAACATGATCAAGAACATATCTAAGTATTTCTTAAATATCCTATTCATCAAATCCATAAAAGCTGCAAGTCCATTTGTTAGTCCAAAAGACATAACCAGAAATTCAAAGTCACCATACCGAGTTCAAAATTCTGTCTTGGGAATATCACACTCTCTTACCCTTAATTGATGATAACTAGAATAAAGATCAATCTTTAAAAAGTAACTTGTCTCTTGTAATTGATCAAACAAATCATCTATCCCCGGAATTAGATATTTGTTCTTCAAGTTAACTTTATTCAATTGTTGGTAATCTATACACATTTGGAGTGACCCATCCTTCTACCTATCAAATAACATTGGAGCACCCCATAGTGAAACACTTGGCCTTATAAAATCCTTATCCAACAAATTCTTTAGTTTCGCTTTCAACTCCTCAAGTTCTATCGGAGCCATATGGTATGGAGGAATTGAGTACCGAGAAGGAGATCTACGCCAAAGTTAATTTCTCTTTTGAGAGGAACACCGGACAAGTCATCGTGAAACTCGTTAACTATAGGGACCAAATCAAGAGTAGGACTTTCGGAATCAACATCCCTAACTCACACTAGGTGATAAATTTACCTTTTGAAAATCATTTTCCGAGCCTTAATACATGAAATGAATCAACCCTTAACCACCAAATCATTACCCTTCCATTCAATAATAGGCTTATTAGGAAATTGAAACTTGACTCTACGGGTTCTATAGTTGATGGATGCATAAGAGGCATCTAACAAATCCATACCAAGAATATAGCCATAATCAGTCATGTCAAGTTCAACAAGGTCACATGGAATAACTTTATGCAGAACCGACATAAAACAATTTCTATAAACCCTCTTTCCTAACACCGAATCACCAATGGGAGTGTAAATTGAAAAAGGCTCTAACAAGATTTTGAGGCACACATCAAATCTCATAGCAAGGTAAGGAGTAGCAAAAGATAATTTGTCACCCGGATCAAGCAATGCATAAATAATAAAATTAAAAACCCATAACATACCCTTGATCACATTGGGAGTCTCATCCACATCTTACCTAGCATAAAGACCATAAAAACGATTGTTGCATTGGCCATCCTTTGGTTGAGTTTGGGCACCTTGTTGCACTTGGCCTCCTTGGGCTACATGGCCTTATGGATGACCTTCTCTGCTTTTTTATGCAACATGAGGGCACTCGGATTGCTTATGACCCACCTTGCCACATCCATAGCAAGCACCTATTCCTATCAAACATCTCCCTCCATGATTCTTCCCACACTTTACATACTTGGGAAATGAAGGGCTACAAGCTTTTAGACATCCTCCTTGAACCTTAAGGTATGGTACCCTATCCTTATCAAACTTCCTTCCTGAACCTCGTCCTTGTTGAGAACAATCATTTCCACCACTGGTCCTAGCATTTGAGAAACCACCTTAATACAAGGCTTTTTTAGAATTTCTCATTCTCATTTCTTTTAGTTTCTCTCCTTCAATTTGCTCGGAAAATGTCATGAGCTGAGATATGTCCATTTTCTTAATAAGCATGGTTGTTCGACATTCTTGTGGAACCAACTCAGACACCCCCAATATGAATTGACTCATCCAGACATGTGGATCAACAACCAATGAAGGAGCATAGTTGGATAACAACTCGGAACTACTCCTCGATAGATAAGGACTCATAAAAACTTCACTGATATGGAAGCTCAACTAGCCACGTATAGGTGGAATGTGATCCTTAACCCCTATATTATGAAACAATGTAGGCAATAACATGCATTAGTACATTTGAATGTACTAAGTAGGTGGGCATGACAGGCAATATAAATCATGGGATGCAATAATCAATTAACATGCATGATAATAGAAAATAGGAAAAGTAATGAGAAAACCATAATGATCAACGCATTCAAAGAGGCATATTGAGATTATAAGAGAACATAAGGAAAGTATGCATATGTGGGATAGAACAATAACTGACAATAAGACCATGCGAGTTATAACATAGAATTCCGATGTCTCCCCATACAAATGAATAATGGGGAATCTTTTTGCCAAGATAGACTCTACCCCACTAGGTGGGTCATGTACATACACTATATGTAGATCTACTAGATAAGCCATGAAGGCAACCTACAATAACATATAGTTATGAGAAAGGAGACTTTATATAAGGACCCTATAAGTCGAGACCCTACCTCAAGTCATCATTCGGTGATAAGTCAAGTCCCACAAAATACATAACATAGTAATCATACTAGCATATATCATTCACTTTTCATAAACTTCATGATTTATAGAGTAGCTCATTTTTATATCATACTTGTAATATGAGTATAAGCCTTTCAACATTACAATATGATACTTGCATAATTCATGTCATTAGGTTCCTAGGTCACCACATAGGGCCCTTAAGTCATATTTCTTCATAACTTACATGAATTCTTAACTTGAACATAATTATAATCCATTATCATAACTCATACTTGAAATTAGAGTAAAATTCATATACATAGTCAATTTAAATAAAAACCGTAAGAATTATATGAAATCATTGAACTTCATAATCATACGTCATGTAAATTATCATAGAGAAATAGCTTCATGCATGAGTATTCATAATTCAACTTAAGATCATACAATTTATGTAGAAACATACTTATAAGGATTGTTGATAATAAGATAAAACATAATTGAAATAGCCTAATGTAATTCATCAAACCCAACTCCTTCCGAATTCTTATAACCCTATTTCCAATCTTCCTTATTATGGGATATCTCATTCTCCTTTCTTTAGAGTTATTTGATAGCGTGGTAGACAGTCTAGGTCACGTGGAAACTTTTAAGAAGCTTAAAAAAGCGTTCCAAAGTACAAAAATATGGGGAATAACATAGTGATAACTTGAACTTTTTTGTCTGAGATAATAAATAAGGGAACCTTCTAAATTCTTACTACTTCTATGATATACAACCTCACATAGTCCCCAGTTAAATATATTGAAATTCATAAGATTTTGAATAAAAACCTTGGGACTCCTTGGGTTAAATGATCCCATAAATCAATCCACACATACCTTGAATGAATTTGAACTTGAAATTGAGAAATAAGACTTGTTCTTGAAGACACCCTAGCCAAAACATGAAGAAGAAGATGATCTCTCGAGGGAACCTTGAGTGAGAAGTGTTAAAGTTGGTTGGTAGTCATTGAGGTAATGAAATAAACTTAGGAGTATTTAGGATAGTTACATAATGTATCTAATCCCCAAAATGTCTATATACGTTAATGAAAGAATAGAGAAATGAATGAATTACCCTTTATTTAACTAAGTCTAGGATCTATCATGAGTCATCAGCACAGACCATAAAAGGCACCATGGTTTATGGTACTGTCCATGTTATTAGACTTGGGACATGCTACCCACCACAAGATCCTGCATGGCTCATGAAAGGCACCACGGTCTGTGGTGGTCTTCCTTGGGGGTAGACTTAGACTTGAAATCTCAGGTTTTTTAAGGAAAGTTTTAGTAGTTCCTCTATGGAGACCTTTACGGTCCGTGGAGGGTACTATGATCTGTGAACATAGAATGTATGCAGGACCTACAAGATGTTCTATAAGAGTGGCCACCATGATCCGTGAAGGGCTACACAGCCCGTGGTGGTCAAGCATGGTCCTTTCTTTTGGAAACTTTCTGAAGGCTTTAGGAGAGGGGTCACTACGGTCTGTGGTGCTCACCATGACCCATGGTCCCTTTTTGTGGTCCCTTCCCTATAAGTCTGGTTTCAAAACCACCACCACGAGTTGTGGTGATCACTACTGCCTATGATGTCCCTTCGTGGTCATCACTTGGTATCAAAAGCTGAGATTTTCTTAGATTTTACCTTTTGATACTCATTTTTTGACTTTCCAACTTTTGGGGTCTTATATTATCAAGGTTGATTATGTGTTCCTGATGTTGATGATTTGAGGAAAATGATATTATCTGAAGCTTATAATTCTTGATATTCTATTCACCAAGGATCCAACCAGATATATCATAATTTGAAAGAAGTGTATTGGTGGAATAGCATAAAGAGGGAATTGCGGAGTTTGTGACTAGATGTCCTAATTGTAAACAAGTGAAGATTGAGCATAAAAAATTAAGAGGTTTATTTGACGATAGTGAAATTGCTTTTTGGAAGTGGAAAGACTTGAATATAGACTTCATTATGGGTTTACCTTATACTCATAGGCAACATGATTTGATTTGGGTTGTTGTGGACTGAATGACTAAGTCGATATATTTTCTTTGTGTTAAGACTTCCTATTCGGCTGAAGATTATACTAGACTTTACATTTGAGAGTTGCATAAGCTTTATAGGGTTCCATTGTCTATCATTTCAGATGAGGCACTTAGTTTACAACTTAGTACAACTTTTCACCTTCAGACCAATGGTTAAGATGAGCAGACTATACAGACATTTTTTTTTTTTAGAAAAATTTTCATTTTATATATATAAAGGTAAACTGACGAGTACAAGGAGGGGGACGTGAAAGGCCTTACCTCCGAAAATAAAAAGGAAGATATCTAATGAGAGGACTCCTCTCGACTAGGAAGATCAAGTATAGGAAACTAGTTCTATTCAACTAAGGTACAGAACCTAGCTAAATTGAAGAAAATCAAGTATACCCAATTTCCTTTGCATGGGTCGAGATCGGTCATATCTTCTGTGATGCTCGACTAACGTTTTTGAGAATCCATTCGGGCTTTAAATTCTTGGGTCCATATAATAGCTAACATACAAGTTTTTGAAAGTTGTTAAAATTAGGATTTTGCCAAAGAAGAAGAAACAAAGGGGTTCCATAACAATCGGCTATCTTTTTCAAGGTCGCTCGACTAACGTCTTCGATTCTCCGTTCGGGCTGAAATTTCTTGGGCTCTATAATTGTTGTAGTTGTTGTATTTCTGCAAAATTTGGAGCATTTTTTATGATGTATACTGTTGCTCCTCTTGAGAGTTACTGTTCTGCTTGCAACATCGGCTGTCTTTTTCAATGTCGCTCGACTAACGTCTCCGGTTATCCGTTCGAGCTGAAATTTCTTGGGCTCAACCATATTTGGGGATGCTAATATCCTGCAAAATTTGGAGGATTTTGGATGTTGCATGATGCATGTTGTTGCAGACTATACAGACTTTGGAATATATATTGAGGGCTTGTGTTATCTAATTCAAAGGAAATTGGGATGACCATTTTCCATTGATCAAGTTCTCCCATAATAGCAATTATCATTCGAGTATCCAAATGGATCCATTTGAGGCATTGTATTATAGGAGGTGTAGATCTCCTATTGGGTGGTTTGAGGTTGCTGAGGTTGCTTTAATAAGGACTGAGTTGGTTTGTGAAGCTATGGAGAAAGTTAGACTCATAAGGGAGAGTTTGAAGACTACCCAAAGCCGGTAAAAGTCCTATGCGGATGTGAGGAAAAACGGTCTTGAGTTTGAGGTTGATGATTGGGTTTACTTGAAAATCTCACCCATAAAGAGTGTGATGCATTTTTGTAAGAAAGAAATGCTTAGTTCCCATTATGTAGGCCCATATCAGACTTAGAAGCTTTTTGGTAAGGTGGCTTATGAGTTGGATTTGCCTTCGGAATTGGCATTGATGTATCCAGTGTTTCATGTATCTTTGTTGAAAAAATGTGTTGGTGATCCTACTTCCTTTGTACCATTGGAGAGTGTTGGTATGAAAGAAAGTCTATCTTATAAGGAGGTTCCAGTTGAGATTTTATATTATTAAGTCCGAAAGTTGAGGAATAAGAAAGTTGCTTCCGTCAAATTCCTTTAGAGGAACTAACTAGTTTAGGGTTCTACATGGGAGGCCAAAATCGATATGATTTCTTATTATCCTCATCTCTTTTCCTCCACTCTAGTTTGAGGTATTAAGTTTCCTTATGTTTTCTCCCTCATATTCATGCATTTTAGTTATTCTCATTTTTCTATATACATCCATGTTTATGAAATTGATTTTTAAATCATGTTTTAGTTTGGGGTTGATTACTCCTTGGTTTATGCATTTTAATATGTTGGTGCATTCATGTTGGGCTGTTATATCTCTTTTGCTACTCTATTCATGCTATCTTGAGTACCATTCGAGGATGAATGTTTCTAAGGGGGAGATATTGTACGACCCCGAAAGTTGGAAAGTCAAAATAATACAGAATAGTATCTAGTGCAGGTTCTACAAGCCGACCTATGGGTCGTAGAAAGTCTTACGGACCATAGAAAGCCCTTGCAGGTAGGGTGCTAGAGTTTTAAAATTGGCTAAGTGTTGGGTACAAAAGACGAGTGTCTTCTATGGACCGTATAAGTTCCTACGGTCCGTAGAAGGGGGTCGTAGGAAAGGCCCTAAGGATTGTTAATTTTAGTATCCCAAGTTAAGTTCCACAAGGTCTGAAGGACCATAGGAAGTTTTACGGGTAGTAATATGCCTCATAGAGTAAGGTCCACAGATTTGGATTTTTGGAATTTTGAAGTTGTGCAGGACAGAAAGGTTGACGACCCATATGGTCTTTGACAACCCATAAACCAAGGTCGTATGGTCAAAGTTTAAAACCAATAGCTTCTATTTTGGTACATGACTTCTACAAACTTGTTCTATGACTCGTATGACTATCTGTGACCTGTAGGAAAAAGGCCTTAGATTGAAGTGCAACTCCAGTTGCTTTTGAATTTTGACATGGGTTCTACGAATAAAGTTGATGTAGCGTAGAGGACACTACAGACCATAGTCCCATCCGTAGGTCTCTCCAACAACTCTTAATTAAGGGATATTTTAGTCTTTTACCATTCTTTTAACTCCTAAACTACATCATTTTGGAAATTGGGGTGACTTATAACTATCCAAACCCTTCAAATATTCCTAATATCCTTTCATTCTCCTAAAATTGTCTAAGGAATCAAGGTTTCTCTCTTAAGGATCTTCTTCTACTAAAATCTAGGGAAAAAAGATGAGGATAGAGAGACATTATATCAGCTTCGGCTTTCCATATAGCCACTCAATTAATTTTTTCTTTCAAAGAAACTTCATGAATGGAACTTCTTTATTTCTCAACTTTCGGACTTGACAATCTTAAATCTCAACTGGAACCTCTTCATAAGATAAGCTCTCTTTTACATCAATGCTATCTAATGGCACAATAGAAGTAGGATCACCTACACACTTCTTCAACGAACAGACATGAAACACCGGATACACTGATACCAATTCCGAAGGCAAATCCAACTCATAAGCTACTTTACCAAAGCACCTTAAAATCTGATATGGGCCTACATAACAGGGACTAATCTTTCCTTTCTTACCGAAACAGATCAAACTCTTCATAAGTGAGATTTTGAAGTAAGCCCAATTGTCAACCTCAAATTTAAGCTCTCTTCTCCTTACATCCGAATAGGATTTTTTTTGGCTTTGGGTAGTCTTCAACCTCTCCCTAAATTATCAAAACTTCTTCATAGCTTCACAAACTAACTCGGTCCCTTTCAAAGCAACCTCATCAACCTCAAATCATCCAATCAGAAACCTACACCTCCTACCATACAAGGCCTCAAAGTGAGCTATTTGGATACACAAATATAATGTTGTTATAAGAGAACTCAATTAATGGCAACTGGTCATCTCAATTACCTTTGAAGTTGATCACAAAATCTCATAACATATCCTCCATAGCCTGAATAGTGGACTTGGCTTGATCATCGGTATGAGGGTGAAAAGTTGTGCTAAGCTTAACTTGAGTTGCTAGACCCTTTAGAAATGACCTCCAAAACAAAGATATAAATTGAGTACCTTAGTCCAGAGTGATAGAAAATAGAACCCCATGAAGCTTAAATATGTAAAAACCTGAAAATCGAAAAGTTATAACCAAAGAAAATTTCCCAAGACAAGGACTAACTTTAGATTGACGAGTCTTCCTACAACTCATAATACTTCCTACGACTCATAGGAGCGATTCATAGAAGGAAGCCTTGGGTTTGGTCGGGACTAAGGTGCAGGAGAGGACCTACGACTCTGCAAGACAAGTCGTAGACCAAATGATGAGTCATAATATTAACTTGTAGTAAAAGTTTAGAGGCTCGAGTATGCAGGTTTTAAGGACTTATAGGAAGAATAGAGACTATGAGTCGTAGACTCAAAAATGAGTTATAGACATGACTCGTAGAGGAAGATCAGAAACCCTAACTTTCAGGTCTTTTGTAGGGCTGCAGGATGTGTCATTCCTATGACTCGTCACTACCCCTATAATTCGTAGAGTGCCTTCGTAGGGTTGTTGATGAGGACTAATGAATGTTATTCATGTCTTTTCCAAAGTTTGGTTTAATTAACCTAGATACTTTTATGGCTAAGTTCAAAGTCTATATATACCTAATTCTTCAAATTCTCCTCCTATTTAATTCATTCTTCAAATTCTCTGAGGCAAGACTCTAAATTCTCTCTCAAGAGTCTCCTACAAATTCAAGCTAGGGTTTCAAGTTCATCAAGGTATCATCTTCAATTCTAGGTTAATTTTACCAAGGTATGCAGGAATTGATCTATGGGTTCGTTTTACCTATGGAGTTCCAAGGTTTTCCTTAAAAATCTCATGAAATTTCATTATCTTTAAACTCTAATTTTGATGAGTTGTGTTGGACTATTCCAATTACATTTTTAATTGTTGTCAATGATCATTATAAGTATGATGTTGCTTTAATAGAATGATTTAAAGTTGACTTATGAATTCCCATGCATGAAACTATTTTGAATTATGATATACATGAAGTATGATTATGAAGTTCAATAATTTCAAGTATTCTCATGCTTTTCATCCAAATTGACTAGGTGTATGAGTTTTACTCTAAATTCAAGTATGAATTATGATCATGAATTATAATTATGTTCAAGTTATGAAGAAAGGTGACTTAGGGCCCTATGTTGTGACCTAGGAACCAAATCACATGAATTATGTAAGCATGATATTGTGATGTTGAAAGGCTTATACTCACATTGCAAGTATGATATGAAAATAAGCTATTCTATAAATTATGAAGTTTATGAACAAGTTTATGGTATATGCTAAGTATGATTACTATATTATTTATTTCGTGGGATTTGACTTAGCACCGAATGATGAGTTTAGGTGGGGGATCAAACTATGGGGTCCTTATATAAATTCTCTTGTCTCATAACTATATGCCACCATAGGATTTTCCTTATGACCTAGCAAGTGAATCCACATATAGCGTATGTACATAATTCTCCTAGCGGGGTAGAGTCTACCTTTGCAAGTAGAGTCCCCTTTCTTCGTTGTATGGGGAGATATCAGAATTATATGTTATAGCTCGCATGGTCGTATTGTTGGTTATAGTTCTATCCCACATATGTATACTTTCCTTATTTTCTCTTATGATCTCAATATGCCTCTTTAAATGCATTGATCATTATGGTTTTCTCATTACTTTACCTATTCTCTAGTATCATGTATGTTAATTGATTATTACATCCCATGATTTATATTTCCTATCATGCCCACATACTTAGTACATTCCAACATACTAATGCATATTTGTTGCCTATATTGTGTCATAATGTAGGGGTTAATGATCATATTCATACACGTGGCTAGTTGAGTTCCATTCGGCAAAGTGTTGGTGAGTCCTCATCTTATCAAGGGTGAGATATGACTTATTCGATCCTAAAGACTTTTTACTTCAATCATATGTTGAGGGTGAGCCAGGGATATGTATTAGGCCCCGCCTTTCTTGGTTAGTAGTGGCATTAGTTGGACAAATGATTTAGAGTCTATGTCGTCAAGTTACATTCTTCTTTTGTGATTTATAATTTAGACTATTTCTATATTATTTATACATTTATCTTACCTCGTGTATGCTTAATGATATGTGAAGAGGCTTGGTTGGAGCCCTTTAGGGTTTCAATTACCTTGTTACGACTTGGACTTAGGTTAGGTCATGACAAACTTGGTATCAAAGCACAAGGTTTAAGATGTCCTAGGGTGTCCAACATGCCACGTCAAGTAGGGTCTTATTCATGGATGTGAAGTGCGCCACAATTATGAATAGGAGACTATAAGGAGTTTTAGGAAACCCTCACTTCTTTCATG
The DNA here is from genome assembly GCF_947179165.1 of Solanum dulcamara. Lineage (NCBI taxonomy): Eukaryota > Viridiplantae > Streptophyta > Magnoliopsida > Solanales > Solanaceae > Solanum > Solanum dulcamara. The sequence continues at coordinate 57,559,013 of NC_077246.1, forward strand.
ATCTATGTCATGCAAAAGAGTGTACTTTAAGGCTTTCTTTACCTAACGAACTTCCTTTATGATTTTCAGAAAATACCTCCAAGAAAAGACAATAGTCACCTACCCGACCAAGTTACTAATACGGAGTTTCATATCGCTATCACCCTGTTAGCCCTAGTAGTGGCCAACCAAGGGGTTGTGGCTCCTTTTACTCTTATGCTGGCCTCTAAGGTAAGGGAATTTACAAGAATAAACCCTCCCAAGTTCTATGGTTTGAAAGTTGATAAGGATCCACAAAATTTTATTAATAAGGTCTACAAGATATTAAGTATTATAGTGGTGATTTCAAAAGAGAGAGCGGAGTTGGTGTCTTACCAACTCAAGAGTGTGGCCCAAGTTTAGTATACACAATGGAAGTTAGAAAAAGTTGATGAAGGACCTATTGATTGGGAAGCCTTCAAACTAAGGGAAGACAAGGTGTTGGGTTTCATCAATCTTCGTTAAGGCAACATGGGTATGAGGGACTATTCCCTCAAGTTCACCAAGCTATCCAAGTATTCTCCTTCAATTATTGCAGATACATAAGCCCGAATGAGTCAATTCATATTGGATGTGTCCGTTTTAGTTGTGAAGGAATGTTGTACCACTATTATTGTTAAGAAAATAGACATATCTCGGATTATGACTTTTGCCAAACCAATTACGGGAGAAAAACTCAAACAAATGAGAATGAGGGATTTTAAGGGAGTCCAATATAAAAGAGGTTCTCAAATTCTTGGACCGGTGGTAGTAGTGACCGCTCTCAACAAGGCCCAGGTTCAGAGAAGAAGTTTATAAAGGATAGGGTGCCATACCTTATGGTTTAAGTAGGAGTTGTGAATGCTAGTAGCCCTTCATTTCCTAAGTGTGCAAAGTGTGAAAAGAATCATGGAGGGAAATTCTTGAACGAAATGAGTGCTTGTTATGGATGTGGAAAAATAGGCCATAAGCAATCCTAGTGCCCTCATGTTGACAATATAGGTAGAGAAGATTGTCCTCAAGGAGGCCAAGTGCAACAAGGTACCCAAGCTCAAACTAAGGATGTCCAATGCCATAATAGATTCTATGCCCTTCTTTCTAGGCAAGATGTGGAAGAGACTCTCGATGTGGTCACGGGGTACGTTACGGGTCTTTAACTTTGATATTTATGCATTGCTTAATCCGGGTGCCAACTTGTCTTTTGTTAGTCCTTACCTTGTTATGAGATTTGATGTGTGCCCCGAAGTGTTGTTAGAACCTTTTTCAGTTTATAATCCCATTGGTGATTCGGTATTAGCCAAGAAAGTTTATAGAAATTATCCCGTATTGGTTTTGCATAAATTTATTGCTTGTGATCTTGTTGAACTAGACATGGAGATTTTGACATCATTCTTAGTATGGATTGGTTACATGCCTCTTATGCATCCATTGATTGTAGAGACCATAGGGTCAAATTTTAATTTCCTAATGTGCCTACTCTTAAATGGAAGGATAATGATTCGGTGATTAAGGGATGATTCATCTCATGTATTAAGGCCTAAAGAATGATTTCCAAAGGGTGCATCTATCATATAGTGCGAGTTAGGGATGTTGATTCTGAAATCCCTACTCTTGAGTCAATCCATATAGTTAATGAGTTTCCTGATGATTTGCTCGGTGTTCCTCCCCAAAAGAAAATTGACTTTGGTATAGATATCCTTCCCGATACGCAACCTATATATATTCCTCCTTACCATATGACTCCGACGGAACTTAAAGAGTTGAAAGAGAAATTAAATGATTTATTGGATAAGGGTTTCATAAGGCCAAGTATTTCATCATGGGGTTCTCTCGTGTTGTTTGTTAGAAAAAAAGACGGGTCACTCCGAATGTGTATAGATTATCGACAATTGAATAAAGTCACCATAAAGAACAAGTATCCAATTTTGAGGATAGATGTTTTGTTTAACCAATTGCAAGGGGAAAATTAATTTTCAAAGATTGATCTCCATTCTAGTTATCATCATCTAAGGGTAAGGGAGTGTGATATCCCTAAAATGACATTTCAGATAAGGTATGGTCATTTTAAATTTGTAGTTATGTCGTTTGGGGTGACTAATGCTCCCGCTATTTTAATGGATTTGATAAATTATATTTTTAAGCCATACTTGGACATGTTTGTAGTGGTGTTTATTGATGACATCCTAATTTACTCTCAGAATGAGGAGGATCATATAGGTCATTTGATGATTGTGTTGCAAAAATTGAAAGATGAGAAACTATTTGCCAAGTTTATTTAGTGTGAATTTTGGCTAAGGCAAGTTGCATTTCTTGGTCATTTGGTGTTCAGTGATGGGATTAAAGTTGATCCAAAGAAAATAGATGTGGTAGAGAATTGACCTAGACCATTGTCTCCTTCGGTTAATAGAAGCTTTTTGGGCTTGGCTAGATACTATAGAAGGTTGTTTGAAGGGTTTTAGTCTATTGCTTCATCTTTGACTAAGTTTGGATGGGTTTGTTGTTTATTGTGATGCCTCATGTGTTGGTTTGGGTTGTGTTTTGATGTTAAAATTGCGACGGTTGTGTTTGCTTTGAAAATTTTGCGTCATTATCTCTTTGGGGTGCATGTTGATGTATTCACCGATCACAAAAGCTTGCAATATGTGTTTAGACAGAGGGACTTAAACCTTAGGCAATTGAGGTAGCTTGAACTTCTAAAGGATTATGACATGAGTGTGTTGTACCATCCGGAAAAAGCAAATATTGTAGCCGATGCTCTTAGTCGATTGTCCATGAATAGTATTGCACTTGTTGAGGAAGGTAAAAAGGATTTAATAAATGATGTACATAAATTGGCACATTTAGGGGTTAAATTAGTTGACTCTAATGATATGGGTGTTCTTGTATATAATGGCTAGGAATCATCGCTTGTGCATGTTAAGTCCAAACAAGATCATGATCCAGTTTTAATTGAATTAAAGAAGTCAATTTCCAAAAGAACCATTGAGGCTTTCTCCCAAGGGGGAGATATATTACTTCGATACCAAGGTTACGTATGTGATCCTAATGTTGATGGGTTTAGAGAGTTGATATTGAATAAGGCCTATATTTCTTGATATTCGATTCATCCGAGATCCACCAAGATGTACTGTGATTTAAGAGAAGTGTATTGGTGGAATGACATGAAGAAGGACATAGGAGAGTTTGTGGTGAAGTGTCTTAATTATCAAAAACTGAAAGTTGAGCAAAAAAAATTAGGAGATTTAGCTCAAGAAATTGAAATTCCTACTTGGAAGTTAAAATATGTGAATATGGACTTTGTAACGGGTTTGCCTCATACTAGAAGGCAATATGATTCTATTTGGGGTTGTTGTGGACCGAATGCATAAGTCGGCATATTTTCTACCAGTCAAGACTTCCTATGTTGTCGAAGACTATGCTATGTTGTAAATTCATGAACTTGTGAAACTTCATGGTGTTACCTTGTCGATTATATCGAATAGGGGTACTCATTTCACTTCAATTTTTTGGAAGTCATTTTAAAAGGGTCTTGGTACAAAGGTTAAGCTAAGTATCTCTTTTCATCCTCAAACCGATGGATAAGACAAAAAAATAATCAAAACTTTGGAGGATATGTTGAGGGAGTGTGTGGTTGATTTTTAAGGAAGTTGGGATGAACAATTGCCACTGATCAAGTTTGCCTCCAATAATAGATATCACTCTAGCATCCAAATGGCTCCTTTCGAAGCCCTATCTGGAAGAAGATGTAGGTCCCCGATGGAGTGGATTGAAGTGGGTGAGATGGCATTGGTTAGCCCATATTTGGTAATTGATGTAATGGAAATGGTAAGTCTAATAAGAGAAAAATTAAAGACGGCTCATAGTCGTCAAAAGTCCTATTCATACACTAGAAGAAGAGAGCTTGAATTTGATGTGAATGATTGGGTGTATTTAAAGGTTTCTCCTATGAAGGGTGTAATGCATTTTGGTAAAAAAGGGAAATTGAATCCTAGATATGTAAGACATTATAAAATATTGAAGTGTATTGGCAAAATGGCATATGAGTTAGATTTGCCATTTGGGTTGGCTATGATTCATCCGGTATTTCATGTATTGATGTTAAGAAAATTTGTAGGAGCTCCAAACTCAATTATGCCATTGGAAAGTGTGAATGCGGAAGAGAATTTGACTTATGAGGAGGTTACGGTGGAAATATTAGACCAACAAGTGAAGAGATTAAGGAATAAAGATGTTGCATCCGTCAAGGTGTTGTGGAGAAATCAACAAGTAGAGAGTGCTGCATGGGAAGATGAAGTGAACATGATAAAGCGTTATCCGTATCTCTTTCCTTCCACTCAATCCTAAGGTACTAAGTTGTTCATAAACAAATCGATTAAACTTCTATGTTTCAGTTTTGTACGTCTTTAATATGCATACATGTTCATGAAGTTGGTTTTAAAAGCATAATTGGGTTGCTAGTCTTCATTCCATGTCCTTTTTATGCTAAATTAATGTCATTCGAGGACGAATATTCCTAAGGAGGGATATTGTAAAAAACTGAAAATCAGAAATTTAGAACAGAATAAAATTTCCCAAGAAAAGGACTAACTTTAGATTGACGAGTCTTCCTACGACTCGTAGGAAAGAGTCGTAGAAGGAAGCCTTGGGTTTGTTCAGGACTAAGGTGCAGGAGAGGACCTACGACTTTGCAGGATGAGTCTTACACCAAATGACGAGTCGTAATATTAACTTATAATAAAAATTTAGAGGCTCGAGTATGAAGGTTTTAAGGACCTGCAGGACGAATGGAGACTACGAGTCGTAGACTAAAAAATGAGTTATAGACATGCCTCATAGAAGAAGATCAGCGACTCTAAATTTCAGGTCGTTTGCAGGACCCATAGGATTATTCATTCCTACGACTCATCTCAGCCTCTACGATTCTTAGAGTGCCTTCGTAGGATTGTCCGATGAGGTCTAATAAAGGGTATTCATGTCTTTTTCAAAGTTTGCTTCAATGAAACTAGATACTTTTATGGACAAGTGCAAAGACTATATATACCTAATTCTTCAAATTCCCCTCCTATTCAATTCATTCTTCAAAATTTCCCTAAGGCAAGACTGTAAATTCTCTCTCAAGCTTCTTGTACAAATTCAAGCTAGGGTTTCAAGTTCATCAAGGTTTCCTCTTCAATTTTCGGTATATTTTACCAAGGCGTGTGAGAATTGGTCCATGCATTCCTTTCACCTATGGATTCCCAAGGTTTTTCTCATAAATCTCATGAAATTTTGATATCTTTAAACACTAATTTTGATGAATTATGTTGGGTTGTTTCAATTAAGTTTTTAATTATTTTTAATGATCATTATAAGTATGATTTTACTTTAATAACATGATTTCAAGTTGAATTATGAATGCCCATGCATGAAGCTATTTCCAATTATGATATACACGAAGTATGGTTATGTAATTCAATAATGTCAAGTATTCTCATGGTTTTCATCTAAATTGACTTGGTATATGAGTTTTACTCTAAATTCAAGTATGAATTATAATCACGAATTACAATTATGTTCAAGTTATGAATTTTATGCAAGTTATGAAGAAAGATGACTTAGAGCCCTATTTGGTGACCTAGGAACCTAATGACATGAATTATGCAAGCATGATATTGTGATGTTGAAAGGCTTATACCACATTACAAGTATGATATAAAAATGAGCTATTCTATAAATTATAAAGTTTATGAACAAGTTTATGGTATATGCTAAGTATGATTACAATGTTATGTATTCCGTGGGATTTGGCTTCGCATTGAATGATGAGTTGAGGTGGGGATTCAAACTACGGGGTCCTTACATAAAGTGATTTATCTCATAACTACATGCCACCGTAGGATTTGCCTCATGACCTAGAAAGTGGATCTAGATATAGCGTATCTACATGACCCGCCTAACAGAGTAGTGTCTACCTTTGCAAATAGATTCTCTTTTCTTCCATTTTATGGGGCGACATCGTATTTACATGTTATAGCTTGTATGGTATTATTGTATGTTATGGTACTATCCCATATATGTATTGTAAGACCCCAGAAATGTGAAAGGTCCAAAACCAAGGAAAAAAGGATGAAATATCAGAAAGTTGCAAAAATTGGCACCTAGGGCTGACCTTGGAAGCCATACGGGTCGTGGTATATATCAAGGACCATGGTGAGCCACCTTTGTGGATATTTAGAGGCTCATACTATAGGGGACGAACTACGAAGGAGGACCATGGACCATGGTAAGCACCACGGGCCTTGAAGCCCTCCGTGGTGACCCTTTTCCAAGTTCCTCAGAAAATTTCCAAAGGCAGGTTCCATGGACGACCACACGAATCATGGTACCCTCAACGTACCGTGATGTGTTCTCGTGGTGGAAACCTTTCATCTTCACCTGTAGGAACTACACCACGACGACCTTTTATGGCTCGTCATGCACTTTACGATCAGTGAAAAGGGTCATGTGGTAAAACTTCAAAGACTACCCTGCATTCCCTTTTCAAAAACTATTTCTAAGTCCCTGACCACGGGACCCACCACAGGCTGTGGTGAGAACCAAAGACCATGAAGGGTCCTTGCGAAGTCTTTTTCGACCAGATTTTTAGAGGGATAGTTTTATCTTTTCCTGCATTTTAATTCAAAGTGGTGTCATTTTAAGGGTAGAATTCACCCATGTAAAGACCCTAAACCTTTCAAAGACCTCATTCTTCACATGTAAACTCAAAACCCTCAAATCCTCTCTTTTCAAACTCTCCTAAGGGTTTCAAGCCAAGCTAGGGTTTCATCTCAAGGCATCTTCAAGTCTTCTCTCCTTCTCAAGATTTCATTAGGGATGTTGTTTCCCCCAAGTATGTGGGTTTTCATCCATGGGTTCTTCCACCCATGGAGCCCAAATATTTTTTCAACTTAGCATCTTAATTTTTAATGATTAAATCTTATGGGATTTTACATCATGATTCAAAATGCATAGATTATGATATATTTAAAGTTTATTTACTTATATATATATATATATATATTGACTATCAATTTTATGAAATGAATGATTTGCTAAAGTGCTTATATGAAGGCTTGAAAGTGGGTTTAAAGTGTATATGGTGGATTGTTTTAAGATGTGTAATTTGATACATTTTCCAACACTGTCATGCATGCAAGATTCCTTTAAATACATTTGAAGGTTTTATGAAATGAACCCACCTAGTTTTCCTTACCTTAAAGTAAAGTTGAATTGAAAGGTTTGACTCCAAATGAAAGTTTATGAAGCAAATACCTATGTTTTGATTAAAGGGAGTCTTAATAAAATGATTGATTGGTGAAAGAGCTTCTTAGCCAAAGTAAGGTTTCAATATGAAAGGACAATTCTCGCATTGAATCAAATGAAAGTTTTTAAATGAGCAATTCCACTGAGTGATGCTTTAATATTAAAGTTATATAATGCTTATGTTATTATGATGTTTAAATGTTATTCCGTAGATTTGACCCAACACCAAATATAACATGTAGATAGGGACTCTACCTAAGGGGTCCTTAAGTAAAGTCTCATATTACATTAACTATGCGTAAACATAAGGGCCCTTGTCAGCTAATTTAGGCTAGTGGATCCATGATTAGTCATTAAAGTTAAAGTTAAAGAATGTTTAAAGTTGGCGTAGTTCTACCCGGTAAGTAGTCTCTCCGTGCCAATATAGGAGGTTATGTTGGATTCCATGTAATAGCTCGCATGGTCTTAAATGTCGGTTAAGGTAACTTTTCCATAAAATGATTGTTTTAAAGTTTCATATGATGTGTCTCATACATGCATTCACTCATGCATATTGTTCATATATATGAATTGATGTCCTTCATTTTAGCATTCTCGCATACTTAGTACATTCAAAGTACTAACGTATACTTTTGCATACATGATATCACCATGTAGGAACTGGCGTTGCTCCACACTCTCCTCTCTGTGGCTAAGTTGATTGTTGAAGGCTACCACTTTTACTGAGTTCCCATATTCCGGGAACAACACTCCTCACCTATCTAGCTTATGTTATGTTAAGACATTTGAGTTACATATGGGTATTTTGACCTAATCTTAAGGGTGATCGAAGGACATATCTTAGACCATGCCAAGTCTTAATGTAGAAGGTATTGTTGGACATAGTAAAGTATGATATGTTGACTTTATTTCTTATTGAACGCGAAACCCCTTAGTCCCGATTACTCCTTATATTTCCGCTTGTTGTTGTTTATTAACACTGATGAAATGCTCAATAAATGCTAAGAGGCTTCAGTGAGGTACCTTTGGGTGCTTCATTCACCGTGTCGTGTCTAGGACCTAGGCTTGAGTCATGACATATATACTATCTTTATGTCCGATTATGATTTCAACTATGTCTCTTAAATGCTTTGATCACTATGGTTTGTCTCATGACTTTACTTTTCCTTTTTTTCATGTACGTTGTTGATCATCGTATCCTATGATTTATATTGCATGTCATGCCCTTATACTTAGTATATTCAAATGTACTAATGCATATATGTTGCCTACATTGTCTCATAATGTAGGGGTTGAGGATCACATTAATACATGTGGCTAGTTGAGTTCCATTTGGGAAAGTGTTGGTGAGTCCTCATCTTATCGAGGGCGAGTTATGACTTGTTCTATTCTAAAGACTTTATACGTCATTCATATGTTGAGGGTGAACTAGGGACAAGTCTTAGACCCCACCCTTCTTGGTTAGGAGAGGCATTAGTTGGACAAATGTTATAGAGTCTATGTTGTCAAGTTACATTCTTCTTTTATGATTCAAGATTTAGACTCTTTATATGTTATTTCTACATTTACCTTACCTTATGTATGCTTAATAATATGTCAAGAGGCTTGGTTGGAGCCCTTAAGGGTTTCGATCATCGTATTATGACTAAGCCCTAGGTTAGTTCGGGACAAAATAACTCTCGAATGTAAACCAGTGCTGAAGTGCATATTCAAGTATTCTCACATCCAAGTAGGAATATCAATGTCTTGAGCTAAACCTCCCAGTTTTTGAAGATCAACCTTCACTTGTTTACAATTTGGGAAGTTAGCCACAATCTCCGCAATGTTCTTCTTCATGCCATTCCACCTATAAACCTCCCCCAAATCAAGATATATCTTGGTGGATCCCAGGTGAATAGATTATTGGGAACTATGAGCTTCAAACAATATCATATCCCTTAATCCATCGACATTGGGAACACATAACCGGCCTTGATATCGAAGTACACCATCTCCCCCTTGAGAAAAAGCCTCAATGGATTTTTTGGCAATCATTTTTTTCAACTCAACCAAAATTTGATGATTATCTTTCTTTGCCTTCACATCCAACAAAAAAGTTGATTCCGAGCCATATTGAAAAACAACACCACCATCCTCAAAATCAACCAAGTGAACACCCAAATGAGGTAGTCTATGAACATCATGAACTTACTCCTTCTTTTAATTCTCAATATGGACAACACTACTCATGGACAGCCTACTAAGAGCATCAACAACAACACTTTCCTTTCCTGGATGGTAGAGAACACTCATGTCATAATCCTTCAACAACTCAAGCCATCTTTTTTATTGAAGGTTCAAATCTTCTGGCTCAAACACATATTTCAAACTCTTATAGTTGGTGAATACATCAACATGAACACCATATAGATCATGTCTCTATATCTTCAAAGAAAATACAACCACCACTAGCTCCAAATTATGAGTTGGAAAGTTGTTTTCATGTACCTTAAGTTACTAGAAGCAGAAGTTATCACTTTACCATTTTTATGTCAACACACAACTAAGACTGATTCCCAAAGCATCACAATACACAACAAACCCATCAAATACCAAAACCCATCAAATCCTTCTGGTAAAGTCAACACCGAGGCTAAACTAAGTCGATCCTATAACTTTTGGAAACTCTTCTCACATGGTTCAGAATAGTGTAATTTCACCTTCTTTTTAGTCAATGTAGTCAGGTAGATCAATAGATGAAAATCCTTCCAAACCTTCTATAATAACCCGCTAAGCCCAAGAAACTCTAAATATCTGAAAAAGATAAAGGTTTATGCCAATTCTTAACTGTCTCGGTCTTTTTAGGATCAACTTTAATACCATCACTGGAGACAATATGGCCAAGGAAAGCCATGGACCTCAAACAAATCTCACATTTGCTAAACTTTGCAAATAACTGATGATCCTGAGAACTTGCAAGACAATCCTCAAATGATTGACGTGCTCATCCTCACTCTGAAAATAGATCAAAAAATCATTGATGAACACAATAATGCTTGAACACCCTATTCATCAAATCCATAAAAACTACAGGAGCATTTGTCAGTCCAAAAGACATGACCAAAAATTAAAATTGTCCATACCAAGTTCTAAAAGCCATCTTCGGAATATTATATTCTCTTACTCAAAGCTGATGATAACTCGATCGAAGATCAATAATTGAGAAATAACTAGCTCCCTTAAGTTGATCAAATAAGTCATCAATTCTTGTAATTGGATACTTATTTTTGATTGTGACCTTGTTCAACTGTCGATAATCAATACACATACAAACAGAACCATCCCTTTTCCTAAGAACAAGAACCATAGCACCTTATAGAGATATATTCAATCCAATAAAGTCCTTATCCAAAAAATCTTTTAACTAATCTATTAACTCTTTAAGTTCCATCAGGGCCATTCTATTAGGAGGGATAGAGATGGGCTGGGTATCGAGAAGAAGATCAATATCATAGTCTATTTTCCTTTCGAAAGGGATGCCCAAAAGATCATCGGGAAACATTTCTGGAATATCATTTACCACCAAAGCTGACTCAAGAGTAGGGTCTTTAGAATTCATATCACTAACCCGTACAAGATGATAGATACAACCTTTAGAAATTATTTTCCAAGCGTTAAGGCATGAGATGAATTGACCCTTCAACACAAAATTATTACCCTTCCATTCTAAGATTGACTCATTTGAAAACTAATACTTAACCACTTGGGTTCTACAATCAATAGAGGTATAACATGTGTGAAGCTAATCCATACCAAGAATAACATCGAAATCGGTCATATCAAGATCTACAAGATCAATTGAGGTGATTTTATGGAAAACTATGACTAGACAATTTTTATAAACTCATTTAGCCTAAAATGAATCACCAATAGAAGTATATACCGAAAAAAGCTCTAACAAGATTTTGGGACTACATTTTCTTGGCAAGATAAGGAGTAAAATATATTTTCTCCCAAATCTAACAATGCATAGACATCAAACTCAAAGACTTGTAACATACCAATCACCACATTGGGAATCTTCCAACTTCTTTCGAAACTGACTTCTACCAAAACTTGGAGTAGTACCATGCAAAGCCGGACGACCGAAAGTAGTAGTTTGAGCTTGAGGATGACCACCTCCACCTCTACTAGCAACTGAAGGACAATCTCTCACTTTGTGACACATCGTTCCACACCCATAACAAGCATCAAAACCAACCATACAATTACCTCAATGACTCTTCCCATACTTCTTACAGACGGAGATGTTATGAACTCTCGGAGCACTTCCTTGAGGTTTAGGGTTAGACCCTATCATTGTTGAACTTTGTGTCCGGATTACTAGAAGAATTATGATCGGACATCTTTGGGTGAATTTGAGAACGGCCATCATTCTTGGACCTCCCATGTGAGAAGTAACCACTATCAGTTTGAGCCCTCTTTGACTCCCTAGCCTTTTCCTTGAGTTTTGTTTCTCAATTTATTCAGAGGGCGTCATCAACCTTGATATGACCATCTCCTTAATAAACATGGAAGTTCTATACTATTTGACCACCAAGTCCGAGAAACCTGAAACAAACTTGCTCATGTGAGCTTTATTGTCAGCAACCATGAATGGAGCATATTTTGACAATTCAGTAAAGTTTAAAGAATATTCTCTCACACTCATATTGCTTTTCTTAAGATTGATGAACTCTTGAATTTTTGCCTCCCATAGTTCAAGAGGGAAGAAACGGTCAAAAAAAGCATTTTGAACTCCTCCTAATCTAAGAGACCCACATCTCTATCTCTTTCACCCTTCTATTGGTCAAACCAAATTTGTGCCACACCCTTTAATTGATACACGGATAAGTACACCTTATCCATCAGACTAATTCCCATGATGTCCACGATCTTGTGAATACCCTTTATAACTCTTGTGGATCCACGTCCACCTTTGAACCATGGAACTTTAGAGGGTTCATCCTTCTGAAAACATGTACCCTACTAGCTACTATACCTATATTTGGGTTTACTGGAGAAACCACCTCACGATTGGCTTGTGCCATCATAGCTTGGGCAAGCAGTTGGAAAGCCGTTTGGAATTCGGCATAGGAGTCTTTTTTTTCTCTAAATGATCATAAGGAGCTTGTGGGGCTTGTTGATCCTCATCAACATTCCTTATCAATGGAGATTTTTGTGGAGGCATGATTCTATAATTGCAAAGAACAAGAGTTAGAAGAAAAACTTGGAGAGTTCAACTCTATCACCTGACTTAAAAATGATGAAAGAAGTGAAGTTTCCCAAATATCTCATAACCTCCTATTCATAGATGTAGCACGCTTCACATCCATAAACAAGACTCTATTCAATGCGGCATATCATACATCCTAGGATGTTTGACACTTATGAGCTGATACCAAGTTTGTCATGTCCAAAGCTAGACCTTAGATATGACAAACCGATTAAAATCCCGAGAGACTCCAACCAAGCCTCTTATCATACATAGAAAGACATACAAATCATGAAATCGAAAGTAAAAAGATAGTATTAACACGTATAATATCGATAAAAGACAATTCAAAATATAATACTCAAAAACAACTTAGAATATACTCTTATAGTCCAATAATGCTTTTACTAGTCTTAGATGAGGGCATAGGACAAGCCCTAGTTCATCCAAACCATAAGAATGAAATAGTCTGAACATAAGAAAATAGCATAGCGGTTTTGCCTTGGAATCATGAGGAATCACCAAAATAGAAACTAGAACTAGCCACGCGGATGGGAGGGAGTGTCATGACCTATATTATAAAACAATATATGCAAAAGTATGTGTTAGTACATCAAATGGACTACGTATGTGAGTAATTTTCATAACATGAATAGAAAGACAAAATAGGCATGACCATGTGATACTTGAACAAATAACTTGAAAAGCATGATGTAAAACATAAAATCATGAGACAAGATTATTTCATCATAAAACATCATGTAAGAAGTGTTAAGAAAAACATAGTCATTTTTATGGAATATAGACCATAACTGAGAATAAAACCATGTGAGCTATAACATGGAGTACGGTGTAACTCTTACACCAAAAAAGGAGAGGTTACTTGTCAAGGTAGACTCTATACAATTAACATCATGAGTTATATGTGAATCCATTAGCTAAGTCATTTAAAAAAACCTATGGGGGAACATAGTCTGGGACTAGAGGTTGCTACTAGAAACTCCCTGACCAAGCCTCCACCTCAAGTCTTCTTGTTTCTAAGTGAAATCCTAATCAAATAGGAAAAACATATCATAAGTATAGGAAATAATCACATACCAATCCACATTCATAAAATCATATAAGAGTAGCTCCTTAAATCATGATTCATAACATAATTAATATAGACACTTATCTTTCTAAGCATCTAAATCATAATTTCATTCTTATTATGAGAAAAAAATAATTTCATTCTTATTGTGAGAAAAACTTTCACAATTCATTGATACATACTTAAAAACATCCTTGAAACATCACTCATTGCTTTCATAAAACAATCATAAATCCTTCATAAATTTCATGATCATAATTAATAGTTCATAGTTGAAAATCATTGGCATATTGCATGGGTCCATGTGAAATCAATTGAAAATAATGCATTACAGTAAATTAATGCATAATAAGATAGAATAAAATTAATTGAATTAAAATAGAAAAGACCCATGAAGAATTGACATGAAACCCTCATTGAATTAAGTAAAACTGAAATTGGAGATTTGAGATCTTTTAAAACCTAATGGAATGAATGGAATTCATTGGTGAATTCCCACATACCAGGATATCAAGTTCCTAAAACCAAAGAAGATTTAATAACTTGAAACTTGGAAACCCTAGCTTTCCTTCCTTGAGCTTGAGAGCGAATTGGAAAAGATGAGTTGAGAGAATTTGAATATTTTGAGTGAATGAGAGGGAATAAGATTTTCTTTATGGGTAGAGATGGTTATTAAGGGTAGTTATAGGTCAAAAATGACATAGTTTAGGAGGTACATGAGTTTGCAAAGTCCAAAATACTCCTCACTTAAAACTATTGGATTGTCCCTACAAACCGTACCTACGGTCCATAGGAACTATTACGGTTCGTCCAATGGGCCCATAGAAACTCATGTCAGAAAATCAAAGCCACTGGAACTTGCTTCTTTTAACCTACGACCCATTTTGTATGGGTCCTAGAAGACACTACGAGTCATATAACCTTCTGGTGGAAACCATGTGCAACGACTAACCCAACTCTTACGACCCTTTCCTTACGGGTCATAGTTGCCCTTACGGATCATAGAACCCCATCGTTGGAATCATGTACCCAAAATGGTAGCTACTGGAATTTCATATTGACATTAAAATCCAAGTATACCAATCGTAGAAAGTTACATGGGTCATCAAAATGGTTCGTAGAATTAATCAAAAATCCATGCCTCTGAAGTCACCCTACGGGCTGTCCCTACAGATCGTAGGACTTTCTACAGTCTGTAGAACCCTCTCATCAATCGACCCCACATTGAGTAAATTTTTGAACCTTTAGTGCCCATCCTAAGAGACTCCCCTACTATCCATAGGACTTCCTACAATCCTGTCATGACCCAAACTAGGGCCTAGAGGTGACAAGGCAATTAGGATTCCCGAAGAAACCCTAACCAAGCCTCTTAGCATATCATAAGCATACATAAGGTAAAAAATAAGTGTAAACTCATAGAATTCCAAAAGACAAAGCATAACTAGAGAGAATGAAGACAACATAGACTTCTTATACATATGCCCAACATGCCTCTACATGACTACATAGGCGGGGACTAGGACACGTTCCTAGCTCACCCTCAAAGAAAGAAATGACATGACATAGAATAGTCTTCAAACATCATCATAGTCTAAAAAAAATAAAGGAAAGAATGACTCGTATTTCCCTCGAAGCATGTGGATTCACCACTCTAAATCCTTCAATAAGTTCATGATCATATTACATAGTTCATTACTGGAAATCTTTGACATAATGCAAGGGTCCATGTGAAATCAATTGAAAATCATTTAGTAAAGTAAATTCATGAATTAAAAAATAGAATAACATCAATTGGAATTAGGTAAAAAAGACCCATGAAGAATTGACATGAAACCCTCATTGAATTAGGTGAAATAACTTTGGAGAATTGAGTTCTTTTGGTACCCAATGGATGAAAGGAATCCATTGGCGAATTCCTATATATATGGGTAATCAAAGCCCTAATGCAATGAAGATTTAACTTGACTTGAATCTTGAACCCTAACTTGACTTGAAGAAGAATCTTTATAGAGAATTCTTAGAGAGAAGATTTTGATTAGGATAGTTTTCGAGAGGATGAGTAGTTAATGAAGGTTTTGGGTAGTTATAGTTATAGGAAAATATCCTAAAAACATCCAAGACATAATATAAAAGAGTGGAGGAAAAGTTTGGAATACCCTTAAACTTAACTGAAACTCCCCCTTATACAGACCCATATTTGGTCCGTGTAACTTTCCACGAACTGTATAAGTGTCCATGGAAAGGGGTAGATCTTGGGTTCTTGAGTAAAATCTTATATGGAGGGTTTTATGGGTTGTAAAACCCTTCACAATCCATGAAGGGACTCATGAATTTGAGGGGAAACTTATTTCTAGAAGTGGTCTTTTATGCGCCACTCTACGGCTTGTGTAACTCCCTACAAATAGGGGCTCGTAAGGTGTATGATCCCTAGATTTTTGAAACCATCTTTGTACCATCCTCCTTATGGCCCGTGAAGCTTAATGCAAACCGTACAATAGTCCATCACAATGGATCCCAAGTTCCTTCCCTGGTAGTCATTTCACACATGGCCTCCACGGACCATGGAACTTTATACTGTCTGTGAAGTACCTCATGCAAGACTACTGTGACTGTAACTTTTTGCACTAGGTGAGTTTTCTTCATTTTTCTTTTCTATTTCAGCTTTCCAACTTCTAGGATCTTATAGTGGTGCATCTTCTCCCTTGTTCTTCTTCCACTGGTCGAACCATATCCTTGCAACACTCTTAAGATGATATGAAGCCAACTCAACACCATTAGTATCACCAATATGTATAACCTGAAGCACCTTCTGAACCTTATCCATAAACTTCTACGGATACTCATTGAGTGTCGATCTAGTGAACTCAGGTGGATTCATCCTTAGAAACTCACGAATCCTTGAAGTGTCTGGAATAACTTGACGGCCTATAGAGCCCACTCCCTAACAGTCCACCTATGATTTCATAGCATGAGTCAACATCTAGATGTTATTGTGAAATTCCGCATTAGTAACATCAGCCTGAGGTGGTTGTACGATGGGTAAATTTGGAACTCTAGGTCCACTGGTAATTTGTGGCTCTTGGAGATTCTCATCCTACCTGGAGGGATGTTCTTAATTCCTAGTTTGCATCTGTAAACCGACAGCTCTTTTTAGAAGCATGATCTGAAATATAATGAGCACAAATTAGAGAAGATGGGTAGGGTAAAACTCCATCACATGAATAAGATCACTAAAGAGAGGAAATATTTCCTAAATATCGTATAGCCTCCTCCTTAAAAGTGCGGTGCTCTTCACACCAATAAAAAAGACTTTACTAGATGTAGCTTTTCATACATCCTAGAACATTTGAACTTGTTGCTCTGATACCAAGTTTGTTACGATCCAAGTCTTCACTCTATTCAAAACATGGTACTTGAAACCACGAGAAATCCCAAGCTAACCCTTAGCATAACATATCGAAGCATATCCTAAGAAACAAAGGTGAAAGCTAAATACATAGAAAAAAGGAAATCCATGGATTTCCAATGTTTGAATTAAGTCTTTAATGAAAGAATAAATATATCGGGACATGGCCCCTATCCACCTCAAAAGTGAAATGTAAACATAAGATCTTGTCACAACCCAAACTAGGTCCAAGCCATGATACGGCAATTGGGATACGAGAGACCCCAACAAAGCCATCTTAGCATATATCGCATATATAAGGTAAAGAAATATAGTAACATAAGCAGAAGTAAAAACTCAAGGGGATGAGTCTAAGGGATAGAAAAGTCAATTGGTGTCCAACCGGACTACATCACATAGAGTATAAACATACCTCTAATCTAGTCTTATATGAGGGCTTAGGACAAGCTCCTAGCTCACTCGAGTCAAGTAAAGAAAAGCCAAGTAAACAATGAAAATGAAAGCCATCTCCTCGATACAATGAGAACCCAGCAACTCCTTAATTTCTAAAACAACTCTAGCGACGAAGAGGATGATCGACGTCTGCCCCTACATTTTGAGAGAATGTAGGCAAAATATGTCTCAGTACATAGAAGGTACTAAGTATGTGAGATATGCATGAACAAGTAAAGGAACGTGAACAATATGCCATAAGATGCATGACCAACCATAATGAACATGAGTAAGGCTTAAAAGCATTTGAAAACATATAAAAACTCATGGTAAATGCATATCATAAAACTTCATAGCTTAACTTTCAACTTGTGTGGGATAAGACCTTTAACCGACATCATAAGACCATGTGAGCTATAACATAAAATCTGATATAATGCTCATTGAGAAAGGGGAGGCTACCTTGCCAGGGTATACTCCTTCATGGTGCTCAACTCAACTCAATTGTGCTATATGTGGGTCCACTAACTAGTCCATGAAGGCAATCCTATGTGGGCAACATAGTTTGGGACTTTAGCTGCTACTAGAATTTCGTTGGATAACTAACTACGTTATCAAATCGAACCCCACCTATAAGTCCTCTCGGTACATAGTCAATATCCCAACGAAATTCATTAAAACATGATCATAACATAATAGGGAAAGATAGTAACTACCTATCAATCCATCTTTATAAAACATATTAGGAGTAGCTCATTAACTTTACTAATTCATATAACTTCGGTGAGAATTGTCCTTATCACTATCTTTAAACATGATTGTGTGAGAATTGTACTTATCACCCAATAATAACTTTCTTTGATCATAACTCATCATCATCATAACTTTATCATTAAATCACAATCTCAACTTTAAATCATAGAACTTTCCAGAAAAAAATCATTAAACTCATAATCAACTCATGAAAATCATATTTAACTTAATAATCATAACTTGGAAATAAGTTTATGCATGGGCATTCATAATTCAATTTAAAATTGTGCAACTCATATGAAAACATGCTGATAAAGATCATTGATAATCATTTAAAACTAAATTGAAATAGCCCAATGCAATTCATCAAAACTAGGGTTCATAAACCATTGAATATTGAGGAAAACTTGGAGAAACTTTAGGACTCCATGGGTGAAAAGAACCCATGGATGAATCCCCACATACTTTGATTGAAATCACTTAGAATTGAAGAAGAAACCATGGTGAAATCTGAAACCCTAGCTTAAAACTTGGAGAGAAATCCTTGAGAGTATTATGTTCTTGCTTTAGAGAATTTAGAAGAATGATTTAGAATGAGGGAAATTTTGAAAGGATTGCGTAGATATACGACTGAAATTAGCCATAATTGTGTCTAGGTTCATTGAATCAAACTTGGAAAATAACAGAAATACTCTTCATTAAAACTGGAATTTGGACCTATAAATTCACTTCTACGAATCGTACTCGAGTCTACGACTCGTAGACTTGAGTCGTAGTGCAGGCCTGATGAATTCCCTGAAAATCAAGCCTTATGAGTTTCTGTAAAAGTTAAGTTTATGACTCATCAAAATAAGTATGAGTTGTCAACAAGAATCGCCATGCAGGTCTGACAAGACCCAAATTTGGAGTCTTTGATCTTTGCATACGAGTCGTGTCTATGACCCATCTTCACTACTATGAGTCGTCATCTGGACTCGTCTTATACTTCTGAGAAACCTACAATTTTGGGGCCTCTGACGTTTTAAAATGAGTCATTCTTGTGACTAGTCAACAGGACAATGTCTCATAGAACTTCTCCTGAGAGTGGCACTATACAATACTCGAAGGGTCTCTCTACAACTCACACATACGAGTCGTAGAGTGACTCATAAGAATGATTTAGTTCAAAATTTTGAGAATTTCTCCTTGGTTTTAACTTTTTAACTTTCGGGGTCTTACAGAGTTATCTATAACTAATGTGACCTCATTGCCATGAGTCTGAGAGCGGGCACCAAAATCTGTATCATAAAAAAATATAGCATTTAGAAAAATGTGTCAGTATGAGGAATATAATGAGTACACAAAAGGAACTAACATACTCATGTAAAATAAAATATGGAGGGACAACAAATAAGGTTTTTGCCAAAATAATAGTCATGGTAAGGGAACTGAAAAGAAAAGAGTTGGAGTGCATGCATAAGTTTCAGTTGAAAACCTCCTTTCAAAAACATACATATATCTATATATAGGTGAGTCTAAATCACTGGTCTTGCATAATCATATGCATATCATAGCATACTTAAAATGAACCATATAGTATTAAGAGCATATCAAAAGGATGCATAAATTGGGGAGTTTCTTATAATCGATATACATCATGTGAGCTTGGATGGGCTTCCATATACATTGTCAGAGTATAGAACCATATCTTATCTATGTGGATCCACTAAA
The DNA here is from genome assembly GCF_947179165.1 of Solanum dulcamara. NCBI lineage: Eukaryota > Viridiplantae > Streptophyta > Magnoliopsida > Solanales > Solanaceae > Solanum > Solanum dulcamara. The sequence continues at coordinate 57,578,915 of NC_077246.1, forward strand.
TTGTGCCTCTTAGGGCCATATGGAGTTATTCGACCATACGATATACTCGAACCTATGGTTGCACGTTCTTATGGGACTTGGGTTTTCTAAACCCAAATCCTCTCATTTCTAAAGTGTCCTCCCAAAATACATAATACATATTAATGCTTATAAGTATAAAAACTATCAGTATATCTGAATCATATATAAAGCTAAGCCCAATAGTCATATAAAAACTAACCTAAATTGAGGTTGAACTTCATATCATGCAAATATGCTTAAAAGCCATAAATGTTTAAGGGATCATGGGAATCATTCTAAATCAATATGATAAGTTTTTAAAACCAACGTGAAATAATGAAAACATGAATTAATGAAAAGAGATCATAATTTCATAAAAAGCCCTAGCTTTGTTTCTAACAATCTTGTAGATTTTTTAGAATCAAAATACTGTAGACATGAGAGTGAAAGAATAATCTCATTGAAGCTTTAAATACCTATGGAAAGGAGACTTAGGAGGAAGAACTTGCTTTAGAGCCTTGAAACCCTAGCTTTTGCCTCTTTATGGGAGATTCTGAGTTGGTGGGAGTTAAGAGCGAAAAAATTAAGTTTTGAATAATAAATACCCTTATTAGGATCTCAAAACATCATGGTTTAGGCTTAGAGAAAGTGGAAAAAGATGAAATAAACCCTTTTTTTTAAAACTGTTCGATAATTTCTATGGGCGTCATCTGCGGTCCTTAGATTGGTTTACAGACAATGGATCCAGTTCGTGAAACTTAGGAGAAAAATTAAAGTTTCTGAAGTTGATCTACGAGGGAATAATACGATCCGTTAAAAAAAGAATGACCCATACTTGGGCTCATGAAAATTAGGTTTAAAATTGACTTTTCTATAGTTCACTCTACGATCGACATCTATGATCCATAATTGGTTTTATGATTAGTAAAAGGTCCTGTAGAAAATAAGACAAAAATCCAAGTTTTAGGACTTTGGTCTACGATTTAATTGTATGACCCGTAGTTGGATCCATGAGTCATAAACTTGGCTCTCAAATCAGACCCAAATTTCTCTGTCTCTGAGGTCGATTCACGAACCCCATAAGTGCAGTCCATAAGTGTGTTCGTAAATCTCATACTTCAGCAAACTACAGATTTTCCTCAGCCTTTAATGGCTTGATCTGGTCTTAGGAATTTCTAAGGCATTACATTGAAGCCCTCACCCCGGCGATAGAAAAGATTAAAGGCAATTGAACGCCACTTCTCCTTCGTGAACATAATAGGGGGTCTCACGATCACAAAAACCATTTGGTCCTTCTTCACGAACGTGATGGACCCCTTTGTGATCTGGAAGAAGGGTACACCAGATACTATAAATCGATAAATAGATTAACAACCCAATTCTAGGAGCAGACCCTTGGAACTCGTTCAAACTTAGGAGATAGTATTATTAATATCCCCATACTCCTTCAATTCCAATTTATATGACTTATTTTCCTCTTTAATAAGTCCCAAAAGAATGACTCGTTTCTATATTAAGTGACAATTTTGCTTTAAAATATCCATTTTACCCTAAATAAAATAATTAATAGTCGCACAAATATTTATGATTTATTTAGACCACAAATTTTAAAAGTTTTTTTTAAAATAATTATGTGTCAAATCAAACTAACTCATATAAATTGAGACAAAGGGAGTATTATATTTGGACCTCGAATAATTGAAGTTATATCTTAGGAGAAAGTTGTATTTTGACTTGGGGTGTGTTTGGTATGCAGGAAAACATTCTCCGAAAAATGTTTTCCAATTTTCTCATTTTTGGTTGGCTTAAATATTTTGGAAAATATTTTTCAAATCAACTTATTTTCCTCAAATTTAGGAAAAATAACTTCCCTCCAAAACTCTTCTCTAACCTCAAATTACAATGTTCTTTTACCCCAACCCCCCTTCCACTCCTCAACAAAAAAAATAAAAATTAGTTTTTGAAAAATATATCAAATTTGAAAAAAATTATCTTTTTTTTCGAACCCCTACCAACCCCTCCCCCCCACACAAAAAAATAATTTTTTTAAAAAAAAAAATTTCAAATTTTTAATTGGTTACTTCACCACTACCCCTACCCCCCCCCCCCCCAATCCGAACAAAAAAAGTTCAAACATTTATTTTTTAAAAAAATATTTTAAATTTTTAAAATTTCATTTTTGTTGCCCCTACCCCCTATCAACCCCCACCCCATAAAAACATTTAAAAATTTATTTACCCCACCCCTACCCGCACCCCAACTAGGCCCCCTCCTTCTCCCAAAAATATTTAAAAAAATATATTTTTTTAAAAAAAAATCAAATTTCAATTTTAAAGTTCGGTCTGGAGTCGGGTGTAGTCGAATTTTGATTCGCAAATCGGGGTCCAGTCTAGATTTGGAAGTCGAATCTTGGGTCAGAAGTTGAGTTAGTTCTCGATTTGAAAGTTGGGTCCCACATTGGGTGTCGGGATCGAGTCTTGATTTGAAAGTCGAGTACCCATTCGAGTGTCAAGGTTGGATCCTAAATTGACCGATCATGTCCACATTGGATCGTAAATTGACCGATCGTGTCCAGGTTTGGATGTTGTGGTCAGGTCCTAGGTCGAGTCTCGTGGTTGAATTTGGAATCGATTATCGAGGCCGGGTCCCGATTGGAGTGTTAAGGTCGGGTCCTGAATCGATTACTATTGTTGATTTTCATGTCAAAAATTATTTTGCTAAAAGATATTTTCTACTCTCTAGCCAAAAATAAAAGATATATTTTCTAAAAAATATTTTCATTCACCAACCAATTAACATAAATTATTTTTCGCAAAATATCTTCCACTCACCAACCAAACATGAGAAAATAAGTTAGAAACCAACTTGTTTTCCAAGAAAACATTTTCTAGGAAAACATTTTCCATGGAAAATTTTCCTTCATACCAAACAAACCCTTAAGCTTGTCAAGTTTTCCTAGACTTTTTTTTTTTCATTTTCCTTTCTAATTTACAGTATTCAACTATATATCGCTTTAAAATCTTGGCACACCCCTTTTAAAAAGAGATTAATGTGTTACTTATAACACTTTACAAATTTGTAATAAATAATTTCTATTTTCTTTTGAAATGCCAAACTTCTAAATAAATTCAGTTTTTTTGTGTGATGATTAATATTTGGGATCAAGAGGGAATAATAAATCAATACATGTCCATAAAATTAACATTACATTTGTAAATTTATTTGGTAAATACTTATCCGCATTTGGCGTTTATATCAAATTATATAAATTTACTATGATTAAATGATTTAGTGAGGTAAAAGTGCATGTCAATAATTATAATTAAATGCTAAAAGTCATACATAAATATATGTGATGCATCTATTGATTTGGTGCAAACATCGGATGAACACAAGTTATTACCCATTAATTCCTATTGGATGCATTCATACCTTCACTAACACACCGACTTTCAGCAATATTAAACGTACTTGAGCGAGACTAGTATGAGGACGAGTGACTACTGAGAAGTCCTCATGTTGCGTTCTTTCTTTTTTTTCTATCCTATTTTAATTAAACTTCTTTTGAGCCGAGAAAATATCAAAAATAGTAGTAAAATTTTTGTATATCCTAATTCCTACCCTCTCAAATCACTAGTGAAATTACATTTGCTGTGTTGTTGTTCCTGCTAATTTCGACTAACATTTTCATCATTAGTGATAAAATATTAGTAGTAGTAAACTAGCTAATAATTTTCAATATCTCTTTGTTTATTACTAACACTTTTGTCTGATTGTATTAGTGGTGGTTTGGGCGTTTTAGAATAATACCTACTTTAACTCGCACGTAACGTTGCTTACGTACCATTTCGAAGGTCTTAATCCACTTCAATGTGGATTATTAATTTATTAATTTTGTTAATACTTTTAGGGTTATCCCAAAGTGTCTCGAAATTACTGACCAAAGGGAGTAAGCATAAAGATTATTAGAAATTTATAATGCTAGTATCGCCAAATTGAGGTTTATGTGTCAGTGGTTTGGACCACATCTGTAGTGATTAGAAAGATGGTATATTGCCAAATTGACAATGACAAGCATGTTGATAATTAAGTATCTATATGAATAAGTTAAGATTTCTTATAAAAAAATTAGGTTGAAGAAATCATCGAGATAAAACTTAATTAATTAATTGCACATAAAGCTTAGATATATCATGATTTCTTTTCAATAATTGATTGGTTTATTAAGCATTCCAACATCATTAGATACATCTGAAAAACCATTAATTTAATTGGACCATCAAAGAATTTTTTGTAGGTAATCATTTCAATTACGTTAATGTAGAATTCTAAACAAATTAGAGCCACATGACTTTATACTATCTAAGATATTTCATTTTTTTTTATCACGATCCAAAAATTCAAGATTCATGATGCCACATATTCTAACTCATCGGTAGATAAGCCAATTTTTTGCCCAACACAATAACAAGTAATAATGCGGAAAAAGTAAAGCAATAGAGTAATAAGTGTTAGTGAATATACCAAAAAATATAGTAAATTACAGTTGAAAATAAAATTTAAAAAATTGAATAAATAAATATTCAGGCTTAAATGTTGATTATATCTCTCTCTCTTTAAGGAGATTCATGCTCACTGTTGTGTAATCTATACCGATCCAGCTGTTTAACTCTTGACTTGTTCCCTGCAGGATACAACAACCAAACAAGATCTTATAACTCAAACAAGTTCAAATTAGTTGAAGAGTCTAAAGTTCCACCAGAAGAACATCTTTTTTCAATATTAAATTTCTCTCTTTTATATAGTGAATAAGTTGGAGACTTAAAAGATATTTTTTGTTGTGTCAACTCTCTTTCGCTACACTAACCTTAAAATATAAACAAAATATAATATTTATCATCCATTTCTCATCTTTTTCCTTCATTCAACACAAGAAAGAAAAACATCTTTTATATGTGTAGGATTTATTTCACAAATAAATGTAAAAAATGTGGATAGTCACTTTAGGATTAGTGGAGCAATTGGTAGAAGATAATGAGGAGAACATGTCATTGTGGTTACATGATAATATGATATAAGAGGATAGGCTTCACTCAAATGTAGGTATCCTATTGAAGATTTGAAGTCCATAGGCCTCAGACTATCAGAATAAGCATGGTCGGCTAGTACTAGACCTACATCAAAAAGATGCATCAAGAATAGTATGAGTACAAAATATGCGTACTCAATAAGCATCATAGGACAATCGAGTAAGAGTTAACAACTATATCATACAAGAAGACTAATAAATCTTGTCAAATCAATATAACAGTATGACAATATAGTAAAACAACATAAGCAGTTGATCAGAATCATCAATTACGTAAAGGGCAAACAACACAAATTCCACTAGTTTAGGAACTAATTACCTGTCTTTTCATAAATCTTCGATATCACAATTCATATCATATTTCAATCCTAGATACATATATCTGGTGCATCTAGGTACATGTATCCTGGATCCATGCTAAGCAGATACATCTAATAATGTATCTAAATATGTGATATAATTGAAAGCATCAATTTAGGAGCAAATCACACATTCTTTCTTGAATTTCTGATTTGTTCTAAAAAAATCAAATTTATTCCCATTTTTACCGAGCACCAAAATAAAATTCATATATACATATAATCTTTAAGTCAGATACATGTACACTTTATTAAATACATAAACTTTTGATGAGATATATGTGTATATTTTGTCAGATACATATTTTGACCATGTCTCTTCCCCTCTTCCCTTTGTCTCTCTCTCTCTCCTCTCTAGTCAAAGACCGTTTTCTTTGCAGGAATTCCACAAAATCAACGAGGGGGCATTCTGTCGATCATGACATTGTTGAACTGAAATTTTGATGGATCTTATTGTCTAGACTATTCTACCGACCATGAAATGTTGCTGCTATAAGAAATACATCATGTTTTGCTAGATTTCTCTATGTTATCTACTATAATTCCACATGCTTCTTAACAAAACTTACCCTACTATTCAATGTCCCAACAATCCAAAGAGAAGCAGCCAAACATATCATTTCAAACTATACTGGTGAAATGGTTTAGATCAGAGGCTAAGTTTGTGTAACAATCGCCCCCCCCCCCCCTCCAACCTGATTGTTATGGGTAAACCAACGATGAAAGAATTTGGATCAGACAATTTTTGTGTAGTAACTTAAATATTGCATGCTAGGTGAGTCTCAAATGAAATGTAAGTAAGGTAAGGCCTGGGTCAACCGAGAAAGAATTGGGGTTAATGTCTAAAAGTGGATTGTATTTTCTAGTAGCTAATGCGTTAAAGAGTTTGTAGGACTTTTTAGAATTAAAATCGAGTAAGTAGAACTCCCAATATTGAACTTGGCATGAAAGCATTATTTTAGAACGTCAAGGTTCAAGAGTGTGTTGTGAAATGGGGGCTTCGGGAAGGATTTCCCAGTTTTTGACTCCATGCAAGCCGCTATAGCGGGTTGGTTTCCACTATAGCGAGTTAACTACAGATTTTATGCAGAAAAGTTCAAAACTGTTCTTTATTCTGCAACATCATTCTTGGGAAAAGAAAGGGAGACCTAGGTCTATTTGCTTCAGTTTTTCACCAATTTCTTTTATAAAGGTAAGTTAATTACTCCCCTAACTTGTAATTAGATTTTTGGACCTTAAATGTATAGTGGTTATCCGAAGGGATGGTTTAGTCTTGAATTAATGATGGAAAAAGTCTTAGTTTAGGTGGGATGATATCATGCCCCGAGCCTACTCCCTCGATCTGACGGGCACTCGATAACCATTGCTGGTCCTAGTGAACCACTTGTCCTGGCTAATTCACCCATTGGAAGACTTTAACTCATGAATATACTTAGATGGGAACATTAAGGAATAAAAATTAATGCTCTTTAGCATAATTCATGAAACTTAAATATATAAAATGTATGAGACTTAACTCAATGTTTCAAAATATATTCAAAAAAATAAACTGAACTCAGTCTACTAGTCTATAAAGCCTCTAGAATATTGACTCTGAAATAGGTATCGGGACAGGCTCACGACTACCTCAAACTAATAATCAATAACTAAAAAATAAAGACTCAAGAGCGCCTCTGAATGCAAAGAGGTCTCACCAAAGCTGGGTAGAAATTGATCTTCAAAGGTACGCTGGTTGAGGATCTCTATCATTTGTATCTGCATCATAAAACGATGCAGGTCAAGTGACATCAGTACATAGAATGAATGATTATGTAAAATGGAAAGAGAAAACTTACTCAGGATACTCAACTCTGAAAATAACTCAACTCAAATAAGCATGAAATATAGTAAGAGACAATGCTTTAAAGTATAGTAATGCAACTCAATGTATAAAATATAATAATTTACTTCTTTGGAGTTTCTCTAACTGAAAACCATCACTTATTAGCTACATGATAATACACAGAATAGTAGTCGTCTCTATAGTCGTCCAATACCTTTCCAGGGTAAGGGACACAAACTCATCTCTAGATCTAATAAAATTCCTCTTTTGGGAAAAATGAGGACTCGCCTGAATGAATGGTATGATCCTATCCTATACTGGCTACGTAGTTTATGGGGTTCAAGTTGTTCTAAACTCTTACCCAAATCGGTGTTCACTACTACTCCCAAAATATAATTTATTATGCTCGTAACTCAAATGAATGTATTTACTTAATTAGGATTCATGTGAATGCAACCATGAATCCCAAATTTCAAAACTCAACTCAAGAAATTCATCAAGATATATTTGAATATACTCAATAATACAATGAAATTTAGATAGAAAACTCAATAATTTGCTTTATCAGAATTAAAAACTCAATTTTTGAAACTCAACTTGATTATATAGAGATGTAGGGCACAAGGAAAAACTTAGTCCAACATTATGAGAGCCTTACAAACCTGGAATGAAGTTTTCTTAAGAGAAGATTAAAGAGTAGGCTTGAAATTCTTGAACCCTAACTTCTCCTCTTCTCTTTAGTTCTTGATCTCAAAAGTTTTGGGTGTTTAATCAGGAAAAACCCCTTTGGATTCTGATAAGGGACGGATTTTGTTCCTAAAATGAATTGGGTTAAGTTTGGAAAAGTGAAAAAAATTCAAAATGCTCCTCATTAAAATAAGAATCGGGCAAAAATAAGTTCGCGGACCTGATCCCCAAATTCAATTTTCTGAATTTTTCTTCTCCGCAATGCGGAGACATTACAGACTCTAATGTCCAAAAATTTTCTTGGATCAAACTTACCCTCCTAGGTCCGCGACGTGGACCTTGTCCCCAGTTTGATTTTTCATAAATTTTCTATTATTTCGTGGAATAAGCTAAGTTAAAATGGTACGTGGTGCTATATATAATCATGAATTTGGCCTTGAGTTAGGATTCGAGTATAATCCATATATTTTTTAGGCCACTGGTCATTGATTGTTGTGTTTTATTATTTTTTTAGACCAAGATCAAGACAAGACATAACAAAATAAGAAAGTTCATGTTCTTCAAAGCATTCTCCTTGTTTCAAGGTACGTGTCATACCCCGAGCCTACACATTGGACGTGGCCGGTACTCAAATATCATTATTGGTCACAAGCGATTCTTGGAATAGCTGGCTATTGAATGGAAAACAAAACATACATGCAGAAACTTTATAAAGTGAACATTTAAAATCATTTAAAACATCTTATGCAAATGTCTCAAATAAATCTGAATATAAATAATAATTATAATAATAATAATGCTTAAAACTTTTAAATAAAAAGAATGCACCGACTCACTAACTCTAACTATCTATGAAGCCTCTAATAATTAAAGATAGGTGACGAGATAAGACCCACAGCTACTAGACTATAAATCAAATAAAACTGAACTAACTATACTAGATCCCTTCATAGGCAAGAAGGTCTCGCCAACTGCTGATGGAAAGAGATCTTATGGATGTCTGCTATCATGAGTACCTGAATCTGCATTATAAATGATGCAGTGTCGAATGACGTTAGTACATGAAATGTATGGTGTGCAATAAAGTTGAATGAAATTACTGAACTGAACTAAATACTTATACTGAAAATACCTTGACTGAAAGTAAAACAATGCAAGTGTAATTAAAAACCTCATAGCTTTATAACCGAAAAATATGCAGTAATATTGAATACTGAAAATAATATAACTTTATATTTTGGGGGGAGTTTCTCTAGCCGAAAACAATCACTATGAGCCACATGATGATACAACGTCTTGCCCACTTTTCTAGAGTATGGGTAAACAACTCAACATATGGATCCATCTAAATAAAAGTTCTCTTTCGGAACTGAAGTGAGGAGTCACCTGAACAAATAGCACAATCCTATCTACGTTGGAGGCACAGGTTATTGGGTTTGAGTTTTTTAAACTCGTACCCAAATCGGTGTTCAACACTCCCCCAAAATATGCATTAATGCTCATATAACTTGTGAGTAAAATACTCAAAATATTTCTCTTAAGTCTCATTGAGATTTACTCTGACTGGATCAAACTCTTTATACTTTCTTTAAAAAATAAACATGCTTCTCTTAATACTAGTAAATGCATTCATTTAGAATTATTCATGTTCCTCAAATTTGTTTTCAAAATAAAAGTAATGTATAATTTTTTTCACTTACAAAAACTCCAAAAATCATGCAAAATAAGTAGTAATGCAAAGCTTCACAATTCAAATAATGCACTTGGGACACTTGAGTTCCCTTTAAACTCTTCTTTTACTCATGAATTTGAAATACTCTTTCTTTAATTGAAACTATGCATAAGAAGAAGCAATGTAAAGACTCAATCAGGGTTCATATGGAAATAAGCATGAACTACAATTCAAAGATCAGAATTATATAATTAAATACAATTCCAATAGCGTACATATACTTAATGAAAAGAAGCATGACTCATGTGAAAAACTCCTAACTTAAATTCTTACTAACTAAATTTAGATGTGGGGAGTGAGGACGAACTTAGTCCAACACGAGTAGCCTTACATACGTGAAAAAAGTAGATTCTTGGAGAACTTTGAAGAAGATGCTCAAAACCCTAGCTTTTATCCTCATGAATCTTTCTCTAAGACTTGGAATTAATTATGAGGGTAAATCGATGGAATAATACTGATAAAGACCTTAAGTAGGTGTAAAACCATCAGGGTTTAGGCTTAGAAGAGTAGTAAAGGACGAAAATAACCTTCATTAAAAACAAGTTGAGGTCATCTATAGGACCATCTATGGTCCGTAGAAACTTCTACGGGCCATAGAATCCTCTCGTAGAAAGCTTGGCTTAATTATGAGGTTTTTGAACTTGGGTCTATGGAATTGTTCTATGGATCATAGACCCTTATACTGGCCGTACTGAAGGATCATAGAAATCATCTTAGAAGAAGTCTAAGGACTTTTCTTTTATGAGGCCATCTACGGACCAAAAATACTTCTACGTACCGTAGAATGGTTCGTGAAAGTCAGACTAAGTTTTCAACTTCCAAGATTTTGTTCCATGGGTCGTTCTATGGTCCATAGAGTGATCTACGAGTCGTAGTATGATCTATCAAAATCAGACTTAAAATTTCAATTTCAAAGGTTTGACTCTATGAGTCCATCTACGGTATGTGGTTACTTGCCGCAGATAGTGTGCGTAGAAAGTCAATTTTTAAGAAGACTTGAATTCATTTTTGGGCTTTTCTAATATGATCTGAGGTAAAAATTTTAGGGTTTTACAATATCCCTCCTTGAGAATGTTTATCCTCGAATGATGTCCAAGATAGGAAATTGCACAAGGCATGAGTACAATGCAGAACTGAAACACTCACGCACAAATAGATACTGAGTCTGAAACATGGAAAGGAGTATTAACTCAAAGGCTTTAATCAAAATTTTGCATAACTTTTGGGAAGAAACTTTTGGTCATGATATAAGAATAGACTACTATGCATTACGCGATACGACTGATAACTTTCGAGCTTAGTAACTCTTTTCAACTACACTCTTCTTTCTGAATACAACACCTCATTTATTGAAACTTATAACTCCCACCAAAAGCTTATATCTAACTGTACACTCTCACAGAGTTCAAGCCTAACTCAAAGTCAGAAGGTGCTACCCATAAGATAATCATACTAATCTGACCGACAATATTCATGTTCTATACTTTTGTAGGGAATTTCATTTAGAGGATGCTACTTCTTTTATCACCATCCACATAAAGACAAACACAACATTCGAGCATATCATTCTAATCACTTTATGGCTTTTTTATAGTCACTACCACCTAAGAATTTTAATATCTTCATTAGCATCTCTACACCCATAATTTCATTAACTTCTACTAAGAAGCACACCAAATACTCTTACCTACCTATTACATATAAAAAAATCTCATCTCATTCCTCCTCCATATTTATAACTTTAAATGGAATAAGCACACAACAATTATCATAATAAGGAACCCTCACTCTCTCCTATCTGTGATAACTCAAATACTACTATTAGCATCGCTATCAAGACTGAGAAGAAAGGATCACTGGAAGGGCTTAGAGCAAAAGATCATAAGCACTATTCATTCAAGAAATTTGATTAGAGAACGTACATGACGTAATATAATTCATATAATATAGGGCTGGAAATTCTTAGATTCATGGAATAAGATCGGGAATGCTGAATGAAGTTACCACTTCTTATTCTAGTAATTGAGCATGTACATGAATCAACATGAAGTGTATGGGTCTAGGCCATGGGTATGGCGCTGATACATAAGATAGGAGTAGGTTATCACCTTGACTGAAATATAAGGAATATATTGAGATGGAAAAGCATTGATGTCTTATCCTAGTCAACTCATCACTACTTGAAGCTCAAAAACCTACTTTGATTTATTAACTCACCATCTCCCTCTTAGCTCGAAGGTCACCACCCTAAGTCTGCATATCAATTCTCTATTCTAAGCTATAAGCACAACACTCCACATAGTCAAGGCATCATATACACAAGAATACTTAAACTCTCTTGTTATACTATAATCAAAGACACAAAACTGCAACTAGGATTTCCTTCTGAGATACTTCTCTTAACTTGCTTCTATCTTGTAGGCATTTTTCTATAATCGTTGCTCTTATCGACATATATAGTCGCTTCTTATAACTCTTATGATCGTACTTATTCCCGCCACCACTCATCTTCTAAGTTCACCTACACCTAACTGAAGGAAACATAGATTAAATTGAGATACTCATCATCATCTACATGTAACCCATGTTCGACCAAATTCTAATGGATACTATATAAAATATAATGCTTACCTCAACTCTCTCTCCATTGGCAACTGATGGATATTACCTAGACACCCATAGAAAATCATAAACTTAGAGCCTCATACAACTATATACTATCTCAGATACACATCTTAAGCCTCTTCTTACCCAATGACTTAGCCACAATTACTGTTTTCATCTAAGGGTCACACACACCACATTTGGGACATCACACCCCTTGCAAGTTAATATCTTAACTTCTCTCTATGTCAAGCCTATTAGAGAAAACTCAAAACTAACTGTATCACACTTATAATGCATCCACTTTTTTTAAAAAAAATGCTCATCAAAATTCAAGCTTAGGAACTGATTTACGACTACTAGATAAGATTGAAAAATATTAGACTACTAAAACCTCATGAAAAGAAATCGATATTTATCTCACATTCTATCTAATTATAATCTATTATCACACTCCCTTTCACCACCTAAGTACTATATACCTATTCACTATACCTCATCATAAACTCCTTTTCTAGTTCAAGTATACTCTAACTCATCCTAATCAACAATTCACTCTCTACCTTCTATCGTGGAATCCATACAAAACTTATTACTCCTTAGCCAATAGATAAGGGAATACTTCCTCAATAGAGACTTATTGGGTACATAACTGCAACTATGTACTATACTCAATAACTATTCCTGTTCTTTAGTTTGCCATAGTTCCAAATGTATACTTCTAACTTTGGGCACTTCTAATATTACTGGCTCATAACAACGCATATCATACTAACCTTTGGGTGTCAATACTACCCAAGATTTCTAAAATATACTTCCCTCCTCAAGGATAACATTTGGAGCAAGGTTTAGATAATAAAGTTGGAGGCTCATCTTACTTTGGCTCAAATGCATGATTCATATGAATAAGGGTGCATACTTTCGAATAGATAGACTTAAGCACACTAATGAGCTCCTCTTAGGCCCTTGTGTAGTCTCTTTACTTTCTAAAGACTTTATCTAAGAGTAACTTTACAATAAGAATGTCAGCTTGACTATTCTAACCACCTTGAGTATGAGGGGTAGTCAAACAAATTTGAGCAACACATGAATATGAATAAGATTATTAGAGGACAACTCTATTGCACAATCTATAACCTAAAATATTTGATATACTACCTATATACATGATATACAAGTGATATACATGGTCTATGGACCCTATTATGACCCATAAAATGATCCATGCTCATGGATGGATCCATGAAATTCATGACCAAATTTCTAGTCTCTGATCTCAATCCACTAGTGGAATCCACAACTCGTGGTTGCTTCTATGAGCCGTGGTTTCAATCCTTAGTTCATGAAGCAGAATTCTCAAATTGGAGCATCTGTAATAAAATGGTCATAACTTTTTAATCCGAATTGAAATGAAGCAAACTTGGTGGCATTGAAAAGAAGACTCAAAGACCTTTAATTTGGTGGGTATGAGAAACATAACCCCTAATATTCTAAGAGATATAGTCATTTGAAATTAACTCTTACATTTTCTTATGTAAAAACTTAATCGGTAGAGAATCTTGAACTCGACTAAGTACTAGAGATTCTTTATGACCCTAATTCTCAACAAATACACTTCAAAAACTTAGAAATTTATCCTAACACATATATACAATTAAACATATCAGCTTTAGGCCTATATACATATGAATAATTGATTGGGTCTCAACTTAGAAATTTTTTAGGTGTTACAATATCTCCCCTTGGGATCATTCGTCCTCGAATGATGTCAAAGCCAGAAAAATACACAAGGCATAAATTCAAGCAAAAACTAAAATATTCACGCATAAATATGTATTGAATCTCAAAACATGGAAAGGAGTATTACCTTAAACGTTTTCATCAAAATTTCTCATAACTTTTGGGAAGAGAATTATGGGCATGATATAAGAATAGGAATACTATGCATTATAGGATACAACTGATAGCTTTTGATCTTTGCAACTCTTCTCCACTACGCTCTTCTTTCTGAATACTACACCTTTTTTTTATTAAAACTTATAACTCCCACCAAAGCCTAAGTCTAAATGCATCCTATCATGGACTTCAACCCTAACTCAAAGTTACAAGGTGCTACCTCCTTTAGAGAATACTACTCCTTCTTACCACTCTAATTCACTTACTTGAAACTTTTAACAAGAAGTCACCAATAATCTATTTTCATCATCCATATAAAAACAAACACAACATTTGAGCCTTTCTAATCACTTTATGGCTTCTTTGTAGTCACTACCACCTAAGAATTTTTATGTCTTTCTTAGCATCTCTAAACCCGCAATTTCATTAACTTCTACTAAAGGGAATACCAATATTCTCTTACCTATCTATTTTATAAAATAAAATCATATATCTCTCTTCCTGCACGTCTATAACCTTAAATAGATTAATAATCATACCACAACAAACATAATAAGGAACACTCACTCTTTCCCATATGCCATAAATCAAATACTACCATCAGCGTCGCTATCAAGACTGGAAAAAAAAGGATCACTGGAAGGGCTTAGAGCAAAAGATCATAAGCACAATTCATTCAAAAAATCTGATCAGTAAACATACATGACGTAACATGATTTGTATAATATAGGGCTGGAAAGTCTGACATTCATGGAATAAGATCGGGATTGTTGAATGAAGTTACCACTTCTCATTCTAGGAACTGGCATGAATGTGAATCAACATGAAGTGCATGGATATGGCGCTGATACACGGGACAGGAGTAGGGCATTACCTCAACTAAAATATAAGTAATATAATGGAATGAAAAAGCATTGATGTCTCACCTTGGTCAACTAATCACTACCTAAAGCTCAAAAACCTATTTTAGTTCATTACCCCCTCATTTCCCTCTTAGCTCGAAGGTCACCACGCTAAGTCTGCGGACCAATTTTCTTTACTAAGATATAACCACAACACCCCACCCGATCAGGGCATCATTATACACAAGAATACTTAAACTCTCCCATTATATTATACTTGAAAATACAAAATCGCTATTAGGACTTCCTTTTGAGATACTTCTCTTATCATCCTTCCATCTTATAGGTATCTTTCTATAATCACTACTCTTATCGGCGTACATAGCCGCTTCCTCTAACTCTTTTGATTTTACCACTTCCGACCATCACTCATATTCTAGGTTCACCTAGATCTAACTAAAGGAAACTTCACCGCAAAAAAATAGCATTTAGCGATGAATTGTAGCGACAAACAACATTCCCTCGGTATATAAAAATAGATTAGCTATGGAAAAATAAGTTGGTTGCTAAAATATCAAAGAAATATTAGGATCTTTAATAGAGATGGATTAGCGACAAAAATTTAAATTCATTGCTAAAATTTGGTGCCTTTATTTTGCCTACAAAAATAGCGACGTATGGTTGGTGATAAAATTATTAACGTATTAGCGACGGATTTAACAATGCAACATTTTATCGCTGTTATTTTACTTCTTGCTATCAATATTTTGGCCGTTGGCTAATCTCTTTTAAGTCATAGAGAAATATGTAGCGACAGAGTGCATAACCGTCACTAAATGCGTCGCTATTTTTTACCCAATATTTTTAGGGTACAAATATTTCCCTCTCAATACTAAAAACTTTTCCCTCATTTTCATATAGTGAGAGAGTGAGGAAACCTCTTGTCGCTCACATGGAGGGGAACCTCTCGTTGCTCTCCACCCGGCCATCACCCACCCGCTAATATAATATTTTGAAAGTGAAATTTTTTAGATCATGGAAGAAGGTGAATTTAGTGAGTTTAGTTCAATGAAATCTCACCAATTTGAGTAAGTATTCTTTTCATTTCAGCTCTATTTTATTTGCCTTTGACCAGTAGAATGAGCAATGAGCAACAATTTTTGCAATCAGCTCTATTTTCAGTCATGTATTTAATTTTTTTGTTTTGACGGATTTTGGGCTGAGATCTAAGTGTTTTGAGAGTAACTGTGGTATTTTTATAGATGTCAATATAGTTTATTGGCTTTAAATTAATGTGTATTTGTGTGAATGTAAGGGCTTGGAGTAGGGAAGAGATAGTACACCCTACTTAGTTACAAATTTAACAGTTAGTTATAGGTAAGGGGTAGCTAGTACTGGATAGTGTATTATATGGCGTTATACTTTTCAGATACTTAGCTTTTTGTTTAGTGTAGATTAATGCTTCACCTTATTGTAATACCTATTTGGTGTTTTTGTCTAGTATCAGCGGCATGATTGCTTCATTATTGCTAGAAATCAGTTGCTGCTGCTTGGACGCTGCTTCATCATTGCTAGAAATTTGTCGTTGCTACTTGGACGCTGTATCATTGTTGCTGGCTCATTAAAATATAATTTTTTCTACTTGAAACACCCAAACCCCTTATTTCTTTGAAAATCAAAAGGTAATTTTTTCTACATTTCAATTTTCTTTCCAGATTTGGTATTTTATTTATAGATTTGACTGAGTCTCATGGAAATTCAAGGTAAAGTCTTTGAGATTAGTTCGGGTAAAGTCTTTGAACTCAAGTAAATCTACTTTATTTATAGATTTGGTTGAATCTCTATTGTAGATGTTTTTTTGTTGATATTTTTTTTTGTATGTACTGTATTTGATATCAATTTCTATTAACTGTATTTGAACTCAACCAGATGGCCATATATGCTTTTTTGTTCCTCTTCTTTGTTTGATTATTGAAGCCTTTCACTACCTTTTACATGAGTAATTGGTTGAATTGTTCAAATCTTGGAGGTTTAGGAATTATGATTGAATACAGTAAAGACTCTTTATAATGTGGGTTTGAGTTAAAGTTGTTGACAAGTAATTGAAGAAAATCATAAGAATCACGACTATCGATTGTCTTGTTTGTCTTTTGTTCAATTTGCTATATTATTATTTTTTTCATATAAAAAATAAACATTTAAAAGAAAGATCTCTAACATAAAAATAGTATAAGTCAGAAAACTTTGTGACTATGGGAGGTTAGTTTTTTTACTTTGTGTCAACTACTTCAATTTTAAGTCCATTTACTCTTTCTTGAAATCCCGACAATAATTGATCTTCCATACCAGCTTCATATAGGAAACAGAAAACATTGTATAAACTGCGTTGAGTTGAAAAAATAATAAAAATATAAGCAGTGGTGTTGCATTTTAACATGTTATGTGTTCTACTATAATATAAATTCATTGTTGACACTCTTGCTTGTCATTCTTTTTCTCGTGGTTTCAGTTGTTTTTGCTTTACTATTATGTAATTTCTTTAGTTCTAATTTCTTGGATATCACAATTTTCTTATTTATTTTAACATTAAATAGGAGTCTGGATAATTTAAAGCGTAGTTAGATGTAGGAGAGGTTGAATGGTCGAGGGACTATTAATTCTAATTTTATAACTGTTGTCAATGACTTTCTCAAGTTTGCATGTTCTCAGAATTCACATGAGTGGTGACGAAGTTAGATGTCCATGTAAAAAAATTTACAACATTAAATACATGAATATTGAAAATGTTAAATTGCACCTTTTTCATTTTGGATTCATTGAGAAATATTTTTTTTTGGAAGTATCAAGGGAAAAAGAAGCGATCAGTGAGATGTCTAGTGATTTACCAGGTGGTACTCAACCTGGATTGAGAGATAATCCATATTACCAAATGGTTTTGGATGCAGCTGGATCAAACTTCGGCCAGGGATCGAGTTGGCAATGTTATATTAATACCGAACTTGAGTCGTCTCAGCATTGTGAACCTTCTTCAATGGAGGAAGATTCTAATTCTTCAAGCGAGGAGGAGCCTAATCCTAGGTTAAAGAGGTTTTATGATTTACTACAATCTGCTGATAGAGAATTGTATCTTGGTTCTTCCTTTTCTCAACTCGCAGTAGTTTCTAGGATGTTAAATATTAAAATGGAGAACACTTTTTCAGAGAGGGGTTTCAATCAAATAATGGAACTATTGAAAGAGGTTTAGACCAAGAAGCTTGTATGTATCTTTGGTTTACCTATTGAAATGATTGATTGTTGTAATTCAGGATGTATGTTGTATTGGGGTGACGATAAGGACCTAAAATCTTGTAAGTTTTGTGGCTATGAGAGGTATAAATGTTGTGTTGGTTCTCATAAGAGAAAATTGGTTCCATAAAAGAAAATGCCTTATTTTCCTATTATTTCTAGATTGTAAAGATTATGTCTCATGTAACAGCTACCGACATGAGATGGCATCATGAGAATATACAAGAAGAGGGGTAATGCGTCATCAAAACCTGGTGTCATAAGTAAAAAGAGCATATAATACAAGGTTGAATCTGAATATACAACATAAGTCTCTGATTAGTAATAAAGATTGAAAATGAAGGATAAAACTAGTGGCGATTTGGATCCCTAGGTATCACCACTAATCTGATAATAAGATATCCGCAAAAAAATTAGCTACCACGTGGGATATATTGATTAGGATCTACATCAAAACAAAGACAAAAGTAGGGGGGTGAGTACAATCCACATGAATCACACATTCTCAAAGATGGTAAGATAGAAAATAAGGTCCCCGCACGGGCAACACAACACAGATTATCCCCCACACAGGCATCTCAAATAATTTAATAGTCCCAATCTACACTACAACCCCATCCCAAAGTCTATAACATAAGATTAACTAATTACCCCATTTCAGTCTCAAGAAGAATATCCAAACCTACCTCAATTGCCAAAACCGCACTCGAATGCTCTTACCGCATGAACAACCCTCGAATTCAACATTCAGAATGGCAACCCACTATCAAGAATGAAACATACACATCACAAGGAGTACCAAGACACCCATATTGCACGGATTTGAAGTAGGGGGTAATATGGTTCAAAAATTGATTAACTTCGAAAAAGGGTAAAACTGGAAATCGACTTTAGAATCAGGTTCTATATCTAAAATGGAGCTCATGGCTGAAAAATCCCACAACATTTGAGTATGAATTGAATTCAAAATCACCATTTTGGGTTTAGGGGAAATCAAGGAATTTGGGGTTCAAAAATAAGATATTGGAAGTTAAAATCACAAAATATTAAATGGAAATCAAGGGTATTAGGTAGAAAATCACTTACCCAACATTTTCCACAAAATTTCCTGTTCAAGTCGCCTTTCCCAAGCTCTCAAAAGTTTGAAAATGGTGGAAATGAGGAAATTAGGCCTTTTCCCGAAGTTGGAGACTGTTTAGAAAAATTTGTGCATAGCGATCGCGAAGCACTGGGAAGCTATACATCGAGATCGCGCACACCCTATAGCGAGCATGAAGAACACAGAAAAAGAGAACCCATCGCTATTGTGGATCCTCCCTCAGGGCAAAGCATAATGAATCAACACATCGAGATCATGTGACCTCATGTCGCGATCGCGAAGAGTAATTCAAGCTGCACCAGAAACCAGAAACAATAGATGAGACAAAACTCAAAATGAAACTGAGTGGACCTTCGAGAATCTTCATAATCCCATACACATAAATCATATATTCACCCCTATTAATTTCAATATTTCAGATTCAATAGAACCATCGAAATTCAAATTTGAGGTCTCCTTGACCCGAAACTTGATAAGTCACAACTAAACTAACTTTGTACCTCAAAAATACCAAAACGAGCTCGGGATCTCCAAAAAATATAAACAAGTCGCTCCTATGCCTAAAATCAACCACGGAAACCAACGAAATCAAAAGAAATCCAATCCGAGTCTCCGAACTCTAATTGTTGACCAAAGTCAAACTTAACTTCTTTAAAACCAAACTTTCCAACATAGTACCTCAATTTCACGAAACAAATCAGAATTCAAAAATGAAGAAACTCTTAGACTAATTTCCACATTTCAAAGCTGATGGACTTGACGAAATTCAATTTTGAGGCTCGTAACTCCGATTGGTACTGAAAACCACTTTTGAGCAACTTAAATCTTTAAAACTCAAAAACTCGTAAAATTCACAAAACATTTAAGAATTTACCAAGACCACCAACACAAATTGATCAATTAACATCCGGGGAAACTAATGAGAGAAAATGATAATTTCTCAAGAATTTTTGAAAATGGCCCTCAAGGTCATTACATCATCCACCACTAAAAATAATGTTCATCCTCGGACATAAGATAAAGAAAAGTACCTAGAGTTTCAAAACACTGAGGGCACCAGATGTCTAGACCTAAGAGTCAGACTCTAACTCCCAGGTCTCCTCCTCAATAGGTCAATGTCTCCACTGCACCTTAACTGAAGAGATCTCCTTGGCCCTGAGCCTACGAAGCTGCCTATCTAGAATGGCTA
Source organism: Solanum dulcamara (assembly GCF_947179165.1). Classification (NCBI taxonomy): domain Eukaryota; kingdom Viridiplantae; phylum Streptophyta; class Magnoliopsida; order Solanales; family Solanaceae; genus Solanum; species Solanum dulcamara. Next base: position 57,599,519 of record NC_077246.1, read on the forward strand.
TCGGCACCTTCTTATAAGTCAAATTCGTCCCCCAACTCTACTGCGTCATAAGAAATAACATGGAACTTATTCGATATGTATCTGTGAAGCATGGAGACATGAAATGTCATATGGACAGCTGACAATCTAGGGGGCAAGACCAACTCATAAGCCACCCCACCCACTCTCTTTAGAATCTTAAATGGGCTAACAAACCTCGGGCTAAGCTTGCCCTTCTTCCCGAATCTCATCTCACCCTTCATGGGTGATATTTTCAGCCATACATGGTCGCCCACCATAAACTCTAAGGGAAGGACCCTCCTATCTGCATAGCTCCTCTATCGACTCTAGGCTGTCAATAGTCTACTCTAAATCAAGTGCACCCACTCCATAACATCTCTAAGTAAATGAGCATCCTCCAATATCATACTCACCAAATCACCAACTTTAGGCACACAAATATGACCGTTAATCCTCAAAACTCTCTCAGGATCATGAGAGGTTGATTTAGATTCACCTCTCAACACTTTGTTTGAATGGTCCTCAACTTGTCATCATCAAACTATTGTGCACGAATATGATCCATCAAAGTAGACCTAGCCTCCAAAAAGTCCATGCTATGAAGTGTAGAAATATCCATTCGTACCAACTACCTAACTAATGACTAAACTTCCAATGCCAAAGGCCTCTCATTTACTTAAGGAAAGGCAAACTACCCATGCTAGATGATTTGTGAATCAAGGCATCTGCTACCACATTAGCTTTGCCCAGATGATAAAAAATGGTGATTTCATAGTCTTTCAATAACTCCAACCACCTACACTGCTTCATGTTCAGATTTGGCTGAGAAAAGATATACTTAAGTCTACGGTGATCGGTAAAAACCTCAAAATGCACACCATAGAGATAGTGCCTCCACAACTTCAGAACAAGCACCATCACTGCCAACTCCAAGTCATGGGTAGGGTAGTTCTTCTCCTGCATCTTCAACTATTGAGAAGCATAACCTATAACTCTACCTTTTTTAATTAATAAACCACCCAAATCGACTCCCGAAGCATCAAAAAATATAATAAAAGCCACACCCTCCTAGGGTAAGCTAGAATAGGTACTAAAATCAATAACTCCTTGAGCTTTTGAAAGCTCACAGCACACTCATCAATCCACTAGAATGACACAGTCTTTTGAATTAGCCAAGTCAATGGGGTTAAAATAGAAAAGAAACTCTTAACAAACCAACGATTAAAGCATGCCAACCCAATAAAACTCCGAATCTCGGTAACTAAAATAGGCCTAACCCAATCATGAACTACTACAACCTTGGTCGAATCAACCACAATACCATCCTTGGTCACCACATGACCCAAGAATGCCACGAACTCGAGCTAAAACTCAAATTTGAAGAATTTTGCATATAACTTCTCCTCTCTCAATCTCTGAAGTATAGTCCTCGAGTGACTAACATGGTCGGCCTCATTCTTAGAGTAAGTCAAGATATCATAGATAAACATAATCATAAATAAGTCCAACTAAAGCTGAAAGACCCAGTTCATCAACTGCATAAAAGTAGTTGGGGCATTAGTCAACGCAAAAGACAACCAAAAACTCATAATGCCCCATAACAAGTTCTAAATACAGTCTTCGGGATATCATATTCTAAAACTCTCAATTGATGGTAACCCGACCTCAAATCAATCTTAGAGAACACTTATGCACCCTGAAGTTAATCAAATAAGTCATCAATGCAAGGAAGCTGATATTTGTTCTTCATAGTGACTTTGTTCAACTATCAATAGTCAATACACATCCTCATAGTAACATGCTTCTTCTTCACAAATAAGACCGGTGTACCCCACAGCGATACACTAGATCGAATAAACCCTTTTTTTAACAAATCCTCCAATTGTTCCTTCAATTCTGTTGGAGCTATCTGATAAGGAGAAACAAAGATAGGCTTGGTGCCCAACTCCAAATCAATCACAAAATCGACATCATGGTCAGGAAAAACACCCGGGAAGTCTGTAGGAAATACATACATAAACTCTCTCATCACGCTCATGGTCTCTAAAGGAGATGACTCCTTCATGAGATCACATATTTGAGCCAAATAAGACAAGTAACCATTATATGACAAGAGACGAGCATGAATCTAAGATGTCACCCCCTTAGGATACAAACTTGGATTACCCTTCACCCCCTTAGGATACAAACTTGGATTACCCTTCCACACAAGCTAGGTAAACCAGGATAGGCTAAGATCATTGTCTTTCTATAATAATCTAATATCGCATGATAGGGAGATAACCAGTCCAGACTCGATATCACATCAAAATCAAGCATGTCTAATAAAATCAAGTCTGCACAGGTCTTTCTACTCGAAAATATCACCATGCACCCCCGATATACCCGATCCACCCCTAAAGACTTACCTACTAGGTATAAAAAATAGACATAGCAAGGGGCTCACACACATAAGAATAGGTAGACCCTGAATCAAGTAATACTGAAGCAGAATGATGGCAAACCAGAATAATACCTATAATAACTGCATTAGAGGCATCTACCTCAGATCTACCTGGTATAGCATATCATTGCTGACGGTCACCTCTAGCTTGCGAACCTGTAAGACCCTAGAAGTTGAATGGTAGAAATAAAGGAAAAATTTAAGAAATTTTTACTTTTCTTGAGTCTACGAGTTGTCCTACCACTCATAGGAACTTTTACGACTCGTAGGAGTGATCCTTAGAAATGAAGGTTGAGGTTGGAATTTGGTTAGGGTAGGAAGTGGGTCTACGAGTCCAGTTACGATCCTTAGAAGTGATGACGACTCGTAGGAATAAGTCATCATTGCAGTGTCTGAGTTCCTGCATATGACAGGTCTTAGAACACAATCTATGACTCAACAGGACAAATTGTAGAGCGATTGAGGACTCATAAAGAAGAGTTGTAGAAGAAACTTCAGAGGATCAAAATCTCAGAGTTTTCAAGACCTGTAGGATGAGTCATTTCTATGACTCGTCAAACTTTGTTAACTCGTAAGGTGGATTCGTAGGGCTATTCGACCAGATTTAAATGAGCAATAGTTCATCTTTTCCCTAAACTTCATTAATGTATGTGGATGTTTTTAAGACCATATTCGTATTATTAACTATACTAAATACTCCTAAAACCCTTTTTTTTTTCATTAACTCCCAAACCTTGACAAGTCTTCTCTCCTAAGGTTCCTTCAAAGGATCTTCTTCTTCAATAAGGTTTTAGCTAGGGTTTCTTCAAGATCAAGTCTCATTCTCTCAATTCTAGGATCAAATTTACTATGGTATGTGGGAATTCATCCATGGGTCCCTTCACCCATGGACTCCCAAGGTTTTCCTTAAATTTTCTTTATGAAATCTTATTCAAAAGCCCTAATTTTATGATTTATGCATTGGGTTTTCTTATTCATGATGAATTATATGATATTTGATTAGATTACATATCTAATTGATAGTATTTTCATAAATTATGTATGGGTTGGTATAGGTATATGATCGCACTTGTTTTCAATCCAATTTTCATGATTTTCAAGCAATTGATTATGTATTTGAGTTTTTACTCTGATTTCAAGTATAAGCTATAATTAGGGATTTCAATTATGATCAAGATATAAATTTCATGCAAGTTATGAAAGAGGTGACTTAGGATCCTTAATTGGTGACCTAGGATCCTAATGACATGTATTATGCAAGTATGATTTGTGATGTTGAAGGCTTTTACTCATATTACAATTATGATATGAAAATGAGTTACTCTATGAGTTTTTAACCTATGCACAAGTCTATGATATGTGTTAAGTACGATTACTATGTTATGTATTCTGTGGTATTTGATTAGTACTAAATGAGGCTTGAGGTGGGGGATCAACCTACGGGGTCCTTATATAAAGTCTCTAGTCTCATAACTATGTGCCACCATAGGATTGCCTTTATGTCCTAGCTAGTGCATCCACATATAGCACATGTTCATGACCCGCCTAGTGGGGTAGAGTCTACCTTGGCAAGTAGATTACCCTTTCTTCCATTGTATGGGGAGACATCAAGATTTCATTTTATAGCTCGCATGGTTTTATTGTCAGTTATGGTTCTATCCCACATATGTATACTCTCTTTTATGTAATTTTTATCATCTCATTTATGTCTCTTAATGCTTTGATCAAATTATTTGTTTTCATGACTTTACTTGTCCTTTTCACACCATGTTCGCTATTAGATCATTGCATCTTATGTTTTATATTACATGACATTCCTTCATACTTAGTATATTTAAAATGTACTAACATATACTCTATTGCCTAGATTGTATCATAATGTAGGGGTTGAAGATCATATCCATTCTCCACGTGGCTAGTTGAGTTCCTTTACTACGAAGATTGGTGAGTCCTCATCTATTCTAGGGCATGTTTATGAATTTACCTTTTTTGAAAGACTTTTGTTATATTGATAATGAGGGTGAGCAAGGGATGTATTATCCTCCGCCCATATTGACTAGTAGAGGCATTGTTGGACACACTATGTAGAGTCTATGTTGTTGAATTTTATACTATTATGATTCATGTTCTTGAGATCTTCTTATGATTGTTTCTACTTTAATTATACCTTATGCATGCTTATGGTACGTCAAGAGGCTTGGTTGGAGCCCTTTGAGGCTTTGATCGCTATGTCACATCTAGGGCCTAGTCTGGGTCATGAAAGAACACCATGAGCGCTACCTTTAGCTCCACCCTTGGCACCCTTGGTCCCACCTCTAGTAATTTGTGAAGCACCTCAAACAGCTGGAGCGAGAGTAAAATGAACAGCGAGTGTCCTGGGCCATCCGGTAGAAGGAGTTATGCCAAAAATTATCACACACATAACAACCTCGAGTGCCTGAATCCCATGGAGGATAACCAGAAGCGTCCATACCCCCTCCGGAGCCCTAATAACCACTATAACTAGTTTGACCTGATCTAGATCCATCTGTACCATCTGTGCCCTGAATAACTGTCAGGACTGGTCATCCCTGATAACCATGGGTGACTAGACTCGAATATTCTCTGCCTCTAAAGGAATGACCGTCGAACTGACCCTACCAATGGAATCTCTTTACCCTGCCCTATCTAGTATGTCGAATAATCTCTATCATCTTAGAATTATCAATAATACTTTGAAAGGTACCACCAGATAACATAAGAGAGGTTGTAGCCTCCTGAAGATAACCGGTGAATCCCTTCACCAGCTTGCGGATCCGCTCAAACTCGGTGTGAATACTCTACATATCATAATGAGACAACTCAGATATTGATAGGGAGCCCTTCTCCAATATGTCAAACTCATCCATGCGCTGATCACAGAGGCTATAAGGCACAAACCTCTCAAGGAATACCTCTATAAACTGCTACCAACTCATCATAGGTGAACCAGCAGATCTACGAGCTAGAACCAACCTCCACCACTCCTTGGCCACTCCTGCAAATTGATATGAAGTGTAACCTACTCCATGTGCCTCTAGAATACCTAGGTTGAACAACCTGTCCTAGCACTCAGTCAAAAAGTCATAGGCTTTCTCCTTGTTTGTACCATCAAATCTGGAAGGTTTCAATAGAACAAACCTCTTAAAAATCTTCTTCTCAACTACTAATATGGAAGCAGTAGCAGAAACTGGTGGGGCTACAAATCTCGGAGGTGCAATAGAAGGTACTGAAGAAGAACTTGGAGTCTAAAATCCAACACTAGGCCCCTGAACTGGCAGTGTAGCACCAACTACGATGGATATATAAAAGTACATAGTAGCACACCCGAAGTAAGAGTACTATCCAATCTAGACAATTGTCTCACCAATAGCTCCTAAAGTATCGGAGCACTATCGAAAACTGCAAAAGGCTGGGCTGGGCTGGCCTCTGCTCCTCTGCTTGCAGCTCATAATCATCCTCATGCTCATACATGGGCTTAAGTGATGGCTTTCTAGCTCTTCCACAAGAAGATGCTTCTCCCCTTGTTGGTCCTCGGCCTATAACTCCACTGCATCCCCTATCTCGCCCGTGAACTGGAGCTTGGGCAGTAGGTGTAACCTCATCCTCAGTTACTTTAGCTATATTCCTCACCATCTACATAGAAGGAAGACGATTAGAGGTATATGACAATTTATACGAATAATTTGCACAAAAGGAATCAAAAGAAAGAACTTCTGCTAACAAATATCTTGTAGCCTCTTGAAGATAAGTACGAATGTCTACGTACCAATCCACAAGACTCTACTAGACACCCTCCTCTTTAACTTATGAGACTAGTAACCTAATTCTCTAATACCAATTTTTCATGATCCAAAAATCGAGGTGATGATGGCACACATCCCAAAACCATACCTATGTGTAAGCCTAAAAATTAAAACTCATACGAGACTCTCAAGGAGAAGTCAGGCCGTAATTTAAATGAAAAGAAAGATAACAAAGAAAATATCCCAAAACCTAGTGTCATAAGTATAAAGAGCATCTACTAAAAGGTTCAATTTGAATATACAACATAAGTCTTCGAATAGTAATAAAGACTGAAAATGAAGGATATAACTAGTGGCAATTCGGATCCCAAGGTCTCACCACTAATCTAATAATGAGATATCCGCAATAAGATCAATTGCCATGCGGGATACCCTGACTAGGATCTGCATCAAAATAAACACAAAAGTAAGGGTGAGTACAATCCACATTACTCAGTCGATTTAGCCGACTGAGTATAAGAAATTAATCAAACCTATGAAATAAACTAAGGAACGCTTCCACCTACATACAGAAAAGTCTCAGACCGGCATCGATACTACCAATTTATATGAAATAGTACAAGTAAGGTAAAAACATAAGTATAGTTCATTATCACAATTAACCAGATAAGTCAAGTATCAAAGATATCAATGCAATACAATATGATGAATAAAATGATATGGTGGTACACTAGAATTAAGGTTATGACACAGCCTGTCGTATACATCTGTCAGGTTAAATCTTTTGAACAAGGACCCATGGGGGACTCGCAGTACATTTGTTGAATCACAATCTCGAAATCTCATCAAATTTCCACCTAGCTCATGGTCAAGGGACAAAAAGGTAGACATATTTTTTTACAAAAAGACTTTCACAGTTCTCAACTTCCCAAGATCAATACTATAATGAAGGAGGATGAATGCATTACAATACATATAGCATAGAGGTAATATTCTACTCAACATGTAAAAATACAAGGTTCAAGTTCTCTAAACTCAACCTAAACATGATATTCCCCCTTAATAGATAGCAATAGGGAGAAATTTTACTAAAATAAGTGTTCAGCCTCTTTCAGATACAGCTCAATTCTTAATTACACACAAAACCGCCAGCTAGAACCCCTCACGCAGGCATTTCAAATTAAATAGTCTTCTCACACCTCAGTCACAGATAAAACATGAATCACACATTCTCAAAGCAAGTAAAATAGAAAATAAGAACCCCACACGGGCTACACAGCACGTATTATTTTTTATTGTTTTCAATTGAAATTTTTTTGTTTTTTTTTCAATATTTATATTGGCCCCCACACGGGCATCGTAAATAATTTAACAGTCCCAATCTATAATACAACTCCATCCCAAAGTCTATAACACAAGATTGACTAATTAGCCTATTTCAGTCTCAAGAAGGATAGCCAAACCTACCTAAATTTTCGAAACCGCATTCGAACGCTCCTACCGGATGAACAACCCTCGAATTCAATATTTAAAATGATAACCCACTATCAGGAATGAAACATACACGTCACAAGGAGTCTCAAGACAACCATATTGCAAGGATATAGAAACGGGGGTAAAATAGTCCAAAAATTGATAAATATCAAAAAAAGGCTAAAACTAGAAATCGACTTTAGAATCGGGTTCTATATCAAAAATGGAGCTCAGGCTAAAAAAACTCATACAATTTGAGTAAGAATTGAGTTCAAAATCACCATTTGGGGTTTAGGGAAATCAAGGGATTTGGAATTCAAAAACAACAAATTGGAAGTTAAAATGACAAAATATTACATGGCAATCAAGGATTTTAGGTAGAAAATCACTTACCCAACGTTTTTCCACAAAATTTCCCTTTCAAGTCACCTTCCCCAAGCTCCCAAAAGTTTGAAAATGGTGGAAATGAGGAAATTAGGCCTTTTTCCGAAGTTGGAGACTGAAGGCAAAATTTGTGCATTATGATCGGGAGCCACTCTCACGATTGCGAAGCACTGGGAAGTAATACATCGCGATCGTGAATAGCACAGAAATAGGAAATTCATCATGATCGCGAACCCTCCCTTGCAATCGCAAAGCATAATGAATCAACACATCACGATCACATGACCTCAGGTCACGATCATGAAGAGTAATTCAGGATGCACCAGAAACCAGAAATAGCAGCTGAGACACAACTCAAAATGACTCTGATTGGTCCTTCGGGAGTCATTCGGAATCCTGTACACACAAACTATATAAGTACTCCTACTAAATTCAATATTCCAGACTCAATGAAACCATCAGAATTTAAATTCGAGGTCTTCTTAACCCGAAAATCGATAAGTCACAACTAAACTAACTTTGAACCTCAAAATGACCAAAACAAGCTCGGACCTCAAAAAAATAACAAAGCCACTCCTACGCCTAAAATCACCCACTGAAACCAATGGAATCATCAAAAATCCAATTCGAGTCTCCGAACTCAAATTGTTAACCAAAGTCAAACTTAATTCCTTTAAAACCATACTTTCCAACTTAGGACCTCAATTTCACGAAACAACTCCAAATTCGAAAACAAAGACATTCTTAGACTAACTTTCACATTCCAGAGTTGATGGAACTGACAGAATTTTATTTTGAGACCTGTAGCTCTTGTGGGTATAGAAAACCACTTTTGAGAAATTTAAACCTTTAAAACTCAAAAACTCACAAAATTCACAACCCTTTTACGAATTTTCCAAGACCAACCACACAAATTGATCAATTAACATTTGAGAAAACTAATGAGAGGGGTAAAATAGTAATTTTTCAAGAATTTTCAAAAATGATCATCAAGGTCAGTGAACCAATTGATGATGGATTGTTTCCAGAACATCATGAATTAGAAGAAGATTCTATAGAAGACGAATATGAAACTGAAAATGAGACTGAAGAGGATGATGTTGAGGAGTTCGAAGAAGAAATAGATACAGACTAGTGATTCATAGAAATGTATTATTGTATCTTCGATGACTTTTGTTTATAGTGAAATATTTTGGATGCAATTTTTTTATGGAAAAAAAGTATGCTTGATATTGAAAGAGGCTAAGTGAATTGTACTAAATTTACCTCTTTCTATTTTCCTATGCAAAAAAAGTGTTTACTGGTTGTTATTTACTTGTGATTTTTTGTTGAAAATCCAATGTTCATATCACTGCCAATAGAATTTGGTTAGTTGAAGAAACATTAATAACTGAGACTTTTTTGTTTATTAATAACTTAAATTCTGAAATTGATATCTACATAGTTGATTAACTGATAGAGCATAATGGTTTCTTAAAGCAACTAATATCTTTTTATGTATGACATGCTTCAACTTTGGTTGGAATATTTCTAGTTTTACCTCCCTGTTTTTAAGCCTGAGCTGGTGAACTCCAAAAATAAGATAGCTGTTTGTATATATCATTTATTACTAGTTAGATAGGAAGGCATTCTCAAACTTCTGTTTTCCTTCCTCTGGAAATTCTCAAGTTCACTTTCTTCCATGACATCTGTGAAAGAATCTGAGTATTTACTTCAAAATCTTAAGGTTGTTTTGTTAAGAGTTGTATGACAATAGTCAACCGTAGATGGTAATAGTAAACTTACAGGAATTGTTTTAGTATTTCTTAAAATATAGAAATTCTTTAACTCAGATTTTGTTACATATGATTACCTTTATTTTTTCTTGTAGATATGGCACAAGGAAGGGGTAGAGGTAACGCTAATCGTGCAACAAAGATGTCAATCAGAGGTCGAGCTAGCACAAGTCGAGTTATTATGCCTACTATTCACATTCCCATAACTAGCTCTCATCAAGATGGTACCAGTTCCTCTAGTGGACCACCCATTCAAATTCAAACATTAGTTCCTCTAGTTCGCCTGTTGTTCAAACATCATGTCATGGTAGTACTCTATCAGTTCATTCTGAACAAACTCCTGTAATACCTAATAGGAGCAATGCAATAGGTGAGGGTGCATCTATTGATCCGAGAAACGTAATAGGTGAGTCTGCATCTATTCAGAACAACACAATAGGTGAAGGTGAGAGCAATAGTAATTCTGGACAGCAGACACTTGTTTTTCTTTCTCCTTCCGAGATTAGTTTGTGTTTGCACTATTATAATTAATATACTGTAATTACTTTATCATAGACTTCATATAATATCTTCAAATTTTTTTAGGTTGGAACCGTTAGGTTTTTGCTGAATAGGTGAGCCTTACATGAGTGGGCTTGATCCTAAGGGATTTAATTGCAAAAGTGTCTCATAAGAAATGAAAGATTTTTATCTGGGATAATTGAGGTATAATATTTCACAATTTGAATTAAAAAGTTTTATCACTTATAGTTTGGATACTAATGTTGTTATTTATAAGATTATTTCAAAAGGAATCCTATTGGGATCCTTCCATTGATAGTGAAGTGAAGATACAATGGTGTAGGAAGGCAATGAGAAGGTATAGTAATTTCATTTCTAGCATAAAAAAGATATAGTACGACCAAAATATATTCTGGAAGAAACATGAAAAAGTTGAAGGAATCATTGGAAACATCCTAAAGTTATTGAAAAGTCAAAAATAAATTCAAAAATTTGTTGTGGCGGTTTGAATGCAGTTGCCCAGGGGACTCACACGGGAGGCTCTATTACCATTGGAGAGCATCACAAGAGACTTGTAAGTATATTTTCACGCACCCTTAATTTACTTATTTTACCGTGACAATTTGCAATTTATTTAGCATCCAAGTTTTGTCTCTAAGAATGTCTAGCTTTTTCTAAACTAGAGAAAGCCTGTGAATTTCAGATAGGCTACTCTCTTTTTCATATGCCTGACATGTAAAAAAAATGTATGAATAATGCGAATTATGCTGGACTAGAAACTTGTGACTAGAATATCATAAATAGCATTCAATTTGGAACTTCAGATGCTCAATGTTTCTCCTATAGACAATCTTCTTTCGATAAAAATGAAATGATACCGATCCTGGCATTAGTAAGATTTTGTCAATTTAAAGTGTAGGTGTGTGATGAATAAGGAATCAGTTTCAGCCATTTCATTAGTTGAGGTATATATAGGGGCAACTGTATCTATTTGTTGTCCTTTAATGTAATAAGTTTGAATTCACCTAATTCAAACCTTGTCTGGTTTATGATCTGGACCCCAATCTTAACTAAAACAGCTTTATTGCACACTTTAAGATCAACAATATAAAAGTCTCCTAAAAAGTAAGCATATTTTGTTCCAATCGTAATAGCGTATGGAAATGGAGACAATGATCTCTATGGCTAAGCACTCTAACCACAACAAATGGCTCAGTTGGTTCACCATTTAGTATTTTGGAATAGTTCATGACCTAAAACACTTTGAAGTAAACTCGCTGTATTTGGTTGTTATACAATTTACTGATTATTGCTTTTGATTATTATATGCAATAGGCTACACGAGGATGACAATATTTTCTCTGTATTTTGGTTAAATTTAATACAAATAATAAATTACTCCATGAATAGAATTTACTGTAATTGAGGAAAAACATTAATACTTAAATCTTTAGCATAGAACAGTTTCAGCTAATACATCTTAACTTCAAGTTTTACATGTGTATCACTCTCACACACATATGGTCTCGAATTACACAATATCATATTTTCATGTGTTTTAATTTTTTTTCTTATATAGGCTATTAAAAAGGGTCAAGATCCAACACCAAGTGAGATACATTTGCACGTACATACATATAATCATGATGAAAATTCTTTTGTTGGTGAACGAACTTGAATCGTTCTTTATTTACTCATTGATGGCAAAATTATGGATTCACTTTATATATCATCATTACTACCACTAGAACCAAAAAATAACTTAGTACGTAATTGGAGAACAACAGTCACCAAACCTCGACAAATACAACTAGTCCATCACTAACCCCGTCGCTCCTCCTCTCCCCCTTATCGCTGCTAGCAGCAACATCACCAAACCACGAGCTCTCCTAAAACCAATTGCCAGAAACCCAAAAATGAAACAAGCACCAGTGAGAACAGCAACAACAATAGTCAGTCAAGATAGAAATAAACCAAACCCAGGAGCCAACTCCCAGCTCCCTCACTATTCTTCTTTGTTAAACTCGATTTCTTTATTTTATATTGTTATTGTATTTTTTTTGTACAAATCTAAATGAAATGCTCTATTTCTCTTTTTTTCCCAATTCGAGTTTCATCGTTATTGTGGGTATTTGTTTTGATTGGAATAAGTTCCAGGTGCTTCACCTTTATTTTTGTTCTAGCTACTATTATTTTTTATTATTTTGCTGATTTGGCGTTGGTTTTGTTTGATATTTACTCGTGTGAGCTTTGTTTTGCTCAGTTATGGTTGTTTTTATTTTTACACCTAGTCTGGATGTGTCTATTGTTGTTGTTATTATTAACAATGAATTTCACTAATTATCACTTTCTTTTACAGGAAAAATATCAAGAGATATTACACAACCAAATACAAACTCAATCTGATTTTGATCAATGGAAAGCATATTATCAAGTCGTGGGAGGAAAAAAGAAAAGAAGGATATATGTTCTTGAATCTCAAATAAAAGTATTTATTAGTAAAATTATTGTGTATCTTTTGGATCTGATGATTTAGACTAAGTACCATCTCCGAGTGCTCAAACAACACCACCGACGGAAAATATGGATGAGTTAGTGATGCGATTGATTCCTTCACTGACTAATCACATGTTTTCTGTATTTGTTGAACATGTACGTGGATTGATTTCTCTGACCTCATCTCAGCCAAAATTTGGAGCAAATACCCTCTTAGTTAGTTTTTTGGCTAGACATTTTTTACAAATGCTTTCAACTATATATTTTACTTGAAAATTATTGTTGGGGATGTTTTAAACTTGGTTATATAATTTGACTAGCTATGTGTTTTGGATCTTGTGGAATATTAATTTTTATGAATTAAGTTAATTATCTGATTATATAATATGTGTTTGAACATGTGTATTTAAAATATTATACAAATAAAAAATTCTTGACGGATTTATGACAAATTATGTTCATAGCTAAAAGAATGGAGATAGGATTAGCGACAAATATTTGGTCCCCCAATATGATGAGACGGCAAAATTATTTATAAAATTAGTGCCAAGTTAAAAATACAGGGACGCATAATTTTTTGTCGTTAAAATAAAGGCAGAAAAGTATCAAAAATAGCGATGAGATTAGCGACAAATATTTGTTCGCCCATAAGATGAGACAAAGAAATAACTTACAAAATTAGCGACGTAAATTATAAAAACAGCGATGGATTTTTTTGTCGCTAATCTTGCCAACGGATAACTTACATCACGCATTTGTCGCTAAGATTACGACGGATTCATTTAGCGACGGAAAATATTATGTCGCTATCCCGTCGCTAAATCAAAATAGCGACGGAATGAGCTATTTAGTGGCTAATTTCATCTGTCGCTAAACATAGTTTTTTTTGGTAGTGCTTGGACTATAACGGGAGACTCATCATCTATACATAATCCTTTTCGATCCAATTCTTATGGGTACTATATAAAATATAATGCTTACCTCAACCTTCTCCCTATTCATAACTGACGGATACTAACTACGCACTCATAGAAAATCAAAACTTAGAGCCTCATACAACTATATATTATCTTGGATACACATCTTAAGCCTCTTCTTACCCAATGACTTAGCCACAATTCAGTGTTTTCATCTAAAGGTCACAAACACTACATTTGGGACATCCCACTCCTTGCAAGTTAATATCTTAGCTTCTCACATACATTATGTCAAGCCTACTAGAGCAAATATCAAAACTAACACTATCACACTCATAATGCTATCCTTTTTTTCAAAATGCTCATAAAAAATTCAAGCTTAGAGACAAGTACTAAGCATGTATATCAATACACTTCTCGCATACTATACTGACTTACGACTACCAGATAATATTGAGAAACATTAGACAACTAAAATCTCATGACAAGAAATCGATCTTTATCTCATAGTCTTTCTAATTATAGTCTATCATCACACTCCCTTTCACTACCTAAGTACTATCTACCTATTAACTATACTTCATCACAAAATCCTTTCCACGATCAAGTGTACTCTAATTCAACCTAACTAACAACTCTTCTTCTATCTTCTATCATGAAAGCTAGATGATACTTACTACTCTTTAGTCAAAACCAAAAGGGACTTGATTCATAATCCAATTACTTACCTTGTAGATACACAACTCTAGTTACATACCTCAAACAACCACCATTCTCACTATTTGATTTCTACTCCTCTAACTCCATCTTTCTGGCTCTCATTCTACTAATTATAGCTTACAATGCCTCAAATCACATTCTTTCAGGTGGTAACACTAAGCATCTAGAGACATAACTTTCCTCTGAAGAATAACATTTGAAGCAAGGTTTAAAGAAGAGAGACTGAGGATACATCTTTCTCTGGCATAAACTTACAATTCATATGAATAAGAGTAAATTCTTTCGAATCAATAGACTTAAGCACACTGATCGACTCCTCCCAAGATTGGTGTATTTATTTTATGAAGACTTTACCTGAGAGTGACTCATTGATAGAAATCTGAGCTTTATTGTACTGCTTCAACCACCTTGATAATGAGGGAAAGTCAAATGGATCTAAAAAACGCATGAATCTGTATGAGTTTCTTAGGGAGAACTCTATTGCACGATATGAAATTTGAAAGAAGGGGAACTTTTCTTAAATGTACATAGTCCCTCATTCATAGAAGTGTGGCCCTCACAACCATAGATAAGATCCTACTGACACGACTTCATAGACTGCCTATGACACTTAAACTTTATTCTCTTATACCAAGTTTGTCACACTCCGAGCCTACACCCTGGATGTGGCCGACACTCAAAACCATTATTGGTCCCAAGCAAACTCTTTGTCTGGCTGACTACTGAACTAAAGACTAAACATACATGTGAAAGCTTTATAAAGTGAACATTTATAACATTTAAGTAAAACTCAAAGCATCTCAATCTCAATTTATGCATAAGTCTGAAAATAACTCTTAATATTAAACAGTAATAGCATTTAAAATATTAGAATATATAAACTGAACTAATTCACTCACTTTGATTATCTATGAAGCCTCTACTAACTGAAGATAGGTGTCGAGACAAGACTCGCAGCTACTTGACTATAAATAAAATAAAACCGATCAATAAAATAATTGAACTCGAACAAACTAAATTAGAGCCCTCCAAAAGCAAGGAGGTCTTGCCAACCGCTTATGGAAAGAGATCTTATGAATGCCTTTTATCATGAGTACCTGAATCTACTAAATAGTATCAGTACATGAGATGTATGGTATGTAATAAAGATGACTAAAAATACTGAATTGAACTAAATACTCATATTGAACGGAGTACTGAAATTACCTTGACTGAAAGTAAAACAATGCAAGTGTAATTAAAAACCTCAAAGATTTATAATTGAAAAATATGTTGCAATATTTAATACTGAAAATAACATAACTTTACTTTTCTTAGGGAGTTTCTCTAACTGAAAACTATTACTATGAGCCTCGTGATGATATAGCGTACTTCTCACGTTGCCAGAGTCATCCATTACCTTTCTAGAATAAGGAATGCAAACTCAACTCATGGATCTATATAAATTCCTTATAAGGTACTGAAGTGAGAAGTCGCTGAACCAACGGCATGATCCTATCCTACACTAGCTACGTAGTTTATGGGATTTGATTTGTGTAAACTCTTACCTAAATTTGTGCTCAATAATACTCCCAAAAACATGAATTAGTGCTCATATATTACTGTGAGTAAAATACTCAAAGTACATTTCTTTAAATCTCATAGTACTTAATTCAGTCTAACTCAACGCTTTATCAAGCTCATTGTATTCTCTTTAAAATAGCTATACTTTCTCAATCTCAGTAAATGCATTTCAAAATAACCCTTGTTTCTTAAACTCGTTCTCAAGATAAATTAATGCATAAATGCTTTAGTTTACTCAAACTCTGAAATTCATGCATAATTTAAGCAATGCAATTAGTTTAACTTCTCAACTAATGTGGAGTTCATGGGAGGAATAATCATGAGCTATAGCTCAAGAAAAAATTAGAATTACCATATGGAGGAACATATACTCAATAATAATAATGACACAATACTCAAAATATAATAGAATGGATACTATTTCAATTCAAGAACTCAAAGAAACTTGAGTTAGAACCCTAGGTTAATCTTCTATTTACTGAATCTAGATGTGGGGCGTGAGGAGAACTTAGTCCAACACTCTGAGTAGCCTTACATACCTTAAATGTTCCATAAATCTTGAATAAGAACCTTAACTTGATGAAGAACGAACAAAAAACTTTCTTGAAATTCTTGAATTTGTTTCTTGAAAATCCTATGTTTTGATGGTAGATTCTTGGTTAGAATTACTAGAAAATATGAGAGTGTGCTTACCTTGATTTGGAAGGAAGTATTCTTGATGGACTTTCTCAAAAATCAAGTCTTGAACCCTAGAATTGAATTGTTGATATCCACTAGAGATAGGACGAAGATTTGATGTTAAAATCTTTTAAAAATTCAAGGATTTATGTTGTAAAATCATGGAGAATACTTGCCATGATTTAGTAGGGTTGCATAGACTTTTGAGGGCTGTGGGGCCCGACCAAAAGATGAAAAGTGAGAAAACAAACTCAAAATAACGTTTTTATAAAATATGAAATATTTGATATATAGCCAATATACATGGTCTACGGACCTTATTACGACCAGTAAAATGATCCACGGCTCGTGGATTGGATTTTTGTGGAATTTAGGTGAAAATTTCCAGTCTTTGATCTCCATCCACGAGTGGATCCATGACCCATGTTTGTTCCCACAACCCGTGGTTTTAATCTGTAATTCATGAAGTAGAATTCTCAAATTGAATTTTCTATAGTAAAATGGTCATAATCTTTTTCTCCGAACTCAAAATGAAGAAAAATTAGTGGCGTTGGAAATAAGACTCATAGTTCTTAAATTTGATAGGTTATGGGCCACCCAACTCTTAATATTCTGAGAGATATGGTCATTTGAAATTGAATCTTGCATTTTCTTATGCAAAAACTTAATTAGTAGAGGATCTTTGAACTCGACTAAGTACTAGAGGTTCCTTATGACCCTATTTCTCATGAAATACACTTCAAACACTTAGAAATTTGTCCTAACAAATATATACAATTAAAATTATTGGGTTCGGGCCAATACACATATAAATAATAGTTCGTATCTTAGCATAGAAACTTTTGGGGTGTTACATACATAAAAGGGACAAAGCTTCCCTTTCTTGCCAAAACACATCGCATCACACCCTTCATAGGTGAGATTTATAATTAGACCCAATCATCAACTTCAAATTCAAGCTTTCTTGTCCTCGCATCCGAATAGGTCTTTGTCTATTTTGGACAGTCGTCAAGTCTCCCTAATGACTTGAACCTTCTTTATTTCTTCACAAACCAACTCGGGCCTTATCAAAGTGACCTCACCAACCTCGAATCAGAGATCTACACCTCCTATAATATAGCGCCTCAAATGGAGCCATTTGGATACTTGAATGATAAATGTTGTTAAATGCAAATTCAATTAATGGTAGATGGTCATCCCAATTTCCTTTGAAATCTATCACATAGGCCCTCAACATATCCTCCAAAGTCTGAATAGCCCATTCGGCTTGACCATCGGTCTGAGGATGAAAAGCGATACTAAGCTCAACTTGGATACCAAGACCCGTTTGAAATGACCTTTAAAACTAAGATGTAAACTATGTACCTTGGTCTGAAATGATAGACAATGGAACCCCATGAAGCTTAACTAACTCTCGAATGTAAATTCTAGCATAATCCTTGATTGAATAAAAAGTCTTAATGGGAAGAAAATGTGTCGACTTAGTCATTCGGTCCACAACAATCCAAATTTAATCATGTTGCCTTCGAGTATGAGGCAAACCGGTAATTAAGTCCATATTCAAGTCTTCCACTTCTAAGTAGGAATCCTAATGTCTTGAGCTAAACCTCCAAAATTGTTATGCACAACCTTCACTTGTTGACAATTTGGACACTTAGCCACAAATTCTGCAATAATCTTTTGCATGCCATTCCACTAATATACCTCCATCAGATCACAATACATCTTAGTGGATCCTGGGTGAATAGAATATAGCCTCAAACAATATCATTTCCCTCAAGCCATCAATATTGGGAACACATAATCGTCTTTGATATCAAAGTACACCATTTCCCCCTTGGGAGAAAGCCTCAATGGCTTTTTTCGGCCACCGCTTTCTTCAACTCAACCAAAGTTGGATCATTATATTCCTTTGCCTTCACATCCAACACAAGAGATGATTCTACACTATTTTGAACTAAATATCACCATCACCTGAATCAACCAAATGAAAACCCAAATGAGATAGTCTATTCACATACCGAATTAACTCCTTCTTTTTATCCTCAATGCAGGCAATATTATTCATCGACAGCCTACTAAGAGAATCGGCAATCACATTTGTCTTTCTATATTATAGAGAACACTCGTGACATAATCTTTTAACAACTCAAGCCATCTCCTTTACTGAAGTTCATATCCTTTTGCAAACTATTATAGTTGGTGAACACATCAACATGGATACCATAGAGGTAGTGTCTTCAAATTTTCAAAGCAAACACAACTGCCACTTACTCCAAGTGATTTGGATAGTTCTTTCATGCACCTTAAGTTCATTAGAAAAATAGGCTATCACCTTAACATTTTGCATTAAAACACATCCAAGACCAATTCTTGAAGCATCACAATACACAATAAAACTATCGGATCCTTCCGGTAAAGTCAACACTGGATGAAGTGGTCGGTCTTTCAACTCTTGTAAACTCTTCTCACATGCTTCAGACTATTGGAATTTCACCTTCTTTTGGATAAAAGTAGTCAAAAGGCAAAGCAATGGATGAAAACCTTCCACAAACAATCTCTAATAACCGGCTAGACCCAAGAAACTCTAAATATTTGAGAAAGATAGAGGTCTAGGCCAATTCTTCACTGCCTCGATCTTCTTAGGATCAAATTAAATAACAACATCGGAGAAAATATGTCCAAGAAACGTCACCAAATGGAACCTTTCTTCTTTCGAATGGACCATCCTTTTTTTGAACAAAGAGAACCGTAGAACCCCATGGAGATACTCGGTCTAATGAAGTTCCTATCCAACAAATCCTTTAACTGATCCTTCAACTCCTTAAGTTTTGTTGGAGCCATTCCATAAGGAGGGAAGAAACAGGATGAGTGTTGGGAAGAAGATTAATACGAAAGTCTATTTCCCTTTCGGATGGGATACCCGAAAGATCATCGAGAAATACTTTCAGAAACTCATTAACAACCGAAATTGACTCAAGAGTAGTGGCTTCAAAATTTGTATCCCTAACCCATACAAGATGGTAGATACAACCTTTAGAAATCATTTTTTAAACTTTAAGGAACTAGACAAACTGACCCTGAAACACATAATTACCACCCTTCCATTCTAAGACTAGCTGATTAGGAAACTAAAACTTAACCATTCAGGTACTACAATCAATATCAAGAATAACATCACATCGATCATATCAAGCTCTACAAGATCAATTGAGGTGATTTTATGAAAAACTAAGACTGGACAATCTGTATAGATCATTTAGCCAAAACTAAATCACCAACAGGAGTATATACTGAAAAAGGCTCTAACAATATTTCGTGGCTAACATCAAACTTCATAGCAAGATAAGAAGTAAAAAATAAAAGATTTTCTCCCGGATCTAAAAAAGAATAAACATCAAACTGAAAGACTTGTAACATACCAGTAATCACATTGGGAGAATTCTCCAACTCCTTTCTAGTCTAAAGATCGTAAAATTATTTTTGGCGCTGACCACTGAAAATAGTAAAAGAACTAGGCTGAGCCTGATGACCATCTCTACCCTTGCTAGAAGTGGAAGGGTAATCCATCACTTTATGGCCCGTCTTTTCACAACAAAAATAAGCATTAGTACCAGTTAAGCATTTTCCCAAATGACTCTTACCATACTTTTGGCAAGTGGGGATAGAAGATCCACTAGAACACCTCCTTGAGGTTTAGGGTTAGACAATCTATCCTTGTTAAATATTGGAGCCAAAACACTAGAATAATGTTGATCAAAGAACTTTTGCCGGAACTGAGACCTTCTATTGCCACCGTACCTAGAGTGAGAAGAGTCACCGCCTGACCTCTGATGAGAGTAGCCACCACTATCCTTCTGATCCCTCTTGAACTATCTAGCCTTCTCCTTGAGCTTTTCCTCCTCAATATGTTTGGCATGTATCATCAACCTTGAAATGTCCATCTTTTTGATCAACATGGAAGATCTATACTCTTTTACCACCAAGTTCAAAACACCCGAAACAAACTTACCCATACAAGTTCCAGAGTCAGCGATCAAGAATGGAACATATTTAGACAATTGAGAACTTTAAAGAATACTCTCTCACACTCTTATTACCTTGCTTAAGATTAATGAACTCTTGAATATTAGTTTCCCTCAACTCAAGAGAAAAGAAATGGTCAAGAAAGGTATACTTGAACTCCTCCATATCTAAGGGACCTACATTCCTAGCTCTCTCACCCTTCAATTGATCAAATCAAATTTGGGCCACACCCTTTAATTGATAAGTGGCTAAGTTCACCTTCTCCACTAGACTAACTCCTATTATGTCCATGATCTTGTGAACACCCTTTAAGAACTCTTGTGGATCCTTATTTACCTTTGAACCATAAAACCTCAGAGGGTTCATCTTTGTAAAATCATGAACTTTAGTAGTCTCTATACACATATTTGGTTTCATAGGAGAACAACATCGCGGTTAACCTATGCTGTCAGAGCTTGGGCAAGAACTTGGAAAGACACTCTAAACTAGCATGAGAGACTTGCGCCAAGGATCATTAGGAGCTTATTGCTCTTCACCAATATTCACATTAGCATTCATTCTTATGTAGTCTCGTTGTGGAGGCATAGTCCTATAATCCCAAAGAACAAGAGTTCGAAGGAAAACTTAGAGAGTTCAAATCTACCGCATGATGTAAGAATGTTAAAAGAAGTAAAGTTTTCTAAATGCCTCATAGCCTTTTATTTATAGATGTGGAATACTTCACACCCATGAACAAGACTCTACTTGACGCAGCATATCAGACACTCTAGAACACTTAAACCTTATTCTTTGGTACCAAGTTTTTCACAACTCAAGATTGACCCAAAATGTGATACGGCGATTAAAATTCTGAGGGCCTCCAACCAAGCCTCTTAACATACATCACATGAAATACATAACATGAAATTGAAAGTTAATCTTTAAATATAGGAGATAGTCTCAAATCATAGAATCTTGACAAAGGAAAATTCAAATCGTAGCATTTGAAATAAATAAAACATATGCTTTGTCACAATCCAACCTAGGGCCTCGTCGTAAAACAGTGATTAAAATCCAGGAGGACTCCAACCAAGCCTGTTAGCATAACATTCATAAGCATTCATAAGGTAATGAGCATTCAAACCAAAGCAAGATACAGAAGCAAAATTCTCAATAAGAACACAATTCGCAAAAATAAAAAATAAGAGACAACATAGACTCTCTCACCCAACATGTCTCTAATACAAAATGGGGGTATGAGACAATCTCCCAGCGCACCCAATAGACAACATAGAAGTAATAAAGTATGACTGTCAAATGAGAAATAAATGGCATGTCCTCAAACTGTGAGGACTCACCAACAAGAAGCTAATATTAGACTCTAGCCACGAATGGGAGAAGGATGAGCGTGATTGTCGGTCCCTACATTATGACCCAATGTAGGCAAAAAGTATGCATCAATACATAGAATATACTAAGTATGTAAGAATATGCATGAATAATAAACACAGGACATAATTAATATGAATCGTGAGATGTAAGACCAATATCTTTAAAGCATGTCTAAAGTCATGAAAATATTAAAACATATATCTCATTGGTCAATACATCAAAATAATCTCATAATCATCATCAGAACTCATACCTCGACTGAAACTGTGTAGGATAGGACCTTTAACTGACATATAATACCATACAAGCTAATACAAGGAATTTGATGACTCCTGCATCGAGATAGGGGAGGCTACCTTACCCGGGCATACTCCATAAGTAACTCTTTTAACTGGGCTATGTGGATCCACTAGCTTTGCAATATTGGCACATGTAAACCTACACGGGAAATATAGTTTGGGACTAAAGGTTACTACTAGAATTCCCTTAGGTAACTAATTGTGTTACCAGACTGAACCCCACATAAAATTCCTCTCAATGCTGATTTAATATCCCAACTAAACTCATCAAAAATGATCATAAACATCATAGGGAAAGACAATAACTTATATCAATCCATCTTTATAAAAATATCATAAGAATAATTCATCTATCATCATCATAGTAAAATCATAGGATTCGCTCATCTATCATATAACTCATGCAATGTGGGTGTGGGTCTTCCATTATTATATATTTTTGATCATAAACATCTTTAGGGATTTAACTTTCTCGATCTTTAACATTCTTGAAATATCATAGAATCATCATTCATGAACTTTTTTGCATAAAGCATCTTTAATTCATAGCATAAAGCTTTCATAAAACATAACTTGAAAATCATTTTCATATCTCAAAATCATACTTGAAACATGCATATATCATGGGTCATTGAAATTCAACTTGAAAGCATGCAATATGATGTGAATTATGTATAATTAGGCTAGTAACATTGAGAGACATTATTATGATGAAGATCCAATAAAAATTGTGCAATTAGGCTTTTAATTAAAGAATTCATGATAGAACTGAGAAGAAATGTTTGGGATTCCATGGGTGAAAGGAACCCATGGATGAAGTCCTACATACCTTAACCTTGATTAGCCCTAGATTGTAGAGATTGAAAGATTGACCTTGAAGAACCCTTTTGAATTTTGCTTGAGAGAGAAGAAAACCTTAAGAGAAGACTTGGGAGAGAATGCTTTGGGGTTTTGGGGTTTGGGGAGTTATGGATAGAATGAGAGAATTAGAATGCTTTAAGGTAGTTAATAGGTATGAACTTAGTCCCAAAAATCATCCATATTTATTAATGAAGTATTAGGAAAAGACCAAAATAACCCCAACTTAAAACTGAATGTTGGATCAAAATGGACCATCACCACAGACCGTGAATGGGAACATGGTCCATGGTCCCCTCTATGGTGAGGGACTTGATATTTTATTAAAAGGGTTTGGGAAGGGTGCCCACCAGAGACCCACCATGGCCCGTCATGGGCACCACGATCTATGGTGGTTGCCTTGAACTTTCATTTTTGGAGTTTGCAGGGGGATTTTTAGGACTTTTTCCATGGAGAACCTTCACGATCCATGGAAGTAAATACAGTTCGTGAAAATGGATCATTGGGGTATCCACCACGGGAGGCATAACGGTCAATAATCTGCACCACGGCTCGTGGTGGCCCCTCGTGGTTATTACTTTAGAACTCACAACACAGGGCTTAGACCATGGTGGATATTCAAAGTCCATGGTCCTCAGTACGGCCTGTAGTGGGTCCCGTGAAGACCACCTGGTGCCAATAACTGTATTTTTCTAGGTTCTCCTCATTTGTTCCTTATTTTCTGACTTTTCAACTTCTCGGGTCTTACAATATCTCCCCCTTGGGAATATTTGTCCTCAAATGGGAATCAAGCTAGAATGAATGGAATAGGAAGGGAACATAACAACCCAACATGAAATGAAAAATATCTTGATAATGCATAAAACATAAAATATTCAATCTCAAACTAAACCATAACTTTAAAACTCATTTTATGAACATGAATGCATATCAAACCAGGAGAAAAACTAAAACACATAATTTGGGATGATTGGATAATGAAGGAACTAAATACCTCAACTAGGTATAGAAGAAAAGAGATGTGGATATCGGGACATCGTATCGGCTTCAGCCTCCCATGTAGCACCCTCTACCTCTTGATTCCTCTATAACACTTTAACTAAAGTTATTTCTTTGTTTCTAAACTTTCTAACTTGTCCAAGATCTCAACCGAAACCTCTTTATTAGAAAGATTCTCCTTAACCTCAATGATGTCCAATGGCACAATAGAGCTAGGATCATCAACAAGCTTCCTCAATAATGACACATGGAACAGCGGATGCACCGATGCCAAATTTGAAGGCAAATCCAACTCATAATCCACCTTACTAATTTGACTCAAAATCTGATATGGGCCAACATATTGGGGACTTAGATTTCCTTTCTTACCAAAATGCATCACACCCTTCATGGGTGAAATTTTCAAATAAACTCAATCATTAACCTCAAATTTAAGTTCTCTTCTCCTCACATCCGAATAAGACTTTTGTCGGCTTTGGGCCATTTTTAATCTTTCTCAAATGAGTCTAAACTTCTCCATAGCCTCAAATACCAACTCGGGTCCTATCAAAGCAACTTCACCTACTTCAAACCAATCGATATGGGATCTACACCGCCTACCATACAAGGCCTTAAATAGAGTCATCTCAATGCTAGAGTGATAACAGTTATTATAACAAAATCTATCAATGATAAATGATCATCCAAATTTCCTTTAAAATTAATGAAGCATGCTCTCAATATATCCTCTAATGTCTAAATAGTGCGCTCAGACTGACCATCCATTTGTGGGTGAAAAATTGTACTAAACTTCACTTAGGTTCCAAGACCCTTTTAAAAGGATCTCCAAAATTGGGATGTAAACTGGGTACCTCGATATGAAATGATAGATAATAGAACACCATGAATCTTAACCAACTCTCGAATATACAATCTAGCATAATCTTTGGCTTAATATGAAGTCTTAACAGGAAAGAAATGAGCTGACTGAGTTATTCGGTTGACAATCACCCAAATAGACTCATGCTGTCTATGAGTATGAGGAAAACCTATAACAAAGTCCATATTCAAGGTTTCCCACTTCCAAGTAGGAATCTCAATGTCTTGAGCCAAACCTCCTAATTTTTTATGCTAAACTTTCACTTATTGACAATTTGGACACTTAGCCACGAATTTCATAATATCCTTCTTCATGCCTTTCCACCAATACACTTATCTCAAATCTTGATACATATTTGTGGAACCGGGATGAATAGAATACCGCAAACTGTAAGCTTCAGACAATATCATATCTTTTAAGCCATCAATTCTCGGAACACACAATCAGCCTTGATATCTCAAACCACTATCTTCCCCTTGGGAGAAAGTCTCAATGGCTTTTTCGGCAATCGCTTCTTCAACTCAACCAAAGCAGGGTCACTATCTTGCTTTGCCTTTACATCCGCCAAAAGAGATGATTCAGAACCATTTGCACAATAGCGCCACCATCTTTGGAATCAACCAATCAAATACCTAAATGGGCTAACCTATGCACATCCCATAATAGCCCTTTCTTCTCATCCTCAATATGAGAAATATTGTTCATGGACAACCTACTAAGAGCTTTGGCAACCACATTTGCCTTACTTGGATGGTATAGCACGCTCATGTCATAATCCTTCATCAGCACAAGACATCTCATTTGTTGAAGGTTCAAGTCCTTTTGAGTGAATACATATTGCAAACTCTTATGATCGGTGAAAACATCCACATGAATACCATATAGATAGTGTCTCCACAACTTCAAAGCAAATACCGCCTCCGCAAACTCCAAGTCATGAGTTGGGTAATTCTTCTCATGTGCATTGAGTTACCTTAAAGCATAAGCTATCACTTTATCATTTTGGATTAGGACACAACTAAGACCAACTCGTGAAGCATCACAATACAACAAATCCATCGGAACTTTCTGGTAAAGTCAACACCAGAGCGGAGGTAAGTTTATCCTTCAACTCTTGGAAGCTTTTCTCACATTCCTCAGACCATTAAAACCTCACCTTCTTTTGATTTAAAGTATTCAAGGGTGATGCAATGGAAGAGAAACCTTTTACAAACTGTCTATAATAATTGGCTAAGACCAAGAAACTTTGAATATCAGAAGGAGTCAACGGTCTAGGCTAATTCTTAACTATCTCAGTCTTCTTTGGATCAACCATAATTTCTTCTCTAGAAACAATATGACCAAGTAACACAACTGACCTTAGCCAAAATTCACATTTACTAAACTTGGCATACAACTGACGGTCCTTGAGAATTTACAATACAATCCTCAAATGATCGGCATGCTCTTTCTTATTCTGTGAATAGATCAAAATATAATTAATGAATATAATCACAAATATATCCAAGTATTTCTTAAACACCATTTCATCAAATTCATAAAAGCTACAGAGGCATTTGTTAGTCCAAAAGACATAACCAAAAATTCAAAGTGACCATACCGAGTTCTAAAGGTTTTCTTCGAAATGTCACATTCCCTTACTTGGAGTTGATGATAACCCGATCGAAGATCAATCTTTGAAAATTAGCTTTCTCCTTGAAGTTGATCAAACAAATCATCAATCCTTGTAATGGGATACTTATTCTTAATTTTGACCCTGTTCAATTGCCGATAATGAATACGCATATGAAGAGAACCATCCTTCTTCCTGACATAGAGAACCGAAATACCTCAAGGAGAGATACTCAATCTAATAAAACCCTTATCCAAAAAATCCTTCAACTGATCCTTTAACTCTTTCAATTCTGTCAGAGCCATTTGGTAAGGAGGAATAGAGATAGGCTGAGTATCGAGGATAAAATTGATACCAAAGTCTATTTCTCTTTTGGGAGGAATACCTGGGAGATCATTGTGAAAAACTTCCAAAAATTCATTAACAAGTGAAACTGACTCAAGAGTAGGAGTTTTGAAGTTAGTATCTCTAACACGAACTAGATGATAGATGCAACCTTTGGAAATAATTTTCCGAGCTTTAAGGCATGAGATGAATTTACCCTTAAATATCTAATTATTACCCTTCCATTGTATGAATGGCTCATTAGAAAAGTAAAACTTAACCACACGGGTTCTACAACATATAAAGACATAACATGCATAAAGTCAATCTGTACCAAGAGTAATATTAAAATCGGTCATATCAAGATTTACTAGATCAACGGAGATGACTTTATGAAAATTAAAACTAGATGATTTTTATAGACTTTTTTAGCCATAATTGAATCACCAACCGGAGTATAGACCAAAAAAGTCTCTAGCAAGTCTCAGGACTAACAATGAACCTCATAGCAAGATAAGGAGTAACAAATGATAGAGTAGCACCCAGATCTAATAATGCATAATTATCAAATTCAAAGACTTTCAGAATACCAGTCACAACATAGGGGAAATCCTCTAAATCTTAACGAGTCTGAAGGGCATAAAATCTGTAGTAGCACACTGATTTGAACGATCAGTAGCCTTAATCTGACCTAGGGGACTAGCCCCACGCCTACACTCCCTAGCATAATGACCGGGCTTTCCATATTTGAAACAAATATCCAAACCCCACAAAGCACTCTCTTCTAGGGTTTTTCCCACACTTCTTGTCACGACCCAGCCCGTGGACCGCGACTGGTGCCCTATCTGGACACCCAAATGAACTTACATACCAAATCATCATATTATTGAATAATTCAAATTTGATATTTGTTTCAATCAGAACAATAGGCAATCATTAATTTAGGTAATCGCGCGTGCAGAAAATAACATCTCATACCAAAAGAGGCAATGGAATGCACATCGCCGAGTATGTGCATACATACAAACATATGGGCTATTTTGGCTGTTATACCAGAAGGGACTACATTAAGACACAAGTCATAAGCAGAAGAACATACACGATTCATGAATGACCCCTATGTCTACAGGTCTCTACAGAACATAGCAGAAACATATGATGGGACAGGGCCCCGCCGTACCCAAATGGTCAAATATACAGGAGCAGGTACATAGAAAATCCATATACCAAAATACGGACTCCGAGTCAAAGGAGCACTCTATAGTAGCAGAAGGTATGTAGCCTACGCTGATGGATCACGAATGTCTGTACCTACAGGCATAAAACGCAGCCCACGAAGAAAGGGCGGTCAGTACGAAATGTGTACTGAATATGTAAAGCACGAAGTATATATAGAATCCAAATCATAATTAAAAGGAAAGGTACAAGGAGCATTTACCAAACTAGGACATCAAAATCTGTACTGAAAAATATATACAAAATGCAAATAAAAGAAATCATGCATAAGGCTCAGGAACGTGGTCACCACCCGAGATCATACTCCAGAAGGTCTCAAGTCTCCGTACAAACCCCGAACATACCATATCATCACAACAGGTCATATTATCAGAAAATATCATATTCCATGTCACATCATGACACCATAGATGGTACCCAGCCCTATGGCGAGGTCTCGGGACCCATAACACATCATACTGCCGAGCATATTATAGGGCGTACGATTACAAAGATGGCCCGGGTTCCAGCGAATGAGATCATAATAGTATACATGAGCGAAGTAGTGAGAAACTAATGCAGCACATGTATATAAAGCATTTATGGAGACTCGAGATAATCATGTGACAACAAGTTAAGTAAAACCAATTGAACGGCTAAGGGACACAGGGGCTGTCCCGTGATAGCATTTCTAAAATTATATTTGCAGCCCCAAAATGGGTATTAGAACATAAGATAACGATTAGGACATTATTCTTTAGTAGGGAAAATTATAGATAAAATTTATTCCTTTATGTCATACGAGAATAAACTAGATAGGACAAACTAGGCTAGTTTCGAAGTTAGTGGGCCCACCTCCGACCAAGCTAAGGTTGTGTACATGAATTTCAAATATTTGGCTCTATGGATTCATCTATCAAGGTTGTAGGATGATCCGATCTCATAAGTAGAAGTTATGGATGTTTGCACGTTTCTTTTTAATATACATGAGTTTTAAATTCAATTTCACTGAAAGGATTTATAGAAAATTTAAACTCGGATTTCCATCGATAGAATTTCCCCCGAGGCTCAAATTACAACCTACTACACCTAGGACATGCCAAAAGAAGGAAAGGAAGAGCTTTACATATCTTACCCACTTCTTACGCTCCCTCAAACTCAAATTCCGTTTCCTCCAAAATCTACAAATGATCACAATTACCAAATGTAAGTTATAAGCCTTTAAGAGTTCAACCTTAACCCTTACTTGTCTACAGAAATTTGGGCAACACCTCCCCTATAAATTCAACATCCCCGAGAATTTAACTCGACCAGAATATCCACAAAAACACCCACAAGTAAAGCGACAACATCAACAATCACTACAAAATACAATTTACAACAATAGTCTTTCTTCTTCTTTTCTTTTCTTTTTTTTGTTACATAAGGCCACCAATTCTACTCCAACTTCACACCTTCAACTAATATTGACATTTCATATTCATTCACTAATTCAAGACCGCTTAGACATAACTCGAAAAAAATTCACATTATTTCACATAATATACAAAAAATTCCACCAAAACCATAATCCACCCAAAACTTCCACGAATGCAACGAAACTACCAAGTCGCATTGTCTTCTTCCAAATTCATTAAAAATAACAATAATTCCCATATTAGAATTCTACTTCCATAATTACAAAAAAACTATACTAAAATTACATAATTCACTATAATAACTTATACCCAATTTCAAGGCCATCTCGGATCATTAAACTTTTAGTTACATCATACTACCACAATGATGCAACTAACAAGCTAAATAAAATTCAATTCCTCTTCCCTTCACCATCATACCACACGGCCATACACACACTTGCACACCCACACGGCCACACACACACATATATTACAATTTCATGATTTTCATTTAATTCCAACACTTACAACACATACACTTCTTCCATAACATAAAAAGATAGAATTCTTACCTTTTTCTTCAAATTTCCACTTGCCACAAATGTAGTTTTCTCGCTTAATTAATTATACCACGTTGAAGAGGGCCTTGAACTTAACAAGGATTCAAGAAGGAAGAGATTTTTGGATCAAAGTTGAAGAACTTGGAAAATCTTTTTTTTTCCTTGAATTCGGCCAAGAGGGCCTTTTTGCTCTCACTCTCTCTTTTTGTTTTGATGACTTATGTCTTGAAGGTTCTAGAAAAAAGATGATATATAGAGATAATGGGCCTTCTTAATTACTATATTACATAGAATAAATTTTCCATGGGCTTGGGCCACCCTTTGCTTTGGACCTCAACTTCTCTTATTATTATTATTTTTGAGCCCAAAAACTATAAGTCTTATTTTAGAAATTCATAAAACTAATTTCCAAAGTTTCCAATTTTACCCTCGGCCTTCCTCCATATTTTCGCATAAATTTTCCCTAAACATCACATCGGTATTAAATAAAATAAATCATAACCCTATTCCTAGCAAGTCAAAAAAAAACTTTTTGAATGCGCAAAAGTGCGAGATGTAACACTTCTTACATGGAGGGACAACTTGACCACCCGAAGCTCCACTTTCTACCCTAGCATTCGGCACATTGTCCTTCTAAAATTTTAGAGCCAGAGTGGTTGATAAACCTTGTCCTTGAAACTGTTGACCTTGTCGGAAATGACTATTTCCACAACTAAATTTGTTATGAGAAAACCCACCTTCATACCGAGCCCTCTTGGACTTCCTTGCATTTCTCTTCGTAATCTTTTGTCCTTCAATTTGCTCGGTATAAGTCATGAGCCTAGAGATGTCCATCTCCTTGATGAGCATAGTGGTTCGGCATTCTTTTATAACCAAGTTCGACACTCCCAAAATAAACTTACTCATTTAGGCACAAGAGTCGGCTACCAAAGATGGAGCATACTTGGACAGTTTTGTAAACTTTAGGGCATACTCCCTCACACTCATGTTCCCTTGCATAAGATTGATAAACTCCAACACCTTTGCCTCCCTTAACTCAAGCGGGAAGAAGTGGTAAATAAAGGAAACTTTGAAATCTTCCCAACCTATGGGACCTTCTTCTAACCTTTCTACTTTCCATTAATTGTACCATACTTGAGAGACACCCTTTAGCTGATAGGACGTCAATTCTACCTTTTCTTCCGAAGAGACACCCATCATGTCCATAATCTTGTACAACTTATCGATAAATTATTGGGGATCCTCATCAACCTTGGACTAATAAAACTTGGGAGGGTTCATCCTCATGACGTCTCTAACCTTTGAAGTCAGAGTAGGTGCATTTTGAGAAGCTATCGCCCCTAATTCACTTGAGTAGTCACGACTTGGGCTAGCATCTAAAAAGAAACTCAAAACTCTATGTTAGAGACTTGATCATTCACATCATCATTTAGAGAATGTGGCTCCTCATCAACAACATTTCTTCAAACGGGAGCTCTTCGTGGAGGCATGATTCTGTAATCATAAAAAAAAAGTGTTAAAGGAGGAAACCTTAGAGTTTAACACTACAGCACGATAAGATCATGAAAGAAGTGAAGTGTTTCTTAAGATGTATTATAGCCTCCTATTCATAGATGTGGCACGCTTCACACCAATGAATAAGACTCTACTTAATACAGCGTGTTAGACTCCCTAAGATACTTAAATCTTATGCTCTAATACAATTAGAATTTTGGAGGACTCCAACCAAGCCTCTTAGCATAACATTAATGAGAATACATAAGGTAATAAGCATTCAAACTAAATCATGATACAGAAGCAAAATTCTTAATAACAACATGTCTTAAAAATACAAAATAAGAGATAACATAGACTCTCGCTACCCAGTATGCCTCTAATACTAGATGGGGGCATGAGAAAATATCCCATCACCCAATAGACAACATAGAAATAATGAAGTATGACTTTTAAATGAGAAATAAATATCATGTCCTCGAATTGTGAGGACTCACCAACAAGAATCTAATAGTAGAATCTAGCCACGAGTGGGAGAAGGATGAGCGTGATCATCGGTCCCTACATTATGATACAATGTAGGCAAAAAATATGCGTTAGTATATAGAGTACACTAAGTATGTGAAATATACATGAGTAAACATAGAACATAATCAATATGAATCATGATATGCAAGACCAATATCTTTAAAACATGTCTAAAGTCATGAAAACATTAAAACATTTATCTCATTGGTCAATGCACCAAAAGAATCTCATAATCATCATCAGAACTCATACCTCAACTGAAACTGTGTAGGATACGACCTTTAAACAATATATAAGATCATGCGAGCTAATACATAGAATCTGATGACTCCTGCAATGAGACAGAAGAGGCTACCTTGCCAAAGCACATTCCATAACTAACCTTTTTAACTAGGCTATATGGATACACTAGCTTAACCATATTTGCATATGTAAGCCTATATTGACAACATAGTTTAGGACTAAAGGTTGCTACTAGGATTCTCTTGGGTAACTAACTGTGTTACCAGATCAAACCCTACTTAAAATTCCTATCGGTGCTTAGTCAACATCCCAACGGAACTGATCAAACATAATCATAAACATCATAGGGAAAGATAATAACTAATATCAATCCATCCTTATAAAAACATCATAAGAATAGCTCATCTAGCATCATCATAGTAAAATCATAGGATTTGCTGAACTATCATATAACTCATGCATTATAGGTGTAGGACTCCACATTGTATATCTTTGATCATAAACATCTTTTGGGATTTAACTTGCCTTGTCTTTAACTTTTCTTGAAACATCATAGAATCATCATTCATAAACTTCTTTGTACAAAGCATCTTTAATTCATAGCATAAAGCTTTCATAAAATATAACTTGAAAATCATGTTCATATCTCAAAATCATACTTGAAACTAGCACATATCATGGGTCATTGAAATTCAACTTGAAATTATGCAATATGATGTGAATTATGTATAATTAGTCTATTAACATTGAAAGATATCATTATTAAAAAAACTCAATGAAAATCATGCAATAGGGCTTTTACTTGAAGATTCATGATAGAATTGAGAAGAAATTTTGGGATTACATGGGTGAAAGGAACCCATGGATGAAGTCTCACATACCTTAACCTTGATTAGCCCTAGATTGTAGATTGAAATCTTGACCTTGAAGAACCCTTTTGAATTTTGCTTGAGAGAGAAGAAAACCTTGAGAGAAGACTTGGGAGAGAAGGCTTTGGGATTTTAGGAGTTATAGAGAGAATGAGAGACTTAGAATGCTTTAGGGTAGTTAATAAGTATGAAATTAGTCCCAAAAACCGTCCATATTCATTAATGAAGTATTGAGAAAATACCAAAATAGCCTCAACTTAAAACTGAATCTGAAATCAAAACTGACCACACCACAGACCATGAAGGAAACCACGATCCGTGGTCCCCTCTGTGGTGACGGACTTTGGATTTTTATAAAAGGGTTTGGGAAGGCTGCCCACCACGAGACCAACCACGGTCCATGGTGGTTGCCTTGAACTTGCATTTTTGGAGTTTGCAGGGGGAGTTTTAGGATTTCCTCCACAGAGAATCTTCATGATCTATGGAGGTCAATACTTTCAATAAAAATGGGTCGTTGAAGTGATCCTGATAGGAAACCTGTAGGGTTATCCACCACATGAGCCATAACGGTTGGTAATCTGCATCATGGCTCATGGTGGCCCCTCATGGTCATTATTTCATAAATCAGAGCACAGGTCTTAGACCACGAAGGATCTTCACGGCCCCTGGTCCTCAACAAGAACTTTAGTGGGTCCCTTGAAGACCACCTGGAGCCAACAACTTCATTGGGTTTTCCACTTTTTTTCTTATTTTCCGACTTTCCAACTTTCGGGGTCTTACACGCTTCTAGTCTGAAAATGCCTCTACTATACAGATGGGGGCTCCAAATAATTCCTAGCTCACCATAAACCTAAGAAAGTGAAATAATTTTAAAATAAAGAAATGACATAGTAGTTATGACCTCGAAACATGAAGACTCACCAAAATTAACTCCGGTATAGGACATGTGCTAACCACGAGAATGGGTAGGAGCATCGTGATCTACATTATGATATAAGCTAAAGAATATGCTAGTACGTGGAATGTAATAAGTATGTGAGCAATATGCACAACATAAATAAAAAGAATGATAAACATGAACATGAGATGTATGACCAAAGTATCTTGAAAAGCGTGAAGTAAATCATAAAATCATGTTATAAGGTCAGTGCATCATAAAAGACATTATTTAAGAACTTGTAAGAATACATATTCATTTTGTGGGATATGAACTGTAACCAATAATAAAACTATGTGAGCTATAACATAGACTATGGCGTAACTCCTACACTGAAAATGGAAAGGCTAATTTTCAAGGTAGACTCTGTATCGTTAACATCATGAGCTATTTGGGGATCCACTATCTAAGTTATTTAAGAAATCCTATGGGGGTACATTGTTTGAGACTAGGGGTTTATAATAGAAGTTCCCTTACCAATCCTCCACCTCAAGCCCTCTCAGTGCTAAGTCAAATCCCAACAGAATAGATAAATATCAATTATCATCATATCACTAGGAAAGCCAATAAACATATACCAATCAGCCTGATAAAATCATATAAGAGTATCTCCTTAAAATCATGATTGACAATATTATTTGTATAGATACTAACCTTTATATGCATCTAAATCATGATTTCATTCATATTATGAGAAAACCTTTCATAATTCATTGATACATGCTTGAAAACATACTTGAAAATCATTCATTACTTTCATAAAATATTCATAAATCCTTCGTATATTTCAGGATCTTAAATTCATAGATCGTATAGATATTCATAGGCATAATGAATGGGTCCTATGTGAAATTAATTTGAAAGCTTGTATCTTAATAAATTCATCATGATAGAATATAATAACATTAAAAGAATTCAATTAATAAAGATCCATGAAGAATTGACATAAAATACTAATTGAATTTGGTGAAAATAACTTTAGAGAATTGAGATCTTTTGGGACTAAATAGATGAAAGGGATCTATTGGCAAATTTCCACATATCTTGGAAATCAAATCCCTAATGCAAGTATCTATCAATGGATACTTTGTTTCAATATTAAAAGAATGGGAAAATATCCAAAATGCCCCTTAGAATTAACTGAAACTCCTTATACAGACCACTATACGGTCTGTACAAGTTTCCACAGACCATATAGATATTCATGGAAAGGAGTGGATCTTAAAATCCTAGAGGTTGATGTCTACGGGGAGGTATTTAAATCATGGAACCTCACACGGGGCGTATAACCTCCTGTATAAGACCCTCATCCAAAATTCTTTAGCTTTCCTAGGGTGGCTTCTCAAAGTTGCCTTTTACGGGCTGTATAACTTTTTATGTCCATAGAAGGGCTTGTTCAAATACCAGGGACTTGAATTTCCCAACTTTTAGAGGGCCCCCTTACGGAGCCCTTTTATGGATCGTAGGATCTTATACGATTCGTAGATGGTCTCGTCCAAATAATCAGTGACAAAAGTTTTCCCAAGTCTTAGCTCCTCCTTGTACGACTAGCTTTATACAGACCGTGTAGGCTTGTACAGTCTGTATAGAGCCTCATATAGGTCATGCACCATAAAACTTTCCTCTCCTTCTTTAATAACTCAACTTTTCAACTTCTGATATGTTACACTAGTACGTGATATGAGTTGTATAGTGTGTTGATTGGTCTTTGGACATAGTAAGTATTTTCTTATGACTGAGTTAAAGAATGTTTGTATGAATAAGCATGCGAACTATTGATTAAACTGATGATTATAATTGTAAAGTTTTGATTGTTCTATGCCTAGTATGTTGTCAAGAGAGATAACAGGAGAGGTGAGTATATCGAGATATATGGAGGAAATAAGAATATATTTACTATTTGGATATTTAGTGAATTAATTTTGATGTGAGTTTACGGATGAGAGGTTGTGTGATTTGTTTGATCGGGTACCTGGTACGGTACATGTACACCTAGGGTCCCTTGCAATTCATGACTAGATGGAAAAAATTAAAGATCTTTTAACATATGTATATAGATGAGAGACAGCCTTGTAATGTATTGAGGGGGTATGGGGACATCATCCAGAGTAGTAGGGACATCAATGATAATGTCACGCATTGCATTAGGGAAGCATTTATGAAATGGAGGCTTGCCTCTAGAGTCTTGTGTGATAAGAAAGTACCATCTAAACTTAAAGGTAAGTTTTATATAATGGTGATTAGACCAGCGTTGTTATATGAAGTGGAGTACTGGATAGTAAAGAACTCTCATGTTCAAAGATGCATGTTTCGGAGATGAGGATGCTGAGATAGATGTGTGGACATATTAGGAGTAATAAGATTAAGAATGAGGTTATTCGAGAGGAGGTAGGAGTGGGCTCTGTGGCAGATAAGATAAGAAAAGTGAGACTGAGATGGTTTAGGCATGTGTAAAGGAGAGGTGTCGATGCCCTAGTTAGGAGGTGCTAGCAGTTGGATTTGAGGGTTATGCAGAGGGGTAGGGGTAGACCAAAAAAGTATTGAGGATTAGGTGATTAGACAAGATATAGCGCTACTCCATATCACCGAGGATATGAGCTTAGATAGAAATGAGTGGAGGTTGCGGATTAGGATAGAAGGCTAGTAGAGATATAATGATGTCTTATCGTTTGTCGATTTAGGGTGATCGTAGGTCGAGGCATGCCTTTATAGTGGTGTTGTTATTTCCTTTGATTATCACATTACTCTTCTATCGTTATTGTTCTTGTCTTATAAATTTTTCATCGCTTTTCATTTATTTGTCATTATACTATATATAATGTTTTCTCTCTTAGTTAGAACTATGACTTTTGAGCCGAGTATCTTTTGGAAATAGCCTCTCTATCTCCATGAGGTAGTGGTAAGGTCTGTGTACATCCTACCCTCTCCAGACCCCACTTGTAGGATTTTACTGGGTATGTTGTTATTGTAAGGCCAAGATGGATATAATATTCATAATCTTATTGATCATATTTGACAAATATGTTGATGATTATTGTATTGTTTGATGATTGTTGTTCAGTGCTTGATATTTTGAAATGCTAATTAAGGGTCAAAGTGTTGATAGTAAGAATATGCTAGAGGGGGTATATACTTATACATATTTGTATATATTTGTATTTACAGAGTATTGATTTGGACTATTATGTACTTGCATGTTCAATAGTTAATTGTTGAAAAATGCTAGAAGGACATATATATATATATATGACAATTATTGATGATGATTACAAGACTTTTGAGGCTATTATTTGACTCTATGGAAATAACCCTTTTGTTTGTTTTATAACTAAAATTATATACTTGTTATTAATCTTCGTTAGCCTATGATGCCTACCAGTACATAGTATTTGTACTGATATCACTCCTGCACTTTTTTTAGTGCATATTGTGATCTAGAGACGTTCACGTGTAATGACCTGCTAGGTCATTTTCTCTATTTTTGGTGTTTTTTAGTGATTAGAGATTTTCTCTAGCGACCTCAAGTCATTTATGACTTGACCAGACTAACAAGCCGGACACCTAGTCATTCGTTTGGTTTGCTAGTTTATGTGTTTTGGAGCTTTAAAAGTTTGAATGATTGATTTCGATCAAAACTTCAAATAAACGGTCTTAGAATGCAATTCTATCATTTCCATTAGCTCCACAATATCAAGTTTGGTCGAGAAAGATCCTTGGTTTGGATCCTGAGTCTTACGGACTCATTTCGAGCAACCTTGTGGTTTATGGGTAAAATAGAGCTTGAGTTTGGGACCCACTCTTCATTAAGACAACCTACATTAAAAGTTTTGACAATTTCATTGAGACAAAATGCCATTTTTGATTGGATAGCATATTCAATTTGCATTGGTGGGACCCCAAATGAATTTGCACGTTCGGCGGAGACTTGGGGGTTTTAATTTGAAGTGTTGGTGCAGCAGCTAGTGGTATGGCCGCTCCCACTGAGCCGCTCCTATAGAGCTTACCACGCTAGAATGCCTCACTCTTGTGGGCTTTGGTTGCACCTATGACCTCGCACATGCGTACCATGGCCGCTCCTGCAGAACTTGTTATCCCATTGAAATCCGCACAGGTGGATATTTTCCATACCAGTGATATCACACTCGTGAAGTTTAGGTCGCCGGTGCAGCCATAACAGTGATTAAATCACTAGTTTTTCCTTTATCTTTTCATTCTCATTTGTGAATTTGGAGAGCACTCCTTAGGCGATTTCTTTAGAAAATCTTTGCATTGAGATGGAATTAGCTTGGGGACGTCGCTTGGGTTGATATTCTTGCTTCTAAACCTATAAGTCCTTATTAAATTTGTGGAATTTAGCTTAAATGAGTTTCTTGGTCAAGTTATTTTGTGGGACTATTTTGCATTGAATTAAAGCTTAGATTATGCCCATTATTTAGATAATAAGCTCCTTGAGATAGTTGGGACCCTTTAATAGAGTGGATTTTTTGATTCCTTGTATGGGTCCAACAATGCCTTTTTTGTCTTACTTTTGTTCATATCTTCAACTGTTGTGGATTGTGTGTCAAAACATCAATATTGACATCATGATCATTTATTTGATAGCATGGAAACAATCGAAGATGGTTGACAAAGGTAAAGCTCTTATTTAGTTGATTTTAGAGTACGCGTAATTGACCTTGAGGCAGGCTACGACTTACCGATCTCTAATTGAACTTGTGTTGTGATTTACATGTTATTTAGCTAGTTTTGGGAAAGGTTTCTATCTTGTATCATTTTTAGTTGGTAGAACTCATGCCTTAGCCTCTTTAACTTGGTTGCTCTGTTATCTTGTCATGTTGTAACTTAATGTCAAGTGTATTAGTGTGTGTGACTTACTACTAGCCTTAGACCAGGCGTAGGCTAGTGATTTCCATAGACATGCTATTGTTGGAGCCATTTTACCTTAGAAATCCTTCGACGTCGATTTGGATGGTATTAGCTCCTTGTAAATTGATGAGTTTGGGTCGTGTTGTACTATTTGGGATTAGACTTGTGCTCGAGCTAAGAGTGAGTATTTGGCAACTGTAGGGTTGGATTTAAGTCCACGGAAGCCCCTTATGATGGTAACTATTTATATGATATTCTTCCATGACTATCTTTAATGCCACAATTCGATTTTTGAGTATATTACTTATAGTTAGGTTGAGACTTGGCAATATTATTCTATTGGGTTCTTCGGGGTGTCTTAGTCACAGACTCAAGTTCCAACTTGCATTCTCCCTTGTCCTTGACTACTCTTGTTCTTATTTAAAAATAGTTATAGATCTCTGTGTACTCATCGAGCTTATGAGAATTTGTTTGAGTATTTTCATTTCAATTGCGCACGAGTGAACCTTCTGGGTTTATGGGGGTCAAGTTAGTTATAGTTAGTTTCCTTACTTTATCATTTTTTTTCATTAGATCATTGAGGTGCTTCGTTAGCTTTTTTGCCTTTATGTCATCTATTTGACCTTTATCTGCCATTCATTTCCTCGCTTCAATTTACTTTCTAGCATAGGTATTCTATGATACCTACTAGGTACCTGTTGTTTAGGTACTCATACTATAATTTGCATCTATTTTTTCAATACAAATTCAAGCGCCTGCCAACAGTGTTGATTCTATAAAGTAGTTGGGACATCCGAAGATTAAGGGTGAGTTGATGGCGCTCTAGTTGACTCATCTCCATCTGTATATAATTTTTGGCTAGTCTTTTGTATTTGATACAAGTTTATACTTATTTTGTATTTTGGAACTTGTACTCTTTTTAGTAGCATTGTACAATCATCCACCAGGTGGTTTGACTTGATCTTATGTTAATGTATACATTCTTGTTATTTTCTCTCTTTCGCTATTTATTTATCTATTGTGCTGTTAAATTTTTGCCAATTTTAGATTTCGACCCACTAGGCCCGTTACTAGTCATTCTGGGTTATGGGTTGGATTACCTACTAGTAGATTTTGGTAGGTGTCATCATGACTTGAATTTCTGGGTCGTGACAAGTTGATCGTGGGAATTGATTTGGAAATACTTTCTCACTGATTAATCCTAATTATGTGGAAAAAAGGGATAATGAAATGGAGACTTTGATGACTTATAATAATGTGAATGATGTAAATATTGGTGTTAATGAACTATTGATAATGTGATGTGAATTGGATTACGATTGTGGACATTATCATTCCCTCATTATTTGTGCATATATTTATTTGCATTGGTTCTGAAATACTATGATGAGTTTTAATTGATGATTATGCCGATGAGAAATAGTTTTGGTGAGTGATGATTATGCCGATGGGAAATAGTTCCAGTGAGCTATGATTAGTCGATGGAAAATAGTTCTGGGGAGTGATGATTATGCTGATAGGAAATGGTTTTGATGATGCCAATAGGAAATGGTTCTGGTGATTGATGATTATGCCGATAGGAAATGATTTCAGATGGATACATGGACCTTGTGCATCCCCCATGGGTTTCAGTCTGAGTTACAATGGATTTGTATCATTAAGACAGACATGTATCACTTTATGACATCACATTGCATTACATTACATCTTATCTGTCATCGTGAAGTTGCGTATATACCCGTTGTTGTCTTTGTGATTTATATACTTGATGCTGATGTGACTTATTCAGTGATGCTGATGAGATGTTGTTGGTTTATGTGCCATATGAACTATGTACTCTAGATTGGGCTAATTTCTGTGCAGGTTTGTAGTTGAGGAGGTTCGGTTGGAATGAAAGGAGTTCTAATATTTTATTAGATTTACCTTGTTTTTTTAGTTGTCTTGCTGAATATCTCATTTTTTGGTACTCACTTCTTGCTATCTACGCTTGTGTAGGTTTTGAGTCGGGGTCGTGATTTTGTATTCTCTTTTTCTTATCCAAGTCTTTCAAGGAGACTTAAGAGATATCTTATCAATGTTGGCGATCTCCATTGTTTCTTTTACTATGTTTCATTCTATTTAAGAAACAAAGACATTGAGACTTGTACTTAATTTTTATTTTTGTTATATTTAGAGGCTTGTACATGTGACAATCAGTCTTTGGGGGTTTATTTAAGTTGAATAAGTCTTTTGCTTTTGTATATATATACTATTTAAATTGCTTCTGCATTATGTTATATAGTTTATTGGGCTTAGGTGACTTGTTCTGGTGGGATTGGACAAGTGTAATCACACCCTGGTTCGGGTCGTGACAATAATCTCCCTATGTTATGGCCTGGTTGTTATTCGGTTGTGAGTTTGGGCCTTGTTGTACTATTTGAGATTAGAGTTGGGTTTGAACTAGGAGTGAGTCTTTCGCGACTCTGGGGTTGGGTTTCGATCCACAGTATCCCCTTATGATGGTAACTATTGATATGGAATTCTTCTCTGACTATCCTTATTACCGTTTTTCGAGTTTCGGATATATTATCTTCAGCCGCGGTTCGAGTTCCTTTCACATTATTTCTAGTCAGATTGAGACTTGGCAATATGGTTCTATTGGGTTCTTTAGGTGGTCTTAGTTGTGGATTCAAGTTCCGAATATCATTCTCCCTTATTCTAGAATACTTTTGTTCTTATTCAAAAATAGTTATAGCTCTTCTGTGTACTCATCAGGCTTATAGGGGTCCAATTAAGTTTTTTTTCCTTTCAATTGCACACGAGTGTACCTTCTGAGCTTATAGAGGTCCAGTTAGGTTGTAGTTAGTTGCTTTATTTTATCATTCTATTTTGTTAGATCATTGAGGTGCTTCGTTAGATTTTCCTCCTTTATGCCATCTACTTTACCTTTAGCTACCATTCATTTTCTCACTTTTCATTATGTATTTACTTTCCAATCTCATTCACCCTATGATGCCTACTGGGTACCTATTGTTTTTGTGCTTATACTACTCTCTACATCTGTTTTCGTAATGCAGATCCAAACGCCGCTGATAGCATTGATTCTGTTTAGCATCAGGGACATTCTTAGATTGAGGGTGAACTGATGGTGTTCTAGTTGACTCATCTCCATCTCTATATAGTTTTTGGCTAGTCTTTTGTATTCGAGACAAGTTTCTACTCATTGTGTATTTTGGAACTTGTCTCGTTTAGTAGCTTTGTACTACCATCCACCAGGTTGTATGACTGGATCGTATGAAATTGTATAGATTTATTTATGTTATTTCCTCACTTCCGCTATCTATTTATCTATTGTGTTGTTAAATTTCCACTAATTTTAGATTTCTACCCATTAGTTTTGTTACTAGTCATTTTGGGCTATGGATTAGATTACTTACCAGTAAGTTTTTGTAGGTGCCATCATGACTCAAGTTTTCGGATTGTGACACTACTCAATCTCGTATTTAGCATTGCTACTTCCCAAATCTGAGGGAGAGTTACTTCTATCTAGGCTACCGCAGATCTTCTCATGATTAAATGTCTTTCTTTCAGACGTTGATACATTTATTATTTAGTATTGCTTCAGTTAGACAGTCACTAGTTAGAAATCTAGTACGATGACTTTTAAATTTTGGAGATGTAATAGTTAGACTTTCACTTATTTTTCTTTATTCTATTTTGAGACTATTATTTATTTTGCTATGTTTCTATATTTTGATCTACATACTTAGATATTGAATGTGTTAGACTTTAAGTTTTTATCGCCCATAGGAGGGTTGGTGTGGGTGTCAGTCCATCTTGTTGAAGATCTAGTGGTGCTACTAGAAGACTTAGATAAATAGTCATTCTTGTTATATATTTTGTATACTCTTTTTTTTAATTAAATGCGGGTATAGAGCCCATTTATTAAAAATATATATAAAAAAAGGACCAATAATACACAGAAAATAAGTTAATTGGCCAAGCCCAAACCAAAAGAAAAGGAAAACCATACAACACTTGCAGACAACACCTTTTGGAATCTTCTCACTGAAGATTTGACTCTTCAGTTCCTTTGTCAAGCTTGTTCGTCTAGGTTCTCTCCTTCGATCTTAGCGATTATTTCTTGGTTTGAAGATCTCATTCCGATGATGATTTCTCTGAAGAATTGATCTGACCTCCACTCTAACACCTTGTTTGCATCTGAAGATCGATGACAAATTCCACTACTACGCTCGATGTTGAAGATATCCTGAGGGTAGGACCTAGTCTCTTTTGCTCTCACTGTGGATCTATAGATACAACCCCTATTCTGTATATATCATCTATGGCTTTGCATTGACACTCAAAGGTATAGTAAGCTTATCTTTATTATATCTAAATCTGATGGGTTAAAACTCAAAGATGAATTTCATACCACCATCTAGATCTAGCTATCTGAAAGGGTTTACTAACTATTATTTCCTCTGAGGTTGAGATGACACTGGTCTCCTTACAACTTTCCAAATGCTTCAAAAGTCTCACTCCACAAGACTATAAAACTCGAGATAAGGTATCACTCTATCCTTTTAATACTTCTACTTTTAAATAGCTATCTAGATGCATTGAACTACTAATGATTCAC
This sequence comes from Solanum dulcamara, assembly GCF_947179165.1. Taxonomy (NCBI): domain Eukaryota; kingdom Viridiplantae; phylum Streptophyta; class Magnoliopsida; order Solanales; family Solanaceae; genus Solanum; species Solanum dulcamara. The sequence continues at coordinate 57,643,314 of NC_077246.1, forward strand.
TTGACCTAGTTTTTTATCACATGAGACACCTTTAATGCTCTCACCAGGTGCATGATACATAACCAACTAAATTTAATTCATACAAAGTAAATAACCAATATTTATCATGCTAGATGCATTATTAAGAACTTAAAAGAATTTAAGGGATATGAGATGATGGAATCTGCTTAGTGTGCCTGTCTTGTCCTTAACTGAGGAATGCCATGTTTATCTACATTGATAATACTTCTACCTTCCACTGGAACCTCTTGAAATTGTAAGAAATTAACATTACCTACAAAATTAAAAGAAAGGTTAGTAAAATAATAAGAAGAATATTTCCCTCCCTTTAGGAGTGTTGTGCTCTTGCTATCACCAAAGATCTTATTCTTCTAATAGAGTTGATATCCAGTGTCACACTCCAAGGAACACTCCACACTTCATTCAATATGTTGACTATAGATAGTGAATCTGATTTTATTATTACTGGTGTAAAATCATTGTCCACACAAAACAGGAGACCTTCCTCCAAAGCTATGGCCTCAGCCACTACATTAGAAGAGTCTTTAATTCTCTTTCCTTTAGCCCCAACTATATCTCCAGAATACTCTCTTAAACATAAACCAATTGTACTAGGGCCAAGTTTACCTCTGGATGCCCTATCTGTGTTGTACTTCAACCACCCCAAAAGTGGTGGGGTCCACCTAACTATCTTTATAGTAAATACGTGCTTATAATTATCTAGCCAAGCAACAATCTAAGTCCAATTATTTGGGATATCTGAACATTTAAACTTCATTTTAATGAAACTTTTGACAGTGTTGGTGATATCCCAAATTATTCTATGAGAAGAATAAGAACTTCCACGCAGATTTTCTTCTTCTCCAAAGAAACCATAGAATGTTATTAGGAATAGCATTAAAAGTCATCTTTTGTCTAGTATTTCCTTTATCATCCCACCATTTCATTATAACTTGTTTGGCCTTAACCCAAGGCCCTAATAGTCCAGCTGCATTTACAAAGAATCTCCACACAATGTCTGCCACCTCCCCTTTTAGGAACAAATGTTCAACAGTTTCACAAGCAGTAAGCTCACAAAAACTACATAAATATGTATTTTTAGGATTCCAGTAAGTCATCAAGAGAGAAATAGGTATCAAGCTTTTCCATAACTTCCAAGTTGAGAAAGACATTTTAAAAGGAATGCCTTCCACTCAAATCCTCTTATAAAAACCAGTTTCTTCTTCTCTCTTCCTAACTAGGTTCTAAGCACTTTTGACTAAGAATTGGCCATTACTATTTTCAGTCCACCAGGATTTATCACTAAGATATGATTGTCTTACTTGATCCATACTCTCTCTGACATGGTCCACCATAACTTGAGGCAATTGTTATAGCATATTCTCATATCCCACCCTTCTTCATTCATAAAGTTTCTAATATTATTTAGATTGTGATAAATTTGAATATTTAATGGCTTTAAAAACAGAGGATCCAGATTAGTCCAATCATCAAACCAGATTGATGAATCACCCCATCTTGGTTCCCACCAGATAGACTATTACCATACCTCTCTATTCTGTCATGAACAACCCTAGAGATAATTTTATTAACAAAAATGCTCAAGCTAATGGGCCTCAAGTCTTTAAACTTGTTAATTTGATCTTTCTTAGGCTGAAAGATCAAATTAGTGTGAGTGATTGATTTAGGGATAGTGTTACCATTAAAGAAATCTTTGACCATTTGGCAAATAAGTTGTCCCACAACCTCCAAGAAGCTTTGATAAAACCTTTTAGTTAACCCATCTGGTCCTCCAGCACTATCACCATTTAAGTTAAAAACAGTTTTTTTAACCTCATCCATAGATGGTTGTCTTCATAGATTAGCATTTTTCTCTTCTATAACCTCATTTAGAATATGTCTCAATAAAGAGAAATCTGTTGAATCCCTGATGGAATTAATCTTCATAGAAATGAACAACTTTAGTAGCTATCTCATTAGAATCTTCCATCCAAACCCCTTGTTTATTCTGAATTCTGTTAACTTGAAGCCTTTTCTTTTTTTCCTTGACAATGCTTAAAAAAATTGGTATTTCTATCCCCATTTTCAAACTAGTCATACCAAGCTTTTTGTTGTCAAAAAATCTCTTCAAAGTGTACATACTTCTTAAGCTCAGCATGAGCCTTATGAAGCGCCTCTCTCTTCTCAGAAATTGGATAGTCTTGAAAGAGTTGCTCTTTGACCTTGACTATATCTTCCCTAATTATTAATTGCTGAAAAGTATCCCCAAACACCTCTTTACTCCACATAGTCAAAGCAGTCTTGACTTTTTTAATACTTCTTAAATAATAAAAAAGAATTCTGGTTATCATCTTCCAACCAATTCTGCCAAACAACATCAGTAAATTGAACATGACCAGTCTAGAATTTAAGAAATCTAAATGGTTTCTTGTGAGAGTTCATCCCTTCTTCCATGGGCTAAAGCATAGGAGCATGATCAAACCCTATCCTTAGAAGATGTTAAGTTTCCATAAAATTAAATCAAACTTGAATATGATGATTAGATAGAATCCTATCTAATTTTTCAAAGATGTAATCATTACCAGTTCTACCATTCCTCTAAGTGAAAGGACTGTCTTTGAATTGAACCTCAACTAAGTCACAACTCTGAATATATGCTTCGAAGTCTTCATGATCCATATCATGAACCTGTAAACCACCAATCTTTTCTTCAGAATTCAAAACCACATTGAAATCTCCATCAATTAACCAGGGATTCTCAATTACTATAGCAAGGTTATATATATATATATATCTTCCCATAGCATTAATCTATCCTCAGCATTATATTTAGCATAGACTATAGTAATATAAAATGGGTGAGTTGGTTGGTGATGTTGTAATAGCACTATCAACTATTGTTCTGTATCCTTCACTATAGAGATATCAAAATCATCATTAACAAAAAGTCAAATTTTACCATTATAATTGGCTTTCACCTAAAGCACTTTAATCTCATTTTGTATCTATTTATATGTCTAACATGTTGAAATGGTTCCACCAATCCAATAAATGAAAATTTATGAAAATTATGCAATATTTGCACTTTTTGGAAGGCTTGTTGGGATTTTACAGACTTTATGTTCTAAATAAGAGCTTTCATAGATTAAACTTGATTTATTTCTCTTTGGCTGCTTTCTAATAGGTTGATTACTATCTTGTGTATTCTACTTTTTCCCTTTCTTGGTATAATTAAGTAATCTTGGTGACATATCTGCCTCTATTGGAAGATTATCCAGCCTTGCATCTTAACCATCCCTCTCTAGAACCCCTATGGCTTGATTCACTTCAGTGTCTAACTCCTCTGAATTATAGTTATGTGAAAAAAGATCATGCAAAATCATATTTGGTGATATTGGTTGAGTAGCATCAACTTGCTCAGTAATTATCATTATTGCATGTTTTTATTCTCCTAAAAAGGCTCCAGATCTTTCTTATTATTAGTACTAGTAATAGCTTTACTATTATCAACATTAAAGTCTGAACTAGTATTCCTCACCTCATCTAGAATGACTTCCAGTTCACTAGTTAGCACCTTTACTAGACTACCTTCACTCCTTATTGCATTTGCACTTATATTGTTAGCATATGCAACTGTATTTGTATCTCCATCTCCCTTAGTTGACTCAGCCTATACTGGTTTTATGTCCTCTCTATTCTCTACTAATACTTCTTCTTTATCTACATCTTGCTCCTTGTAATCTGATAAATTTTGGGACTGATCTTGATTTGTCTTTTTTGCAGCCTCACCATCTGTGGATTTATCCTGCAAAAAGTGATCGGTTGTGGAATGTCCAAACACTTGCAAGACCCATTCTTTGGAGGATTTAAAACCTTCCCCCAATCCCTTTTGCCCCTTATTAAGCTTGTTGTTTATAATAAGAGGATTGTCTCTAACATATGATTTGATTACCTTTCTTGAATTTCATTATCTTCTTGAGTTTCCTCCACCTCTAATGCTGCAAATTTATTGTCTTTTACTACATTCCATTCCCTTGGATTTCCTACTAATTTCCCATAAGATAAAAAAAATTCCTTCCCTCTTTGAAAGTATGGAACCCATGGTCGAGTAGGTTTATCTTTCACCTCCTTCCCTGCTTGTTGTTTATCTGACTGTAAAACTTTTACAGTCCTATCAATATTCACATCTCCCTTGTCCTCAACTTGCTAATCCCCTCCCCTTTAAGCCTGATTATGGTCCCGTATTTCTAATTTTCATTACCTTGCATCTTGCATATATAGCAGTATTTTGGGACATAATCATAATAAATTTATATTTCTTCAGATCTGGTCTCCCATAAATCTTCATCTTCAATATCCATCATCACAGCTAGGGCTGAGCATAATTTAGTTCAAACTAAAAGAATCGACATTTTATTTTGATCGGTCAGTTCTAATTTTTAATTTTGAAAAATTGATAATTTGATTTGATTTTTGGTTTTTAAATTATTTTATTTTGATTAACCAAAAAATTAAAATTAATTAATATTTCGAATATCAATATTCTAAATGTCCAATACCATCTATACACATCCTAATTCAATGATGAAAGGTGTGGCCCAATTCCACAGTTGATATATAGTGATATGCCAAATTCCCAAATTCTGAAAATTAAAATCCCTAAATTCTCTTGTCAGTCACTCAGTCGTCTCTCCTTTATTCCGTCTCCAGTTCCACCCTCCCTAGTCCATTCTCCTCATCGGCCGTCGTAACTCACAAACTTGTAATGGTCTTAGGAGTTAGGACTGCTCATCTCCATCTTCTCCATCAGGTACTGCTCGTCTGATATATGTAAGGTACTAAAGTATACAAGATACAAAAGTAATCATCTTTTTTTAAAATCATGTTTTTACCTCTTTGTTCTACAACTATGTGTAATAAGAGCACCAGTAGGTGGACTTCAGACTTGTCATCTCTAGTTGACATTTCCCATGTAACCAATAAGAGAAATGAATTAGGCTAATATTGACTCTAGCGTTAAAAGTTCCTATGATGTTATACACAACTCTGTTGCTAAGTACCTGTTTTAGGAGAAAATTACCTCATCGAGACATGACAGCTCCTGCCTTAATTTTAGACTATTTAAATATATTTTCACGTTAAATCATAGATATTTTAAGAACTTTAAATTTAACTTTTCCTATCTATTATTTATTTAAAGATAGTCTTTTATCAAACATATTAAGTTGGAAATATCAAGGCTCAAGGACAGTATGTTTGATATTCAGTTTTCCTTGAAGTTCATGTGGATTTGTTGCACTACATCTTATTTGGCTTATAGATGTCGTTTAAAAGATGAATCGATAACTCATATATATATTGTAGTTAGTATTTCTCTGTAAGACGCATGAAGTTGAAAAGTAGAACAAAAGAGGATTCAAGGAAAATGGGACTATCTCTAAGCCTATGAGTTGGTCTACTACTCATGGAGACACTTACGAGTCATAGAGATGACTCGTGGAAGTGAGCCTAAAGCTAGAAAATTTGATGGGTCAATTGTGTTGGTATACAAGTCATTTGACGACTCATAAAAGAGTATACGACTCATAAAAGTAAGTCGTCATTGCAGGCCTAAGATCCTGTAATGATCAAATCTCAGGACCTCTTCTACGACTCAACAGGACGAGTTATGAAGAGGATTACGATGCGTAATGGCAAGTCGTAGAGGAAGTTTAGAGAGGCCAAATCATAGAGTTTTCAGGGACCTATAGAATGAGTCATTCCTACGACTCTTCAACACATTTATGATTCATAGAAGGTCTTTCATGGATTCTTCCGACCAAGATTAATGAGAAGTAGTTTGGTTATTTCCCCATATTTTATTAATGTATATGGACATTTTTAGGACTAGATTCATAATGTTAACTATCCTAAATACTCCTAAACCTACAATTTTCCCTCATTAACTCCCAAATATTTCAAGACTTCTCTCCCAAGGTTCCTTCAAGAGGTCATTTTCTTTATCAAGGTTTTTGGCTGGGGTTTATGAAAGAACAAGTCTTCTTCTCTCAATTCCAAGGTCAATTCACCAACGTATGTGGGAATTCATCCATGGGCCCTTTCACCCATGGAGTCCCAAGGTTCTTCTCAATTTATTCTTATAATTTCCAATTCAAAAATCCTAATTTCAATGATTATGCATTGGATTTTCTTACTTATGATGAATTCTATGATATTTGATTAAATTATGTATCGAATTGATGTTACTTTCGTGAACTATGTATGGGTTGATAAAATTAGTATGATCATGCATGTTTTCAATCCAAACTTTATGGTTTTTGATCAAATTGACTATGTATGCAAGTTTTACCCTAATTTTAAGTATGAATTATGATCATGAATTACAATTATGTTCAAGATACGAATTTCATGCAAGTTATGAAAGTGGTAACTTAAGATCCTTAATTGGTGACCTAGAAACCTAATGACGTGAATTATGCAAGTATGATTTATAATGTTGCAAGGCTTTTACTCACGTTGCAATTATGACATGAGAATGAGCTACTCTATGAGTTTTAAACCTATGAAAACTTTTATGATATATGTTAACTATGGCTACTATGTTATGTATTTCGTAGAATTCGACTTAGCACCCAATGAGACTTAAGGTGAGGGATCGACCTACATGGTTATTATATAAAGTCTCTATTCTTATAACGATGTACCACCATAGGATTTGCCTTTATGACCTAGATAGTGGATCCATATATAGCATATGTTCATGGCCCGCCAAGCGGTATAGAGTCTACCTTGGCAAGTAGATTCCCCTTTCTTCCATTGTACCGGGAGACATCAGGATTCCATGTTATAGTTCGCATGGTCTTATTGTCAGTTATGGTTCTATACCACATATGTATACTTTCTTTGGTGCACCTTTATGATCTCATTTATGTCTCTTAATACTTTGATCAATCATGTTTCCTCACGACTTTACTGATCTTCTTTTATATCATATATGTTATTTGATTATTGTATCTTATGTTCTATATTTTATGGCATGCCCACATACTTAGTACATTCAAATGTACTAACGCATATTTGTTGCCTACATTGTCTTATAATGTAGGGGTCGAGGATCACATTCCTTCCACACGTGGCTAGTTTAGTTACCATCCGATGGAGTTTTTGGTGAGTCCTCATCTATAGAGGGCAAGTTATGAGTATTCTCTTTTCTAAAGACTTTTGTTATATTGATTTAAGGGTGAGATAGGGACATGTCTTAGCCCCTCCCATCCTGAGTAGTAAAGGCATTATTAGACAAATGGTGTAGAGTCTATGTAGTCGAGCTTACACTCTCTTTTATAATTCATACTTTGTGACTCTTTCTTACGTTATTTATGCTTTACTTTACCTTATGCATGCTTACGATACATCAAGAGGTTTGGTTATAGCCCTTTGGGGTTTCATTTTTCATGTCACATCTAGGGCCTAGTTTGAGTTGTGATAAATTTGGTATCAAAGCACAAGGTTTAAGATGTCTTAGGGAGTCTAACATGTCACATCAAGTAGAGTCTTATTCATTGGTGTGAAGCGCACCATATCTATGAATAGGTAGCTATGAGGTGTTTTAGAAAATCATCACTTCTTTGATAATCTATGTCGTGCGATAGAGTATACTCTAAGACTTCCTCTCCCTAACAATTGTTCTTTGGAACTTTCAGAAAATGCCTCCAAGAAGACAAGTCCCTCAAGCTAACAGTCCTCTTCCCGATCAAGTGACAAATGAAGAGTTTTGAACTGCTATCACTATGCTAGCCCAAGTTGTGGCAAACCAAGGGATGTTGGCTCCTCCTAATGCTCCTCTTCTGGCTTCTAGGGTAAGAGACTTTTCAAAGATGAATCCTCCCAAATTCCATTGTTTGAAAGTTGCTAAGGATCCCCAAGAGTTCATCTATAAGGTGTACAAGATTTTGAGCATTATGGGAGACTTTTTGGAGGATAAAGTAGAGTAGGCGGCCTACCAACTCAAGAGTGTTGATCAAGTTTGATGTACTAAATGGAAGTTAGAGAGAGTGGATGAAGGTCCTATTGGTTGGGAAGCCTTCAAGCTTGTTTTGCCTGATAACTTCTTCCCTCTTGAGCTAAGGAAGTCAAAGGTGTTGGAGTTCATCAATCTTAGATAAGGAAAAATAGGTATGAAGGACTATTCCCTCAAGTTCACCAAGCTATCCAAGTATGCTCCTTCATTGGTTGCCGATTCTCATACCCGAATAAGACAATTCATATCAGGGGTGTCCAACTTAATTGCAAAGGAATATCGTACCACTATGCTTGTCAAGGAAATGGATATATCTCAGCTTATGACTTATACTGAACAAATTAAAGGAGATAAACTCAAAGAAATGAGGATGAGAGACTCTAAGAGGGCCCAGTATGAAGGTAGTTATCAAATGCTAGGATCGGTGATGGCAATGGTCGTTCTCAATAAGGCCAAGGTTTAGAAAAGAAGTTTGTTAAAGATAGGGTTCCATACCCTAAGGTTCAAGGTGGAGATGTGGGTGCTAGTAGCTCTATATTTCCCAAGTGTGCTGAGTGTGGAAAGAATTATGAGGGAAGGGGCTTGATAGGCACAGATGCTTGTTATGGATATGGCAAGATAGGCCACAAGAAATCCGTGTGCCCTAGTGTTGCTAACAAAGGAAGGGAAGGCAGTCCTCAAGGCTAAGTTTCTCAAGGATGTCAAGTGGAATAAGGTGCCCAAGCTCAACCAAAGGGTGGCCAACGCAACAACCGATTCTATGCTCTCCCTTCTAAGCAAGCTATTGAGGAGTCTCCCGATGTGGTCACGGATATGTTACGGGTCTTTCCTTTGATATTATGCATTGCTTGATTCCGGTGCCAAATTATCTTTTGTTACTCTTTACCTTATAATGAGATTTGATGTGTGATTTATAGTCTGGTTAGAACTTTTTTGGTTTATACTTCTGTTGGTGATTTGGTGTTGCCAAGAGAGTTTATAAAAATTATCCCGTGTTGATCTTGTATAAAGTTATCCTTTGTGATCTTGTTGAACTTGACATGACCGATTTTGACATTATTCTTGCTAAGGATTGGTTACATGCCTCTTATGCATCCATTGATTGTACAACCCATAGGGTCAGGTTTCAATTTCCTAATGAGCCTACTCTTTAATGGAAGGGTAATGATTCTTTGGTTAAGGGTTGATTTATCTCATGTCTTAATGCCCAGAAAATGATTTCCAAAGGGAGAATTTACCATATAGTGCAAGTTAAGGATGTTGATTCTAAAATTCCTATGCTTGAGTCGGTCCCTATAGTTAATTAGTTTCTCGATGTGTTTTCCTATGACTTGACCAATGTCCCTCCCAAAAAGGAAATTGACTTTGGCATAGATCGCCTTCCCGATACTCAACCTATTTTTATTCCTCCGTACCATATGACTCCGACGAAACTTAAGGAGTTAAAAGAATAATTGAAGGATTTGTTGGATAAGGGTTTTATAAGGCCAGATATTTCACCATGGGGTGCTCCCGTGTTGTTTGTTAGGAAGAAGGATGGGTCACTCCAAATATGTATAGATTACTAGCAATTGAATAAGGTCACTATAAAGAATAAGTATCCAATTTCGAGGATAGATGATTCATTTGACCAATCACAAAGGCAAGTTACTTCTAAAAGATTGATCTCTGTTTCAGTTATCATTAACTAGGGGTAAGAGCGTGTGATATTCCCAAGATGACATTTTGAACAAAGTGTGGACATTTTGAGTTTTGAGTCATGTCGTTTGGGTTGACTAATGCTCCTACTACCTTCATGGATTTTATGAATCATATTTTCAATCCATACTTGGACATGTTTGTGGTGGTTTTTATTGATGACCTTTGATTTACTCTCGACATTAGGAAGATCATATGGGTTACTTGAGGATCGTATTATAAATATTGAAGGACAAGAAACTATTTGCCAAGTTTAGTAAGTGCGAATTTTGGCTAAGGGAAGTTGCATTTCTTGGCCATGTGGTATCCAATTATGGGATTAAGGTTGATCCAAAGAAAATGCAGGTGGCAAAGAATTGACCTAGACCATTATCTCCATCAGATATTATAAGCTTTTTGGGCATGGCTAGATACTATAAAAGGTTTGTTGAAGGATTCTCCTCTATTGCTTCGCCTTTGATTAAGTTGACGTAAAAGAAGGTGAAATTTTAATGGTCAGATGAATGTGAGAAGAGTTTCAAAATATTAAAGGATCGCCTTACGTCAGCTCCTATTTTGACATTGCCCGAATGTTTGAATGGGTTTGTTATTTATTGTGATGCCTCACGTGTTGGTTTGGGTTGTGTTTTGATGCAACATGGTAAGGTTATAGCATATGCCTCTAGGCAACTTAAAGTATATGAACGGAACTATCCAACCCATGATCTTGAACTTGCGGCAGTTGTGTTTACTTTGAAAATTTGGTATCATTATCTTTATGGGGTGCATGTTGATGTATTTACCAACCACAAAAACTTACAATACATCTTTATCCAACGGGACCAGAACATTAGGCAAAGGAGATGGCTTGAACTTCTAAGGGACTATGATATGAGTATATTGTACCATTTGGGTAAAGCAAATGTTGTCACAGATGCTCTTAGTCGGTTGTCTATGAATTGTGTTGCTTATGTTGAAGAAGGTAAGAAGGAGTTGGTTAAGAATGTTCATAGATTGGACCGTTTAGGTATTTGTTTTGTTGATTCTAAGGATGGCGATGTTCTTGTACATAACGGCTCGGAATCGTCTCTTATGGCAGATGTAAAGGCCAAACAAGATGATGATCTAGTTTTGGTTGTATTGAAGAAGTCGGTTTTCTAATAATCCATTGAGGCTTTCTCCCAAGGGGGAGATGGGGTACTTCGCTACCAAGATCATTTGTGTGCTCCTAATATGGATGGACTAAGGGAATTGATATTGAATAAGGCCCATAGTTCTCGATATTTGATTCATCCGTGATCTACTAAGATGTATCGTGATTTGAGAGCGGTGTATTAGTGGAATGGAATAAGGAAGTACATAATGGAGTTCGTGGCTAAGTGTCCAAATTGTCAACAAGTGAAAGTTGAGCATCAAAAACTGGGAGGTTTAGCTCAGGACATTGAAATTCTTACTTGGAAGTGGGAAGGTGTGAATATGGACTTTGTGATGGGTTTGCCTCATACTAGAAGGCAATGTGATTCCATTTGGGTTGTTATAGACCGAATGACTAATTCATCACACTTTCTACCAGTTAAGACTTGTTAAGTTGCCAAAGACTGTGCTAAGTTGTCTATTCAGGAATTGGTAAAGTTTCATGGTGTCCCCTTGTCAAGTATATTGGAAAGAGGTACTCAATTGACTTCACATTTTTGGAAGTCATTTCAAAAGGGTCTTGTTCGACAGTCAAGCTAAGTACCGTTTTTCATCCTCTAACCGATGGACAAGCCGAAAGAATGATCCAAAATTTGGAGGATATGTTGAGGGTGTGTGTGATTGATTTTAAAGGAAGTTGGGATGAGTATTTGTCATTGATTGAGTTTGCCTACAATAATAGTTATCACTCTAGTATCCAAATGGCTCCTTTTGAAGCCTTGTATGAAACAAAATATAGATCCTCGGTGGGATGGTTCGAAGTAGGTGAGATGGTGTTGATTGATCTCAATTTGGTAGTAGATTCAATGGAGAAGGTAAGGCTCATAAGAGAAGAATTGAAGACAGCTCAAACTCGTAAAAAGTCATATTCAGACATAAGAAGGAGAGACCATGAATTTGAGGTGGATGATTGGGTGTATTTGAAAGTTTTGCCCATGAATAGCGTAATGCGTTTTGGTAAGAAAGGGAAATTAAGTCATAGATACGTATGACCCTATAGGATATTGAAGCATGTTGAAAAAGTGGCATATGAGTTAGATTTCCATTTGAGTTGGCTATGGTTCATTCGGTATTTCATATATCGATTTTGAGAAAGTTTGTGGGTGATCCAAACTCTATAGTACCGTTGGAGAATGTGAACGTTGAAGAGAACTTGACTTATGAAGAGGTTCTAGTGGAAATCTTAGACCAGCAAGTTAAGAGATTAAGAATTTGAAAAGTCGAACGAAAGAGAATTCAAGGAAAATAGGATTGTCCCTAAGACTACGAGTTGGTCTATGACTAGTGGGGACACTTATGAGTCATAGAGATGACTCATGGAACTAAGTCTAAGGCTAGGAAATTTTATAATTCAAGTGTATGGATCTACGAGTCGTCAAACGACTCGTAGAAGTGAGACCTTATTGCAGGCCTAAGATCCTGCAACTATCAAATTTTAGGACCTCTTCTAGGACTCAATAGGACGAGTCGTAGAGAGGATTACGACTCGTAAAGACAAGTCGTAGAGAAAGTTCAGAGTGGCCAAATCTCAGAGTTTTTAGGGACCTACAGGATGAGTCATTCCTAAGACTCGTCAACATATTTATGATTCATAGAAGGTCTTTCATGAATTCTTCTAACCAAGATTAATGGGGGCAGTTTGGTCATTTCCTTATATTTTATTAATGTAGGTGAACATTTTTAGGAAAAGATTCATAATGTTAACTATCCTAAATACTCCAAAACTTATTATTTTCCCTTATTAGTTCCCAAACATTTCAAGACTTCTCTCCTAGGGTTCCTTCAAGAGATCATCTTCTTCATCGAGGTTTATGGCTAGGGTTTATGCAAGAACAAGTCGTCTTCTCTCAATTCTAAGGTCAATTCACCAAGGTATGTAGAAATTCATACATGAGATCTTTCACCCATAGAGTCCCAAGGTTCTTCTTAATTTATTTTTATGATTTCCAACTCAAAAGTCCTAATTTCAATGATTATGCATTGGGTTTTCTTACTTATGATAAATTCTATGATAGTTGATTAAATTACTTATCTAATGTTACTTTCGTGAACTATGTATGGGTTGATAAAAGTAGTATGATCATGCATGTTTTCAATCCAAACTTTATGGTTTTTGATCAAATTGACTATGTATGCAAGTTTTACCCTAATTTCAAGTATGCATTATGATCATGGAATACAATTATGTTCAAGATATGAATTTTATGCAAGTTATGAAAGAGGTGACTAAGGATCTTTAATTGGTGACCTAGGAACCTAATGACGTGAATTATTCAAGTATGATTTGTAATGTTGAAGGGATTTTTAATCACATTGCAATTATGACATAAGAATTAGATACATTATGAGTTTTAAACATATGAATAAGTTTTATGATATATGTTAAGTATGAATATTATGTTATGTATAACCTGGGATTTGACTTAACACCGAATGAGAGTTGAGGTGGGGGCTTGACCTACGAGGTTCTTATATAAAGTATCTAGTCTCATAACTATGTGCCACCGTAGGATTTGCCTTTATGTCTTAGCTAGTGGATCCACATATAGCACATGTTCATGACCCGCCTAGCGGGGTAGAGTCTATCTTGGCAAGTTGATTCCCCTTTTTTCTATTGTACTAGGAGACATCGGGATTTCATGCTATAGCTCGCATGGTCTTATTGTCGATTATGGTTCTATCCCACATATGTATACTTTATTTTTGTGCACCTTTATGATCTCATTTATGTCTCTTAATACTTTGATCAATCATGTTTCCTCACGACTTTACTTATCTTCTTTTATATTATATATGTTATTTGATCACTGTAAATTATATTCTATATTAGATGGCATGCCCACATACTTAGTATATTCAAATGTACTAACGCATATTTGTTGTCTACATTATCTCATAATGTAGGGGTCGAGGATCACATTCCTTCCACACGTGGCTAGTTGAGTTCCCATCCAGTGGAGTTATTGGTGAGTCCTCATCTATCGAGGGTGAGTTATGAGTTTGCCCCTTTCTAAAGACTTTTGTTATGCTGATTTGAGGATGAGCTAGGGACATGTCTTAGCCTCTCATCGGTCTTGAGTAGTAAAGGCATTGTTGGACAAATGGTGTAGATTCTATGTAGTCAAGCTTACAATCTCTTTTATGATTCATGTTTTGAGACTCTTTCCTATGTTATTTCTGCTTTACTTTACCATATTCATACTTATGATATGTCAAGAGGCTTGGTTGTAGGACTTTGAGGTTTCGATTTTCGTGTCACGTATAGGGCCTAGTCTGAGTTGTGATATTCTCTCTATCAAATCTTACAGATATGTACATATCTAAAGCTTGTCTATGGTTGTTCTTGTGTACTTCATATATAAACCAAAATGGTTAAAACAATAGACCCCCATATCATATCCTTTCATATAATTGTAAAGGTTGGATGAGTTTCAAATTGGCAACCAATTAACTCCTTGGTTTGTTTTTAACTTACTGTTTTACTGCAATTGACTCCCCGGCATATAGTTCTGTTTTACACTTGTGATATCTGATATACTTAAGTTATAGACATTTAGTATAAAGACACTCAACCTGGTGTTTAATACTGGTACAATGTTTTCCTTCTTCTAAGATGCTCACCAGCACTTCACATTGAAAACTTTGTTGCTAAGTACCTATTTTCTTTATTAGCTATCATAGATCATTATTATTCCAATGCCATCTTATTGTTTTAATTCTTCTTTTTTTTACTTTTCATAGATTAAAGAAATTGGAAGTAGGGTAAGTGAAGGTGCGGCCTCAAATGTAAGATTACCTAACACTTCATCTCCAAATAAAGTTAAAGTTAACATTGATACCTCAAGGAAAAGAAAAGTCATGGAACCTAAGGCTTCTTGCTAGAAGCATTTTGATAAGTTCACTGACGAAAGTGGAGCTTTGAAAGAAAAATGCAAATATTGTGGAAACATTTATACAAATGCTATAAAAGGTAATGGTACTATGATAATGAATAATTATTTGTTGAAAAAGTTTCCTAAACTTCCCTAGACAGTAGATGATGGTCAAAAATTAATAATTTTTCTACCATATTCAATAGAAGCAAAGGAAGGGGTGATTAGCACTTGAAAATTTGATCAAGCAGAAAGTAGGAGAGCTTTAGCCCAAATGGTAATTGTTGAAGAGCTACCATTTAGTTTTGTTGAGAAAGAAGGTTTTAAAAACTTCATAAAAGTAACAGTGCCATAATTTCATATTCCTTCTCGTAGAACCTTGATAAGAGATTGTTATGAACTCTTTAGTGAACAAAGACAAGTTTTGAAGAAGGTTTTTGTAAGACCCCAAAAGTCGAAAAGTTGAAACCAAGGAAAAAATTCTCAAAATGTGGACTGACTTCAAGACCACGAGTCACTCTATGACTCGGAGAACTTTCTACGAAATTTCCCCAAAATGTGAACAGACTTCAAGACCACGAGTCACTCTATAACTCATAGAAATGAGTCGTAGAGAAAGTCCTTGAACCCGTTTAGACCATTCTCTCAAGAAGCCCCTATGACTCAATAGGATGAATCATTGTCTAGTTGATGAGTCATAATAATGACTCGTAGCAAAACTTTAGAGGCTCGGAAATTTATAAGTTTTCAGACCTGCAAGACGAGAGGGGTTTACGAATTGTAGACTCAAGCACAAATGGTAGACACGACTCATAGACGTGACTTCAGAGACCCAGCTTTTAGAACTTTTCTCAAAGTGCATGACGACTCATGATGATGAACCATAGAACTCATTATGACTCATAGAGTTAATTTGTAGGATCAAAGTAGGGTTTTAAATGAAGAGTATTTTCCTCTTTTCCCAAGTTCTGTTCAATGAACTTAGACACTTTTATGGCTAAGTGCAAAGTCTATATTTACCCAATTCCTCAAATTCCTCTCCTATTCTATTCATTCTTCAAAATTTCTCTAAGGCAAGACTTTAAGATCTCTCTCAAGCTTCTTACACAAATTCAAGGTAGGGTTTAAAGTTCATCAAGATTCCTCTTCAATTCTGAGTTGATTCAATCAAGGTATGTGGGGATTGATCCATGGTCTCCTTTTGACCCATGGAGTCTCAAGGTTTTTCTTAAAAATTTCTTGAAATTCCATTACTATTAAACCCTATTTTTGATGAATTATGTTGGATTGTTTCAATTATGTTTAAACATTATTAATGATCATTATAAGTGTGGTTCTACATTAATTTCATGATTTCAAGTTGAATTATGAATGCCCATGCATGAAGCTATTTTCAATGGTGATTTATATGAATTATGATTATGAAGTTCAATGATTTCAAAGTATTATCATGGTTTTCACTCAATTGACTATGTATACAAGTTTTACTCCAATTTCAAGTATGAATTATGATCATGGATTAGAATTATGTTCAAGATATAAATTTCATGCAAGTTATGAACAAATGTGACTTAGGATCCTTAATTGGTGACCTAGGTACCTAATATCATCAATTATGCAAGTATGAATTATAATGTTGAAAGGATTTTACTCACATTGCAATTATGACAAGAAAATAAGCTACTCTATGAAGGTTAACCTACGCACAAGTTTTATAATATATGTTAAGTATGATTACTATATTATGTATTCCGTGGGATTTGACTTATCACTAAATGAGGCTTGAAGTAGGGGCTCAACCTATAGGGTCCTTGTATAAAGTCTCTAAACTGTTAACTATGTGCCACTGTAGGTTTGCCAATATGGCCTAGCTAGTGGATCCACATATAGTACATGCTCATGACACCCACCTAGGGGGTAGAGTCTACCTTGGCAATTAGATTCCCCTTTGTTCTGTTATAAGGGGAGACATCGAGATTTAGTGTTATAGCTCGCATGGTCTTATTGTCGGTTATAGTTCTATCCCATATATGTATATTCTCTTTATGTTCTTTAATGATTTCAACTACATATTTGAATGCTTTGATCATTATGGTTTTCTCATGGCTTTACTTATCCTCCTTTTCATGTACGTTAATTGATCATTGTATCCTATGATTTATATTTCATGTCATGCTCACATACTTAGTATATTCAAATGAGCTAATGCATATTGTTGCCTACATTGTTTCATAATGTGAGGGTTGAGGATCACCTTCCTTCCACAAGTGGCTAGTTCAGTTCCCTTCCGGCAAAGATCTTTTATGAGTCCTCATCTATCTAGGGCGAATTATGAGCTTGTTCATTATAAAGACTTTTGCTACATTCTTGTTAAGGGTGAGATTGGTACATGTCTTAGCCCCCGCCCATCTTGATTAGTAGAGGCATTTGTGTGATAGATCATGTAGAGTCTATGTTGTCATACTCCTATACTTTTATGATCCATGTTTGAGACTCTTTCCTATGCTATATCCACTTTTATTTACCTTATGTATGCTTATGATATGTCAAGAGTCTTGGTTGGATCCTTTTGGAATTTCGATCTTTGTGTTACGACTAGGACCTAAGTCGGGTCGTGACAAACTTAGTGTCAGAGCCTAAGGTTTAAAATGTCCTAGGGAGTCCAAAATGCCATATCAAATAGAGTCTTATTCACGGCTGTAAAGCGCGCCACATCTATGAATATGAGGCTAAAAGACATTTTTGGAAAATCCTAATTTCTTTCGTGATCAAGTCATGCAATAGAGTATATTCTAAGACTTCCTTTCCCTAATGATTATCCATTACAATTGTTAGAAATTCCTCCAGGAAGAGAACTAATGCAAAGAGGGTTCAATTCTAATAAGGACCAAGATCCTCCGCTTCCTCAAAACAATGGTCCTTTACCCAACTATCACAACTTGTACTAGGGCCTACTTATAACACTGCAATCGAAATCCTGAAGGGATTCAACCAAGCCTCTTAACATATCGTAAGCATACATAAGGTAAAGTAAATTGGAACATAGCATAAGAAAGAGTCTAAAAATTAATCATAAAGAGAGATTGTAAAGTTGACTACATAGACTCCATATCATTTTATCCAAAAAATGCCTCTACTAAACAAGAAGGCCGAGGGCTAAGACATGTCCCTAGCTCAACCTCAATCATGAATAAAGTAAAAAATCTTTGAAAGAAAGAAGCAACTCATAATAGTCCTCGATAGATGAGGACTCACCACAACTTCGTCGAATGGAAGTTCATCTAGCCATGTGTAGGAATGTGATCCTCAACCCCTATATTATGAGACAATGTAGGCACCAATATGCGTTAGTACATTTGAATGTACTAAGTATGTAGGCATGCCATGCAATATAAATCATAGAATGCAATGATCAAATAAAGTATATGATGAAAGAATATAAGTAGAAGTCATGAGGAAACCATAATCATCAAAGCATTTAAAGACATAGTTGAAATCATAAATGGACATAAGAAAAGTATACGTATATGGAATAGAACCATAACCGATAATAAGTCCATGAGAAATATAACATGTAATCCCTATATCTCCCCATACAATGAAAGAAAGAGGAATCTACTTGCTAGGGTAGACTCTATCCCGCAAGGCGGGTCACGTACATATGCTATATGTAGATCCACTAGCTAGGCTAAAGAGGCAACCCTACTGTGACACATTTTTATGAGACAAGAGACTTTATATAAGGACCCCGTAGGTCGAGCCCCCACCTCAAGTAATCATTTGGTGCTAAGTCAAATCCCATGGAGTACATACATAGTAATCGTACTTAACATATATCATAACTTATAGATTAGCTCGTTCTCATGTCATACTTGTAATATGAGTATAAGCCTTTCAACATCATAATATCATACTTTCATAATTCATACCATTAGGTTCCTTGGTCACCAACATAAGGCCACAAGTCACCTTTTCCACAACTTGCATGAAATTCATAACTTGATCATAATTGAAATCCGTAATCATAATTCATACTTGAAATTAGAGTAAAACTTGAATACATAGTCAATTTGATTGAAAATCATAAGAGTAGGATTGAAAACATGCATAATCATACTACTCTTATCAACCCATTGATAATTCATAAAAATAATATCAATTAGGTAGGTAATTTAAGCAAATATCATAGAACTCATCATACGTAAGAAAACTCAATCCATAGTCATTGAAATTAGGGCTTTTGAATTAAAAATCATAAGAATAATTTGAGAAGAACCTTGGAATCCATGGGTGGAAGGGCCCATAGATGAATCCACACATACCTTAAATGAATTAGAACTTGAAATTGAAAAAGGAGACTTGTTCTTAAAGGAACCCTAGCCAAACCTTGAGGAAGATGAAGATCTCTTGAGGAACCTAGGGAAAGAATTCTTAAACTTGTTTGCAAAAATAATGAGGGAAACTAATAGACTTAGGAGTATTTAGGATAGTTGCATAATAAATCTAGTCCTAAAAATGTCCACATACATTGATAAAACATAGGAGAAAGGACCAAATTACCCCTCATTAATTTGAGTCAGAAAGGCCTACAAGAGGCACTCTACGAATCATAGAAGTGGTGACGAGTTGTAAGAACGAATCCTCTTGCAGGTCTTGGGAAAACCTAGAAAACAAGTCTATGAATTTTTTGTACAACTCAACTCTACGAGTCGTAATCTTCTTCATGGCTCATCCTGACGAGTAGTAGATGAGGTCCTAAGGCTCAATAGTTGCAGGTTTTCTAACCCTACACTATGGATGGTGTCTACGGGTTGTATACTTCTCTATGAGTGGTCAAATAAAACTTAGACCCTCATACTACTCTTATCAAATTTCTAGCCTCAACTTCACTTCCGAACGACTCGTACTAGTCTCTATGATCGTAAACTGACTCGTAGATCCGAGGTCAGTTCTCTTTTCTTAAGATTCTTTCTTCATTCTAACTTTTTGACTTTCGGGATCTTACAATATCTCCCCTTTAGTTTTATTCGTCCTCGAATAAGATTAACTTAGCTTGTAAAGGACATGAAATGAGGACTAACAACCCAACATGAATACAATGACACATAGAAAAGCATAAACCATGAAATTTTCAAACTTATCATAAATCATGACTTTAAAACCAACTTCATGAACATGCATGCATGTGAAAGACATACAAAACTAAAATATATTAGTTTAATCGACTCGATCATGAACAACTTAGTACCTTAGGCCTGAGTAGAACAAAAGAGATAAGGATAATACTTTATCGTGTCCCCTTCCACCTCTCATGTACCACTCTCTACTTGTTGATTTCACCACAACATCTTAACATATGCAACCTCTTTATTCCTTAACCTCTTCACTTATTGGTGTAAGATTTCCACTGAAACTACCTCATAAGTCAAATTTTCTTCAACGTTCACTATTTCTCCGATGGGTTTATTGTGTATTATGATGCTTTACGAGTTGATTGGTTGTTCACTAATGCAAAATAGTAAAGTGATAGCTTATGCTTCAAGTAAACTCAAGGCACATAAGAAAAATTACCCAACTCATGACTTAGAGTTGGCAGCGGTGGTGTTTGCTTTGAAGTTGTGGAGATACTATCTATATAGTGTCTATGTGGATGTTTTCAACGATCACAAGAGTTTACAATACGTGTTCACTAAAAAAGAATTAAATCTGCTACAAAAGAGATGGCTTGAGTTGTTGAAGAATTATGACATGAATGTGCTATTCCATCCGGGTAACACAAATGTGGTTGCTGACTTTCTTAGTAGGTTGTCCATGAACAATGTTTCTCATATTGAGGATGAGAAGAAGGAACTCATTCGGGATGTGCACAGATTAGCTCGATTGGGTATTTAATTGGTTGATTCCAAAGATGGTGGTGTTATTATGAAAAATGGTTCTGAATCATCTCTCATAGCGAATGTAAAAGCAAAGCAAGATGATGATCCCACTTGGGTTGAATTGAAGAAAGTAGTTGCCAAAAATTCCATTGAGGCTTTCTCCCAAGGGATAGATGGTATTTTAAGATATCAAGGCCAATTGTGTGAGTGGAATGTTGATAGATTGAAAGATATGATTTTGTCCGAAGCTCATAATTCACAGTATTCTATTCATCCCAATTCCACAAAGACGTGTCAAGACCTGAGGGAAGTATATTGATGGAATGGCATGAAGAGGGACATTGCAAAATTTGTAGCTAAGTGTCCCAATTTTTAAGAAATGAAAGTTGAGCATCAAAAATCAGGAGGTTTGGCTCAAGACATTGAGTTTCCTTCTTGGAAGTGGGAATTCTTGAATATGGACTTTGTTAAAGGTTTTCGTTATACTAATAGGCAACATGATTCCATTTGGGTGATTGTTGATTGAATGACTAATTCATCTCATTTTATCCCAGTTAAGTCTTCATATTCAGCTAAGGACTATGTTATATTATATATTCGAGTGTTGGTGAAGCTTTATGGTATTTCATTGTCTATTATTACTGATCAAGGTACTCAGTTTACATCTCAGTTTTGGAGATCTTTCTAAAAAGGTCTTGGTACCTAATGAAGCTAAGTACAGCCTTTCACCCACAAACAGATGGTCAGGCCAAACGTACTATTCAGATATTAGAGAATATGTTGAGAGCATGCGTGATTGATTTTAAGGAAAGTTGGAATGACCATTTGCCATTAATAGAGTGTGCTTATAATAACAGTTATCACTCTAGTATTGAGATGGCTCCATTTGAAGTTTTGTACGGTAGGTGGTGTAAATCCCCTATAAGTTGATAGGTGAAGTTGCTTTCATAGGAATCGAGTTGGTATTTAAGGTTATAGAGAAAGTTAGACTCATTAGAGAGAGATTGAAAATGGCCCAAAGCCGACAAAAGTCCTATTCAAATGTGAGGAGAAGGGAACTTGAATTTGAAGTTAATGATTGGATTTACTTGAAAATTTCACCCATGAAGGGTGTGATGCATTTTGGTAAAAAAGGAAAGGTAAGTCCCCATTATGTTGGCCCATATCAAATTATGAGGAGAATTGATAAAGTGGCTTATGAGTTGGATTTTCCTTCTGATTTGGCATTGGTTCATTCGGTGTTCAATGTGTGATTATTGAAGAAGTTTATTGGTGATCCTAGATCCATTGTGCCATTGGAAAACATTGAGGTTAAGGAGAGTCTTTCTTATGAAGAGGTTCTGGTTGAGATTTTTGACCAGCAAGATAGAAGGTTGAGAAACAAAGAAATAGCTTCAGTTAAATCAAGAGGTTGAGGGTGCTACATTAGAAGCCGAAGCCGATATGATGTCTCGATATCACCATCTCTTTCTTTTCGTGCCTAGTTAAGGTATTTATCTCCTTCATCATCCAACCAGCCCAAAACATGCACTTTTGTTGTTTTTATGGTTTCATATGCATTCATATACATGAAATGAGTTATAAAATTATATTTTTGCTTGAGATTAAAGGTTTTATATTTTATGCATTATCGAGATATTTTGCATTGATGTTGGGTTGTTATGTTCCTTTCCTATTCCATTCATGCTATTTTGAGTCCCATTCGATGACAAATATTCCCAAAGGGAGATATTGTAAGCCTTCGAAATTTGGAAAGTCGAAAAATGAAGATCAAAGCATAAAATTACTAAATCCTTCAGTTTTTGACACTAGGTGATGACCACACAAGGCCATCATGGGTCGTGGTCCGCACTACGCCTCGTGATGAGCTACCGTGGTGGTGGCCCTAAAACTCATACCTGTAGGAAGCAACTACGACAAGGGACTACGGGCCGTGATACCCTCTGTGGTGACCCCTCTCCTGAGACCTCAAAAAAATGATTCCAAGGCTAAAACCACGCCTCACCACCACAGGCTGTGTATCCCTTCACCAACTGTGGTGGGTTTCGTGGTGGTCGCTCCTACAAACCACCCTACAGGACTTGCACCACGTTCACGATTCACAGACCGTGATGACCTCCATGGATCATAAAGGGTTCTTTGGAGGAAGTTATGAAACTCTTCCCCTGCAACCTTATGATTTTAATTCCAAGTCTAGCATCACGGACCGTGATGGGTCCTTCGTAGTGAGTCCAGTTCCAGTTAAATGAAGGGTAATTTGGTCATTTCCCTATTCCTTTATTAATGTATGTGGACATTTTGAAAAATAGATTCATCACAAAATTATCCTAAACACTCCCAAACCTATTCTTTTCCCTCATTAATTCCCAAACAACTTTAAGACTTCTGTCTCATGCTTTCTTCAAGAGTTCATCTCCTTCATCAAGTTCGACTAGGGTTTCTTCAAGAACATATCTCCTTTTTCAATTTCAAGCTCAAATTCATTAAAGGTATGTAGGGATTGATCCATGGATTCCTTTCACTCATGGAGTCCCAAGGTTTTCATTCAAAATCTCATGAATTTCAATTGGGTTTCTAACCCTAGTTTGATGAATTGCATTTGGTTGTTTCAATTATGTTTTTAATCCTTATAAATGATTATTATAAGTATGTTTCTACATTAATTGCATGATTTTAAGATAAAATATGAATGCCCATGCATAAAGTTATTTTCATTGATGATATTATGAAGTATGATTATAAAGTTCAATGATCCCAAGTATTATCGTGATTTTTATCCAAATTAACTATGTATATGAGTTTTACTCAAAATTCAAGTATGTATTATAATCATGAATTATAATTATATTCAAAACATGAAGTCTATGCAAGTTATGAAGAAGGGTGACTTAGGGCCAAATGTGGTGACCTAGGAACCTAATGACATGAATTATGCAAGTATGATTTGTGATGATGAAAGGCCAATACTCACATTGCAATTATGATATGAAATGAGATACTCTATGAATTATGAAGTTTATGAATAAGTTATGATATATGCTAAGTATGATTACTATGTTATGTATTCCGTGAGATTTGACTTAGCACCGAGTGTATTTTGAGGTGGGGGCCTACTAAAAGCCTTGGTAGTAGACTCAAGTCCCTTAAACTACGTGCCATTGTAGGTTCCCTTCATTTCTTAGCTAGTGGATCCATATATAGCGTATGTACATAACCCGCCTAGCAGGGAAGAGTCTACCTTCTTAAGTTGATTCCCCTTTCTTCCATTACATGGGGAGACATCAGAATTCTATGTTATAGCTCGCATGGTCCTCGTTTCATCTCTTCCTTGTCTTTTCATATGCATGCATGTTCATGAAATTGATTTTAAGTTATGTTTTATGTTGGATTTGAAAATCTTATGGCCTATGCATTTTAATGAGTCATTGTATTCATGGAGGATTGATGGTCCTCTTTTCATGTCCTATCTATGCTAGTTGAGTTCCATTCAAGGATGAATGCCCCCAAGGGGGAGATACTATAAGACCCCGAAAGATGGAAAGGATGGGAAAAAAAGAGGAGAAAGCTCAATTCACTGAATGATTCTGCGAATCGCCAAACAGTTCGGCGAGCTCAAGGGAGACCGTCAAAAGTTACAGGAAGTTTGGGTTTTTATCAAAGACTAGTCGGTAAAGAAGGGGCGATTCAGTGGACCACCGATCTAGTTGGCGATCTCAATGGAGACTGCCAAATAGACCCGATACTTTGACCCTAGGGACTAGCTAAGTCGGCAATGAAGACGCCATTCAATCACTCACCTAATGGGTTCGGAGGATTCAATTGGCTTCACCGAATTGACTCATCAATTATTTTATCTGAGTTATTTTAGTCTTTTCCTACCCACTTAAACCCTAAGCTATGTCTTTTTAAATTATTTTTGGAAGACCAATAACTACCCAAACCTTTTGAAACACCCTCATTCACTCCCCAATTCTCAATTGCAATATTTTTCTTTCTAAAACACTTTTCCAAGGGTTTAATCTTCAAGACATGTTAAGGTTCAAATGATTCAGTTCCAAGCCTCCATTGGTAGAGCTTGTTGTAGGCTTTGATTACCAAGGTATGTTGGAATTTACCAGTGGATTTTATTCATCCATTGAGTCTCAAAAGATCTCAAATTTCTCAATTGAATTTTACCCAATTTATTGGGGTTTCATGTCAATTCTTCGTGGGCCCTTTTTATTATGATTAAATTAATGTTATTCTTCATTATCATACGTGAATTTACTATAATAAATATTCTAATTGAATTTCAATGACCCATGTCATATGACGTTTTCAAGTATGTTTTAAATAAATTATGATCATGAATTTCAAAAGATTTAAATGAATATTTTATGAATTCTTATCAAAGCTTATGAACAACTCATGAAAGGTCATGAATAATGTTTTCAATGATAATTCATGTAAGTAACTATGGTGTGAAGTGTAATTCTCACACAATCATGTTAAGGAGGGGAGAGGATATTTTCTCCAGCTCATGAATTGTCATAACCCAAACTAGGACCAAATCATGACACGATGATCAAGATTACGAGGGATCTCAACCAAGCCATCGTAGCATACATTGCATACATAAGGTAAAGAAATATAGCAATTAAACGGAAGTAACAACTCAATAGAATGGGTGTAAGGGTTAGAAAACTCAATAGATGTCCAACCAGACTACATCACATAGTGTCTAAACATGCCTCTAGTCTAGTCCTTGATGGGGGCTTAGGACAAGCTCCTAGCTCACCTGAACATAAGAATAAAGACAATGAAATAATGTGAAAAGAAACTCATGTCCTCGATGGAATGAGGACTCACCAAATCCTTGATATCTAAAGCACTCTATCCACGAATTAGATGATCGACGTCCGCCTTACATTATAAGACAATGTAGACAAAATATGCATTAGTACATAAAAGGTACTAAGTATGTGAAATATGCATTAATAAGTAATAGGATGTGAACAATACGACAGATGCATGACCAACATAATAAACATGAACAACACTTAAAAAGCATTTGAAAATATATGAAAACTCATGGTCAATGCATACCGTAAAACTTCATCATGAAACTCATAGCTTATCAACTTGTATGGGATAAGACCTTTAACCGAAATCTTAAGACCATGCGAGCTGTAACATGGAATGTGATGTAATCCTCATCGAAAAGGAAGAGGCTACCTTGCCAGGGTATACTCCATCATGGTACACAACTCAAATCAGTTGTGTTATATATGGATCCACTATCTAGGCCATGACAGAAATCCTACGCAGGCAATATAGTTTGGGACTTTATGTTGCTACTAGAATTCCCTTGGGTAACTAACTGCATTATCGTACTGAACTTCACTTAGAAGTCCTCTTGATTTTTAGTCAATATCCCAACAAAAACTCATAAAAATATGATCATAACATTATAGGGAAAGATAGTAACTACCTATCAATTCATATTTATAAAATATAATAGGAGTAGCTCATTAACTTTAATGATTCATAGGAACCCATAACTTTGGTGAGAATTGTCCTTATCACCATCTTTAAACATGATTATGTGAGAATTGTACTTACAACAACAACAATCTGGTGAAATCCCATAATAATAACTATCTTTGATCATGATTGATCATCATCATAACTTTCATCATTAAATCATAATCTCAAATTTAAATCATGAAAACTTTCTTTAAATATCATTAAACTCATAATCAACTCATAAAAATCATCTTTAACTTCATAATCATAACTTGGAAATATCTTTATGCATAAGCATTCATAAATCAACTTAAAATCATGCAATTCATATAAAAATATGCTTATAAGGATCATTGATAATCATCTAAAATAAAATTGAAACAGTCCAATGTAATTCGTCAAAACTAGAGTTCATAAACCATTGAATATTGAATGAGATTTTGAGAAAACTTTGCGACTCCATGGGTGAAAGGAACCCATCGATCAATCCCCACATACCTTGATTGAATTCACTTGGAATTGAAGAAGAAACCTTGGTGAAATCTGAAATCCTAGCTTGTAGCTTGGAGAAGAATCCTTCAGAGAATTTAGTTCTTGCCTTAGGAGAATTTTGAAGAGTGACTTTAGAATGAGGTAATTTCAAAGGATTGGGTAGATATAGGCATGAACTTAGCCATAATTGTGTCTAGATTCAGTGAACCGAACTTGAGAAATAATAGAAATAACCCTCATTAAAAACTTAGATTTGACCCTATGAGATGATTCTATGAGTCGTAAAAAAGATGACAAGTCGTTAAGATGACTCATCCTACAGGCTAGGGAAAACTTTATAAAGTCAAGCCTCTGAAGTTTGCAAATGAGTCATTTCTATGACTCTTCTTCATGGCTATGAGTGGTAATGTGCAATCGTCCTGCAGGTTTTGAAACCTGCAGACTTGAGGGTCTCTGAACCATCCCTTACGAGTCGTGTCTATGACTCGTCCAACGGACTGAGAGTCGTAAACATGACTCGTCCTATAGGTCTTGAAACCTGCAAATTGTGGAGTTTCTAAACTTTGGAAATGACTAGTTTTGAAAAATCATAGGCACTCCTACAACTCGTCCTATTGAGTCGTAGGGTGTCACCTAAAGTTAGTCCTAGATAGACCCTTGGGACTCACTCTTACGAGTCATAGAGTGACTCATAAACATGAGGTCAGTCCACATTTTGAGCAATTCATTCTTGGTTTCAACTTTCCAACTTTCGAGGTCTTACATGAATTCTTATGAATCAACCATGTTTATGAGCTACTCTTATAACTATTTTCATAATGACGTTAATGATTATGTTTAAAATGTATTTTTTGGGGATAATGAATAAGCACCAAGAAGACTTTTATCTGGTAGCCAAAGTAGCTACCCAAGAGAATCCTAGTAGCAACCTTAGTCCCTAACTTTGTTGCTCGCATCGCTTTGCCTTATGGCCTAGCTAGTGGATCCACATTTATCTCATGATGTTAAGAAAAGGTTCTCACGGAGTCTACCTTGGTAAGTAGCCTCTCTCTTCTTGATGTGGGAGTTACATCGGATTCCATGTTATAGCTCGCATGGTCTTAAGTGTCGGTTGAGATCCTACCCTATACAAAAAGGTATAAGTTATTATATGATTTCTTACGTTGTTTTTATGATGTCTTGACCACATCATTATGATGTTTTAAATGTTTTCAAGTTTTACTCATGCTTTTAAAGATATTGGTCATGCATATCACGTTCACATCACTCATGTCCTATTATCATTGTTCATTCATTCTTCTCACATACTTAGTGCATTTCATGTACTAACACATACTTTGTGGCCACGTTGCATCATAATGTAGGGTCCGACAATCACGTTCATCCTTCCACTCGTGGCTAGAGTTGCTTTGGTATCATCTCTTGATTGGTGAGTATTCATGTCTCGAGGGCATAACCTATATGAGTTTATGTTCTTTTATCATAATGTTTCTTTCTTCAATGGGTGAGCTAGAAACATGTCTTATGCCCCAATATAGACTATAGTAGAGGCATACTTAGACATTCTTTGAGTTGTAGTTCCGATTGTTCGAATATGTTGCTTTAAGCTTCCTTTTTATTGAGACTTCGTTTAGATTTATCTTCTGCTTATTCTCTCTTTGATGTTTTAAGTTACCTTATGTATGCGATGTATGCTAAGATACTTGGTTGGGTCTCTTGGGATTTTGATCATCGTGTCACGCCTAGCGCCTATCTTGGATCGTGACAGTTTGCCACCATTTTATGAAATGATTTCTATGAAGGTAGTTGTTGTTCCAACATGGTACCATTAATATTTAGAGGGGGAACATCTACTAAAGATAGATGACCAGCCTCCGACGAAAATTTCACATTTTGTATGAAATATTATTAAATTTTGGTGTAAAATTGATACTAGTTCAATGAATAACTCCAAGTAAATACAAATATAAATTTAATTTTAAGAACTATATTGGTATATTCACCTAATTTCCTAAATTAAGTAAGCACGGAAGTTTAAACAATCGTAACAATATAAACAAATGCAAAATGGTCGAGCAAGAAAATCATCTAATTTAAGAAGAAATTATGAGATCTTTATTGTAAAAGAGAATTCTAATGTATAAAAAACTAAAAATATTATATTACGGAGTGTTCAAAGTTACATATCTCAATAAAAATATTACACCAACGTAATTATATCTTAGTTTTTATCAAAATAGCTTGTTTTTTTCTTTTTGTAATACTATTTATACACACGGTAATTGTGTGAATTTTTCTCTCTTTTCTCTCCTAAAATGACCTTGAAATCATAGTTGCAATGACTATCATGACCGTCGGGCAGCCATCATCGATAGCTGGTCAGCTATTTTCTATTTTTGAATTCCCATCATTACCAGTAAATATAAATGCAGATCCTAAAAGCTCCAATTTTAGTGTGCCTAATGACAAAGTTGTAAAATCAAGTTTGCCTAATGATAAATCTTTTTGAAATTCAGTTGGTTCAATAACACAACATTTTGAATCAATTCAGTGCAAAGAGGAATTCATGGTGGAAGGTATTCCACATGTTAAATGGATTGAGAAAGAGGTTGAAATCATAAATAGAATTGAAAATCTTCATTTTGTAGTGATTGAAAAATTTACATATGACATTACAGATATGGAGATATTGCAAAAACTTATTCCTCAACAATGTAACAGTAAAGGTACTGTGTTTTAAAGGTTGGAATGTGCTATAATAAGGTGAAATAGAAGAAAAATAGTTTTGGACAATTTTTTGGACTCGTATTTCGCAAGATGAATTTTTTCAAGAATTGACCCAAAACAGAAGAGTCTATGACACAGGGGCGTCGCGGGCCTGTACCCAGTTAGTGTTAATTTTCCCGATCTCAAGTTGAGCTCAAATCTAGCAAAAGCTGAACTTCACAAAAAAAAATACGGGAAGTATCTCCACATCGCGGACTTGTTCCTGGCTAGTTCAAATTTCTACGAAAAATTTCAGTTTTAAGAGAGGGTAAGTTGGACATTTCCCTGCGCATGTGTATGCGGATTTTTACAATTTATGGGGCAATATTCCACCCTTTATACTACCTAGAACCCTAGAATTCACTCCTCCTATCCCCCAAGTCACCTCCTACAAGGTTTCCTCTCAAGCTACGGATTCAGGCTCCCCATTGAAGACCAAGCATTAAAATTTCTTTGAGCTTCTCAAGACCTCTTCATTCTTCTTCAAGCTTCACTTTAAGGTATGTGGGTTTCTTGATCTATAGGTTCTTCCATCCATGGAGTTCCAAAACCCTTTCCAACTAATTTCTTTGGATTCAAGTATTAATTCATTATTAGTACTTTTAATTTCTTCTTACTAGCATGAAGCATGATTGAAATTGTGGTTATTGACCCAATTTACATTAAATTGATTACTACCTATGAATGTCCTAATTTTCTATCTTGGGTTTATGGATTTTCAAATGGGTTTTGTTCACCTTTTCAAGTTGCTAGATTATGGTTCAAATTATTTATATTATGTTCAAGTAAGCTTATATTACAACTCAATTGCATAAGTTGTTGAATTTCAAGTAATTTCCTATCTCAAGTTATTATGGATCTTTGAAATGAATGGTGGGTTATTTGAAGTATGTTTTAAATTGACTCAATTGATGATGTTTATGCATGATTCTATTGAAAAACATGTTTGAAAGTTGAATTGCATAGAACACAACTAGTTTTACTATGTTTTCAAGGAAGTTTAACTTGAAAGTTTTTGACTCCAAATAAATATTTATGAAAGTAATGTCTATGATCAAAAGGAGTTTTCTGAAATAAAAAAATTATGAAATGAGATGAATAATGGATTCTTATGCAATAAGGACAATTCTTGCATATTTGAATCACCAAATGTTTTAAGGAGCTATTCTACAGAATGATAATTTGAAGTCTCAAACTATATGTATGTTTATGTTACTATGATATACTATTCCGTGGAATTTGACTTAGCACCGAATGGGGCATTGAGGTGGGATTCGGTAAGGAAATCCTAGTAGCAACTCCTTGTCTCATTAACTATGTGCCAATATAAGAGCCCTTGTAGGCTTAGGCTAGTGGATCCACAAAAGCCCTTAAAGTTAAAGTTAAAAAATGAATGTAAAATTGACAGAGTTCTACCTCGGCAAGTAGTTCCCCCCTCTTCCAATGTGGGGGTTACGTTGGATTCCATGTTATATCTCACATGGTCTTATTATCGGTTATATTCATCTTCCGACATATGTATGATTTAAAACCAGCGAAAAAATACACACTCTCCTCTATCTCCCAGATCTCGCTCGCCTCTCTTCTCCCTCCTCCCCTAACATTTAGCTATTATCCATAATTAAGCAAACTATAGTTATAAAATCCTATGTAATGCTAACATATTATTGTTTTGATAAATTTCTCACGTTTTATTTAGTGGGCTCAAGCACTTTGGGCTAGCCCACATGTACATTTCTTATTTTATTCTAATAAATCCGACCCATTGGGTCATTGAATTAAAAAGAAATACACATGATATACAATATTATATATTTATTATAGATAATGTATTCATATTGTATAAAAGTGTATAAGAGATGTTTATTCCTATCTTTACATTAATACATAAAATTATAGAAAAAAATTGAGTTTCGTCTCCTATAAACTTCAACTAATAAACTCCATCTGAAATAAGTCAAATTTTCAAACGATAGCTTCAAATTTTAACCATACAACTTCAAAAAGTAACACCCCCAACAGATTTCAATCATTAATTTGTAAAAAATTTCAACTTTTTCAACAAATCACAAAATTCATTTATGAGTTTTCAAATTTTTAAAAACTCCTCAATAAAATGTTTAATTTTCTAACTTTAATTCATCTAATATTTTTTGGCAAAAGACCTAAGAATATAATGCTCGAGTGATAACTAAAAGAAGAATTTTTTAAGTGGCTTATAAGTTAAAAGCTAAAAGCCACAAGTTAGGAGCACCCAACTTTTGGCTTTTGATTATTTTTTTTGTACTTTTTCAATCTGAAACAATTGGGCTTAAAAATCATTTTTTGTGTTTTTAAAACACTTTCAAAAAAATCTTCAAAATTCAAAAGTTACTTAAAATAGGCCAATCCAAACACCATTTACTAATCAATCTCAGTACACTAGTACTTTTTTTAGTGTAATACATACACGGAAAACTCTTTCTTTCTCTATTATGTTCTCCTTTTCTTTTCCTTACTCTTTCTGCTTTATTTAATTGTATTTAGTTTATTTTTATAACACGTTATCAGCACGAGACTCCGTCTAATTTTTCAAGATAACAAAAAGCAGTAAGAGTTTTATTTAATTTTATTTTCATAAAATGGCAAATATTTCAAAAATTGAATTTACTGCTCTTGATATCTCTGGAAAAAGCTACTCATCATGGGCACTTGATGCTGAAATTCATTTAGAATCAATGGGTCTGGCAGATACCATTAAAGATGACAATATGGCATCCAATCAAGACCGTGCTAAAGCCATGATATTTCTCCGTCACCATCTTGACGAGGGGCTAAAATTATAATATCTCACATTAAAAGACCCCCTTAAATTATGGAAAAATTTAAAAGAAAGATATGACCACCTGAAGTTGGTCATGCTTTCACAAGCTCGTCATGATTGGCTAAATCTGAGATTAATGGATTTCAAAAATATAACTGAATATAATTCTGCTCTATTTAGAATTATAGCTTAGTTAAATTTATTCGGAGAAGAGATCACTGAGCAGGATAAACTGAAAAAAACATACTCCACATTTCCACCCGCGAATATGCTCCTGCAGCAGCAATATCGTGAAAAAGAATTTAAAAAATATTCTGAATTACTTTCTCACCTTCTGATTGCTAAACGCCACAATGAACTATTAATGAAAAATCATGATAGCCGGCCCGTTGGTTCTTTGCCCCTCCCTAAAGTGAATCAGACAAATTATAACCAACGAGAAAGAGGTCATGGCCCCAGTCGTGGTCGTGGTCGTGGTCGTGGTCGTGGTCAAAGAAGAAATTTTAATCATGATACTCGGCTGGCACCGAGAAATAAACAACAATATAAAAGGCAGGGTAAAAAGCCAGAAGCTTTACCCAAGAAAAATTCAGAAAAAATATGTCATAGATGTGGAGGTGTGGGGCACTGGTCGCGGATTTATCGGTCATCAATGCGCCTTGTTCAGCTATATCAGGCATCTCTAAAAAGGGCAGAAAATAATCCAGAGACAAACTTTATCTCTGAAGATAATATAGAGCCTATGCACCTTGATATAGCTGACTTCTTTAATTTCCAGATGACAATATGAATATTGATAAGACTAATAATATATAATTTTCTGTACTAAAGATTATGTTTGTATTGTTTTTCAATCCAAGTAAAATTTGTGTAATGAATCATGTATTAATTATAATATTTACTTTATTTCCCTTTTTGAAGAATAATATGGATATGCCTCAAATTTTATTTGGATCAACGACCAATCAAATGGATATTTATGTAATTGATAGTGAAACAACTCATGCTATTTTTAAAGACGAGAAATATTTTTCCAATTTGCTTAGAGAAAAGTTAATGTTACTATAATATTTGGTAATTTAAAAAAGATAGAAGGCTCCGGAAGAGCTATAATAATTCTGTCTAAGGGGACAAAAATTATTATAGAAGATGCACTATTTTCTTCTAAATCCCCAAGAAACTTGTTAAGTTTAAAGATATCCGCAGAAATGGATATCATATTGAGACACTAAATGAAATGAATATTGAATATCTTGGTATAACCAAGAGTGTCTCAGGCCAGAAATATATTTTGGAAAAATTACCAACTCTGTCATCTGGCCTATATTATGCAAAAATTAGTGCAATTGAAGCACATATGATCGTAAACCAGAAGTTTACTGATCCAAATGCATTTGTGCTATGGCATGATTGAATAGGTCATCCTGGATCAATAATGATGAGACGAATCCTTGAAAATTCAACTGGACATCCGTTAAAGAACCAGAAGATTCTTACGAACAATGAATTTTTATGTGCTGCTTGTTATCAAAGCAAATTAATTGCCAGACCATCGACCCTGAAGGTTGGCATCGAATCTCCTGACTTTTTAGAGCGTATTCATGGAGATATATGTGGACCTATTCATCCACCTAGTGGATTGTTTAGATATTTTATGGTCCTAATAGATGCATCATCTAGATGGTCTCATGTATGCTTGTTATCATCTCGCAACCTGACGTTTGCGAAGTTGTTGGCAAAAATAATAAGATTAAGGGCGCAATTCCCAGATTATCCAATTAAGGCCATTCGCCTTGATAATGCTGGAGAATTTACATCCCAAGCTTTTAATGATTACTGCTTATCAATTGGGATAAAAATTGAACATCATGTTGCTCATGTTCATACTCAAAATGGCCTTGCAGAATCATTTATAAAGAGCCTAAAATTGATAGCAAGACCTCTACTAATGAAAACAAAATTGTCAATTACTGTTTGGGGTCATGCTATCTTACATGCAACAACACTTGTACGTCTCAGACCGACACATTATAATAAATATTCTCCGTCACAATTAGTATTTGGTCATGAACCAAATATAGTCTATATAAAAATTTTTGATTGTACGGTATACGTGCCTGTAGCACCACCACAACGTACAAAAATGGGCCCTCAACGAAGGTTGGACATTTATGTTGGGTTTGACTCACCCTCTATAATTCGATATCTCTAACCGTTGACTAGAGACTTATTCACTTCTCGATTTGCATATTGTCGGTCTGATGAAATAATTTTCCTGCCATTAGGGGAAGAGAAAAAGGAACCCGAAAAAGAAAAAGAAATTGCGTGGAAAGTTTCATCATTATCACATTTTGATCCACGTACTCGCACATGTGAGTAGGAGGTCCAGAAGATCATCCACTTGCAAAAAATAGCAAAATCAAATGCCAGATGCATTTACTGATTTGAAATGGATAACTAAGTCACATATCCCTACAGTGAATGTGCTTATCCGAATTTATGTCCCAAAAGGACCATCTACTAGTATCATAGCTTCTGAATCTCAATCATGCCAGAAGTGTGGTAGACCATTGGGATCAAAGGATAAAACTCCTAGAAAGATAAGCGTAAAAAATAATAAAGATGATACTATACAAGAACCTCTTGAAGGGGGTCAAAATTTGAGTAATCCTGATATTCCTGAAGAAATTAGTGAGTCCGAGACACAAGTGAATGAAGAACTTTCAATAAGTTCTACCGGTGATAAGATAAATCTAGATCGATCAAAAATTACGATGGATAATACTTTTGCATATAATGTTGCAATTAACCTCATGCAAGATAGTGAAAGTCTTGAGCCTAAATTCGTCGAAGAATGTCAACGTAGATGTGATTGGCCAGAATGGAAAGAGGCAATTCAATCAGAATTAGACTACTTGCTAAACGTGAGGTTTTTAGACCTATAGTCCAAACCCCTGAAGGTGTAAAACCAGTTGGCTATAAATGGGTTTTTGTTAGAAAACGAAATGAGAGAAATGAAATTGTATGCACAAAGAATGCCTTGTTGCACAAGGATTCTCTCAAAGACCCGGAGTCAACTATAAAGAAACATATTTACCTATTATGGATGGAATAACATTTCGATATCTCATCAGTTTAGCTATACATAAAAATCTTGATATACATTTAATGGATGTGGTTACAACTTACCTTTATGGTTCACTTGATAATGACATTTACATGAAAATCCCAGAAGGATTAAAATTGCCTGAAGCATATAAAAAGTCTCGGGAAATGTACTCAATAAAACTGCAAAGATCATTATATAATCTGAAACAATCAGGGCGTATGTGGTATAATCGCCTTAGTGAGTACTTAATAAATGAAGGTTATATAAATGATGTCATTTATCCATGTATTTTTATTAAGAAAACGGAATTGGAGTTTATTATACTTGCCGTTTATGTTGATGACATAAATCTCATTGGAACCCCTGAAGAGGTCCAAAAGGCGATTGAGTATCTAAAGAAAGAATTTGAGATGAAAGACCTTGGAAAGACAAAACTTTGTCTAGGTCTGCAAATTGAACATTTAGCAGACGGGGTTTTTGTCCACCAATCTGCCTACACTGAGAAAATCTTAAAAAGATTTTACATGGACAAAGCACATCCATTAAGTACCCCAATGGTTGTTCGATCACTTGAAGTGGAAAAAGATCAATTTCGACCTCCAGGAGAGGATGAAGAAATTCTTGGTCCTGAAGTACCATATCTCAGTGCTATTGGTGCACTTATGTATCTTGCTAACGCAACTAGACCTGATATAACATTTTCTATTAATTTGCTAGCAAGGTATAGTTCATCCCCAACGCGAAGGCATTGGAATGGTATCAAACATATTTTGAGATACCTGAAAGGTACTATTGATATGGGTTTGTTTTATACTAACAAAGGTTGCGTAGACTTTATTGTTTATGCAGATGCATGTTATTTATCAAACCCACATAAAGCTCGATCTCAGACAGGCTATCTATTTACAAATGGAGGAACTGCTATATCATGGCGATCTACAAAATAGTCCATTGTTGCTACTTCTTCAAATCATGCTGAAATAATAGTAATTCATGAAGCAGGTAGAGAATGTGTGTGGTTGAGATCGATGATACAGTTCATCAAAGAAAGATGCGGTCTGGAAAAGGATATTAAAGTACCTACAGTTATATTCGAAGACAATGCCGCGTGCATAGCTCAGTTGAAAGGTGGCTTCATAAAAGAAGACAGAATTGTCATGCCTCGGAGGGTATCCTAGGCGTGGCTGGCACTCGAAAGCCATTTCTGGCCTCTAAGTGAACCACCTAGTCCAGTCACACATTCATTCAAACACACTCTCTCAGCGAAAGACTCAATCAATGAAGTACTATTCATAATTTAGGGCCAAATGCCAAATAACTATCAAATCAACCAACAGTTATAGAAGAACTACTCAAAAGAACAATCCAACATTTCTACGCTCTAGTCTATGAAGCCTCTATCAACAATCTAGGAGGTACCAATGACAAGCCCATGGCTACCAACAATCAAAATAAGGAAACAACACAAAACTATATAGGAAACTCAACATCCTCCGGAAACTAGGAGGACTCACCAACTAGCTGGGAGCGTGTGGATCTTCAGCGGTGCACTGGTTGATGATCTCTAGTACCTATATCTGCATCATGAAACGATGCAGGCCAAATGGCGTCAGTACATGAAATGTACGAGTATGTAAAATGTCCGAATGAAACAACATCAGAAAGGACCGAATCAACTCGGGAATCTCAACTCAAGAGAAATAACAACTCAATCAAGTGTCTTAAGTCTAAATAAGAATATAATTTAGACGGGACCAATCACATACAATTCAACTCAATTTGACTCAGAGTACTATCAAGACTTATATGGGAGTTTCTCTTACTCAACAACCATCACTTATGAGCCAGTGACAGTACAACAAACCGACGTTGTTGCCACGTCCGTTCATACTTTGCCAGGATATGAACGAATCAACCAATCATGGATCCAATCCAACTAAGTCCTATAATGTCAGGACAATAAATTTGGGGAAGCATCCGACTTTAACGATTCAATCCCTTCCTACGTTTGGCGACGTAGTTATTGGGTTCGAGTATGGACTATACTCTTACCCAATTCGGTGCTCGATACTCCTTCCAAGACTTAATGCGCATAAAACTCCATCCAATAAACTCAATCAAATCATATCGACAAGTATCATTAACAACCTTGTCAACTCATCAACTCATCAACTCTATCACAATCAAACCTCTCCCAATCATACTATCCGATCAATCTCAATCATATCTTTCAAAAGTAGATTAAATATGCATTTATAACAACATGTAAACCTATCCAATTGTTCCTCTATTCATTTAACAAATCTTTTGGGACTCAACACAACTCCAAGGTTTTAAATCAACAATTCAAGATAAACAACATATTTAAGAAAATTAACATTTCTTTATCAAAATCAACATAGTTAGGAAATTAACAATATATGATCGACACCTCATCTCAATCAACTCATAACAACATGAAGCACATCACTTTCTTGACTCCACAATATCACCATAATGGAAATTAGGGTAATAGATGAAAAGGACCTATTTGGACCTACCTCTATCAATAAGTTTCATTCTTATGGACAATAAATCAAAAGAAGATGTAGGGCACATGGGTGGACTCAACCCATGTTTTGAATAGCCTTACATACCTTAGTGAAGACTTGAAGAAAACCTTGATGTTGGGTCTTCAATGGAAAGCTTGAATCTTGAAGCTCTTGGAGGCACTTCTTGTTGGAGAAGGATTTGGAGAAGAAGAAGAAGAAGAGAGGGATTTCTAGGGCTTTTAGAGAGAGAGGGGGGGATTGAAAATGGTCCCAAAAATGTCCCAAGGCTCTGTATATATAATTTGGGGAAATACCCAAATTGCCCTTTCTTCGAAAATCTGGAAAAATGGCTAAAATCACCCTTGGCGCGATAGTGGCGCATCGTGCCACTGCGGCGCCAAGTCGAATAGGCTAAAAACCTACACATCTGCTAGTGGCGCATCGCGCCCAGGACCAAACTACTGAGGTTGTTTTATGGCGCGATAGTGGCGCATCGCGCCCTTACAGTGCCAAGCCCAAGTTTTCTAGGTTCTGGAAATTAGGCTTGAAAATCCTGCACATCTCGTAGTGGCGCATCGCGCCAGGGACCAAACTACTGAGGCTTGTTCCTGGCGCGATAGTGGCGCATCGCGCCACTGCGGCGCCAATCCCAGATTTCCAGCAGTTGCAACCCAGGCCTGAAATTCCTGCCGTGCTAGTTCGGCTGAGGATCGCCATATCTTTTGACTCCGAACTCCAAAAATTACACTCTTGGTGGCGTTGGAAAGAAGAATCAATGACCTTTAATTTAATAGGTCGTGGCCACCCAGATTGTCATCTTTCCAAAAGATAGGGTCATTAGAAGTCGACCCCTTATATGAACTCATCCTAAAACTTAGCCACGGCGAATCTTTTGGACTTAGCTTGGTCCTAGGGGTTCTTTGTGACCCCACATCACCTCTAACACTTTTCAATTTTTTAGGGACTCATCGTAACTTATGCATATACTCCATAATAATAGAGTTTGACCCTACACGAATACAAGAAAGGTCTAAATCTTAGGGAAATATTTTGGAGGGTGTTACAATATCTCCCCTTTGGGATCATTCGTCCTCGAATGACGAGTAAACCAAGAATGGAAATCGGGAAGGGGTACAAATTACAATCAGAATTCAGTCAATCAACCAATCAATTTCTCAAATAAGAATTTCTATCCAAACTCAAAATGCACAAACGAATTGAAGTCAAGGGAATGAGCATTACCTTCAACATTCTCATTGGTAGGCACGAATAGATGGGGATATTTAGATTTCATATCTTCCTCCGCTTCCCACATGGCTTCCTGAACAAACTGATTTCTCCACAAGACTTTGACTGAGGCGATCTCTTTGTTTCTCAATTTGCGAATTTGGCGATCAAGAATTTAGACCGGAACCTCTTCATAGGATAAGCTATCCTTAACTCCAACACTATCAATGGGGACTACCAATGAGGGATCGCCTAAGCACTTCTTCAACATCAAAACGTGAAATACCGGATGAATAGAGGTGAGATCCGGGGGTAATTCCAACTCATAGGCGACACTTCCAATCCGCCTCGCAATCTGGTAAGGGCCAATGTATCGAGGACTAAGCTTCCCCTTCCTTCCAAACCTCATGACATCCTTCATGGGTGACACTTTAAAATACACCCAATCATCCACCTCAAACTCTAAGTCTCTCCTCCTCACATCGGTGCAAGATTTTTGGCGGCTTTGGGCTGTCTTTAGCCTATTTTGAATAACTCTCACCTTCTCTCTGGCTTGGTGAACAAAATCAGGCCCGATCAACTCAACTTCACCAACTTCAAAACACCCAATTAGCAATCTACACCTCCTCCCATACAAAGCTTCATAAGGAGCCATTTGAAAACTTGCATGATAGCTATTATTATATGCAAACTCTATGAGAGGTAAGTGATCATCCCAATTTCCTTTGAAGTCAAGTACACATGCCCTCAACATATCCTCCAATGTCTGGATGGTGTGCTCTGTTTGGCCATCTGTCTGGGGATGAAAAGCCGTACTAACATTCACATTGGAACCCAGTCCCTTCTGGAAAGATTTTCAAAATTGGGAAGTAAACTGAGCTCCTCGGTCTGAGATAATAGACAGGGGAATCCCGTGCAATTTGACGATCTCCTGGATGTATAATTTCGCATAATCTTCCGCAGTATCAATAGTCTTAACTGCCAAGAAGTGAGCCGACTTTGTCATCCTATCCACAATCACCCAAATTGAATCATGTTGCTTTCGGGACCTCAGCAATCCTGTGATAAAGTCCATGTTGATCATCTCCCACTTCCATTCCGAAATTTCTATATTTTGAGTTAAACCACATGGCCTTTGATGCTCAACCTTCACCTGTTGGCAATTCGGGCACTTGGAAACAAATTCCGCAATGTCTCTCTTCATCCCACTCCACCAATAAACTTCCTTCAAGTCGTGATACATCTTTGTAGATCCAGGATGAATAGAGTATCTGGAGCTATGCGCTTCGGCCATAATCCTTCCTCGAACATCATCGACATCTGGTACGCACAATCTGTTTTGGTACCTCAACACACCATCTCCCCCTTTGGTAAAAACCATCACCTCCTATTTGTGAACAACTTCCTTCAACTGGAGAAGGACGGGATCCTGATCTTCTTTCTCATTTACCTCTACCACAAGTGAGGATGCGGCCCCATCCTGAACATTAACTCCACCTTCATTGTTCTCTTCAAGACAAACTCCCAATCGGGCTAATCTGTGCACCTCTCTAGCCAATTCTTTCCTTCCCTCCTCCATATGGGCAGTGCTACCCATAGACAACCTGCTGAGAGAATCAGCAACAACATTAGCTTTACCTGGATGGTAGAGGATGCTCATATCATAGTCTTTGAGTAGCTCGAGCCATCTTCTTTGCCTCAGATTGAGTTCCTTCTGGCTGAAGACGTATTGCAAACTCTTGTGATCGGTGAACACATCAACATGCACTCCATACAACTAGTGGCGCCAAATTTTTAGAGAAAATACCAAAGCTGCCAACTCAAGGTCATGAGTTGGGTAATTCCTCTCATGAACCTTAAGTTGTCTTGAAGTATAGGCTATCACCTTCCCCCTCTGCATCAACACACAGCCCAAACCGATCCTAGATGCATCACAATAGATCACAAAACCCTTTGTTCTATCGGGCAAAGTTAAAACAGGAGCAGTGGTTAGCTTGGTCTTTAATTTTTGGAAACTCTCACAAGCATCGGACCATTGGAACTTAATATTCTTTTGGGTCAGCTTGGTCAATAGTGATGATATGGATGAGAATCCCCCTACGAACCTTCGATAATAGCCGGCCAAACCCAAGAAGCTCCTTATCTCTGTCGGGGATGTGGGTCTGGGCTAATTTTTCACTGTCTCAATCTTTTGAGCATCAACCCGAATACCCTCTCCAGATACAATGTGGCCTAGAAAGGCCACTGATGCAAGCCAAAATTCACATTTTGAGAACTTTGCATACAATACCTAGACTTTCAAAGTTTACAAGACGACTCTAAGATGATGGACGTGCTCCTCCTCATTCTTGGAGTAAACCAAAATATCATCTATGAATACAATCACAAACATATCAAGATATGGTTTAAATACTCGGTTTATGAGATCCATAATAGTTGTGAGGGCATTAGTCAATCCAAAGGACATGACCAAAAATTTAAAGTGGCCATAACGGGTCCGAAAAGCTGTCTTTGGGATATCACACTCCCTCACCTTCAACTGATGGTAGCCCGATCTTAGGTCTATCTTTGAGAAACAGGTGGCACTCTGAAGTTGGTCGAATAAATCATCTATCTTGGGGAGAGGGTATTTGTTCTTTATGGTGACCTTGTTCAGCTGCCTGTAGTCAATACACATTCTAAGGGACCCATCTTTTTTTCGCACAAATAGGACCGGAGCACCCCATGGTGAGACACTCGGTCTAATGAATCCCTTATCTAACAAGTCTTTCAACTGTTCCTTTAACTCTTTTAACTCAGCTGGAGCCATTCTATACGGAGGGATAGAGATAGGCTGGGTATCAGGAAGAACATCAATCCCAAAGTCGATCTCTCTATCAGGAGGGACTCTAGGCAGATCTTCAGGAAAGACGTCAGGGAACTCGTTGACAATCGGAACCGACTCAAGGGATGGAGACTCAATACTGTCATCCCTCACCCAGACAAGGTGATAAATACACCCTTTTGAGATTAGCTTCATGGTCCTAAGGTAGGAAATAAACTTACCCTTAGGCACGACAGGACTCCCCTTCCACTCTATGACAGCCTCGTTCGAGAATTTGAACTTAACAATCCGAGTCCTACAATCAATAGAGGCATAACAGACATAAAGTCAGTCCATGCCAAGGATCACATCAAAATCAAACATGTCCAACTCAACCAAGTCAGCCAAGGTATCCCTGTGATGAATTGACGCAGTGCAATCTTTATAGACTCTCTCAGCTAAGACAAAATCACTGACAAGAGTAGCTACACTAAAAGGCTCAAAGAGACACTCAGGGATTTTATTGAATTTACTTGCCACGTAAGGAGTCACGAAAGATATGGTGTCACCCAGATCCATCAAAACATAAAAGTCAAGAGAAGAGACTCGAATCATACCCGTCACGACATTTGAAGAGTTCTCCTAATCTTGACGACTACCCATGGCATATAGATGGTTTGTACCTCCGCTCGTACTTGAAGTAGTGCATCTCTGATTACCTCTAGCTGGTGGTGCGGTGGTAGAATAGTGGGCTCTGTTCCCCCATGCTGGACATTCCTTCTGAAAATGGTCTATTTTGCCGTATTTATAACAACCAACCCTTCCCGCTCTACACTCTCCCAAGTGGAGCTTACCGCACTTGACGCATGGCGGCTTCCCTTGCGAACCTTGACCCACGCTAGCCTGGGACTGAGAACCCGAGGGTCTGAAATTCTGGCGACTCTCTCCCTGCCGATCATACCTGTTCTGCGGCATAAGTGCACTGGCGGTAGATGAGACATAGTTGGAAGGCCTCTTCTGGAAGAAGGACCTGTTGCCCTTGTTTTACCTCTGTTCATTCTCATGCCCCAATGAT
The DNA here is from genome assembly GCF_947179165.1 of Solanum dulcamara. Taxonomy (NCBI): domain Eukaryota; kingdom Viridiplantae; phylum Streptophyta; class Magnoliopsida; order Solanales; family Solanaceae; genus Solanum; species Solanum dulcamara. Next base: position 57,686,261 of record NC_077246.1, read on the forward strand.
TTTGCCTTCTTGATCAGATACTCCTCTCTGTCTTTCCTCTTCTCTTCCTCCACTTGTTGAGCATACACCATTAATCTGGAAATATCCATGTCAGAGATCAATAATGCTGCCTTGCACTCCTTTTTCACATGTCTCCCCAATCTCGAGATGAACTTCCTCATCTTCGACCTTATATCTGGGATCATTTCTAGAGCATACCTAGACAGCTGGATGAACTTCAGGCTGTACTCCTTAAGAGTCATACCTTCTTGTTTCAGATTCACAAACTCCTCCACTTTCGCTTCCCTCAATTCTCGGGGAAAGAAGTGGTCAAGAAAGGCTCCCTCAAATTCATCCCACATAGCAGGTTCAGCATCCTCACCTCTACCTTGTTCCCATTGGTTATACCAGATGTTTGCCACGTCCTTGAGATGGTACGACACCAACTCAACCCTCTCAATCTCCGTAGCATGCATAGCTTTCAGGATCTTCCACATCTCATAAATAAAATTTTGGGGGTCTTCATCAACCGTAGAACCCGTGAATGCCGGCGGATTCATTCTCAGAAAGTCTCTAATCCTGGTGGCAACAGATGGCTCTTGGGAACTAGAGCTAAGAGTTGGAAAACTCTGGTTACCATTTCGGGCAGCCACTAATTGAGTAAGCATAGCAATCGCCCCTCAAAATGCTGCCTCTGAAGTGGGTGAGGCGGAGCAGCAGGCACTAGAGGTGCCTCCGCATATCTCGCAGGTCGGCCTCTAGCCCTCGATGGCCGTACCTCTGACTGGGGCATCTCTGCGTTATCAGTGTTCCTTTGGCTAGCAGTATATTTAGGAGGCATTATCTGTAACGTATAAACGCACAAATTAGAAAGGAATTTTATAGAGTTTAACTCTATCGCACGAATTCAAAATATGAAAGAAGTGAAACAATTCTTAATGTCTTATAGCCTCCTGATTATAAGTGTGGTGTACAACACACCCATAAGCAAGACTCTACTAGATACGGCTTCATAGACTCCCTAGGACTCTTGAACTCTGTGCTCTGATACCATATTTGTCACGCCCTGGGAGGGTACCCTAGGCGTGGCCGGCACTCGAAAGCCATTTCTGGCCTCCAAGCGAACCACCTAGTCCAGTCACACATTCATTCAAACACACTCTCTCAGCAGAAGACTCAATCAATGAAGTATTATTCATAATTTAGGGCCAAAGGCCAAATAACTATCAAATCAACCAACAGTTATAGAAGAACTACTCAAAAGAACAATCCAACATTTCTACGCTCCGGTCTATGAAGCCTCTATCAACAATCTAGGAGGTGCCAATGACAAGTCCATGGCTACCAACAATCAAAATAAGGAAATAACACAAAACTATACAGGAAACTCAACATCCTCTGGAAACTAGGAGGACTCACCAACTAGCTGGGAGCGTGTGGATCTTCAACGGTGCACTGGTTGATGATCTCTAGTACCTGTGTCTGCATCATGAAACAATGCAGGCCAAATGGCTTCAGTACATGTAATGTACGAGTATGTAAGATGGCCGAATGAAATAATATCAGAAAGGACCGAATCAACTCGGGAATCTCAACTCAAGAGAAATAACAACTCAATCAAGTGTCTTAAGTCTAAATAAGAATATAATTTAGACGGGACCAATCACATACAATTCAACTCAATTTGACTCAGAGTACTATCAAGACTTATATGGGAGTTTCTCTTACTCAACAACCATCACTTATGAGCCAGTGACAGTACAACAAACCGACGTTGTTGCCACGTCCGTTCATACTTTGCCAGGATATGAACGAATCAACCAATCATGGATCCAATCCAACTAAGTCCTATAATGTCAGGACAATAAATTTGGGGAAGCATCCGACTTTAACGATTCAATCCCTTCCTACGTTTGGCGACGTAGTTATTGGGTTCGAGTATGGACTATACTCTTACCCAATTCGGTGCTCGATACTCCTTCCAAGACTTAATGCGCATAAAACTCTATCCAATAAACTCAATCGAATCATATCGACAAGTATCATTAACAACCTTGTCAACTCATCAACTCATCAACTCTATCACAATCAAACCTCTCCCAATCATACTATCCGATCAATCTCAATCATATCTTTCAAAAGTAGATTAAATATGTATTTATAACAACATTTAAACCTATCCAATCGTTCCTCTATTCATTTAACAAATCTTTTGGGACTCAACACAACTCTAAGATTTTAAATCAACAATTCAAGATAAACAACATATTTAAGAAAATTAACATTTCTTTATCAAAATCAACATAGTTAGGAAATTAACAATATATGATCGACACCTCATCTCAATCAACTCATAACAACATGAAGCACATCACTTTCTTGACTCCACAATATCACCATAATGGAAATTAGGGTAATAGATGAAAATGACCTATTTGGACCTACCTCTATCAATAAGCTTCATTCTTATGGACAATAAATCAAAAGAAGATGTAGGGCACATGGGTGGACTCAACCCATGTTTTGAATAGCCTTACATACCTTAGTGAAGACTTGAAGAAAACCTTGATGTTGGGTCTTCAATGGAAAGCTTGAATCTTAAAGCTCTTGGAGGCACTTCTTGTTGGAGAAGGATTTGGAGAAGAAGAAGAAGAAGAAGAAGAAGAAGAGAGGGATTTCTAGGGCTTTTAGAGAGAGAGGGGGGGATTGAAAATGGTCCCAAAAATGTCCCAAGGCTGTGTATATATAATTTAGGGAAATACCCAAATTGCTCTTTCTTCGAAAATCTGGAAAAACGGCTAAAAACACCCTTGGCGCGATAGTGACGCATCGCGCCACTGCGGTGCCAAGTCGAATAGGCTAAAAACCCGCACATCTGCTAGTGGCGCGTCGCGCCAAGGACCAAACTACTGAGGCTATTTTATGGCGCGTTGCGCCCTTACAACGCCAAGCCCAAGTTTTCTAGGTTCTGGAAATTAGGCTTGAAAACCCTGCACATCTCGTAGTGGCGCGCCGCGCCAGAGACCAAACTACTGAGGCTTGTTCCTGACGCGATAGTGGCGCATCGCGCCACTGCGGCGCCAATCCCAGATTTCTAGCAGTTGCAACCCAGACCTGAAATTCCTGCCGTGCTAGTTCGTCTTAGGATCGCTATATCTTTTGACTCCGAACTCCAAATTTTGTTTTCAGTTTTGCTTTTTTGAGTTTCACTATGTTTTTCTTTTTCAAATTATCCTAAATTTATTATTTTTATAAAAATAATTCAATTTAAATGTTTAGACCATATTCAAATAATTAAATATTATTTGCTAAAATTATAACCAAACACAACTTCTTCAACTCCAATTTCAAAAATTTTAAATAAAGAGAAAAAACATTTTTGATAGTATATAGTAGCTCTTATAAATGTGACTATTTATTTTTGAGATATTACTCTTTTACAATAAATTTAATTAATATTTTTGAGATAAATTAATCAAATTGGATGTTTTTTTCGGTTTTTAAAAATTGAAAGATATAAAACATATTTTAGAAAAGTATATTTAAATTCTAAATATTTTCTTATAAAAGATATTATTAAAAATCTCTATTGAAAACGTCCCTTGTTTCTCTTTTTTATTTTTAAATCCAACACCTTATCCTCTTCACTCCCCAAAATAGCAAACTTCCATTAACTGTCCACTGTTGTCCTCCGTCTTCTGCCCGCTTCCACCGGAAAACTTTTTCTCCGACGGTAATGAATTCTCACAGCTTAACCGGAACCCGTATATTTCCTTTTTATCCATCTCTCCCAGTTCGCCGTACAATCATCAATGTCACCGATTACAACCATTTTCCCTTACCCACTTCCCGGCGCTTCAGTCTGCATCGTCTCTGCAAAACCCCAAACTTTCAGGTTGTGTACGTCTCTCATATTGTCTTACAATAACTTTTTTTTAAAATAATAATAATTAATTCTGGTGTTTTCTAATTGTGTACGTAGGTAGTTCGCTGTTCAATTCAAGAAAACAGAATATTGGAACCAGAGGATGCAGCATTGTTGATTTCGACGTGCATTACTCGTAATTTGTCTCCAGCATTAACTTTAGAACAAGGATTGGAAAAGATTAAGGAGGCTGTTGAGGAGCTTAAGGCCAAACCTCCTTGTTCTTCTATTGGGATGTTTAGATTCCAGGTACTTCGAGGCTGCACCCACGAATGATATAAATACTACTGTTGTAGTTTCCTTGTAGTTATTCCTTTTGATTCCAGTGAACTTTGTCTAGCTATTTTAAAAAAGCACCTTAATTTAGGTGATGTGCACCTTTAAGGAATGACAGCTGTGCTGCTCTGAGTCTGATCTTATTTGGTAATTAGTCTAAGATTAGTAGTAATTGTACAACTTTACTTATTAAACTATCCCTTTGGGGACATCCAATAAAATAGGGGATATTGAGATGGTTAGCAACTTAGCATAGCCGTTGCATCGCTCAAGGATGCTGCATAAAAATCTAGAAGTGATCCAAAAAGAAAACAAGAAACTTATATGTTTTCATCTGAATATGTTCAAACTAATGTCTATGGGTGCAGTATATGCATGTTTGCTTGGTTTAACTTTTAGTGTCTACTTGATGATATGTTGTGAGGAACATATACTGCCATGGGGTTACATAGGATTGGAATCTATTCCGAACATAGACAATCAAACATGGCTACACGAGTGCATTCATTTTTCAATGTTTTTCTTTTCTATCGGAGTGGATCTTCTTTCTTGATTAGTGAGAGGATGATTGCTTATATGTAGGTTGCTGTTCCTCCCAGTGCAAAATCTTTGAATTGGTTTTGCTGTCAACCAGAGTCATCAGGAGTATTCCCACAATTTTTCCTTTCCAAGGAGAGGCAAAACCCATCATGTGAATCAGTTGTATTGAGTCATACACGCGGGATCTTTGGAATTGGGGCAGCAATCAACTTGAAGGGATTTTCTTCCACTAAAGAATATGGTGAATTTGGAAGGTAATTTCAGAGCTTCATCACTGCTTCAACTTCAGCTCTGACATAACTGATTATTTTCATATTCCCTTTGAACTTTTGAACATTTATGTTATCACATTCTTGCCGATCATTTTATATGAATCCAGCTTGATTAAGGTAAGTGTAATTCGAATCAATTATTCGTGGAAATGGAGCAACCTGAGTTTCCATCTTATTATGTTTATCCTCAAAGAGTTGGTGATATAATAAAATTCATCATGAAGAGGCAATGAATGCAAACAAGTATCCTCTTCTAGTCGGATTAGAGTTAGTGAAGGTTTAATGGAGGAAAGCCTTATTTCTTCTCTGTTTGAGGAACTTGTATAAAAATGGATGTAAGAAGGAGAATGAGTGTTCCTATAGATAATTGAGGAGACATGTCCCTGCTTGAGAAAATTCAATTTTTCCTTGCTTATCATGCGAAAAGGTGGAAGAGATGCGAAAGTATGTTGGTCAGAGCTCAAGAATGTTCCTGCATAAGCATTGAAGACAATGATCCATTTCAGGAAACTTGTATATTGTTTTCTGTAAAAAATGATTCAATTATGGGAACCCGGACTAGTCCAAATATTGCTGATAAGAAATAGTTTTATTGTATAAACATCTTGAAGGTATAAACCTCAAATTTTGTCAGTGAAAATGGACACTTCTGGCTGACTCTGCATTAATGGCAATGCTTTATATGGTCCCAGCAGTAAAGCTGCAACTATCTCTCCTAAAGGTGAACATTTTTTCTTTGAAAACATGGGGGCAGTTTCATTGGAGGTAGTTTGACATATGAGATTGCTTAATAATGAAATAGATGATTTTGGAGTGCTCCTGTTGGATTAGATGATTCTGGAGTGCTGCTTATGGATACCACGGATGATTGTAATCTTGAATGAAGATAAATGGGACCCTACATTTGCTACAAGGAATTGAACACAATATAATCTTTGGGATAAATACAGGAAGCATGTGCTATATCTAGATATGGGAGAGTATTTATTATACTTTTGTGCATTATACGTGCAAGTTTTTCTGCTATCAAGATGTTTGTGGATCGTTCGTAATCTGAAAGTGCATTTTATGGCCAAAGGAATTCTTTATCTAAGTATTATGGATTCAGGATTTAATTAATTTTTGAACCCTTGAATTGGATTCTTGTAGATTTCTATTTGGTAGGTAGTATTTCCAAGCTTGCCTTAAATGTTAGTAAATTTTGGTGATAGCATCATGACTGGACTTTGTATAGTCCACTACTGTGAGTTACTCCATGACCCCTACATGAACAAAAAGCTCGTTTTTCCTACAGAGCAGATTATCAATAGTATCCCTTGTAGTTGTTCTTTGTATTAACAAGGTACCTTTCTGGATGAAAGGCCATAAGAGATGGAGATATTGAGGTTTTTTTTTTTTGGGGGGGGGGGGGGGGGGGGGGGGGGGAAGGAGAGAGCATGCTTGGAAGGTTTGCCTTGCTATTGAATTCAAATAGGTTATAGAGTGGTCTCTGACATCCAACTCTCCACATCAGGTGGTTATCACATTCTAATGGCTGAAACTGCGATTATGTCCTTGTAATTCCAGAATTATGAAAATTCTGATATCAGCATTTGTGTGTTGTTAGTAATCAAGTTGAATACCGATTATAAGGGGTTAGTTCTTGGCTAGTACCCTCAATGAAGTGCGCCAGTTGCTGTTTTACCCCACTTTCTGTCTTTCAGAAGAAAATTGCATGTGATTCTGATATCTCTTAAGAAAGAGGATGGTTTAGAAATATCATGGTTCCACACTTTACAATCATATGAAGGAACTGTGTGATTTTTCTGTCGTCTTTAATAGACATCAATAGGTTTATATTACACTGGTGCTGCTGCAGATGTTGTGCTGTTGAATCAACATCAGTGGTGGCTTATGGCTTTTTGGACCTAAGTTTTGATACAATATCATCTTCCACGAAGCAAGAAGCTGGGTTATTCTACTTCTTCGTTCCCCAGGTAAGTGAGATCTTCTTGCATGGCCATGGTTTACGCTTGAATATTTCTTCTGTTCTATCTAATGTTCATTGTTCTTTATGTGTTGAACTAATATCACCTTAGATTGAATTAGCGGAGTTCGAAGGTGCTTCTATCTTATCTGCAATGGTGGCATGGAATGACTCTTGTATATGTACCTTCGAGGAGGCTCTTCAAGCGTATGAGTCATCACTTTTGCAGGTAATATTCTATTTTCGTGTATTGTCTGCGACAATTAGACCTGAAGTTTTTCTTCAGTTAAACTGTAGCATGAGAGTTTTTCTTTTTCGTGGGATGTCATGGTCATCTCTTTGGTACTCAACTACCCTTCTTCTCGAAAGAGTATCAGCCATATTGAACCGGTTCAAATAAAAGGGAGCAATTGTGAAATGCTAATGTGTATGAGTTATTATATGTAGAAGCCGTGCTTGAAGTGATTTCTCAGTGCTCACACTAACTAGCGGAGAAGTAGGGTAGCAAATATGGCGTCTTATGCCACTTGCAACAAGTTGTCTTTGGTCAACTTTCCCATTTAAGAACCTTACTTTCACGGGATTAAATGCTCTTTCAATCTGGCCTAACCTTTTGTATTTTGCGTCATAACAAGTAATCTAGTTTTGTTCTACTACTGCTGAGAAGTTTGTTCTAGTAACAAATCATTTCCTCCATTTTCTTTCTGAGAAACCAGATAATCTGAAACCAGTAACATCCAGATTAAAAACTGTACTTTTGGTTTAATATAAGGAATAACATATCAAAAAGTATAAGGAATAACAAGGTGAAAAAGGAAATTAACTTTTCCATTCTTCATCTTATTATCTTATGCCTTGTGTATATTTAGTTCAACAACCATAATAGAAAAGTTTATAGAGATATCTGATTTCACCTATATTATTTGTTCAAGGATTAAAGCATGTTTTTCCTAACTATAAATGACAACTTTTACTAATATATCAGAAAAGTCACATCAAGATGAGGGGACGTCCTGCACATCGTCATAGCAGTATCAATCAATAACTATTACTCAATCCTAAAATAGTTGGATTCAGATACATGATCCTTGATATCCACTCCGCTCTATTCCAGCCAATTTTAGTCCTATACTGGTAAATAATATATTTTAAAGTGATTTAAGGATTGTCTAAACCTTAAAGTTCTGTAAATCTCACACTTATCCCTACCTAATATAATTAGGTGTCACAATAATTAACCCTTAATACATACTAGGTATCGCCTATATGGATCATCTGCTACCCTTGTGCTGGTCTTAGTTAAATCTACAGGTCTTTTGAGGTAACTTCCGTACATGTGATTTTAATCCACCTTGTCCCCCTTTAGCACCTAAGCCATCATAGTGTTGCATCTATGAGGTGGTGAATTTGGAGGTCTATGTGAACTATAGCTAAACCATCTCATGCACATTCTATTGCTTTATCATCTTTGTGTGTGACCTACACCCTCTATCTAAGGTGATCAATTCTAATCTTATCCTGTTTTGTGTGGCTGTAATTTATCTTAAAATATGTTGGGCTTCTAGTGTCCTACATTCATTCTCATATTGGTGGAATCTCAACCCTAGGACTTGCCCTGAATTAGGTATCCTTCTAGGGATATATTCCCGAAGACAAATCTATTTGACTAAATTTGACTCCTGTTGCTCTTGTTATCAGGAGTTGTTAACAATAAACATTATGTTGGATGTCTCTGCTTTTTCAAAAGCCCAATAGTATCTTGAGCATTGTTGTTTTATATGTCATCATGCTATGTGCAACTGACTCAACCTTTTCTCAATTTTTTCAGGCTGAACGTAATTTTACTTCTGTAGAAGATGGATACTGCAGCAATCACATTGATGCGACTATTAGAAAAGTCCATTCACAGGAGGGACAAGTCCAAATGGTAATACTAAGTTTTAAGATTGCACTATGACAAAGGGGTATTGCCTAGGAAAGGAGAAAGTAGAAATGATGGAAGAACCAGCAATTTGCCTTGACCCCCTTTGAGAAAATGCAATAATTTCATTTTGGTTCTCTCCTTCGTAAGGGTTGAAAAGAGAAAACATTTTCTAGACTTCAGAAAGAGTGCAAAAAATGAGGGAATGCCTGAGCCCACGTAACTTCCTTTATCTAATTTCCTCCAACTTCTCTTGTGCCAAACAATGTGAACTCTTTCCTTCCATTTGCTTTCCGCTTGCTGCTCCTCTTTCTTCCAATTTCCAGCCAAAGCACACCATAAGGTTCATGCTCAAAACTCTTCCTTGTTTCTCCATCTTTACAAATTCTTGTCTACTCTTCCTTTGATAAACAACAATCGTCTACACTGTATTACGACTTTCCAGATGTGCTTTCTAACAGTTATTGTTGCTAGAATGCTTTTCTGCACTGCAAACTTTTAATTTGATAGCAAGAGATTCGACAGAGTGATGATTATTCCATCACCTGACTGTTGTTTTTTCCTTAAAAGATCACTGATTAATTCATTTTTTAGGTATATGCAAATCTTCACAAACTGTTTGGAAAATACGTTGGGCCTGGTGCTGTGGAACTGGTATCCCCTTTATCCTGGTAATTATCCTTCCTCAGATACTTTTCATGTCTCATGTTTGATATGCAACAAGAAATGATCTGTCTTCTGCCATTTCTGTTCCGAAAAAAGTAGCTAACAAAAGATCATGTTCTTATCACTCATGAGCTGTGCTTTGTTTATTTATTAATTTATTTTTTCTAATTGTATTTGCTTCACACAGAAAGATGCCTCATGCTATTCCAGCCAGTTCGTTGTGAGACTATCACCTGTTCTTGCAATTTCAAATCACATGGTATGCTAATTTATGAATATTGTGAGTTAGGAGCCTTTTGTATGAATATGAAATTGCACATGCTCCCTTTCTTTTATTTTATTTTCTTCTTTGTGCTAAATTTGATGCTGCATGAGTTGCAGATCATGTGCATAGATTTGTTGTAACTTGGCAATGATTTGGAATGATGAATATCTTTAGATTCATGTGCTTATGGCCAAAGTTCTAGCAGAGATTATGTTTGGAGAATACAAATTTCTTTTACTGTCTGGTTAGTTAAGTAATGTTTATTTATATTATGCTTAATGTGTCTTGGTACTATTAAAACCTGGTGGTGGTGGCCGCTTCCGGTAAATATGGCTATGCAAATTTCAAGTATAAAGATTCAGGAAGATATATTTCCAGGAAATATGATGCCGGTGATGTTGTCTTTGCTTGTTAACTAATTTGGTGATTTAGTACTGATGTGTTTCCACACCAGTATCCCTCAGATAAGGTTACATTGGAACAGATTTACAATAGAAGTACCAAAAAGCAGCTAGCTTTGAGTTGACAAGAAAATTACCATTATATTCTAACTTGCAGGAAGAAAAACAGTTACATTTTTTTTTTATAAGGTAAAAAAAAAGGAAGTGCGCTATTGTTCTCCTCTTAGTTACCATATGTTAGCATCTAAATGCACTGTTACCACATGTGAGGAAGTAGGATATATTCCTATGTTCTCTTCAGATGTCCTTAGTTTGAGGTAAATGAGAAAAAGCTCAGCAGTAGAATCTAGTGCTGGTTCTTTTGACGTTTACTAATCCTGCATTGACCAGATTAATATTAGTTTGCAAAATATTTATGCCAAAGAAACAGTGGTTTATCCTCATTTTGGTGAAACATCTTTGTATAGCAGTAGAATCTAATACTGGGTATTATTCTTTTTTTTTTTCACCGCATAAATATTTTGCAAACTAACATTCATCTGGTCATCCTGCATTGACCAGATGAATATTAGTTGGCAAAATATTTATGCCAAAGAAACGGTGGTTTATCCTCATTTTGGTGAAACTTCTTTGTATCATGTGCAAGAATTTTTTTATTCTAAATTCAATTGCATTACCTACCGAAAAATTGCTTCTTATCACACAAATCCTTATAGGCAATTGCAGATGGTTTTGGCCTGAGCAATTTGACATGAACAAAGATCCCATATTTACCTATTGTACATATTTGAAATTATGATTTTTGAAATCTGTTGATTGAAAGATTCCATGATTTTTTTTTTCAAAAAATAAAATAAAAAATCCGTTGATTCAAAATCCTTTCTCAATCTTGTAGTTTACCAAATAATTTTTCATAGAGAAAGCTTCTTTTGTATCTTCCATCTTTTATGTCTTGTGATTTTCAAGTTCGAAACTGAGATTATTTTGCCATTTTTCTTGTGCCATTGTCCTAGCCCGTTTAATTACTTCCGTATTCCCCTTTAATTTGAAGGTCACTCTCATCCGTCATTGAGGTATTCTTTGATTCATTGGAATGCTCTGGACTGATAAACTATTACAATTAAAACCTCTAAAGGCTTTATTTTTCAGTTGTCAGTAATTAGTTAGTGAGCCTGTCCTTTATTTCTATGTTGTTCCTTTGCTAGCTCATATTGATGGAGCTTTTCTGACATTTGGGAAAGTTTTCTGCCTTTTTCAGTATCATAAGAGTTGTCACAAATTATTATAAATCTTTGCTTTACCAATGCTTTTTGTGGACTTGACTGTAATGTTAGTGTTTTCCATTTCAAAATATGTTTGTACGCACTATGAACAATATGAATCCCTTTTCGATAGATGACATTTCTATCTGTATCCAAGTAATTGGTTGAATTCATGACTAGTCACAACTTCTAGTGGCAGGGTCTTCCTTTTCTAGAAAATGCTTCTTTCATTCTAGTTGCTCTTTTTGATGTATGTTCAACTGAAAACCGTTGAGGTACTACTTTGGGTCTGTTAGAATAGAAATAGGAACAAGAATAGTATATTGAATCCTACTTAGAAAAGGATTAGTGTATAGTATCCTACTTGGAAAAGGATTGTACTTTTGTACTACAGTGTTTATAAATAGGGTCTTAATGTAATAATGTAGAGAGACAATTTAATAATACTTTTCTTCTATATTTCTCACATGGTATCAGAGCTTCTACAATCTTGGTAGAGAATCAAAAATCTTCCGTTGCCGGCAGGTGGCTCTATCCAATATGTGCTGCCCGGTTGGCCAATGATTATGTTAACAAAAGTAGGACCAATGATATATGCATGAAAACAATCATGTTGAGAGGAAGGACGAACAAAAAATAATTGAAAGAAAGTAAGACAAAACAGCCGTCGTGAGTCAAATTTTGGCTGCTTCCTAGTGTTTTGTTGTGTCAACCCCGTATCCATTATTGTTGTGCGAAAACCAACACCACCACGGGGTCCCCCAACCTCTCGCGACCATAACCACAAAATTCCACCTGCAGAAAACCTTCCATGCACTCCCACGCATTGTCGGAAGCAGCCTTGTCAAGTGAGATCTACACCACGTGCGTGAGCCTCTTTCTGACCACTTTTTCGAAAACTATCTCTGTGCATTATTCCAGCGAAATCAGCTGTCACTATGCAAATTCCGATGACTACTCGCAACTCTCTCTGTTTCTATTGGTGTTATGCAAAATCCAACACCACCACAAGGTCCAATAACCTCTGGTGACCTATGTTGCTCGAACTCTTCAAAAATGTCAACGGTTGCTTGTTGGATTCTCCAAAATTAGTGTATTTTTGGAGTATCCAACATGGATGCGACAACTAAAGTGAAGAGTCCTCGCAACTTAGCCGGTGACCAAAGCCTAATCAGCGTCGCCGATCACAGATCCCTCACGTGTAGCTAGATCTAAGGTTCCAGCGACCACGTAAATACCACACGTCGGTGCGTGAGCCTGTTCTGACTAGTTTTCTGGTGACTTTCTCGTTCAACATTTAGATATTGTGTTTTGGTAGGATGTAATTTGGTGTCCTATAAGTGTAAGAAACAAAGTGTGGTTGCTTGATCTGGTGACTTGTGAGCTAGTGTGGATCAAATAGTTGCTGAGAGAACTAAAATTTGGAGAAATCGATTAGATGAAACTTTTGTGTGTTAATCAAGCGGCCCTTCTTATTGCATCAAATCCAGTATTTCATGAGAGGACTAAGCACATTGAGATTGACTGCCACTTTCTCAGAGAAAAGATACTCTCAGGAGATATTGTTACAAAATTGTGAAGTCGAATGTTCAACTTGCAGATACCTTCACTAAGCCCCTCACTGGTCCTTGTATTAATTACATTTGTAACAAGTTTAGTACATATGACTAGTATGCATCAACTTGTGGGGAAGTGTTTGAATAGGAATAGGAACAAGAATAGTATATAGAATCTTATTTGGAAAAGGATTAGTATATAGTATCCTACTTGGAAAAGGATTGCACTATAGTATCTATAAATAGGGTTTCATTGTAATAATGTAGAGACACAATTCAACAATATTTTTCTCCTGTATTTCTCATAGGTTCATTACTGTTTTCAGCATCGACACAATGATCAGACACAATTTAGTTGCCGCTTGAAAGATTGCGCAAACATCAATATCTTGTGGGCATCGCTAATAATTGAGGAATGCACTCGACTTGGTCTGACGGTAAGACTATCTGTAACTTCTTAAATTTTATTTAATTGGACTACAAGTATCTGATTCTTCCACATATAGTATTTTTGTGTAGCTCCAGGATCACGGTCATCTCCTCTTGCTATTGCTGCTTCTACTCATCCTACTACAAGTTGTATTGCATGCATCGATGAACGCTCACTTGCATTTCATGCTGTTGGTTATGCCAGAAGTTCTCATAAACCTGCTGTTATCATCACGTCATCAGGCACAGCTGTTTCAAATCTTCATCCTGCTGTGAGTACTAAGACTTAATATTCATATTCATTCCAGCAGTTTTCAATACTATTTTGTTTCCTCATTATTTACATGTTAATTCAAATTTTAATTGACGACAACTATATTCCACAAGTAGCTTATATAAAGCAGCCAGCTTTTGCTAGTATGCTACTTCTTTAGGAGATATATATCTGCGGCTGCATGGACATGCATGTATCAGTTTAAATGTATCATATATTGCAATAGGGTAAGATGTAATATTAACCTAAGAAAGTTATCTGGCCTAGTTATGCATCATTTTAAGTTCCTCTTTAAAGCATCCACTTATAAAAAAATAAAAAATAAAAAATAAAAAGGGCAGCCCGGTGCACTAAAGCTCCCAGTATGCGCAGGGTCAGGGGAAGGGCCCTACCACAAGGGTCTATTGTATATAGCCTTACCTTGCATTTTTGCTAGAGGCTGTTTCCAAAGCATCCACTTATACAAAAACAACAACATACGCAGTGAAATCCCACAAGTGGGGTCTGGGGAGGGTAAGATGTACGCAGACCTTACCACTACCTCATGGAGATAGAGAGGTTGTTTCCGAAAGACCCTCGGCTCAAAAACATCCACTTATATTTGAGGAAAAAGTTTAATTTTCTTTAGAGATTCCCCTTCTTGAAGGTAGTATTCTATTTAGTTGCAATGTTGCATCAAGTCGTTTTAAAACTGATCCATGGAAATGCACAGGTCGTGGAAGCCAGTCAAGAATTTGTTCCGCTGCTGTTACTTACAGCAGATCGACCTCCAGAGCTGCATAATGTTGGAGCAAACCAAGCCATCAATCAGGTCAATCATTTCGGTTCATTTGTGAGGCACTTCCTCAGTCTTCCTGCGCCCAGTGATGATATTCCTGCAAGAATGGTGCTTACCTCCATTGACTCCGCTGTTCATATTGCAACTTCTTCACCAAGTGGTCCAGTTCATATCAACTGTCCTTTTCGAGAACCGCTGGAAAATAGTCCAAGAACATGGAACCCTATTTGTTTAAAAGGGTTAGACTCTTGGATGTCAACCAGTGTACCTTTTACCAGCTATATTCGAGTTCAACATTCTTATAGATGCAATCACAATACCTTTATGGATGAAGCTCTGAAGGTGATAAAAAAGGCAAATAGAGGCCTTCTATTGCTTGGCGCTATACACCGGGAGGATGACATATGGGCTTCTCTTCTCCTTGCTAAACACCTTTCATGGCCTGTTGTAGTTGACATTCTGTCAGGTCTCCGACTGAGAAAATATTTTGTTCCATTTCCGGAATTTGAAGATAGAATTCTTTTTATCGATCATCTAGATCATATGCTACTTTCAGACTCCATCAAGGATTGGATGAAGGCAGATGTGATAATCCAGGTATCTGCTTGAGTAGGTTCTCT
This sequence comes from Solanum dulcamara, assembly GCF_947179165.1. NCBI lineage: Eukaryota > Viridiplantae > Streptophyta > Magnoliopsida > Solanales > Solanaceae > Solanum > Solanum dulcamara. The sequence continues at coordinate 57,701,391 of NC_077246.1, forward strand.
CTGATCTAGCTGCATGCACTATGTTTGGGATGAACCTGTTTCTGTCATTGGTTCTTGACTCCTTAGGAGAAGATGTCCTTGGTTCACTTTCTCCATTTCATGCCTGTGTCTAACAATATAAAAATATTGATAGTATGATAGGAATAATACTTCTGGTTCTATCCTTCAAAATTCGGGCAAGTTGGAGCAACGTATTTTGTGATTGAAATAGGAATGACTCTTAAGAGAATTAATTTCCTGGGTCTTTCAAAATTGCTGATTATTGACCTTTCCATAGTGTCTAGTTTATTAATGACGGATGACTTATCTTAATTTCTCTTATTGTATTGAAAATGACGTGGAACCTTCTGGTTGTATATGGCCAACTAAGCAATTCAATATCATAATCGAATGAGTGGAGAAAGACTACTTTGATTTCTATATATAAGGACAAAGGATATATAAAGTCGTACACTTATTGTGGCATTAAACTAATGAATCATGTTAAAGGAATGGATCTTGGACCTAACTCAATCCGAAAAGCTAGCTCAAGAGGTGAGGATTGCCAAGTCATTTAAAGAGACCTAACATCCCGTAAGAGCCTGACGGAACAGTGACACCTCCGCATGCCTAGGACTGGACATCTGGAGTGTGGATAATATAAGATGGGCCAAACACCGGGTAAACAATGAATTGGGATGGGCATGACTTTGATACCATGTTAAAGAAATGAACTTTGAGCCTACTCAACCCCAAAGGTAGCTCAAGAGGTAAGGATTGCCCAAGCTGTAAAGAGAGATCTCCCGTCACATAAGAGTCATATGTGGGACTCTAACAAGTCATACGATGAATGTTTGCAAAAGAGTGACATAGCAACATTAAGCTTATGAATCATATGGTGAAGTTTCCGAAAGAGTGACATAGCATACATGGTAGGTAATTAGTTTGGTTTATGCCTAGTAAATTTTCAACAAAGGCAAAAGTTTTGCTCGATATTCATTTGTAGAGAGAGAACATATGATAGGGTGCCCAAAAAAGTCTTTTGGTGGTATCATATAGTGAAGTTTCCCAAAGAGTGACATAGCATACGTGGTAGGTAATTAGTCTGGTTTATGCCTAGTAAATTTGCAACAAAGGCAATAGTTTTGCTCAAAAGATTGATGGAAATGTATAGAAAGAGAAAAAAAGATTTTTATATGGTATTCATTCGCAGAGAGAGAACATATGATAGGGTGCCAAACTCAAAATGGGGAAACCACCTCGAGTTTGCTTATTTTGTAAACATCGAAAAATTGATACCAAAATCTCGCTACAATAGTGCACAATCAACAAAAAGAAAAGTAGCGAAGGAATGCTTTCCTCCATAAAGTTAAATGTAAGTACACAAAAAAATAATTTTTTTGCAATATGTTAAAGAGTCCCACATCGGTGGGATGATGCAATTATGGACTCCTAATATGGACTTGGGCAATCCTCTCTTCATAAGCTATCTTTTGGGGTTAAGTTAGGCCTAAGTGTCATTTCTTTACATGGTATCTGAGCCAAATCCATTCCAATTCTTTGTTCACTGATGTTGGGGCCCTATATTAAATTGTCCATAGGCGTGCGGGGGAGTGTTAAGAGTCCTACATCGCAAAAGGTTTGGACAATTGGTCTCCTTATATGCACTTGTACAATCCTCACCCTTTGGAGGGAGGATTGCCCAAGTTCATACAAGGAGTCCATAATTGCCTCATCCCACCGATGTGGGGCTTAACACCCTGCCTCACGCCCAGGAATGGACCTCTAGTGTGTGGACAATTTAATATGGGGACCCAACACCGGTAAATCATAAATTGGGATGGACCCTCTGATACCATGTAGAATTAGGCTTTCGACCTGACTTACACCCCAAAATCTAGCTTTTGAGGTTGGGTTAGGCCGAAGGTCCATTTCTTTACATAACAACAACAAACACGTTGAAAGTAATCTATTCTTAATCATTGAAAACAAATATGGTGTTGCAAATTTCAAAGATATTGTCAATGTAACTTTAATTGACAGAACAATGACAAGAATGTCAAGATTTAGAGGAGGGTGTTGATCACGTAGAAAGTAGAAGCATCGCCGCTAGAGAGATAGTGGCACTGGAACAGTCCCTGAAGAAATAAACTTTGCTTGAACGATTATAAAGAAATGAGCAAAAGTTGAATGACTGCTAGAAAGGAGCAATGCATGAATTTTCACAGCTGAGACGAGCGACTCCTGACACCAAAAAAGGGAAAAAGGACAGCGGGAGCTATTTTGGTTATCTACCAAGATCCTTCATAGAAAAACGGATTTGCATGTGCTAGTTCAATGAAAATAATCTCGCTCGGTGATGGGACATGTTAAAGACCATATAAATGAATACATATTTCTTGTATTAAGAGCTTAAAGTTTTAGCTGAGAGTGGAGGCAAATAACTGAAGGAGTATACTGTAGTGATGTAAATGGGGGGGGGGGGGGGGGCGTTGACCTGCTAAGATTTTGACCCGTGCTGCTGCCTTTATGCTTTCTTTCATATTTTTCTCTACATTTTTAGTTTGCAGTATTCTCTTTAGTTTTTAACTTTTTGATTTTTTATTTGAACTGTATATATTTGAAATACCAACCTTATACAATATAACCAAATTTAACCGCAATTGTTACTTTTCTCTTACTAAAGCACTAGACACGATTATGAAAAGCAAAATTAAAATTTTATTATATTCAAATTAAACAGTTGTCTATTTGATACATAATAGAAATGTTTCTTTTTTGATCCAGTCTTGTAAATTGGGTGTGAGAATTTATTACTCCAGCTCCACTTGAATTTGATAACATATATTTATGTAACTACAGAATAATGTTTCTTTAAGACAAATTGTAATTTTCCTTTTTTCTGTTGATAATGATCCTTATTTCTTTAAGACATATTATATACTAATGTTGTAATGAAATGTGCTCGCATAAAGCGGAATGGATATAAGATTATATAACACGATTGATACTCTGCTAACTTTGTGGGCTTAGGCCGTTTCTCTGAAACCCACCACCCGCCCTGCCCCATTGAAATTTTTACCAAAATAAATTTTGCCCTGCTCCACCCCATTTATGTCCTCCCCTGCCTTGCCCTGGACAGCACCTCTCTACCCCATTGCCATCCCTAAGGATACAATACTAAATCATTTGATGTCTTATTCTGACTTTCTTAAGTGAATGTATGAGCATTTGCTGGGTGTAGTTGATTTGCAGATAACTTTCCTCCATTGCTTGAAAACCTCCCCTTTGTTCATGAGTGATTGTTCTTTCTTGTAGGAAACTTTGTATTGTTTGAATCATGTATTGGAGATGAAATTAGTATTGCTAAAGTTGGATTTCAACGAGTAGGAGCAATATATTCTGATAAATTATGTGTATATGAAATTATGCTTCATGGTACATGTATTTAGTTAATTATGGACAAACAAGGAACTTCATTCAGTTGGTATATATAACAGATTGGAAGTCGGATAACAAGCAAGCGTGTGGCTCAACTGATAGAGAGCTGCTTTCCGTGTTCATATATAATGGTTGACAATCATCCAAGTCGTCATGATCCTTCACATATTGTGACACATAGAATCCAGTGTGCGATTCCTCAATTTGCAGATTATTTGATCACAGCTTGCACACCACATGCTAGGAGAAAATGGGAATGTTTTTTACAAACGTTGAATAGTGTGGTATGTAATTTAATTGACTTCATGTCATCTTCCATACTGCAAATCGTGAATCTCCATATAATGTCTATTTTTCCTGTATGTGACATATTTCCTTGAACTTCTACTCTGCCCCTTCCTCCAAATATAAGTAAAAGATAGAAAAGGATAACTCTGACATCATCAACTCTTAATTGCAGGTCTATCATTTTACTGTAATAGATATTATAGAACGAGTCTTAAAGTACCAGGAGATGTGTAGATCAAAGCTGAAACTTTTGATATTTTCCATGAATTTCTCTCTCTCTCTCTCTCTCTCTCTCTATCTATCTATCTATCTATCTATCTATCTATCTATCTATCTATCTAAGTGTGTGCTTTGTCTGCAAGCACGTGTGATATCAAATATGCGTGTATTTCTATAGATATGTTCCTCAAAATCTATTGCCAGTGTTAGTAATGCATCTGATTTTCCAGATTCCACATTTCCAGATATTGCCTTCATGGCATTGCAAAGCATCAGACAAAGCTATGAGCTGCTAAGTTAAGACTGAGGACTTTAACAGAACACTTCCTCCTATTAAGTGCCTGCATGGAATTTTATTAGAATGCAATAATATGATGCTTGCTACATAAAATCCTCAGTTTTGATGCACCCAAGGGTATGATGTAGTGGCACTCAAGGGTGTAGCCTACTGGTCAATGAAGTGGGAAGAGAACCATGAGGTCTTTGGTTCAAATCCCAGCGGAGACAAAAAACACTAGGTTATTTTTCTCATCTGTCTAATTCTTAGTGGATAGAGTACCCAGTACCTATTGCTGGTGGGAGGTAGCAGGTATCCTGTGGAATTGGTTGAGGTGAGCGCAAGTTGGTCTGGACACCGCGGTTATAAAAAAAAGTATGGTTTAGTGGTCAATAAAGTAGAAGAACCATAAGGTCTCAGGTTCAAATCCCACTAGAGGCAAAATCCACTAGATGATTTTTTTCCCATTTGCCTAAGCCTTGGGTGACAAAGTTACTCGGTGCCAGTGTTGGTGGGGGTAGCAGGTACTGGTGTAATAGTCAAGGTGTGTGCGAGCTGGCCCAGACACCACTGTCATAAAAAGAAATCCTCAATTATGATGTGGTTATTTTTGAAAGTTTCTCGAGAGAAAGTGCATAAGCTATCAGTAGTGATCGCCGATGCATTCGCCGGTCCGGTGAAGTTGTCGTCGCCTAGAATTTGCTCTCAGATCTGGGCTGCTGGAATAATTAATTAAGGAAACCAGTCAAAGAGAAAAGTAGTACAACCAGGAGCACTCATTCTAGTCTCTAGAGCCTTTTGTCTATTGTGCATATGTTTTATCCTAGGTGACAAAGTGTTTGATGAAAATCCTCAGAGAGTTTCTTTGAACAATCACTTGCTATTTGAGTATTCCCGTAACGTTTACTTTTAACTTTTAGTGTTTTTCGACGGCAACCAGGTTCATTTCAACTGGAGTTGGTACCTCCAGTTTCCATATCTTTCCATATTTATTCTTTGCTCATACAATTGTATTTACATTTTGCTGACTTTAGAACTTTGAATAATTTATTAGTTCATACGCGTTTTCGTGGCTTTGGGTAGTGATGGTAGACTAAGGTCATGTTCTCGCTCAGGGACGGGGATTGGGACAGGGACGAGGGTAAGGAGGGGTAAGTGGGTTAAAGGAGCGTCTAGACTGTGAGTAGGTTCTTGGAACATTGGGATGTTAACGGGAAAATCCATAGAGCTAGTTAAGATTCTAAAGAAGAGGAAGATTAACATAGCTTGTGTCCAAGAGACCAAATGGGTAGGTTCTAAAGCTAAGGAGGTAGACGGATATAGGCTTTGGTTCTCTGGTAGATCGAAGTATAGGAATGTGGTAGGCATTTTAGTAGACAGTGATTTAAGGGATCAGGTTGTGGAGGTTAGGAGAGTCACTGATAGGATGATGTCGATTAAGGTGGTCGTTGAAGGGATCACGTTGAACATTATTAGTGCTTATGCGCCCCAAGCGGGCTTAGGTGAGGAGGATAAGAGGCGCTTTTGGGAGGATTTGGACGAGTTAGTGGGAGGCATACCGCCTACTAAGAAGCTTTTCGTAGGAGGGGATTTCAATGGGCACATCGAGTCTATTTCGGGAGGGTATGATGATGTGCATGGAGGCTTTGGCTTCGGGGACAAATGGAGGAGGAGTTTCACTTTTGGATTTCGCAAGAGCTTTTGGGTTGTTGATAGCCAATTCAAGTTTCCCAAAGAAGGAGGACCACTTGGTAACCTTCCGTAGTTCGGTGGCTAAGACTCAGATAGATTTTTTACTCCATAGGAAGGATGATAAAGGTTTGTGCAAAGACTGTAAGGTCATTCCGATCGACAATCTTACGACCCAACATAAGCTCTTGGTGATGGATTTAGGAATCAAGATGACGAGGAAGAAGAGGGTCGGGGATGACCGACCTAGGATCAGATGGGGGAGTCTGACCACTACTAGTGCCCTAGAGATGGGAGAGAAATTGAAGGATATGGGGGCCTGAGATAGTAGTGGGGATGCGAACAGTATGTGGGATAGGACGGCTAGTTGTATTAGGGTTGTAGTAAGAAAAGTGTTGGGAGTCTCGATAGGTAGCCGTGGTCGGTATCGAGGGGACTGGTGGTGGAATGGAGAAGTTCAAGGGAAGGTAGAAGCAAAGAAGATGGCGTATGCAAAGTTGATAGAAAGCAAGGATGAGGTGAAGTGGACGAATAGGGAACTTTATAAGATAGCAAGGAAGGAGGCGAAGTCGGGGGTTTCGACGGCAAAAACGACAGCTTTTGAACGCCTTTATGCGGAACTAGAAGAGAAAGGCGGGGATAGGAAATTGTTCAGGCTAGCCAGGGCGCGGGAGAGATGGGCACGCGATGTGGATCAAGTGAAGTGCATTAAGGATGAGCATGGAAAAGTATTGGTAGAAGAGACCCTCATTAAACAGAGATGGCGGTCATACTTTCATAAACTCTTGAATGAAGAAGGGGACAGAGATTGTGTTGGGAGATTTGGAACATACAGGGAGGCGTCACGATTTTGGGTGTTGCAGGAGTATTATGGTCGAAGAGGTTAAGGGTGTTGTGCGTAGGATGCTCTAGGGAAGAGCGACCGGACCTAATGAGATTCTTGGGAAATTTTGGAAGAGTGCGAGCTCAGTAGGTTTGGAGTGGCTGACTAAGTTATTTAATGTCATCTTTAAGATGACAACGATGCCCGAAAAATGGAGGTCGAGTGTAATGATCCCTCTATACAAAAACAAGGGGGATATCCAGAGCTGCAACAACTATAGAGGTATCAAGCTTCTAAGCCATACTATGAAAGTGTGGGAAAGAGTGGTGGAGATGAGGGTGAGGAGAGGCGTGTCTATTTCAGAGAACCAGTTCGGATTTATGCCGGGTCGCTCAACTACAGAAGCCATCCATCTTATGAGGAGACTAGTAGAGCAGTATAGGGAGAGGAAGAGGGACTTGCATATGGTATTCATCGACCTAGAAAAGGCTTACGATAAATTTCCACGAGAGATACTATGGAGATGTTTGGAGGCTAAAGGTGTACCTATGACGTACATTACGGTGATCATGTATGAGGGTGCCAAAACCAGGGTAAGGACAGTAGGAGGGGACTCAGAGCACTTCCCAGTTGTGATGGGGTTGCATCAAGGATCAGCTCTTAGTCCTTTTTTATTTGCCTTGGTGATGGATGGATTGACGCGACAAATTCAAGGTGAGGTGCCATGGTGTATACTTTTCGCGGACGACATAGTCATGATCGATGAGACTTGTAGCGGAATTAACGCTAAGCTGGAGGATTGGAGACATACCTTGGAGTCTAAAGGGTTTAAGCTGAGTAGTACCAAGATAGAGTACTTAGAGTGCAAGTTCAGTGAGACACCTCAGGAGGTTGGCACGGAAGTTAGGCTTGGTGACCAGGTCATCTAAAAGAAAAGTAGTTTCAAGTACCTTGGGTCTATCATGCAAGGCAGCGGGGAGATTGACGATGATGTCACGCATCGTATTAGGGCAGGGTGGATGAAATGGAGACTCGCTTCCGGTGTGCTATGTGACAAGGTGTCACCACAACTTAAGAGCAAGTTCTACAAAGTGGTGGATAGACCGGCTATGTTATATGGGGCGGAGTGTTGGCTAGTTAAGGTCTCTCATGTTCAAAAGATGAAAGTTGCCGAGATGAGAATGTTGAGATGGATGTGTGGGCATACCAGGAGCGACAGGATTAGAAATAAGGCTATTCGGGACAAGGTAGGAGTGGCCTCGGTGGAAGACAAGATGTGGGAAATGCGACTGAGATGGTTTGGGCATGTGAAGAGGAGAGACACAGATGCCTCAGTGCGGAGGCGTGAGAGGTTGACCATGGATGATTTCAGAAGAGGTAGGGGTAGGCCGAAGAAATATTGGGGAGATGTGATTAGATAGGACATGGTGCAGTTACAGCTTACCGAGGACATGACCTTAGATAGGAGGGTGTGGAGGACCCATATTATGGTAGAAGGCTAGTACATAGTCTCGTTATTCTTCCGTATTAGTAGGCGCATTAGCGCACTATAATTTCTTGTGCTTTGATTTCTATTATTATCTATTACTTTCTGTACTTTGATTACTCTATTTTATCTGTGTCGCTTTCGTTATTTGCTTTCCCATATCGCTTTGAACTTCTTAGCCTTATCTGACCTCTTTTTATTCTTTTATTGAGCCGATGGTCTCTCGGAAACAACCGTCCTACCTTGGTAGGAGTAAGGTCTGCGTACACTTTACCCTCCCCAGACCCCACGTTGTGGGATTTCACTGGGTTGTTGTTGTCTCGAGAGAAAGTGCATGTTTATTTCTTGTTAAGTCAGCTAGTAATTATTTGAGTTTCTGGTTCCTCTTATAGTATGACTATTGCTTGTGTTTATTATTCATCCAATTCTCATAACTATTCCTTGCCACAGTCTTAGTTATTTTGTTGACTTTCATTCCTGTTATATAGGCTGCATGGGATATCTCATTTCTAATCAATTCTGAGTACTCCTTGACTGAACCTTGTGTTGCACAAATGACTCTGGAAGCTATTCACTGCGAGTCTGCTGTATTTTTGGGTAACAGCATGCCAATACGTGATGCAGACATGTATGCATGTAACGGCAACTGGGTAGAGCATACCCAGGATGCAGTCATATTCAGCTCAGAATTAGCTTGCCACTTTATTCAGGTCGCTGCTAATAGAGGAGCTAGTGGTATTGATGGTCTGCTTAGCACAGCTGTTGGTTTTGCAGTTGGATGCAACAAAAGAGTGAGTGGAGTAAACTTTGATCTAAATAACAATATTTGGTTAATAATCATTGCATTCATTGGAATCTAATTACCGAATCACATTGCTCTTACCAAGAATGTAGTGTAATAAGAACTACCATTGTGTTGGCCTTTTCTTTTTTTCATTGTATATGGTCACTGAAGTTGGTGACTTTTGTTTACTTCTTGTAACTGCTTCTCACTACAATTCTTATGCTGATTTATTTTATAGCTATTTGTGTCAAGAACAATCTTGGAGCAAATATTTTCCTTCACTGGCTGAGGTGTGGTGTAAGATATAGAATAGGCTGGCATCAATGAAAAGTAGTATGAAATATGAATATCGCACTCCACTATGGCTGGCAAAGACACCTCATATATTTTTCAAGATTGCTAAAAGCCCATTTAGTTTCTAAAACTAATACAGTTCTTAGCAATTAGATTATCACTCAGTTCAATTTACTCTAGCGTCCAGTCCCTGTACAATGTTCAACCTTCAAAACTATTAGCATGAAGTGATATCATTATCCTTTTTCTGTGGTTCACCTTTGTTCTGGAGTCTTTTCTTCTGTTATTTCATCCATTATGCACAGATGATTGTGTGGAATTTAACGTTGTGCTTCTTTTAAGGTACTTTGTGTAGTTGGAGATGTTTCTTTTCTGCATGACACAAATGGGCTGTCCCTTTTGAGAAAGCAGTGAGTAGTGTTATTTTTCTTCTCTTTCCATTCTGTTTGACATGCTTCAATGCTGCTTTGTTAGAGCTGATTCAATTATTCTCATAGAAAAATGAAGTTATGATGTGAAATTACCATTTTTAGTTTTCTTTTTCATTATCCTTATTCGCCTTTTGGGTTTTGGATGAAACATGTCATTACTTCTTATGAATGCTCCTTAAATACTGTAAACCTCCTTATCCATTGCTTGTTATGATAGGTAGTAGATTGTTTTGGTTCCTAGTACAGATCGTATGAATCATGCTTGAATTTTTCATGTGGTAGACAGATAGGCTATATATGGTTTTTACTTCTAACATAACATATGATTTTGATGATATATTATTATGTTAAGATCTTTCTGCTTCATGTATGGAAAATTACATGAAAAGTTATACTCACCAAATGATACATATTTCTATTATGTTTGAAGGATGCTGCGGAAGCCCATGACTATAGTTGTTATTAACAACCATGGTGGCGCCATATTCAGTCTTCTTCCTCTTGCGAATATGACTGCAAGAAGCATTTTAGACCAGTATTTCTACACGTCTCATAATGTTTCAATTCACAACCTATGCATGGCACATGGGTAAGAAATGTTTGTTGCCACTTCCATTAAACATCAATTTTTTTATTTGTTTGTGTTACGTATATACTGCTATTAATATGTGAGATATTAATTTTGTATTAATGTCGCAATTTCACTTCCAGTTTTCATCTCTAAAGTACATCTTGATTTTTTGCTGCTTCTGCCAACATTGACCTTCTTATCTTCTTATTCCTGATAAGATTATTCCTATGAGGTAACTGATAAGAAAATGGACCTTGCCTAACTCAACTGCAAAAGTTAGCTCATATAGTGAGGATCGCCCAAGACCATATAAAGAGACCAAGTTACACCTCCCAAACTGGTGTAGGATTCAACATCCTCCTCTCCCTTGCCCAAGACTGAACATCTGGAGCATGGAACATATAATATGAGAGTCCAACATTGCGTAAACCAATAATTGACATGGGATTAACTTTTTTCTATTTTTTTGATTGTTTTACATTGACATGGGATTAACTTTAATACAACAACAATGGACCTTGGACCTAACTCAACTCTAAATGAGCTTTGAGGATTGCCCAAGACCATATAAAGAGACTAAATTACATCTCCTACTCCGATGTGGGACTCAACAGTATCAAACGAGGTGCCAGAGTATCGTGGACAACTTGTAGAAACACCCTTGAGATGTCTCCCCTGTACAATAATCTATTCTCCTCATTGTCTTCTTTGGTTGCTACTCTCTCACAGTGTATGTTGTCCCTTCTTGGACTTGTGCCTTCCATTGCTTCGTTCTTGAGCACGGCATGTGCATGACTCAAATTTCTTGAAGAACACACATTTCTATGAGCTCAAACTGCCCGCCTTATCTCCGACTTGGATTCTGGGACCTTCATTTTTAACTTCTAGAGAGCCAATATATATCTATAACATCGCTGTTTCTGTCAGTTGCTCCATTTAATCTCTTATTATTTTCTTTTTTCCTCATTATCAGTTGCTCTTGAAACATCTATTACATGTCCTGTTCAAGTGTGACGAGGAACCTGTTGCTCCCCTTCAACTTGAATTCCCGGAACAATACGTGTCTTAGTGTGTAAGGGACCTTTATTGAAGCAAGCAGGTTCGCAGCTTCTTATCATTGAAATCAGTGTTGCATCAGGATATCTCCCCCTTTTATGATATTTTGTGCTTAATCTACTAACAAAATCTTGGACTCAAGATGTATATATGAATATCTGTTCATAAAGATTATAGTACTTCCTACTCTAGCAGCTACTTTATTATGAAGTTCACATTTTTATGTTGGGGACACTTTCGATGGGGAACTTCTTTCCTTATAGATTACTAGTTTTTTTCATTCCCCTATATCCATCCGTCATCATGCTGTCTAGAATTTAGCCACGAAGGACAAGCATTTTGTAGTGAAATTAATATGCTTCTTGTATGTTGTTTTGTTTAAATGACAATATAATTTGTATATTACTCCTTTAAAGATGGATGCATGAATTTTCTGGTTTTGACCCAAGTATATTACATCTTTAAAGATGATTCATATTATGTCTTGTTTCAGAGTTCATAATCTTAGTAGAGACTTAGTAGCTTTTGCCTATCGGCAGGGGCCGCTTAACGAAACTTTTGTTTCTCTTATTGTGAGGTAGTTAGAGGTTGAATGAATATGTTTGATGACTACTAGACAGCTGCAGGTGTCAAACATAATACAACATGTGAGTTTGTCCAATGTGAGACAATATCCAACTTAAGTACTTAAGACTTTGAGTATTCTTACTTCTAACATTACAAGACTAACACAATACTCTGACATGCCTTCTGAATGTCGAGGTGCCAAAACCGACTTGGATTTGCTTATTTTGAAAAGAGAATACATCAAATTACCCTTGAACTTGGCAGTCAAACTTACTTTAGCACTTCAACTGCACGAGCATTTATTTACCCCCCTTAACAACCTTAACAACTTTGAAGTGAATTAAATACCACCCACATAGATGATGTGGCAAATAATTTTTTAGACGTGTAAAAACGATAAAAATAAAGAAAAAAAACAAATGGGGCCCTTTCTTTTCTTTTCATTAAATATATTGTCCATTTTTCTTCCTCACACCCACCAGCCCATGCACACCCGCCCCATTCCCTTTTCTCTTTTTTCAGCCAGCACCTCCATTCCTTCTTCTTCCTCACACCCCCCGCCACCCCATCCCTGCCCTGGCCATATCTTCTTCTTCTTCTTAATCCCCACCCCCTTTCTCTTCTTCAAACGCCCTATCCCCACCCTCTTTTTCCTTTTACAAACTCCACACCACACATAATGTACATTATCCATCACTTTTTCATCAAACACACATAAAAGTCACAAGAAACTTCAACACCCACATAAAAAAAATTATTCTATACTTCCAAAATTCAAATTTAGAAAATTTTAAATTTTCTTGAAAAATAAGGACTCCCAATAGAGAAAAATGAGATTTTATCAGACAATTCAAATTTAAGAACTAATGATGACAATGGCGATGCAAGTGATTGGTAGGGAAGAAAAAAAACTTACAGTCGTCTTTTCCAACAAGCTGAATTGAAAACTTTTAATACATTTTCATGCAACTCAATTTTTTTAATTTTTTTTTATATTTTTAAAAAATTAATTAGCTTTGAAAAATCGTGCATAAACAAAAAGAAATGAAAAAAAAAAATAACAAATCAAAATTAAAATAATTTTTTACGTGGTGCTGATATGGCGCTGATGTGTTGTTGATGTAGCAATGACATGGCGCGCGTGTAATGTACTATCCATTGTGAGACTGGTATTATATTCTAAGGGTGGTATTTAATTCACTTCAAAGTTGTTAAGGGGGCAAATAAACGTCCGTATAGTTAAAGTGCTAAAATAAATTAGGCTGCCAAGTTCAAGGGTGATTTGATGTATTTTCTCTTTTGAAAAATATAAATTAGGTTGATGATGGAAAGTTTGTTCGAAAAACTTATGGAAAAGTTATTATCACCGAATATCGATGAAAAAGTTATAGTGGCAGGCATCCTGAGGAAAAACTGGCTTCCTGAGAATGGCTGGAAAGAAATATGATACCACCTAAATGGCCACTGAATAAAGAGGCAATGTGCTGCCAGAACAGTTGCCAGAAAAAAGGTGTTATGCTTCTTGAATGGTCATCGCGAATAGATGCCTCGCCATTAGAACAACCATAGAAAAGAGGCTATGTTTTGCCAAAATGATTACCGGAAAGAAACATGGTGCAGCATAACAGTCATCAAAAAAGGGTTTGATGTGGCCAGAATGTTCAGATGAAATAAAACTTGTACCGCTATAATGGTTGCCGAAAATAGAAAAGAATAGTTATACGAGGGAAAGTTAGTATGTTAGGGTGCCATGTCATATCATCCCATACTGTAGTATGGCTTGTTTCTCACACCATAATTATGTGTCTTATATCACAAAGTTATCATTACATTCTTCTAGAACTTATTTCTTTAGTAAGAAATTCGTTCTAATAAACTGAGACAAGTTTCTTCAAATTGTTTGATACAAATATTGGTTTTTAGTTGATATTGCCTTTTCACAGCCCATAGCCTTGAACATTCTTTGTCTCGAACCCCATATCCCTATAATAATGGTAGAGTCAGGGGTGGCCCCAAAGCGGAATTGACCGGTGGTGCTTGGTCGAAGCTCCAATAGGTAGCCACTCCCTTCTCAGAGAACCGTACGTGAGACTTCCGCCTCATACGGCTCCGTCCCGAGCTTCCGTCGTCGGCCTTGGCATTAAACCACTATCTATGCATGTATTTTCAGCCTGGACTGACGAATCTTTTGCTTCTTTAACCAGACTTGGTTCCTTAAATTTTTTATACTTTGTTTGCAGTGTGAAGCATTTGAAAGTACAGAGCAAAATGGAACTACAAGATGCTCTGTTAGCGTCTCAAGTGGACAAGGAAGATTTTGTTATAGAGGTTGATAGCACCATTGATGCCAATGCGGCCTTTCATAGGTAGTTATGTTAAAATCCAATGTCTTATTAATTTAACTGGTGAGAACATTCTCAACTAAGACATTTTCTTCTTTCAGTATGCTTAGAAAAGTTTCACAGAAAGGAGTGGATCATGCTTTCAATAGCCTTTCAAAACTAACTGTGTTGAATTCTACGAATGATGGGTTCATACCCCGCAAAGTTGGTAAAATGCAGTACTCAAAATATAGGTTAGTATTTATATACTGCACAGACATTTCTGTCTGGGGTCCTGAAAAGTTTACATGACTCTTCATACTGTTTTATGGTAGAATTCAGCTGTCCTCTCCTCCTACTTCATCTTCTGCAAGTCACAGATCCACTTACTACCGAGAAGGCTTTATTATAAGTTTGTATCTTGAAGATGGTAATACTGGATATGGAGAGGTAATTCACCATCATTTTTTATTCTCACCATCCTCGGGGAGGATCTCATGTTTGGTAGATAGTCTGGCATAAGCAGCTATTTGATGCATGGTTCTAGCATTTGTTCTTGAAATTTTCGTAGGTAGTATTTAGCTATGTTACATGGATCCTTTGTTTGCTTTGACGTATCAATATTGAGTGGTTATGAAATAGGTATGAGTACTTTGTACGGATTCTCCAAAATGTACTAAAAATTAACCAAATAAAATAAAATAAATGAATTAAAAGCAACTGTACTGCACCCTTATCAGAAACATATTCTTAGCTGGATTGATGCGATTTTGACTGTCCTGATGGAAGGTAGGATAATGAGGATGGGTCAAAAGGAAAGAATGGCAAGCTTTTGGGAAAAGAGGTACACATTACACCTTAGGCAATCCCACATCAAAAGGGAGAAAAAGGCGAAGTACTACATAAGATGGATCACAAGTTCACATGGTACGCGTGCTTTTGGGCTTGATGACCGCAAAGTTCATGGGACAAGTCCGTGATGCCTGTTGGGCCACAGTGGACAGTACACTTGGATTGTGACAAAATAAGTATTAGAGTCAGATTCCCATAGTATGATGGTGGGCGAACCTCGGTGAGAAAACTTAGTCCCTAAAAGGAGGTGTATGTGACGCCCTTGACAGAGGGCGGACTGATGAGAGCATGTTAAGAAGAAAGGGTAGACATCTAGTATGACGAGCTTATGAAGTAGAGTTACACATGACACCTTAGGCAAATCCACATCTGAAAGAGAGAGAAAATGCTATATAATATAGAGCACAAGTTCACATGGTGCCCATGCTTTTGGACTCGATGATGACGTAGCCCAAGGCACAAACTTGTGAGGTCTGTTGGGCCAAGGCAGACAATACGTGCCATGGACTTGGGCTGTGACAGCGGCATATACTGCGTAGAGTGCACAATTACAGCTAAATGTAAAACCTCATGATTGATATAGTATATAACATTGAGGTTGAAACCATAAACTGTTGGTGGTGATTTCAAAGTCCATGTTTTCATTCAACTCCCTTCGTTATTTGTGAATGCTTTCCAGTCCTGGGATTGCGAAATCATCTTACTATTTCTTGATATATGGTTTTTTCTTGCATACGGATGATTGACTGTGTCAATCTAATAAACTGGTCAGTGGTCATGGAAAAGGTTGACCTTAAATATTAAGTTCTCATGATGGGCTTCTCACAAGTCACAACAGAAGTTGGATGGCATGGTAATTCTCATCTTTGGCCTTGCCTTTAAGCATCATAGTCTTATTATCTAATAATCCCATTATATCATACATGCAAATTAATAGAAATATGAGAAGCTTTTAGCGTAGAGAAGGGTTACATGCAATCCAAAGTCAATAACAATGTCTTGAGCATGTCAAAAATTAGCTGCTCTAAAACTGTGATAGCCTATCAGCTTGCAACAGGAAATGATGAAGTGAGATATGCTTAGCTGAAGGTGACTGCTAATATTGCTTTTAGGCTTTGAGGATAGCTTTTCTTTTTCATACTATGATATTCCAGTTTGATACAGATGGTGCAGCTCTTCAGTAGTTAAAGGCTCAGTTGAACATTCCTTTTTGTACATAGATGCTAATAATACATGACATTGTCAGAACAGACATATTGTCGGAACAGCCATGATTTCTTTTGAAGTTGAATCAGAACAGGCATAATTTACGAGTCATTAATAGGAAACCTCGTCTGCCTCATAATTAGGATCAGGAGAAGGTGTGAAATATTGTAAACCAACAGAATCGGATATAGTAAATTGATGAGCTTTTCCTTGTATTGCTTCAGAAACATTAATTGAAGATACTTATCTAAAGTAGGCAACTTAGTCTATTTAACTTATTAAAGCATGTCATCTTGCTGTTTGTACTTTTTCACTTGAGAGAAATGAAGAGCATATACAATATTCAACTTGTAACCCAGATTTTCTTGATAAACCTAGTTTTCAAGAATAAGCTTTAAAGTATTGACAATGTATTGCTTTGTTCCTTCGTCTCCGTCTCTTAGTCCCCTTGCCTTCCTCTCTCCAATTCCTAGACAGAACTCTGGAAAGCTGAAAATTTCGCAGTTGTTATCCAATATATAAACAGGTTGCACCGCTTGAGATCCACCAAGAAAACCTACTTGATGTGGAAGAGCAGCTTCAATACCTTATTCATGTTGTGGAAGGAGCTACTATTGACCACTCCCTTCCTTTGCTGAAGGGTTCATTTTCTCGTTGGTTGTGGCAAAGCTTAGGTATCCAGGTAGGTTGATGCATCTTTTTTTTTTCTTTGAGGGATAGTTATAGGCACATCGAGAGATGTTGCAATTGAAGGGGAGCCTTGGTGTAACTGGTAAATTTTCTGCCATGTGACCAGGAGGTCATAGGTTTAAGCTGTGGAAACAACCTCTTGCAGAAATGCAAGGCAGGGCTGCGTACAATTGACCCTTGTGATCCAGCCCTTCCATGGACCCCGCACATGGCAGGAGATTAGTCCACTGGACTGCCCCTTATATCTCTCCAAATTTACTACTTCTGAATTATGTTCACTTCATTTCTAGCCCAATTCAATCTTCCCTAGTGTGAGATTTGGCTTGGAGATGGCTGTCCTCAATGCTATTGCAGCTAGAGAAGGTTCAAGCCTGTTGAATGTACTCTGCGGACAAACAGAAGAATCAACTGGGAGTTCTTTAGATGTCAAAGTTTGTGCACTGCTTGAGTCTAATGGTGGTCCCAATGAAATGGCTCTTGTTGCAACAACAGTTGTCAAAGAAGGATTTACTGCTATAAAGCTAAAGGTGGGAGTATCATTTACAAAATGTGAAACTTGGTAGTAATTTTTTAACTTCCAGTGGAAGCTTTGGTGATTCCCATTTATAAAAAAGTTTGACTACTTTTTTTCCACACAGGTGGCACGTCAAGCAGATCCCACTGTGGACATTGCAATTATAAAAGAGGTAAGAAAGAAAGTTGGTTGGGAGATTGAGCTGCGTGCTGATGCAAATCGACGTTGGAACTATGATGAAGCTGTTAAATTTGGCCTTTCTGTAAAAGATAGTGGCCTGCAGTATATTGAGGTAACTCACCAAAACACTTGTTAGATGTTTGTAAGGTAGTTATAATATCCAGCAGTTAGGGAACAAAATGCCCTCTTTAGGGCCACAACCACTGAGAACACTTCCAAGATGGAGGGAATAAGTGAAATTTGAGAAAAGAAGAAAAAGATTCTTTGTATTTCAGTATGTTCTTAGGTGCAATTACAATCTTCCTACAATCAAACTAGTAATTAAATAGGACTACACTTCCCCTCAAGTTGGTGCATAGATGTCGCACATGCCCAACTGCAAACTAGTGTATGAAAAGTTTATTTGTTGAGACCTTTGGTAAACACATCAGCTAACTGTTTTTCTGATGACACATGAAACTAACTCAAGATATCACTTGAAATCTTTTCTTTAATGAAGTGTCGATCAATTTCGATATGTTTTGTTTGATCATTCTGAACAGGATTATGAGCTATACTGATGGCAATCTTGTTGTCACAGTACAAAAAAAAAATTCCCTTTTCTAGACAGTCTCAATTCCTCTAGCAAATTTTGTAGCTAAAGAAGTTCACAAATACCTTGGGCCATAACTCCATATTCTGCTTTCGCACTTGATCTAGCAACTACACTTTGCTTCTTGTTTCTCCAAGTAGCTATGTTTCCTCCTTCAAGTGTACAATAACCAGATGTAGATCTTCTATCATCTAGAGATCCATCTCGATGCCGTCTGTAAAGGCTTCTATTTGGAGGTTATCATGTTTGGAGAAAAACAAACATTTTTCCTGGAGCAGACTTCAGATATTGCAAAATGTGGACGACACCTTACATATGAGGATCTAGGGGATCGTGCATTTACTGAATCACCAAGCTGACTAAATAGGCTATGACTGGTCTAGCATGGGAGAGAAAAAAGTGTCTACCAACTTGTGACATTTCTCCTTATCAATTGACTTCCAACCCTTGTTTCTAAATTGTGATTGCTTTCGATGGGCAATTATGTTGGTTTGTAGCTGTGAGAAATATACGAGAATTTTTTTTGTTGAATTGTGTATCTACATTATTACACTGAGCCCTATTTATAGACAATATATGACATTCCTTCTCCAAGTAGGATAATATATACAAATCATATTCCTATTCCTAGTCTAACACTCTCCGTCAAGCTGGTGCATACAAATCATATGTAATGGGCTTGCACAGATTTAGTGAGGGACTTGGTGAAAATATCTGCAAGCTGATCGTTCAATTTCACAAATTTTGTCACAATATCTCCGGAGAGTATTTGTTCTTTGACAAAGTGATAGTCAATCTCAATGTGCTTAGTCCTCTCATGAAATATCGGATTTGATGCGATATAAAGAGCCGCTTGGTTATCACACACAAGTTCCATTTGACTAATTTCTGCAAATTTTAGCTCTCTAAGCAACTGTTTAATCCAAACTAGCTCAAAGGTTGCTACAACCATTGCTCGATATTCTACTTCTGCACTAGATCGAGCAACCACACTTTGTTTCTTACTTTTCCAGGATACCAAATTACTTCCTACTAAAACACAATATCCAGATGCAGAATGTCTAATCATAATGTGATCCTGCTCAATCAACATATGAACATATCCAACAATCGGCTCATGACCTCGATCCTTAAAGAATAGTCAGTCACCCGTAGTTGACTTTATATATCACAAAATGCAAACAACTGCATTCCAATGACTATTACAGGAAGAATCCATAAATTGACTTACAACACTCACAGGAAAAGAAATGTCAGGTATGGTCACTGTGAGATAATTCAACTTACCAACTAGACGACTATATCTTCCAGGATCACTGCGTGACTCCTTCTATTCTGACATGAGTATAGCATTCAGATCCATAGGAGTGTCAATGGGTCTAAATCCCACCATTTATGTTTCCTCAAGAATGTCTAAGGCATACTTGCGTTGGAAAATAACAATACCTGATTTGGTCTAAGCAATCCTAATACCTAGAAAGTACTTTAGTCTGGAAATGCTGAAAGAGATGTTGTTTTAAATTATTGATACCATCTTGATCATTGCCAGTTACAGCGATACCTTCAACACAAACCACCAAATAAATATACAGATTTAGAGCAAAATGTTGATAAAACACAGTGTAATCAACTTCACTACGAGTCATGTCAAATTCTTGAATTACTATGCCAAACTTTCTGAACCAAGCCCGAGGATACTATTTTCGACCATAAATTGACCAGCGCAATCGACCCACTAGGCTACTAGACCTCTCCCCCCGCAGCAAAACCAGGTGGTTGCTCCATATAAACTTACTCCTCAAAGTCACCATGGAGAAAAGTAATCCTAATGTCCAGTTGATAAATAAGAGGCCAATGTCGGACAACAAGCATGGATAGAAAAAGACGGACAAATGCGATTTTAGCCACGTGAGAGAAAGTAGCACTGTATTCAATCCCAAATATCGAGTATACCCTTTGGCAACTAGGGGAGCCTTAAGTTGATCAATTTGGCCGTCCGAACCTACTTTGAATGCCTAAACCTAACGATAACCAATGTTAGATTTACTTGAGGAAGAGGAACAAGCTCAAGTGTATCAAATCCAAATAGAGGAGGAAGAAAACAATGAAAAAAGCATATTTATTAATAAGAAACGCAATGCAAAGTCTACAAGAAAGGAATACTAACAAATATCAAAATAGTGTGATAATTGAAAACACAATAAGTGACAAGAACTACAAGGGTACGACTACTATCCATTTACCCTAATACGCGACCTCCACTCCTTCCTATCTAGAGTCATGTCCTCGGTAATATGAAGTTGCGCCATGTCGTATCTAATCACCTCTCCCCAGTACTTCTTCGGCCTACCTCTACCCTTCCGCGTACTCTCTGTGACCAACCAGCTTCTTGTCATGTGGTGAAGTGACAAGTTCCTAAGTCTCATTTTCTTTCAAAGCTTCATTTCTCTACTCATAACATGCTTCTATTTAGGATCGACAATAGCTTCCCTCTAATTCTAGGAATAGACACAAAAGTATTAGGTAAAGCAAATGCTCTATAGGAGGGGGACAAGAAATTGTAGGAGACAAATTAGATAAAGGATGTTTGGTGCAAGATCTGGCTCCTTTCTTGTGAGCAAGAGGCAAATCTAACTCATTAGGAAATGTAGATAACTCACCAGTAGAAGAGGATTCCGCTTCAGGATATTGCATGATGTCTTCTTTCTGCTCTATTTCTCCTTGAGTACATAAATGCCCAATAGTCTGCTCCTAAATTCTTTCTCCAACTTTTTCCTTTATGATAATGGTATCAAGTGTTTCAATATTGAAACTAGGGAGGATCATCTCTTCCTCCTTATATTTATCTCCCTCTAAAGAGGTGCTCGTGCAATATTGAAATAGGGCTCTAATCTGAAAGGTAATATCCATGTTTCCAAAGGATCTCCTAGAGGAAGGACGATTGCATATGTACCCTTAATGTGTTGGAGAATACCCATTAAATACACATTTAAGAGCTCTAGGATCGAGTTTTTTAGAGTTACCTACTAGTGTAAAAAAAAACAGACAGACTTAAACACCTTCGAAGAAACAATATATATTTATCCTCAACCTTTAAAGCCTCTAGAGGACTCTGAAAGTTGAGGGTTTTAAGTTGTATTATATTAAAAAGATAGACAACAACTAGAATGACATCCCCAGTAAGTTTTTGGTAAATTCATGGTAAACATAAGAGATTTTGTCACTTGTAATAAAATGCATTTTTTCCGGCAACCTCAATTTATGCACAAGTGTAAGGGCTACATTGATGGATTATCCCATTGAACTCTAGATAAACACCAAAACTTTTATCCATGTATTCTGTGTCATTTTCTGTATGTAAGATTTTTATCTTTAGTCTCAAATTGAGTACAAATCATCTTATGAAATGACTAAAAGCAAGAGAAAACTACATTTTTTGGCCTTGAATAAATATACTGAAGTCATTCTAGTGCAACAAGCAATAAAAGTAACAAACCATAGACTTTCAGACAAAAACAGTTTGAGTAGA
Organism: Solanum dulcamara; assembly: GCF_947179165.1. Classification (NCBI taxonomy): domain Eukaryota; kingdom Viridiplantae; phylum Streptophyta; class Magnoliopsida; order Solanales; family Solanaceae; genus Solanum; species Solanum dulcamara. Next base: position 57,723,180 of record NC_077246.1, read on the forward strand.
ATCCACACATTAGAATGAATAAAAAATCATAAAAGGAGTTGTACTTTTATTATCAGCCAAAGGGTTAGAGTTTCTAGTATGTTTGTCATATTTACAAGCATCATAAAACAAAGATTCAAACACAGTTTTGGAAAATAAACTATGACATAAATTCTTTAAAACAAAAAATAATGTTCCTAGAGACAGATGTCAAAGAGCCAGTGGCTATTCTGACATAATTCCCATTGAGACATGGAAAGTAGTTTTGGAAGTTTAGGAGAACCTGTCATGTTTCTTTTCGAGGCAGTATCAATAATTCAGAATCAAGGTGAGTAGAATAAGCAGTACCTGATTGCACATAATTGGAAGTGGCAACCGCAGTGGAGTCAAGTTTGATCAGGAGTTGGCAGAGATGTTGAGTTTCATCTGAATAAGGATTATCCAAAGGAAGTCTCCCGTAGGTGTCTCCACATTTTCTGCCATATTAGATTGAACCCTTGATGGGCCTACTCGTTTTTCCTCACGATCTCTAGTTGGTCTAGCATGTAGCTTCCAACATGTCTCTTTATATGTCTTGTCTTTCCGCAATAATCATTTGCAAGTGAAATTTATCAGAAGTGAATTGTCTTTGGTTGTTCACGTGAGAAAGTTAACCCAGACTTCTTGGTTGGAGCTTGATAAAGAATGATTCCTTGTTGGCTCTCTTCCTGTTGAATATACGAGTATGGATCCTCAAGAAAAACAAAAGAAGTTTTACTGAGAACTTGACCTGTTATGGTCTTACTTCTGGTTCAAACCGGCAAAAAAGTTATAGACTCACTCGTTCTCAACCAAAATTCTTGGAATAAGACTGCATCCTAAGTACACTATGCTTGAAAATGCTGATAGTAGTCTATATCCTGCCATAACCCACTCAATTTAAATTAATAATTAGTGATGGTCAACACACCTTGCTCGGTGTCCAATTAAGGTGTGTCCAATTTTCAAAGATCTGCGCATCATTTCCCTTGCCAGAGTAAATGCGTCCAGTTGAATTCTAGATTTTATAAGCAATGTCAAGCAATAGGTACTGTTTGAAAATTTCGGGTGCACAGTATTTGAAGGCCATGTCATAGCAATTGAATTTTCAGATTCCTATTGACCATAGACATTATTCTAGCAGGTTGTTTCTTTTCTCCAGTAATCTAACCAAGCATTTTCCTAGACTTAATAAACAAGCAAGCAAGGTACGTACCAGCCTGATCCACTTTCAAAATACTGATTTTTGAAAGAGTTATTATCTACTGCCTTGTGTCCCCCATAGTTTAAACAGGACCCCATATAAAAAGAGTTTCTTAAAACTTAGAAAAGATATTATCGTCAAACATATTCCTTTGAGAAATATTTTGATTTAAAGAAAATAAAAGCTGGAAAATTTTGCCATAAAAGGGATGCTTTGTTAGAACCTAGCTCCGGTGATTGGAAAAAGTTGTAATTGGACTGGGTGCAGTCGGAATTGACAGGTGAGTCCCAAGCAAAAGAATTTAGAAAATCTTTGCCGGAAATGGCCTCATGCCCGACGCTTGACAGTGCGTTGCCAAAGTCGGACCTTCTGGTGGCGTGTGACGATACGTCTGGCATTGTTTCTGGGAGTGGCTAGGGCCTGTGGTGGTATGAGTTTTTTTTTACAACTCTGACAGTAGCAGAGATTAGTTACAAGTAGCTTCAAGAAGGGGAAAAACTCAACCTTCTTTTTAAAAAAAAGGAACCTTAGTGTTTCGAGGAAGAAAGACTCATAGACTCACCTTAAAAGGGATCAATGACTCTGATACCATGTAGAATTTGAGTGAGAAGAGAAGGCTTCTTTGTATTTCAGTTTATCCTTGCATCTCATGAGTATGGGTATTTATACAAAGAGTTCTACGACTATTCTGGGAAAGAAAAATATAAGAGAGTAGTTTGGTTTCATCTAATTAGGATACAAAGTTCCTACAATCAAGCCAGTAATTAAACTAAGATTCATCTGTTACTATTAAACTTGTCAGCAGATTTAAACTCATTTTGTCATCTATTTCTTCAGAAGCCATTGATCTTTCCTCTTTTCCCTCTTTCCTTCCTTTGATGTTGTAGAATCAACTAATATTCGTGCTGAAGCTCAACTTATCTTGGTGTTTACATCAAAATATGCAGCTTTACTGGCATATCAGAATACTTATATTCTATGAACTATATGTTTCTACACCACACAAATAGAGCAATACGGTCATAACAAAGAGTTACTAAGCTATGTTACTGAAGAGGTATAAAAGAGATTTTGGTTTTGAATAAAATAAAAGTTAAGATAGTTGCAAAAAGCAATAATAAGACGTGACTTGTGAAGAAATCCATTAAAGAAATAACATCCTGAGGCGTTAAATTACCGTAACTAAGAGGCAGCATTATAATCTTTAAGTTGTAAAGGTTCAATCTACTGGATACCTAATTTCAGGGATTGATAGTTTAGAAAAGGGTAAATTGCTTGTGCCCTGTTCCTCGGCCATTGTTTTGATGTTCAGACAACTCAACATCATGTTTGCCTAAATGTTAGGCATTCATTTCTCTGTCATAATTTCTTAGTTCCTATAATATTTGGTACTTAGATTAAATTTTGGTTATTTCAGGAGCCTGTTAATGATGAAGATGATATAATCAAGTTCTGCGAGGAGACTGGCTTACCAGTAGCTCTGGATGAAACTATCAACAGCATAAGAAAAAATCACCTTAAAGTGCTTGCAAAGTACACTCACCCAATGATAGTTGCTTTTGTAAGTCTGCAGGGTATTATGGTCTATCATAACTTAGCATGTGGCATGTTTTTAATTGTTGCACATTGGTATTATATTTGGAAATTGTCCCTATTAGATACTTATTTAAAAAAGGAATTCTTCCTATTAGATTTGTATATATATGAGTCAATGTTGTAATGATCTGCATAAAAATTTCAATCTTATTGGTCCAAAGTAATTAATGAAATGACTCATCCAGTCTCTCGAAACCCAAATCATGTCAGGTTATCAAACCAAGCGTCATTGGCGGTTTCGAAAATGCAGCATTGCTTGCGCGATGGGCTCACCAGCAGGGGAAAATGGCTGTTATCAGTGCCACATATGAAAGTTCTTTGGGCTTGTCAGCTCTAATTCTGTTCTCACGGTATGTTGACCTGATGAAGTTAGATACAGGTAGAATGCTTAACAAGGAAGAGAACTCTTGCATAGCCCATGGTCTTGGAACTTATCAATGGCTTAGGGAAGATGTTAGCAGAAGGCCTTTAATGATTGGCTATAATCCTTGCAATGGTGTCGTGGAGGCATCTGTTACTGATGCTGCTCAACTCCTGCAGCATTTTCAATTCAACCCAGATGCAGTTGTTCCTGATTGTTCTTCCAGAGAACTTCATGCATATGAATTTGTGGCAGATCTTGAAGGTGCCTCCGTCTGTCTTAACGTGCAAGAAATTGGAAAGAAAGATGATGTAAGTAGTCAAATTATGTATTCTGGTAATGCTTAATAGCTAGTTGAAGAAGTTTCCTGCAATCTAATTATGCTGAATCTGGCTGGACAAAAAATAGGGAAAAATGATTGAAAATGGGTACCAAATGTTATCTTATTTTTGCTGCTTGATTGCTTTCACTATAAGTCCATTTCTAGCAATTGTGATTGTAAAATATTGTTATTTAGCAGCACCCAAGGGTGTGGCTAGGGCTGCGTATCGTTTGGTTCGGTTCGGTTTTGAAGTTTTGTCTTATCGGTTATCGATTTGTAGACATGCTAAACCGTTATAGATTCATTAAGATATTGTCTGGTTATTGGTTATTGATCGTTATCGGTTCGGTTATCAGTTTAACCCTTTAGATTTAACACAAAATCATTGAAAATCACGTAGAAACAAGGTGACAAACCAAATGAATCATGCACATGAGTTGATAGATTGCATGTTGATCAAACGCAAACACTAGCACATGGTAGAGTAACCGAGAGTTTGACACAACTAGAAATAAAAGTATGGAACTAAACACTAAATCAAGGACTTTATATATCGAATGGTATAAATATAATTTATTAATTTATTGTCGGGTTATCGGTTAATTCGTTAAGAAAAAAACCTCAAATTGTTAAGAATCGATAACCTGACAATAAAAAAAATCAAAACCATTATCAAAACCACTAAATCGATAATCCATTATCGATAAATCAATAACTTTTTATTGGTTAGGTTTATCGGTTTCAGTTCGGTTTTAAACAGCATTAGGTGTGACCTATTGGTCAATGAAGTGGATTGAGAACATGAGGTCTCAGGTTCAAATTCCAGCAACAGCGAAAATACTAGGGGATTTCTTCCCATCCATCCTAACCTTGGTGGACAGAGTTACCTGTTACTTGTTGCTGGTGGGAGGTGGCAGGTATCTTGTGAAATAGTGGAGGTGTGCGCAAGCTAGCTCGGACAACACGGTTATCAATAAAGGAATATTGTTATTTAACATGGTGATAAGTTTTCTATTTCTCATTAACCTTGAAGTACCCAATGATATACTTTTATGCACAATCTGAGCTATGCAGAGCAGTGTAGTAGTATTTCTTCATGGCTTCCTCGGAACTGGAGGAGATTGGATCTCTATTATGAAAGCTATATCAGGCTCAGCTAGATGCATTGCAGTGGACCTACCTGGACATGGAAGATCAAAGTTGCTCGGCCAGGATTATGATTTGGAGGAACCAAGGTTGTCAATTATGGCCTTTGCAAAAATATTGCAGCAGTTGTTTGACAGTCTACAGTGTCGAAAAGTTGTTCTTGTTGGATATTCTATGGGAGCAAGGATTTCACTCTACATGGCTCTAAGATACAATTACAAGGTATACTGTACAAATATTTTCCACGATATGTTGCAGAAAATTTCTCAGTTAATATGATTGTTCAATATTCTTGACGGAAGGTTGCTGGAGCTGTTATAATATCTGGAAGTCCTGGATTGATGGATGAAGAGGAAAGAAAAGTACGTAGAGCCAAGGATGATTTTTTTGCCTACGCTCTTGCTTCTTCTGGCTTAGAGCCATTTTTAGATGCTTGGTATTCTGGAGATCTCTGGAATAGGTATTGATGAGATTCTCTCTATTGGAGTTTGCATCTACTCTTGCTTTGTGCTACATGAGATATTTGTGCCATATCAATTGCTAACATGTTAAATATGTTTGCATCCTGCAGTTTAAGAACTCATCCACATTTCAATAAAATACTTGCGAGCCGATTGCAGCATTGTGATCTGAAAAATCTTGGGAGAGTGTTAGCAGATCTGAGTGTTGGGAGACAACCGTAAGTTGATGAGAAATCCTTTGCTGTTTTCAATTTGTGGTTTAAATTCTCTTATTTTTCCTTTCTAATTTTCGGGAAAGAGCTTAAAAAGGAAAACAGAAAGTTCAAGAAGGAAAACCTATTAGACTAAATAGAAAGGAAAAAAGGACAGCCTTTTAGGAAGAAAATTTCATTCAGACATTCACTAGTGTCTAAGTGAGTCAGTTCCATATTTCATCCATGACGTCACTTCAGAATTCTCATATTTGGTTTCAGAAGAGCTAATGGATGAATTGCTGAACATTAGTACCGTTAGAAATAGCATGCTTATATGGGTCTTAGTTAATGGTCAAAAGCTTCTCCAGTAAGGAAAAGTGCAAAGTTTGTACTTAGAGAGAAAATAATTCCTGACTGAGAAGTGATTAATTTCTGCTAGAATTGTCATAAAGATAGGAAATGCATAGAATCCATTGATAGAGCAGTCCCTTTAAAATGATTTTTTTCTTCATGTAAGTTCTAATCAATTGATTGAAATGTTCATATTTCTCCAAGTAACCTTTAGAGACATGCTTCTCATCTTTGGATTTTGAATTTTCCAAGGCGTTATGATCTTTTGCTATAGTAAGTAACTCTCTAGTTAGACGGCATGGTATGATGTGATCCTTTAGCTAGTCAATATGTGTATCTCAGTATCTTGAGTATATCTTCAACTGATACCCTCATATTCCCAAACACATTGATGCATCTTCTATTTTTTTCCTTTTTCCAAGTCCCCACGTTCTAATTGTCCTCTGCATGTATAACAGGCCATTATGGGAGGATCTAAAGAGCTGCAGAGTACCTCTTCAGTTCATTGTTGGAGAGAAAGATGTTAAATTTAAGAACATTGCTCAAAAGATGAGTGAAACAATGAACCAGAGCACAGAGACTACGAACGTTCCAGAAATAGTTGAAATTCCATATTCTGGTCATGCTGCACATATAGAGAATCCTCTCACTGTGATCAGTGCAATAAGTCAGTTTATCGGAGAAGTTGAGTTCAAATCATAATGAAGTTCATTTTCAACATGTATCACTCACTTGAAAGAACAAACAACATTGGATGGAAGAAACATTTTCATGGTTACTATGGCTTCAATTGGAGTCTGGTTTTTTCTCGTCATATTTGTCCACAACTAGCATCGTTTTTTTCTGAGCGAGCAATGCCAATAATATAAACTTCCCTTCCTGGAAGATAGAATTGGAGCCTACTGCTGTATGGAAAGAGAGTCATTCTTTTCTTATTTGTGTTTTTTCAGTTGTGAAGCAGAGTACTTCAAGACATTTGCACAAGTTATTAAGACAACTCCACGGCCAGCACGCCAAAATGTGCAGAATGATTGACAATCTTTATCAAAATTACATGATGGTGGCTCTTAGGTTGAACTTTTTACTTCTGCTATTCCACCCATCTAATCAAACCCTGCAAATTATTACACAAAATATCAAATTAATTTATCACTATACCTTTTTAAATACATCAGGCTGAAAGAATTCTTTTTTTCCCCTTCCTGTGTCAAGCTTCCAAAACAAATAATCTAACAAAAAAAAAGGGTAAAGTTAGAGCACATACAAGGAAATGTTATTTCGATACGACAAAGGAATTCATCAAATAGGTCAGTCTTTTAGACCTATGTCCCAACTATGTGAATGAGTTTGTAGTATAAAGACGAAAACCCTTTGTTTTGATTATGAAGTAGGTGATAAATTTTAATAAAATTTATATATATGAAAATTACATGAAGAGTATTTCAAATCAACATAGCTAATGATTTAATATATTTTTTTTTAAAAAAAACAAACTATTTGAGTCCCCAAACAGTAACATGAAACTATGGGAGTATTAGTTATCTTCTATTAGCATATCTCAAGACAGAGATGACTTGATTCCAAGGCTAAAAAGACGATGAGAGACACCCTAAACTATAGCATGTCATAAAAGAGACGCATTAGACGAGGAATGCAAGAAGGATCATGCAGTTTCATGCATATGATTTATATTGTTTGAGAGAAGTAAGAACAAACCAGTTGCAACAAGCCAGAAAGTGATTAAGTGTCTGTTTGGCTTAACTTATTTAAAACAGTTTATAAGTTGCTTATAATGATTTCTAATGTTTGAGAGAAGTAAGAACAAACCAGTTGCAACAAGCCAGAAAGTGACTAAGTACATGTTTGACTTAACTTATCTAAAACAGTTTATAAGTTCTTTCAGTTTATAAGCTATTTTAGATAAGCTAAGCCAAACAGACAGTTATTTTTTGGCTTGTTGCAAGTGGTTTATAAGTTGTTTTAGATAAGTTAAATCAAACAGATCCAATTATTTTTTTTTGGTTTATTTTAAGCACAAAATAATTTAAGATTGTCCAACCAAACATTTAAAAAAACTGAAAACAAACTTATAAATTGTCTTGAGCAACTTATAAGCCCATCTGAATAGACTCTAAGAAGAGCAATTTCCTTGAAGCCTTTTCCATGATGATTTGTTGTATAAACTTATATTTTGTTATGAATTATGGAGGCGATTGTAATAGCATATATATATATATATATATATATATATATCACAAAACAAAAAAGACCAGTTCAAGCGCTAATTAAATATTTTATATTGGCTAATAATTATTATAAATTTTCTACCAAAATCCTCCATTCAATTTTTTCTTCTATTTCAGGTCACTTTAACCATCTCAAATTCAAAATAAATTATGTCAAATATCTTAAATTGATTGTCTTAATTAATGTCTCTAACGAATCTGTTCATGTTGTCGTGTGTTTATCTTTTTCCAAAACCTTTAAATCTGAATATATTTAATAATAATTGAAATCTATTGGAAATTAGTTCACTTACAGTCTATATTATATGGTGCTTTTAACATTCATTTCCAATACTGATCGTGAAAAACCATGAGCAGGATGATGTTGAGGTCCGAAATTCGAGCACACCTTTTAAAGAAATTACTCTTTCCTAGAAAGTAAGAGGTGTTTTACTAAATTATTCTAAATTGAATAGCACCTATTTAATATGATTTTTTGGTTATGTAGAAAAAATCACTCATTTAAATAAGATAAATTTGAAAAATAACACTCCCCCTCCCTATTTAATGTGATATTTTTTTTTTAGTCTGTCCCAAAAAGAATGTCACCTTACTAATTTAAAAATAATTTAACTCTAAAATTTTCATTTTACCCTTAATAAAATAATTTACAACCACACAAATATCTAAGGTCGTCTTCTGCCCCTAACTGGGGCTTTCTTTGTGGGCTTGAGTTCATTGCCCCCGCCACTAAGCCACGCATGCGAGCCATTCTGCGAAAGAATGAAACAAGTAAGATTCTAGAAGCCAATAGGATAACCAAACGCATGACAATGAACCAAAATAGAGAATGTTCCTAAAGATATCTTGTAGCCTCTCGAAGATAGGATACAAACTTCTCTGCATCGATCCACAAGACTTTACTAGCTATTAGCTCTATACTAGGAACATCGGTGAACCTGGGCTCTGATACCAACTTGTCATGACCCGAACTCTCGAGTCATGATGGCACCTACCACAATCCACATCCCTAAACGGCAAGTAACAAGCATATTGGGAAGAAACAACAAATAATCAAAGATGCCACAATAATTAGAGAAAAGACAACAAAAGAAGGGGAAAATGACATAGATGTATACAACATCACACGATCCAATTCCAAAACCTGGTAGTCACATGTACAAAGCTATTATAAAAGAGTAAAAGTCCCAAAAGTGGATCAAAAATAAATACAGACTTGTCTCAAAAGTAAAAAAAACTACTCAAAACTAAAACACAATGAGACAGGCTGATACAGGACGTCATAAGTCCACCCTCAGTCGCCGAATAACCTACAGCTGGCTCGATATCAACGCTAGTGACTGGTGCTCGGACTTGCATCACGAAAATAGACTCAGAGTGTAGTATGAGTACTAAAACAGATACCCAGTAAGCATCATAGGTTGACTGATCTTGGGAAGTAAAGAAAATACTGAATAGCGAGAAATAACACCATACAAAGGTCAAATGAGCAGAATGGTACCTACAGTCTAATTGAGAAGTACACAGTCTAGAAATGAATAGAAATGAAAGATAAGTAACTAGCTATAACCTAACTAGAGCCCCATAAGCTTAGAAGGTACACTCGTGTGCAATTTAAGTAAAAAAAAATAATCAAATGGGTCTCCATAAGCCTGATGAGTACACAGAAAAGTTACAACTATTTATGAATGAGAATCAATGAATCCAGAATAAGGGAGTGTATAAGCTGGACCTCGAACCACGACTGGCACACCCAAAGAAACCAATAGAACCATGCTGCCAATTGATGGCATGCTTCAAACAAAAAGGCCAAGATATGCATGATCGAATCCCCAAAAACCCGAAATATAAGGTTAAGGCATAAATTCTAATATCTAAACATGACCTCACAAGCCACCACAATTCAGACTAATTAACGTGAATCTACATTTACAAGCTCAATCTAAAGTCTGAAAAGTCGTGGCCTACCTCAAAGCAGATTACACATATTCTAAAACCTCTATCCTAAAGCATTACCCTTTCGAACGGCCTCTCATCGATGTCACGCTATTAAAAATATGATCACAATGTCAATACGGATGTTTAGACACCAAAATTGCAGCAATTGAAGACAGGCCAAAAATCAAGTCAAAATGAAATTGTGGGACCAGCATCAAGAATACCAAAATTGATTCTTTCAATGAGTCCTAAAGATCTTACTAAACTTGTCCCCTAGAAATGGGCACAATTCAAGCTCAGAATCAAGCTAAAATGGGCCATGCACGAATTAATCACAAAAGACACCATTAAAGAGCTTAAGTAGTCCTTCAAGACAGAAATTACCTTAAAAACACACTCCCCGCACTATTACAATGAACCCAATGCGTAGCCATGCCAATTGCCAAACTAACGCAACCAAAATCACTCACTTCAAAGATCTCTAGCTCAAGAAATCACCTTTGCAATATTTGAAATAAGGCTGAAATCGTGTCTGATCTTTATTTAAAAGACCAGATAATTGACTTCCGCGAATGCGGTGGTCAATAGGGTCAGGTCAACCTTGACCCTTCTTTGCGAATGCAGGGTAGCCTTCCACAAATGTGAAGGGTTGAGCTCTTATATCTCCGCAAATGAAGAGCTGAGCCTGCGAACGCGATGACCAAAACTCTTAGTCTCCGCGATCGCGGCTCGAAGATTGCGAACACGAAGGGTAAATTGAGGTGCACCAGATACTGTTGCATCAACTAGATCACAAAGTTAGAAAATTCTCCAATAGAGTGCTCGAAATTCATTCGAAATCCTGCGAGCGCAAACGAGCTATGCTACTCCACCAAATTCAATATTTTGGACTCAATGACAATGTGGAAACCTCCAACGGAGGTCTTCTCGATAAAAAGTGGGTCTCACATCCAAACTTTATTTTAGCCATAAGCCGCAAGCTTGCTCAAAATGAGTCTAGAAGCTTCAGGACCTGAACAAAAGGTCCTTCTAGACCAACTCGACGTTTCGGAGCTAATGGGGCTGTCAAAATTGCATTTTGAGGTTGTTTACCTGAAGCGTTGACAAAAGTCAACCATTTCAACTTTAGAAGTTCCAAAACACATTAACTTTCACAAAAACCAAACAAACGACCAGACGATCGAATTGTCAATCCCAATAAGTCATAAATGACTTGGATCGCTATAGGAAAATTCTAAACGCCGAAAATAACACAAATACGAGCATGTTAGTATGTACTTTGGAGGTTCCCACGTTAATATAAAATATGATAATATAATATAATTATTAACTATTTAACATTTATATTTTTATGATTTAGTGTAAGGATAAAATGACAATCCAACTTTCCAAAAATATTTTTTTGTTGTTGATTGTTATCAATTATTTTATAAGTTTTTTTAACGGAACATGTTCATTATAAAATGATATATGATACAAACATATTGATATTTTTAATAATTTTTAAAACTTACGGGTACAGAATAATATTTTTTAAAACAGTCAAGTATTCTTGGAAAAAATTGTGACTAAACACATAATAAAATATCACTAAAACTTTACCCAAAAATAATTTACCAAGAATATTTGAGAATTTAGAGGCAAACGCCAGCTTTATAGATGTGATGATACGTAATAAAAAGACAAGGAACTACAATCAAGAGGATGTGGTGGGTTGAAATGTGTTTCCTCCATCTATTAATAAAACATCTCAAGTGTTCAAACTTTTAAAATGAAGAAACCCCTGATACTGAGTGGTTTCTTTTTAAATGGATCCTACAAGACATAAATTTATATTAATCAATACATACAAAATAGTTATAAAAAAAAAAGACTCCAAAATACTAATTTATATCACCAGACCATATACCTGTGCTAACGAAAAATAACAAAGAATTCGGTAAAATAATTGAGGTGTGCATAAGTGGCCAGTGGCCACTGAACGGCAATAACGTGCTATTCTGGAAAAAAAAAACGTTAACCAGATTAGTCCTATTTATCGTACAACTTTAATACACAATTTCCTTCTATAGATAATAAATGCAAAATTGCAGTTTGGATGTGGAAAAAAGAGATGAGTAGCACTATGAATACGCATCAAATTTGGCCAAAAACCACTATTGATTGATGTTGCTTCTGACCTGTACTTACTGCATGCCATTGTCAAGCCTGTAATAAGGATTAGTGATAGTGTCACTATATCTTGTCTTGCTATGTATAGATGTTCCTTATCTTCTACTAAGTTTCAAAAACAACAACAAAATATCCAATGACATTCCACAAGTAGAATTTGGAGAGATTAAAGTATACACAAACTCTATCACTACCTCGTGTAAGTAGAGCGTTTTGATTATGGGGGACCCATGGTTCAAGTACAATAAATTAACGTAAGTATGAAAAGGTAAAAAAAGATAGTGAAGAAAACATAGCAACTAATACGAAAACAGTAACAATAACAAAATAGTGCAATAATCGAAATACGATAAACAACAGATGATGATAGAAATCAAAAGCAAGATACTACAACAATAAAGCTAATACAATGTCAAACACCACCAAGCCTAATATCGTTAGGGGGCAGGACAACATTTCACTACATGCTAACCTTCTATCCTAATTTGTGATCTCTATATCCTTCTATCTATGGTTATGCCTTCGGTGAACTGAAATTGTGCCATGCCTGATGCCTATTTATTCACCTCTTCCCAGTACTTTTTTGATCTACCTCTCTCTCCTCGTAGCCACTATATGCAACCTTTTGCACCTACTCACTAGAGCATCTATGCATCTCCTCTTCACATACTCAAGTCATCTCATCAATTGCTTTCCTCATCTTGTCCAGAACGGAGGCCACTCTCTCCTCATCTCGGATATCCTTATTCCTGATCTTATTGCTTCTAATAATCCCTTACATTCATCTAAGCATCCTCATTTTCGAAACTTGCACGGGCATTTTGAATATGAGAGTTGTGTACTGGCCAACACTCCATCTCATACGACAAAGTCAATCTAACTACCACTCTATAGACTTATATTTAAGTTTTGATAGTACCTTTTTGTCACACAAGACTTCGGAGACAAGCCTCCACTTTATACACATCACATTAAAACTATATGCGACATCATCGTCGATGTCCACACTTTGCTAGATTAAGGACCCAATATACTTGAAAATATCTCTCTTGAGGATAGCTCGTGTTTCAAGTTTCACTTCCATTCTTGTTTCATGCATTGCATCACTGAATTGCACTTCAAATATTATATTTTGGTCCTACTCAACTCGAACCCTTTAGGCTCCAAAATTTATTTCCACACCTTGAACCTAGCATTAACTCTGATGTATATCTCCTCAATGAATTGTATGTCATTTGTAAATATAATGCACCATATATGACACTTCATCTTGAATATACCGCATCAATTCATCAATTACCAAGACAAACAGAAATGGACTAAGTGTTGATCCGTAGTGCAACCCCATCTCCATTGAAAATTGCTTTGAGTTGTCTTCTCTCCCATTGTTCTAACTTCTAACCGTAGTCATGGATGCATCATATATGTCTTTCATCGCCTAGTGTAAATCACCGATATACCTCTAGCCTCTAGGCATCTCTAGAAGATTTTCCTTAAGACATTTTCGTATGCCTTTTCAAGGTCAATGAACAACATATGCAAGTCCCTCTTTCTTTTTCTATATTTCTCTATCATTATCCTCAAAAGATGAACGATTTCTATAGTAGAATGTCCCGATATGAATCTGAACTAGTTCTAGAAAATGGACACACTGCTTCTCATCCTCATCTTCACTACCCTCTCCCAAACTTTCACAATGTTGGTAGCAATATGATACCTTTGTAATTATTACAATTTTGACCATGACTCTTATTCTTATATAACAAAATCATCATACTCTATCTTCACTCTCCAAACATTTTTATTATCTTGAAAATGACATTAAACTACCTACTACTAAGTTCCACTACAACAAGAAAAAGGTGTATGAAATTTAAGGATGGCAACCCGCCCACTCCATTTAAGTTAGGGCGGGTTATTGACCCACTCATTATTAGTTTAATCCATTTCTATCCAATCCATTTCAACCCATTAAAATTTGATTGATATGTAGTCTAAATAATTGGCTCATGAAATTTTTTATCAAAATATATTTTTAATTTTTTATTTGATATATTATATATAGCCATAATAAAGAAAATAATAATTTTATTTGATACTAAAATATTTTTAAAAAACAAATAAAATAAATAAAACTTAATTGAATTGAATGAAGTATTGACTCATTTTATGACTCATCACCTGACCCATTTTGCCACAAACAAATTTAAATTCAGTTGGATTTTATCCTATTTGTTATTTTAATCCATTATCACATGTCTAAATTTAATACAACCTGCCTAATTACCACCCCCAATAAAATTACTTGCTTGGCAGAGGAAAAGCATCAACAGAGAGACAACAGCCTTCCAAGATAGGACCTCACCAACACAGCATCCCTACACCCATACATATTCCATCCCTGCAACACCTGCAGCAGATCCAATGCTTCCCAAAACTCTTGAACCTCCTTGCTCTTTTAATTGTTATGTGCAGGCACATAAGATACCCTCAAAGGAGCTACTCAATCCTTCCTTGGAGACAACAAGAAGATGCCTACAGGTTTGCAACAACCCCCACAACTATCACACTTGTTTGTCTCTTTGTTTGCTTGTTTGTGCAGGTAAACAAAGTCACAGTTAAAGGGACATAACAGCCACAATTGCAAGGGCCTCACCTACTACCACCAACTCTCCATGCATACATGTTGTATACCTTCAACACCTGCAGCAGCCTACTTTCATCCAAGTATTTTGGAACTCCTTGACTGTTTTCATTGATGAGAAGACAAGAAGATGGAGCACCAACAGACACAATGCTGAGTATACAACCTCCACCTGGAACTCTTGGCTTGCTTACTTGCTGATGTGCAGGCATATCAAACAGCAACAATGGACCCTTCCAAAGTGCAAGGCACCTTCAGACATACATTTAAGCCAGGGATTCACCCTTGGAAATCTTTCTTGGTTTAATTGTGGATGTGCAGGTACATCCCTGATCAGTCGACAACACTGGAACCCCAACCAGCTGGTCAAGTCAGGGCTGCACCACATACAAAATGCATGTTACACATACTCTGTCCCTCAGCTTCCTTAACTACAACCCCAAGAAAGCTGAATGCTATGGCTCCATTTATTTCCTATCATTTCACCCCCCTTAAGCTGCTATTGTTGTTGCTGCATAACTCCTTGTACCTACTTGGTACGATATGACTAAAAAGGGCAAAGATGAAAAGAATTTCCCCAACCCATGCGAGATAGAAGGTTCGTATACTTGTTCTTCTCAATGTAGCTATGCCTGAGTCATAGCATAATTGAATAGGACTAGTGTAGGTTACTTTCTTGTATTCTCATGGAAGGGGAGAGTCTCCCTCATTTATGCTTTCTTAGTCGATTTGTATTGGGAGGAGTCCTCTCATAGGTTTACTGCTTTCTAGTTATAGTTAGCCCTTTTTGTATCGGGGATGAGTTAGCCGACCTTAGTAGGTTAGCCGACTTATGTACCAACATAGGATCGGAGGTAAGGTTTTATGTCCCCCTCCTTGTATTTTTCTGTTTTATTTTTATGTTAAGGCTTGGGGGTGATGCTCAACCCCTGACTGTGCACGAGAAGTGGGAGCCTCGTGTAGGGTCTGTTCCAAAAAAAAAAAAAAATTACTTGCTGATGAGAAAAAAACACTCTTCAGTTTGGCATCGTTTTGAGGAAAAACTAAAGGATGAAAGAGTTTTTGTTACTCATGATCCTGAAAAGAAGAGCTATTGGATAAGACTTCCCTGAAGTATTATATTTTTATTGAAAAATGGTCAAAAGAATTTCTAAATTATGTGAAATTGAATTAAACTGTCTTTAATTATTAGTTTGATCTATAAATTTTTGTTGCCTTCACTTGTTTGAATCGAAAAATACTTCTACTATTATTTAATGGATCAAATTTATTTTTTTTATATTTAAAATATTTATCCTACTTCAATTTAAAAAAGATTAAAAAATACAAATAGTTTTCGTGACCAAAATAAATTAATGATAGGGTCATATATTATTAATTAAAAGGTCATTTGGTGTGAAGGATGACATCAAATAGCTCCGGGATTAAATTATAGTGCCACTCAATTTATCGTTTGGTTGGCAAGTCCAGGATAACTTATCCCGGGATTAATAATTAATACCGGGACAAGTTATCCCTCTTCTTGGGTGATATAGTAATTCCGGGATAGCTTATCCTAGGATAAGTAGGTAAATGAGAAAAATATCCCTTTAAACCCTTTTTATACATCACTTTTCATATTCATAAATGATATTTTTGTAAACATAATTTATTCTTAAAATTTATGTAATGCAGATTATTTTGAATGCAACAAACCAAACACTCAATAAGAAATAATTTCATCACAACTTATCTCATTATAACTAATCTCATCATAACTTATCCCGTCATAACTAATCTCATCATAACTTGTATTCAAACCTAATGACCCCTTAAAAGTACATGAAGTTATTTAATTTTAAATAATAATTAAGAAGAGAAAAAAATTATTTCTTACTTATTTATTAGTTAAAGTGATAAAAAAAGCAACAAAAATATAGTTCTTTAAAAGTAGTATTTTTATTAGAAATAAATGTGTTTAAAATAAAAAATAATATTGTATTTATCAGAAAATGGATATTTTTAATCCATTAAATAACAATAGGGACATTTTAAAACCAAACTACAGAGACATTTTTAGATCAGATTATTAACTGAGAGCATTTTTTTTCCAGTTTCACATAGTTCAAAGGCATTTTGACCATTTTCTGTATTTTTATTATTAGTTTCATACTGAATTATGTTCATTTTACGTTACTCTGAACTTTAGCGGTGAGGTAAATTTTTTAAGAATAAATAACTAAAGCTTGGAAAGAAAATATAAAAAAATAATAATAAGGTGGAGGGTATTTTTGTAAACAAACAACTTATTCTTAGAAATTGTGCAATGAATATAATTTTGAATATGACAAACCAAAAAAGCAATAAAAACTATTCTCGGTATAACTAATTTCAGCATAACTTATCCATAATAACTAATCTCATCATAACTTGTATCCAAACCAAACGACCCCTAAAAGCCATATACCGTAATATATTTGGTTGACTCTTCAAATTTTATCTATGTCACATAAATTTGGACAGAGTGAATAACACATATTATTTTAAAATAACATAAAAAAAATTATAAATTACAATAATTAATAGCTTCAAATGTTTCAAAACACATATACAAAAATTAATAAACTCTTCACATTTTATCTGTGTCACATAAATTTGGACATAGTGAGTAATACATATAATTTTTTTAACTCTAGAAATTCTATCAATACCAAATAAATTGCGATAGGAGAGTAACATATATTATTTGAAGATTATGTAAAAAGTATTATTAATTGCAATAACTAATAATTTAAAAGTCATATACTGTAAAATATTTGGTTGACTCTTCCAATTTTATTTGTGCCAAATAAATTTGGACAAAGTGAGTAACACATACTATTTTAAAATGACATAAAATAAATTATAAATTACAATAATTAATAACTTCAAATATTTTAAACACATATACAAAACTTAATTAACTGTCCGAATTTCACATGTATCATTTAAATTAAAACTAAAAAAAATTATATATATTGAATTCATACTTACACAAAATCCTATATCTAGGCTTGCATCTATATAAGCTAGGGGAGTTATCAAAATAAATGCAAAGATCTAAACTTGGTAGATGTAGGTCGCCTGTAATAGCAACCCAAGTGGTCATAAAAGTATGATAAAACAAGCTGATGAGAGTAGTTGTCAACTGACCAAACAAACCAAATAAAGATTATGTAAATAAGCTCCTCTCAAGGCATAAAGAATAGGCAGAGCATATATCAATAGATAAAAATAATGTCGGGCAAGAGTTAGCAATGTCAGTTGCCTGGCTCAAAAGAATCAACTTTAAAATGATCTTCCAAGATACTCTTACCAAATGTTTTCAGTTGAATTAATCAACACTGCTATTTTTAACATTAAAATAGAAAAATTGTCACAATCCAAATCCGAGTGTGATAGCACTTGTTCTTTCCCACCGGACAAGTCAACTTAAAACCTACAATTTCAAAAATAAGGCGGAAAACAATTTAAATAGGCAAGTAATAACCAAAAATGGAAGTCTTTCAACTCAAATACCCCCCAAGATTGATTGTCACATGTACAAGCCACTAAATGACAAGACGGAAATGAAATACAAGTCTCAATATGTCTTCAACTCTCAAATAGAGTAAAGTATAAAAGTACAGGAAATTTGAGAGTCTGCTGGATGACAATATCTACCTCTCACAATCTCCTGAAAGCCTCGGATAATCAGAAGGAACGAGTGATCAAAGTCTAGGCTCAAAACCTACACAAGTATAGAAGCAAGGGTGAGTCCAAACAATACGGTACCCAGCAAGCTAACTAGCAAAACTAAATAAATTTAATAGTATACACGAACTCCTTTCCAACCCAACCAAACCTCCATAACTATAACCTGCACAGAAATCAGCCTAATATAACAGTTTGTACTAAACAGTTCAATAAAGTTCAGATCACAGCCCAATATCACAAGATATAATATACAAGTAGTCACAAGTCACATATAAGCATCAAGTCTGTCACACACAGATATGCAGGGAATATATATGCATACTCATTGATCATGTATGTGTGCAATCATCGGCAAAGACCTCAACACCATAATCTCTGACCGGAAATGACCTCAGTCTTACAATCTCTCACCAAAAATGACCTCGGTCTCACAATCTCTGACCGAAAATGACCTCGGTCCCATAATCTCCCACCAAAAATGACCTCGACCTAATAGTCTATCATGAAAAATGACCTCGGCATCATAATATCTCTGAACGGAAATGATGTCGGCCTCTCAATCATGTACATCTCATCATAGTGTCTCAGAACCAATGCAATCAGCATGCTCACACAAGTAATGAGGAATAATCAATTCAAACAATCCGCAATCATAATCAGACTATCAAGTATTTCATCAAAGACACATAGATATCTAAATCACGGTATATATCATTTAAATCTTTACAATAACACACATCATCTTTTATTAACCCCGTCAATCAATTTAGATTAGTACATATCACAATTCAACCCATAACCTCATCCCCATTACGCTCCAACACACATACACAAGGGAAATTCGGAATTCTAATACATTTATGGAGTTTTAAGAGTCCACTTGCCTTAACCCAAATGCGACCAATCAATCCACGTGAGCTTTTCCCTTCCGAATATATTTCGAATTGCCACAATCTAGTCAAATGGTGTTTCACAATAAGAAGCCAAGTCCAATGATACTAAGAACGCGAAATTCGGCGAAAAAGGGTAAAAATGGCTCAAAATCTGATTCTGAAAAATGGGGGTTTAAATCTTGGAATATTTACATGGAACATCCCTCATATCCTTAGGAACTCTATGATGAAAATTGTTTCAAAAAATAAGCTCAAATCGAATCAGAATCATCATTTAAAGAAACTTTCCAAAGTTTTTTCCACTAATTGAAATCCTCAAATTCATGTTACAATTCACAATTAGGCAATGGGTTATGAAGATTAGGGGTTAAAATCACTTACCCAATAGGTTCCACGCAAAAATCCTCTCCCAAATCGCCTACCCAAGCCTTCCAAGATCGAAAATGGTTAAAAACACCAAAACCCCATCTAAACCCAGTTGATGTCGCTTAAGTGACTGGGGTTTGCTTAAGCGAACCATCACGATCGAAATATTCTTGATCTCTTTTGCTACCCCCACGTCATTGCTTTCGCGATGACTTCGTCGATTTCACGACCTGCCTGCCAGTGCTGACTTCGCTTTCATGCTGGAGGACTCGCTAAAACAAGTGTCGCGATCGCGACCATCCCCTTCGCGATTGCGAGTCCTACACCAGTGGGGACTAATCACAGCAGTCACACTCTTCCAAATTCCCCGAATTGACCCTTGGAATTTGATTAGAATCTTGTATACACCAACCATATATGCAACCCTATTAAATTCGATTTTTCAGACTCAACAGAACCATCAAAATTCGATTTAGAGGTCTTCTTGACCCGAAACTCGATAAGTGGCAACCAAATCATTTTCTAACCTCAAAAAGACCAAAATGCCCTCAGAACTTCCAAAAATACACAAGAACTCTCTCTAGCCCTAAAATTATTCTCTGAATCCAACAGAGTCGTCGGAATTCAATTCCGCACATTCGATCCTCAAATATTGATCAAAGTCAACCTTATGGATAAAAACTCAAATATTTTCAACTCAACACTTCAAATCCACGATATAACTCCAAATTTGATTTCGTCAACTCTCTTAGACTAATTTTAATATTTTTAAGCTGATGGAATCGATGAAATTTCATTTTGAGACCCGAGACTCTGAATGACCTCAAAGACCACTCTTGAGTCATTTTAAACCTCTAAACTCAAAGTTTACCAAAAATCTCAACTTTTCAAGAAAGACCGTGAAGCCAAAATCGGATATCAATCAAATATGACTCGAAAAAACTATAGGGTAAAATGGTTATTTTACAAAAAAATTCTAAAAATGACCTTCAAGGTCGTTACATCATTCACCACTAAAAATCATGTTTTTCCTCGAATATAAAGTAAAATAAGTACACGGAGCCTCGAAAAGCTGGGATATCAGGCACGCATGTCATCCTCTAACTCCCAAGTCGCCTCTCCAACTGAACGGTGCCTCCACTGTACCTTCACTAAAGTAATCTCCCTGGTCCTAAGCTTACGGATCTGTCTATCAAGGATGGCCATGGTCTCCTCAAAATTCAAATTTGGACCCGACTCAACCAAATCAAGGGAGATCATATGAGACTTGTTCGGGACATGCCTCTAGAGGATGCTATTGCAGCATAAATGGTCATATGTCAAATAATAGTCCATAGGTCTCGCTTTGATTCTAGGTTAGGTCCGCCCTTTTTTTTATTTTTTTGATGAAGTCTATTGGTTGGAAACGATGTCATTTCATACCGGAATGTATGTAGCATTAAACTCTAGACAACCATTAATGTTAGACGTCTACACAATCTTCAATCATTATTTTATTTAATAGGCAGGATGAATTTTAAATGTAAGCATTAATCTTCAATAAATTTTTCTTCTTATGATGTTCTTGTTTCACTTATAAAAATAGGAATTAAATCTAGTTAGAGTTTGACAAAAAATATTCTCACTTGGAAGAAGTTTTTCTTTTTATATTAAATTAATGTCCTTTTTATTTGTTTCTCACTAGCTTGCTTACGATATACAACACATACAACCAATTCATAAGTTCGACATCATATTAGTTTATTGATGAAAGTTATATATATATACACACACTATATTAAAAGCATGAAGACCTTAATAATGTTGATTGAACTTTTTACACTTCATTAAAAGACTTCACTTTAGACAAAATTATTTTTTTCTATATGTTATTTTAATATTTAGAATTTTAAAAGTAACTAAATTTTGTGTATTAAATTTTTTCTTATTTAAATTATGTAATATAATAAATTTATTTAAAAAAAGGAACAAAGAAAATGTTGAAGTGTAATATAATAAATTTATACGAAAAAAGAACAAAGAAAATATTGAATAGAAACCTTCAGCACTTAGAACTCCTTTTAGGTTTAGGTCATTCTTTGTTATATATTACAAAATATTATTCTTGCAATATAACTCCACCCTACTCTATTACTCCCACAAAAAAAATTAATATTGCAGGTATGTACACGGTTAGTCTCAATTTTTTTCTACGGGTAGTCTATAATTTTATTGAACATTCTTTCAAATTTTATATATGAAGTCAAGAAAAAACATGTATATACAATAGACGATGAATTGTTTTGTTGTTTATTATATTTTTGTTTTCATACTGTTTTTGTTAATTGACGATAATTGTATTTAGCTATTACTATTTGTTCTTTATTATATTTTAATTTTCACACTATTTTTGTTGTTGTTATTATCATGTATGATTTTCCTTATTAGTTAAGTTGTTATGTTTGCCTCTTCTATTGGCTTCTAATAGGATTTTCTTTAGGTTAATTTTTGTCAATCTTTAGGTTTATCAGAAATAGCCAATCTATCTCACAAATATGTAAGCTAAAGTCTGTGTGCATCCTATCCTCTCTAAATTCCACTTGTAAAATTACATTGAGTATTTTGTTATTGTTCTTATTGTTAATAAAAGTGTAATTACCTGTTTGAACCAAATTTTAACGTTTAAAAACTTTTTCTAATATTAATTTAATTTGTGTAAAGTTCTAAAACTAATCAACTCTACTACCTTTTGTTTTAAGTTGTAAACTCATAAAAATTCTACTTATAATGAAGCAACACTTTGATCTACCTCTTATCCCTGTATAAAAGGTATATTGCAGTCTTATTTTTAATTAGACCTTTTTTATTTGGATTTGGATTTGTATTGATTTCGTATGTATCTAGATGTTTTTATAATGTTATGCTGCTTTGGGCATAGATTACACTGTTGAATGATAAAAATATAAATAACTTACATTTTTAAAGTGAAAGAAAGCTATACTCCCGAATTTGTTAGCCATGTTTTGATTTAACACAAAGTTTAATAAATTAAAGAATAATTTTAAATTTTTTGGTCTTAAATTAAAGATATATCAAATGTACCAAAATTATCCTTTAATTTTGTGGCTTTAAATATGATATGTGAAAAATTAGAAGAGTTGTCAAAACAAGAAAGAAACATGCATTTCAAATAGATTAAAAAAACAGGACAAATAAATTAAAATCAGAGTTACTAATAGTTGAAACATTTTTTTGGTGATTTTATGATTAGATAAATCTTTTATATCATAAGTCAGTGATCAGAGTAGATTAAATAGGTGTGTGGGCTGATGCATTCACAACTTTACTATTAAAGTTGTCTAACTATAGAAGAATTGTAAATATAAAAGTCAGTAAACTAAATATTATTAATCAAATAATTAATTAATATATAATTATTATCCAATGAGGCCAGACACCAGAAAAGGGAGATGATTATGGAAGTAATAAAACTTGAATTTAAGCTTTTCAGAGGCAATGAGGAGTTTGAAAATTAAAAACCATTTTTCGCTTTTGTTTAAAGAAAAAATCTGAATAGTGTAGTTTTTCTTTTAATGGATTACACTTATCTATATATTTAAAGAGTTTTAGTAAATTATTTTATGTATATTGGAAAAGAGTAAACAAAGGATATGAATTGGAGTCGGATAAAGATTAAGAATCATTGAATATGAATTTTTTTTCGATATCAAGGTTTTTAAAAGAGAACAAAATATTATCAAAATTTTCACCTATTTTTGACCTTTAAAGTTAGATACTTCCTCCATGATGAAATTTAATCTGGGATATGACTATAATATTGGAGAGAATGAGACTCAATTCATCCCTTAATCAAGGAGTAATAAAAAAGTTAAATGTAAATTAGTAAAACCTTGTTCTGTTTGGACTCAACTTCTTTTATAATTAAGAGCTACAATCAAAATTTATAAATAACTGAGTGATCAAGTGTTATCCTCCCTTTTATAATAGTAACAACATCTTTTGATTTATTACGGAGATATACATGCTATAAATGCAAATATAAATGTTGATTGTTTAAAATCTTAATTTTTTTTCTATAAACGAACTAAAAAGAAAAGTAAAACAAACAAATTATAAAGAAAAAATTATTAATTAATATTGCAAATCACGTACACTTAACTATAAACTTATTTGATATTAATGTGTGAAAACACCCTCTAAACAATAAGGTTGTATTTTGTATGAGCAGAATAATATAATACAATTATTTATAACAATTATAATAATTATATAAAAAGTTAAAATTAATGTTTGATACCATTAATTTATAGTTACAATTACAATTATTTATAGCAATTATTTAAGGAATGTTTTATTTGATACGTAACAATTTATACTATAGTAAAAACATAAAGGTCCTAAATAATGATATTTAAACTTTTTGCCCTTCATTAAAAAATCATACAATAGACACAATTGTGACAAAAATTATTACTATAGTACTGATTGTTTTGTAATTTTTTTTCTTTGTTTAGGGTTAAGATTCACTTTGGTTTAGGAACCTTTTATCAAAATTGATTTAAGATTTTTCTCCAATTAATATTATTTATGTAGAATTTTAAAATTAAAAAGATTCAGATTACGGAGAAATGGATGAATACTATAAACGTAGCAAGTGTTCTACATTATTATTAAAACTCTTGATAATCTCGACTAGCTTTAACAAGGTAAAACTTGCTTGTATATTCTTGATAGACAATTGCAAATCAAAATATTATTATTTGTAGTTTTTTATTTACAATATTTCATATAAAATTCTAGGTAAACTTATAAACCTTTATCTATTCTACAAATTATGTAGTACTAGACGTTCATATATTTTAACCGTCAATTTCAAAGTAAAATATTGCCAATTATGATTTTTATTTATTGCATTGCATACATGATTATCAAATAAAAATTGACTTATTAACAAATGTACAAGTTATTTAGATAATTGCATTTTGTAGTAAAAAATGCTTGAACATTCTAATTCATATTAATTCAATATATTATTAATTCAATATTGATTGACGTTAAACACACGTGCAAATAATGTACAATAAATTAGTGTGTGTATATATATATATATATATATATATATATATATATATATATATATATGCTTCAAACTCTATGTTTATAGTAGTTCCTTTTTCATGTATATTTTCTTAATTATAATTGCAAGACTAGAGTGTGCATAACTGAGTTATGTATGTGGAATTGTAATAAATTAACATTTTATTATGAACTTACCAAATTCGGAATGTTCCATTTTATATCTATCATATTAGTTCTTCTTCAAACAACTTCATCTTTCATTTGTCTCATTTATGAAGTTGAATGTAGATTGTTATAAAGTTAACAATCTGTCACAATCCAAATTCGGGCCATGATGACGTCTACTATAACCCCCGAGTAGGCAAGCCAAACCCAACTAATACGAAAGTCAAACCTCAATTTTAAATAAGCAATCAATAACATAAGAAGGCGGAAGAAAGACGAATATAACAAAAGAAATCGGGAAAGGTCTAGTTATTTAAATACGATACAAAATATACAAAAAGGCCCGAAAGTGACTAAAAAAATACCGGACTGACGCTAGACCAAACCCTGGACCTGGTGTCACCTATACATGAGCTACTAAGTACAAAAACTGACAATATATGAATATACAATGCAGAACGGATTGTCCAAAATTTAAAAGACAAGTCAGTGCAATAGAGGGAATGTATCAAGTCTCTAAACACCGGGAGCTCACCACAATCCGAACCTGGTACAACTACAGATGATCAGGCGCACACTGGGGGTGGCTCTAACTGGGAATTGCATCAAAAAGATGCAGAAGTGCAGTATGAGTATCAAAACACGGGGTACTAAGTAGGCATCATAGGCCGACCGAGCTTAGAAAGAATAAATATATAATAAGCAGCACGATGATACTAATAATAACAGGGAAGAAGAAAAAATTTACGATCTTGGAGAAAAGGGTACGGGAAGATCATATAATAATTAAATAAATCCAACAAATCATGTAATCACTTCAATAATCTCAACTCATAAAATACCAGAAGAATGCCCAAATGTAAACTCGTAGTTATGGCTTATTATTCTTTAAAATATCATGAAGCACCCAGAATAACCCTCGAGCTCATCAATAAAAGTGCCACCCGGAATCATACTTCAAGCTCATCAAAATCAAAATAATAACCCATAATATGTATCAATGGGCCGCTCAAAATTTACACCTCGAGCTTATCAAATGAAATAAAGTGTATCTCAAAGTCAATAAAAGGGTCACCCGAAATTATGCCCCGAGCTCATCAACCATGAAATGCCATAAATAAGATATCATCGTATTTTCCTAAATTCCTCCTAATTATTCATCCACCGAAAGTATTAATCTCATCATTTATTCTTCCTTTTAAAAAAAGATTGCTTTTAACACCGACGGGGTAAATAAGACAAGTAGCATGTCAAAAATCATATATCACTCACCCTAGACTTCGGTATACCGAAAGCACGGCCTCGGTCCCAACATTTCAATATCATGAGCAAACAAGGCACAAGCATAAGGTAAAATCATGGCAAAAAGCCAACTGAAATCACACAAGTCAAACAAGCGGCATCCTAAGTTCAAACTACCTAGGAGCAAGTTCTAAGGATTCTGAATGATGTAAACAAGTCAAGGTAGCACCTAGACTAAGGTTCCAACAGCTAAAATCCAAACTAGATACTAGCGATGATCATCGACTACAAAATGCTCAATAGCATATCAACACCTAAATCACCAACCCAATCACACTTTACTACCCAAAATATATCAATTCCAACCAAGCCAAGTCTAACAAAAGGATGTCATAACCTACCTTAAAGCGAAACCGCACACGAACCGCTAAACCTGAGCATTTCCCTTCCGGGACGCCTCCGAATGATACCACTCAATTAAATTATTGAAAAACACATCATAACAAATTCAACAATACCCATATTACCATAATGTAAAATGGAACCCAAATTGGGTAAAAATTCAACATTGGGACCCGCACACGAAATCAAAAAATCAACTCCATCACAAGGTCCCAAATAACTCAAGGAACTTGTGCCCTAAAAAATGGGCACATTTCGAGCACCGAAAGAGCACAACCAATCCCACCAAATTTATCAACTTAGAACAAGAACTACAAAAATTTCTAGGAAAAAAGGCAATTTACCTCTAAAGAAGCCTTTGCTCCTAATTGTGAACCCACCAATGGATTCCCTCAAAAATCCACTTAAATTAGCTTTTTGAATCACCCAAATTTCCCAAATATAGAGAGAAATATCAATTTTGGAAGTTAGGACTCAAATCTGGAAACAAAGACCAAAAATAGGCCTCTGATGTTGCTTAAGAGAACCCCCGGTGTTCGCTTAAGCGACGGGAATTGATTTAGCGGCCCTTGATCGCTTAAGTGATGGTGTGTCACTTTAGCAACCCCCAGCCCCAGGTGCCTTGTCGCTTTAGCGGCACTCTCTTTAGCGACCAGGAGTCGCTTTAGCGATGGCACCAGCTTCTTGCTGGTGCAAAAAGATCTTCGCATACTAAATTTTCCGACGGAGTGTTTTAGGTTTGTTCAAAATCTCGTGCGTACAAACGAGATATGTTACCCCACCAAAATCGATGTTTCGAACTCAATGGCACATTTGAAATTCCCATACAAGGTCATTTTACTGAAAAGTGGGCCTCACATATAAGTGCCATTTTCCATAACCAATCTTGGGATTAGACTGAAAGCCTCAAGAAGAAAACGAAAGGTCATTATAGACCAAAATCGATATTTCAAAACTAATCACACTGTCAGAATTTTCATCCAGGCATAATTTCCAAGAATATTGACCAAAGTCAATCATAGGCTAATTTTCAAAGTCAAAAGCGCCAAATGACCCCAAACTCCTACTGATTGCCTCGATAATTAGGCCAACCCTACTACCAGCTTAATTTGGCCAATTCATAGTTGATTAAACCGTCAGAATTCCATTTTGAGATCATTTACTATAGGCTATGACTAAAGTCATCTTTTCAAGTTATAAAGGTTCCAAAATAGGGAAACAAGCCTAAAACCATTTCAAGCACCTTGAGAACTGAACCAAAGGTCATTCTAAAACAAACTTGGCATTCTGAAGCCAACAACACTAGAGAAATTTTCATCCAAGCGCGTTTACTAAAAAAGTTGACTGAAGTCAAAGTTGGCCAAAATTTCAAGGTTAAAATGCCTAATCGCATAAACTCAAAATAAAGACTCCAAAATCCAAACCAACCTTCCTTCAAGACCAAAATGACCCTTTCGGAGCTGATGGAACTGAAGTAATCGCCATTCGACTTCAGAATCTCCGAAGGTTGGATCAAGTCAATTGTTTCAAGTCTTAAGCTTTAAGAATGGCCAAACCTCCTAAAAACCTCAACTGAATACTTTTTGGGAGCATGCTACCCATTCCAACATCACATAAGAGCTATAAAGGATCTATGAGAAGGAGTAAAATAGTAAAAATACGGAGAAGCATGAATATGACCTTAGAGGTCATTACACAATCCAGGCTTGCTACTAAGTCATCTAACAAATTCGAAAGTATAGTCAAAACAAATGGAAGACAAATAAACTAGATTATCCAAAAAAAATACACAAAATAAAAGTGTTTGATGTACAAAAAAAATGCGACACAATAGTCATAAAATAAGCTACACACGTCATTGAGAAGATAATGAATTTCCTATTGATAAGAGCAACCACGACAGTTGACATCAACCTCACTATAGGCAAGAGGCCAGCCATTCCCCCTAATGCGATGCACAATGGTGCAACAAATAGGTACTACCCCCCCCCCCCCCACACACACGCATACACCATAAATAGGAGATTATCCCACCAATAATATTTCTTGATTTGTTGCAAAGTTTGTTTGCAAGGAACTCGCCTTGTCTCATCTTCCCAATGAATATGATCCCTCGTCACTTGTCTTCACCCTCCAGGAAGACAACAATTAGAGATTTGGCATAAGAGGCCCCCTTGTGGCCTGCGCTTGTTGCTAGATGCAGCAAGTCAAGTGCAACACTTGACCTACTATTGTGGAAAAATCAACCTGAGAACAAACACGTTTGAAATTACACACGAATAAAAATTAAATTAAAATTACATAGAAGAAGAAATTGCTACTGATTGTTACCACGACTTTTCTGTTGAATGCTTCCAAATTTACTGCTTCCATGCATTTCTGCACAACCCTACGTACCTCATCGTCGTGCTGTCTATTCCATTTGAGAATGATGGGAAACTCATTCAGCGTTAGATACTGGTATACGAAGTTTGCATCTCCATCACAATTTAACAACTTGCTACTACAAGATAATCGATTAGTAAACAAAAAAAATGGTGAGTTGGGATTATATAAATAAATTCAGTAAAATCACACGTCATTCGCAAGTTGAGTATATTATTGTAAGATGCCGAACCAACCCTGACACAAATTTTAGTGAGCAGCGACTCATCAAGCAACTTAGTGAAAGAAGACTAGTGTTCTTCCACTTTCACTTCCACAACTTTGTCCCTCTTTCTTTTCGCTGCCCTCCTCTTCCTAGATTTCCTCGAACTCTTAGTCAATAGGTACATGGAGAAATTCATTGTTTGATTCTTTGAGGGGACTTGAAACTTTTTGGAGGATCTAGGGTTGAAAGTGAAAAGGTTTTGTGTAGAAAATGAAAGGTCTAGAAATGAAAAGGTGTGATATAGGAAAGGAAGCAACCTTTTAGTGGGGTTTGAAAAGGAGGCAATCCCATCATTAGTAATAGTGTATGATATGTATTCATCTTAATTGAAATTTACAGCCCATAGTTTATTTACAATAATTTAATTTAATTATTATATTTACAAAAAATTAATTATTGTATTTATAATATTTTATGTATAATAATGTTTTATGACTTAATTTTTTTAAAAATTGCAAATATATATATATATATGCATTATTAATTAAGATAAATTAACCAAGGTTAATTACATTATTTGATATTGAATTGATCATTTACTCACCTCATCAATCAATGTAGTTTAGTTGATCACCCGACTACTCTACTTAATTCTTTGTGATTGTGTTATAAGGCGATGTTTAATAATTAAGTGGCGGTGCTGTAACATTGATCCTCATTCAATCAAGGTTAGTTGTAGCATTTGTCATTGAATTGATCATTGTTATTGGTGCTCAATCCTTGCTTCTACATTTATGTAGGATTTGAGCCTGCCACCTCCTGCTCATAGTACTATTTGATCGGTCCGAGCTTCTGAATGCTTGAAAGGTAGCAACTTGATCTCTTTGGTAGACTCTCAACATCCATTACTTTATGTTTTGTTCTACTTGGGAACTGAGACATTTATACTTGTATCTTCTTCATTTCTGTTGAAATAACGGCTTGTACATTTGACACCAAGTCTTGGATAGTTTAGAATCTATTTTTCGCTTATTCTTATCTATGTCATTTTAGACTTTATATTTCCTCTTTCAATTTCATTTATTTTAAATTGTTTAGACTTTTAGGCTGACTCATCTTGGAGGGTTTGGCGAGTGCCATCACACCTGAATCCAGGTCATGACAAATTGGTATCAGATCCCAGGTTCATAGGTCTCACGTATGTATAAGCCAAGTCTAGTAAAATCTTGAGAATCAGTGCAGAGACGTCCGTACTTATCTTCGATAGGCTATGAAGACTGTTAGGAAATACTTTCACTTCTTGATTTTTTATCATGCACCCTTTATCCGATCTAATTATTATCGTTTCACTTTGTACTCTCTTTTATAGCGATGAATCGTGCTTGTTCCTGCGTGTGAGAAATTGAGGTGTCATCACTTGGGGTTAGTGTCAGATCTGACATGGAGGTGAAAATGATATATTTATGGGATGGATGTGTAGTCAGAGTTGGAATGTTCTGCGACACGAAGGGGATGAGTAAGGTTTTGATTCAATGATATATTTCGAGGTTATGTCATTGAAAGGTAAACAATTGGTAAGAGACTCCATGAGCATCTCATCCCGTCCGGTTAGTTATTCAACAATGAAAAATAATATTGGTGTGGCTTATTCTACATCTGAAGTAGTTTGACATTGAAGAATGATATAATTAGGGGAAAAAGTATGCAGTAAGCACTGTGAGTTTAGGGACTACAGAGTATAAAATTCATCATAATAGGATAGGTTGCATGGTGGATGATGATGATAATGTTACGTTAATCGAGACTAGATTTTCTATAATGATTTTATAGAGTGAGTGTATATCAGGAAAGGTTATGACATGGCTACTGCCGAGATACCTGTGTTTACTTAGGTGAGGTTATGGGCTGTGTTGCTTCTGCTAGTGACCTGACTTACGGAATGGTGCATATCGCTTTTGGCCGGAGACTGAAATGCTTTGGTAATGTTTTGTAGCTATTTAATGGGTATAAATATGTGGGCTAATTGAGTACGACCTTCTCAATGGATATGATGTGATATAGCGGTGGATCTAACGGATATTCGCAGTGTGGTACTAGTGATTCATGGAAACAAAGATATCTATGGAGTTATCAACTGTTTTACCTACTCGGGTAATGAGGTTAAGGTTGCATTCTCAGTTGAGAAATCAAGTAGTTGTTACAATGAACACTTGGATTAAGCATTAATAATAAAGAAAGTTATAGTGGTGGATAGAGTGAATCGATCCTGTTCTATCTCTTCAGTAAGGTGTGATATTTGATTGACATAGTTAAGTTGGGGACTGGTTACATCATGATAAGACAAAAGGAGCAGACTGATATTGAATTGACAAGTTTATGGGTAAGGAAAGTTCCAACAAGTATACTTGTATGAAAGACAATTATACCAAGGAGAAAGTACATATGAGAATTGGTTAATTCATGGGACTCGACTGTACTATGAGTTTGAGGTATCACACCGATGTTAGTATTAAATTCATGATGATGGCAAGGGCTGTTGAACATGGTAATAGAGTTCGAGATGGACTATAATTAGGGTACAACTATATGGTAATGGCTTTCGGTTAATTGGGTCCAGTATGATAATAACAACCTACGTGTATCGAAGGTCATGGCTGCCACCACTTGATGAGTAGTATAAATATATGGAAGTTGGTACGATATGCTGGAGATTACTCGAGTAGAATCGAGAAAAGTCTTAACTTATATTGGAATTTGAAGATGTAGTTTGGCCTTTGGAATAAGGCTAGGACAAGAATACTTACAAAGATTACAAAGTTCAAGGATTTAACTTAGGGGATTTTGGAGAGTTGGGTTCAGAAACATATGGCCTCATCTTTTTTATGCTGGTTACAAAAATAGCACCCGATGTTCATCAGTCTAGATGAGTATGCTTCGAGAGAGAGTCCACAGATACTCAGCTGTAGCATCGTGACAAGTTTTATATCAATATCGAGTTAGATGAATGGCACAGTTTTGGGCTCCTAATGAGGGACATAGAAAGATCGATGTATAAATGTTTAATGATAGGTTAAGGTAAGTGACAGCGTAAAAATCTTCAAGATATGGACTACTATCAATTGATAAGGGGAGTGGTTTGCATGGTTGGGATAAAATTCAAGTTTTGCATCATAAAATCTACCTTCTTGGTAGTTGATTTTCTTAAGGTATGGCTTGGCAAGGTAAGGAATGATTAATTGTATCAATTGTTGAGCAATTGGAGGAACTTGTGCATGATTTGAGTGTGGAGTTATTACTTTCGGCTGTTTAAGAGTTTGATGAATTCTTCATTTGAGAAGTTTGATTTAATGTAAGAGGTAATACGTTGTAGAGTTTGCCCAAGAAATAATGATAATAAATGAGTTAAGGAAAGGAACACGAGCCTGGTGCATAAGAAGAGTTCAAGCGTTTGGTATTGGGTCATGAGTATGAGTTAAGAGTTTGAATTTTTTGGCCGTATTGCGCGGTGGATACAAGCTAAGAAATGCGAAGAAATAAGATCTCAAGTATGGATCCCTATGTTCAAAGTTGAAGGTTGTATGGGTTTTCTCCTTTGAGTTTAGATATTACAATACAAGGTGGGCTGGTTGAGCACGAATGTATGATGGGTCATTAATGACTTTCTGAAGGTTTGGTTTGTTTTAAGTTGGGTGACAGACAGTAAGGTATTAAAGATTTTGTATTTTATGTGGGGTTAGATTGATCAACTTATTGTACGTGACTTATGGGTGCGCTGCAGGAAGGGCTTATAGTTCTTTGTGGTTATTAATGATTTCAAGTTAGATTAATACTACTCAGTTGATGGGACTACACAAATTATTGCGATGTGATACATATTCACTTGATGGTACATAGGGGTTGCATTCTCATAGTATGTGGAACTATCGAGATGACCGAGATTTTCTCTAAGTTTTGGCATGAAGTACATGATGATTGAATAGTAGTTGAAATTGGGTAAGTGTAAGATTGCGTGGAATTGATATTAGTCGTGTTTTGATAGTTCTATCCTAATAGAAGGGTAATATATGATTCGAAACTTGGAATTTAGCAATTAGTTTAGACCTGTACCTATCATGGGATGCTTAAATTGAAGGAGAGAGGTCAATAGTTCAAATTTTCGGAGACCACAATGTGTTTCTAAGAGGTCCTTGATACTAGTGAAAATTTGAAAAGTAAAGTAACTGACCGGTGTGATTACGACGTTCTGGTAGTACTGAGAGTGTGGGTTTCTATGGAGGACTATAAAGAGTGAAGAAGTTGGTAAATCAAGTATGCTTATGATGGTTATAGGACCAGGCTGGTTAACTGTGAAGGCAGATGGATGGGAATGTGTGGTATAGACACTATGAAAGGAATATCTTCTGTCATTCGACTTTGGTTCTGTATATTCTTATGTGACCACCTACTCTATTTCAAACATGATTTTGGAGTATGATTCCTTGTCTATGCCCATGCTTGTTTTCATTTCCGTAGGTAGATTTCTAGTGGTGGATCGGAGGTATCGATCCATGCCCTTTTGGTAAGGTAAAATGCTTGCGCAGGTGTGGTCAGTTAAGATATGGTAGATTTAGTGTTGCTTTGGAGTGGTTGAAGGTTTTCAAAAAATTTCACAAGTATCACTTTGTTTATGAGGAGTTATAAAGGGGCTACCATATATATTTATGGTGAATAGAAGTCTATTTGTACACCTCATCTTCATGTTCATGTTCCAGTTATGTATAATTGAATGTGAGGGGTTATTGGGCCTAGTGCTACTGCACTGAGGGGTTGTTTACAATTACAACTTCTAATCTGACTATTTTGATGGTGTTGTTTAAGGTTCTTTATGCTTGGAGATATCTCTCGCTAGATGGTTGCCAGACCATTTCATTCTTCGGTTCAGATATATTCAACTTCCCTATGATGAGTGTATGATGTCTATGAATCATATTTGTATGGCTTAGGCTTGTGGGAAGGTTTGGCTGTGAAAAATAGAATTTTGCTAGAGTTTGTGATGGTTCGTGTGTTATGAGCGGTTGGTGGTTTATTCAGGCTCACCTCTAATTTTATTGAGTACGAGTTCAGAATTCTCCCATGGGTATGTTAGAAAATGGTTCATTCCGATGGTTGTTTAGTGATTTAAAGAGTTTTGGTTCAGGTTCGATTCATGGATTAGCCTGCGGCTTGGTAATCACTCCTGGTTTGTAGATTTTTCAATTTTGATTCAGAAGTTCAGTTTTGGTAGTTAATCTTGATGATATATTTTAAATCTGAGTTCACTTGGGAGAGGCAAATACCGAACTGGGAGGTTACGCGTCAGACTCTTGGTATTGTCGAGTATCCCACTTTCTTTTACTTCATGTTCAAGGACAAACATGGTTTTTAGTGGTGGATGATATAATGACCCGAAAGGTCATTTTTGATATTTTTGATAAAATTACCATTTTACCCCTCCTATTAGTTTTCCTGAGTCACTTTTGGTTAGGTCTGAAAGTTAGTTTTTGGAAATCTTGTGAAAAGTTGAAGTTTTGCTTGAGAAATGGGTTTTAAAAGCTTAAGTTGTCAAAATTTGAGTTTCGGAATCAATTGAAGTTTCGAGTCTCGAAATGGAATTCCATCGATTCCATCAGCTCCGAAATATGGAAATTGGTCTAGGAGAGCCGTCGAAATCCGATTTGGAATTAAAACGTGAAATTTAGGTCCAAAGTTGGAAATTGAGTTAAAGTCCAAGTTTGACTTTGGTCAACATTTGGAGTTCGGGTGCTCGAATTGGATTTTTGATGGTTTCAATGGTTTCGGAAGGAGATTCTAATGCTAGAAATGGCTTCGTTATAATTTTTAGAGGTCTCGAGGTTATTTTGTGTATTCCAAGTCCCAAAACTAGTTTAGTTGCGACTTATTGGATTTCTGGTCAAGGAGGCCTTGAGTTCAAATTTAGATGATTTCATTGAGTCTAAAACGTCGAATTTAATAGTGTTGCATATATGGTTTACATACACGGGGTTCCGAATGAATTCCGAGGGTCTATTCCATGAATTTGAGACTACATCTGCTATCTGGTGCCTGGAAATCCTTCTCCGCGTTCGCACAGTGTAATGTTATCCTTCTTCGCATTCGTGGAGGAAGGTCCACATTCGCGGAGTGTGATGAAATCTTCTTCTTCGCGTTCGCGGAGTGTTGTCCCTGCTGCCTCCTCATTCACAGAGTAAGTCATCCGCATTCGCGGATAGCAAAATCCGCCTGAATAGTATTTATATGGGATTTTTACCATTTTTATCATTTCAAAGCTCGGTTTAGGCGATTTGGAAGGGATTCTTATGGGGTAAACATTGGTAAGCTATTCTAACCTAGTTTCTTGATTACCTATTACGTATTTGGATTTTTAGATATGAAATTGATGATTTTGAGTTAGAGGAATTGAGTTTTTCAAGAACAATTTAAATTTGGTTTTCTAAGGTTTTTTCAACTCATTTTAACCCCATTATTCAAACAGATTTCACCATTAGATTCCTTATTACTTGGAGAATATTTTCATCAAAAAATAATCAGATTTCGAGTTTGATTTCCAATATGAGATTTTTGACCATTTTATCTTTTTCACCCAGATTGATAAATGTTAGTGTCAATAGATTCGAAATATGATTGTGAGTCTATATTTGATTAGATTGTGGTGATTTTGAGTATTGTCGGAGAGGAAAACGGTAATTTTGGATTGTTCGTGACTTTTTGGCTAAGGCAAGTGAAATTCTAACATTTGTTAAGTATGTTGAACTTTGTATTTTCCTGTGTGAATGGATTAGGGTGTATTGGGTTATTAGATTGAATTAAACTACATGATTTGAAGTGTGATAGTGGAATTCGAATAGAGGTAATTGTCTAAGTGTTGTGATTGGCGAGGTATTGATCTATTGTGTGATTGTGAACTATATGACATCTTATGAATATTTGTCCAGATTTATTCATTACTTGTGCATATATTATATCTGCGATGGCTGAAAAATAATATGAGTGAGATACTGGATATTGGAACCGAGGTTTCTACTGGTCGATGTGATTTGTCGAGGTCTCTTTCGATGGAAATTATGGCCGAGGTTTCTTCCGACAGATATTGGTCGAGGTTATTTCTAGCGGATACATGATCTATGCAAGGTCCCCATGGGTTCCAGTCTGAGGTGATCAGTAGATGTGTATCGTAGGATAGATATGCATCACGATATTTGACATTGCATTTGCATTCATTTATTCCTGTGATTGATTATGATCTGAGATTATATGTGTTTGCCTTAGTTTAGTGGTGAGAATGTATATGTGCCTTCTATTGTGGATTGTCTAGTATTCTAGTGCAATTATGATATAAACTGTATATATTGGGCTATCTGAGTGCAGGTGTGTAGTTGTAGAGGATTGTGGTTGGTTTTGTCACGACCCGAATTCGGGTGTGATGACACTTATCTCAATCCACCGAGATAAGTCAACCTAATACCCAACGAAAAGTATATGCGGAAGAAAAAGAAAGGAATTAAAATTTAACTTAAGCAAAAACACGTAAAATAAACTCAAAATCCCCCAAGATTGGTTGTCATGTGTACAAGCCACTAATACATTACCGAAGTACGAAAGAAAATACAATCACAATGTCTTTGTCTCTAGAATAGGACTAAAATATAATAAAAGAGAAAGAGGTGTCCGCTAGATGGATGTAACAGTTACCTCAACACTCGAGATGATAGCCTCAGACGTGGTAGAGAACACTAAGAGATCAAGAAGGTCCGAGCTCAAAACCTACACAAGTGTAAAAGCAAGGGGTGAGTACCAAACAACACGGTACTCAGTAAGTGGATAACTAAAACTAATCAAAGCTCAATAAATACAAGTATTCCTATCCTCCCAACCGAACCTCCTTAACTACAACCTTCATAAAACCTGTCCAACTCTCCACTTGTATAATAATAACAGTAATACAGTCCACGAATACTCATCAATAGTCTCATCAATGAATCATATCAAGTCAAGTTCAGCATATATAGAGCAATAAACGGGTAAACACGAATTCACAAATATCAACAAAATGCGATGAAATTCAATGAGATGATGCATGTTTGTCCTATCGGTACACATCTGCTAAATTAAAGTCCGAAACCCATGGGGGATATTTCTGTCCATGTAACCTGCCACGGAACGTGTGGCCCGTCCCCTCAACATATATATCTTGCCACGGAGCGTGTGGCCCGACCCCTTTTATTTCATAATACTTGCCACGGAGCGTGTGGCCCGACCCCTTTGTTTTATAATACCTGCCACGGAGCGTGTGGCCCGACCCCTTTATTTCATATCATTTTCAGTCTCAACACAATATGTCAAAACCAATGCAATCAATTCATGTTCATATAATTCACGATAATAATATGACAATAACAATATTTTTTCCTATCTCACATCAACATAGTCATTTCACATGTCCAGAATAAATCCACAATCACAATATATCAATTCCACCAATACATGTCATTAGATCACCATTTTTTACC
Organism: Solanum dulcamara; assembly: GCF_947179165.1. Classification (NCBI taxonomy): domain Eukaryota; kingdom Viridiplantae; phylum Streptophyta; class Magnoliopsida; order Solanales; family Solanaceae; genus Solanum; species Solanum dulcamara. Next base: position 57,760,809 of record NC_077246.1, read on the forward strand.
CCTCATCTCCATTTTTAAGGCCAATCATATAGTCAATAACCCAATCTAATTCGCATTACTTCCTAGTACACATAAAACGGAAATACAAGCATCTACAAGCTTAAACTGAGGTTTAGAAATACACTTGCCTTAATTAATCAAGCAATTACTCCGGTACTTGAGTCTTCCCTATTCGTTAGGCCTCCAAATAAGTATAATCTAATCAAATAAATAACCACAATAAGATTTCAAAACTAACAATACCCATATTATTATATGTCTAGTCTAGACCCAAAACCTACCCAAAACTATAATGTTGATGTTAAATAACATGTCAACTCTCATATTTCCAAATTTTAAGCCTAGGGTTAGGTTCTAATTTTTCCAATATCATAAATTTAATGGAATTCATAAAATATAATATACCTAATATTTAATTATCTATCTCAATATATCAAAATTCAGGAACTAACTCATTCTATGTCATTGAAGTCAAATCTGAAATTTTCTTTCCGATTATGTTCACTCATGATAAAATAAACTCACATGTCAAATTTCAGCTAAAACGGATCTTTATTCGACCCCCAAATCAAGATTTTATATGAAGAACCCTATGGTAATATTTTCTTATTTCAGCATTGTTTCTTCACCAATATACCCTAAAAATATGTTCATAATCACATGAAAATTTAATAGAAAGGATGAGAATAATTACCTTGACGCTTTGGAATAAAAATTCATATTTTTCTCTTCTCCTTTATTTTTCTTTTCCCCTTTCTTTTCTTTCTTCCTCCGTATTTTTTTTCTCTCTCCAGTTTTTGTGTTTGCGTCGCTGTTCTCTCTTTTTGTTTTCATTACATCTGATGGCATTAAGCCATCAGATTATATATATAAATATATAATTATTTTTTTTCTTTTATAATTATTTTTTTTCCTTTTCCAAACTAATTATGTATTAAGATTTACAAACCCTACTAACCTATTTTAATAAATATAAGAAAAGTGGTATAGGGTACTAAATAAATTAATATTTTAGCCATCAGTTAAATTAATTCTCTAAAATTATCCCTCAACTAATTAACCAAAGTTATCGAAAGGTCCAAAATTTTCAACTTAAATTTACGAAAAGGGTCTTCTATGAAAGGAGGAAGATTCGTTCTCAAAATTACCTAACGGGTCATTACAGGTTTGGGAGTACCTGTGTTCCGCATTGCTTTACTTAGAGTTTAGTTTCTATTTTGCTAAGTACCGTGTTATTAGTGCTCACTCCTTGCTTCTACATTTATGTAGGATAAGAGTCTGGCACCTCCTGCCCATAGTACTCTTTGATCGGTCCGAACTTATGGATGCTTGAGAGGTAGCAGCTTGATCTCTTCAGCAGACTCTCGACATCAATTACTTTATGTTTTTTTCTTCTTGGGAACTGAGACATTTATACTTGTATCTTCTTCATTTCTATTGAAATAACAACTTGTATATGTGACACCAAGTTTTAGATAGTTTAGAATCTATTTTCCGCTTATCCTTATCTATATCATTTTAGACTTTATATTTCCACTTCCATTTATGTTTATTTTAAATTGTTCAGAATTTTAGACTAACTCATCTTGGTGGGTTAGGCGAGTGCCATCACACCTGAATTTGGGTCATGCCAATATCCTATCTTTATACTCTTATTTCCTGCCTTATCTTGTGTTAGATCTTATTTGTTACTTATGCTATATTTAACTGATTACCTGTGATTTATACTTGCTTTATCTGTGGATTTCAGTCGGACTATACCTATTGAGTATCATTCATTTGGTACTCATACTACACTTCTGCCTCTTACAGATCATAATACAGGTTGTCGCCATTGATTTGGACTGGTGCAGAGTAGTTTTTGGTTCGGAGATTTAGTGAGCTCCTGGCATTCGGAGTTGTCAATTTTTATCTATGACAGACTAGGACTAATATTTGCTTTTAAAGACTGTTTGTACTTACTTTGTATTTTAAAAAGCCCTGTGTTCGTATTTGATTTAGATGCTCAATTTTTGACTAATGTCAGGTCTTAGGGTGGTTCTTTGTGATTATTTCAGTTGTTCTCCCTCCTCTTATTGCTTATTTTCTTTTTTATTATTCATATTCCGCTTGATAACCCGTTGCCTCAGGTTCTGGGCTATGGGTTAAGATTTAGGCTTACCTGTTGGTGGGTGTTAGCAGGTGCCATCACGGCCCGAGAAATTGGGTTGTGAAAATTTTCTTCGCAGTGCAGGTTTGCATGAAAGAGATCTTTTGGATGTTGAAATCTTCCATAGTTGTTAAAGTTGTGTAGAAAGATCGGTTCGTAAGCTCGAGCCTTATTAAGTTGAAGGGGATGGAGTAATAGTGATTGACCCTTGACTAATATAATCTGATATTTCATGTTGTTTTATATCATGTTTAATATCTTTTTGATTAATATTTTAATTTCATATTGTATTTTCGTTATTATCATCAACAGTTCAAACAAGTAAAAATAACAATGAAAGAGTAAAAACTTCGGTAACTGTGGGCGAGTGTAAAACAACTAGTTTTGTTACTAGAGAAACATTGAAAAATATTTTGCATTCTATTATAAAGATTTTGACTGACAACGTATCGAAAAAGAAAAAAAGAAAAGAAAGTGACAGTTTGAGTCTTCCAATACACGTTTTTGGCTACACAACCTTTTCGCGTCCCAACACATCTTTAAAACACACTCAACCTTCTTTTCATTGTAATATCACTTCTCCATTTTCCTTCTTTATACAATAAATTGATAAATGTCTACTGTGTGTTTTTAAAACCATTGTAATTATCGTGTTGTGCATCGACGGCGCTTTCACACCATTTGAGAGATTGAGCTATTGAAGGATGAAGTCAAGGATATTAATGATGCGGTGAAAGAACTGAAGCATGAACTGTGGAGCCTAAGACATCGTTTAACAGCCTTGGAGCCTAAGAAAGACACCGATGAGGAAGGTCCTGTTGGTGCCACCGGTGTCAATGCTACTTAATTTTTTTTATGTGGGTGTTTTTTTGTGTTATGTCTATAATATATTTTTTTTAACAATCAATAATAATTGTTTTTATTAATTTGTCGTTGTTGTTTAACTTTTTTGAATTTATGATTATATCTGATTAACAATTAATGTAACCATCACACACATCGTTTAACAAGTATAAATGGCCACTCAATTTTAACAACATAGCTACATTCAATTAAAAAGAAACCATCTTCAATTGTGTTTTTTGAAGCAAATATGCATTAATCAACCTATGATATTGTAAAATGAGTGTGCAACAAATAAATTAACTTGAAATACAAAACCTAATTTTGACTATACATGATTAGAACTTCATAACATTCATGCCAGTGTATCGAATGTCATGTTTTACTGCTGAACAATTCATTGATCTTTAGGTCACTAAATTGAGTAGCAATGTTATCTACAATAGTAAAACATGACATTTAACAAATAGGCATGAACGTTACTTGTAACTGCATGTTGTGTTTCAAAACATTTAAGGGCACAACACATACTTAAAGGTCATTTGGTAGAGTATCCTTATGGTCTAAATTCATTGTCACAATCCAAAATCGAGCGTGATGAAACTCCCACTAAGATAAATCAGCCTAAAATTCAAATATTTTGATAAAATGTGGAAGTAGAGATAAAAACACAAGTTCAACAACAAATAAAAATACGGATAACGAAGTCAACTTAACTAAACCCCAAAATCTGGTTGTCACGTGTACAAACCACTAATTAATATGAAATGAAAGATAAGTACAAGTGTCAAATGCCTTTGTATCGCAAATAAAACAAAGCATAAATGAAAAGTGACAAGGGAGATCGTTGGGCGTTAATTAACTACCTCTCAAAGTCGCCTCGAAGCCTTGGAGGATAAGGGATAACTTAAATTCACTATCCGGATCAAAACCTACACAAGTGTAGAAGCAAGGAGTGAGTATTAAACAACATGGTACCCAGCAAGCCAACTAATAAAACTAGGCAAATCTCATAAAATTCGAGAATTCTTTTCCTCCAAACCGAACCTTCATAACTACAATCTGCACAAAATATCAGCCCAACCAAGAGTTCACAATACGCAGTTCATATAAATTCTACAATCACAGTTAAGCCATCACAAGACAGAATCACAAGTATCACATGGATCAGACACAGAAGTCAATACATCACATACATAAATATGCAAGAAAGCTCAAACACAAACATTAATCGAGTAATAGTCACATTCACCGGTAATGACCTCGGCATCACACTCACTGAAAATGACCTCGGAAATACACTCTCACCAGAAATGACCTCGACAACACACTCTCTCTAGCAATGACCTCGACATCATACTCTCACTAGAAATGATCTCGGTATTACGCTCTCATCGGTAATGACTTCGTCATCACACTCTTGTCAGAAATGACCTCAGCAACACAGTCTCACCGGAAATGACCTCGGCATCACACTCTTGCCGAAAATAACCTTGGCATCATAGTCTCACTGAAAATGACCTCGGCAACATAATCTCGCCAGAAAAGACCTTAGCATCACAACATGTCCGTCTTATCACAATGTTCAAGAACATAATGCAATCGGAATGTTCACACAATAATGAAGAATGAAAAGTTCAAGAAGCTCACAATCACAACGAAACTATCAAAACATTTTATCAAATACACATCCACATCGAAATCATGGCATTCCACACTTTCACATCACAAGTTTAAGACATATTGCCTTTTTGTTAACCCCATCTGTCAACTTACAATAATTCATGTAAGAAACAACACACAACCTTTTTTCCATTACTCGGAGTTTTAAAAGTTCACTTGCCTCAAATAATTGAATGATCACTCTGGGGCTTGAGCCTTCCCCTTTCGTTGGTCTTGCAAATCAAAGCAATCTGCTCAAATAAATAATTACAATAAGCTTTCAGAACTAACAATACTTATGTTAATATATGTCTAGCGTAGACCTAAGTACTCACCCAAATCTATGATTGATTTCCTCAATCGGAAGGTTAGGGTTAAGACTTAGTTTTTCTTCCAATAACATAAATCTAATTATATTCATATAATATAATACACTTATTATTTAATTATCTATCTCAATATATTAAAACTTGAATTATAATATGATAATTAAAAGAACAAAATTTAAAACAGAAACTACTATTACGAACTAATGCGCAATAAGGATGCAAAGTGCAAAACCTTACCCTTAGCACGAAAATAGTACTTTACTTCTAGCAATTGCAGACATGAGCCACTATCATTATTTTCTCAATGATTAATAATCATTACAAAATCATCACATATGGCATGATTCCTATCCTAATTCATATCAATTTCTAAATACACTAGAAAGAATAACTAAGGCATACGACTCCCACAACCTAAATTCCAATCACCTTCTCATTGGTATTGCTACAATCGTAGGAATAACTTCATTTAAAGTAGAACCTGCTGTTGTCGAGAGATTTGCTGCAGCGCCTTAGGTATGAAAATAATTATGTAACCTCCGTTTATCACTAATTAATTTTAATAAATATGGAATAAGTGGTATAGGATATTAAATAAATTATCAATTTAGCCCACCAACTAAATTAATTTTCTAAAGTTTCCCCTCAACAAAATAAGCGGGTTTATCAAATAGTCCAAAATAACCATTAAAAATTTATGAAATGAGTTTTTTGTGAAGAAAAAGAGGACTTATTCTCGAAATGACCTAACGGGTCATTACATTATCCACTACTAAAAATCATGTTCGCCCTTGAACATAAAGTAAAAGGGAGTACTTGTAGCCTCGAAAAGTTGGGGATATCTAGCAGCAAGTCATCCTCCATCTCCCAAGTTTCCTCTCCGACTGAATGGTGATTCCACTGTGCTTTTACTAAAGCAATCTCTATGGTCCTAAGCTTACAAACCTGCCTATCTAGAATGACTATAGGTTCCTCCTCAAAAGTCAGACTTGGACCCAACTCCACCGAATCAAGTGAGATCACATGAGACTTATGCTTAGACTATATCATCAGGATCAACTATAAAAACTGAACTGTCGAATCCAACTTTAGCGTATCTAGAAATCAGGAGTAATTGCCAACCCATAGTCTAACCTCTGAACTCAATCTGCACCAAAATCCATTGGACCATAGCACGACCATCATGGCAAAATTTTTTTGCTCACATAACCATGATCACTTTCTGAGTCAATACTGCCTACAACCAAAACTGAACCTGAACCAGTCACCATACTCATAATGCACAAACCATCATGTGTCTTGTCAAGATTTCTTTCTCACAATTAAATCTTTCCATGAGCTTAAGCCATACAAATATGAACTTTAGACACCAGTTACTCATCACTAAAAAAAGAATTCATCTAACTCAAATAATCCAATAACCTCCTAGCTATTGATACACCCAAGCATACGGACACTCTGACAACACTAGTTGAATTGGTAGATTAGTAGCTATGATTGTAACTAACCCTTAAGAGAGGTATCACTAGACGTAACGTCCTACACATTCAATTATACATAGACAAAACCTGAACTTGACGACAAGTTATATAATAAGACTGTCGTTCGCTGTAGATATCCATTTTAGCTCCTCTATAAGTTCTCATAAACAAGGTGACACTTGTAAAACCACTTGAAGCTTTAACGGTTGAAGTTGAGATTCATTATATAATGATGATGATCAATTATGATCTAAGAAAGCTATTATGGTGTGATAAGTAGAATTCTCACACAAAGAATATTTAGATGATGATAAGGACAATTCTCATCAAAGTTGTGGATTCCTGTGAATCACTAAAGTTAATGAGCTACTCTAATGATTATTTTCATGATGGCAATACCGATTACGCCATATCTAAACTGACAAAGTCTGTACAAGCATCCTACCCTATTAGAGGACATCGCAGGATAGGTACATCCGATCCACCACTAGGGTTCCACCCACAGAAGTGAAAACATGCATAGCATGGGTAGGGAATCCTAGTCCAAAACTATGTCTGAAATAAAGTAAGTGTTCACATAACAATACACGAAATAAGGTTGGATAACACAAGATACTCCTTCTATAGTGCCTATATCTAATATTTCCTTTCCTTTACCTCCACAATCAACCAGCCTGGTCCTATTACAATTGTGAACATACTTGATTAACAACTCCCACACACCCCCTCACACTATTCCACTAAAGCCAACATTCTTAATACTAACAGAACATCTTAACAACACCAGTCATTTACATTACACAGGTACGGGTCCTATCCAATGCTGGTAATCAAAATTCCAAATCTCATAATACTTCCCCATTGTGATAAAATTATTGAATCACGCTCAATATCAACTCCACAAAACATTTCATTTATCCAGTTTCAATCATTATTCAAACCATCATTTACCTCATACTAAAACTTACAGAAATTCTTGGTCATCCCAATAATTCTATATACTATGGGCACATAACCTCTATTTACTATCAAGTGTCTATGTAACACATTACGATAACCTGGGTAGTCCCATCAATAGAGTTATCAACCTAGCTCAAAATCTTCAATAACTATGTAGAACCATAAGCCCTTCCTATATTGCGCCCATCAGTCCTACCATAGTTTGAACAATCTAACCCCACATAAAATACGGGATCTTTCATACCTCATTATTTGTTACCTAAACCCAAACCAAACCTTCAGAAAAGTTGTCGTTACATCCCTCATAAGTTAACCAATCGACATTGTATAGTCATATTTGGACTCAAAGACGAAGATCCATACAGTTGCCAACTTTGAACTAAGGGTTTACATGTGATGTCCTATATTTTCACATTTCTTAACTTGAACCCATCGTGCAATGTTGCTAGGACATTCAAATTCTTAACTCATACTCATGAGCCAATCCTAAATGCTTGAACTCTTTAATGCACCATACTTTTGTACCTCTGCTTTAGTCATTTATCATTATTATTTCTTGGACAAAAATTTACAGCATATTACATTTTATATTAAACCAAACTTCTCAAATAAAGACTTCATTGAGATCTTTCATAATCAAAAATAATAAATTCTACAACCAAGACCACGATCCAGTCCTTCTAAGTGCTCAACAATCGACATAATGAATTATTTCTTACCTTGTTAATTCATACCTTGAAAAACCCAACTACCATGAATGTAGACTTACAATGCAAAACCTGAATTTTGATTCAACCCGTGTAAACCAATCCCCTTATCAATCGACATTAGTCTATAACTTGAAGATGTTATGAAATCACATACCTTAGCTTATTATCAAAAACCTATCCATCAATCTTACCATGTCCCTCATTAGGAACACAAATCGTGCCAGTTATCAAACTTGAAATCACTATAGAACTTACCACAACTCTAAAGCCGAATATCCATGGACTCAACTCTTGAAGCATACTCAACCTAACTAGTTAACACTGGATACTATTATTACAACCAGAGCGAGATGGATGAAGTCACGTGTTTCCAAACCCAACTCACCAACATCCCTAAAGTTAGATCCTTGAACTTTGCAATCATAGTAAGTATTCTTGCTCTCGCCTCATTCCAAAGGCCAAACTACATCCCACTAAATCTCCTATTGTAAGTTGAAATTCTTTTTAATTCTACTCGAGCGGTTTCCGCCATATCATACAACTTTCCATAAAACTACGGTTCTCATTAAGTAGTAGTAAACCACCACTTTAGATACCTGCAAGTCATTATTATCATACTGAATTCATTTAACTAGAAATTCTCATCATATTATTGTATCCTAATCATAATCCATCACGAACTCTTATTACCATTATGCTCAGTAGCCATTGCCATCATCTCAAAGTCAACCTTATCATTGACTGACACCTTAAACCCAGTTATACCATCCAAATTCAAAGTACTCCAATTTTATATGCACTTTTTTACTAAAATCTTCAATTCTGTTCACACAAGTATACTCACTAGGACTTTCTTTACTCGTAAGCTTGTTATTCTGATATCGATCCACTCCCTTGGAGCTTACAATAAAATAACCGATCCTTATTTAGAATCTTTGGGATACGCTTCACAACCTAAACATTTTAATCGTACCAAAGATCTACCACTAAAATCTTCTTTATAAACAATGCTTAACCCAAGAATCCGTAGTAACAAACTAGTTGGTTTCTCAAATGTGAATGCAACATCGAATCTCATTATACGAGCAAGTGATACAAATGATAACTCCTTAAGTAGTTAGTATTCTCACTTAACAATCGATGTATCCATTTCCATATACCAGTAGTACCACACAGTGAAAGTCTTGTAGATCCACCACTAGAACATATCCTACCCATCGGAAAGATCGTAACCAGAAAGTTTATACCTTCCTACCCATTACGTAACTGTCATCATTACCAGATCATTCCAATCTCCAGTCAAACTCAATATGCACCCTTCTGTAGGTCAGATCAATAGCAGAAGCAACACAACCCATAACCCTAACCAAGTCAACACAGGTATCGTGGTAGTAGACATATTATAACCCCTTTCTAATTTAAACTCATGTTATGAAACCGTAATGAAAATTCTGATCTTGATTGTAAATATTTTGATAAAATGTGGAAGTATAGATAAAAATACAAGTTTAACAACAAATAAAAATATGGATGACGAAGTCAACTTAACTAAACCCCCAAAATTTGGTAGTCACGTGTACATGCCATTAATAAATATGAAATAAAAGATAAGTACAAGTCTCAAATGCCATTGTATCTCAAATAGAACAAAGCATAAATGAATAGAGACAAGGGAGATTGTTGGGCGTCAATCAACTACCTCTCAAAGTTGCCTCAAAGTTTTGAAGGATAAGGGATAACTCAAATTCACTATCCGGGCACAGAACCTATACAAGTGTAGAATCAAGGAGTGAGTACCAAACAACACGGTACCCAGCAAGCCAACTAATAAAACTAGACAAATCTCATAAAATTAGAGAACTCCTTTCCTCCCAACCGAACCTCCATAACTACAACAAGCATAGAATATCAGTCCAACCTAGAGTTCACAATACGCAGTTCATATAAATTCTACAATCACAGTTAAGTCATCACAAGACAGAATCACAAGTATCACATGGATTAGACACAGAAGTCAATACATCACATACATAAATATGCAAGGAAGCTCATACACGAACAATAATCGAGTAATAGTCACATTCAACGGCAATGACCTCGGCATCACATACTCACCGAAAATGACCTTGGTAACACACTCTCATCAAAAATGACCTCGGTATCACACTCTCACTAGTAATGACCTCGGCGTCACACTCTCGTCGGAAATGACCTTGGCAACCACTCTTACCGACAATGACCTCGGCATCACACTCTCTCCAGAAAGGACATCAATATCACACTTTTGCCAAAAATAACCTCGACATCACACTCTCATCGGAAATGACTTTGACAACACAATTCCACTGAAAAAACCTCGATAACACACTCTCACCAGAAAAGACCTCATCTTCACAACATGTCCGTCTCATCACAGTTTTCAAGGACAAAATGCAATCGGCATGTTCACACAATAATGAAGAATGACAAGTTTAAGAAGTTCACAATCACAATAAAACTATCAAAGCATTTCATCAAATACACATCCATATCGAAATCAAGGCATTTCACACTTTTACATCACAAGTTTAACATATATTGTCTTTTTGTTAACCCCGTCTTTCAACTTAGATTAATTCACGTAAGAAACAACCCACAACCTCTTTCCCATTCCTCTCAACACACACACAAAAGAAAGAAATTCAGAAATTCTACATAATTTAACAGAGTTTTAAAAGTTTACTTGCCTCAAATAATCGAATGGTCACTTTGGGACTTGAGCCTTTCCCTTTCGTTGGGCTTCCAAATCAAAGCAATCTATTCAAACAAATAATTACAATAATCTTTCAAAACTAACAACACTTATGTTACTATATGTCTAGTCTAGACCCAAGTACTCACCAAATCTATGATTGATTTCCTCAATCTCAAGCTTAGGGTTAAGACTTAGTTTTTCTTCCAATAACATAAATCTAATTATATTCATATAATACAATACACGTATTATTTAATTATCTACCTTAATATATCAAAACTTTAATTATACTATGATAATTAAAAGAACAAAGTTTAAAATGGAAACTACTGTTACGAACCATTGCGTAATAAAGATGCAAAGTGAAGAACCTTACCCTTAGCACGAATACAGTACTTTACTTCTAGCAATTGCAGACATGAGCCACTATCATTATTTTCTCAATGAATAATAATCATTACAAAATCATCACATATGACATGATTCATATCCTAATTCATATCAATTACTAAAGCCACTAGAAAGAATAACTAAGGCATACGACTCATGCCACCTAAATTTCACTCACCTTCTCATTGGTATTGATACAATCGTAGGAATAAATTTATTTAAAGTAGAACCTGCTATTGTCGAGAGCTCTCCTGCAGCGCCTTAGGGATGAAAATAATGTTGTAACCTTAGTTTACCACTAATTAATTTTAATAAATATGGGATAACTGGTATAGGATATTAAATAAATTATCAATTTAGCCCACCAACTAAATTAATTATCTAAAGTTAACCCCCAACTGAATAACCAAAATTATCAAATAGTCCAAAATACCCACTAAAATTTTATGGAATAAGTCTTTTATGAAAAAGAGAGGTCTGGTTTTCAGAATGACCTAACGGGTCATTAAACTCATTAATTATTTTTAATGTATTAGAAGCATGCTTGAATAATATATTGTACAAATTTGAGAGGGGACTTTGATTTTAAAAGCAAAGTTGGTGTACTCAAGTGCTGTAGATATGTATACAAAACACATCACATTAATTACATTACAATGAAAAGGTGGAAATAATCTTTGAAAGTCATTTCATTATCATATAAGAAATTAGGGATGAGTAGGTGTACTCAAATCCCACAACTATTAAAAACCTCCCATGTGAAATATAATCATGTTCCGTCAGTTTGGTTTGTTTATATTATATTTACATTATAAAAAATAATTAATGTTGAGTTATAACCAATAAAGTTATTAACGTCGATATGAATCGAAAATATTATATATAACACATCAACTAATTTATTAATGTTGTATTAAATTAATAATTAATTGAATTAAAATAGGTTTATCATAGGTTTGGAAAGTAGAAAAATATCAACTCAATTTTCATCCTGCCTCGAAAAGGGTGAAAGGTTTACTTTTTAACTTCTTAGGGTGTTAGGTGGGTCTTAGGCGTACTCAATTGTACTTAAGAAGATGAAGAGGCAAAAATGCCAAAATGAAATATAATTCTCCAAATTTAACCAGTTTAAGATTTTTGATGTATGAATTTTATTTTAAATAAACTAAATAATTAATGTTGGTTTCAAATATCTAGTTTATTGAAAAGAGGCTTCAAGAGAGAAAATATAAATGGACACCACAAGTCAACTATGTAGAAGAAGAGAATCAAAATGTATTTCAAATAAAAAAACTTACACTAGATTCGAACTTGGAACCCTGCAGTCCTAAACTAAGCGGACTATCACTACTCTAGAATCATCATATCTACTACTTAGTACGTACTTTATTTTCTTATTACGTACAATAATTCTCTCCAGTAATTTATTTCTCTATAAATACAGACTCCAAGATATCTTTCATTCACAAAACAAACCACACTTCATAACTATCTAACTACAAGCCTTTTAACTTGAAAAAAATATCCTCATCACGTCAATATTGAAGCCCCACTCCAAATATCACAGCATCTCCATACATTGTAGAGAAGCTCTACATCTCTAAGAGGGATGAATGTCCTTCATGGAGGAAGATTTGTTTGAGCTTGTGAAGCGGCTCATACAATGGAGGGGCAGAGACTGGATTGAAATGGTTGTGCTACACAATCCCCGCCCTGTTACAGGACATATGTTATCTTCGAGAAGGTGGTGAGGGAGTACCCATATATCGAATTTTCTCTAGATATCGATGGAGAAGATTCCGCTAAGGGGGTGCTATGCTGGGTGAGCAGGAGAGTGTCCTCAAGGAGAGCCCCAAGAAGAAGAATTGTCAACGTATTTTGCACCTATAGGGGCTTCCTCCAAAAATACTGGCAAAACATGCTAAAACTTTTGTTGTTAGTTTTGTTGACTACTTTTGAACTGTTGTTACTTTAGTTTCAGACTCATAGCTTTATATGCATGGGTTTGATTGTATGTTTTGTTTTTAAGTTCTAGTAATGAAAATTCTATGAAATCAAAGTAACAACAAAAAAACTGCCTCACATTGACAACATAACACAAAAAAGTATCATCCATGTTATTTTAAATTGGTTCAAACGCTTTGATGTAATTTTAATATGAAGAAGACGAGATATACACAATTGGAATGAAGCATTATTCCTCTCTAATAAGTAAATATAATCGTCGCACCTAAATTTGTTTATATTCGAAGGCAGTAAGTTGTACATGTGGAAAGACAAGAAACATCAACACTTAAATCAAATAAACAATGTTAACCACCGAGTCTCATAGCAATTTTATTTACAATAGCTCTCTTTACAAAACATACTTTGTGCATGCATCCAGGCTCTAGCGGAGAGCAAGTATATACACATGCTATGATAAAACTAAGTAGGCTAATCTATGTAAACCACAAAAAAGATGCTTTCACCATAAAAAAAGAGCAAATGAGTCACATCTAAAATCTTGTGCATGCATCCTGCAAAGAGATCTCGAAGGAGATTCGGAGCAATGTGTTTTTCTCTAATGCCACTTCATTTGAGAAAGAAGGAAAGTCACTACTGCAAAAAAAATTCTTAAAAGAAGAAGGGAAGTTATTTACCTGCTTGTTAAAACCAGAATTACCTACATCAACATAATAGATCATATTTGCATGGAGGGTTAAGAATGTTGATCACCCACAGGAGTATCAGGCTAAGACCGGAGTTTGAAAGGATAAAATAAAATATTTTTGGCCAAATGCATTAATAAGCTAAAGAAGAAGAGTTTGCAGAGAACAAAAATTAGGAAGAACACCACCATTTCTTAAGGTTGAGATTGAAAATTTGAGATGCTTTATAACTCAATTTTTTTTGTTGGAATGTGCACCACAAATATACATGCATGTGAACTCATTAACCACGTGTATATCACAATGTATATATCAGTTAAATATATGAGGTTAACTAAGAAATATCATGAAATAAAATTATATATTATTAATATTTAAATAATCCTATGATCAAACCAAATCGTACAGTCCATTATTTGGATGAAGTCAATCGATGTTATTATATCAATCACTAATATGATAATTTTGTACTACTCCATTCCAATTGTACAATACGTTTACTAAGATTTGAAGTTTTAATTCTCAAAGATTTGATGATTTATTTTGCTTTATTTTGATTGCATTCTTTTTCCTCTACATGCACATATACATAATAGGATATTTTATTTCATGAAATATCTCAATCCATACGATAACTTTGTCTATCCCATTCACGTACCAAACAACCCCTAATAGCCATTCTTACTTGTGAACATAGAGTAAACGACATCTAAGGAGAAACTTAAAATAGGAAAATGTTAATATAAGAAAACACATAAAATTCTACTTGCTTTGGAATACGTAAGCAATTTAAATATTTATTCCAATCAATTGTGTTAGGTGAATTGATCTCATATTCATCACACACTTTAACTATTTTAAACGAGAAATTACAAGAACAAATAGATATATACTTCTTTTAGACCAAAATAGTAGGTAAAGATGTAGACCAAAAATATTTTAGATAAGATTTTACACACAACGTACACTTAGCTTACATATAATTTTGGTGATTTTTGAATGAACAAATAAGAATTCTACGTACCATCAGTTCAATAAATGAATTTCTTCATCATATTTTTGAGGTAGTAACAATTGAAATAACTTTAGTGCATTTTCTCGGATATTTTCTCATACGTACATCTTCACTTTATTAATATTTAAGCTTGACCACAAACAACAACTTCATGCAAATATACAATGATAAATTTTTTCAAATGTGATTTCATGTACAACCTCTACCAGCCCTTCTACCTGCCCCCCTCCCCCATCTCCCACCGCCCCTCCTATTTTGGTTGCTCTCACCCTCTTGGGCTGCATCATGATAATATGTGTTCCTTCGTCCACCACCCCTCTAAAATATGATGTCACGAGCAGACCTATTCCTACTCATCTGAGTCCTTCCACGAGAACAAACATTCCTCAGATTTCTGATGAATGTTACATCATCATTCGATACTAGATCACCAACGCTTGAGATGACCATATCATCATTTCAATCTGAATATGCATTGAAACGATCTTTCAAGACATTTTTGAAGTCCAAATATTTAGCGTTGGTGTCCAACACAAGATCACAATTTCTATCAAACCATTTCTTCAAGGAATTGTACTTGTTGTACTCCTCCAACATTATTGGATAGCCTCCCAAAAAAAATTGCACAAGTGAGGACAAATTATATCTCTTCTCCACCGACGCAAAATATACCTCTATGGAGATTGTTGATCCTTCGAATAGACATAGTCCTCAAGTGTGGCAGCAGACAATACCTTCGCTTTCAAAGTTTTTGTAGTTGGATTCAAGATATTGATTTTTCGGTCGATACTCCACAATATAAATATGGTTTTGGTGCATTTCATGTAGCAGGCTTGTATGATCTCGGAATATGGGTGTACGATCCTTATGGAATTGGTTTCCATGAAAATCATTCCTTATTGAATAATCTGTTATACTGAACTTCTGGACTCCCTCAATTGCATCTGAATCAACATGCTCTGTTAATTTGCAGTGGTACAGCCTCTTTAGCTGCTCGACAAACATGTCGTAAATAGCTCAGGTGTAGTGACCTTGAAGCTGCATCTCCCATTCAAACACACTAAAAAGTGGTGAATATGTCTTTCTTGCGTCATCTTCTGCATGCAGTTCCTTCTCGTATTTGTCCCTCAAGGCTATCTCATATTGTTCGATGAAATGCTTTAGAGAGCTTTGTCCTTTTATATAACCATAAAAAAATACATACATTGACTTGCACCTTTGCGTGGACATCATGCCGGCCCAAAAATAGGGCTTGAGAAATATAGGAACCTAATTTTCCTTTCAGAATGTAGATTGTGGAACCACAGTCTTTTCCCCAAGCTCATACTTTTTTATGAAGGCAACCCATTTTGCCTCAAACTCAGCTATAGTGATGCTATTAAAAATTATCGATTTAAATTTGAACTTGGCAGCCTTATAATCCCACACTCCCTTTAGCCTTGCAAGTAACTTTATCATGATGCGTCAAATGCAATACCTATGGATAGTGTCTGGCAGCACCTCTCTAATTGCTACCTTGATGCTCTTTCATTGGTCTGTGAGGATAGCCGTAGGAGGAGCATTGCCCCATTGCCGCGAGCCAAGTCGAGAACACAAACTTGTAAGTTTTGATATCCTCACTGTGAGCAAAGCGCAATCCAAAATGATAGACTATTTATGCTGATTCACACCAATGGATGAAGCAAACGACATGAGCCATTGATTCACGAGGTAGGACGTATCGAATCAAACAACATCACTAAACTCCCTATATGCATACTTGCAATGTGTGTGAACCCACACTACATTGTAAACTCTCGCACTATTATCCGTGTTGATTGCATAAAAAAATCTCATCCTCGTTTGCATATCGATGAAGAACTTCTGATTTGTTGCAGCATCGCTAGACAATGTCCTCATCCTCCACTGCTGAAGAATAAAATTTCGACAATCTTTGGGAGTGCACCCAATTTTCTCAAGACCACCCACTTCGAATTCCAAGAGTCTTATGCTCTTCAAAAATCTCAATCTTGCAATGTCATTGGCTTCTAGCCTTCTCTTCAACGTCCTGCCTAAATGCCTATGAAAGCTAAAACAAATGTGACAAAGAAGGTTCCAATACATGTTTGTGAGAAATTACAACTGTTGTAACCTCACATGAGCCATCGGGCATCACTTTGTAATTAACCTTTGCGTTGCAATCAACCCTTTTGCTTGAATTACTAGGTGTTGATTTTTTACCTTTATCGCAAGCAAAGAAAATGTACCTAGCATATTCATCACTTTTTTTAGTGGTACTCTTTTTCACAGTAGCAAAACCAGTGAGATGACTATGTTCATTGTACAACAACAACAACAACAAACCCAGTATAGTCCCACCATGTGGGGTCTAGGGAGGGTAGAATGTACGCAGACCTAACCCCCACCTTGAAAGGTAGGGCGGCTGTTTCCGAAAGACCCTCGGCTTAAGAGAGAAGAACAAGGGAAGAGAAACAAGGAAAACAAGACATAGGTCAGTAGAGCCAAGCATATAGAAAATAATATACAAATATGAATAATGAGAGCGATAAAGTCAGGGTAGGAAAGATCGGGGATAAAGGAGCATTAACTACTATAGATAAAATAGGATACCCAAAGTAAACTGGACCAACAAATATAAGCAGTAATCCCATGCAAAAATCAAATGTTAATAAACAAATAAGCGCAACTATGACTACTATGGAGAAAAGATAGGCCACCTAGCCCACTATCTTAATCTGAGTCCTCCACAGCCTTCTATCTAAGGTCATGTCCTCGGTGAGCTGCAACTGTGCCATATCATGTCTAATCACCTCTTCCCAATACTTATTCGGCCTCCCTTTGCCCCTCCTGAAACCATCCATAGCCAATCTCTCGCACCTCCGCACTGGAGCATCTGTGTCTCTCCTCTTCACATGCCCAAACAATCTCAGTCTCGCTTCCCGCATCTTATCCTCCACCGATGCCACTCCTACCTTGTCTTGGATATCTTCATTCCTAATTCTATCCATCCTAGTGTGCCCACACATCCACTGCAGCATTCGCATTTCCGCGACTTTTATCTTCTGAACATGAAGTTTCTTGATTGGCCAACACTCCGCCCCGTACAATAGAGTCGATCTAACCACCACTTTGTAGAACTTGCCTTTGAGTTTTGGTGGCATTTCTTGTCACACAGCACTTCGGAGGTGAGCCTCCATTTCATCCACCCTGCACCGATACGGTGTGAAACATCGTCGTCAATATCTCCATCTTCCTGTATAATAGACTCAAGGTACTTGAAGCTTCTTTTCTTTTGAATGGCCTGGGTACCAAGCCTCACTTCCCCGTCAGCCTCACGCGGTAGGCCACTGAAACTGCACTCCAAGTATTCTGTCTTGGTCCTACTCAATTTAAATCCTTTAGACTCCAACGTCTGTCTCTAGCCCTCCAGCTTGTCGTTAACTCCGTTGTGAGTCTCGTCAATTAGGACTATGTCATCTGCGAACAACATGCACCAAGGCACCTCACCTTGTATTTGTCTTGTCAATTGATCCATCACCAGGGCGAATAGGAGTGGGCTAAGAGTCGATCCTTGGTGCAACCCCATCGTAACAGGAAAGTGCTCCGAGTCCCCTCCTACCGTCCTTACCCTGGTCTTAGCTTCATCATACATGTCTTTAATCGCTCTAATGTACGCCACAGGTATACATTTCGCCTCCAAGCATCTCCATAGGACCTCTATTGGAACTTTGTCATAGGCCTTTTCTAGGTCAATGAATATCATGTGTAAGTCCCTTTTTCGCTCCCTATACTGCTCCACCAATCTCCTTACAATATGAATGGCTTCTGTAGTCGAGCGCCCCGGCATGAGTCCAAACTGGTTCTCTGAAATAGACACACTACTCATCACCCTCATTTCCATCACCCTTTCCCACACTTTCATAGTGTGACTTAGCAGCTTGATACCTCTATAGTTGGTGCAGTTTTGAATGTCTCCCTTGTTCTTGTACACGGGAATGATTGTACTCCACCTCCATTCTTCCGACATCTTCGATGTCTTGAAAATGATATTAAACAGCGTAGTCAGCCATAGCTAGTGACTATGCTGTTTAATGACATTAAATAGCTAGTGATTTTAATATTTCCTCCCTCTTATATTAATTGTCATGTATATTAAAAATATTTATTTTAAAATAATTTTTAATTTAAATAATAAAATATAATTAATTATTTTGTTATAATTTGCACTTAATATTAATTATTTTAGAATTAAAAAAAAATAAAATTAAAATATGTAAAATCTTATCATGATAATTAAAAAGTGTAGAATGAAGTAGTATATTTGTTCAATTTTTTAAGAGTAGCAGTGGCGGTGGTTAATCAGCAAGACTGTTTTTGATGTAGGCGTTGGTAAATGCAAGCTTTCCTTTTCCTATTTATTTTTACTTCAAATAAATACTACCCATTTTCTTGTATTTTTTTTTGGTTTTTTATTTGTATTTGAAGTTTGCGAATTAAATTTTGAATTCGCATACTACAAAATCTATTGGGAAATGAAGCTCCTGGTAGAATGACGGTTCCACACCACAAACTATGTTAGTTTGTTGGTTCCCATTTCCTTGTATTTGTAGTTCTGATGTCTTTGACTATGGTTGTTAAGCAGAGTTATTTATATCTTTCTACTGTTTTCTTCACCGTAGATAACAGTTTTGGACATTAGCAAATTCAAAAATAAAAATAAAAAATGGTGTACAGAGTTCCAAAAGTAGCACACAATCTGAAATGAGGTATTTTTTCTTCTTTCCCATTTTTAGTCAGGTCATTTTCTGTTTCAGAGCTAAGCTTAGGTATGTGGGTCTGTGTCCATTCTGACTAGGGTTTTAATATGATCATTTATGATGCTCAATTCAATGTCTTTCGTCTTTATTGAACTGGGAATGTGTTTTCTTGAATAATAATGTTGTTGGGGATTGTGGTGTTTCTCTGTTATGCTTTGAAATAATGCCAGTTTGAATATATTTTGAGTTCTTGATTTTTTTCAATTTCCATGATCCCTGCATTTTCTTTTTTCCATTCTGTGTTTTTAACTGCTGTGATGTATGTTCCAGCTGTTTGAAGTGGTTAGCTTTGACTTATTTGTGTTAAATTCTTAGTTGATTTGATACACCACACGGCTGCGGCCCCTTCCTGGACTAGTTGATTTTCTAGGGAGCAGACTTTTTTTCCATCTTGTTGAACTAGAAATTTTGAGAAGATGTTGAGGAATGGTACATGAACTACAGTTGGTCCAATTTCTTCACCTGTATGATTGTGTGTTTGATAAGATTTTCAAATACAGAACAGTGAGGATCTTGTGAAGTAGCCAAATTCTTGTTCCTATATAGGTTATCTTCTTGATATTCAAATCTGTGGTGAAGGAGAAACTTGTTCTTTGAGTCTGGTGGATTTCCTAGACTTTCAAAGGATGGATATGGTTAGCAAGGATGATGCTGAGCTAGAAAAGAGGAGTGAAGATTCTATGATGAACTTCCAATCACCAAATATGTCCTCAGATTGGCAATTAAACGGCAGCAATCTGACAAATGCATCCAGCCGAATGATCGATACGTTCTGTGCTGGTGGTTGGGATAATACTATCATTTCATCAAACTTAGGCTTATGTGGTACAAATATTCAAATGAATCCTGGCACTACAAATGCACTGGGAACTTCAGCAATTGGCTTGGATCCTCTGGGAGCTGGTGTTAATAGAATGCATGGTATGAGTTGGACTAAACCAAATGCAATGTCGAAAGGCGACACGTTTATACCCCCTATGACTGGTATGCTTCCTCAAAGCTTAACTCAGTTGCCAGCTGATTCTGGCTTTATTGAGAGAGCTGCAAGATGTTCATGCTTTAGTGGAGGAAAAGTTGGTGATATGATGAACCCTTTTATCATCCCTAATTCTTCTAATGTGTATCACAACGGACTGGCCTTCCGACTGCCACAAGAGGTTTTTGCCAGTAACGGATTACAGTCTCCTTCTACTGCAATCAGTCCAAAGCAGCACATGAGAAATGCAGTTGAATGTTCTGAGGATGTTTCTTTACCTCTTGAACATGAGCCCACAGATAGAAGTTCCCTCAAGAATGAGAAAAATATAAGCTTTGTTAGGTCTAAGGATGAAGCAAAGGAATGTGTTGGCATCTCTGAAAATGAGTCTGATGAGACTGAATGTAATGGACATCAAGAAGAAGTGGAGGGTAAGGATTCTTCTACTAGGGGCCTTGGCTCAAGGAAAAGGAAAAGAAGTGGTCAGGTAAAACTTGCTTGTATAAATTGTTTATATTGTTCTGTGCAAGTTCTTCTATATTAAAGTTTCTTGTCATTTTTTCAGGATACAGGATTTGATCAAATGACTGGAGCACAACAACAACCAGCTGAACTACCAAAAGATCAAGCAGTAACTCAGAAGGGAGAGCAAAACTTGAATTCCACTGCCTGCAGGCCTGGTGGAAAAAATGGTAAACAGGAGTCTAAATCAGAGGATCCACCTAAAGAAGAATACATACACATCCGAGCTCGAAGAGGCCAGGCAACAAATAGCCATAGTCTTGCAGAAAGAGTAAGACTCCAAAAATAGAAGCTTTACAAGTTGTAGTGAGATCTCACTTGTAGTTCTTTCAGATTTGGCTTACTTTTATTTTAATACAGCTAAGGAGGGAGAAGATCAGCGAACGGATGAAATTTCTTCAGGATCTTGTACCTGGTTGCAACAAGGTTACTTTTGTTGTATTATTTTTCAGTAAACAGTTTTTCTGTAAAACATCCATCATAACAATAAGTATCTATTATTAATGTATCCTGAGCGAGAGCCGGTGATTTTGCAGGTCACGGGGAAAGCAGTAATGCTGGATGAAATCATTAATTATGTACAATCTCTTCAAAGACAGGTTGAGGTATGCTATTTACTCCTAATAACTTATTCCTTTTTTGGTGTTGCCATATCATGCCTAGTGTTAAAATGTAATTCACATGCATCTACTGTCCACAAAATGCTTCATTGATTTCTGATTTCTGAATCACTACTATATGATTAGTTTTATTGGTGATGCTAGTTTCTTGCAAAATCATGTGCACCTAAAAGTTTTGCTTAAAACAGAAGAATCCTCTTTTGATGGCCTCTTAAAAGTACATGTGTTTGAGAATGACTGGACTTCCTGTTCTCTCAGTTCCTCTCAATGAAGCTTGCGACGATAAAGCCGCAGTTGGATTTTAATATTGATGCGCTCCTTGCAAAGGATGTAAGAACCAGTGCATTTTCCTGGGAGTTACATGAAGTAGAACATGGTGCATAGTTTCTAGTTTCTAAAGAAACCATTCTTTCACTTCTTGTAGATTCTGCGTTCACGAGTGGGTCCTTCATCCTCTCTTGCCTTTGCTCCTGATATTACAGTGCCATATCAGTCCCCCCATCAACTGCAATCAGGCCTGCTTCAGTCAGGTCTTCCTGGTTTGGGAAACTCCACCGATGCATTTCTTAGATCTATCTATCCCTGTTTAGCTGTTACAAGTGGTGGCTACAAAGAGTCCTCATCACAGGTAACATTCTGAGTTTATTTACTTCATGTAGTGAATTGTGAATGTTTGTTTTACCACAACAGCATAAATAGCCGTACTCTACAATCTAACTATTAGACTTACTAATTGTATTCAGTTACCTAATATATGGGATGATGACCTACATAATGTTGTCGAGATGGGTCTCAGTACGAGTTCTCCCCTTCATAGTCGAGATTTAAGTGGTATTATATATGCTCCTCGTCATATTTTAATTGCAAATTAGCATCTTCTCCTTTAATAATTACAAAATTCTGCATACTTTTGAAGGTTCTCTGCCATCAGCCCAGATGAAAGAAGAACCTTAAACTTGTTTTAGATATCAACTGCTTTACACTTCCTGTTTGTTGGGTATGTGGAACATTTGGGAAGACGTCACGGTGAAGAGCTATTCCTATTTCACAAGGCACTCCATATGAAGAAGTTCTACTTCTAATTGTACAGCTAGTCCAAGAAGAGGGTGTTTATGGTGGGCGCGACCACCTTTTCTTCGAATGCTATATAATTTGGCTACGAATAAAGTAACAACTTATACCGCAAGACACAATTTCATGTACAACATCAAACGAGGGTCGATCAAAGTATGCATTGTCCGGACATATGTACAAGGAAAATAGGTATTGCGGTTCGGTCTCAAGTCTTGAATCACTGGGAGAAAGGGTATATTCTTGTTCATTCTATCAGGAAGAACTTGAAAGTGTGCTTGAGGGGGAGGAATGAGGTTACATTCTTTTCTTCCAAATGATTCTCTCCATAATAACTTTTCTAATTTCCTGGAAAGAAAATTAACTAATGATCATGATATTATTGACTTATCTCTTCAAGTCTTGTCATTGCTATCTTTGTCTCCTATATTACAGCTAACTATATGCTAGAAAGATCTTTCTGCTACTAGCTAGAGACCTACATTATCACATCAATCAATGAATGAGGGCCATGGGGCTTTCAAACACAACTGGACTAAATTGCTGAGTTGATAAGATTATGAAAGTTGGGAAAATAGGCAAATATACTCTTTAGATTTTGTGATTTAGAATTGATATACTTTCGTTAAAAAAGTAGTGCATATATACTTTGCTCTTTACCAATGATGCATACATGCTTTTGCGTCTAATAAATGATGAATATTTACTTTTTTAGTTAACAAACCTAATTTTAAAAATACAGACCAAAATGGTGTCTTTTTTTTTTTTAAAAAATAATGTCAAGTAACTTTAACTTTATTTCATCTATTTTTTTTAAAAACTTTTTTGGACCCTACCCAATCAAAAATTTCAATTCCTTTTTTTTTATCCTGACTCAATCTAAACCTATTTTATGACTTAAAGATGGATTGTGTTTTTTTATGTGAAAAGTTCATAAATAGCTAAAAGTTGAAATATAATGAGTCTCTTTAGTTATGGTTCGCTTAATGTCACGACCCAATTCTCGATCATGACCGATGTTAAGGGGGAAAAATTTCAAAAGCAAGCCTTAATCAAAATCTACAGAAAATCGAGCAGAATTTCTCTTATTTTTGGGCATATCCAAATTTTTCCCTATCTCAGAAATTCACGAAACAATCAACAATCTCTAAATCAAAACATCAAATCCATTAACAATCCAGTCTCCACGCAATAGCACCAACTCACCTCCATATACAGAAAGAAGTCTAAAACTAGTCACATGATTACAATACGAAATAATACTCATAACACTTATAAGAAAATGACAAATGGAGCGACTCTAAGATTAAAATAAAAGGCCATAACAATTTACTAAACTTGATGCCCATGCGAACAAGTGCGGATCTCACCATGAATTTTCAACTCGTTAGCTCTAATTAATGAAGTCCTTGCCAACGTCACCTGTGTTCACTGTAAAAGTATTTAGCGGGGAGTGAGACGCTAGCTTAGTGAGTAACTTAACCACAACCGTTTTAATGAGGGACAAGTCAGAAAACATGCTAGTATGATAATCAAAATCATAAAATAAATGCCCTTTAAGAAAAACGATAACAATATTCCATCTTATTTGTCTCATGTAAGTGAAATCAATGTAAACATTTAATATTAAAATTAGAAAAACACTTTCATATCAAACCTTGTATTTGGGAAGTTCAAAGAATGAATCATCTAATCAGTGTGTCCTTCTTCTTTAAGAAGTAATCAATAACAATAAACTCCTCATAAAGGAGTCAAATATTCATACCAATAGATCCCTACTCGAGGGGTATCGGTAACGGTATGCTAGTTCTATCTTCCCACTAGGGAGGGATATATCGATAATCTATAAATATAAGGTGCACCAGGTCTAACGAACCCGTCGTTAGCTAGGAATCTATCAAGGTCTACTCTCATTTATATTTTTTCTTTATAAACTGTAGAAGCATTTCCAAAATAGTACAAGGCATTTAAGTTCTTATTGAATCATATTGTATAAAACTTTAACAAAAAGAATACATGTCAAAATACTATTTCTCAAGCAAATGTTAAATTCTTTCGATAACGGTAATCATTTCTCAATTATCAATAAACATGTCTTATAAAACTGAACTCATCTCAAATATCTTTTTCAGTATCATATCAAGTAAAAGACTTGTCTCACATGCAAATTCAAAACATTCGATAACACATTCACTTATAAATCATGTATAAATCATGAAAGTTATAAAAACACACAAATTGTGGTAAACTACTACTCACAGTACTCGTGTCGAAGTACCAAATTTGTCACCTCAAGCAAATTCGAATGGCTCTCTTCAATCAATCTATAATCACGTCATATTGATCTTGTATTAACATTTTCGTTTAGACTACTTCATACTTTAAATACCCAGCCCTCAAGGTTTAAGAATTGACTCTCAATCTACCAAATTATATATAATTGTTTCTTCAAATCACGCACCAGCCAAATATTGATTATTTCCCACTAAATTAGACCAAAAAAAAACCTATCCGCTCAACCTCTTCTCTTTAGTACAAATCAAAATACAAGAGTTTTATAGTTTAATCATCAATTATAATCATTCAATCATGAAATTTTAATAATTTCTTCTATTTCTTCTAAACCCTATTTCTTATACTCTCAACCCCCAAATCTATAGCCAAATATACAAATCAAATCTATAAATCAAGTTCAGAAACTTACCTTCCTCTTTTGTTTTTCTTTTTAGTTTAGAATTAAAGCTATCCCATTTTTTTCTTCTTCGTTTGCAAGAAGAAGTAACTTTATGTATGTATCTTCTCTTCTCTTCTCTCTTTTTTTTTTTAACTTTCTGATGCATAAATGGTGGGAAAATTGAAAGAATTCCATAGACAACTAAAGCCCTTGCACGTGTAATGGGCTACAACCCATTCTTTCTTTAAAAATCCCTTTTTTTTCTTAGAAGCAATAATAGCCTGTTTGAATTGACTTATTTTTAAGCAACTTATAAGTTGAAAACTGTTTATAAGTTTTTTTAAAAAAGTAGGTGCAAGCCAACTTTTTATTTTTGACTTATAAGCTGTTGTCAACTTATAAACTGCTTAAAATAAATTCATTCAAATAAACTTAACTATTTATTGGGGCTTATTTTAAGCACAAAATAATTTTAAGTTGGGCAGCCAAACACTCAAAAAAAGCTAAAAATAGCTTATAAGCCTATCTAAACGGCCTCTAGGTCTCGTTTCTTTTCCTTTTTTTTTTTAAAAACACATAGGTGGCACATATGGCCTTATATAAGAATAGGGTATTACACTTAATTACATAATGTAGATATAGTTTTATTAGCTATGCATGAATCTGTTTGTATATCTTGCTGGAAATTTGATTTTTTGTATATAAATTAGATTTTGAATTTAATTAATGAAATCAACAGTAATTTTAGTTATTAAAATAGAAAATAATCTTATAAATCACGATTATTGTATCTGATTAGGATTTCTTACCAAATATAACTTCTGTTAGATGAAGAATAACATATTCATTGGGTTCATGGGATCAAGAAAGTTTGATTAATCCAAAAAAACTTGTTTGATTTCTTCATTCATTATATAATAACAGGTAAACACTAAATATAATTCAGTTCATCCTTTCTAATAATCCGAATCAAGCACTTGAAATCAAAGATATATCGAGTTTTGAAAATCAATTTGAGAGCTTGATGAGCTACTGTTTTCGACCAACTACGTTGACCTAATCGTTGACTATGGCCAATACAACCACTGGTCAGCCTGTTCTTGGGGTTGACCAATCGAATTTGTTATGAGATTTCAATTTTTCTTCCTATAATAATTCCCCTATATATCATCAAGATAGTAACCCTATTTTGACTATCATGCCTATTGGTTTGCTTACTGAAAAGAGTTCTGAGATTGATAAATATGCTAATTTTCTCAAAGCGCAAATCCAGAAGTATGTTCATCTTGCTGGAGTGGAGCCTATTCTAGTTAAGACAATATCTTATACCAATGAAGTTTTAAGAATAGTGTGGACTGAAGAAGAAGTTGATCATATGAACATTATAGAAAACCTACAATTTGCAGTGGCTGATAAGTTTTCGTATGGATGGCTAGAATTAGATGAACTTAGGACTTTAATTTCTAGACAATGTAATATCAAAAGGTGACTACAAGATTGAATTGTTAAGAAACAAGAATTAATTCATCTTGATCAATAGGAATATTTTTTCAATTTGATGTCAAAAAAAATCTACTAAATATTGGCTTAGGACAGATACTCTTATTCTATGAGACATCTAATTTATGATGCTAAGTTTAAGGTGGATAAAGAAATGACTCAAGTTATGGCATGGATCTCTTTTTCTATTTTAAGCTGACTTATTTTGTGAAAGAGGATCTGTTTTCTATTGCTTCTACAGTTGGAAAGCCCTTTCACCTTGACGTGGACATTATCAATAATACTAGATCTAGTTGTGCTAGGATCTAAGTGCAGGTTGATCTATTATTCGATTTTTCTAAGCATATGATAATGGAGATTGTTAATGAGCATACAAAAGAATCTGAGCTATGACATGTAAAAGTACATTATAATATGATGCCTAAGCATTGCATGAATTGTAAAATTCAGGATCATGTATAAAATGAATATAGAATATTATACTCTGAACTTAAGAAATCCGTTAAAATAGAAAACCTATAGATAATAGTGTTGAGAAGACGGTGGAAATAAGCAAATTTGTTACAATAAGAAGGAGAAGGATGGTTTTGAGCTACTGGAACCCCACTAGTAAGAGATTTCCCAGAAATGATCAATTTGGTGAAAGCTCTCAAGCTCAAACCTCTATAGTTGTCATAAAGGTTACTTCAGGCAATGCCTTTGGTGCACTTACTGATGTGAACACAGTGGAAGAACAAGGTGAAGAGGGGGCGGGAAGAAAGATAGTCGAGAATAAGAGGGTTGAATAGAAGATGATGCAAAATGATAGGCAGGAATCCAGTAAGAAAGGTGGCTAGAAATACTCATCTACAAAAGAGTGCATATAACAAACATTTGCTAACAACACGGGGGAGGGTAATGGAAAATCATGAAACAACAATAGGCAAGAAAACATCATTACTACATAAACAAATGGAGCAGGAGATGGAAATTCTGATAAGGTGATAAAAGAATGTCTCTAGCAGCAATATTCAGATGGAGTAGTTGAAATTGAACAAGGAAAATCAATAACAACACCTGTACAAAGAAGACATAGAGAATTAGACAAATGCATAGAACAAATAATATGAAAGGTGATACATTTAGGGTAACACTATCTAAGGGAGCATTTGATGAGAAATTTGATAATGTGATAGGAGAAACTCACAAATAGCGACAATCAGAAGCAGGTGTAAGAAGGAAGGGTGATCAAGACATGAAAAATCAGATAGTGATGCACGAATAGTGTAGGCCTAAAGACTTGAAAGTTGATACATATCTAGTGGTGACTAAAAATAACAATGAAGAATTAGACCTTCTTAAATTAAAGAGCTGACAGAGGTTGAGTATCAAATTCCTCTTCATAATGTTGCTAGAGAAACAATTAAAGGGAAATACCCTCCTGACAGTGTTGCAAAACAAAACTTCTTAACTATTACAAATGCAAGCATTAAAGTAATGGTTAACAAAAGTGGTGGAGGTCAAAAATATCCACCCATGGAGAAATTACATGCCTTGGTGTCACATCAGTTACAACAGGAGATGCAGTTAACAAATCAAGAGGAAGAAAATAAATCATCATTTCAGGAAGATAAAAAAGAAGTTGACAGTGATATAGGATAAAGAGGTTCTTGGCGTAGCTGGATTATCTCCTCAAGTCTTATCTAAGTCTAAGAAAGGCAAAGGTAAAAGGAAGATAGATCCTAAACCTTCAAGGATACAAGCCAAGAGGGTGGGGAAAGTATCTTCTAAATGATTAAAGCTCTCTTTTCGAATATTAGATCTGTGAGAACTCAAAATGTCTTTCACAAAGTTCAAATGCTTCATAGACATCACACAATTTTCTAATTGCTTTATTAGAATCTTTTCAAGACACTAGACAAATTTAGAATTTTAAGAGAAGACTGGGATGAATTATGTTAATTACAATGCTAATGGCAACATTTGGATCTTTGTTAAAGAACAAATTCATGTGGATGTGATCTCTAACTCAGATCAGGAAATTACACTTTAGCTGACTCTGGAAGATAGAAAAGAGTTCTTACAACAGTGATTTATGTTAAATGCTTTACTGATGAAAGGTTCTAATTGTGAGATTCTTTCTATGTCATTAATTACAATTATTTTATGCCATGGGTGGTTAGAGGAGAATTAATGACATCCTGAGTGATGAAGAGAAGATATGGGGACTCCCTGTATTCCCTCGTGGATATGAAGACTTTTCCTTTTATATCAATTCTTGTGAATTGTATGATATATTACTGATATTCCATTTATTTGGTGGAATGAAAGATCTAATGGAGAGTTTATATTCAAAAGATTAGACAGGGTTATTTCAAATCAGTATTTTTAGGAGTTGATGGGTAATATGGATATCCAATATCTTTTCAGGACTGGTTCTAACCATGTCCCTTTGCTTCTTTCTCGTAGTGGAATTGTTCAAAATATTTTCAATCCATTTAGATTCTTAAAATTTTAGACTAGTAGAGATGATTTTAGCGAAGTGGTGAAGGATAACTAGAATGTTGATTGTCTTTCTGATATTTTGGTTCAATGGAAGCTAAGACAAAAGAAGACTAAACTAGCTTTCTAAATGGAGTAGAGATAAATTTGAGGATATATTCAAGCAGTTGTTGATTAGAGAGGAAATTATGAATATGAGAGAAGATCTATTTGAATTGCATCCTACTACAACCAAGAGGTCTATTTGAACAGATTAAGGCAAGTGAACCTTTAAAACTCCTTAAATCATATAGAATTCTTGAATTTTCTCTCTTGTATGTGATAGAGAGTAATGAGAACGAGACAATAGGTTAACTACTCAAATGAATTAATCCTAATTATTAAATGGGGTTAATGAAAAAGGTAATGTGTTGAAAAATGTGAATTGCGATGATATTGGTATTGATGTGTATTTAAAGAAATGTTTTAATAGCTTATTGAGATTGTGAATCACTTGAACTTGTCATTTTTATTCATTATTGTGTGAACATGCCTATTTGCATTAGTTTTAGAACACAGTGATAAGATGGATATGTTATTGATGTTGAGGTCATTATCGGTGAGTGTTATTAATGCCGAGGTCATTTTCAGCGAGTGTTATTGATGCCGAGGTCATTAACAACGAGTGTTATTGATGCGTAGGTCATTGTCGATAAGTTATATTGATGCCAAGGTCATTGTCGAGAAATGCTATTGATGCGAGGTAATTGTCGACAAGTTTGATCGATGTCAAGGTCTTTTCTACCACGTGCATAGGACTAGGATGTTCCCCATGACTTTCAATTATTGATTGTGCATGATATTCTGCATATTTGTGTGTGATAAACTTGATTCTTGTGATTGATAAATGTGATACTTGTGACTAGTAAGTTGAGATGTTTGGATTGTGATTATGAAATTTTGTGAATTGTGCATTGTGAACTTTAGGTTGAGTTGATTTTCTGTGCAGGTCGTAATTATGAAGGTTTGGATGGGATGAAAGATATTTTCGTATTCTATTAGATTTAACTTGTCTTATTGATTTAATTGTTGGTTGCCTAGTTGTTTCATACTCACTCTTTAGTTTTACACTTGTATAGGTTATGAATCCAGACCATGAGTTAGATTTTCTTCTTGTTCATCCGAGGCTTCGTAAAGAGTTATATAGAAGTAGTTGTTTGTCATATGGCGGACTCTCATATTTCTTTACCTATGCGTTGTTCAATTTGAGAAATAAAGATATTCGATATTTGTATTTATTTATTATTTTGGCATTTACTAGTGGATTGTACACGTGACAATCAAATTTTGGAGGTTTTTTAAGAATGACTAATTATTTCGCTCTTATGTTAATATTATTGTTTTACTTTCGTATATTTCTTTCCGTTTAGTTGGGTTTGGTTGACTTGTCTTGGTGGAAAATGACAGTGCAATCATGCTCACTTTTGGACCGTGACAAAATGGTATGACAGCCTTAGGTTCATAAATCTTACGTATATACAAGCCAAGTTTAATAGAATTTCAAGGATCGGTATAGAGACGTCTATTACTTATCTTTAGGAGGTTATGGTGACTTTTAGAAATAATATTCACTTTTTGATTCTCTGTCGTGCATTCTTGATCCAATCTAATTCCTATCGCTTTACTTCATTCTCTTACTTATAGTGATGGCGTGCTTGGTTCTGCTTGCATGCAGTTGAGATGTCATCATGTGGTTTTGTTGTTAGATCTTATTTCGAGGCAGAAGTGATAGACTTATGAAAATGATGTGTGGTCATACATGTAATGCATTGTGATTCAAAAAGAGTGAGTACAATTATGGTACAGTGATGTGTTTTGAGGATATGATATAAAAAGATGAACAATGATTGAGAAGCTTCATGAACGTCTTACCCCTCTGATTAGTTATTCAGCAGCAAGAATAGTATTTGTACATTTGTACGCCAATCGAGATCAAAATTTCTATTGCAATTTTATAAATGGGTGTATATCAGGAAGGGTCATAATATGACTGATTCAAAGGTACCCATGTTTATTTGGTTAGGGTTATGGGTTGTGTTACTTCTACTATCGACGTGTCAATGAAAGAATGCATATCGACTTCAGTTAGAGACTGAACTATTTTGATAATGTATTGTAGTTACTTAATGGGCAGAAAGGTGTGGACATCTGAGTACGATCTTCTCGATAGGTATGGTGTACTCTAGTGGTGGATTTAGCAGGTTTTCATAATATAGTACTAGTGATTTATGGAAGCGGAGACATCAGTTATCAAGTGAGAATACTAACTACTAAAAAGTTATCAGCTGTTTCACCTGCTTGGATAATGTGGTTTGATGTTGCATTCACGGTTAAGAAAGTTACTACGAAATCTTGAGTTAAGCATTATTTATAAGGAAAATTATAGTGGTGGATCGAGTATAACGATGATATCTTCTCTCCTCAGCGTACAACACTTGGGTAGGCATAATTATATTGGAGATGGTAAATTTTGATGTTATTTTGGGTATGATTAGCTCTCTCCTTATCATATGATTCTTGATTGTTATGCTAAGACTGTAACCTTAGTGATGCCTGGTGTTCCGAGGATTAAGTAGAAGGGTACTAGTGATTCATACCCTAGTAAGGTTATTTCTTTAATTTATGCTCAAAGATTGATTGATAGAGGGTGTTTTTCTTATTTAGATTTCATCTAGGATACTAGTGTTGAGCTGCCTTTTATGGAGTTCATTCCTGTAGTTCAGAGTTTGTAGATGTGTTTCCTACTGACCTTCTAGGTGTGCCTTTGGATAGGGATATTGATTTTGCTATTGATTTAAAGTCGGTCACTAAAACCATTTCCATTTATCCATATCACATGGCTCTAGATGAGTTAAATAAGTTGAAGGAAAAGTTGCAACGCCTATTGAGCAAAGGGTTCATTCGCCTTTATATGTCACCTTGGGGTGCACCAGTCTTATTTGTGAAGAAAAAAGATGGGTTATGAGGATGTGCATCGATTATAAACAGTTGAACATAATGACTGTCAAGAACAAACATCTTCTTCTCCGTATTAATGAGGTATTTGATCAGCATCAGGGTACAACATTGTTTTCCAAAATAGACTTGAGGTCCGATTATTATCAGTTGAAGATTAGGGCATTTGATAGCCTTAAAACATCACATTATGTCCATACGAGTTCTTGGTGATGTCCTTTGGGTTGACTAATACCCCGATAACATTCATGCAGTTGATGAACAGAGTATTTCAAACTTACTTGGACTCCTTTGTGATTGTATCATTGATGACATTTTGATAAAGACTGAGGAGGATCGTGTTCATCACTTGAGGATGGTTCTACAAAAATTGAGTGAAGAGAAGTTGTATGCAAAATTCTGCAAATGTGAGTTCTGGCTTGATTCAGTGGCATTCTTGGGACACATGGTGTCCAAGGAGGATATTAGAGTGGATCCAGTCAAGATTAAGGCAGTTAAGGGTTAGACAAGGCCTATATCTCCTATTGAGATTCAGAGTATTATGGGGTTGGTAGGTTATTACAAACGCTTCGTGAAGGGTTTATCCACTATTGGAGCCTCTTTGATAGATTGACTCAGAAGACCATGAGTTTCCATTAGTCCGATGAGTGTGAGGCGAGCTTTCAAAAGATTAAGACTTTATTGAATTCGACTCTTATTTTGACTCTACCTGAGGAGGTGGGCTTTACTTTGTATTGTGATACTTCAAAGTTGGTTTAGGTTGACTGCTGATGCAAAAAGGGAAAGTTTTCACCTATGCTTCTAGACAATTGAAAACTCATGAGAAGAACTATTCTATTCATGATTTAGTGTTGATTGCGGTGGTATTTGTGTTGAAGCTTTGGCGTCACTATTTGTATAGTGTGCATTGTGAGGTCTTCACCGATCATCGAAGTCTTTAGTATATTTTTAGTAAGAGAGATCTGAACTTGAGATAACGCAGATGGCTTAAGTTCTGAAGGACTATGATATGACTATCTTATATCATCCAGGGAAAGTCAATGTGGTGGACGATGCTTTGAATATGAATACTTCTAGTATAGGGAGTCTTGCCGCGATCAATGTTGATAGGAGAGATTTGGCTAGAGAAGTTTAGAGTCTAGCCCACATTATTTTTCGATTATAGGTTTCAGAGGAGAGTGGTAGTTTGGTTGCTTTCATTAAGGTCTGAACTTCTATAGTTGAGAAGATTCGAGAGACCCAGTTTGATGATGAGAAGTTGTGTCTCATTTGAGATAAAATATTGAGAGGGGAAGCCAAGAAGGCTATACTTGACTCTGATGGTGTCTTGAGGATTGAAGACAGGACTTATGTGCCAAAGGTGGGCGAGTTTATCTGGCTGATTCTAGAGGAAGATCACTGTTCCCGATATTCTACCTACCCAGGAGTGGCTTTGTCACGTTCTAAGAGGGTACCCTAGACGTGACTGACACTCGAGGACCATTGCTGGTCCCCAAGCGAACCACTTGGTCCATTCACACATCCATTCAATATTAATCAACCAGCGGAAAGTTTAAAATAAAGAAATAATTTGGCGGGCAATCCAAATCAACAATCTAACTCAAGAAAGAAAGGCCATGAGCCAACAAATTGAACTCCAATCTTCGTTATTAAAATAGTTTGACATGAATAATTCAGGGAAAGAAAATACTCAATCGATCCATCACTATCTAGTCTATGAAGCCTCTATCACTACTATCTAATTGGTGCCAATGACATGTTCATGACTACCTCAAATCAAAATAAAAAATGGCTAACTCGATGCAAGAATAACATAAGCGGTGTCCTCCAAATGTAGGGGAGGACTCACCAATACTGTAACACCCCCCAAAATTTTTCCCTAAGATTCGGACCTTTCTTGTATATGTGTAGGGTTAAACTCGATTATTGTGAAGCGTATGCATGATTTAGGATGAGTTCTTAAGTAATTAAAGAGTGTTAGAGGTGATGTGGGGTCTTAAGGGATCCTTAGAGCCAAGCTAAGTCCAAAAGGATTCGTCTTGGGTAAGTTGTTGAGGGAGTTTGTATAAGGGTCGAATTCTAACGGCCATATCATTTGAAATATGACGATCTGGGTGGCCCATGAATTATTAAATTAAAGGTTGTTGAGTCTTCTTTCCAACGCCACCAAGAATGTAATTTTTGGAGTTCGGAATCAAATGATATGACAGTCCTAAGACGGACGGTACTGCAGAAATTTTAGGCCTGGGTGACAACTGCTGGAAACCTGGGCTTGGCGCCGCAGTGGCGCGACGCGCCACTATTGCACCAGGAACAAGCCTCAATATTTTGGTCCCTGGCGCGATGCGCCACTGCGAGATGTGCAGGGTTTTCAAGCCTATTTTCCAGAACCTAGAAAATATGGGCTTGGCGTTGTAAGGGCGCGACGCGCCACTATTGAGCCATAAAACAGCCTCAGTAGTTTGGTCCCTGGCGTGATACACCATTATTGGGTTGTAGGGTTTTTAAGCCTATTCGACTTGGCGCTGCAGTGGCGCGACGCACCACTATCGCACCAAGAGTGTTTTTAGCCTATTTTCTAGATTTTGGAGAAAGGGCAATTTGGGTATTTCCCCAAATTAAATATACACAGCCTTAGAATATTTTTGGGACCATTTTCAGTCCCTCTCTCTCTCTCTCTCTCTAAAAGCCCTAATATTTCCCTCTCTTCTTCTTCTTCTTCTTCTTCTCCAAATCCTTCTCCAACAAAGAGTGCCTCCAAGAGCTTTAAGAATTCAAGCCTTCCATTGGAGACCCAACATCAAGGTCTTTTTCAAAGTCTTCAATAAGGTATGTAAGGCTAGTCAAAGTATGGGTTGAGTCCACCCATGTGCCCTATATCTTCTTTGAGATTTATTGTACATAAGAATGAAGTTTATTGATAGAGTTAGGTCCAAATAGGTCCTTCTCATCTATTACCCTAATTTCTATTATGTGGATGTTGTGGAGTCAAGAAAGTGATGTGCTTCATATTGTTACGAGTTGATTGAGATGAGAGGTCAAAATTATATTGTTAATTTCCTAACTATGTTGATTATGATAAAGAATGTCAATTTTCTTAAATGTGTTGCTTATTCTTGAAATTGTTGACTTAAAACCTTGGAGTTGTGTTGATTCCCAAAAGATTTATTCAATGAATAGAGGAACGATTGGATAGGTTTATATGTTGTTATAAATGCATATTTAACCTACTCTTGAAAGATGTAATTGGGATTGATCGGATAGTATGATTGGGAGAGATTTGATTGTGATAGAGTTGATGAGTTAATAAGGTTGTAAATGAGACTTGTCAATATGATTTGATTGGGTTGATTGGATGGAGTTTTATGAGCATTGAGTTTTGGGAGAAGTATCGAGCATCGAGTGGGTAAGAGTATAGTCCATACTCAACCCCATGAACTACACCGCCAACGTAGGAAGGGATTGAACCGTTAAAGTCGGATATTTTTCATGGGATCGAACCGTTAAAGTCGGATGTTTCCCATTTTATTGTCCTGAAATGATAGGACTTGACTGATTGATAGGATCCATGATAAGTTGATTTGTTCATACCCTGGCAAAGTATGAACGGACGTGGCAACAACGTCGGTTTGTTGTACTATCACTGGCTCATAAGTGATGGTTAACGGATAAGAGAAACTCCCATATAGGTCTTGATAGTACTCTGAGTCAGATTGAGTTGAATGGTATGTGATTGGTCCCGTCTAAACCACATTCTTGGTTAGACTTAAGACATTGGATTGAGTTATTATTTCTCTTGAGTTGAGATTCCGAGTTGATTTGATTCTTCCTTGATGTTTGTTTTATTCGGCCATTTTACATACTTGTATATTACATGTACTGACTCCATTTGGCCTGCATCATTTTAAGATGCAGAGACAGGTACTAGAGATCATCAACCGGCACATCGTTGAAGATCTACCCACTCCCAGCTAATTGGTGAGTCCTCATAGTCTCCTGAGGATGTCGAGATTGTCTTCATAACCTTGTTTTGTCTCTTTTATTTTGATTGTTGGTAGCCATGAGCTTGTCATCGGCACCTCCTAGATTGTTGATAGAGGCTTCATAGACTAGAGTGTAAGAATGTTGGATTATTCTTTGAGTAGTTCTATTAAAGCTGTTTTTTGATTTGATAGTTGTTTGGCCTTCGACCCTAAATTATGAATAGTATTCCTGTGATTGAGTCTTCCGCAAAGAGAATGTGATTGAATGAAAGTGTGACTGGATCAGGTGGTTCGCTTGAAGGTTAGAAATGGCTTTTGAGTGCCGACCACACCTAGGGTACCCTCTCGGGGTGTGACAAATATGGTATCAGAGCCTAGAGTTCAAGATTCCTAGGGAGTCTATGAAGCCGTGTCTAGTAGAGTCTTGCTTATGGGTGTGTTGTGCACCACACTTATAATCATGAGGCTATAAGACATTAAGAATTGTTTCACTTCTTTCATACTCTGAATTCATGCGATAGAGTTAAACTCTATAAAACTTCCTTTCTAATTCATGTGTTTATACGTTATAGATAATGCCTCCTAAACGTACTACTAGCTAGAGGAATACCGATAACACAGAGATGCCAGAGTCAGAGGTACGCCCATCGAGGGCTAGGGGCTGGCCTGCGAGGTATGTAGAGGCACCTCAAATGCCTACTACTCCGCTTGCACCAGCTTCGAAAGTAGACTTTAGAGGAGTGATTGCTATGCTTACTCAACTAGTGGATGTCCAAAATGGTAATCAGAGTTCGCCAACTCTTAGCTTTAGTTCCCAAGAGCCGTCTGCTGCCACCAAAATTAGAGTCTTTTTGAGAATGAATCCGCCGGCATTCACGGGTTCCAAGGTCGATGAAGACCCCCAAAATTTTATTGAAGAGATGTAGAAGATCCTAAAAGCTATGCATGCTACGGAGATTGAGAGGGTTGAGTTGGTATCTTACCAGCTCAAGGATGTGGCAAACAGTTGGTATAACTAATGGGAACAAGTTAGAGGTGAGAATGCTGAACCTGCTATGTGGGATAAATTTGAGGGAGCCTTTCTTGACCACTTCTTTCCCCGAGAATTGAGGGAAGCGAAAGTGGAGGAGTTTGTGAATCTGAAATAAGAAGGTATGACTATTAAGGAGTACAACCTGAGGTTCATCCAGCTGTCCAGGTATGCTCTAGAGATAATCCCAGATATAAGGTCAAAGATGAGGAAATTTATCTTTGGCATGGGAAGACATCTGAAGAAGGAGTGCAAAACGGCATTGTTAATCTCCAATATGGATATTTCAAGATTAATATTGTATACTCAACAGGTGGAGAAAGAGAAGAAAAAGGACAAAAAAGAGCATCTGAGCAAGAAAGCAAGATCAGTTGGGCATGAGAATGAACAGAAGCAGAACAAGGGCAACAGGTCCTTCTTCCAGAAGAGGCCTTCCAACTATGCCTCATCCACCGCAAGTGCACCTATGCCGCAGAACATGTATGATCGACAGGGACAGAGTCGCCAGAATTTTAGACCCCAGTGTTCTCAATCTCAGGTTAGCGTGGGTCAAGGTTCGAAAGGGAAGCCACCATGCAGAAAGTGCGGTAAGCTCCACTTGGGAGAGTGCAGAGCGGGAAGGGTTGGTTGTTATAAATGCGGCCAAATGGACCATTTTCAGAGGGCGTGTCCAACAGGGGGGAACAGAGCCCAGTATTCTACCACCGCACCACCTGCTAGAGGTAATCAGAGGGCACTACTTCAGGTTCGAGCGGAGGCATGAACTGTCTATATGCCAAGGGTAGTCGCCAAGATTAGGAGAACTCTCCAAATGTCGTGACGGTATTCGAGTCTCTTCTCTTGACTGTTATGTTTTGATGGACCCGAGTGCCATACTATCTTTTGTGACTCCTTATGTGGCAAGTAAATTCAATTAAATCCCCGAGTATCTCCTTGAGCCTTTCAGTGTAGCTACTCCTATCGGTGATTCTGTCTTAGCTGAGAGAGTCTATAGAGATTTCACTGTGTCAATTTATCATAGGGATACCTTGGCTGACTTAGTTGAGTTGGACATGGTTGATTTTGATGTGATCCTTAGCATGGACTGGCTTTATGTCTGTTATGCTTCTATTGATTGTAGGACTCAGATTGTTAAGTTCAAGTTCCCAAATGAGGCGGTCATAGAGTGGAAGGGGAGTCCTGTCGTACCTAAGGGTAAGTTTATTTTCTACCTTAGGGTTAGGAAGTTAATCTCAAAAGGGTGTATTTATCACCTTGTCCGAGTGAAAAATGACAATATTGAGTCTCTATCCCTTGAGTCGGTTCTGATTGTCAACGAGTTTCCTGACATCTTTCTTAAAGATCTGCCTGGAGTCCCTCCTGATAGGGAGATCGACTTTGGGATTGATGTCCTTCCTGATACCCAGCCTATCTCAATCCCTCCATATAGAATGGCTCCGACTAAGTTGAAAGAGTTGAAAGAATAGTTGAAAGACTTGTTAGATAAGGGATTCATTAGGCCGAGTGTCTCACCATGGGGTGCTCCTTTCCTATTCATGCGAAAGAAAGATGGGTCCCTTAGAATATGTATTGATTACAGATAGCTAAACAAGGTCACCATAAAGAACAAATACCCTCTCCCAAGAATAGATGACTTATTTGATCAACTTAAGGGTGCCACCTGTTTCTCAAAGATAGACCTAAGATCGGGCTACCATCAGTTAAAGGTGAGGGAGTGTGATATCCCCAAGACAGCTTTTTGGACCCGTTATGGCTAATTTGAATTCTTGGTCATGTCCTTTGGGTTGACTAATGCCCCCGCATCTTTTATGGATCTCATGAACTGAGTATTTAAACCATATCTTGATATGTTTATGATTGCATTCATAGATGATATTTTGGTATACTCCAAGAATGAGGAGGAACACTCCCATCATCTTAGAGTCGTCTTGCAAACTTTGAAAGACCAGGTATTGTATGCAAAGTTTTCCAAATGTGAATTTTGGCTTACGTCAGTGGCTTTTCTAGGCCACATTGTATCTGGAGATGGTATTCAGGTTGATGCTCAGAAGATTGAGGTAGTGAAAAATTAGCCCAGACCCACATCCCCGATAGAGATTAGTAGCTTCTTGGGTTTGGCCGGCTATTATCGAAGGTTTGTAGAGGGATTCTCATCCATATCATCACCATTGACCAAGCTGACCCAAAAGAAGGCTAAGTTTCAATGGTCCGATGCTTGTGAGGAGAGTTTCCAGAAATTAAAGACCAAACTAACCACTGCTCCTGTTGTAACTTTTCCCGATGGAACAGAGGGTTTTATGATCTATTATGATGCATCTAAGATTGGTTTGGGTTGTGTGTTGATGCAGAGGGGGAAGGTGATAGTCTATGCTTCAAGACAGCTTAAGATTCATGAGAGGAATTACCCAACTCATGACCTTGAGCTGGCAGCTGTGGTATTTTCCCTTAAAATTTGGCGCCACTACTTGTATGGAGTGCATGTTGATGTGTTCACCGATCACAAGAGTTTACAATATGTCTTCAGCCAGAAGGAACTCAACCTGAGACAAAGAAGATGGCTCGAACTACTCAAAGACTATGATATGAGCATCCTCTACCATCCAGGTATAGCTAATATTGTTGCTGATGTTCTTAGCAGGTTGTCGATGGGTAGCACTGCCCATATAGAGGAGGGAAGGAAAGAATTAGCTAAAGAGATGCATAGATTAGCCCGATTGGGAGTTCGTTTTGAAGAGAACAATGAAGGTGGAGTTAATATTTAGAATGGGTCTACATCCTCACTTGTGACAGAGGTAAAAGAGAAGCAAGACCAAGATCCCATCCTTCTCCAACTGAAGGAAGTTGTTCACAAACAAGAGGTGATGGTTTTCACCAAAGGGGGAGATGGTGTGTTGAGATACCAAAATAGGTTATGTGTACCAGATGTCGATAATGTTCGAGAGAGGATTATGGCCAAAGTGAATAGTTCTAGATACTCTATTCATCCTAGCCCTACA
The DNA here is from genome assembly GCF_947179165.1 of Solanum dulcamara. Lineage (NCBI taxonomy): Eukaryota > Viridiplantae > Streptophyta > Magnoliopsida > Solanales > Solanaceae > Solanum > Solanum dulcamara. The sequence continues at coordinate 57,801,397 of NC_077246.1, forward strand.
AAGATGTACAATGACTTGAGAGAAGTTTATTGGTGGAGTGGAATGAAGAGAGATATCACAGAATTTGTTTCCAAGTGCCCGAATTGCCAACAGGTTAAAGTTGAGCATCAAAGGCCATATGGGTTAGCTCAAAATATAGAAATCCTAGAATAGAAGTGGGAGATGATCAATATGGACTTTATTACAGGTTTACCGAGGTCCCAAAAGCAATATGATTCGATTTGAGGATTGTGGATAGAATGATAAAATCAGCTCACTTCTTGGCAGTTAAGACTACTGACACTGCAGAGGATTATGCAAAATTATATATACAGGAGATCATCAGGTTGCATGGGGTCCCCTTGTCTATCATCTCAGACAGACAGAGGAGCTCAATTCACTTCCCAATTTTGGAAATCCTTTCAGAAGGGACTGGTTTCGAAGGTGAACTTGTGTACGACCTTTCATCCCCAAACAGATGGCCAAGCAGAGCTCACCATCCAGACATTGGAGGATATATTGAGGGTATGTGTGCTTGACTTCAAAGTAAATTGGGGTGATCACTTACCTCTCATAAAGTTTGCATATAATAATAGCTATCATGCAAGCATTTAAATGGCTCCTTATGAAGCTTTGTATGGGAGGAGGTGTAGATCACCCATTGGGTGGTTTGAAGTTGGTGAAGTTGAGTTGATTAGGCCTGATTTTGTCCACCAAGCCATGGAGAGGTGAGAGTTATTTAAGATAGGCTAAATACAGCCCAAAACTGCCAAAAATCTTACACCGATATGAGGAGGAGAGACTTAGAGTTCGAGGTGGATGATTGGATGTACTTGAAAGTATCACCCATGAAGGGTGTCATGAGGTTTGGAAGGAAGGGGAAGCTTAGTCTCCGATACATTGGTCCTTACCAGATTGCGAGGCGGATTGGGAGTATCGCCTATGAGTTGGAGTTACCCCCGGAGCTCATCTCTATTCATCCTATATTTCATGTTTTGATGTTGAAGAAGTGCTTAGGCGATCCCTCGTTGGTAGTCCCCATTGATAGTATTGGAATTAAGGATAGCTTATCCTATGAAGAGGTTCTGGTCCAAAATCTTGATCGCCAAGTTCGCAAATTGAGGAACAAAGAGATCACCTTAGTCAAAGTCCTGTGGAGAAATCATTTTGTTGAGGAAGCCACATTGGAAGCGGAGGAAGATGTTGAAGGTAATGCCTACCGATGAGAATGTTGAAGGTAATGCCTACCTTCTTGACTTGAATTTGTTTGTGCATTTTGAGTTTGGATGGTAAGTTAATTGAGAATTTGATTTGTTGATTGGCTGAATTTTGATTGTGATTTGTACCTATACTCTATTCTTGGTTTACTCATCATTCGAGGATGAATGATCCCAAGGAGGAGATATTGTAACACCCCTCAAAAATTTTCCCTAAGATTCGGACCTTTCTTGTATACGTATAGGGTCGAACTCGATTATTTTGAAGCGTATGCATAAGTTAGTATGAGTTCCTAAGTAATTAAAGAGTGTTAGAGGTGATGTGGGGTCTTAAGGGATCTTTAGAGCCAAGCTAAGTCCAAAAGGATTCGTCTTGGGTAAGTTGTCGAGGGAGTTTGTATAAGTGTCGACTTCTAACAGCCATATCATTTGAAATATGATGACCTGGATGGCCCACGACCTATTAAATTAAAGGTCATCGAGTCTTCTTTCCAACGCCACTAAGAATGTAATTTTTGGAGTTCGGAGTCAAAAGATATGACGGTCCTAAGACGAATGGGTACTGCAGGAATTTCAGGCTTGGGTGACAACTGCTGGAAACCTGGGCTTGGCGCCGCAATGGCGCGATGCGCCACTATCGCACCAAGAACAAGCCTCAGTAATTTGGTCCCTGGCGTGGCGCGCCACTGCGAGATGTACAGGGTTTTCAAGCCTATTTTCCAGAACCCAGAAAATATAGGCTTGGTGCTGTAAGGGCGTAATGCGCCACTATCGCGCCACAAAATAGCCTCAGTAGTTTGGTCCCTGGCGCGACGCACCACTATTGGGTTGTTGGGATTTTAAGCCTATTCGACTTGGCGCTGCAGTGGCGCGACGCGCCACTATCGCGCCAAGAGTGTTTTTAGCCTATTTTCCAGATTTTGGAGAAAGGGCAATTTGGGTATTTCCCCAAATTATATATACACAACCTTAGAACATTTTTGGGACCATTTTCAGTCCCTCTCTCTCTCTCTCTCTAAAAGCCCTAACATTTCCCTCTCTTTTTCTTCTTCTTCTTTTTTTTCTCCAAATCCTTCTCCAACAAAGAGTGCCTATAAGAGCTTCAAGAATTCAAGCCTTCCATTGGAGACCCAACATCAAGCTCTTCTTCAAAGTCTTCAATAAGGTATGTAAGGCTATTCAAAGCATTGGTTAAAATCATCCATGTGCCCTACATCTTCTTTGAGATTTATTGTCCATAAGAATGAAGTTTATTGATAGAGTTAGGTCCAAATAGGTCCTTCTCATCTATTACCCTAATTTCTATTATGTGGATATTGTGGAGTCAAGAAAGTGATGTGCTTCATGTTGTTTTGAGTTGATTGAGATGAGAGGTCAAACTTATATTGTTAATTTCCTAACTATGTTGATTATGATAAAGAATGTCAATTTTCTTAAATGTGTTGCTTATTCTTGAAATTGTTGACTTAAAACCTTGGATTTGTGTTGAGTCCCAAAAGATTTGTTCAATGAATAGAGGAACGATTGGATAGATTTATATGTTGTTATAAATGCATATTTAACCTACTCTTGAAAGATATAATTGGGATTGATCGGATAGTATGATTGGGAGAGATTTGATTGTGATAGAGTTGATGAGTTGACAAGGTTGTAAATGAGACTTGTTGATATGATTTGATTGGGTTAATTGAATGGAGTTTTATGAGCATTGAGTTTTGGGAGGAGTATCGAGCACCAAGTGGGTAAGAGTATAGTCCATACTCGAACCCCATGAACTACGCTGCCAACGTAAGAAGGGATTGAACTGTTAAAGTCGGATGCTTCCCATGGGATTGAACCGTTAAAGTCGGATGTTTCCCATTTTATTATCCTGAAATAATAGAACTTGACTGATCGATGAGATCCATGATTGGTTGATTCGTTCATACCCTGGAAAAGTATGAACGGATGTGGCAACAACGTCGGTTTGTTGTACTATCACTAGCTCATAAGTGATGGTTGTCGGATATGAGAAACTCCCATATAGGTCTTGATAGTACTCTGAGTTGGATTGAGTAGAATGGTATGTGATTGGTCCCGTCTAAACCATATTCTTGGTTAGACCTAGGACATTGGATTGAGTTGTTATTTCTCTTGAGTTGAGATTCCGAGTTGATTTGATTCTTCCTTGATGTTTGTTTCATTTGGCCATTTTACATACTCGTACATTCCATGTACTGACACCATTTGTCCAGCATTATTTCATGATGCAGAGACAGGTACTAGAGATCATCAATCGGCGCACCGTTTAAGATCTACCCACTCCCAGCTAGTTGGTGAGTCCTCCTAGTCTCCGGAGGATGCTGAGATTATCTTTATAGCCTTGTTTTGTCTCTTTTATTTTGATTGTTGGTAGCCATGGGCTTGTCATCGACACCTCCTAGATTGTTAATAGAGGCTTCATAGACTAGAGTGTGGGAATATTGGATTGTTCTTTGAGTAGTTCTATTAAAGCTGTTTGTTAATTTGATAGTTGTTTGGCCTTCGACCCTAAATTATGAATAGTATTCCTGTGATTGAGTCTTCCACAGAGAGAATTTGATTGAATGAAAGTGTGACTGGACCAGGAGGTTTGCTTGAAGGTCAGAAATGGCTTTCGAGTGCCGGCCACGCCTAGGGTACCCTTCTGGGACGTGACAAATACGCTGAGTGTGTATAGATGCTCAATGGTGCTCCTATTGAAGATCTCTTAAACCTGTCTCTGCATCATGAAATGATACAGGTCTAAATGGACCTTAGTACATAGAATGTACGAGTATGTAATATGGCAGAATGAAACATACCTCAAGGAAGAATAACGTTGGTTCAAATATCTCAATTCAGAAAAATAAGAGAGACTTAATCAAAGTGTCATAAGTCTAAAGTAAGGATACAGTTTTAGACAAACACCAATCATATACCATATAACCCATTCCAATCATGTATAATACAGTTCGATCAAATCATTTACAATTCGATCCCATCCAATCACATACCGCTCTATTCAACCCAATCCAATCATATACTATCCGATCATATATCATTTAATCCAATCCAATTCAATCATATACAATCAACTCAACAAACAACTCAACAATTAAGTCAAAGGACTCAACTCAATAAATATGCAAATTAGAACTTAGTAATGTGATATAATCTAACTCAATTATCAACAAGCTCAATCAAACCAATCAAATCATGCACAATCCACTCAATTTAGGAGTTTCTCTAACCAACAACAATCCCACCACCTATAAATAGGTGATGCACAATGAGTCACGTCATTTCCACGTCTGTTCATACTTGCCAGGGTATGAACGAATCAACCAATCATGGATCCGTCAATCAATCAAGTCCTATCATTTTAGGACAATGAAATAGAGAAATATCCGACACGGTACAATCCCTTCCTACGTTGGTGGCGTAGTTTATGGAATTCGAGTATGGACTATACTCTTACCCAATTCGGTGCTCAATACTCCTCTCAAGAATCAATACGCATATATCTATCAAGTGAGTAAAATATTCAAAATACTCATTTAGTCTCTTAGGACTTAATTTCAAATCAACTCATTTAGTCTCATTGGACTCTTTTCAAAATTCAATCAGTCTGGTTTCATTGGACCTTCTTTCAAATCGACTCATCTCAATCATCAAACTCTTCTCTTTAAATTTAATACCATCTCAACTCGATGGATGTAAAAAATATTATATGCATTTAAAATATAATTCCAACTCCTCAACTCTACCTCAAAATAGATATTTTTATGTAAAAATGTTCAACTCATTTATACTCAAAATACTCATGTTCAAAGTGATAATTAAGAGACTTTTCAAACTCAAATCGTGCTTAAACACTTTTTTTTAAATCAAAGATGAAAATAATAATTCTTTAAAACTCAAAATAGTGTATAAATAGTTTATGCAAAAATGCTCACAATCATTTATTTAAAACTCCTTCTCAAAAGATCATTTATTTTCAAAATGCTCATAAGACTCCAATCAAATCAAATTATGCAAATCACATATCACATAATTACATTAGACTCCAATCTACTTCATCACACAACATCCTTATCAACATAACCTCTTCATTCACATCATCATCAAATATCATCGTTCACATCATCATCAAACATCATCATTGCATCATCATCAAATATCATCATTCACATCATCGTCAAACATCATCATCATATCATCATCAAACATCTACTCTAAAATCCTTATTTAATTTTATGTTCAATTTATAGAGACAAAAGGACATTCCAACTCTACTAAGGTTTTATTTCTTTTATGCCCTTTACATTCATAACTATCCCAAAATTCTCATATAACTAAAAATTAATTTCATCAAACTCATGTAAAAGGATACCTCATTTCACTATGAAAAGTAACATTGTTTTTATTACACATAAAAACTATCAATCTCATCTTCAAGATAAATTATGATCAAAAAGAAATCTCATCTTGGGTTCATATGAATGAATACATGAATTCATACTCTCAACAAAGTCAATAATATGAAAGATAACTATTCAAGAATTTAAGTCATGAAAATCGCCAATCAATTTCTAGTACATAAAAATATTCTAGAGTTTAGGAAAATTTCAAGAAAAATCTTTATAAAAGGTTTAAATCTTTCACAACTTCTACCTAACACATCTATGGGCATATGAAAGAACTCAATCCATATTTTAGGTTAGCCTTACATACCTTAGAGTAGATTTTGAAGAAACCTTGTTGTTGGGTCTTCAATGGGAAGCTTGAATCTTTGAGCTTTTGAGGGCAAATTCTTGTTGGAGATGTTTGGAAGAGAAGAGGGGATGAAGATTAGGGTTTTTGGGAGGTGAGGGGTCTGAGAAATGATCTCAAAACGTTCCAAGTTAGGGTATATATAATTAGGGGAAAAGTCCAAGTTGCCCCTCTTCAAAAATCTAGAAAACTGGGCAAAACTCTTGCTGGCGCTATAGTGGCGCGTTGCACCACTGCAGTGCTAAGCCAAAATAGGCTTAAATCCCTGTACATCTAATAGTGGCGCGTCGTGCCAAGGAACAAACTACTGAGGCTGTTTTCTGGCGCTATAGTGGCGCCGGACGCCAAGCCTAAATTTCCTGCAGTGGTCGCCCAGGCCTGAAATTCCTGCAGTACTAGTCTATAGTAAAATGGTCATAACCATTGACTCCAAACTCCAAAAATTACAATCTTGGTGAAGTTGGAAAGAAGACTCAAATAACTTTAATTTGGTAGGTCGTGGGCTACCCAGTTCATTATATTCAAAGAGATATGGTCGTTTGAATTGGACCCTTATACTAACTCCTCCGAAAACTTAATCGATTGGAATTTTTTGGACTCAGTTTGGTGCTAGAGATCCCTTATGAACCCTAAACACATCTAACACACTTCAAATACTTAGGAATTAATTCTAAATCATACATATAATTATAAGTCCTTCGGTTCGAGTCTACACATACATGGAAAAATGTTTGAGTCTTTGCGAAAAAATTTCTGGGGTGTTACAGGCTTCATGATTTGGGTTAGCATTATTGGTGGTGTGGTATAAAGAGGGATATCTCATATTTTGTATCTAGATATTTGACCTATCAATAGGTCAAGTGTGAGCACTAGTGGCCCGGAGGTGTGTCTCAGAGGATGCCTATTCCTTCTTGGAAGTGAGAGCGGATCATTATGGATGTTGTTGTGGGCCTACCAACCACTATGGGTGGTTATAATTCTATTTGAGTGGTCATTTAAAGTCTGATCAAGTCTTCCTATTTCATTTAGTTCGGGTGAAATATACGACAGAGAAGCTAACTCAGCATTACATAAGTCAGATTTTCTTACTACATTGGGTGACTATTTCTATTGTCTCTGATCTAGGTTTATTATTCACTTCTCACTTTTGGAGAACTTTAAAGCATGTATTGGGTACTCAATTAGATACGAGTACAACTATCTACCCTCAGACTAACAGCTAGTCTGAGCGGACGATTCAGGTGTTAGAAGGCATGTTTCGAGCATATGGGATTGATTTTGGTGCTCGAGGGGATCATCACTTTTCCTTAGAAGAGTTTGTCTACAACAATAATTATCACTCTAGTATTCAGATGGCACCATTTGAGGCGTTGTATGATAGGCGATGTAGATATCCAATTGGTTGGTTTGATTTAGCTGAGATGGACTCTTTAGAAACATACTTGCTTAGAGATACCATGGACTAGGTTCACATGATTTAAGGTAGACTATTGACAACTCAGAGTCAACATAAGAGTTTTACAAATCAAAAAGTTTGGGCCTTAGATTTTATGGAGGGAGACCATGTTTGACTTCGAGTGTCACCCATGAAGGGTGTGATGAGGTTTAGAAAGAAAGGAAAACTTAGCCTGACATTCATTTGTCCTTTTGAAATTTTGATCCGAGTGGGAGAGGTGGCCTACAAGATGGCCTTTCCAGCTAGATTATCAATTGTGAACCCTATGTTTCATGTTTTCATGCTTCAAAAGTATATGTCCGATGAGTCCAATATGATTTCACTTGATTTAATAAAGTTGGGCCCAAATTTTACATTTAAGAAGGAGCCTATAGCCATTCTAGATAGGTAGGTACGAAATCTTAGGACCAGGAGATTATTTTAGTGAAGGTATAATGGAAGCACCGCTCAGTCAGAGAGGCGACTTGGGAGACAAAGTCTAACATGCGTGCCAGATGTCCCCATCTTTTTGATGCCTCAGACACTTTCTTTTACTTTATGTTTGAGGTCGAACTGGTTTTTAGTGGTGGATAATGTAATGACCCGGTTGGTTATTTTTATAGATTTGCATAAAATTATCATTTTATCCATTTCAATAGTTTCTCGAATCGTATTTGATCAGTTTACGATGTTAGTTTTGAAAATTCTTTGAAAAGTTGTAATTTTTAAAATTTTGAGTTTTAAAAGGCTGAAGTTATGAAAAAATAGTTTTCAATGCCTTTTGGAGTTACGAGTTTTGAAATAAAATTCCCTCAATTCCATCAGTCTTGAAATGTAGAAATTGGTCTAAGAGAGTTGTCAATTTTAGATTTGGAGTTGTTTCGTGGATTTGAGGTCCTAAGTTGGAAATTGTTGAGATGTTACCCTTTGGATTAACTTTGGTCAATATTTGATGTTTAGATGCTCGGATCGGATTTTTGATAGTTGTGTTGGATTCAGAGGATGATTTTTGGCCTAGAAGAGGTCTTGGTGGAATTTTTAGAGGTCCAGAGCTTATTTTGGCCTATTTAGGTGTTCTTTGTGTTAATTGGGACTCTCACGAGTTTTGAGTCAAGAAGACCTCAAATTTATTATCCGACAGTTTCATTAAGTCTGAAATGTCGAATTTAGTAGGGTAGTATATATGTTTCTGTGTATGGGGTTCCAAATGAATCTCGACGGTCCATTCGGAGTATGTTGAACTTGTAAATTAGTTGTTGTGTTTCTGATGATTACAGGCCTCACGATCGTGATGGGTGGATTATAAAATGACTTTCACTTAAGCGAAGACCCGATCATCATTTTTGGTCTAGTGTCAGTTCATTATTTTTTGTCACTATCGGTCCTTTTGTATATTTTGTATCGTATTTACATATCTATACCCTGACCCAAATTTTCTTTTATTATATTCTTTTTGCTTCCTCCTTCTTATGTTATTAATTATTTAATTAGATTGAGGTTTGAATTTCACTTGAATTGGGTTTAGCTTGCCTACTTGGGGGTTCTAGTAGACGCCATCATGGCCCGTATTCGGGTCGTGACGTGATAGTTTGTGATGAGTTGAGTAAAATGAGTAAAGTCCAATGAGACTAAATGATTTATGTGTTGAGTACTTACCGTCACTTGAGTATATAAGCATAATAAAATATTTTTGAGATAGTATTGAGCATCGATTAGGGTAAGAGTTCAGATAACTCAAGCCCCATAAACCATGTAGCCAAAGTATGATAGAATCGTGACCATTAATTCGGGCGACTCCTCATGACTAGCCTCACATAAGGATTTTATAGGGATCCATAGATGAGTTTGCGTCCCTTAACCTGGCAAGGTATTGGATGGCTATGGCAACAATATCAGTTTGTTTTATCATCACGTAGCTCATACGTAATGGTTGTCAATTAGGGAAACTCCCCAAGAGTACTTACCATCACTTGAGTATATGAGCATAATAAAATATTTTTGAGATAGTATTGAGCATCAATTAGGGTAAGAGTTTAGATAACTCAAGCCTCATAAACTATATAGCCAACGTAGGATAGAATTGTGACCATTAATTCGGGCGACTCCAGATGACTAGCCTCACTGAGGGCTTTTATAGGGATCCAGAGATGAGTTTACATCCCTTACCCAGAAAAGGTATTTGATGGCTATGGCAATGACATCAGTTCATTGTATCATCACGTAGCTCATAAGTAATGGTTGTTAATTAGGGAAACTCCTAAAGAGTAAAATATTATATTTTCATATATTGAGTTGCATTTATGTATCCATATATTTTAAAATATTGTTTTACATATATTACATGCTTTATTAAGTTGAACTATTTTAAAAGTTGATTCCTTTGAGTTGAGTTGAGTTTAGTATCTTTGAGTAAATTTTCTTTCAGCTATTTTTATTTATCGTACATTTCATGTACTAATGCTATTTGGTGCTGCATCATTTATGATGACCACGCAGGTGATATAGATCTTCAACAGACGCATCGTTGAATATTAGATTCCATCCAACATTTTGGTGAGACCTCTTTGCTTTGAGGCGCTCTTGAGTCTTTACTTATGGTATTCTAAGGCAGCCATGGGCCTGTCCTGGTACTTATTCAGAATCAATATTTAGAGGCTTTATAGACTAGTCAGACAGAGTTTGAGTTTATTCAATTTCATCCATTTGAGTTATGTTTTGAAAACATTGAGTTATATCTCATATATATTGAGTATTGAGTTTTAAACTGAGATTTCTAAGTTTGCATATACTTATTGTGCCCATCTGAGTTTTCTTTTTATGAGTTAATTCTTTCGCTTAGTGAGTTAGCCAGGCCAAGGGTTTGCTTGGGACTAACAATGGTTTTTGAATGCCATCCACGTTCAGGGTGTTAGCTCGGGGCATGAAAAACTTTGTATCAGAGTATAGAGTTTAAGTGTCCTAGAGAGTATAGGAAGTCATGTCAATAGGATCTTATTTATGGATATGAGGGCCCTACTTCTATAAATGAGGGACTAGAGACATTTAAGAAAATTTCTCTTCTTTCAAATTCTAGATCATGCGACATAATTTTCCCTTAAGAAAACTTATTCATATTCGTGCACTTCTCAGATTCATTCGACTATCCCTCATACTTAAGGTGGTCCAAACAGTAATGCTCAGATTCTTATTGGTGAGTCACTCTCAGGTAAAGTCTTTAGAAAGTAAAGAGACTACACCAGACATGAGAAAAGCCGATTAGTGTGTTTAAGTCTATCGATTTGAAATAATGCAATCTTATTCATATGAATCGTGCATTTGAGCCGGAGCAAGATGTATTCCTAGACTCCCTTCTCTAAACCTTATTTCAGATGTTATCCTTGAGAGGGAAGTAATGTCGCTATGCTTAGTGTTACCACCCGAGAGAATGTGATTTTAGGCATTATAAGCTATAATTAGTAGAATGATCCTAGAGTTAGAAAGATGGAGTTAGAGTAGTAGAAACCAAGTAGTGAAAATGGTGGTTGATTGAGGCATGTAAATAGAGTTATGTACCTATAAGGTAAGTAATGTGGTAATAAGTCAAGTCCCTTTTGTTTTGACTAAAATGTAGTAAGTATTGTCTAGTTTTCATAATAGAAGGTAGAAGAAGAACTGTTAGCTAGGATGAGTTAGACTACACTCAAAGCAGAAATGAGTTTATGTTGATGTGTCATTGTGTTAGTGAAGGCCAAGTATAGGTGTTCAACATAAGGGCGAAGTAGTCATGACTTGATAGATCTAAGTTAGGCTTATGATTTTGAAGGGAGAGCCCCAGGATATTCATAGGGTTATGAGCTTAACTAGTCATGAGGTATAATGAGTGGGTAAATAGTACTTAGGCTGTGAAAGGGAATGTGACGACAAATGATAGTTAGACAGACGTTGAGATGAAGATCAATTACTTTACATGAGGTCATAGAGGGTGAGTGTCTCTTAATTTTATTTAGTAGTTGTGAATTAGTATAATATGAGAGAAGTGTGTGATGTACATGTTTAATACTAGACCCTACGCTTGAAATTTTGATGAGTATTGATCTAGTAGGCTTGACATAAGCGTATGCAAGAGATTAAGATATTACTTGCGAGAAGTGTGAATGTTATAAATGTGAGGTATGTGACCCATAGATGAAAAAAATAAATTGTGAGTAGGGATTAGGTCAGAACAGGCTTAAGATGTGTATTCCAGATCGTATATAGTCAGATGAGGTCTTAATTAAGTTTATGATTTTCTATGCATGCCTAGATAGTATATTTGAGTTATCAATGTGGAGTAGCCTGATGTAAGCATTCTTTATTACCTTTAGATCTTAGTCGAAGGGATCATATAGGACAATAGTGAGCCTCTTAAATGTAGTTCAAGTGTCATCTAGTTAAGTAGATTTGAACTTAGAAGAGCGGTATTAATGGGCTAAGAAGGAGAAACCAGACTTTTAAGAGTTGGATAAAGCAGCTTAGTAATGCAATGCGGGTAGCGATTATAGAAAGAAATCTATAAAAGCAGGCTAAAGTTAAGAGAAGCATCTCAGAAAGAAGCCTACAAGGAATCTTAGTACCTACACTTGGAGAGTTCAATAGACAGGACAATAAATTTTTTGGAGTATTAGAGTAAAGAGAATATAGACCAGTTTAGAGAATGTGGAATAGGTCCATAACTTTAGAGTGTCAACTTCAGACCTAAGGGGGAGATGATAAGTTGAGGAACCAAGTCAAGTGTTGTGAATGAGATAATGACGTGTTTTAAAAAAATATATGAGTCTGTTCTTACTTTAGCGCATTCCTCCAATTTTAATCATTATAACATCATATACTTCAGATAAAATCACACATATGATCAGTTTCCAGAATAAGAAACAGAGACTTTAGCCCATTGATCTCAATCTTACTCTGTAAAGTTTCGAACATCGGTCTCACAATATAAAACTATTCATATAGGCACTCAGGTCTCATAGTAGGCTTAGTCTAGTGAATTCCTGACTTATCCTCAATAGCTTTCAAAGTAATTTTATGTCATACATATCATCGTATCAAAATTTCTCAAATGAATCGTGCTCTGTATCTCTCTCTCTCTAAGCCTTCCAGGATTCTTTTTTCAGTTTTGATGGTGATACGGATGGTAGTAGTTGAGTGTTGATAAATAGGAGAAGGTTGATGTTTCTTCTTGGGATAGTTGTAGCATGCTTATTCTATTTAAAGTTATAGACATGTAGGAAGAGCGAGATGAGATCTTATTGTGTGCAATAGATAGATAACAACATGAAGCTTGTAGTTCACATTAGCATGATCACCTTATATGTAGCACCTTGTGACTTCGAGTTAGGCTTGAACTCCGTGAGAGAATGCAGTTAAATATAGGCTTTGGTGGGAGCCCTGAGTTAAGTTATTGAAGTGTAGTATTTAGAAAGAAAGAGCGTAGTTGAGAAGAGTTGCCAATCTCAAAAGATATCAACCATATCGTTCAACGCATAGTATCCCTATTCTTATTCCATGCCCGAGGTATCCATGTTCCATGTCAAATAACTTCAGACAGAGTATAACTCTTATCCAAATCATAATCGCTCATGCTTCATGAACGCATGCCAGTTGACTCAGATACTCTGACTTTATCAATACTTCATAGTTAGAAGTCTTCGGTGAATCATCATTCGAGGATGAATGATCTCAAGGGGGAGATATTGTAACAGCCCAAAAAATTTAAAACTAAGACCTGAGCCATTTTTCATTTGCCTATAGGGTCATACCAGATGATTCTAATTGTGTATAGGTGTTAAGGTAAAATATTTAGTGCGGAAATATATTTGGAGATGTTTTAAGGTCACAAGAATTCTCTAGTACAAAGTTGAGTTGAAAGTTGTCTTACCGATTGAGTTTCGATATAAGATCTTACATGGGTCAAATTCAAATGATCATATCTCCTAGAATATAAAGAATTAGGTGTCCCATGACCTATCAAATTAAAGGTATTTGAGTTCTCTTTCTAACGCCTCTAAATTTGTGTCAATTCGAATTTGGAGTGAAACGTTATGACCATTTTATCAGAGACTGCCAAATCAGAGTTTTCAAGATTAGTAGCTACGAACTTGACCTACGACTAGTAAGTCATGCTACAAACCGTGCAGGGTTATTTTTTTTTTAGAAATTTCATGCACGTCTTATAGGGCTATTTTAGTCCTTTTCAAATCTTTTTAGCCATATTCTAAGTCATTTTTGGGTGTTTAAAAGGAGTATATCATTCAAATAATAATTTTTCCTCTCATAATCATTGATCTAAACATTCAATTCTCAAGAAACTCTCTCAAAACAAACCTAGGGTTCCTCTTCTCCATCAAGAACCCTAAAGATTTTAAGTCAAAAAAATTCAATAATCAAGAGAAGCCTTCCATTCAAGGTTTTCCCAAGTTCCTCCACTCCAAGAACTCCATAAAAAAGAGTTTGTTTACTCAAAATCAAGCACCAAGATTTCCAGATCAAATATTTCCTCCAAGAAAGCTAGTGTACTTCAAAGTTCTTTAAGAATCTAATTCTTTTAGATATGTAAGGCAATTTATAGCTTTGTATTGAGTTCGTCCACACGTCCTACATCTAAATTCCATAATTAAAAAGTTCAAGTTAACTTTTAGCCAAAATTCCATTGAGTTTGAAATGAATTAATTCTTCCTTTGATGAGTTCCATGTAAATGTTTTGAGATTAGAATTGTTCCTATATAATTCAATTGTTGAATTTATTGTTCATGCTTACATTCACATGAACCCTTATTGAGTTGATGTTCATTGCTTTCAATATGCATTATTTTGAGTTGAGCATGATGAATTTCATGCATTGATTAAATGATGAGTTTTTAGGGAACATGAGCTTTCCAAATGTAAATATTATATTTGAGTAATAAATATTGATATTTCTGAGTTTAAGCATGATGTCACTAAACTTGATGAGGTAGTATCTTTAAGAATAACCATATTTGAGAAAGAAGTTTTGAGCATTTTATATCACTTGAATTTTGAAGTCTTTTACTGCTGATTTTGAGCACGAGCTTTATTAAGCCTACATGAATTTAAATATATATGCATTTATTTATTTTGAGTCTAAGTTAAGAAATCAAGAGATATATTTTTATGGATTTACTGAGTTTGAGAAGTATAACTATTTTGAAGAGAATGAGTTTGAGAAGAGTTGAGTTTAAATGAGTAAAGTTCAAGGAGACTAAATGAGTTATATTTTGAGTACTTACACTCACTTGAGTATATGAGCATAATAAAATATTTTTGAGAGTAGTATTGAACACCGGTTTAGATAAGAGTTTAGATAACTCAAGCCCCATAAACTACGTAGCCAGCGTAGGATAAGATCGTGAACGTTAATTCTGGTAACTCCTCATGATTAGCTGGGCTTTTATATGGACCCAGAGATAAGTGTGCATCCCTTATCCTGACAAGATATTGGATGAATGTGGCAATGATAACAGTTCTTTGTATCATTATGTAGCTCATAAGTAATGGTTGTCGGTTAGAGAAACTCTTCAAGAGTAAAATATTATATTTTCATATACTGGGTTGCATTTATATATCCATATCTTTTAAAGCATTGTTTTACATATATTGCATGTTTTATTGAGTTGAGCTATTTTCAGAGTTGATTTCTTTGAGTTGAGTTGAGTTTAGTATCTTTCAGTAAGTTTTCTTTCAGTTATTTTTACATACCGTACATTTTATGTACTAGCGCCATTTGGTGCTGCATTATTTTATAATGCATACGCAGGTGATAGAGATCCTCAATAGACGCGTCATTGAAAATCAGATTCCATCCAACATTTTGGTGAGACTTCTTTGCATTCAGAGGAGCTCTTGAGTCTTTAGTTTTCAGTCTTTGCTTATGGTATTTTATGGTAGCCATGGGCTTGTCCTAGTACTCATTCAGAGTCAGTATTTAGAGGTTTCATAGACTAGTCAGACAAAGTATGAGTTGATTCAGTTTTATCTATTTGAGTTATATTTTGAAAACATTGAGTTATATCTCATATGTATTGAGTATTGAGTTTTAAACTGAGATTTCTAAGTTTTCATATAATTATTGCGCCCATCTGAGTTTTCTTTTTATTAGTTAAGTCTTTCTCTTAGTGAGTAAGATAGACCAAGGGTTCGCTTGGGACCAACAATGGTTTTCGAGTGTCGGCCACGCCGGGTGTAGTCTTAGGGCGTGACTCCAACGAGTGTTATTAATGCTGAGGTCATTTTCAGCAAGCTTAATTGATGTCTAGGTCATTGCAGGCGAGTGTTATTCATACCAAGGTCATTGTTGGTGAGTGTTTTTGTAACACCCCGGATTTTTTTCGCCAAAACTCAAGCCATTCTTCATGTGCGTGTAGGATCAAACTCGGTGACTCCTAGTTGTATATATGAGTTAGGATCAATTCCTAAGTATTTGAGGTGTACTAGATGTGATTTAGGGTCATAAGTTATCCCTAGAACAAAGACGAGTCCAAAGAATTCGTTTCGCCTAAGTTTTTGAATGAGTTCGTATAAGGGTAAATTTCAAACGATCATAACTCCTAGAATACAATGAATTGGGTAGCCCATTACTTATCAAATTAAAGGTCTTTGAGTCTTCTTTCCAACGCCACAAAGATTGCATTTTTTTGAGTTAAGAGTCAAAAGTTATGATTGGTCGAATAGAGAGGTCCGCGACAGGTCCGTGTCGCGGATCTGCAGCGAACTTTGACAATTTTTCCAGATTTCATTTTTTTTGACCAAAAAGGTGCGCGACACGTCCGCGTCGTGGACCTGTCGCAGACTTGTCCCGATTTCCAGATTTTGGAGGGGCATTTTGGGAAAATTACCTAATACCTATATATACAAGTTGGATGCATTTTGGATGATAATTTTCAGTCTTTCGCCTCTCCAAAGAACCCTAATTCTCATCCCCTTCTCTCTCAAATCATCTCCAATAAGATTTTCTCTCAAGATTCAAGGATTCAAGCTTTCCAATGAAGACCTAAAAACAAGGTTTCTTTAAAATCTACTCTGAGGTATGTAAGGCTAACCTAAAATATGGATTGAGTTCTTCCATATGCCCATTGATGTGTTGGATAGGAGTTGTGAAGAATTTGAACCTTCTAGGAAGATTTTCCTTGAAATTTACCTAAACCCTAGAATATTTTCATATGCTAGAAATTGATGGATGATTTTAATGAATTGAGTTACTAAATAGTTATCTTTCATATTATTGACTACAAATGGATCTTTGCATATAAATTAATATGTATTGATGGTATTCTTGAGTTGAGTTTTGTTGAGAGTATGGATTCATGTTTCCTTCACATGAACCCAAGATGAGATTTTTTTTTGGTCATAATTTGTCTTGAGTTTGAGATGGATGGTTTGGGTATCTGTGTTGATTGGAATGAGAAGAATGAATTGGAATAGTTATGAATGTGAATGGCATAAAAAGAATTAAAACATTGGTAGAGCTAGAATGTCACTTTTGTTTCTATAAATGGATGTAAAATTAAATAAGGATTTTGGAGTTGATGTTTGATGATGATGTGAATGATGATATTTGATGATGATGCGATGATGATGTTTGATGATGATGTGAATGATGATACTTGACAATGATGTGAATGAAGATGCTATGTTGATGAGGATGTTGTGTGATGAAGTAGATTGGAGTCTAATGTAATTATGCGATATGTGATTTGCATAATTTGATTGATTGGAGTCTTATGATCATTTTGAAAATAAATGATCTCTTGAGAAGGAGTTTTAAATAAATGATTGTGAGCATTTTTGCATAAACTATTTATATGCTATTTTGAGTTTTAAAGAATGATTATTTCCATCTATGATTTTAAAAAAGAGTTTAAGCATGAGTTGAGTTTGAGAAGTCTTTTAATTATTTTTGAACATGAGTATTTTGAGTATAAATGAGTTGAGCATTTTTACTTTTAAAATGCTGATTTTTGAGATTGAGTTAAGATTGTATAAATTTTAAAGATAAGAGTTTGATAATTTGAGATGAGTCGATTTGAAAGAAGGTCCAAGGAGGCCAGATTTGATTGAGTTTTGAAAAGAGTCCAATGAGACTAAATGAGTTGATTTGAAAAGAGTCCAATGAGACTAAATAAGTATTTTGAGTATTTTACTCACTTGATAGATATGAGCATATTGAATCTTGGGAGAAGTATCGAGCATCGAATTGGGTAAGAGTATAGTCCCTACTCGAACCAATAAACTACGTCGCCAAACATAGAAGGGGATTGGACCGTTAAAGTCGAATGTTTCCCATGGGATCGAACCATTAAAGTCGGATGTTTCCTATTTTATTGTCCTGACATGATAGGACTTGATTGGTTATGGATCCATGATTAGTTGATCGTTCATATCCTGGAAAAGTATGGACGTACGTGGCAATATCGTCGGATTGTTGTACTATCACTCGCTCATATGGTGATAGTTGACGGTTAGAGAAACTCCCAATTGAATGGATTGTGCTTGATATGACTGGTTTGATGGTAATTGTAGATGATTGAGTTGAATTGTAAAACATTGCATAATTTAATTTTCATATTTATGGAGTTGAGTCCTTTGAGTTAATTGTTGAGTTGATGGTATATGATTGGATCAGATTAGACGATATGTGATTGGATTGGTTTAGATGAATTGTGATTGGATTGAATAGAATGGTATGTGACTAGATTGGATTTGATTATTGAGTTGAATGTTGAGTTGATTGTATATAATTGGATTGGGTTAGATAAATTGTGATTAGATTGGATTGGATCGGATAGTACATGATTGAAAGGGATCGAATTGTAAATGATTTAATTGAACTGTATTATACATAATTGGATTGGATTGTATGGTATATGATTGGTCTCTGTCTAAACTGTATTCTTACTTTAGACTTATGACGCCTTATTTGAGTCTCTCTTATCTTTCTGATTTGAGATATGTGGACCGATGTTATTCTTCCTTGAGGTGTATTCCATTCTACCATATTACATACTCGTACATTCCATTACTGACGTCCATTTGGACCTGCATCATTTCATGATGTAGAGACAAGTTTAAGAGATCGTCAATAGGAGCATCATTGGGGATCTATTCGCACTCAGCGTATTGGTGAGTCCTCTCCTACATTCGGAGGACACCCCTTATGTATTCTTGCATCGAGTTAGCCCTTTTCATTTTGATTTGAGGTAGCATGAATATGTCATTGGCACCAATTAGATAGTAGTGACAGAGGCTTCATATACTAGATAGTGATGGGTCGATTGAGTATTTTTTTCCTTGAATTATTCTTGTCAAACTATTTTTAAATGAAAAATATTGGAGTTGAATTGTTGGCCCATGACCTTTATTCTTTGAGTTAGATTGATGATTTGAGTTGTCCACCGACTATTCTCCTTATTTTAAGTCTTCTGCTGATTGAATGAATGAACGGATGTCTGATTAGACTATGTGGTTCGCTTGGAAGCCAGAAATGGTTTCTGAGTGCTGGTTACATCTAGGGTACCCTCCCGGGGCGTGACAGTTTTTGATGTTAAGGTCATTGTCGAAGAGTTTTATTGATGCAGAAGAGTTTTATTGATGCCAAAGTCATTATCGACGAGTGTTATTGATGAAGAAGTTATTGTCGGCGAGTGTTATTGATGTCGAGGTCATTGTTGGTAAGTGTGATTGATTCCGAAGTCTTTACCAGGATGTGCATGGGACTAGGTCATTTCACATGAGTCCCGATTATTGATTGTGCATGATAATCTTAATATTTGTGTGTGATGAGCTCGATTCTTGTGATTGATAGACGTGATACTTGTGCCTAGTGAGGAGATGTTTGGACTATGATTATGATATGTTGTGAATTGTGCATTGTGAACTTTAGGTTGGAGTGATATTTTGTGCAAGTTATAGTTATGGAGGTTTGGTTGGGATGAAAGGAGTTCCCGTTTTATATTAGATTTGCCTTGTCTTATTGGTTTACTTGTTGGGTACCGTATTGTTTGATACTCATTCCTTGCTTCTACACTAGTGTAGGTTCTGAGCCCGAATCATGAGTTAGATTTCCCTTCTTGTTAATTCGAGGCTTCGCAAGGAGTTATAGAGAGGTAATTATTTGTCATCCAGCGGACTCTCGTATTCCTTTACTTATGCTTTGTTCTATTTGAGAAACAAAGACATTTGAGACTTGTATTTATTTTTTATTTTTGCATTTATAGTGTTTTGTACACGTGACAACTAAATTTTGAGGGTTTATCGAGAATGACTAAGTTTTCTACGTTTATGTTATTATAATTGTTTTACTTCCGCATATTTCTTTCCGTTCTGTTGGATTTTGCTGACTTGTCTTGGTAAGAAAAGACGAGTGCCGTCACGCCCACTTTTGGGTCGTGACACTTATCATTCAATAAAAAATTCATTCAATTCAACAAAAACTATTGTCATATTTTTATAATTTAAGTATATGTGAGTATTGGGTCGAGGCTTTTTTTTCCTTTCCAAGTTGAGTAGAAGAAATTTCGCAAGAGAAGAAACGTTCATAAAAAGATCTTTGAACGCTTCGCAAAAAGAGAATCATGAGCATAACCCATGATTGCACGTCATTTGTAATTGTTGCATACTAGTATAACACATCAAAACGACCACTAATTATACAAAGAGACTAATTTCACAAAATAACAAACGAAAATATATATATTAATTAAAGAGAACACTAAGATAACTGCGCTGCAAAAGTAGTTAAACTATAGATCTTCAATTGGTACTTCGCATTGCACTAAAAATCACTAATTTCTGATGAAATTGATCGAAATTTGACTCGTCGGTAATATTTTTGATGATTTTTTTACATCAAAAATCCTTATTGATGTATCAAAAGAAGGTCCGTCGAAAATTAGTGATATTCTAGTAAAGTTATCAGTTGTGCCTTGGTGGATGATGCCTTGGTGATTTATAATCTGCTGTAAATGCAACAAATTCAGCACTACCTTTGCCCCCAGACTGCGAGAGTGGACGTCTGCTCAGAATTTGTTCACCTTTTCGTTTGTTTCCTCTTATCACAACTGCTTCATGTTCTTCACCAGTATTTGCCTATGAAAATTCATCAATAAAATAAAAGAAACTAAGTTCTATGCACTTATAAAGTATTTACACAATTAAGTCATTTTATTATTTAATTACAAGTGAATTTTATGATAAGCATTAATATATTTGTAATCTTTTAAAAATGATAACTAATTTGCAACACAAGTTAAAATTCATGAATTTTACATATAAAAGAATTTTTTATACGGGAATTATTTATAACTTAAATTTGTAATAAAAATGTGACTAGTGTATTAAATCATAATTAAGTATGTAACCTAAAAATAAGTAGTAAATGATATGTCTTGGTTGGTACAGAGAGTCAGTTAAATCTCATTGTTTTAGCTCACTTAATTATAAGGTAATTGCATGCATTGAAATTAGATGATAATATCAATTATTAGCCGTGTTAAAAATGATAGCAATATAACTCATTAACCTAGTAAAGTGATAGGAATTTATAACTCACTAACCTCTTTACCATATGTTAAAATACATCAATATTATAAAATAAATTGCAATAATATCAGTGTGTATATATATAGAGAGGGGGAACTTTTGCCAGAAATAAAATCTGATATGAGCATCGAAAAGTAGAAAAGGTGATAGAAATCACTCAGACTACTGGAAACATTATATATATAAAACTTAAATTCTATATGAAAAGGAAAATGAAAAAATCGAAATGAATGTTTAATACAGACGTACCAAGGACTCTCTCTTTGGTGCTGAATTGCATCTTTTGGTTGCAATTTTGCCACCTACAAATAAAATTTTCGATCAAAATATAGGATATTAACACTAATAAAAAATCACTATTTTTTCATTGAAAACTGTTAAGTGGTTATTTCCATAGATTTTTTTTTGATTGAATTGGTGAGAAAAGAAAAAATAGCAATATTTTCATTTGAAAAAATTAGGAAGTTTCTCACTATTTCAACGAGAATCTGTTTTCTGCCTTGCATTATCCTAATGAGCCCGTTCGGTTGAAAATAAGTGAGAAAATCATATTCTATAACACAAATTTCTACTGATTTGCAGCTAGGAAAAACTTTATTAATAGTAGTATAAGTCATTGAAGCATAGAATACTAAATAATTAGTGATACATTTTGATTCTCATGATAGAATAATCCAAAATGAAGTAGATACATACATTGGTAAGAAGTCGTGTTTGGCAGAATTTGAGCAATTAAGATTAGGAGTAGTAATAAGCTTAAAATCCTAGTAGGTAGCATCATGTTGTCGTGAACTTAATTTTTTGGAAGGGGTATGTCTGTGTTTTTCAAGCATTTAAAGACACAGAATGAATGAATATAAAGTGATCTTTATAATAAGGAGGGTACCGAAGTCAAAAACATATGTTACAAATACCCAAAACTTCCACGTTTCACAAATCCCAAGTCAAAGCACAAGACTAGTAGTCCAAATATTTACCTTCAAATTCACGTTAACAAATGAAGTACGTACATTTACAAAAGGGGACCAAGTTTATTTGCATGAATTCCAATGATAAAAAGTGTTTTCGTGAAAAGTTGTGATGATCCATGTGTTAGTGCTAAGTTATGAGTACTAGGATCTCGAAATTATTATTGAAAATACCATTAATAATATAATTTGAGAGGTTCTTT
Source organism: Solanum dulcamara (assembly GCF_947179165.1). Classification (NCBI taxonomy): domain Eukaryota; kingdom Viridiplantae; phylum Streptophyta; class Magnoliopsida; order Solanales; family Solanaceae; genus Solanum; species Solanum dulcamara. The sequence goes on from NC_077246.1 coordinate 57,823,544, forward strand.
TACAATTCATCAACAATAATATAGTAGCATCGTCTATGCATGGTCATCTTATTTTCTTTTTCATTCGGAGTGTGTTTGGGAAGAAGAAAAAAGAATTCACAATAATTTTTTTTTTTTTGGAGGATATTTGTGTGGGATGAGGGCTATGAGTGGGTAGGGGTAAGATAATATTGGAGGGGGGAGAAGAGACACTTAATGTGAATGACATTCGTTTGAACTTGTTTTCTACTTCAGCTAAAGAAGTCACACTACGACAAAAACAAAAGAGACATTTAATAACAATAATTTTTTTTTGCGGTAATATTTATTGCCACAGAAATATTTAGCGATAATTGAGTTAATGTTATTGTATTCAAAGTCACTAAAGCCTAATTTGACGGTACTTTTATAGAGTGCTCATTATAAATAATCATGTTTATTATCGTTGCTAAATATAACATATAGTGGCAATTATATTATTGGTACTAAATCCTTTATTTATTTTAATGTCATTTTTCTCATTTTGAAGGAACTGATTTTCCTACATACCAAGCATACCCTTAAGCATGTGCTATTATATTCCCACTAAATTTAATTAATTTAGATTCATATCAAAAAATCTTAATATGCATGCAAATTATTCGAATAAGATTCATAAATAATCACTTTTCAATCACTGTTATTGAAAAAAAATTAGTTATTTTCATTGATTTTGAAATATGAGTACATTATCGATCATGAAGTATTGAAGTTGGAAGTGAATGGGAACCGTTATAAGTGGGGACTTGAAACTGTTGGGGGATGAGAAATGTGTACTATATCGTGCAGAGAAAGTTATAAGTGTTTCGTGCTTGTCTGCCGCCATGCACTCGACGAGAACACCTTTTCTCTTTGCCAATGTCTTGATTCACTCCACTTCACTTTTACCATGTGTTTATCCTATTCTTAAAAAGGCATTTTCTTTCTCTTTCTGGAATTTTCTTTGGTAATCTACAGATTATAAGAGCGAAAGACAACAAATAGCCAAATAGGTACCTCACATTAGATACATACTGATGCATGTATTTAGTGTGATTCATATGTATTTGAATATATGATTATCTCGCTCGCTTCTCTTCCGATCTCGCTCATCTTTTTTCCTATTTTTAATTTATCTATCAGAAAATATATGTATCTAGTTGTATCTTCTACAATATATGATAGAAAACTCTTAATTAATCGAAAGATACATGATTATTTGAAAGTATGAATAGAATAATATTATATGATATGGATAGATGTATAATAAGATAATTTCTCTTTTTTCTACTTTGGAGTGTAGGTTTGATGATGGGTAGTTGGGTCGATTTTTATGTCTATGGGTTTGAATTTTGTTTTGGTTTTAATTAAATGATCATGTTTAATTGATGAATGGGTTTCTAATAGGAGGTCTCATCATATAAATGACTTTGAAAATTCGGATATAGTTTCTGTGAATGAAAAAATGAAACAAATGAATAGATGAACCAAAACTTTAATGCACGGCATAGATCGATGAGTCATTATTTCTAATAGTTTAATGATATATTGAGTCTTTTTTCATTTATCTTTTAATCTGAATATTTGATTTGTAGATTAAATTAAATAAGTTTATATTTCATCATAGATTTTCATTTAAGTTTGTTAGCATTATGAGCAGAATAATCTTTTTATCAATTTATTATAAAATTTAACGCTATTATTTCATGATTGTTGTTTTATTATTACATGCATTGATTAGTTAAACTAATTTTTTCATGGACGTGTGTCCACGCATCTATATATTTAAATTTCATTTTTCTTTTACTTTTTATTGTCTATATAGATAAAAATAATTTTTGATTGTCATTAATGAAATAATTTTTAAATCATAATTTAAAATTCATTTACCATACAAATAAAAATAGTATTTATGAAATTTATTATAAAATACATTACTTCCTCCATTTCAATATGTATGTCTTGTTTTAACTTGGAAGGGAGTGTAAAAATGTCATAACCCGATCCGCTGTGACTGAGACTCACACTAACCCTCCAGTGGGAGAATGATTTATACAGCCCAAGTTAACACACTTGCGAGATATAATAGTTAAATATTTGCGGAGGCTGGAATAAATCAAGAAATAATATTGAGTCCCCATAAACTCAGAAAACAATCTAAACAACAACTAAGAATGTAGAACCATCCTAAGAACTGAAAGTCATCGTTCCAAAACTCTAACACTAACAAGTCTAGAAAAGAAGGACACCCCAAAACATAATTATGAAACTTAAAATAGTGTTTGAAATCATAGTCGTGGAAAAAGGACTAGAACAAAGGAAAGTCCATGTAGCTTGAAAGAAACAACTCACCCTTGAACTCGGAACAACTACTCCTCTAGGTGACGTTTCTCTGCAGCTGACTGAATATGCGTTGTACTCAACAAAGATAAAGAAAGTGTAGTATCAGTACATAAAATCAACTGTGTATTGGTAGGATCACGCGGTTAGCCAGTAAGCGAATCATGCCCAAGTAAACTCAACACAACAAACACATATATACCGAATAGCTAACTCATATCATTTCAACATTACTCAGTAAGATCATAGTTCATAACCTCAATATCATACAACTTCACATAAGGTTCCATTCAAGGGACCTGCAAACACTTAACTAGTGTCGGAATGTGACACCTGATCAAAGGCGTGTGTCGGTACGTGACACCCAATTCAAATATGTGTCGGAATGTGACATACGATCTAATTATGTGTCAAAATGTGACACCCTATCCCAAGCATACTAGCAATCACAATTACACAACCATAGTCAACACTATTTCACCAAGAACACGTTCATCACAAAACAAGCCAGCAAGTGATCATTTCACATAAAAATCTTGTATGTTTCCCTATTCACATATACATACGCATATCATAAAGAAATTTAACAAGTACATGAAATACATACGGGAAACAAAACCATCACCTACCTCGAATTCGAGCTTCAACAACTTCAAAGTGCTAGACCTTTCCCTTTTTGGGTTCATTCCGTTTGTGCTTGGTCTAAAAATAGTAAATACGTATAAAGGATCAATAAAATGGCCTAACTATCAAGAAAATTAACACAATTCTCATCCTAGGCCAACCCATGATCCTAGTCCCACTCTAGGACTATTTTCCACCCTTATCCATAGGCCAAAACCCTCCCATAATAATCACCCATCCTAGTTCATGAGTATTAGGAATTGAAGGATGCGTTTATGGGGTAAAATTCTTACCATAATCGTGGAAATCAGTGGAAAATTGATGAAAATCGCCCTAGGTCGCCTCTTGTCATTTTAAGAACTATTTTTGCAGAATTAGACCATTTCTAGGGTTTTTTCTGACTTAAGTCGCGATTGTCCCCCTCTAGTAGGACCCATCCCGCTCTAGCGGCCCCGTTCTGGTGGAATATGCAAAAACAGTGAGCTCAAAATTTGTGTTCCAACCCCCCATTTCACAACACATTCCTTTCAAAGACTTATTAAAAGATACCCTTCAAGCTATCCAATGTCGAGAATTTTATTCGCCCGAATGCGATTCTGCAAAGCCATAAATGTTCTGTATCGTCTTGGCTATCAACTTACTCAATCAAATTAGAGATTTGATCCCCCATCATTCACAAGGTCACTCTAGACTTCACCTGACTCAGAATTCGTCCAAGTCTGGCCTAGGCTAAATTTTTCGAAGTTACTACCCAAAGTTTTCTGGCCCAAAATCCTTCCCTATTGACCTATCCATAACGACGGAGACAGGTCGTTATAAAAAATTATACAAGACTTTTGATTTTAAGGTCAACTAAAGATACGTAGTCGGTTACAAAGTCCCACTATTACTTGTAGTTTGTTCTTTATTGGAGACAAAAAGTATTTAAAGGAGATTTGTTTCTCTCGAAATAAGTCTAATTTATTATATACTTCTACTTCAATTCATATTGAATTCCATCAAAATTTATATCTCTAATTTTACTAATTATATTTTATACTACCTACATTGAAATATGTTTATAAAGTAATGACTTTATGTTGTTTTCACTTGTTTAAGTTAATATTAAACTTTTAATTATTAATAATTGCAATGACCTATTAGGTCATTTTGGATGTTAAAGTTTTTTATTTCATAAAAAACTCATTCCGTAAATTTTTAATGAGTATTTTGGACTATTTGATAACTACGATTATTTAATTGAGTGGTAACTTTAGATTAATTATTTAGTTGGTTGGCTAAATTGTTAATTTATTTAAAATTTTATATCACTTGACCCAAGTAAAAAAAAATTAATTTAAGTGAAAAGGGTTTAACTTGCTAAATAATATTATCAATAGTTGTTAATTAGAGGTGGTGGAACACGAGCACGGAAGTTACACCTTTACTTTCATACCAAGCAGTGAAGTAGAACTCTTGACAACTCCAGGTAGTGGATTTATTCCTACGATTATTTTTATACTGTTGACATCCAATTTTGACCCTCAAAAAACGTATATTAGTTATTGAACTTTTTCAATTTTAAACAATCTGAATTAATTGTTTTTATAAAATACCAAAATATCTTCAAGTGTATTTTTAAAGAAATTTTATCATTCTTATAATTTTTAATGATATATATATAGTTATATAATTATCTATATAATCATTAATTTCTATAAATACTCAAAAATGATAAAAAAACTTAATTTATTTTTTCGTAAATTAATAGCTTATATTTTTGAATTAATTAGTTTATAACAAAGTTAATTAATTCATTCTATTAGAATTAAGAAGCTCGTTAATTAATTATTATCGATTCTTTTTATCTAATTTTTAGCTGAATTCACAATTAAATCAGTTTGACTATTTTGTTAAACTTAATTGACTAAGTTATCAATTTTCGTGTGACCATTTTTCTTACAAATCCAACCATTTTTTCACTCCACCCTTAATAAAATTTCAAGTCAATTTTAGCCCAAATTTGGGTTCAAAGTCATCCCAACCCAATATTATCATCCCAATCTCTACAAACTCAATAACAACAATAACCTACACTACTACAACATACTAACACCTATACACCTAAATCCCAATTCTTATAATAATTTTCGCCCAACACCAACTCACTACAATACATATATATTATACTTATAAAATACTAACCCCACCCCTTTCTTTTTTCCCTTTTCCACCTCCCAATCCCACCTAAATCCTTTTTTAAAAAAATTCTCAAACATCATTATTCAAAAAACCCATTATTACTCCCACCAACCTCACTCTTTTTTAAAACAATACTTCCATCTTCTTCAAAAAAGGATGAACAAGAATATCAAAAAATAACATTTATCAACATTCAAAAAAAAATACAAGAAGAACACGCAAAAAAAGGAAGCAAGAACATAATACTACAACAAAAAAAATAGACGAAAAACAAATCACAAAAAATTTTAGTCTCAGATTTTCAATTTCTTTTTTTTAGTTGTTTTACTCATTTCTTGGTGGATTCAAGGAGTTCATTGCCCTCAAATTCATCGTCTCAGTCGCTGTCCAAAAATAGGTTAAAATCTTGTGACACCCCGAAATTTTTTTCGCAAAGACTCGAACATTTCTTCATGTGTGGGTAGACTCGCACCGGAGGACTTGTAATTCTACACATGAGTTAGGATTAATTCCTAAGTATTTTAAGTGTGTTAGATGTGTTTAGGGATCATAAGGGATCTCTAACACCGAGTCGAGTCCAAAGAACTCCAATCGACTAAGTTTTCAGACGAGTTAGTATAAGGGTCAACTTCAAACGACCATATCTCCTAGGATATAAATAATTGAGTGGACCACGACATATCAAATTAAAGTTCTTTGAGTCTTCTTTCCAACGCCACAAAGATTACAATTTTTGGAGTTTGTAGTCAAAAGTTATGTCCATTTTACTACGGACTAGTACTGCAGGAATATTCTGGCCTGGGCGAAATTTAGGCTTGGTGCTCCAGTGGCGCCCCACGCCACTATAGCGCCATAAAACAGCCTCAGTAGTTTGGGCTTGGCGCGATGCGCCACTATTAGATGTGCAGGGTTTTAAGCCTATTTTGGCTTGGCGCTGCAGTGGCGCGACGCGCCACTATAGCGCCAGCAAGACTTTTGCCCAAATTTCCAGATTTTTGGAAGAGGGGCAACTTGGACTTGTTCCAAATTATATATACACCATCCTTGAGCATTTTGGACCATTATTTTCAGCTTCTCTCTCTCTCTAAAAAGCCCTAAAAATTTACCCTCTCTTCTTCTTCTTCTTCCCCAAATCCATCTCCAACAAAGGGTGCCTTCAAGAGCTTCAAGAATTCAAGTCTTCCATTGAAGACCTAACATCAAGTTCCTTCAAAGTGTTCAAACAAGGTATGTAAGGCTAACCTAAAATATGGATTAAGTTCTTCCATATACCCATAGATGTGTTGGTTAGGAGTTGTGAAAGAGTTACACCTTCTAGAAAGGTTTTCTTGAAAGTTTTCCCTAAACTATGGAATGTTTTTAAATACTATTGGTTGGTTGATGATTTTAATGACTTGAGTTACTAAATAGTTATTTTTCATATTATTAACTACAAATGTATCTTTGTATATAGATTTATAGGTATTGACGATATAAATGAGTTGAGTTTTGTTTAGAGTATGGGTTCATGTTTCATTCAGATGAACCCAAGATGAGATTTCTTGTCATAAATGTCTTGAGGTTGAGATGGATAGTTGTGTGTATATGTGTATTGATTGGAATGAAAAGAATGAATTGGTTAGTTAAGAATGTCCCTTTGCTTCTATAAAATGAATATAGGACCAAATAAGGATTTTGGAGTAGATGTTTAATGATTGATGTGATGATAATACTTGACAATGATGTGATGATAATGTTTGATGGTGACGTAAATGATAATATATGATGGTGATGTGATGATGATGTTTTGATGACAATGTGAGTGATGACGTGAATGGTGCTTATTTAAAATATGTAGAATAATTGATGAAGAGGTATATTGATGAGGATGTTATGTGATGGAGCGGATTGGAGTCTAATGTGATTATGTGATATGTGATTTGCATAATCTAAGTTGATTGGAGTCTTATGAGCATTTTGGAAATAAATGATTTTGAAACCATTTTTGCATAAACTATTTATACACTATTTTGAGTTTAAAAAGTAATTATTTTCGTCTATGATTTGAAAAAAGTTTAAGCATGAGTTGATTTGAGGAGTCTTTTAATTATTTTGAACACGAGTATTTTGATTATAAATGAGTTGAGGATTTTACTTGTTAATATGTCTTATTGATCTCTTTAACCATGTGATTATGTTTGTATGAGCTTTGTCCCTTATTTATTTGATTCTATATAAGTTGATGAAGATGAGTTGTTAAATATGTTTTATTGATCTTCTTAATTATATAGGTTTGATAAAGGATGTAATTTTCTTTAAAATGTTGCCTATTATTAAGTGTCGATTTAAAGTCTCGAAGTTGTGATGAGTCTCAAAGATTTCTCAAATGGATGGAGGAATGATTTGTTATGTCCATATGTTGCTATAAATGTGTATTTAAATTTCTTTTGAAAGATATGATTGAGATTGCTCCGATAGTATGATTGGAAGAGATTTGATCATGATAGAGTTGATGAGCTGACAAGGTTGTAATGAGACTTATCGATATAAGTTGATTGAGTTGATTAGATGGAGCTTTATGAGCATTGAGTCTTGGGAGGAGTATCGAGCACCGAATTGGAGAAGAGTATAGTCCATACTCGAACCTAATACTTGTGTTACCAAACGTAGGGGGATTGAACCGTTAAAGTCGGATGCTTCCCCGAGAGTTTTGTCCTAACATTATAGGACTTGGTTGGATTGGATCCATGGTTGGTTGATTCGTTCATACCCAGGCAAAGTATGAACGGATGCGGTAACAACGTCGGTTTGTTGTACTTTTACTGGCTCATAAGTGATGGTTGTCGATTAAGAGAAACTCCCAAATAGGTATTGATAGTACTCTGAGTCAGATTGAGTTGAATGGTATGTGATTGGTCCCGTCTAAACCACTTCTTATTAGACTGGGGGACACTTGAATGAGTTCTAAATATTTATTGAGTTGAGTCCTTTGAGTTGAATTATAAAACGTTGCATAATTTAATTTGCATAGTTATTGAGTTGAGTCCTTTGAGTTGATTGTTGAGTTGATTTTGAGTTGATTTTATATGATTGGATTAGGTGATGTATGATGGATTGGATTAATGATATGTGATTGGATAGTGTACGATGGAAAGGTATATGATTGGATTGGATCAGATCGTATATGACCAAATTGAACCGATTATATATGATTGGATTGAATCGGATGGTATACGATTTGATTGAACTGTATTGTGTATGATTGTATTGGATTGTATGATGTGTGATTGGTCTTTGCCTAAAAAATGTATTCTTACTTTAGACTTATGACGCCTTATTTGAGTCTCTCTTATCTTTCTAATTCGGAGATATTTGAACCAACGTTATTCTTCCTTGAGGTATGTTTCATTCTGCCATATTACATACTCGTACATTCCATGTACTGACGTCCAGTTGGACCTGCATCGTTTCATGATGCAGAGACAGGTTTAAGAGATCGTCAATAGATGCACCATTGAGGATCTATACACACTCAGCGTATTGGTGAGTCCTTTCCTACATTCGGAGGACACCGCTTATATCATTCTTGCATCGAGTTAGCTCTTTTCATTTTGAATTGAGGTAGCCATAAACATGTCATTGGCACCAATTAGATAGTAGTGATAGAGGCTTCATAGACTAGATAGTGAAGGGTCGATTGAGTATTTCTTTCCTTACATTATTCTTGTCAAACTATTTTTAATGACAAATACTAGAGTTAGATTGATGTTTTGAGTTTCCCACCAAATATTCTCTTTATTTTTTTTGTCTTCTGCTGATTGAATGAATGAACAGATGTGTGAACAGGTTATGTGGTTCGCTTGGGAGCCAAAAATGGTTTCTGAGTGCCGGTTAAGTCTAAGGTACCCTCCCATGGCGTGACAAACATGGTATTAGAGCACAGAGTTCAAGTGTCTTAGGGAGTCTATGAAGCCGTGTCTAGTAGAGTCTTGCTTATGGATGTGTTGTGCACCACACTTATAATCAGGAGGCTATAGGATAATAAGAATTTGTTTCCCTTCTTTCATATTCTGAGTTTGTGCGATATAGTTTAACTCTATGAATGTTCCCTTCTAATTCGTGTGTTTCTCGAATTTATTTTACTACCCCTCATACTCAAGGTAGTTGAAACGGTAGATATAAGATTCTTGTTGATGAGTTAAGATAAAGTCTTGAGGAAGGGAAGAGACAGCACAAGGCTTGAGAGGAGACGATTACTGTGCTTAACTCTATTGAAATCTAAATATCCACATCTATTCGTGCCTACCGAGGAGGATGTCGAAGGTAATGTCCCTTTCCTTGACATTGAATTCATTTGTGCATTTTGAGTCTTGATTGATAATTGATTGAGGATTTGATTTATTGAATGACTGAGTTTTGATTGTGATTTTCACCTCGAGTCTATTCTTGACTTCTCATCATTCGAGGACAAATGATCCCAAGGGGGAGATAATGTAATACCCCTCAAAATTTTTCTCTAAGATTCGGACCCTTCTTGTGTTCGGGTAGGGTCAAACTCGAGTATTGTGGAGCCTTCGCGTGAGTAAGATGAGTTGTTGAGAAATGTTGTAGCATTAGAGGTGATATGGGGTCATGAAGGACCCCTAGGACCAAATTTAACCCAAGGATTCGTCGTAACTAAGTTCGAGGAGGAGTTCGCTTGAGGGGTTGACTTCTAACGATCCTATCTTTTGATAGATGATGATCTGGGTGGCCCACGATCTATTAAATCAAAGGTTGTCGAGTATTTTTTCCAACGCCACCAAGAATACGAATTTTGGAGTTCGGAGTTGAAAGATATGATGCTCCTAAGATGAACTAGCGCGGCAGGAATTTCATTTTTGGCCTGGGTTACAACTGCTGGGGAAATGGACTTGGTGCTGTAAGGGCGCGAAGTTCCACTATCCCGCCATAAATATGCCTCAGTAGTTTGGTCCTTGGCGCGACGCGCCACTAAAAATTGTACAGGGTATTTAAGGCCAAATTTCCAGAACCCAGAAACTTTGGCCTTAGCGCTATAAGGGCGCGATGCGCCACCATCGCGCCAGAAATATGCCTCAGTAGTTTGGTCCTTGGCACGGCGCGCCACTACGAGGTGTATAGGTTTTAGGTGTAATCTGTCTGGCGCTGCAATGGCGCGACGCTCCACTATCGCGCCAGGTGCATTTTTGCCTATTTTTCAGAACTTTTGAGAAGGGTTAATTTGGGAATTCCCCTAAATTATATATGTATCAGTCTAACACATTTTGGGATCATTTTCAATCCCTCACTCTCTCTCTAAAAGATCTAGAAACCTCTCTCTCTCTCTCTTCTTCTTCTTCTTCTTCTTCTTCTCCATTTCCAATAAGAAGAGTTCCAAGATCTTCAAGGTTTGAGTTCTCCATTGAAGACCCAACCACAAGGTTCTCTTCAAGTCTTCACTAAGGTATTTAAGGCTATCCAAAACATGGGTTAAGTCCACCCATGTGCCCTATTCTTGCCTTGAGGTTAGACGTTCATGAAAATGGAGTTTCTTGGTATGGTTTATGTTTGAATGAGTTTTGTCCCCTATTTAATTAATGCTATAAGTGTTGATGTTGTTGAGCTAAGATGTTGTTGAGCTAAGAAGTTAGTATGAGTTGATGGATATGACTTATTGTTATGTTTTGTTGATCTCTTTAACCATGTGACTATGTTGCATAGGTCAATTCCTTAAATGTGTTATTCTACTTGAATTATTGAGCTAAAGCCATAGAGTTGTGATAAGTCTTGAGGAGATGTCATAAATACTTATCTAAATGAAACTTGTTTGAGTTAATTGGAGGGTAGAATTGACGAGTGGATGAGGTCCTAAATGGAACTTGCCATTATGACTTAATTAAGTTGAAATGAGAATAGAGTTGATGAGTTGACAATGACCCACATGAAACTAGCCGTGAGGGCTAATTTGAGATGATTGGAGGGAGTCTTATAAGCATGGAATCATGGAAGGAATATCGAGCACTGAAGCGGGTAAGAGTATAGTCCATACTCGAACCCCAGAAAACTACGCCGCCAACGTAGGTAGGGATGGAACCGTTAAAGTCGGATGCTTCCCATGGGATCAAACCGTTAAAGTCGGATGCTTCCCATTTTATTGTCCTAAAATAATAGGACTTGACTAATCGATGGTATCCATGATTAGGGAGGCGTTCATGCCCTGGCAAGGTATGGACGGACGTAGAAACGACGTCTGATTGTTGTACTATCACCGGCTCATAGGTGATGGTTGTCGGATAAGAGAAACTCCCATTTAGGTCTTGATAGTGCTCCGAGCCAGTTGAGTTAAGCGGCTTATGAGTTAGTCCCGTCAAAACTATTCTTATTAGACTTAGAGCAATTGAGTGAGTTATCATGTATATACGTATGAGTTGGGATCCTGAGTTGATGTTGATATTTTCTTGATGTTGTTTCATCCGGTCATTTTACATACTCGTACATTCCACGTACTGACGCCATTTGTCCTGCATCGTTTCATGATGCAGAGACAGGTACCAGAGATCCTCAACCAGCGCACCATTGATTATCTACACACTTTCAGCTACTTGGTGAGTCCTCCTAGCTTCCGGAGGATCTTGAGCTCCCTGTATAGTTTCATGTTGTCTCCTTTATTTTTATTGTGGTAGCCATGGGCTTGTCATTGGCACCTTTTAGACTTTGATAGAGGCTTCATAGACTGGAGTGTGGGGAGGTTGAATGGTTATTGTGAGGAGTTTTATTATATTATTTTGTCAAGTTAAACATATATGGTCTTTGGCCCCCATATTATGAATAGTACTTCATTAATTGAGTTCTGCTAAGAGAATATGATAGAACGAATGTGTGACTAGACCAGGGGGTTCGCTCAGAGGTTAGAAATGGCCTTCGGGTGCCGGTTATGTCTAGGGTACCCTTCCGGGGCGTGACAAATATGGTATTAAAGCCTAGAGTTCAAGTATCCTAGGGAGTCTATGAAGCCGTGTCTAGTAGGGTCTTGCTTATGGGTGTGTTGTGCATCACACTTATAATCAGGAGGCTATAAGACATTAGGAATTATTTCACTTCTTTCATACTCTGAATTCGTGTGATAGAGTTAAACTCTATAAAACTCCTTTCTAATTCGTGCATTTGTACGTTACAGATAATGCCTCCTAAGCGTGCCGCTAGCCAGAGAAATGTTGATAATGCCGAGATGCCCCAATCAGAGGTATGCCCAGCTAGGGCTAGAGGCCGACCTGCGAGGTATGCGGAGGCAACCCAAGTGCCTGCTACTCCGCCTGTACCCACATCAGAGGCAGAATTTAGAGGAGAGATTGCAATGCTCACGCAATTAATGGCTGCCCGAAATGGTAACCAGAGTTCTCCGACTCTCAGATCTAGTTTCCAAGAGCCATCTGCTGCCACCAGAATTAGAGACTTTCTGAGGATGAATCCGCCTGCATTCATGGGTTCTAAGGTTGATGAAGACCCCCAAAACTTTATTGATGAGATATGGAAATTTTTGAAAGCTATGCATGCTACGGAGATTGAGAGGGTCGAGTTGGTGTCCTATTAACTTAAAGATATGGCGAACATTTGGTATAACCAATGGGAATAGGTTGGGGTGAGGGTGATGAACCTGCTAAGTGGGATGAATTTGAGGGAGCCTTTCTTGACCACTTCTTTCCCTGAGAATTGAGGGAAGTGAAAGTGGAGGAATTTGTGAATCTGAAGTAGGAGGGTATGGATGTTAAGGAGTACGTCTTGAAGTTCATCTAGCTGTCCAGGTACGCTCCAGAAATGATCCCAGATATGAGGTCAAAGATGAGGAAGTTCGTCTCTAGATTTGGGAGACACGTGAAGAAAGAGTGCAAAGCAGCATTGTTGATCTCGGATATGGATATTTCCAGATTAATGGTGTATGCTCAACAGGTGGTGGAGGAGAAAAGGAAGGACAGAGAAGAGCACCTGAGCAAGAAGGTAAAATCAGCGGTCCATGAGAGTGAACTGAGGCAAAGCAAGGGTAATAGGTCCTTCTTCCAGAGGAGGCCTTCCAACTATGCCTTATCTACCGCCAGTGTACCTATGCCGCAGAACAGGTATGATCGGCAGGGTCAGAGTCGCCAGAATTTTAGACCCCAGGGTTCTCAATCCCAGGCCAGTATAAGTCAAGGTGTGAGGGGGAAGCCATCATGCGGTAAGTGTGGTAGGCTCCACTTGGGAGAATGTAGAGTGGGAGGGGTTGGTTGTTATAAATACGGCCAAATGGGCCATTTTTAGAGAGAGTGTCCAACAGGGGGAAATAAAGTCCAGCATTCTGCCACCGCACCACTGGCTAGAGGTAATCAGAGAGGCACTACTTCAGGCACCAGCGGAGGTACAAACCATTTATATGCCATGGGAAGTCGCCAAGATTAAGAGGACTCTCCAAATGTCATAACGGGTATGATTAGAGTCTCTTATCTTGATTGCTATGTTTTGATAGATCCGGGTGCCACCCTATCTTTTGTGACTCCTTACGTGGCTAGTAAATTTAATAAAATTCCTGAATGCCTTCTTTAGCCTTTCAGTGTAGCTATTCCGGTCGGTGATTCTGTCTTAGTTGAGAGAGTCTATAGAGATTGCACTATGTCCATTTATCACAGGGATACCTTAGCCGACCTAGTTGAGTTGGACATGGTTGATTTTGACGTGATCCTTGGCATGGACTGGCTCTATGTCTGTTATGCCTCTATTGATTGTAGAACTCAGATTGTCATGTTCAAATTCCCGAATGAGGCTGTCATAGAGTGGAAGGGTAGTCCTATTGCGCCTAAGGGTAAGTTTATTTCATACCTTAGGTCCAGGAAGCTGATCTCAAAAGGGTGCATTTATCACCTTGTCCGAGTGAAAGATGATAATATTGAGTCTCCATCCCTTCAGTCGGTTCCGATTGTCAATGAGTTTTCGGATGTCTTTCCTGAAGATCTGCCTGGAGTCCCTCCGGATAGGGAGATTGACTTTGGAATTGATGTTCTTTCTGATACTCAGCCTATCTCAATTCCTCCTTATAGAATGTCCCCAGCCGAGTTGAAAGAGTTGAAGGAGTAGTTGAAGGACTTGTTAGATAAGGGATTTATTAGGCCGAGTGTCTCGCCATGGGGAGCTCCGATCCTATTTGTGCGGAAGAAAGATGGGTCCCTTAGGATGTGTATCGACTACAGGCAGCTGAACAAGGTCACCATAAAGAATAAGTACCCTTTCTCCAGAATAGATGACTTATTTGACCAACTTCAGGGCGCCACTTGTTTTTCAAAGATAGACTTGAGATTCGGCTACCACTAGTTGAAGGTGAGGGAGTGTGATATTCCGAGGACCGCTTTTCAAACCCGTTATGGCCACTTCGAATTTTTGGTCATGTCCTTTGGGTTGACTAATGCCCCCGCTGCTTTTATGGATCTCATGAACCGAGTATTCAAACCATATCTTGATATGTTTTTGATTGTATTCATAGATGATATTCTGGTTTACTTCAAGAATGAGGAGGAGCATGCCCATCATCTTAGAGTTGTCTTGCAAACTTTGAGAGACCAGGTATTATATGCAAAGTTCTCCAAATATGAATTTTGGCTTGCATCAGTGGCCTTCTTAGGCCACATTATATCTAGAGATGGTATTCAAGTTGATGCTCAGAAAATTGAGGTAGTGAAGAGTTGGCCCAGACCCACATCCCCGACAGAGATAAGGAGCTTCTTGGGTTTGGCTGGCTATTATCGAAGGTTTGTAGAGGGATTCTCATCCATATCATCACCATTGACTAAGTTGACTCAAAAGAAGGCTAAGTTCCAATGGTTCGATGCTTGTGAGGAGAGTTTTCAGAAATTGAAGACCAAGCTAACCGCTACTCCTGTTCTAACCTTGCCCGATGGTACAGAGGGTTTTGTGATCTATTGTGATACATCCAGAATTGATTTGGGTTGTGTGTTGATGCAAAGGGGGAAGGTGATAGCCTATACTTCAAGACAACTTAAGGTTCATGAGAGGAATTACCCAACTCATGACCTTGAGCTGGCAGCGGTGGTGTTTGTGCTTAAAATTTGGCACCACTACTTGTATGGAGTGCATATTGATGTATTCATCGATCACAAGAGCTTACAATACGTCTTTAGCCAGAAGGAACTCAACCTGAGGCAAAAGAGATGGCTTGAGCTACTCAAGGACTGTGATATGAGCATCCTCTACCATCCAGGTAAAGCTAATATTGTTGCTGATGCTCTTAGCAGGCTGTCTATGGGTAGCACTACCTACATGGAGGAAGGAAAGAGAGAATTGGCGAAGGAGGTACACAGATTAGCCCGATTGGGAGTTCATATAGAAGAGAACAATGAAGGCGGAGTTACTGTTGAGGATGGGTCTACATCCTCACTTATGGCAGAGGTAAAGGAGAAGCAAGACCAAGATACCGTCCTTCTCCAATTGAAGGGAGTTGTTCATAAACAAGAGGTAATGGTTTTTACCAAAGGGGGAGATGGTATGTTGAGATACCAAAATAGATTGTGTGTGCCAGATGTCGATGGTGTTCGAGGAAGAATTATGGCTGAAGCGCATAATTCCAGATAGTCCATCCATCCCGGCTCTACGAAAATATATCATGACTTGAGGGAAATCTATTAGTGGAGTGGGATGAAGAGAGATATTGCAGAATTCATTTCCAAGTGCCCGAATTGTCAACAGGTGAAGGTTGAGCATCAAAGGCCATGTGGTTTAGCTCAAAATATAGAAATTCTGGAATGGAAGTGGGAAATGATCAACATAGACTTTATTACAGGTCTGCCGAGGTCTCGAAAACAACACGATTTATTTGGGTAATTGTGGATAGGATGACGAAATCATCTTACTTCCTGGCGGTTAAGACTACTAATACCGCAGAGGATTATGCAAAGTTGTACATTCGGGAGATCGTCAGACTGCATGGGGTCCCCTTGTCTATCATTTCAGACAGAGGAGCTCAATTCACTTCCCAATTTTGGAAATCCTTTTAGAGGGGATTAGGTTCGAAGGTGAATTTGAGTACAGCCTTCCATCCCCAGACAGATGGCCAAGCAGAGCGCACCATTCAGACATTGGAAGATATGTTGAGGGCATATGTACTTGACTTCCAAGGAAATTGAGACCATCACTTACCTCTCATAGAATTTGCATATAACAATAGCTATCATGCAAGCATTCAAATGGCTCCTTATGAATCCTTATATGGGAGGAGGTGTAGATCACCCATTGGGTGGTTCGAAGTTGGTGAAGCCGAGTTGATTGGACCTGATTTTGTTCATCAAGCCGTGGAGAAGGTGCGGGTCATTCGAGAGAGGCTAAATACAGCCCAGAGCCGCCAAAAATCTTACACCGATGTGAGGAGGAGAGACTTAGAGTTTGAGGTGGGTGATTGGGTATACTTGAAAGTGTCACCCATGAAGGGCGTCATGAGGTTTGGAAAGAAGGGGAAACTTAGTCCTCGATATATTGGTCCTTACCAAATTTTGAGACGGATTGGGAGTGTTGCTTATGAGTTGGAGTTATCCTCGGAGTTAGCTTCTATCCATCCAGTATTCCACGTTTTGATATTGAAGAAGTGCTTAGGCAATCCTTCGTTGGTAGTCCCCATTTATAGTATTGGAGTTAAGGATAGCTTATCCTATGAAGAGGTTCCGGTCCAAATTCTTGATCGCCAAATTCGCAAATTGAGGAACAAAGAGGTCACCTCAGTCAAAGTCCTGTGGAGGAATCAATTTGTTGAGGAAGCCACATGGGAAGCGGAGGAAGCCATGAAATCTAAATATCCATATCTATTCATGCCTACCGAGGAGGATGTCGAAGGTAATGTCCCTTTCCTTGACATTGAATTCATTTATGCATTTTGAGTCTTGATTGATAATTGATTGAGGATTTGATTGATTGAATGACTGAGTTTTGATTGTGATTTGCACCCCAAGTCTATTCTTGAATTCTCTTCATTCGAGGATGAATGATCCCAAGAGGGAGATAATGTAACACCCCTCAAAATTTTTCCCTAAAATTCAGACTCTTCTTGTGTTCGGGTAGGGTCGGACTCGAGTATTATGGAGCCTTCACGTGAGTAAGATGAGTAGTTGAGAAATGTTGCAGCATTAGAGGTGATATGGGGTCATGAAGGACCCCTAGGACCAAATTTAACCCAAGGATTTGTCGTGACTAAGTTTGAGTAGGAGTTTGCTTGAGGGGTTGACTTCTAATGACCCTATCTTTTGATAGATGATGATATGGGTGGCCCACAATCTATTAAATCAAAGGTCGTCGAGTCTTCTTTCCAACGCCACCAAGAATACGAATTTTGGAGTTTGGAGTTGAAAGATATGATGCTCCTAAGACGAACTAGCGCGACAGGAATTTCATTTTTGGCCTGGTTGCAACTGCTGGGGAAATGGCCTTAGCGCTGTAAGGGCGTGACGCGCCGCTATCGCGCCAAAAACATGCCTCAGTAGTTTGGTCCTTGGCGCGATGTGCCACTAAAAGTTGTGCAGGGTTTTTCAGGCTAAATTTCCAAAACCCAGAAACTTTGGCCTTGGCGCTATAAGGGCGCGATGCGCCACTATCGCACCAGGTGCATTTTTGCCTATTTTTTAGAACTTTTAAGAAGGGGTAATTTGGGAATTCCCCCAAATTATATATGTATCAGCCCTAACACATTTTGGGATCATTTTCAATCCCTCACTCTCTCTC
The DNA here is from genome assembly GCF_947179165.1 of Solanum dulcamara. Lineage (NCBI taxonomy): Eukaryota > Viridiplantae > Streptophyta > Magnoliopsida > Solanales > Solanaceae > Solanum > Solanum dulcamara. The sequence continues at coordinate 57,841,412 of NC_077246.1, forward strand.
TAAAAGCCCTAGAAACCTATCTCTCTCTCTTTCTCTTCTTCTTCTTCTTCTTCTTCTCCATTTCCAACAAGAAGAGTTCCAAGAGCTTCAAGGTTTGAGTTCTCCATTGAAGACCCAACCACAAGGTTCTCTTCAAGTCTTCACTAAGGTATTTAAGGCTATCCAAAACATGGGTTAAGTCCACCCATGTGCCCTATTCTTGCCTTGAGGTTAGATGTTCATGAAAATGGAGTTTCTTGGTATGATTTATGTTTGAATAAGTTTTTCCCCCTATTTAATTAATGCTATATGTGTTGATGTTGTTGAGCTAAGAAGTTCCTAAAACCTTCATGTTAGTATGAATTGATGGAGATGACTTATTGTTATGTTTTGTTGATCTCTTTAACCATGTGACTATGTTGCATAGGCCAATTCCTTAAATGTGTTATTCTACTTGAATTGTTGAGCTAAAGCCATAGAGTTGTGATAAGTATTGAGGAGATGTCATAAATGCTTATCTAAATAAAACTTGGTTGAGTTAATTGGAGGGTAGAATTGATGAGTGGATGAGGTCCTAAATGGAACTTGCCATTATGACTTAATTGAGTTGAAATGAGAATAGAGTTGATGAGTTGACAATGACCCACATGAAACTAGCCATGAGGGCTTGTTTGAGATAATTAGAGGGAGTCTTATGAGCATGGAGTCATGGGAGGAATATCGAGCACCGAAGAGGGTAAGAGTATAGTCCATACTCAAACCCCAGAAAACTACGACGCCAACGTAGGTAGGGATGAAACCGTTAAAGTCGGATGCTTCCCATGGGATCAAACTGTTAAAGTCAGATGTTTCCCATTTTATTGTCCTGAAATAATAAGACTTGACTAATCGATGGTATCCATGATTAGGGAGGCGTTCATACCCTGGCAAGGTATGGACGGATGTGGCAACGACGTCTGATTGTTGTACTATCACCGGCTCATAGGTGATGGTTGTCAGATAAGAGAAACTCCCATTTAGGTCTTGATAGTGCTCCGAGTCAGTTGAGTTAAGCAGATTATGAGTTAGTCCCATCAAAACTATTCTTGTTAGACTTAGAGCAATTGAGTGAGTTATCATGTATATGCGTATAAGTTGGGCTCCTGAGTTGATGTTGATGTTTTCTTGATGTTGTTTCATCCGATCATTTTACATACTCGTACATTTCACGTACTGACGCCATTTGGCCTGCATCGTTTTATGATGCAGAGACAGGTACCAGAGATCCTCAACCAGCGCACCATTGATTATCTATGCACTTTCAGCTACGTGGTGAGTCCTCCTAGCTTCTGGAGGATCTTGAGCTCCCTGTATAGTTTCATGTTGTCTCCTTTATTTTGATTGTGGTAGCCATGGGCTTGTCATTGGTATCTTTTAGACTTTGATAGAGGCTTCATAGACTGGAGTGTAGGGAGGTTGAATGGTTATTGTGAGGAGTTTTATTATATTTATTTTGTCGAGTTAAACATGTATGGCCTTTGGCCTCCATATTGTGAATAGTACTTCATTAATTGAGTTCTGCTAAGAGAATGTGATAGAATGAATGTGTGACTGGACCAGTGGGTTCGCTTGGAGGTCAGAAATGGCCTTCGGGTGCCGGTTACGTCTAGGGTATCCTCCCAGGGCGTGACAGTCACCTTCGAGGGGGAAGTTGTATATTTAAGTGATAAGTGTCACCATCCGATAGAATGTAATCCGAGGCATGGAGAGCTATAGTTGATAGGATGATTGTAGAGTTAGAAAGAGGGAGTTAGAGGAGTAGAACTGAAGTAGTAAGAATGGTGGTTGATTGAGGCCTACAACTAGAGTGGAGTATCTATAGGGTGAGTAATAAGGTGTAATAACTGATTGTGATAGTTCTAGTTTTAAGATTTTATTTAGTAGGCTTGACATGACGTATGCGAGAGATTAAGATATTAACTTGCGAGGAGTGTGTGTTATGAATGGAGGGGTTATGTGACCCTCAGATGTAAATAGTGAATTGAGTCTAAGTCATATGGTAAGAAGAGGCTTAAGAGGTGTATATGAAACAATATAGAGTTATATGAGGTTCTAAATTGTGAGTTGCTCTAAGTGACTAGTTAGTATTATTTAGTTGATGCCTTTAAGCTAAGGGGGAGATGATAAGGTAATGAGCCAAAGTAAGTCTTAAGCTTCCGATAGTGATGAGTTGGCCAAGATGATAGTGGACGGAGTTGAGCAAGAGTAGATGAGGGAGAGTGAGTGCTTCCCAATTGTGATAGTTGTGTTGTACTTGTCTAGTTGAGGATAAATGTATGGACGAGGAGTGAGATGAGACCTTGTGATGAGCAATAGATAGGTAAGAGTATGTTATTGTGTCTCCGAGAAAGAGCTCATACGATGATGAGGGTATAAGTGTTGAAGTAAGCTCGGGAACTCTTAGATATGAGTGAGGTAGTTAGAGTGATAAGGTTGAGTGTATGGTTATCACTGTGAGAGTGATGGTAGTAGGCTAATGATAGCATTTGGGGGAAATATTGGAGGTATGTGAAGGGTATTATGAGGTTTGGAAAGAAGAGGAAGTTTGGACACCGATATATTGACCTCATGAAATAGTGAAGAGGATTGGAAATATCGCTCGTGAATTGGAATTCGACGGTTGAATATGTAGATGTTTGAATGATTCGTTTGATAGAGTTTCGATGTTCTATTCGTGCCAAATGATGAGAATGATGAAGGCGATGTCCCTATTCCTGAGTTGAAATGATTTGTCTATTCTTGAATTTGAATAGCCAATTGTCTAAATTGCTCGATTGGTTGATTCGATTGAGTTTTGATTTTTATTCGTGCCTTGAGTCCACCATTGGTTTACTCATCATTCGAGGACGAATGATCCCAAGGGGGAGATAATGTGACACCCCAGAAATTTCATCGCAAAGACTCGAACATTTCTTCATGTGTGGGTAGACTCGGACCGGAGAACTTGTAATTCTACACATGAGTTAGGATTAATTTCTAAGTATTTTAAGTGTGTTAGATGTGTTTAGGGGTCATAAGGGATCTCTAACACCAAGTCGAGTCCAAAGAACTCCAATCGACTAAGTTTTCGGATGAGTTAGTATAAGAGTCAACTTCAAACGACCATATCTCCTAGTATATACAGAACTAGGTGGACCACGACCTACAAAATTAAAGGTCTTTGAGTCTTCTTTCCAACGCAACCAATATAGCAATTTTTGGAGTTTGGAGACAAAAGTTATGGCCATTTTACTACGGACTAGTACTGCAGGAATATTCTGGCCTGGGCAAAATTTAGGCTTGGCGCTCTAGTGGCGCCCCACACTACTATAGCGCCATAAAACAGCCTCAGTAGTTTAGGGCGTGGCGCGATGCGCCACTATTATATGTGCAGTGCTTTAAGCCTATTTTGGCTTGGCACTGCAGTGGCGCGATGCGCCACTATAGCGCCAGCAAGACTTTTGCCCAAATTTCCAGATTTTTGGAAGAGGGGCAACTTGGACTTTTTCCAAATTATATATACACCATCCTTGAGCATTTTGGACCATTATTTTCAGCTTTTCTCTCTTTCTAAAAAGCCCTAGAAATTTTCCCTCTCTTCTTCTTCTTCTTCCCCAAATCCATCTCCAACAAAGGGTGCCTTCAAGAGCTTCAAGAATTCAAGCCTTCCATTGAAGACCTAACATCAAGTTCCTTCAAAGTGTTCAAACAAATCTAAAATATGGATTGATTTCTTCCATATGCCCATAGATGTGTTGGTTAGGAGTTGTGAAAGAGTTACACCTTCTAGAAAGGTTTTCTAGAAAGTTTTCCCTAAACTATGAAATGTTTTTAAATACTATTGGTTGGTTGATGATTTTAATGACTTGAGTTACTAAATAGTTATTTTTCATATTATTAACTACAAATGTATCTTTGTATATAGATTTATAGGTATTGACGATATAAATGAGTTGAGTTTTGTTTAGAGTATGGGTTCATGTTTCATTCAGATGAACCCAAGATGAGATTTCTTGTCATAAATGTCTTGAGGTTGAGATGGATAGTTGTGTGTATATGTGTATTGATTGGAATGAAAAGAATGAATTGGTTAGTTAAGAATGTCCCTTTGCTTCTATAAAATGAATATAGGACCAAATAAGGATTTTGGAGTAGATGTTTAATGATTGATGTGATGATAATACTTGACAATGATGTGATGATAATGTTTGATGGTGACGTAAATGATAATATATGATGGTGATGTGATGATGATGTTTTGATGACAATGTGAGTGATGACGTGAATGGTGCTTATTTAAAATATGTAGAATAATTGATGAAGAGGTATATTGATGAGGATGTTATGTGATGGAGCGGATTGGAGTCTAATGTGATTATGTGATATGTGATTTGCATAATCTAAGTTGATTGGAGTCTTATGAGCATTTTGGAAATAAATGATTTTGAAACCATTTTTGCATAAACTATTTATACACTATTTTGAGTTTAAAAAGTAATTATTTTCGTCTATGATTTGAAAAAAGTTTAAGCATGAGTTGATTTGAGGAGTCTTTTAATTATTTTGAACACGAGTATTTTGATTATAAATGAGTTGAGGATTTTACTTGTTAATATGTCTTATTGATCTCTTTAACCATGTGATTATGTTTGTATGAGCTTTGTCCCTTATTTATTTGATTCTATATAAGTTGATGAAGATGAGTTGTTAAATATGTTTTATTGATCTTCTTAATTATATAGGTTTGATAAAGGATGTAATTTTCTTTAAAATGTTGCCTATTATTAAGTGTCGATTTAAAGTCTCGAAGTTGTGATGAGTCTCAAAGATTTCTCAAATGGATGGAGGAATGATTTGTTATGTCCATATGTTGCTATAAATGTGTATTTAAATTTCTTTTGAAAGATATGATTGAGATTGCTCCGATAGTATGATTGGAAGAGATTTGATCATGATAGAGTTGATGAGCTGACAAGGTTGTAATGAGACTTATCGATATAAGTTGATTGAGTTGATTAGATGGAGCTTTATGAGCATTGAGTCTTGGGAGGAGTATCGAGCACCGAATTGGAGAAGAGTATAGTCCATACTCGAACCTAATACTTGTGTTACCAAACGTAGGGGGATTGAACCGTTAAAGTCGGATGCTTCCCCGAGAGTTTTGTCCTAACATTATAGGACTTGGTTGGATTGGATCCATGGTTGGTTGATTCGTTCATACCCAGGCAAAGTATGAACGGATGCGGTAACAACGTCGGTTTGTTGTACTTTTACTGGCTCATAAGTGATGGTTGTCGATTAAGAGAAACTCCCAAATAGGTATTGATAGTACTCTGAGTCAGATTGAGTTGAATGGTATGTGATTGGTCCCGTCTAAACCACTTCTTATTAGACTGGGGGACACTTGAATGAGTTCTAAATATTTATTGAGTTGAGTCCTTTGAGTTGAATTATAAAACGTTGCATAATTTAATTTGCATAGTTATTGAGTTGAGTCCTTTGAGTTGATTGTTGAGTTGATTTTGAGTTGATTTTATATGATTGGATTAGGTGATGTATGATGGATTGGATTAATGATATGTGATTGGATAGTGTACGATGGAAAGGTATATGATTGGATTGGATCGTAACGTATATGACCGGATTGAAACGATTATATACGATTGGATTGAATTGGATAGTATACGATTTGATTGAATTGTATTGTGTATGATTGTATTGGATTGTATGATGTGTAATTGGTCTTTTCCTAAAAAATGTATTCTTACTTTAGATTTATGACGCCTTATTTGAGTTTCTCTTATCTTTCTGATTCGGAGATATTTGAACCAACATTATTCTTCCTTGAGGTATGTTTCTTTCTGCCATATTACATATTCGTACATTCCATGTATTGACGTCCAGTTGGACCTGCATCATTTTATGATGCAGAGACAGGTTTAAGAGATCGTCAATAGAAGCACCATTGAGGATCTATACACACTCAGCATATTAGTGAGTCCTTCCCTACATCCAGAGGAAACCGCTTATATCATTCTTTCATCGAGTTAGCTCTTTTCATTTTGAATTGAGGTAGCCATGAACATGTCATTGGCACCAATTAGATAGTAGTGATAGAGGCTTCATAGACTAGATAGTGAAGGGTCGATTGAGTATTTCTTTCCTTACATTATTCTTGTCAAACTATTTTTAATGACAAATACTAGAGTTGATTTGTTGGCCCATGGCCTTTATTCTTTGAGTTAGATTGATGTTTTGAGTTGCCCACCAAATATTCTCTTTATTTTTTTGTCTTCCGCTGATTGAATGAATGAACAGATGTGTGATCAGGCTATGTGGTTCGCTTGGGAGCCAGAAATGGTTTTTGAGTGCCGGTGACGTCTAGGGTACCCTCCCGGGGCGTGACAAATCTTTTCTCGACTTTATTTTATTTAATAAATAATTATTTCATGTCTTCTATGTAGTTGATTTGTAATCTTGTTTTTTTAGTAAGAATGTGTTAGGATTGATTAGATTAATGACATTTTTTTTATTTTGCTTGAAGTCTAGAGATATTTTTTATCAAGTATGTGAAAACTCTTAGTTTCGTTCATTATTTTTTTCAAGTGGTTTTTTTACTATATAAATTTTTACGTTTTCAATTTCTTATTTTATCATCATTTAGATAATAAATATATGCTTAAGTTATTTGTTAAATTTTGCTTAGAGATTTGAGTTAGTATATAGTAGTTCATATTTGTATTATTAAATATTATGCATGAATTGGTCTCTTAGTACAACACATGATTAATTAGAATTAATGTGGTATCTCATCCTTAGATGCAAGTTTCATATTGGTTTTCTTTAGATCCTAGTGATTACACTTAAAATGAGATGTTTAAGTATCATTTATTCAATTAATAAGAATCATATCTCAATTGGTTTCTCTCTATTCATTTACTATTGTTATCCTTTTTGTTTATTATATGAACCAGCGTCCGAGTCCAATATGGACTTTTTTCATTATTTACATTTCGACATTGAGCCACAGAGGTCCAAATACCCTTTTTGAGTCATCTTCTTCAAAAAAAATGAAAAGGGATATTGATTTACAGGTTGCTGGAGCTGGAAATAGATTATATACGGTGTACATACGGTTTGATATACATGAAAATTATATTATATACACTGATATACAATGTATATACATCCGCAATATATAGTATAATTGGGCCTAAGGCCCAAAACGCAAGTGTCCCAATAACTTAGTCCAGGTATACAGAAACAAAGTGTTGGGCCAAATTTTCATACTTTATTCATTTATATTTAATTTGGGTTGTAATAATTTATTTATTTATTTATATTTATTTATACTAGCGTAAAAGTTGATTTAATTTGGTTTAACTTAATTGAACTTCCCTAAAAGAGAAACCATTTTTTTTGTTAATTTATTCTTTAAAAATAATTTTATTTAAGTGTTTTCTTTTACTTAGACATTTCAACAAATATAATTTTCTTCCAAATTATCTTAAAGATTTTTAAGTTGATGTTCTTTCAAATCATTGAGTTTAAAATATTTTTCTCTAAATTTATTTTTCCCTAAATAGTTCAAGTGATTTTTCTTATTTAATCAAAGTATTAATTGCCTTTAATTTAGTTAAAATACATTAGATTTATTACTTCTCTTTAAACATATTTAAAATTCATTCACTTAGTCATTTAATAGAGTATATTTTCTTGATAAATTATCTCAAATATTTCAAGTTGATTTATTGCTCAAATAAATATATTCATCTTTACTACTTACAAGTATTTTTTTCAAAGTTAGTCAAATAATTTTCAAATCGCCGGATAACCACACATTAGAGGTCATTTTGAGTGCTAACACCTTCTCAAAGTAAAAATTTGAACCCTTACCCATTTTATCTAATTTTTAAGACTTAAATCTGTTAAAGTCTTTTAAATTAAGTTTTTTTAATTTATTTAAAAAATTAAGTGGCGACTTTTCTTTTCTAAAATTGATTTTTTCTTTAAAAAGTTGAAATTAATTTTAAGTAGTTTTTTTTCGACATAACAGAAATGGAGACTCTGCTGGGGAATTTAATAGGTTCTAACCACTAGATTTGATTATTTGTCTATGTTTGTAATAATATTTATTTGTTTTTATTTATTTAAATTTCACAAATTATAACTATTGCATTTCATGGCATTAAATTTTGCCAAATGGCAAATAGTTTGCATCGGTATTAAGGACGGTTTCATAGTCACCTACGACTGTTCCTTCAGAAAATAACCATTACTTCTTGAATTAATAAACGGATAGTTGGTTCGTGGTTGTCCAACGCCGTTTATTATATTCAGCCTGTAGTTTGTCCGACTCGGGTAACCAATATCTTTTCAAAGCCCACTCTAGTCCACCTAACATAGAGCGAGACCAAATCTCTGTTTAAGCATTGGCCTAAGTTGACCTATCACCCAAGGCGTGTTCGGACCATTAGAAAGATCATCTTGAGTCCAAAAGGCCTATATCCCAATCGGACGTTCATACTTATCTGTTTAAATTTGAAGGTTGTATACATCATTTGACGAACCATTATTTCTTCGGGTTGGGAGCTTATTTTAATAGTTTAGTTTAGTCAAAAAAATAATCTTCACAAGTTGCTATTCTATCCAAAAGAGGTTGATGTTCGGAGATGTCAAGAACGAAGGATTTTCCACGAAGGCTTAGTTTAGGATTATACCCCTGCGTGAGACTGATTATTTGTATCCCTTTTCCCCATTATGTATCCCCATTCAGTTTATTCATAATATTTGTATAAATATAAGTTTTGGGGCAATGGAATGTTTCAAATGATGTTATATATCCTTCAAATCGTTAGGCCTACCCTTGACACAAAAGGGTCACATAGTTGTTTAGGACGCGCAATAACTATTTATCTGTTATATGCTATAACTGTTTGAAAGAATGTGTTGCTTTACTTGAAGACACTCTATCCCACTCTTTTTAAAAATATTTTTTTTCTAAATCCCCCAAAGCTCAAATATCAAGTCACTATCAAACGTGTGACCAAATGTTCTTAGAGTCTTTAGTTTTCCTATGAAATTCGAATTTCACTTTCAAGTCCTAAATCTTACTCTCTCCTTTCAAAAAAGGGTTGATTTTTCACCTCAAGTCAGAAAAGTCTCAAGCTAGTCAAACTATGTAGGGACTGGCATCTCCTTCGTGAGATATGTAGGCAGCCTTTCAAGGTTTGACCTCTATCTTTTAAAACCTTGCTTTTCCCCTTCATATTTTACAAAGAGATACCAATATCACATCAATAGATGACGAGATACAACCATAAAAGATGCAAGAAGATCTTGATTCAATACAAATCATCTTTCTTGATTCACTAAATCCTAAATTCAATAGGAAAATTCCTGTCTATTTTGTCATTTTTCAATACTCATGGGTTATCTTGTCTTCAAACAAAGCAACTCTTATGTGTTTATCTTTTTCCTGTGTGATATTTTGCATTATCTATTATGAATGTAGACTGACATGTTTTCCTTTTGAGTTAGTTTCTATACATGTATTTAGAATTGATCTGTGTTGATAAACTGACCGAGCATCCATACTTCACGAGATCTAAAGTGCCTAAAGATTCCTTCTCCGATTGAAATTCGATAATAGGAAAAAGGAAAATGATAGGAAATAATGACACTGGTTTGACTGATATTGTTGTGATGGACCCTGTTGTCACTAAACAGAATGAGTTGATTGCACAGTTGGCACAACAGATCGCCAAGATTAGAGTTGAGATACAAAAGAATTGAGATTTGTCAAACCTGGTTATCACCGCCAACAAGTTGGTTCCAGGCGAAGGAAGACCTCTGCTCTATCTTTATTTTCAAAATCCTCTAGAAAACATGCCAAATAATCCTCATGTCATTCCAACTTAGAGATCACCAACCATCAATTTAACCACTCTTGACCTACATCCCGCTAGCTCATCATACCAAGCACCACCGCCCTCCCAAAACCTAAATGCCAACAATTCTCAGACATTTCACCCATTTCAAGGATCAAATGCCAATAACTCCTAGGCTTTCCCTCCCTTTCAAGGCCCAGATGACAACAATTCTCAAATATTCTCTCCTATGTATCAGACTCCTTATCAAAACTCTCAAAATCCACCTACCACTCAACTCATACCTTCAAAAACCACTTTCTATATTCCAACACTACCAGAATTATATACTCCTTACACTACATATCCCAAGCCTGATCACAATGAGGAGAAGGAGAAGGAGTGGAGGACTAAAGAGTAAATGACTAAGTAGAGTATGAAAGAGAAATTGTGAAAGCTATGAAAGAATTTCACTATACCACAGATATTGTTGGGTTGAATTATGAAGATCTGTGTATCTATCCAAATCTGGACCTTCCGGAATGGTTCAAAGTACTAAAATTTGATACTTTTGGAGGAATAAAAAATCCTTTAGTTCATTTGAGAGAATATTGTGATCAACTCATAGGAGTTGGGAAGAACGAGTCTTTATTAATGTGGCTCTTTAGCCGAAGCTTAAGCGGAGAAGCCTTGGAATGGTTTACTTCTCAAGAAATAAAACAGTGGACAAGTTGGAATGCTTTAGCTAAAGATTTCATTGAAAGATTTGCTTATAATATGGAGATCGTTCTCGATCATTAATCTTTGGATAAAATCAAACAGAAGTCTACTGAAAGCTATTGAGAGTACGCCTACCGTTGGAGAAAAGAGGATGCTAGAGTTCGACCTCCCATGACTGAAAAAGAGATTATCATCTTTGTACGAATTCAAGAGCCTGAATACTATGAAAGGATGTTGTTTCTTATAGGAGAAAAATTTGCTTAGGTAGTCAAAATTGGTGAGCCCATAGAAGATGATCTTAAGATCGGAAGGATTACCGTGTGGCTGTCCAAGCTGGGTCCTCAGGTTTGTTCAAAAAGAAAAAAGAAGACGTGTCCTTTTTATTTCATATGTGCCTGATAAAAGTACACAGAGATCGTCCAATTTTAGCTCCAAAAAAGTCTCACCCTCCAAAACCCTATCTCCACAAAATCCCTACCCAATTTTCTACGTCCAACTAAGTTATCAAACTCCGCCTCCTAATTACCTACCTCTGCACTATCAAAATGCTCATCTTGACTACCAAACTCCACAATACCCAAATTTCCAAATGCCATCACCTACTCGTCGAAATCCTCTAAACTACCATTAAGTACCTCCACCTCTATAAAATAATTACAACTTTCCTTGCCCAAACATTGAGAATAAACTCTCTCGAGCTTTACTCCTTTGATTGAGACCCGAACACAACTTTTTAAGAGATTAAAAGTGGCTGACATGACACAAATAATTGAACCAGAGAACATTAATGTCAATTCCAAACTTTATAGATCAGATCTTTATTGTGCATATCATTCAGGAGGTGCTGGACATACCACCGAAGACTGTATCAACTTGAAGCATAAAATTCAAGACCTGATAGATCAATAGGTCATCACTCTCCAAACTGCTGGTCCCAATGTCAATAATAACCCCCTGCAAATCATGGAGGGGTGACTATTAACATGATTGATGCTGGAAAAGATTGAAATATAGATAAGCCAATAGTCCCAGTCAAACCTAACAATCTTGAAAAGCCTTTTCCTCATGTGTATCAGTCTTTTTCAATGCAAAAGTCTGCCAATAATGTTGGTCTAGGAGAAGGATTCAGTGATGTTGTGATGATTGAGACGTTAGACGTACGAGATGCTGAGCCAAAAGAGCAAGTGCCTAATTGGACATACAATCCGTTCTTAGTTCCTCGCTCGTCTTGATAGATAAATACTAATTTTATGTTATTTTTGAAAATTTGGTGTAGTCCAAAAAGGCTCAATACCCACCATTTATGTTACTCTTACCTTGTTATGCTTTAATTCCCCTCGTAATGTTTTGAAAAAGGCAAATTGGTCCATGACCATGGCCAAAGTTTTATTTCTTTATTTCAAATGAAAGCCTCCTTTATTGCGAAAATTTGCTTTAACTACTTAACTTTTGCTATCTAATGGTCTTTATTTATGATTTCAGTAAAAATAATTTAAAAACTTATCAATATCATGTCATGTAACAAGCTGAATAATCAAAATAAAGCGAATGATGAGTTTGAAAAATGTAATGAGACCGAAACCGTTAATTTGGCAGATGACAAATGTGTCAAAGAAACTAGAATTAATGTCCATTTGACAGAGACTCAGAAGATGCATCAATTTTCTTAGACAATACATCGATACATTCATATGATAATATACCACGGTTACACACTGACTTGTCTCTCACAAGTTGTTGATCAACTCAAATGCTGTCAAGAGATACTTTGTTTGAAGATTTAGAATTTTCTTTTGTATCTTTCCCTGTAATTGCATCATTTGCTTGTAATTGTTTCTGTGCTTGTTTGTTTTAATATCCCTTTTTGTAATGAACTACGTCTGACTTGAATTCTTAAGAATAAGATACGTAGGCGGCCTATGCTAGCTTTGGTCACCCCTTTATCTATTTTCAATATCCCTTTTTGTGTTTGAACTACGTCTGACCTGAATTCTCAAGAATGAGATACGTAGGCGGCCTATGTCGACCTCAGTCATTTTCCCAATAAAATCTCCCATTTCTCATTTATCTCCCAAGAGGGTAACTATATTTGACATGATTCCTGCCTCAACGGGATACGTAGGCACCACAACGACTCGGTCACATTTCCCGTAAGGTTTTGATTTTTCTTAATAATGGATACTGGGACAAATTTTTTTAGAGGGACTCAAAAATTCTAAAGAGGGAGATCTTTCTCCAACAAGTCTTGACTAAAGATGCATTAAAAAAAGTGACTGTGACAGAATATTTGAGAGGACCATAAGTCTCCCATCAATAGTTCGAGATTCACTAAGACCTATTAACTGGGACATAAATTTTTGAGGAAGACCTCAAAAATTTCATCAAGTATAATCAAAGGTTCGAGATCAACTTCAAATGGTCCCTAGATTAATTAGAATTTAAAACTAATTTTGAATGATCCCCAGCATCATCAGAAGATAGTCAACTTCAAAAGTTCAAAGTTATCTTCAAATAATCTCCAACATTTTAAGAAGTTCAGAGTCAACTGTGAAACTTCTCAGCTATAACAGATTTTGAGAAGACCATATCAAAACTCCCAAGCTTGAAGGATCTGTAGAATATTTAGAACAAGCTATCAAACACGTCAAAGCCTCGAACCAGATATGTGCATTCAAGCTTTACGTGATATGACATTTGGTAGTGATCTTTTACAAACTTATTTTTCAAAAGTTTATTTTCTGTAAAAGGCTTTCTATATGTGTCAAAATATTTTGCATAAAGTATAATTCTGTCTTTTATCTATCGAGAAATGAGAGATTGGAGTGATCAATCGAAGATAGCAAGACAAGGAGGAATCCACTGAAGAAGTCAACACAGATCAGTTTGTCTAAAACTAACAATTTTTTTGTAGATATAGGTTTATAAGGATGTCAAAGATCATCCTATTCCTCTGTTCAATAAATACAGAGAAATCAAAAGAACAAAGAGCGCCCAAAACTGATAATTTTTATTTGAAAGGAGGAAAGTCTTTGAGGTTCATGAAAAAAAGTTCAAAATACAAGTAATGATGCTTCGTTCAAATCCCCAACAAAACATGATCATTAACAAACACTAAGTATTCAAAAATAAGGGCGATATTTTTACACTAGTGTTGAAGTGATCAGGCACTTTGTACACATTCTTAAGAATTTTTTCTTAAGATTGTTTACTCAGTCGCTAGTTAGAGCGACAATGTGTCTACTAGTTGTTTTCTTTTGAGTATAAAAACAGATGAGAGAGCCCCTTTCAATACATGCAAGTGTCTATAATGATGTCAAATTGCATTTTCCAGCGTCAAAGGCGTACGATGGGCACACATAAATTGCATCCAATACCGAAGTGTATTTGAAGTGCAACTTGTCAAAATATCTAATACCACGCTGAAAATCAATCAAGGATCGCCATTTGAAAGATATCTGTCATCATCTAATCAATGGAATATCATTATCCTACCGATGGAAAATCATCATCCTACTAATGGATCTCCATTCGTCCTACCGATGGACACACACATTTATATCCTACCGATGGAACATCAATCTATATCCTATCAATGGAGTAACATACATCCTACCGATGGAATATTATTATCCTACCGATGAAATATCACCATCATACCAATGGATCGCCATTCGTCCTACCGATGGACACACACATTTATATCCTACCGATGGAACATCAATATATATCTTATCAATGGAGTAACATACATCCTACAAATGGAATATCATTATCCTACTGATGGAATATCATCATCCTACCAATGGATCTCCATTCGTCCTACCGATGAACACACACATTTATATCCTATCGATGGAACATCAATCTATATCCTATCAATGGAATAGTATACATCCTACCGATGGAATATCATTATCCTACCGATAGGATATCATCGTCCTACCAATGGATCTCCATTCGTCCCACTGATGGACAGACACATTTATATCCTACCGATGGAACATCAATGTATATCCAATCAATGGAGTAACATACATCCTACCGATGAAATATCATTATCCTACCGATGGAATATCATCATCCTACCGATGGATCCCCATTCATCCTACCAATGGACACATATTTATATCCTTCCGATGGAACATCAATCTACATCCTACCGATGTAATATCATTATCCTACCAATGGATCTCCATTCGTCCTACCGATGTACACACATATTTATATCCAACCAATGAAACCTCGATTTATATCCTAACAATAGAGTGACATACATCCTACGGATCAGATACTATTATCCTACCGATGGATCAATATATATCCTACTAATGGATCATCGTCCTACCAATGAACCAATTTATATCTTATCAATAGAACAATATCGTCCTACCAATGGATCAACACATATATCCTATCAATATGTCTTTTTCCTTTCGATGAAGCATCATCATTTGATCAATGGAGAATTATCATCCTATCAATGGAGCATCATCATTCCTATCAATGGAATATCATCATCATATTAATGGAGCATTATCATCCTATTGATGGAACATAATCATCATTATATTGCATAGTATCTATCCATCATCTATAATATAAAATCGAAGGAAATTAACGTCAAATATTCCAAGAGATGAATACGTGCCGACATGTAACGACACTACATCTTCATTTGAATTATATTTTATACTACTGATTTTTGTCTCAGTAATTGTCAAGAGCATCCAAGAGGATGAATTCTCAAATAAACCACAGGTGCGGACGACATCAAAAAGGATGCAACACAACATGAAACTTTTTCTTAGCAATAAACTAAGACATAGTCCGATGAGGAGTATCAAACTCTTAGGACACGAGTTGAAGGGAGAATTCCACCACAATCAAACCACACCCCTATTAGAAGGCATGTGGGTATTTCTTTGAGGTTTATTAGTTTCTGTTTTGCATCCAAAAAACTTCAACTTTCACCAGAAGCAACTTTTCAATCTGAGTGAAAATGCACCGAGATCTATGGAAATTATGTCCGTGTAAGTTCTTAATTATGGGTGTGATGTGAACCACATTCATGGCTAAGAGGTTGCAAGCCTCTTTTTCATACTCGATTTATTGGTCACTCCTCCGAACCGAAGGTTATCTTAGCATAAAATATTTCTTTTCAACTAATTGAGTCGAACTACAAGCAGTCTGATTTCCATGTTTAAAAATATGTAAGCGGGCTCAATGTTGAAAACTCGAATGTACTCCAACTTCCTAATCTCATTCTCGAGCATTCTGATTTCTCCATAATTCGACATCAGGATAGCTTTTGTACTCTTTCAAACTCTTGTACTAAATCAAGCGTATTGAAC
Source organism: Solanum dulcamara (assembly GCF_947179165.1). Taxonomy (NCBI): domain Eukaryota; kingdom Viridiplantae; phylum Streptophyta; class Magnoliopsida; order Solanales; family Solanaceae; genus Solanum; species Solanum dulcamara. Next base: position 57,857,349 of record NC_077246.1, read on the forward strand.
TACAAGTGGCCTGAATTCTCATATAATCTGATATATGTAGGAATACCGATACTGAGGTCTAGCCATAATTCCCAAAGTCCATACCAAACCCCTTTTCAGGATAATGAAAATGTAGTCGGTCAAAATTAGTTTTGTCAATTTTCTTTGTCTAGGATCTCTTTCATCGACCCTACCTAAAGAAAGTGACAGTTGTTGACACCCAATTTTGACCTTCCACAAATGTATATTAGTTATTGAGCTTCTTCAATTTTAAACAATCTAAATTAATTGTTCTTATAAAATACCAAAATATTTTCAAGTTTATTTTAAAAGAAATTTTTATCATTCTTATAATTTTTAATGATATATATATATATATAATTATCTATATAATCGTTAATTTCTATAAATATTCAAAAATGATTTAAAAAAATTATTTTATTTTTTCATAAATTAGTAGCTTATATTTTTGAATTAATTAGTTAATAACTAAGTTAATTAATTCATTCTGTTAGAATTAAGAAGCTCGTTCATTAATTATTATCAATTTGTCTTATCTAATTTTTAGCTGAATTCACAATTAAATCAGTTTGGCTATTTTGTTAAGCTTAATTGACTAAGTTATCAATTTTTGTGTGACCATTTTCTTTACAAATCCAACCATTTTTTCACTGCACCATTAACCTAATTTCAAGTAATTGTTTTAGCCAAAATTCGGGCCCAAAGCCATCCCAACCCAATGTTGTCATCCAGTCTCTACAAACCCAATAACAACAAATTATACTACTACAACATACTAACACCTATACACCTAAAGCCTAACAACAACAACAACCCAGTGAAATTCACAACGTGGGGTCTGGAGAGGGTAAAATGTACGCAGAACTTACTTCTACCAAAGTAGGACGACTGCTTTCAAAAGACCCTCGGCTAAAACTCAATTCTTATAATAATTTTGGCCCAACACCAACTCACTACAATACATATATATTATACTTATACAATACTAACTCCACCCCTTTCTTCTTTTTCCTTTTTCACCTCCCAATCCCACCTAAATGTCTTTTTTTAAAATTCTCAAACATCATCATTCTTCTACCCCCACCATTTTCCTTTTTCTTTTTTCTTTTCCCTTTTTCACACCACCAAACAATTATTCAAAAACCTCATTATTACTCCCACCAACCTCACTCTTTTTTAAAAAAATACCTTCATCTTCTTCAAAAAAGGATGAACAAGAATATCAAAAAAAAATATTCATCAACATTCAAAAAAAATACAAGAAGAACACACACAAAAAAGGAAGCAAGAACATAATACTACAACCAAAAAAAATAGATGAAAAAAAATCACAAAAAATTTTAGTCTCCGAATTTCGATTCTTTTTTTTTGTTCTTTCGCTCATTTCTTGGTGGGTTAAAGGAGTTCATCTCCTTCAAATTTGTCGTCTCAGTCGCTGCCCGAAAATTGGTAAAAATCTTTTTTTGACTTTATTTTATTTAATAAAAATATATTTCATGTCTTTTATGTAGGTGAATGTCTTCTATGTAGTCGATTTGTAATCTTATTTTTTTAGTAAGCATGTGTTAGGATTAATTATAATAATGAAATAAATTTCTTATCTTGCTTGAAATGTAGTGATATTTTTTATCAAGTATATAAAAACTTTTAGTTTCGTTCATTATTTTTACCAAGTGGTTTTTTTGACGATATAGATTTTTACGTTTTCAATTTCTTCTTTTATCATCATTTATATAATAAATATATGCTTAAGTTACTTGTTAATTATAACTTTTATTGCTTAATTGATTTAAATTTTGCTTTGTGATTTGAGTTAGTATAATGTATATGTTAATTCTATGCCCTTTATTTACTCGAATATATTTCTATGTCCTCCTTTTTTTTTCTTTTTAGATATATGCATGTTGTTAGTCACTATGTTAATTTGTTATGTTCATATGTGATCCTTTTAAAGTGTTATGCATATATACATATGTGTATTTTGATATTTCATTCTTATGCCTCAAATACTCACCATATCAAGTTAAATTTAGTGGTAATTTGATCATTAGTTGTGTTGTCCCTATTCATTTACTGTGAAGTTTATGTGTTTGTTTGTTAATATACAGTATCTCATATTTGTATTATTAAATTTTATGCATGAATTGATCTCTTAGTACAACACACGATTAATTAGAATTAATGAGGTATCTCGTCCTTGGATGCAAGTTACAGATTAGTTTTCTTTAGATCCTAGTGATTACACTTAAAATGAGATGTTTAAGTATCTTTTATTCAATTAATAAGAATCATATCTCAATTATTTTCTCTCTATTCATTTACTAATATTATTCTTTTTGTTTATTGTATGAACCATTGTCCGAGTGCAGTATGGACTTTTTTCATTATTTGCATTTCGACATTGAGCAACGGAGGCCCAAATACCCTTTTTTGAGTCATCCTCTTCAAAGTAAATGGAAAGGGATATTGATTTACAGGTTGCTGGAGCTGAAAATAGGTTGTATACGGTGTATATAGGTTCGATATACATGAAAATAGTGTTGTATACACTGATATACAATTTATGTACACTGCGATATATAGTAGAATTGGGCCTAAGACCCAAAACGCAGGCGTCTCAATAACTTAGTTCAGGCATACAAAAACTAAGTGTTGGGCCAAATTTTCATACTTTATCCATTTATATTTAATTTAGATTGTAATAATTTATTTATTTATTTACGTTTATTTATAATTGCGTAGAAGTTGATTTAGTTTGGTTTAACTTAATTGAATTCCCCTAAAAGAGAAGCCATTTTTTCTGTTAATTTATCCTTTAAAAATAATTTCATTTAAATGTTTTCTTTTACTTAGACATTTCAACAAATATAATTTTCTTCTAAATTATCTTAAAGGTTTTTAAGATCATGTTCTTTCAAACCAATTGAGTTTAAAATGTTTTTCTCTAAATTGATTTTTCCCTAAATAGCTCAAGTGATTTTCCTTATTTAATCAAAGTGTTAATTGCCTTTAATTTAGTTAAAATACATTAAATTTATTACTTCTCTTTAAACATATTTAAAATTCATTCACTTAGTCATTTAATAGAGTATATTTTCTTGATAAATTATCTCAAGTATTTTCAGTTAATTTTTTGCTCAAATAAATATATTTATCTTTACTACTTACAAGTAATTTTTCCAAAGTTAGTGAAATAATTTTTAAATCGCCGTATAACCGCACGTTAGCGGCCATTTTAAGTGATAACACCTTCTCAAACTGGAAATTTGAACCCTTACCCATTTTCTCTATTTTTTAAGACTTAAATCTTCTAAGGTCTTTTAAATTAAGTTTTCTTAATTTCTTGAAAAAATTAAGTGGGGATTCTTCTTTTCTAAAATTGATTTTTTTCTCTAAAAAGTTGAAATTAATTTTAAATCGTCTTTTTCCGACAGAACATATACTAATTTGAGGGTGAGTAGAATTTAGGCAGTGGTCACATAAGTTGAATCTTTTCTGGTGCCTTTAAGAATTGGAAGGAATTGAAATAAGAAAATGGCTTATATAATAACTTTGTAATGATTGCTAATCATTGGGAAATTGTGATAGTGGGTTGATGGGTATAATTCATAGTCTCTGTATTGTGGTAGTTTCTATAGTTGAAGTGTATAGTTTGTAATTTTTTTATCAGTCTTCGATAATTTTATAGATTTTTATTTAATTATCACATTATAATTCAAGTTTTGATATATTGAGATAGGTAATTAAATGTTAGGTATATTATATTATATGAATACCATTGAAGTTATGAAATTGGAGGAATTGATGCTTAACTCTAGGCTTGAGTTTTAGGAAATTGATTATAGAGTCGGGTGATTTGTTGGGTCTAGGTTATACATATATAATATTGGTGTCTACGGACTAGTTTACTTATAAATATTATATATTTGATAGATTGGAAATGGTTAGAGGCATTGAAGAAAGCAAAGGCATTGATGAATTAGCTAGCTTGACTTTGGTTCTTCGGTTGATGTAGGTTATGATTTATTCTATATAATAGAGAGACTCTTAATAGTGATTGATAGTCATTGACTAATGTTATGAAGTTTTCTATACATTTAACTGTTGTGGTTTGGTTGATTGATATGTTGTTGTGAATGTTCTAAAATTTCAAGACCGTGAAATCCATAATCTTGAACTTGCTCTATCAACATGATGCCTTGAATAAAATAGGCTTGATGATATATTGTTAATAAAGTATAAAGTGATGATAAAGAATGATAAATTAATTATATTATTGGATCAGGTATCATGTTCTGACACGATACATTTGGATTGGGTGTCATGTTCCGACATGGTATATTTGGATCAGGTGTCATGTTCCGATACGGTACATTTGGATCGGATGTCATATTTCAACACAATATATTTGGATCGGGTGTCACGTTCCAATACGGTACATTTAGATCGGGTGTCATACTTCAATACGATATTATTGGATTGGGTGTTACGTTCTGACACGATAATATTAAAGAAAAACATATTCAAATGACTTAATACTACGCAATCTCAAATAACTCATTTCTCAAAATATCGTGGTGTGGAGCTTTTAGTCCTCATGTATACTCTTTATATTATTGATTAATTATGTAATTATTTATTGTGCTGTCACTTGATATTGATCTTGTTGGTTTCCACTTGTTAAGTGCTATGGTTGATTTTCTACTATTACTTTATGCATATTGATTTCTATTTCGAGTCGGTCAATGATACATACTCAGTACATGTTGCTCCGTGCTGACCCCTACTTGTATTTTTCTTTATTTTATTTTGTGGAGTGTAGCGAGTGTACCATAGACTTTGCCTCGCCATCAACTCTAGTCAGTCTCCAGTATATCAGATTGCGGGGTGAGCTATCATTCTAGCTTGTGTTGGATTCTCTCAGTCGTGGCATGGTGTCCTTTGTTTTTGAACACATTCTGTTATTTATTTATTCTGGTGTTTGATATTACCAGACTTAGTTTCAGAATTTATATGTTCTTAATGTGATGACTTTCAAATTTTGGGGAACGTATATTATAGACTAGTGATTTTTTGTTATTTCTTACTTTCATAAGTTAAGTCGCTAGTATAAGTTGGGGTTGTATTGTTGGTTCTCCCACCTAGGAGGCTAAGTGTGGGTGCCACTCATGACCCATTTGGGGTCGTGACAAATATCAGAGCCTTAGGTTCGGTGATCTTGTCACACAAGGACAAGTCTAGTAGAGTCTTGCAGAATGGTACTGGGACGCTTTTACTTTTCTTCGAGAATCTACAGGACCTTAGGAAAACTCCATTCCTTCTTTCTTTCATGTTATTACTTGAATCCAATTAGTATCTAGGCGATACAAATTGGTATCTGGCCTTCTTCACTCTATTTTTCCAAATGTTCAAACTAGAGCAATAACAGCGCTTGAGCCAGCCATTAAGGTTATAGCCAAAGGGGGGTAGTGATGAGAGATCGTGGTAGAGGTCGTAGGAGAAATCCCACCAGGGACATAGGTCAGCTAGCTGGGTAACATTTTCTAAAATCTTTGTGGAGAAGTATATCTCCCGGACATTGATAGACAAGAGGAAAGATGAGTTCGTGAATATAGAGCAAAGAAAGATGTTCATTGCAGACTATGAGGTCCATTTTCAAGACTTATCCAAATATGCTACTAAGCTTTGCTTTAGTCCAGAAGAACGGATTTTGCTGCCTTATGAAAGTATTGAGGTCAGAATCTCTACTGCGGTTTCATAGATTGAGTGTATATCAAAGAGGGTCATGATACGACTACTAGAACGATATCGATGTTTACTTGGTTATAGTTATGGATTGTGTTTTTTCTACTAGATACCTGATGTATGAAAGAATGCATGTCACTTGGGGTAGAGACGCAATAGATTTGGTAATCTTTTGCACCTATTCAATGGGTAGAAATGTGCGGGCCATTTGTGTATGATCTTTTCAATAGGTATAATGTATTCTGGTGGCGGATCTGACGGACTTTCGCAGTAGGTACTAGTGGAATATGGAAATGGATACATCAATTGTCAAGTGCGAATATAACTACTTAAGAAGTTATCAGTTGTATCACATGCTCGTATAATGAGATTCGATGTTGCATTCACAGTTGAGAAACCAACTAGTTTTTTACTACGGATGCTTGGGTTAAGCATTATTTATAAAGAAGATTTTAGTAGTGGATCTTTGATACAATTAATGTGTTTAGATTGTCGAGTGTACTCTGAGGATTCTAAATAAGGACCAGTGATTTTATCGTAATCTCCAATGGAGTGGATCGATATAAGAATGACAAGATTGTATGTAAAGAAAGTCTCAACGAGTAAACTTCGGTAAGACAATTGAAGATTTTAGTAAGAAAGTGAGTATATAATTGGGTTAGTCTTTTGGATTTGGTTGGTATAGCTGGGTTTGAGATGTCAGGTAGATGACAAAGTTGACTTGTGGTGATGGCAAGGGCTACTGAGCATGATGGTAACAAGAGTTCATGATAGATTGTGATTGGGATGTAACGATATGATAAGAATTTTTGGTTAAATAGATTTGATATGGTAATAACGACTTGTGAGTATCTAAGGTTATGGTTTGCTATTATTTGGTGAGTGGTGCGGTCATATGAAAATTTATAGGATGTGTTGAAAAACTGCTCAAATAGAATTGAAAGGAGCGAGAGTCATAAATGGAAAGAATTAGTGTGATGTAGTTTAACCTTCGAAAGGAGGCAAGAACAAGGATAGTTATTCTGATTGCAAGGCCAAAGATGTATATTAAGAAAGAGTGGAGAATTGGATTCAGAGACACATGGTTCCATCTATTTTGCTCTGGTTTTGATGATAGTGTTACATGTCTTTTATATTGGGTTTAAAACAATTGGATAAGATTTGAGAGAAAAGTCTATATGTGTTCGACCCGAGTGTGGTAATAAGTTCTTTTGTGGTTTCAACATTGGTAACTGGTACAGTTTAATTTTTAATGAAGGATATAGTAAGGTCAATGGAGAGGCGATCAATGATAAGCTAAGATACGTGAATTCATAAGATCTTCAAGGTATGAGCTAATGTTGATAGATAAGGGAAGTAAGTGAGACGATTGGAATCAGAATTCAAGTTTTTCATTATGAGTCTATGTTCATGGTAGTATGTTTTGTCAAGGTATGAATTGATAAGGTAAGAAATGATCGATTCCATCGGGTACTGAGTATTTAAAAGGACTTGTGCATGGATTGGATCATAAATTTGGTTACTTTTGATTGTTGAAGGACATAAGGGAGGGTTTCACTTAAAGTTTTGGTTTTGAGGATGCGATAAAATATCATGGGTTGTTGGTCAAAGGATAAGATTGGTAAATGAGTTAGCAAAAAGAGGAAAAGCATGGTATATTAAAGAGTTCAAGGTATTTGATTTGTGATATAGGAAGAATCTAAGAGAGTGAATGAATAAATCCCGTATAAACCCTTGGTTCAGAGTTGAAGGTTGTATGGATTCTTGCCTTCTAGTTCAGATATGACCATGCAATGTAAACTAGTTCAGCACAAAATTATTGGGGTGACCAAAAATCTTTCTAAGTTTTGGCACGAGGTATATGATGATTTGATTCAAATTACACTTATAGAGACTCGCAGTTCAAGGTACTCAATACATCCTAGTGCAATCAAGATGTATTGTGATCTGAGATAATATTATTGATTGAGTAGAATGAAGAGTGACATTATTAATTTTGTCGCCCATTATCCGAATTGTCAGCAGGTAAGATATGAGCACCAAAGGCCTGGAGGGACACTTCAGAGACTGTCCATTCCTAAATGGAAATGGAAAAGGATTGCAATGGATTTTGTGGTTGGTCTTCCAAAGACATTGGGTGAGTTTGATTCGATATGGGTGATTGTCAATAGTTAACTAAGTTTGCTCACTTTATTTTGGTGAAGTGAATTACAATGTAGAGAAGTTAGTAAAACTCTGTATTAGCTAAATTGTTCAACTACATGGAGTTCCAATTTCCAATGTATCAGATAGAGGTACGTAATTTACTTCTAATTTTTGGGGGACCTTACAGGCTAAGTTAGGTACTAGATTGAATCTTAGTACCGCATTTCACTCTCAGATCAAAGAGGACAATTCAAGTGATGTAGGATATGCTTCGTGCATGCGTGATAGATTTTGGTAGTCATTGGGATTAGTTCCTTCTCTTCGTAGAGTTTTTGTACAATAATAGCTATAATTCGAGTATTGATATGGATCCATTTAAGATATTGTATAGGAGGAGATGTAGGTCATCTATTGGCTGGTTTGATGCATTATGATTGAGACCTTGGGGAACTTATCTTTTGAAGAAATTGTTAGAGAAGGTGAAATTCATTCAGGAGAAGCTTCTAGCAGCTCAAAGCAGGAAGAAAGAGTATGTAGAACCCTCGACAACTCCAAGTAGTGGATTTATTCCTACGATTATGTTTATACTAATTTGAGGGTGAGTAGAATTTAGGTAGTGGCCACATAAGTTGAATCTTTTCTGGTGCCTTTAAGAATTGGAAGGAATTGAAATAAGAAAATGGATTATATAATAACTTTGTAATGATTGCCAATCATTGGAAAATTGTGATAGTGGGTTGATGGGTATAATTCTTAGTCTCTGCATTATGGTAGTTGCTATAGTTGAAGTATATTGTTCGTATTTTTTATCCGGCTTCGACAATTTTATAGATTTTCATTTAATTATTATATTAGAATTAATGTTTTGATATAATGAGATAGGTAATTAAATGTTAGATATATTATATTATATGAATATCATTGGGGTTATAAAATTGGAGGAATTGAGGCTTAACCCTAGGCATAAGTTTTAGGGAATTGATTATAGAGTCAGGTGAGTTGTTGGGTCTAAATTATACATATATAATATTGGTGTTTACTTATAAATATTATATATTTGATAGATTGGAAATGGTCAAAGGCATTGAAGAAAGCAAAGGCATTGGTGAATTAGCCTGCTTGACTTTGGTTCTTCGGTTGAGGTATGGTATGGTTTATTCTATATAATAGAGAGACTCTTAATAGTGATTTATAGTCATTGAGTAATGTTGTGAAGTTTTCTATACATTTAACTATTGTGGTTTGGTTGATTGATATGTTGTTGTGAATGGTCTGAAATCTCAAGATCGTGAAATCCATAATCTTGAACTTGCTCTATCAAAGTGATGCCTTCAATAAAGAAGGCTTGATGAAATATTATTAATAAAGTGGAAAGTGATGATAAAGAATGATAAATTAATTATATTATTGGATCAGGTATCACGTTCTGACATAGTACATTTGGATCGGGTGTCACATTTTGACACCATATATTTGAATCGGGTGTCACAATCTGACATGGTACATTTAGATCGGGTGTCACATTCTGACACGATATTATTGGATCGGATGTCACCTTCCGGCATAATAATATTAAAGAAAAATATATTAAAATGACTTAATACTGCCCAATCTCAAATAACTCATTCCCAAAAGATCGTGGTGTGGAAGCCTGAGTCCTCATGTATACTCTTTATATTATTGACTGATTATGTAATTGTACATTGTGCTGTCACTTGATATTAATCTTGTTGGTTGCCACTTGTTAAGTGCTATGGTTGATTTCCTGCTATTACTTTATGCATGTTGATTTCTATTTCGAGTCGGTCGATGATATCTACTCAGTACATGTTGCCCCATACTGACCCCTACTTGTATTTTTCTTTATTTTATTTTGTGGAGTGCAGCGAGTGTACCATCGACTTCAACTCGTCCTCAGCTCTAGCCAGTCTCTAATATATCAGATTGCGGGGTGAGCTATCCTTCTAGCTCGTGTTGGATTCTCTTGGTCATGGCATGGCGTTCTTAGTTTTCGGACACATTATGTTATTTATTTATTCTGGTGTTTGATTTTTCCAAACTTAGTTTTAGAATTTTGATGTCCTTAATGTGATGACGTTCAGATTTTGGGAATATATATTATAGACTTTAGTGTTTTTTTGTTATTTCTTATTTTCATAAGTTAAGTCGCTACTATAAGTGGGGTTGTATTGTTGGTTCTCCCACCTAAGAGGTTAAGTGTGGATGCCACTCATGACCCATTTTGGGTCGTGACAATAATAAAATAAAATAATCTTATTATGCTAATTTATTTTCATTAAAGTATTATCAACTTATGTACTCAATTAGTACTTTTCACTTTTTATACGGTAATATTTATTTTTCTATAGGTAAATTTGTTATAAAGATTTTTTTTAAGAAGTATCACAATTTTAAAGATATAAGAATTGATGATTTAAAGGTAAAGTGTTCATTTAAAAAAATCAATTGGCATATAAGGGGGAGAATGTCAATGGTTTAAATTTGAGGGAAGAATTTAATTAGCAAAGTTGGTTGGGTTTTTTTTTTTTTTGGGGGGGGGGGAGTGAAAATAACTTTCATGGGTGAAAATCATTTTCACCCCAACTTTGCTTTTAAAATCAAACTCTCCCTTTAATTATCCCATGCATTGTCCATTTTACCCTTATTATATCACATCTATTTAATATCTCTTTTTATTATATAAATTTAGTTTTTAACATAGATATTTATAACTTTTTTCTTTAAGTTCTTTAACATTATAAGTAGAATAATATTTTTAAGAATTTATCACAAAATTTAATATTATTCTTATGACCATTATTTCAATATAATATGCATTAAGTGTCTGTATATGTATGTATACGTATATTTTTTCTCCACTATTTTTCTCCATGTGTTTCATATTACTTGAACCTTTTTGATATATAGAACACCCCTTAAAAAATTAATTAGAGGTGTAATTTACTAAATTAACATTATTAATAATATTTTGAAATATTAAATTTAACTATTACTACTTTATGCAGTTATTTAATACTAAGTGTAGAAATAAAAAGATATTAAAATTTTCTTAAATTGGAGAAGTAAATTAAATCAACTATTTTTAGAATGATAGTCAAGTAATATAAATGACGTTGTGTATTCTCTTCTATATAAATAAACATGTTTTGATTGACATTGATGGAGTATTACATAAATTATAATATAAAATAATTTAAAATCTAAATAATACAATCTTTAAAAACTTGTCCTTAATTAAATTAATTATTTATCTTTTCTAGATTGAAATATATTTGTATAGTTATTATTCTCTGTTATTTTCACTTGCATAAATAAATATTAGAGTTTTGATTATTATTAATAAAATTAATTTTGTCATTATGCTAATTTACTTCATTATAAAGCATCATTAACTTATATACTTAATTAGTATTTTTTTCCTTTTTGTCCAAACAATAATGTTTATGCTTTTATGAAAAAATTGTTACATTAAATAAAAATGAAAATGTCATGATTTCTAAAGAAGTGAAAAAATTGACAATGAAAGGGTATAATAGGCATTTTAAAATTTTAATTAGGATAAAGGGGAGAGTTTGATTATTGTTCAAAGTTGAGGGGAAGTTTGATTTTGAAAGCAAAGTTGGAGGGCAAAATGATTTTCACCCTAACTTTGACCCATAACAAGTTTATATGGTAATGTAATGGCAGAATGACCCGGGAGACTACTGTACTTGGTCCCGTTTGTCACCTGAACCCGTCTACTTACAAATTTTCCAATTGAACACTTAAACTCAATATTTTAAACACTTCTCTCCATTGACTGAGCTTGTGTGGCAACTTGACGGCGGAGTTGGACAAAGTACGTGAGTTTCACGAATTTAAGGAGAGTGAATGGATGACTAAGGACTAAAATCAAAAAAGTAAATAAAACTTAAAAAAGGACAAAAAAGGAAAAAAGAAAAGAGAAACACTCATTCCTTCTCCAAGCTCACCCCATCTCCAAACATGGCTGCCACCATTTCTTTTCTTTGCTGTCACCATCACTTTTTTTTCCTGAAATTGTCACTATGAATCATCACCTGAAGAAATCATTATCAATGTCTTCTTTCAATTCCCTCTCATTAACCATTTTTGAAAGCAAATTACAAGGTAAAACACAAATACACCGTCATTCGAAAACATAATGCAAAGAAATATGCATTAACATCGAAATTTTGTTTTACCCACTTTGATTTTTTTAAACCTATCCTTTTATAGCTATTTTGAAACCCAAAATAGGGTTATTTCTAAAAATGTTTGAATGATAATTGGTATTTATTCTTCCATCGTAAAATCAATGGCTTGATTTCTGAAAATTATTGGATTTTGAAGTGAATGCAATTCAATTTATTAATCACCCCACTCCACCACTGAGTCGAGAGATCGGCGGCAATAGAGTGCAGGATTGCATACGGAAGGTGAAAAAAATGGCGCTGAACCAAGTGAGGGCATCCCATATACTCATCAAACACAACAAAACTAGGCGCAAATTTACTTGGAAAGATCCAGAAGGTCGCATCATATCCAACACCATCAGGAACGCCGCTGTTACCTAGCTCAAATCTTTTCACGATGACATCATCTCTGGCAAGTTTAATGAAATCAAGAAAAAAAGGGTTATGGAAATGAGTTTGATATTTTCATTAAAAAATAATATTTGTAATAATAAAAATGATGTGGCAATTTATATTTGATGTGGATAGTGATATATTATCCACATCAGTGTGTTTGAGAGGCACACATGATTATTGGAGTTTAAAATAATGTTTTTTAATAACTTTAAGTGTTCAATTGGCAAAGTCGTGAGTAGACGGGTTCAGGTGACAAATGAAGCCAAGTACAAGGGTAGGTCATTCTGCCTAATGAGATAAAACCAATTGTTTTGGTAACTAAACTTCATTTCATTACAAAGTGAGCATGAAATTATATAGATAAAGGGAGGATCGTTGGACAATATGCTTCAACAGCCTCCTGGCAATATAAACAAAAAAACTAACTGGGAAAAAGACAGCCAACGACTATCATAAAATTGTATTACACAAGATAGTTGTAACAACTCAGAAGTTGGAAAGTTGAGTTGGAAAGACAGGTTGCAAAAACATTGTTATTGCCAGTTTGTACCAGCCGATCTACGGACATTAAAAGATCCTACTCCATAGAAAGCAGTCATAGGAAGGATCATGAAAAAGGAAAAAGATGTTAAGTCTCAAAACAGGTCTATGAGTGTAATCTACGAAGCATACAACGTCTTACGAATCATAGTGGTGATCGTAGATAGTGCCCTAAAGATGAAAATTTTCAAGTCTCAGAAGATTCTCTACGGGCTAACAGAATGGTTTGTAGATGATTGTACTTTCCGTAGGTGTGGTCATAGAAGAGATTCATAAAGTTGGGAAGTTGAGGGTTGACAGGACGATAGAGCCTTACGGCACGTAGAGAGGTCTACGGACAGTAGGGATTGTTCGTAGTTTTGATTTTAAAAATTGGGTCTCATCATCTTGACCTAATGATCAATAGGATGGTCCTACGGGCTGTAGGTGAGTTCGTAGAGTCATAACCGACAATTTTTTACTTAAGGGCATTTAGGACTTTTCCTACCCATTTAACCCTAAACCTATGTCATTTCTAGACTATTCCTAAGTCTTATAACTACCTTTACCCTTCAAATTTCCTCCATTCCCTCTCCTTCACTCAAAACCCCAAAAGCTCTCAAGGAAATTCTCTCTCAAGGTCTTCTTCTTCAAGCAAAGCTAGGGTTTCAAGGATTCAAGTCTCCTCTTCCAATTCCAAGGCTAGAATTCATCAAGGTATTTGGGAATTCATCAATGGATCCTTTCCATCTATTGAGTCCCAAAGATTTCTCTAATTCTTCGACGATTTTCAATCCAAATTTTCTAAGGTTTTGCAAGTTTCTTATGGGTTCAATTGTTAATTACCAAATTTATCCTATTTGATCATTTTATGCATGATTCAATCTAAATTATATGTTTTCAATGGTTTTCTCATGAATCCATGCATTATGCCTATTTTATAATTATGAATTTTGTTTGAGAATTATGCATACATCATAATTGAAGAAACTATGATTTTAAGGATGTTTTTAAATAAGTATTTAAGTATGTTCTTATGAAAACAAAGTTGCTTCAAAGTGAAGTATTCTCATTATGAAAGATTTCTATGATTTAAACACTTCCAATTGAAGTGTGATTTTTATGAAAAGCTTGTCATGATCTAGATTCTTTAGATAAGTGTCTTTTATGAATATATTATGAAATTATGATATGTTAAATGAGTTATTCTTATGATTCAAGTATGTTATGATGAACTTGGTATTACTAGATTCTATTTTCAAAGACTATGATATGATTATGTATGATATTCTGTTGAGAGTTTACTTAGCACTGAGTGGACTTTAGGATGAAGGCTCACCCGTTAGTAGAGGCAGAGTTATTTAGTAGCAACCCTCTTCTCCCATAAATATGTGTCCACATAGGATGTCCCAATTGGATAAATCAACTTAACCTAATGGATCCACAAATAGCTCATGTTCACCCTCCGTACCTTGCAAGTAGGACAACCTCTTTTTGATGTGGGGAAGACATTAGACTCTACATAATTTATGTTGGTTAATGGTATCTCTCACAAAGACTTATGATTCTCATTTATGTTATGTCAAGCTTATGATTTCCTACGATTATTGCATTGACCATGAATTATGATTTTAACTCGGATTTATCAGATTATGTTATATTTTAGCTTGGTCATTGCATTATCATATTTTCAGATTCATCAGGCTACGTCTCTCATGTTCATGCATGTTTCCTCATACTCAGTATATTCTGAGTACTGGCTGCATACTTTTGCCCATATTATTTTATAAATAGGTCACATCGCTTCTCATCAGATCTATGGTTAGTACATATTCTTATCAGCTTTCATAGTATTAGTGAGTCCTTTTTTTTGAGAATGTTCATAGTAGACGTTGTTCAGACTTTCATTCAGTTTTCCTTATGTTAGAGATAGCTACAGACATGTTTTAGCATCTCATGTATGATAGAGGCTTTTAGACAATTAGCTGATTTCGTATATGTTGAGTTATATCTAATTTTCCTATTTTGTTATATTAGACTATGTTGAGACTTATCTTCATCTTTTCAAGTTTGCTTATGATGATTATCTTAGTGGAATACTTATGTCAAGTGTCTTGTTTAGGGTCTTCCGGGATCCTATTTGCCATGTCACAGGGGTAGTTTGAGTGGTGAAAAACTTGGTATTCAGAGTATCATATTTTTAAAAGAGTCCTAGGTGTCTTAAGCTGCATTGAGTTAAGTCTTGTTCATTGGTGTGAAGCGCACTACATCTATGAGTAGGAGGATACGAGATGCTAAAGAACTTTATTTTTTTCTACTCTTCATTGTGTGATAGAGTTGAACTCTATAAGGTTTCCTTCTAACTCATGCTCTATACATTTTAGAATCATGGTTTCCAAAAGACCTCTGTTGAGAAGGAACGTGAATATGGATAAGGAGCAACAAGCACCTCAAGCCCCGGTTGATCCTTTGACTGAGCAAGTCATTCATGCTGAGTTTAGGGATTCTTTCCAAGTACTTGTCCAAGCATCATAGATCAAGCTAATCGTGAGGTTGTAGCTACCAAAAACCTAAATATGGGTATGATGGAAACTAGGGTTCTAGACTCTACTCGGATGAATCTTCTGAAATTCATGGTTCTAAAGTGGACGAGGATCCACAAGAGTTTGTTGTAGGAATCCCAAAGATTGTGGCCATTATGGGTGTGAATCCGGTGGAAAAGGGAACTTGTCCACTTAACAATTGAAAGGAGTTGCTCAAGTGTGGTTTACTCAATGGAAAGAAGAGAAGGTTATTGATGCGGGTCTTATAGATTGGGACAATTTCAAAGGTGCTTTTCTAGATCAGTTGTTTCCCCTTGAGATGAGGGAGGATAAAGTGAAAGAGTTCATTAACTTGAAACAAGGTGATATGAGTGTAAACTAGTATGCGTCGAAGTTCACTTAATTGTCTAAGAATGCTCCAGCAATAGTTGGCGATTCTAAAGCTCAAATGAGCAAGTTTATTTTTAGTGTCTCAAAAATGGTATTCAAAGAATGTAGAACTACTTCAAAGAGATGAATATCTCGATATTGATGACTCATGCTCAACAAATTGAGGAACAGAAGCTTAAGGAATTGTCTAAAGAGACTAAAAGGAAATGGACAGACAGTGATGACTACTCACATCAGCGGTCCGATAATAGTGGTCGTTCTCAATTTTGACAAAAATTCTCCGTCTTGACTTAATCTAGTGCTTTGGTTCAGAAGTTCAACAAATATAAAGTGTCTAACTCTAAGCTTCAAGGGAGTGTTCCTAGTTGTCAGGCTTTCCCCACTTGCCAGATGTGTGGCTAGAGTCACACGGGAGATGCTTAGAAGGTACTGATGGATGTTATGGTTGTGGTAAGGTTGGAAATAAATTGAGAGATTGCCCTTTGACTTCTAGTAAAGGTATATATGGTCATCAGCAGACTCACTCTACTTCTTCGAGTCCCTAGCTCAGTAGGGCACTTCATTTGGTTTTGTTGGTTAGCACCAGAATAGGTTTTATGCTTTTCAGACTTGACAAAATTAGAAGGATTCCCCTGATGTAGTTATTGGTATGTTATGAGTATTGCAGTTTTATGTTTATGATCTGTTAGATCTTGGAGAGAATCTTTCTTTCGTGACTCTTTATGTTTGCTGTGAAGTTTGATATCAGTCCTAAAATCCTATTGGAACCTTTTTTGGTCTCTATTCTTGTGGATGATTCAGCCCTAGCTAAACGGGTTTATAGAAATTGCCAGTCTTATTTTATTATAAAATCACCTTAGTTGATCTAGTAAAGTTAGACATATCTGACTTCGATGTTATTATTAGTAAGGATTGGCTACATGCTTGTTATGTCTCTATTGGCTATAGAACTTGAGTGATTAGCTTTTCAGTTTCCAAATGAACCAGTCATAAAGTGGAAAGGTAGTAATTGAGTGTTTAAAGGTCATTTCATCTCATACCTTAAAGCTAGAAAGATAATTTCTAAAGATTATATCTACCATCTAGTATGGGTATGGGATACGAATGCTCCTAGAAATTTTATGGATTTGACAAACATGATATTTAAACAATATTTGGATATGTTCATCATTATGTTTATTCATGATATTTTGATCTATTCTCGGAGTGAGGATGAGCATGCCAATTGTTTGAGGATTTTCTTGCGAGTTCTCAAGGATCGCCAGTTGTTTGCTAAGTTTAGCAAGTGTGAATTTTGGTTGAGGTCGATTGTGTTTCTTAGCTATAGTGTTTTTCACTGATGGCATTAGAGTATATCCTAAGAATATCAAGCGATTAAGAATTGTCCTAGACCTATTTCTCCCTCAGAAATTAGGAGTTTCTTGGGTTTAGCCAGTTACTATGGATGGTTTGTGAAGGATTTTCTTCTAAAGCTTCGCCTTTGACTACTTTGACTCAGAAAAAGGTGAAATTCTAATGGTCGAAAGCTTGTGAAAAAGGTGTTCAAGAGGTGAAGAATCGACTTACTTCAGCCCAATTTTGACCTTACCAAAAGGATCCGATGGTTTTTTTTTGTACTGTGATGCCTCAAAAATTGATCTTGGTTGTGTTTTAATTAAAAAATGGTAAGGAGATAACCTATGCTTCTAGGCAATTTAAGGTTCATAAAAAAAATTACCCAATTCATGATTTGGAGTTAGCGGTGGTGGTGTTTACCTTGAAGATCTGGAGACACTATCTATATGGTGTTCATGTGGATGTATTCACCGATTATAAGAGTTTGCAATATGTGTTTAACCAAAAAGATTTGAATCTTCACCAACAGAGATGGCTTGAATTTTTGAAAGATTATGACATGAATGTCATTTACCATTCAAAAAATGCAAATTTGATTACCGATGCTCTTAGTAGATTGTCTATGAATAGTACTACACATATTGAGGATAAGAAAAAAGAGTTAGTTCAGAATGTGCATAGACTAGCTCATTTGGGTGTTCGTTTGGTGGATTTCGAGGATGGTGGCATTATTGTGCAAAATGGCTTAGAATTGTCTCTTGTGTCGGATGTGAAGGCAAAACAAGATAGTTATCAGACTTTAATTGAATTGAAGAAAGTGGTTTCAAAAAAAGCTATTGAGGCTTTCTCCTAAGGGGGATCTAGTGTGCTTCATTACCAAAGTCGATTGTGTGTTCCATATGTAGATGGTTTGAGGCAACAGATATTATTAGAAGCCTAAAGTTCTTAGTATTCTATTCACCCGATATCCGCTAAGATGTATCATGATTTGCAGAAAGTCTATTGATGGATGGTTGAAGAAGGATATTGAGAAATTTGTTGGCTAAGTGTCTAAATTGCCAATAGGTGAAGGTTGAGCATCAAAAATTGGAAGGTTTGGCTCAAGATATTAGCATTCCTACTTGGAAGTTAGAAGATTTGAATATAAACTTCATTATGGGTTTATCTCGTATGCGTTGTCAACCTGATTTGATTTGGGCTGTTGTAGAATGAATGACTAAGTTGGCGCATTTTCTTCCAGTTAAGACTTCTTATTAAGTCGAGGATTATGCTAGATTTTATAGTCGGGAGTTGGTTAAGTTGTATGGTGTTGTATTTTCCATCCTTTCTAATATAGGCACTCAATTTACTTCTCAATTTTAGAGATCATTTTAGAAGGTTCCTAGTACTAATGTTAAGCTTAATACAAATTTTCACCCTCAAACTGATGATCAAGCCAAGTGGACTTCTCATACTTTGAAAGACATGTTGATATCTTGTGTGGTAGACTTCAAAGGTAATTGGGATTATCATTTTTCCTTGATTGAGTTTTCTTATAATAATAGTTATCACTCGTGTATTCAGATGGATCCGTTTGAGGCTCTCTATGGTAGGAGGTGTAGGTCTCTTATTAGTTGGTTTGAAGTTGGTGAGGTTGCTTTGATGGGGACCATATCAGTTCATGAGGCTATGGAGAAAATTTGACTTATTAAGAGAGGTTGAAGACTGCCCAGACTAGGCAGAAATCCTATGATGATGTGAGAAGAAGAGTGCTTGAATTTGAAGTTGATGATTGAGTTTATTTGAAAATCGGTAATTTCCCTAAAGTTGTTGGTGCAATGGTTCCACGAACCTTTATAAAAACTGTAGATGATTGTACGGGTCACAAGAACCAGTCATGAAAGGGAAGGATTTAAGACTTAGGAAAATTTTTGTCACTGAAGTTTTGTACGAGACCAACTACAGATCGTATAAGGTGCTATGGTCTATAGAAGGGCCTGGTAGAAGGGGTCCTGAGAGCTGAAAGAAAAATCAGAATTTCACTTATTTTGTATGAACCTTTTTACAAACCGTATAAGGTCCTACGATCCATATGAATGCATGTAGCAGGAGATTCAAAAAGGGTGAGTTTTATAAATGTATAGGACGAGAGGGTATATGATCTGTATAGCTTTCTACAAATCGTAAAAGTGGATTGTATAAAGAAAACTTCAGAAAGTTGGATTTTTTAGGACTAAGGGTCTACGAACGTGTTTGTACGGATTGTGTAAGTTTCTATGAGCCGTGAAATGGTATCGTAGAACTTGGGTTTAGAAACACAAAAACTCAATGTGACTTCTACGGACGGCCTTTGGCCGTATAAGTTTCTACCATCTATAGAAGTATGCGTAGTCCGACTGGCAGTAAATTTTCAGAAGCATTCTAGATAATTCCACTCTTTTAATATCAAAACTATGTCATTTTGAACTACTTTCCCATGACTTATAAATACCAAAATCCACCAAATTTCCCTTATTCTCTCTCAAACTCTCTCACTCAAAAATGCTCTTTCTAAAATCCTCTCAAGTCTTCTTCTTCAAGTCAAGCTAGGGTTTTAAGCTCAAGTCTCCATTGCAAGAACTGTTAAGGCTTTGATTCATCAAGGTATGTGGAAATTTTATCCATGGATCCTCTTCCATCCATGGAGTTCCAAAGTATTTTCAATTCTTCTTTTTGTCTTCCTAAACCCTAGGTATTGATGATCTTGCATTGAGTTCATTTAATTATGCTTTTATTCAACTTCAATGATATTGTTATGCATGAATGACTCTTAATTACACATTTTGATGATTTTTACATGAACCCATTCATTATGCCTATTTTATGATTATGAACTATGTTTGAGAATTATGTGTGCATCATGATTTATGAACTATAGTTTTAAGGATGCTTTTAGATAAACTGTCAATGATTTTTTATGAAAACAAGGTTGCTTCAAAAGGTGGAGTATTCTTATCATGAAGGATTTCCATGATTTTCTATGAATAAGTCTATCATGATTTACATGCTTAGATAAGTGTCTTTATGAATTTGTTAAAGAAGCTATTCTTATGATTTTTAAGTATGTTATGATGAATTTAGCCTTACAAGATTACCATTTTCAAAGATTATGCTATGATCATGACTATTCTTTTTGAGATTATTACCTAGCACCGAGTAGGATAAGTAGTAATTACCTAGGTCCCAGAACTACTTTTCCCCGTAGGATTTGCCTAAATTGGCACTAGTTAGTGGATCCAAAATAACTTTTGATCATTTTCCTTACCTTGTCAAGTAGGACAATCCTTTTTCTGTGTGGGAGGTATGACAAAATCCATGTTATAGCTCACAGGGTTTATTGTCGGTTAACAAGGTTAACAATATCTCTCACTATGTTATGTTCTACATTATGATTTACTTACAAGTTTTGCATTGACTATGTATAATGTTTCTAATGATGTTTTAAAAGTACTCTACTATGTTTTGGCTTGGTCAATGCATTATCAGGCCTATATCATGCATTGTACATTCTCTATACTCGGTTGATTTTATAATACTGATTGCATACTTCTTTCACCTATATTATTTTATAATATAGGTCATGACGCTCTTCATCTCGATCACGGTTAGTATTTTTTTCATTCGGCATTACTTGTTTGGTGAGTCCTCATGCCTCGAGGGAACAACCGCTTTTGATTTCTTTCATTTCATGAATATTTATTCTTAGATGGTTTGGGTGAGCTAGAGCTTGTTATATTCCCCCATCTGTAGTAGTTAAAGGTTATATCACACTAGTATGGTTATTTCTGCTTTGCAAGTTCTATTCTCAGATTCTTTTATTTGAGTTCATATAATAAGATTGTTTTAAGACTTATATTCCACATTTCTCTTAAGTTTATTCTTATGTTATTTTAATTTATGCTATGTTATGCTAAGAGTCTTGTGTAGGAACTCTCGGAATCTAATTTGTTGTGTCACGTTTAGGATTTAGCTTAGGTTGTGAAAAAATATCACCTATGAAAGGTGTGATGCATTTTGGTAAGAAAAGGAAGCTCAATCCTTACTATGTAGGCTTATATCAAATTTTGAGGCATTTCAGTAAGGTGGCCTATGAGTTGGATTTGCCTTCAGAATTGGCATTGGTGCATCCGATGTTTCATATTTTCTTGTTGAATAAGTGTATTGGTGATCCTACTTCGATTGTTCCATTGGAAAGTAATGGTGTGAAGGAAAGTCTCTCTTATGAAGAAGTTCCAATTGAGATGCTTGATCATCAAGTTTGGAAGTTGAGAAATAAAGAAATTGGTTGTGTGAAAGTCCTTTGGAGGAATTAGTTAGTTGAGGGTGCTACTTGGGAGGCCGAAGCCAATATGATTTTCTATTATCCTCATCTCTTTCCCTCCGCTTAAGTTTTAGCTTGAGGTATTAGTTCCTTATGTTTGCCCTTTCAAATTCATGTGTTTCAACTATTCTTATGTTTCTATATGCATGCATGTTAGTGAAATCAGTTTTTAAAGTTCATTTTTAGCTTGGAGTCAATTATTCCTTGGTTTTATGACTTTTGATGTGATTTACTTTCATGAGGAGTTGTTAGATATTTTTCCTACTTTATTCATGTTAGATCGAGTCCCATTCGAGGATGAATGTTCCCAAGAAGGGAGATATTGTAACACCTCAAAAGTCAGAAAATTGAGTTGGAAAGAAAGGTTTTAGAAAAGTTGTTAGTGCAAGTTTATATGATCCAACCTATGGACTGTACAAGGTCCTACGACCCGTAAAAGGAAGTCGTAGTAAGGGTCCTGAAAAACAAGAAAAATGTTAAATCTCAGAATACGTAGATGGTGACTTTAAGATGAAATATTTCAAGTCTCAGAAGATTTTCTATGTACCAATAGGATGGTTTGTAGATGATTATATGGCCCATAGGTGTGGCTGTAGAAGAGATTCAGATAGTTGGAAATTAAGGATTGGTAGGACGAGAGGGACTATGACCCGTAAAGAGGTCTATGGACCATAAGGAGTGCTCGTGGTTTTGATTCAGAATATTTGGTCACAGTATCTCGACCTAAGGATCAACAGGACGGTCGTAGGAGGACCTACAGACCATAGGTGAGTCCGTAGAGTCACTTCAGGCAGTTTTTACTTAAAAGAATTTGGGTATTTTTCTACCCATTTTACCCCTAAACTATGTTGTTTTTATACTATTCCTAAGTAATATAACTATCTTTACCCTTCAAATTCCCCCCATTCCCTTTATTCACTTAAAACCCCAAAAGCTCTCAAGGAAATTCTCTCTCAAGGTCTTCTTCTTCAGCCAAGCTAGGGTTTCAAGAATTCAAGTCATTTTTTCCAATTCCAAGACTAGAATTCATCAAGGTATAGGGGAATTCATCAATGCATTATTTCCATCCATTTAGTCCCAAAGATTTCTCCACTTCTTCCACGATTTTCAATCATAAGTTTCTATGGTTTTACAAGTTTCTTATGAGTTCAATTGCTTATGAATAATTCATTATGTTTGATCTTATTATGCGTGATTCCCATGCATTATGCATATTTTATGATTATAAATTTTATTTTAAAAATTATGAATGCATTGTAATTGAAGAAATTGTGATTTTTAAAGATGTTTTTACATAAAGTATGAAATATATTTTTTATGAAAACAAGGTTGCTTCAAAGTGAAGTATTCATTATGAAAGACTTCTATGATTTAGCAATTTTTGATTGAAGTGTAATTTATATGAAAAGCTTATCATGATCTAGATGCTTTAGAGAAGTGTCTTTTATGAATATGTTATTAAATTATGATATGTTAAAGAAGCAATTTCTATGATTCAAGTATGTTATGATGAACTTGGTTTTACTAGATTCTTGCCATTTTCAAAGACTATAATAGGATTGTGTATGATATTCCATTGAGAGTTGACTTAGCACCTAGAGAAATTTGGGATGAAGGCTCACCCGTTAGGAGAGGTAGAGTTCTTTAGTAGCAATTTTCTTGTCCCATAACTACGTGGCCCCATAGGACGTCCCAATTGAACAAATCGACTTAAGCTAGTAGATCTACAAATAGCGCAGGTTCATGGTCCTTACCTATCAAGTAGGACAACCTCTTTTTGGTGTGGAAAAGACACTGAACTCCATGTTATAGTTCACATGTTTTACGTCAATTAATTGTATCTCTTACAAAGATTCTCACTTATGTTATGTCGAGCTTATGATTTTCATATGATTGTTGCATTGACCATGTATTATGCTTTTAACTCATATTTATCAGATTATTTCATATTTTAGCTTGGTCATTGCATTATCATGTTTTCAGATTCACCATGTTATGTTTCTCATGTTCATGCATCTTTCCTCTTACTCAGTATATTCCGAGTACTAACCGCATACTATTTCCTATAATTTATTTTATAATATAGGTCACGACACTTCTCATCAGGTCTATGATTAGTACAGATTCTTATTAGCTTTCATAGTATTTGGTGAGTCCTCATGTTCTGAGGACGTTCATAGTAGACTATATTCATAATTTCACTTAGTTTTCCTTATGTTAGAGATAGCTAGAGACATATTCTAGCATCTCATCTATGATAGAGAGTTTCCGACATTTAGATGATTCCACATATGTTGAGTTGTATCTGATTATCCTATTTTGTTATATCAAACTATGTTGAGACTTATCTTCCATTTTTAAATTATTTGCTTATGATAATTATCTTAGTGACATGCTTATGTAAAGTGGTTTGTTTAGGGTATTTTGGGATTCCATTCGCCATATGTGCCTAGGGGGTAGTTTGTATCGTGACAATAGTGATTGTGATTCTCCAGTCAACTAGTTAGTATGACTAGTTACCTTGCTTTGATATGGACTTTTTGAATCACCTGTTTTGTCAAACTAGTTGTAAATCATTTCTTGTTTTTGAAAAAAAATCCAAAAATTGCTTTTTCTCCGTAGGAGGTAAATTGCAATTGCTAGTAGAATTCTATATAGATCATCCTTAGGACTCTTCCATTTAGCATGTTGCATACCCCAAAGAAATTCTTCATCCAATTACATAGGGACTCTGCTAACATCCATCCATAGCAACAAATTTTGTCATACTCGGGCAGATTCGTGAAAACATAAAATAGATGAGAGATGCTTTTGTTCTCCTCTTCACACAATAGACATAATTGTGTTGTTTGCACGCTCTATAAGAAAAACCAACCTTAAAATAAAGATCCATCTAGGTAGTCCACTATTGTTGAACACCAATTTTGTCACGGCCAAAAATGGGCGTGATGGCACATGTCTTATCCCACCAAGAAAAGTCGACCTAAAATCCAAAAAAAAATAAAAAATGCGGAAGTAAAATAGAATAAACGATTGAATTTGATAAACAATGCAGATAACATAACTTAACTTAATAAATAAACCATCAAAATCTAGTTGTCACATGTTTAAGCCTCTAATGTAATACAATAGATTTTTAAAAAAAAATCTCAATGTCATTATTTCTAGAATAGAACAAGAACATAAATAAATGGCAAGAGGTGTTCACAGGCGTGACGAGCAGTTACCTCTATAACTTCTAACTCCTAACTCCTAACTGATGCCTTATACGTAGAAGGGTGGAATGAGAAATCACAAAAAATCGAGCTCAAAACCTACACAAGTGTAGAAAGAAAGGGTGAGTACCAACCGACCACAATACTCAACAAACAAACAAATAACTCTAAGTAAAGACATATCAAACACGAGTATCCATCACACACCTCCGAATCCCCTCAAACTACAACCTGCATAAAGGTAAGCCCGATCTAACAGTTCTCACTCCATATCGACAATACACGAATAAAACATCACAATTTTCACTTCAACACACACATAATAAAAGAAATCACTCGCAGATCACTACGGTACTTGGGTCTTTCCTTTATGATGGATCTCCAAATCAACATGACCTATTCAAAAGCGTTATCATAATAAGAATACGAGTACAACAATACCTAAATCATTAAATTTGAAGACCAAATCCAAAATGATCAAAAAACACATTCCCAAAAAAGTAGGGGTAAATCTAAAAAATTGTGAAAATTCATGTTACCCAATGAATTTGGGACTCATCGGTGAAAATCATTTTAAAATAAAGTTTAAATCAAGGCTAAATCATGATTTTTCTAAAAACTCATGTTCTTGAGAAAACTATCAATTCTTGAAGTTAAAATCAAAGATTAAAAGGTTAAAATAGTGAAATAATAAGTAAGAAATGAAGATTTCAAATCAAAATCACTTACCCAATTGTTTCAGCTTAAATTCCTCTTTGAAATCGCTCCTACCAGACTCCCAAGGTCTAAAACTGGTGAAATGGGGAAGAACCTCAATTTTGAAAAATTAAATTATTGTTCAGGAAATTTATTGTCCGTGATCACAGTCTAGACCTCACAAATGCGAGGGTCAAGCCACCCGACCCTCCATGAATGCAGTCGAGGCTCCACGAATGTGAAGGAGGAGGCGTTAGTAACAGATATCAACAACCACACTCAAACAAAAAAAAATCGAATAGACCCTAAAAATTCATTCGGAATACCATGCACACCAACCAAATATGCTACCCTACTAAAGTCAATGTTCTAGACTCAATGGAATCAATAAAATATGCATTCGATATCTCCTTAACCAGAAATACACTGAGCTTCTGGAGAGGTTGGCAACCAAATGTGAGGCTTTGAAGAAGCACTGAAATTTGTCAAATAGTAGTTTAACAAAAACAATATCTCCTCTACAGAAAAGCAATAAGTCATTAGCAAACCCAAGTTTTATGAGATGTAGCCTTGCACATTTAGGATGATAATTAAATTGGGGTTGTTGGTTCAATTGCTTTAGGAACCAGCTAAAGTATTTCCTGGCCATTACAAACAAAAAAGGAGATAAAGGTCTCCTTGTCTTTGTTGGTTTTCATAACAAATGGGCATCAATAAAAGGGTTAAAATGACTTTCAATGGATTGAAATGATTTTCAATTGCTTTCAATATTAAAATGACTCTCAATGGATTGAAATGATTTTCAATTGTTTTCAATAATTTTATTAAGCATTGATAGGCTTTAAATAGTCAACATAAAATACATAATCTGCATAATTTGAAATTTAAAACAACATAAAATATCTCAACAACTCTAACAACCTAACTAAAATTCAAAATTCAAATTCATCTTAAACCAAACTTATTTTGCTAAAAACTAAAGCAGTAACTAAAAGCAAATTTCAACACTCCTCCTTTCGCTTTAGTTATTATAACTTTTAAAACTGGTCCCCCTCAACTTTTGCTCTGGAAGTTGATGCTGAATTTTTCTTGATTATCTTTGAACTTGCATATGTTTTGGATATTGATCATTTTCTTTTTTCCTTTTGATTTTGTGGTTCATAAACACCTTTAATGACATTGTCTATATAGAAGTTCCTTTGGAAGTGCTTTTATTTGGACAAATGTAAAATTTGCAAAGTATTTTTGTAAGTATTCTCCATACATCACAACGACACATATGGCATAGCTTATGAAAGATGATTGCATTTTCATTGACCAAATCTAATAGTTTTTGTTAGTGAAATTTTCTTAGGCATTCAAAGAGAGACTACTGTTTGCATTTTTGTAGGTTGAAAATTGGTTAAACTAGCATGTGCATTGAAAACATACAAGTTGAAAATAGCCTTGAAGGATTAAAATGGATAGCCCTAATGGGTTAAAATGGATAGCCCTAATAGGTTAAAAAGATAGCCCTAATGAGTTACAAAGGTAGCCCTTATGGGTTAAAAATGGTATTGTAGATCTTTGAAAGAATTCATAGATCCCGAAAGATTAATAAAACTCTGATACCACTGTTCATTTTTTTAAAAAGATGGGGGCAACAAAAGCGGGGTTAAAATGACTCTGAATGGATTAAAATAATTTGTAGTAGCTTTCAATAATTCTATTCAGCATTGGGAGGCTTTAAATAGCCAACATAAAATACATAATCTAAAATTTTAAAAAACCTAAAATATCTCAACAATTCTAACAACCTAACTAAAATTCAAAATTCAAATTCATCTTAAACCAAACAACTTGTTTTTTTGAAAATTACTACAGTAACTAAAAGCAAATTTCAACAATCTCAACCCCTTTTAGGTTGTCGATTTATAATTATTGAACAAGTTATTGTTTTAACACAAATCATGATCCATTCCACAAAACAAACATGAAAGTTCAAGTTCATTAGCACTTGTTCAAGGATTGACATTCCACAGAATCATAAATTTTTTGTATATATATCTTGAGTTTAAACCAAGGAGAAATATCCATTCTTCCATATTTTTTTTATTATACCAAGACTCAACAACATATTATTTGTAATTATCCTTCTAGATACAAATATCGCTTGCCATTGTCAATTAGGCTATCCATTGTTTTTTGGAGCCTTTTGGTGAATCCTTTTGAGACCAACTGATAGAGGATAGTACAACAAGAAATGAGTCTAAAGTCCTTCACAAAAGAAGGATTTTAAAATTTTTGGATCAAGATAACTGTTGTACAATTTATAGCTTTTAACATCTGCTTAAAATTAAAGAAGTGAATGATAACATATGTCACCTCGTTCTTAGTGCTAGGCCAATCTCTATTTAAAAAAATAGGCAATCCATCACATCTTGAAACTTTTATGTCACTAATCTCTTTGTTGTCCTGGCTAGCTTCCTCTTAAGTGATGGTGTCTTATACATATAGTTGTTGATCCCTAGTCAGTGCAGAACTACTAGCCATAATATGAGGGTGTATACCAAGTATTTCACTAACATATGACCCCTATTATCATTTATAGAACCCAATAACCGCTTCTTCAATCTCCTGCCTAAAGTGCAAGATGACGCTGTTGTCAGAAACAGTCTGGTGGTATGTTTTGGCCAATTTTTTTCTTCATGATAGCAAAGAAGAAAGTTGAGTTAGTATCTCCTAGGTCTAGTCATTGAACCCTGGACTTTTGCTTCAATATACTTTATTCCACTAGTATCCATTTCTCTATCTCTCTCCTAAGTTCCTTTTCTTTTGCAAATAAGTCTTGATCATCAAAGTTATTTCTCAGTAGCTCTTGAGTATCTCTAAGTTGTTTTCTTCAAATGATTTAGATTCTGTTTCGACCCTGGAGTAATTTTTTTACTAAGAGTCTTCATGGATTCTTTTATGTTCTTGATTTCTTTTCATACACTCTCCATATGTCCTCGTGTACTAATGCATTCCAGGAACGAGATACCTACTCCATGAACTCAAGGCAATCAACCAAATGATTCAAATATTGAAGGGTCATGAGAATTTGCCATGTTATTCTTTCAAAGTAACACATAATAAATAGTGGTTTGAGAAATGAGGATCTATTACACCACAATTTCATGTTAACGCCAAAGAGTTAACCATGCTGCATTCACCAAGGCGATATCAATTTTACTATGGATATGGCTATTATTCCAAGTGTAAAATGTTCCCATCGTCCTCATATTTGCCAATCTAATTTGGTTAAAGAGATTTTTGAAGTCTTTACTCGACAGTCATAACTGAGCTACCATTCATCCTTTCTTCACCCTTCAAACATTGCATTAAAATCACCTTTGACGGGCCAAGGTTTTTGAATGTTTGTATTCAACCCCTCCAAAGCTAACCATAAACTTTGTCTATCCTCTATGGTGTGGAGTCCATAGATGGATCATGTAAATTTGAACTCAAACTCAATATCCCTATTAATATCCTTTACCAAGAAGTGTATCAACGGCTCATCAGTATTTAAAGTAGTCATTCCTACAAGCTCGGATTCCATGGTATCACGACCTGAACAAAGGCTAAGCCATGACACAATGATCGAAACCACGAAGGGCTCTAACCAATCCTCTTGACATATCATACATGAACACATACAAGGCATAATAAGTATCAACTCAATAGACTAGAAGAAATTTGCGAAACTATCATAGACAATTCAAAAGACAACATAGACCAATACACAAGATGTCCAACAAGCCTCTACATAGAAAATATGGCGGGGGATAAGAAAAGTCGCTAACTCACCCTCAATGAAGAAAAATAGTCTTTGACATGAAAGAAACTCCTAATCTTGCCCTTGACAAATGAGGACTCACCAAAATTGGAATGTATCAACTCAACTCTAACCACGTGGGGGATGGATGTGATCATCGATCCCTACATTATGATATAATGTAGACAAATATACATTAGTACATTTGAATATACTAAGTATGCGGGCATGCCATGCAACGTAAAGCATAAGATGCAATGATCACAATAATACACATGATATAGAAGAGGATAAGTAAGGTCATGAGAAATATAGTAATGATCAAAGCATTAAGAGACATAATTGAGATCATCAAGAACATAAAAGAGAGTATACATATGTGGGAGATAACTGTAACTGACATTAAAAACATGCGAGCTATAACATGGAATTCAATTATCCCCACATCAAGAAGGGGGAGACTAATTGCCAAGGTAGACTCCGTCCAATCACTGTCATCATCAAGTGCTATATGAGGATCCACTAGATAGGCCATAAAGGAAGCCTACGGTGGCAACGTAGTTTAACGGACTCAAAATTGCTACTAAGCATTAGGTCGAGCCCCCACTTCAAAGTCCTCTCGATGCTAAGTATATCAACCCACGAAATCATAGCTTTTCATAATTATACTTCATAACATGTTCATAGGAATAACTCATTAAGGATCTCAAGTCACCCATGAAGGATCTTAAGTCACCTTTTCATTAAGTTCATCATCATATAGCATCATTAGAGTCATAGGTCACCTTCCTTATTAAAGATCCTAAGTCACTCTCTTTCATAGACTTGTATGCAACTCATGTTTAGAACATACTTGAAATTACACTTGAATAGTCATACTTGAATGAAATCGCTATGCATACAATATAGTAGTAATTCATGCTTAAATGAAAGGCTAAATCATAAATCAAATGTAATTCATGCACTTGAAAGAATAGATGATGAGGTAGGGTTCAAATACGTAAAACAAGTTGTGTAGGGAAGAATCAGGGCGGTGGCGCGCTGCCCCAGAATTCAAACTTCAGAGACCAGGCATGGCGCACTACTAGCGCACCGCCCCAACCTTTGGACTTCAGCCACTTCTTTCTGGTGCGATGGTGGCACGCTGCCCCACGATTTCCCAGATGAATTTCTAAATTTTCATCATTTTTTATGAGTTTTCATCCCCTATAATAAGATTCTAAGCCCTAATTAACAATATAATGAACATATATATGAAGAATCTACCAATACAAAGTAATTACTTATCAATTTGTGCCAAAAATAGATTTGAATTCAAAAGATACATCATAGTTCATGCAATTGAAATTGAAATTGTGAAGATTCAAAGATGTAATTAAAATTTATGGAAGATTTAAGAAATTATTTGAACTCCATGGGTGAAAGGCATACATGTATGAAACCCACATACCTTGAATACGAATTACGAAGAAACTTGAAGAAAAACTTGAAGATCAAATAAAGAAATTGGGAGAATCCTTATCAGGTCTTCAATGGAGGTCTAGAGAGCCTTTTGTAGTGAGGGAATTTTTAGGGTTGGTGATTAGTGAATGAATGAGGAGAAATAAGAGCTTTGGAGTTAAATAGATTAGGAACCTAACCCCAAAACTGTCTAGATTCATTCCCTCTTAAAATAGGGAAAAATCTATAATGCGCTTAATGAAAATCTCTCTTGACCCATCAATGAATTCACCAAGGATAATTATTCACCTTATTATATTATACTCTATCTTTCTCATACCTGAAATATTATAATTTCTCCCTCTTGGGAACATTTGTCCTTGAAATAAGATAGAAGCTAGCTTTAGTAGAATAGAGTGGGTATGTAATAGCCCAACGTGAATGCAACAATGCAACTTCTAAACACCAACATTATTTAAAAATTATTTTCATGGTATGCATCCATATGTCATGACACGGAGAAGTCGAAACATAGGAGTTTTTGGAGGATTTGAGTATAGATGTCTAGGTATGTTAGGATGGATCAGAAGGAAAGGTGTAAGGATATCGTTTCCTCATATCCACTACTGCTTCCCATGTAGCGCTTTCAACTTCTTGATTACTCCATAAGACCTTAATGGATACAACTTCCTTATTCCTCAACCTTTTCACTTGGAGATCCAAAATCTCAAACGAAATCTCCTCATAAGTCAGGTTCTCTTCAATACTCATATTTTCAATCGGCACAATAGAATTTGGATCACCCACAAACTTCCTTAATATTGATATATGAAATACTAGATGAACAATAATCAACTCCAATGGTAAGTCTAACTCATATACCATGTTGCCAATATGCTTCAAGATTTTTTAGGGCCCCACATATCTATAACTCAACTTTTCCCTCTTACCAAAATCATTACACCTTTCATGGGCGAAACCTTCAAATAGACCCAATCATCCACACTAAACTCAAGGTCTCTTTTCCTATTATCCAAATAGGACTTTTGACCACTTTGGACAGAATTTAGCCTCTCCCTTATAAGTCTTGCCTTATCTATAGCATCAAATACCAAATCGGGACCAATCAAGGATACCTCACCTATACAGGACTTCGAAAGGAACCATTTCGATTCTTGAGTGATAACTATTATTGTAGGCAAACTCAATAAATGGTATATGCTCATCCCAATTTCCTTTAAAAACTCACTAACACATGCCCCCAACATATTCTCCAAAGTTTGAATCGTTCTTCCGGTTTGACCATCTATTTGAAAATGGAAAGTGGTACTTAGTTTGACTCTTTTACCAAGATCCTTTTGGAATGACTTCCAAAAATATAAAGTGAATTGAGTACCTCGATCTGATATAATAGACAAGGGAACACCATGAAACTTTACCAACTCACGAATATACAACTTAGCATAAGATTCAACACTATAAGAAGTCTTAACCAGTAGAAAATGTGTCTCTTTAGTCATCGGTCCACAACAACCCAAATAGAATCATGTTGCCTTCTTATACGAGGCAAACCCGTGACAAAGTCCATCTCTACATCTTCCCACTTCCAAGTAGGAATCTCAATATCTTGAGCTAGACCTCCCGACCTTTGATGTTAAACTTTCACTTATTAATAATTAGAACACTTAGCCATGAACTCTGTTATGTCTTTCTTTATGCCATTCCACCAATACACTTTCCTCAAATCATGATACATCTTAGTGGATCCCGTATGGATCAAATATCAAGAACTATGAGCCTCATTAAATATCAATTCTCTTAGATCATCCACATTACAGACACACAAATGACCTTGGTAAAAAGGTATTCCATATCCCCCTTGGGAGAAAGCCTCAATTACGTTTTCAGCAACCGACTTCTTCAATTTAACAAAACCTGAATCATGGTCTTGTTTGGCCTTAACATCCGCCACAAGAGACGATTTTGAGCCATTTTGCACAAGAAAGACACAATCTTTAGAATCAACCAAACGAACACCTAACCGACCCAATCTATGCACATCCTTAACCAACTCTTTCTTACCTTCAACAACATAAGCAACACTATTCATAGACAACCGACTAAGAGTATTATCTTCTACATTAGCTTTACCCAAATGGTACAACACACTTATATCATAATCCTTTAGTAGTTCAAGAAATATCC
Organism: Solanum dulcamara; assembly: GCF_947179165.1. NCBI lineage: Eukaryota > Viridiplantae > Streptophyta > Magnoliopsida > Solanales > Solanaceae > Solanum > Solanum dulcamara. Next base: position 57,890,324 of record NC_077246.1, read on the forward strand.
CTTGCCTAAGGTTCAAATCCCTTTGGCTAAACACATATTTCAAACTTTTGTGATCGATGAACACATCCACATGCACTCCATAAAGATAGTAATGCCAAATTTTCAATGCAAAAACAAATGCCGCAAGTTCAAAATTATGGGTTGGATTGTTTCATTCATGCACTTTGATTTTCCTAGAAGCATATGTTATAACTTTGCCATTTGCATCAAAACACAATCCAAACCATTATGTGAGGCATCACAATAGACAACAAACCTATTAGAACCTTCTGGCAATGACAAAATAGGAACTGACGTAAGACGATCCTTCAATAAGTAAAAATCTTCTCATATTCGTATGACTATTAAAATTTAACTTTCTTTTGAGACAACTTGATCACAAGCGAAGCAATAGATGAAAATGCTTCAACAAACCTTTTATAGTATTTGGATAAGACAAAAGATCTTCTAATATCCGAATGAGACAATGGTCTAGGCCAAATATTTACTACCTCCATTTTCTTTAGATCAACCATGATACCATCACCGGAAATAATATGACCAAGAAAGGCTATGGACTTCATCCAAAATTCGCATTTACTAAATTTGGCAAATAATTGCTTATCCCACAAAGTTTGCAATAGCATCCTCAAGTGATCCATATGGTCTTTCTCATTTCGAGAGTAAATCAAGACATCATCAATAAATACCACCACAAGCATATCTAAATTACAGCTTAAAAATTTGATTCATCCAATCCATGAAGATAGTGGGAGCATTAGTCAACTCAAACGACATGACTAAGAATTCAAAATGACAATAACTAGTTCAAACGCCGTCTTGGGAATATCATACTCCCTTACCTTTAGTTGGTGATACCCGAAATGAAGATCAATTTTAGAGAAGTAACTTTCCCCTGGTAATTGGTCAAACAAATCATCTATTCTCATAATTGGATACTTATTCTTTATGATCACCTTATTCAATTTCCAGTAGTCTATACACATTCAAAATTACCCATCCTTCTTTCTAACAAAAAACACAGCAGCACCCCAAGGCGAAATACTTGGCCTTATGAAACCTTTATCCAACAAGTCCTTCAATTGATCTTTCAATTCCTTATAATCCGTCGGAGCCATATGGTAAGGAGGAATGGAAATAGGCTGAGTACTGGGATAGAGATCTATACAAAAATCAATTACCTATCGAGACAAATATCGAGAAAATCATCAGGAAACACATCGGGAAATTCATTAACAATACAGATCGACTCAAGAGTAGGAGTTTTGGAATCAACATCCCTAACCTGCACTATATGATAGATACACCCTTTAGAAATCATTTTCTAGGCTTTTAGACATAAGATGAATCGACATTAATCACTGAATTCTTACCCCTCCATTTAAGAATAGACTCATTAGGGAATGAAAATTGACCCTACAGATTCTACAATTAGTGGATGAATAAGTGGCATGTAACAAACCCATACCAAGAATGATGTCAAAATCGGTCATGTCAAGTGTAACAAGATCACATGGAATAACTTTATGCAAAACTGATATGCGACAATTTCTATTAACTCTCTTGGCTAACATAGAATCACCAACAAGAGTATAAACCGAAAAAGGCTCTAATAAAATTTTAGGGAACACATCAAAGCTCGTAGCAAGATAAGGAGTAACAATAGACAAGTTGGCACCCAGATCAAGTAATGCATAAACATCAAAGGTAAAGACCCGTAACATACTAGTAACAACATTGAGATTCTCATCCACATCTTGCCTGGCATGTAGGGCATAAAACCTATTTTTTCTTTGGCTACCACCTTGTTGAGCTTTTCCTCCTTGAGTAGCTTGCCCTTGAGGACGTCCTTCTCTCCCTTTGTTAGGGAATTCGGAGATCTTGTGCCCTATTTTACCACATCCAAAATAAGCACCCATTCCAACCAAACACTTACCCCCATGATTCCTTCCACACATGGTGCACTTAGGGAGAGTAGTACTACTATCATTCACACCTCCACCTTGGACCTTAGGGTATGGTACCCTATCCTTGTCAAATTTTTGGCTCGAAGCTCGAGAGGAACTTTGACCTTAGAATCTTTGGCCTTGTTGAAAATGTCCATTACCACCATCAGTCTTAGAATTAGAGAACCCGCCTTTAATTCGAGCCCTCTTGGACTCCCTCATCTTTATCTCTTTAAGCTTCTCTCCTTCCATTTGTTTGTCATAGGTCATGAGTCAAGATATATCCATTTCTTTCATAAGCATAGAAGTTCGGCATTCTTTAGCAATCAAGTCGGGCACTCCAAATATAAATTGACTCAAACAAGCACGAGGATCGGTAACCAAAGAAGGAGCATACTTAGATAGCTTGATGAACTTAAGGGCATACTCCCTCACACTCATGTGTCCTAGCTTGAAATTAATGAATTCCAACACCTTGCTCCCTTAGCTCAAGTGGAAAAAAACGATCAATAAAAGCAAGCTTGAAGACTTCTCAATAAATAAGACCTTCATCAACTCTCTTGGACTTCCATTGAGTATATCAAACTTGGGCAATACCCTTGAGTTGGTACCAACTCCTCTTTCTCATCTGAAGTCACCTCCATAATATCCACCACTTTATACACCTCATCAATGAACTCTTGAGGATCTTCATTTACCTTTGAACTATGGAACTCGGGAGGGTTCATCCTTGCAAAGTCCCTCACTATAGATGTCGGAGTAGGATGTAGCATCCCCTTGGGAGGATACCACTTACGAAACAAAAGCTAATTTAATACTTAAAATATTTAGGGGAAATTTATGCCAAAATATATTCACAAAATATCTAATAGCGGGAATAGGCCCATGCAAAAAAGGGTTGAAAGTGCGATATTTTTTTTTCATTTTACCCTTCGAAAAAATTTCTTAGATAAAATACAATATCATAGTATATTTTTTAAGATGGTAATTCCCATCTCAAGGGTCCACATTTAATAACTTTATTTTGGAGTTTATATTTTCAAATCAACACCACAACGGTTTCCATAAGAAATACGAAATTCAAACTTACGATTATCAAAGAAATTAGCATCTTCTGGTGTACATAATTACAAGGAAAAAATGTAAACCTAGTACATGGCATGACTTGAATAGAAATTACACACTCTAAAATAGCAAAATATGTCTCCAAGTTCAAGTTACAAATATATGGTCTTGTGTTCAACAAACCTCCAAGATTTCATATATAAGTGTGACATATGGACCATGTACAAGTCCCCAAAATTTAACAAGACCTAGATGCATATGCAATTGTGATCTTCACTAAAGCTCCCAAAAGTGCTACTCCAAATGGCCACCTTCAGTTCTCTTTCTGAACATTATCTACGATAGAAAACAACTATCGCAAAGCATAAAGCTTAGTGGTGTATAAACCTTGGGCTTGGAGCAATTAGATTCTCCAATTCCCTTATCCGTAGTAGATAGCTCAATGAAACAAAACAAATCAAGTAACCAAGTATATCATAAATATCAAATATCAAACCTTGAAGAGTTTCAAAATATTGATGTTCATATTTGAAGGCTTAAGTATCAAGAAAGCTTATATATCAATTCAAGAGAGTGTCCAATAACCAAATTCACTCAATATATATGTCATGCCATCACACTAAGCATAATCAATATCAAGATGGACCGAAGCACATATCAAGAAGGACCAAAGCCCCAAAGCAAGAAGGGTCGTCACCCAATAATCAAGAGAATCAAGAGTCATGTTGAAAGTGGCTTTCCACTCGTACTCAAGAATGGACAAAATTCCATCATCAAGACGAAATGCAAATTCAAAATTAAGATGGGCAAGATCCGAATCAATAGGCATGCATATATCGATGAAAAAATCACCACAATAAGAAGGACAAAGTTCCAACAAGAATGCAAAATGATCAAGCAATTCGTACAAGTGGGTGATTTCAAGATCAAATTTATACACAAACCTTAGTGTTTTACCACAACATAAGTTTACCATAATTTGTGAAGTTTGAATCGTCTACGCCATAAACCAACCAAAATCCCCTTCGTCAAACATTTCCTCTTGGCTTGTATAAAGGAATATATACCTTAAATACACAATCAAATATCTACTTAAGCTTAATGGTTTAGCACATCAAAATTAAAAAGTAAAATCAGTAAAAATCAGCCAAAACTTTTAAAATAGGAATTCTGGACAGTACCACTGTCTTGTATTGTCGCTCAGTTTCAGAGGGGTGAACAACAAAAATAGACGTTGTGGCCTTAATAAAAATTATATATATATATGTATCGGGGTTTCAGGTAAATTCGAATCACCCCAATATCAGTTCTGTATAAAACAATATGCTCAAAATACTAACAGCGGTACAAGTAGAGTTTGCAAAAATAAATTTTGAGCAGCACCTGCCTTGTACTTCCCCGCCCAGCTTTAAGTAAGTACAAGGAAAATTAGGTTTTGAGGCCAGAACGAAAGTTGTAGGAAAATGAAATATATTTCTATAATATCTTGAATCACTTAAAACTAAGCTTTATACAAAGAATTATGCTAAAACGACTAACAACAATCCAGTCCAAAAACGGGTTCGTAACTTACCTCAATTGTGTGGAGTTGTTTGGGGCTCAACTATGGCAAATCTTGATAACTGATTTAGTGGATGAATATTAAGAGAGAATAGAGGTTTTGGTGTCTTTCATCCTTGGAGAAAACTAAATTAGAGGGGTGGTGGAGAGGACAAGAACCAAGAGTAATAAAATAAAATACAATGATAACAAAAAAGAAAGGTTGTCCACTTTTGTAAATATCTAGTCCATTTAATAAATTTAATAAGATAAGTAGGAGTAGTTTATATAACTACACCATAACACTTAAAACAAGTTTCAATATCATCAAGTTCACATTCAGGAAGTGCAAAGTAAAATATACCCTTACTATCAAGATACGATAAATCAAAAATTCAAGTATTTGCAAACAAAACTTTTGGGGTGTTACAACTCTCTCCCCATTAAGAAATTTCGTCCCAAAATTTACCTTATGCTAGTCTTGAAACAAATGGGGATATTGAATTCACATATCTTTTTCTCGCTTTCAGGTTTCTTCATTGCCAGAATGATTTCTCCAAAAGACTTTTACTAAAGGAAATTTTTTGTTTCTAAGATCTTCTGTCTCATGGGTCAAGATTTGGATAGGTTCCTCATCATATGTCATGTCAGGACTTATCTCAATGGATTCCCCAGAAAGAACATGAGATAGATTTAAGCGATATCTTCTAAGCATAGAAACATGGAAGACATTGTGGATCCTATCTAACTCCGATGGAAGAGCAAGTTTATATGCAACTGGACCAACTCTCTCAAGCACTTCATATGGTCCAATAAACCAAGGACTAAGTTTTCCTTTTTGGCCAAATCTCATAATCTTCTTTCATGGAGAAACCTTTAAAAATACCCTATCTCCTACTTGATACTCAATTTCACGCCTCTTAAGATCAGCATAAGACTTTTGTCTATCCAAAGAAATTTTTAGACGATCCTTGATGACTTTTACCTTATCTTAAGTTTGATGCACAATCTCAGCACCAACCAGTTTTCATTTACCAACTTCACTCCAGCAAAGATGAGTTCTACACTTTCTCCCATATAAGGCTTCGTAGGGAGGCATGCCAGTACTTGATTGGTAGCTATTATTATAAGCAAATTCTATCAAGCCTAGGTGTCTATCCCAATTACCTTCAAATTCCATAATGCAAGCTCAAAGCATATCTTCCAGGATTTGAAACACTCTCTCGGATTGGCCGTATGTCTGAGTATGGAAAGACGTACAAAAGTTTAACCTAGTGCCCAACGCTTCTTGTAAGCTAGTCTAGAATCTAGATATAAATCTTGGGTCTTGGTCGGATACAATAGAAACAGAAACACCATATAGCCTCACAATCTTATTAATGTACAATTCTGCTAAATGTTCAAGTGGGTAGTCCATTCTGATGGCCAAGAAATGAGCACTTTTGGTTAGCCTATCAACTATAACCCAAATTGCATCATGATTTCTTTGAGTGCGTGGAACTCCAGAAATAAAGTGCATAGTTATTCTTTCTTATTTTCACTCAGGTGTCAATAAGGGTTGTAATAACCCTGTTGGGACTTGATTCTTATCCTTTATCTGTTGACTAGCTAAGCATTTAGAAATATATTCCGCAATGTCCTTCTTCATACCATTCCACCAGTAGTGTTCTTTGATGGTTTGGTACATTTTGGTAACTCCAGGATGCATTGCATATGATGATGTGCTTCATTCAAAATTTCTTTCCTCAAGTTGTCATCTTTCGGAACACATAACCTATTTCGATAAAATAGAACACCATCCTCCCCTAAAGTAAAATTAAGTTTTCATCTAGTTTGAACTTCTTTGATCAATTTCACTAGCTTTTAATCTAACTGTTGTGTTTCTTTCACCTGTTCAAGTAGAACTAGCTTGACTTGTAAACTAGCAACAATAGAGCCAACAGAATTAAATGCAATACAAGCATTCATGGATCGTAATTCAAAAAATAAGGCCAAAGGATTGAGAGATAAACTAGCAAAGGCTTTTTGACTTAGAGCATCTATAACCACATTGGATTTACTGGGATGATAGTCAATGGTACAGTCATAATCTTTAATTAGTTCAACCTATCTACGTTGTCTTAAATTCAACTCTTTCTGAGTACCCAAGTACTTCAAACTCTTGTGATCAGTAAATATGTGACATTTTTCTCCATATAAGTAATGCCTCCAAATTTTCAAAGCAAATACTATAGAAGCAAGCTCAAGGTCATGAGTAGAATAGTTCAATTCATGTGGTTTCAATTTTTGGGAGGCATACGCAACCACTTTCCCTTTTTGCATCAAACACAACTCAAGCCATGATAAGAAGCATCACTATATATCACATACTCTTTTCCTTCAATTGGTAGAGTGAGTATAGGAGCTTGTGTCAATAAGGATTTAAGTTGTTCAAAGCTCTCTTGTCATTTGTCATCCCATACGAACTTGACATCCTTCCTCAAGAGTTTGGTCAAAGGAAAGGCTATAATGGAGAAGCCTTTGACGAACCTTCTGTAGTATCCCACTAAGCCTAAGAAACTTCTTACTTCAGTTGAACTTTTAGGCAGTTTCCATTCAACAATAGCACGGATCTTACCAGGATCCACCTTTACTCCTTCAGTTGACATAATATGTCCCAGAAAAGCCTCTTCACTTAGCCAAAATTCACATTTGGAAAGCCTAGCATAAAGTCTTTTCTCTTTCAAAATCTGCAAAACAATCCGAAGATGCTTTTCATGATCTTCACTATTCTTGGATTATATTAAAATATTATCTATAAAGACCACCACAAATTGATCAAGATAAGGATTAAACATGCGATTTATCAGATCCATGAATGCCGCATGAGCATTTTTCAACTCGAATGGCATTACCAAGAATTCATAATGACCATATCGAGTCATAAAGACAGTTTTAGGACATCTTAGTCACATACCCGCAGTTGGTAATACCCAGACCTCAAGTCAATTTTTGAGAACAAACTAGCACCCTTTAGCTGGTCAAATAAATCATCAATCCTAGGCAGTGGATATCTATTTTTAATTATCACCTTGTTCAATTGCTGGCAATCAATACAAAGTCTAAGAGTGTCATCTTTCTTTTTCACGAACAAAATAGGAGCTCGCCAAGGAGAAATACTTGGGCAAATAAAACTTTTCTCAAGAAGTTCTTGCAATTGAATTTTCAAATCCTTCAATTCCGCTGGAGCCATTCGGTAAGGAGTTATAAAATAGGAGTAGTACCAGGGATAACCTCTATAGGAAATTCAACTTCCCTTTTCGGGGGCAATCCAGGAAGATCTTCAGGGAAAACATTAGGAAATTCCCACACAACTAGTATATACTTAAGGCTGGGACATTCCAGGTGTGTATCAAATATATGAGCAAGATAAGCTTCACAACCCTGACTAACCACCTTTCTTACCACAACTGCGGAGATAATATTTGAGGTCAATGATCTTTCACCTTGAACAATGATGTGCGAAAATGAAAGAGCTCTTAAGGTCACACACTTTGACCTACAATCTACTACCGTATGCTATCTATAAAGCCAATCCATACCGATGATGACATCATAGTCTTGGAAAAGCATTTTAATCAAATCAACAAAGAATACTAGATTTTGAATCACCAAGGGACAACATCGATAGATTTGATTACAAATAACCTGTTGACCCAATGGACTTTGGACAAACACACCACAATCAAGTCTCACAGATTTCACATCTTTAGGAAAAACTAATGATGTGCAAACATAGGAATGTGTAGAACCAAGATCAAATAATGTAACAACATATAAGCCAAATAAGTAAAATTTGCCAACAACCACATCCGCCCCATCTTGCCATCCCTCTGTCTCATAGCATAAGCTCAGGCTGTAGCTCTTGTCCCACTAGCTTGATTGGCTCCACCTACACCTGTTGCTTGTATGTTTCTAGATCTTGCACCTCTATTCCCTTGAAAATGAATGGTAGTAGGTTTTTAAACTAAGCCTTTTGTATGCGGAGAAGAAGTAGGGTTAGGATTAGGATAATCCTTCACTTTATGATCAAGACTCTCACAATTAAAACAAGCACCAGAAGCTCTCCTACAAGTACCAGAATGATTCTTTCCACATTGAGCGCAAATGGGTATATGAGTCTTACCTCATCCATATCTTGGAGTGCTAGCAGTAGAGAAATTTGATCTATTTTGCTTGTGCTGGGATGACTTGTGAACATTGCCTGCCTTGGAATTGTCAAACCTTCTCTTTTTTGATGGACCTCCCGAATTTGCATCAGCTCTTCTAAACTTATTTCATTTCTACTAGCTTGTTCATTGTCAATCCTTTCCCAAGTAAGAGCAGCTGAAACTAATTTATAAAAGTTCTCATGTTGTAGGACCGCCACGGATTTTCTAATGGAATTATTCAAACCATGTTCAAACTACCTGCACTTATCTTTTTTGTTATTAATAATACCACCAGCATAACAAAAAATCCTGAAAAATTTATGTTGATATTTAGCAATAGACAGACTCCCGTGCTCTAGATTCAAGAACTCTTTTTTCTTTGCATCATGATAAGAAAGTGGGACATACTTTATGTGAAATTCTTTCACTAAATCATTCCAAGTAAGAACAGGAGGTTTTGCCTTGGCATTCGGTTCACTTACCCACGAGTCATAAGCATCTTTTTGTAACAGTGAAATAATATACTTAAATTTGGCAGTGTCTGAACACTCTAGTTTCTCAAATACTCTTTCCATGCGCTCCAACCACTGCTCGACATCCGTAGGATCAACCGTGACCTCAAACTCAACTCCACCTATTTTTCTCATTTTCTCAAAGTTTATTTCATTAGGGTCGGTCATGAGAAAAATGGGTGAAAGAGTTGGGCCACACCCTCAAATAATCAAGGTGCAAGAGTTGGGCCACACCCTCATTTGAGGGTGTGACCCAACTCTTGCACCTTGATTATTTCCCACTTCAGACCCACTAGTACAAGGAAGATTAAAATTAGAGAAATGTTCTCCAACCCCTTCTTGTAAGTAAGGTTGGGCATTAGGGTTATTTAAACCCTCTCGAGCAGCTTTCATAGGTTTATTAGAGGAAAAAGAGGCCATGGCATAAGTTCTACATAAGAGAAGATCACATTGCATTAGGGACATGTACATGATGCATATGTTCAATACACTCAACAAGACATGGAAGAAAGAAAAAAAGGAATAAGTATATCAACAAGTCACAACAAAAGTCCTAGAATCATAAACCTAGGCTCTGATACCAAACTTGTAGCATCCCCTTGGGAGGATACCACTTACGAAATAAAAGCTAATTTAATACTTAAAACATTTAGGGAGAAATTTATGCCAAAAAAAATATCTAATTGCGGGAATAGGCCCATGTAAAAAAGGGTTGAAAGTGCGACTTCATTTTACCCTCCAAAAACATTTCTTAGATGAAATACAATATCAGAGTATCAATTTAAGATGGTAATGCCCTTCTCAAGTGGTCCACATTTAAGAACTTCATTTTGGAGTTTATATTTTCAAATCAACACTACAACAGTTTCTATAAGAAACACGAAACTCAAACTTGCGATTATCAAAGAAATTAGCATCTTCTGCTGTACATAACTACAAGGCAAAATGTAAACCTAGTAAATGGAATGACTTGTGTTGAAAGTACACACTGTAAAATAGCAAATCATATCTCCAAGTTCAAGTTACAAACATATGGTCTTGTGTTCAACAAGCCTCCAAGATTTCATATATAAGTGTGACATATGGATCATGTACAAGTCCCCAAAATTTTACAATACCTAGATGCATATGCAATTATGATCTTCACTAAATCTCCCAAAAATGCTACTCCAAATGGCCACCTTCAGTTCTCTTCCTGAACATTACCTACGATAGAAAATAACTATCGCAAAGCATAAAGCTTAGTGGTGTATAAACCTTAGGCTTGGAGCCATTAGATCTCCAATTCCCTTGTGTGTAGTAGGTATCTCAATGAAACAAAACAAATTAAGTAATCAAGTATATCATAAATATCAAATATCAAACCTTGAAGAGTTTTAAAATATTGATATCCATATTCAAAGGCTTAAGTGTCAAGAAAGCTTATAAATCAATTCAATAGAGTTTGTCCATTAACCAAATTCACCCAATATGTACGTCATGCCATCACACTAAGTATAATCAATATCAATATGGACCGAAGCCCATATCAAGAAGGACCGAAGCCCCGAAGCAAGATGGGTCGTCACCCAATAATCAAGAGAATCAAGAGCCATGTTGAAAGTGGCGTTCTACTGGTACTCGAGAATGGACAAAAGTCCATCATCAAGACAAAATGCAAATCCAAAGTCAATACTGGAAAGATCCGAATCAAGAGGCATGCCTATATCGATGACAAAGTCACCACAACAAGAAGGACAAAGTCCCAATAAGAATGCAAAATGATCAAGCAATTCATTAAAAATTGGGTGATTTAGCGAAAGCTTTGTCATACTTGAGATAATAACCATACAATGCTATAAGATGAAGTGTAAGGAAACAACCTATCAAGATATTTCAAAATTTTCAGAAGGTAAAGATATTTCAAGATCAAGTTTATACACAAACCTCGGTGTTTTACCACAACATAAGTTCTATCATAATTTGTGAAATTCGAATCGTCTACGCCATAGACCAACCAGAATCCCCTTCGTCAAATAATTTCTCTTGGCTTGTATAAGAGAATATATGCCTTAAATACACAATCAAATATCTACTTAATCTCAATGGTTCAGCACATCAAAACTAAACAGGAAAATCAGTGAAAATCAGCCCAAACTGTCAAAATAGAAATTCTAGACAGTACCACTGTCCTATATTGTCTCTTAGTTTCAAAAGGGTAAACGGCAAACATAGACTTTGTGGCCTAATGAAAATTATAAATATATGTCTCAGGGTTTCATGAAAATTTGAATCATCCCTATAGAGTTCTTTACAAAAAGATATGCTCAAAATAGTAACAGCAGTACATGTAGAGTTTGCAAAACAAAATTCTAGGCAACACCTGCCCTGTACTTTCCCTCCCGGTTTCAAGTAAATACAAGCAAAATTGAGTTTTGGGGCCTGAAAAAAAGTTGTAGGCATATGAAATAGCTTTCTAGAATATCTTGAATCACTTAAAAGAAAACTTTATACAAGAATTATGCTAAAACGACTAACAGCAGTCCAGGCCAAAAATGGGTTTGTAACTTACCTCAATTGTGTGGAGTTGTTTGGGGCTCAACTAAAAAAAATCTTGTTGACTGATTTAGTGGATGAATATTATGAGAGTAGAGAGGTTTTGGTGTCTTTATTCCTTGGATAAAATGAAATTGGAGGGGTGGTGGAGAGGAAAAGAACCAAGGGTAATAAAATAAAATAAAATGATAACAAAAAGAAAGGCTGCGCACTTTTGTAAATATCTAGTTCATCTAATAAATTTAATAAGATAATCATAGTAGGAGTAGTTTATATAACTACACCATAACACTTCAAACAAGTTTCAATGTCATCAAGTTCACATTCAGAAAGTGCAAAGTAAAATATATCCTTATTATCAAGATACGATAAATCGAAAATTTAAGTATTTGCTATAACAAACCTTTGGGGTGTTACAAGGAGCATTAGAAGGAGCAACACCTCCTCGGTTGGCCACAACATGAGCTAGCATAGTGATAGCAGTCCGAAACTCCGCATTCGTCACTTGGTCTGGCAAAGGACCATTTTGTTGAGGAACCGAATGAGCTTGTTCTCCATTAGCATTTACCCCTCTTAGCAAAGGTTCTCTTCTTAGAGGCATTTTCTGAAAATCATAAAGAACAATCGTTAAGGAGAGGAAGTCTTATAGTACACTCTATCGCACGACATAGATTATGAAAGAAGTGGGAATTTTCTAAAAATGCCTTATAGAGTCCTCTTCATAGATGTGGCGTGCTTCACACCCATGAATAAGACTTTACTTGACGCGGTATGTTGGACTCCCTAGAATACTTTTAAACCTTGTCCTCTAATACCAAGTTTGTCATGATCCAAACTAGGGCCAAGCCATGACACGGTGATCAAAACCCCAAAGAGCTTCAACCAAGCCTCTTGACATATCATACATGAACACATACAAGGCATAATAAGAATCAACTCAATAGACTAGAACAAATTTGTGGAAAATAATCCTTGACATGAAAGAAACTCCCAATCTTGCTCTCGACAAATAAGGACTCACCAAGATTGGAATATAGCAACTCAACTCTAACTACGTAGGGGATAGATGTGATCGTCAATTCCTACATTATGATACAATGTAAACAAATATGCGTTAGTATTGAATGTACTAAGTATGCGGGCATGCCATGCAACATAAAGCATAAGATGCAATGATTAAAACAATACACATGATATAGAAGGGGATAATTAATGATAATGATCAAAGCATTAAGAAACATAATTGAGATCACCAAGAACATAAAAGAGAATATACATATGTGGGAGATAACCATAACCGACATTAAGACCATGCGAGCTATAATATGAAATTCGATAATCCCCACATCGAGAAGGGGGGGAGACTACTTACCAAGGTAGACTCCGTCCAATCATTGTCATCATCAAGAGTTATATGTGGATCTACTAGCTAGGCCATAAAGGTAACCTACGGTGGCAACGTAGTTTAAGGGACTAGAAATTGCTACAAAGGCCTAGGTCCAGGCCCCACTTCAAAGTCCTCTCGATGCTAAGTATATCAACCCACAGAATACATATCATCATCATCATAGTAATAGATCATACTTGCATAAATCATAGCTTTTCATAATTATACTTCATAACATGTTCATAGGAATAACTCATTAAGGATCTGAAGTCACCCATGAAGGATCTTAAGTCACCTTTTCATTAAGTTCATCATCATATAACATCATTAGAGTCTTAGGTCACCTTCCTCATTAAGGAACCTACTCTTCCATAGACTTGCATGCAACTCATGTTTAGAAAATACTTGAAATTACACTTGAATAGTCATACTTGAATGAAATCCTTATGCATGCAATCTAGCAGTAATTCATGCTTAGATGAGAGGCTAAATCATAAATAAAACGTAATTCATGCACTTGAAAGAATAGTTGATGAGGGGTATGGTTCAAATACGTAAAAAGGGTCGTGTAGAGAAGAATCAGGGTGGTAGCGTGTAGCCCCAGGCCGTGAACTTCAGAGACCGGGGCATGGCACACTTTTGGCGCCGCCCCAGCCTCTGAACTTTAGAGGCTTCTTCCTTGCGCGATGATGGCGTGCCGCCCCATGATTTCCTCGATGATTTTCTAGATTTTTCATCGTTTTTATGAGTTTTCATCTCCTATAGTGAGATCATATGCCCTAATTAGCAATATAATGAATATATATGAAAGATTTACCAATCCCAAGCAATTACTTATCAATTTATGCCAAAAATAGATTTGAATTCACAAGATACATCATAGTTTAGTGAAAGTGAAATTGAGAAGATTCAAAGATGTAATTGAAATTCATGGAAGATTTAAGAAATTCTTTGAACTTCATGGGTGAAAGGTACCCATGGATGAAACTCACATACCTTGAATACGAATTACGAAGAAACTTGAAGAAAAACTTGAAGATCAAATGAAGAAATTGGGAGAATCCTTGTTAGGCCTTCAATGGAGGTCTAGAGAGTTTTTTGTAGAGAGGGGATTTTTTGAATGGATGAATAGTGAATGAATGAGGAGAATTCATAGCTTTGGAGGTTAAATAGATTGGGAACCTATCTCCAAAACTGTCTAAATTCATTCCCTCTTAAAATAGGAAAAAGTTTATAATGTCCTTAATAAAAATCTCCCTTGACCCATGAATAAATTCACCAAGACTAATTATTCATCTTATTATATCATACTCTATCTTTCTTCAGAATATTACACATGGGATCCACAATCGTCCTTTATCAAAGTTCCCATAATTGCCCACTCAGTTCCAGCTTGGCACCACCTTCTTGATAATCGGACTAGCATTATATTTTACTACTTTATGTTCTACTATGGCAATTATATTAATCTGTGCCTCCTTGATTACTCTAAGAAACTCTTTGAGTTTTATTGGAACCTCTCACATTCCATGAGGCTACTTCCATTTGGAACTCAGTTGAGATTTAGGACTAGGTACTACGGGTGAACATAAATATCGAAAAATTAAAAAATTGAATCGAATTAATTCGGTTTTTTAGTGTTGATTCTTTGGTTTTTCGGTTCAGTATTGATTCTTTTTTTCAGAAACTTCGATTCTTCGGTTCGATGGTCCGTGTAAGGGTCATGAAACCATGGTACACCGAAGAACCAAAGTTTTATTAAATGTATTTAAAATAATATTTTTAATTATATTACTTATATATTTTTGACTAAAAATATTTTTAATTTTTATTCGTAATTCTATTCTTTTTCTATGTTGATTTCTTGGTAATTCTTGGTACTAAACTTAATAACACATAGTGACTCTTTGGTCACTAATAACACACAGTGGCTCTTCGATCACTAATAAGTAGTCTGGTGCATCTATGGTATTGATTTCTTTTTGCAGCTAAGGTGGTAATTCTTGATTCTTTTTTTGCCCTGTTTGATTTCTTGCTTAACATTTTCTTATTGTTGTTGTTTTGTTCCCTGTTGGTTCTTATAGGAATTATGCAAGAAGAAAATTGTAGAATAGTAAATTAACGCAAGCATTTTTTACACCAAAAAATCGTTTTAAAAATACCGAAATAAACCGAACCGAAGTTGAAAAAATCGAACCAAACCGATCTAATTTGATTTGAAATATGATGCACACTTTTTTCAAAACCAAACACCAAAGAATTGAACCAAATAACCTACTAGGTACTCCCCTACCCCTGTTGCTTTGGCCTATTTCGGCGGCTATAAAAGTTGTTTGTATCATCTGTTGCAAAGTATCATTAGCTAAAAAATTAAAAGGATTTTATGCCTTCAACTTGTTTTGCCTTGCTTGTTGGAGGTATTGCTTTAGTAGTAACTATCCCTTCCATTGGAGTCCAACCATCAACTCAGTTGGAAGTAGCTACAATAGTACTAGGTTGATTAAGAGTCTTAGGAGGTTCTGAGACACCAAGAACTGCTTCTTGTGTAGTATCTTTATTTGCCCAAATGTATTTGGTCTTTTTTGGTTCAACTCGCGGAGTGCTTGTTTGGGTTGGTTTTGAGCCTCTATTCTAGCTTTTGCGAACATACCCCAATTGACCCAATCGTATTTAACTAGTAGCTACCATTTTGGATCTATCACATTTGGCAAAGGAACAAGTACATGAGCATATGCGATTCTTTCCATTTTTGTTGTGCAATCATGAGCTGACAATTCTACTTAATGAGTTCATTCCCCAACAATTCAGAGGTAGGCTTTAAAACCACACCCACAACGGGACCAGCTTCAGAATGCACTCTATTGTTTGACAATAGCCGGTCTATTATTTATCATATGAGGTCGAGAGTACAAGATATCATCCCTGTTCTTCACCAAAGTAAGCCTCATTGTTCGTAAAAACTTTCAAGTCATCGGAGGATTACGCTGTGCATAAAAAATCATGGCAGATTTCCATACTTCATCAATCATCAATCTAACATAATCAGTGCAGATTACATACTGCTTTATATATGCACATCTTGCTAAATGTGTTCGATTGAAATGAACTAAACAACAAGCATAACCCAACTTATCCAACCCTGACTAAGTTTATTTGTTTTCTTATTATTTATTTAATTAAGTACTCATAAAAAAAAAATTACTATGAGAATTTCAAAGGGGTAGTTTTCCCCGGTTATTTAGCATAAGATGATGGTTATATCAGGATG
This sequence comes from Solanum dulcamara, assembly GCF_947179165.1. Lineage (NCBI taxonomy): Eukaryota > Viridiplantae > Streptophyta > Magnoliopsida > Solanales > Solanaceae > Solanum > Solanum dulcamara. The sequence goes on from NC_077246.1 coordinate 57,906,766, forward strand.
GCACCAAGAGTGCTGCGATAATATGTACATTAGTTGCTCAGAGAGCTAATCTGTGTCCCTTTCCATTCCTACGGGGCATCGAAAAATATGTACAAAACCAAAATCAAAGACAACATTTACTTGTTCCCCTTCTGAAACTTGAACATATTTTTGTCACACTCTACGATTAGACATTATGGACTTGACCAAGTCCACTATCCGAACATAATCGTAAAATAGAGCAGAGTCTTTGCCTTCAAGCCCATCCCTACTCACCCTGTTACTTCCAGTAAGGTTGTTGCACGGGCTTCCGCCAATAACTAAATCAAATCCTCCAAATGAATCAATCAGTTGCTCCAAAACATCTCCGTTCAGCTGCTGCACATCATTAAAATCTATAAGATTGCCTTTTTGATTTGTTTGCTCCCACCAGCTTCTCAGAATATTCCTGTTGACTTCAGATATTTCCACAGAAACCACATTGTTCAATGGAATACCGAGACGATAAAGAGCAACTTCAGCACCGCCAATTCCAGAAAATAATGATAAAACATTGATACCATTTGGATACAAGTCTTTCAACACCGATAAATGGTATGCCACTGTGTCAACCTAACAAAAATATTTTGATCCAAGTATCATGTTAAAAATTGTTCTAACAAATAAAAGATAATAACCCAACAGACAAGTTACTTCACTATATTTTGCAAACCCAAATTTATTGGGGGAAAAGGAAAGGGATCAAAGAAAACAAGACTTGGATATACATAGTGAAAATCAAAACAAAAAAAAAAAAAGGTCAAGGCTTATGGCTAACCTGGAATGAGTTACCGAGCGACTTGTATCTATCGGTCCTACTTATACCACCTCCACGGGTATGATTCCTTGGAAATCCCAATAGCATTTCAAATTCATCAGTCTCCAAAGGAGCAACTTTGTTTCTCCCAACCCAGAGCAAATTCCACTTCCGGCATTCTTCTAGAACATACTTTTGCACCATCAACGGTGGCTCACCATCAAAGTTCTCCATAGCTTTCATGGCTTTCCTGATTCTATCAGCTAACCTTGCACTCCCGACAGATGTTTGCAAACAATTTAACTTTGTTCGTGTATCCCAAGATGGCCACCATTTCTTTGTTAGGGGAAACGCCTCATGAATGGTACGTGGGGGAAGTGGCAGCAAAGGAAATCTACCTTCAATTGGCAGATTATGAATGTATCCCCTTTTTCTTGCAGTAGCGCAAAAATATTTTGAGTCGACAAACTCAGGCTCAATATCGTAAAGGAATCTGGACATGGTGTCCCACACACCTTTCGGAGCTAGAGCAACATTTTCATAATAGAAAAAAGGGGGGCCAATAGCCTGCTCTGGCACAGTTCTTTGCACCATTCCTGGAACGGATTCTGTAGGAACCCCGAATCCAATCATGTGTTTGGGCAAATGAATTGGCTCTTCATCTGTAATCGCCCTTTGCTTTTTCCTTATGCAATGTTCATTATACATTTTCCTCTTGTATCCACCATTATTTAGTTTTGGCTGTTACAATGGAAGAGACGTCAATTCAATGAAAAATGATATTTACTAATATGCAGTTACAAATGCGAACAAAGTACAACAGATTGTTATACATCACATGAGTCCATTTAAAAGTACTGCAAGGGAAAAGCAGACCTTTACATCTTCTGGCAGATAGGCGTCTTCTTCTCTTGCCATTTGAGCAGCACACATGAAATCTATCAATTCGGCAAGCGATGCTTGTGGACCTAGAAAGTTGTGAAGAAGACATTAATATCCTGGAAATGAAATCAAAAATACGAATTGCAATTACGAAAAGATATTTAGGTATATTGCGGCATTAATAAGCAGATTTTGTCCTAGATAAAACAACATTTGCACAAAGTTAGCTTGGAAGTCAACTTAGTAGCGTCTACCCCACACCTTGCATGAATAATATTTCTTCCACCGGTGGTAAAACCTTCGCATAATTAATCCATATTGAAAGCCAAACTAAATGTGTAATAAGAAAAGATACTTAGATAACATTCGTAATGTAGAGGGCAAAAGATAAGTAAATTAATATACGCACCACATCTCTCCATTGCTATTGAAGCCTCCTCTGCGGGATATCCCATATTTGCCAGGAATAATAATGTCTGCTCATTTTCAGACAAAGAAGTGCTCTTGTCTTTCAAGTAGCCCTGCTTAGCAGAATTCTATCACACGTAGTACAAGGAGAATGTCAGAAAAGCTTAATATAATTGTGCCCACAAAACTCATAACAGAATTCAGGTCCAGCAAACATCTTTAATGGTAAAAGAAGTATTAGTTGAGGCACCGATACGTGGAGGGAAATGTCCCTTTAACTCCAAAAATAATGAGCTCATAGAAATTAATTAATTATTTTTTAAAAAAAAGAAGAGGCGTTTAAGATTTAAAATGACTAGATGCATACATTTTAAAAAAGACGAACCAGATTGAATATTTCTATGCCACAATTAAACACTGAAAAGTACAATGGAGAGTTATGATTGAGGATAACATACTATACAATTGTCCGAGTCCGAGGACCAGTTACTATCTTCCTCATAAACATCATCCAGAAAGCTCTCGTTGTATTGAGAAGAGCTATCATCAGAACTAATGCAGGGTTCCATCTGAGCGCTCGTACTGGGCTGTTCTTCAGGAGAATCTTCAAGGGCCTGCAACATCCAAAAGATAAACAAAAAGTATGATTGGTGCTGATAAAATTTATGCAAACAAAAATCATAATTTTTCTATTTTTCTTTCCTCTTCTATTTTAGGAGATAAGAGGGGGGTTTGCAAGTATTAAAGGGTCATTACTGATGGAAAAAGGAAGGATAGAAGAAAATCATCATTACAATGAAGACGGGTAAAAATCAAGCATATTCTTAACACAATTCAAGCTTGCTATCAGCGTACAATTGACATCATACATCGCACAGTCGCCGCCTAGGGAAGTGTCCACATGACAGAATCTCTTCATCGGTCCTAATAGCCGTCCATTTAAAACGCTGACTGATCTAAGACCACCTTATGCAAGTGGTGGTACATATAGGCAACTATAAGAAGAGCAAAAGGTGGCTGGCAAAGAGGGGTTGATTGAACAAAATCTAAAATGAGCAGGCAGTTTGCAAACAATGAGGCAGACATTACGTACCTTAAATGTCAAAAGAGCATCCAGCACCAAACCTTCATTTTCTCCTGAGTCTCAAGTCAAATAACATAAATACGACATTTGAAAAAAAAATCAAATTTTTAGTTGTATAAAGACTTGATAAATTCAAATACCATTTTGCTCTATTGCTTTTGCAATAGATTCTTCAGGAAATCCCATCACTATAAATTGTTGAATGAACTTGGATTGACAGGGTACCGATGATGAGCTTGCCTTCAGGGTACGGGAAGAAGACCAAAAGAGACCATAAATTGAGATGCAATTCAATGACAAGAAATATCACTAGGTATCGAATATAGGATTATTAAAGCATTTACCTCCCCATCACCACTAACAGTATAATTTCCAACATTTCTTAAATTTGTGCATGACGAAAATGTTGCCTCCGGTATTTCTTGTATTTCTAATTCATCTTCAGTATCCCAGTCAATGCTGTCATTGTCTTCCCCAGATAAGTTGTTGTCCTGCACGGGATTGAAAAAAGAAATACAAATAAAGAACAAATTGTTCCTCCATTTACCAAAATATGAATAAAGGAGGACCATAGACTTTCTTTTATGATCTATAAGAACAAAATGAGATAAAATTCCCGCAGAGTTTTAAAGAATCGAGAAACGAGATAAAACATACCATTTTTAAAGGTAAGCCTCAAAAATAACAGCAAAGCGCTCAGCAAAAAGAATGAATCATGACCCTACATAACATCAGAAGGTAAACGTGAGTTGTACGCCTGCGCTATCTCTGTCCAACTGATTCCTCTTCGGCACCATCAGTGTCTATGAAGAGTTAGCTTTAAAAGGTTAGTCCTGAAGAATCCTCCAAGGAATTGTTAAACTATTGATTCTTCCCAATTTACTTCCAACAACAACAAATAACAACATATCGAGTGAAATTCCACAAAAAGGGAATGGGGAGGGTAAAGTGTATGCATACAGACTCTCGGTTCACAGCTCAAGTGAAGCAATTTCCGGTATAAAGAAGAAGAAAACAACTAATAAACAATTCAAAGGTGGATACAAAACAACCCTTGAAATTGTCTAGCTTTTTCAAACAACTAATATCTTTCACTACATACCGTATAGGTTCAATGATTATAGAGGAACCACACTTTCCTTCATCAATACTGTAAAAGTTCCCAAAATATTACAAACAAGATATTCATCATCTTGAAGGAGTTGAGTATTCATATATATATATAGCTTAACTACTCAGGGGAGGGGTAATTACTTACTGAGTTTTTCTATGCTTGCTCAGTATAATGTTATAGATATACCTAGAGTGCTTATGACTTATGAGTAATTATCTCCAGATAGAAATAATTTTGTAATTTTGAACTGATTTTTGTTCCCCAATGAATATACATGCAGCATTGACCAGAATAAGTGCTGATAAGTAACTTATCTTTAAGACAAACTTATTTAGCTCACTAGAAAATAGCTTCCAGCCTTCCATAAACATCAAACATTAGAAGAAACTGAAAGAATCTAGTACCAAACATACACATAACCTATGCGCATTTATTAACAAAACTCCTTTTTTGCTTCAATTAGCATTTAGAATTTCAACTTTATAGGTTCTAAATTTTAGAATGATTATTTTAAGTAATAATAATTGGGCTCTGCGTTTAATATTTGTACCATAAATACATTATAACCCGTATGCGGGCCCTGCCTCCAACCAAAGACGGCAACATAATACTGTACAAGTCAACGAATTAACAGAATACAAGCCAAGGAACAATAGAAGAGTAACAAAAGGAAGCAAAACATGTGTGTGAATGGCTTCTTATAGTAAGAAAAACCTAGCCAAATATTCAAAATTTGTGTTTTGTTTTAGGAAAAAATGGAACCCAATTATGATTAAAAAATAGCACAAACACTCAATACGTCTGACTAAAGAAATGATCACAAAATTTTCCATTGCATGTCAAGAAGAAACAAATTAATAAAACTAATTCACACACAATATAATACCTTAGATGCATGCTAATATAAAAAAAAATAAAATCAACCAACACTTACCGGAATAATTAAGTGACTAGAAATACTTAAATATCTAATAGACGAATGATGTTATTAAATTAAAACATTTTCCGGAGCTCTAATCCATCACCACGAACTCCATTTTCATGAGTCAATAATTCAACTCTCTCATGAATTAAAAACCAAGTAAAATATCGAAAATATAAGTGTAGAAAGTGAAGAAATCAGATTATTTTTTTCACAAAGAAAAGAAGAAAGAGGGGACTTAGGATAACCAAACATCCAAGGATAGAATAGTCATTTCAAAGCACTACCTATTTAATGCAGGCACACGTGTTTCCTTATTAGCAAATGAGCATAAGCACAACTTTTTAGCAGATGACACACAACTTCCACGTAGTAAGGTCTGAAAATAATAAAATATATACTTTTATCTTAAAGATAGGAAAATTATTTTTGATAAGAGTTTTGATTTCAAAAAAAAAATTAAATTGAAGTACATTAATTTTATTTTGTTTGTAAATATATATATATTCAATCAAATCATAGAAATTAATTTTTCTCTTTAAGTTTGAATTTATTTATTTAATCGAACCGATAAATCTTCACGACACAAAATGTATAATTAGTGCTAGCTTTTAATATTTCTTTTATGTTATCTAATACAATAATTATTAGATGTTTTTTTAAAAGAATAACATAAATGAGATGAGTCTTGGTATTAGTGTCACCACCAATAATAAAAATAATGAAAAATTGACTTCACCAACTAATAGTTATTATTTAAAAAAATTATTATTATTTTTAAATAAAAAATTAAATAATAATTATTATTTAATTTACCATTAAAGAAATTAACTCAATAATTAAAATTGATATAACGCAAGGAGGAAATAGCCTCGTAGCTAGGCCACTAGCTATTTTCAAAATAATAATAAAAAATTATTGTAAATTATTGTGGATGCCATGTACCAATCTTAGATGTCCAAGTAAATGGGTTCAAACAACTAAATTGTTGTGCCCAAATTTATGGCATATATTATATCCCTCTTTTTATTAGCAATGTGAAAGATACGAAGAAAATAAGAACAAGTAAAAAGAAAAGTATTATATTTGCTACTTTCTCATTATCTGTATTTTTTTATTATTAGGTAATTTATTCGTGCTTCGCACGGTCACATAACATCATTAAAGATATGAAAATGAATATTATAAATAATACAAAAAACTAAAGATATTACGCACATTATAAATTGACATTGTTAATATATTTAAAGAACTTTTATGCAGGTCTTAGAGACATCTTCTATAAATTTTCAAATTGTAACATTTGTTCCATGATACAATTGTCTTCTTAATATGATTGATCAGTCTTATAATAGACTAATATTTTCTATGGAATTTTAGTTGTTACTTCTTCATTACTAATTACTTTTGGCTTATACTATTATGAGGATTCAAGTTTAGACAAATGTGTGTTGATATTGTTGTCAATTTGTTAATTGAGAGTTGTAATTGTTGGAGAGAAAGCACCACAATTAAAGTTTGATATGATGAAAATAATAAAAATAAATTGGACACGAGAATTTTACGTGGAAACCCCTCAAACAGAAAGAGGGGAAAAACCATAGGGTAGAAGGATTTTACTATTAAAATATGGGAATACACTGCTCTCAAATACAAGGAGAAAACAACAATTAACACTCCTTTCTTGTAAAAGGAACAACTCACTAAAGAGGACACTCAAGACTATAATATTTATCTTGGTGTATAACTCTCTTTGTATTCTTTCTCTCACTTTTTGGGATACTAAATGAGGGCAAGAGGCCCTCTATTTATAGTAGCATAAAAAACGCGTAAAGGAAAAAGTTTACTCATTTTCGTGTTGAAAATGAGTAAAGAAAGGTTGGCTGCCAACCGCCTTTACTTTTCCTTTTCTGTAGCCTTTCTTTTCCTTTCATTTTCCCTTTTTCTACCTACCTTTTTTGACTTTTTCTTGCATTCTCCCACTTGAAGATTTAATTGAGAATCAATTAAAAGCCCGTTTGGATGAGCTTAAAAAAAATAATTTTTATGTATGAAGTGCTTTTAGAACTTTGAAGTGTTGAAAGTTATTTTTATAAATAAACAATTGAGTGTTTGGATAAAAGTGCTTATGTTAAAACTAAGTGTTTGAATTTTAGGGTTAAAAGAATAAAAAGGGTAATTTGGGAATTTAGTTAAAATATAAGGGATATAAAAGTAATTTTCATGGTCAAACAAAATGGCTTTAAGCACTTAGAAAAAAAAAGTTAGAAATCCTAATTTTTTATTTTTGACTGACTTTAAGAACTTTATGGCTTAAAGTTAGCATCAGGCAAACACGTCCAAAAGCTAAAAAGGGGCTTTAAGTTGGTTTTGACCAACTTAAAGCCCATCCAAACGGGCTCTAAGTCTTCACACCATCCTTTCTACCGAATTACTGCAATGTTATATTTTTGCTAGGCCAACAGAAGATCGACACCATATAAACTTGTTACTGTTGATCGACTTCGTAAACATATCTGTCAGGTTGTCATTAGTGTGAATTTTCTGAATATCCACACTGCCTTCTTCCACCTTCTCACGGACAAAGTGATATTGAACTCAGATGTGCTTTGTCCTTGAATGAAATGCCGAATTCTTTGCAAGATACAAAGCGCTCTGACTGTCACAAAACAAAGAAACATTCTCTTGTTTATGCCCGATGTAACACCCCTCAAAAATTTTCCCTAAGATTCGGACCCTTCTTGTGTAAGGATAGGGTCGAACTCGAGTATTGTGAAGTATATACATGAGTTAAGATGAGTCCCTGAGAGATTAAGCAATGTTAGAGGTGATGTGGGGTCACAAAGGACCCCTAGGACCAAGCTTAGTCCAAAAGATTCATCGTGACTAAGTTTTAGGATGAGTTCGTATAAGGGGTTGACTACTAACGACCCTACCTTTTGAAAGACGACAATCTGGATAGCCCACGACCTATTAAATTAAAGGTCGTCGAGTCTTCTTTTCAACGCCGCCAAGAATGTAATTCTTGGAGTTCGGAGTCAAAAGATATGACGATCCTAAGACGAACTAGCTCGACAGGAATTTTAGGCCTGGGTTGCAACTGCTGGGGATATGGCCTTGGCGCTATAAGGGCACGACGCGCCACTATCGCGCCAGGAACACGCCTAAGTAGTTTGGTCCCTGGCATGGCGCGCCACTACAAGATGTGCAAGGTTTTCAAGCCTATTTTCCAGAACCCAGAAAATATGGCCTTGGCGCTGTAAGGGCGCGACACACCACTATCGCGCCAAGAACATGCCTCAGTAGTTTGGTCCTTGGCGCGGCGCGCCACTAACAGAAGTGCAGGTTTTACGCCTAATCGACCTGGCGCTGCAATGGCGCAACGCGCCACTATCGCGTCAGGAGCGTTTTTAGCCTATTTTTCAGAATTTTTGAGAAAGGGCAATTTGGGAATTGTCCCAAATTATATATACTCGAGCCTTGGGTATTTTGGGACCATTTTCAGCCTCTCCCTCTCTCTCTAAAAAAGCCTTAGAAATCCCTCTCTTCTTCTTCTTCTTCTCCATTTCCAACAAGGAATTGTTCCAAGAGCTTCAAGACTCCAAGTTTCTATTGTAGACCCAACAACAAGGTTTCTTCAAGAATCTATTCTAAGGTATGTAACGCTACTCAAAGCATGGGTTGAGTCCACCCATGTGCCCTACTCTTCTTTGAGGTTAGATGTCCATGAGAATGGAGTTTCTTGATATGGTTTATGTTTGAATGAGTCTTGTCTCCAATTAATTTAATTCTTATTGTGTTGAAGTTGTTGAGCTAAGAATTTCTAAAACCTTTATGTTAGCATGAGTTGATGGAGATGGTTTGTTAATATGCTCGGTTGATTTCCTTAACCATGTGCTTATGTTGAATGTGTCAATTCCCTTAAATGTGTTATTCCTCTTGAATTGTTGGTTTAAAATTCTTAGAGTCGTGATGAGTCCTAAGGAGGTGATAAATGAGGAGAGGATTGGTGTGTTATGTTTGTGAGATGTTATAAATGCATATCTAATTGTGACTTGAATGAGTTGATTTGAGGATAGAGTTGATGAGTTGGCAAGGTCCTAAACGAGACTTGCCATTGTGACTTGAATGAGTTAAATTAAGGATAGAGTTGATGAGTTGGCAAGGTCCTAAATGAAACTAGCCGTGAGGGCTTGTTTGAGATGATTGGATGGAGTTTTATGAGCATAGAGTCATGGGAGGAGTATCGAGCACCGAAGCGGGTGAGAGTATAGTCCATACTTGAACCCCAGAAACTACGCCGCCAACGTAGGTAGGGATAGAACCGTTAAAGTTGGATGCTTCTCGTGGGATCGGACTGTTAAAGTCGGATGTTTCCCATTTTATTGTCCTGAAATGATAGGATTTGACTAATCGATGGAATCCATGATTAGGGAGGCTTTCATGCAATGGCAAGGTATGGACGGATGTGGCAACAACGTCTGATTGTTGTACTATAACTGGCTCATAAGTGATGGTTGTCGGATAAGAGAAACTCCCATTTAGGTCTTGATAGTACTCCGAGTCAGTTGAGTTGAGTGGCATGTGATTTGGTCCCGTCTAAACCATTTCTTGTTAGACTTAGGACACTTGAGTGAGTTGTTACTTATTTATGATTTGAGATTTCCGAGTTGGTTGATCCTTTTCTGATGTTGTTTTATTCGGCCATTTTACATACTCGTACATTCCACGTATTGATGCCATTTGGCTTGCATTGTTTCATGATGCAGAGACAGGTACCAGAGATCATCAACCGGCGTACCATTGAAGATCTACACACTTCCAGCTTCTTGGTGAGTCCTCCTAGTTTCCGGAGGATATTGAGCTCCCTGTATAGTTTTGTGTTGTTTCCTTTATTTTGATTGTTGGTAGCCATGGGCTTGTCATTGGTACCTCCTAGACTTTGATAGAGGCTTCATAGACTAAAGTGTGGGGAGGTTGGACTGTTATTTTGAGGAGTCTTATTATATTTGTTTTGTTGAGTTGATAGTGTTTGGCCTTCGGCCCCCATAATGAGAATAGTGTGTTTATGATTAAATCCTCCATTGAGTGAATGTGATAGAATGATAGTGTTACTGAATCAGGTGGTTCGCTTGAAGGCCAGAAATGGCTTTCGAGTGTCGATCACGTCTAGGGTACCCTCCCGGGGCGTGACAAATATGGTATTAGAGCTCAGAGTTCAAGAGTCCTAGGGAGTCTATGAAGCCGTGTCTAGTAGAGTCTTGCTTATGGGTGTGTTGTGCACCACACTTATAATCAGGAGGCTATAAGACATTAAGAATTGTTTCACTTCTTTCATACTCTAAATTCGTGCGATAGAGTTAAACTCTATAAACTTCCTTTCTAATTCATGCATTTATACGTTATAGATAATGCCTCCTAAGCGTACTGCTAGCCAGAGGAATGCTGATAACACAAAGATGCCACAGTCAGAAGTATGCCCATCGAGGGCTAGAGGCCGACCGGCGAGGTATGCGGAGGCACCTCAAATGCCTACTACTCCACCTGCACCAACTTCGGAAGCAGACTTTAGAGGAGTGATTTCCATGCTCACTCAATTAGTGGCTGCCCGAAATGGTAACCAGAGTTCGCCGACTCTTAGCTCTAGTTCCCAAGAGTCGTCTGCTGCCACTAGAATTAGAGACTTTCTGAGAATGAATCCGCCGGCATTCACGGGAATCCGCCGGCATTCACGGGTTCTAAGGTTGATGAAGATCCCTAAAATTTTATTGATGAGATGTGGAAAATTCTAAAAGCTATGCATGCTACGGAAATTGAGGGGGTTGAGTTGGTGTCTTATCAATTCAAGGATACGGCAAACATTTGGTATAACCAATGGGAACAAAGTAAAGATGAGGATGCTGAACCTGCTATGTGGGATGAATTCGAGGGAGCCTTTCTTGACCACTTCTTTCTCCGAGAATTGAGGGAAGTGAAAGTGGAGGAGTTTGTGAATCTGAAACAAGAAGGTATGACTGTTAAGGAGTACGGCCTGAAGTTCATCTAGCTGTCCAGGTATGCTCCAGAGATGATCCCAGATATGAGGTCGAAAATGAGGAAGTTTGTTTCCGAATTAGGGAGACATGTGAAGAAGGAGTGCAAAGCAGCATTGTTGATCATGGATATTTCTAAATTGATGGTGTATGCTCAACAGGTGGAAGAAAAGAAGAGAAAGGACAAAAAAGAGCATATGAGCAAGAAGGCAAGGTCAGCTGGGCCTGAGAATGAACAGAAGCAGAACAAGGGCAATAGGTCCTTCTTCCAGAAGAGGCCTTTCAACTATGATTCATCCACCACAAGTGTACCTATGTCGCAGAACAGGTATGATCGGCAGGGACAGAGTCGCCAGAGTTTCAGACCCCAGGGTTCTCAATCCCAAACTAGTGTGAGTCAAGGTTCGAGAGGGAAGCCACCATGCGGCAAGTGCGGTAGGCTCCACTTGAGAGAGTGCAGAGCGGGAAGGGTTGGTTGTTATAAATGCGGCTAAATGGATCATTTTCAGAGAGAGTGTCCAACAGAAGGAAACAAAGCCCAACATTCTACCACTGCACCACCGGCTAGGGGTGATCAGAGGGGAACTACTTCAGGCACAAGGGGAGGTACAAACCATTTATATGCCATGGGTAGTCGCCAAGATCAAGAGAACTCTGCAAACGTCGTGATGGGTATGATTCGAGTCTCTTCTCTTGACTGTTATGTTTTGATGGATTCGGGTGCCACACTATCTTTTGTGACTTCTTACGTGACAAGTAAGTGTAATGAAATTCCTGAATGTCTCCTTGAGCCTTTTAGTGCAGATACTCTTGTCGGTGATTCTGTCTTAGTTGAGAGAGTCTATAGAGATTGCACCGTGTCAATTTATCATAAGGATACCTTGACTGACTTAGTTGAGTTGGACATGGTTGATTTTGATGTGATCCTTGGCATGGACTGACTTTATGTCTGTTATGCTTCTATTGATTGTAGGACTCAGATTGTTAGTTCAAATTCCCGAACGAGGTTGTCATAGAGTGGAAGGGGAGTCTTGTCTTGCGTAAGGGTAAGTTTATTTCCTACCTTAGGGCCAGGAAGCTAATCTCAAAAGGGTGTATTTATCACCTTGTCCGAGTGAAAGATGACAGTATTGAGCCTCCATCCCTTGAGTCGGTTCCAATTGTCAATGAGTTTTCTGATGTCTTTCCCGAAGATCTGCCTGGAGTCCCTCCTGACAGGGAGATCGACTTTGGGGTTGATGTTCTTCCTGATACCCAGCCTATCTCAATCCCTCCCTATAGAATGGCTCCGGCTGAGTTGAAGAAGTTAAATGAGCTGTTGAAGGACTTGTTAGATAAGGGGTTCATTAGGCCGAGTGTCTCCCCATGGGGTTCTCCCATCCTATTTGTGCGGGAAAAGATGGGTCCCTTAGAATGTGTATTGATTACAGGCAGCTGAACAAGGTCACTATAAAGAACAAATACCCTCTCCCAAGAATAGATGATTTATTTGATCAACTTCAGGGTGCCTCTTGTTTCTCAAAAATAGACCTAAGATCTGGCTACCATCAGTTGAAGGTGAGGGAGTGTGATATTCCAAAGACAGCATTTCGGACCCGTTATGGCCACTATGAATTTTTGGTCATGTCCTTTGGGTTGACTAATGCCCCCGCAGCTTTTATTAATCTCATGAATCAAGTGTTTAAACCATATCTTGATATGTTTGTGATTGTATTCATAGATGATATATTGGTCTACTCCAAGAATGCGGAGGAGCACGCCCATCATCTTAGAGTCATCTTGCAAACTCTGAAGGACCAGGTATTGTATGTAAAGTTCTCCAAATGTGAATTTTGGCTTGCATCAGTGGCTTTTCTAGGCCACATTGTATCTGGAGATGGTATTTAGGTTGATGCTCAGAAGATTGAGGCAGTGAAAAATTGGCCCAGACCCACATCCTCGATAGAGATTAGGAGCTTCTTGGGTTTGGCTGGCTACTACCGAAGGTTTGTAGAGGGATTCTCATCCATATCATCACCATTGACCAAGCTGACCCAAAAACAAGGCTAAGTTCCAATGGTCCGATGCTTGTGAGGAGAGTTTCCAGAAATTGAAGACCAAGCTAACCACTGCTCCTATTCTAACTTTGCCCGATGGAATAGAGGGTTTTGTGGTCTATTTTGATGCATCTAGAGTTGGTTTGGGCTGTGTGTTGATGCAGAGGGGGAAGGTGATAGCCTATGCTTCAAGACAACTTAAGATTCGTGAGAGGAATTACCCAACTCATGACCTTGAGCTGGCAATGGTGGTATTTGCGCTTAAATTTTGGCGCCACTACTTGTATAGAGTGCATGTTGATGTATTTACTGACCACAAGAGCTTACAATACGTCTTTAGCCAGAAAGAACTCAATCTGAGGCAAAGGAGGTGGCTCGAACTACTCAAAGACTACGATATGAGCATCCTCTACCACCCAGGTAAAGCTAATGTTGTTGCTGATGCTCTTAGCAGGTTGTCTATGGGTAGCATTACCCATGTAGAGGAGGGAAGGAAGGAATTGGCAAATAAGGTACATAGATTAGCCCAATTGGGAGTTCGTCTGGAAGAGAACAATGAAGGCAGAGTTACTGTTCAAGATGGGTCTACATCCTCACTTGTGGCAGAGGTAAAGGAGAAACAAGACCAAGATCCCGTCCTTATCTAATTGAAGGGAGTTGTTCACAAATAAGAGGTAATGGTTTTTACCAAAGGGAGAGATGGTGTGTTGAGGTACCAAAATAGATTGTGTGTACCTGATGTCGATGATGTTCGAGAGAGGATTATGGCCGAAGTGCATAGTTCTAGATACTCTATTTATCCGGGCTCTACAAAGATGTATCACGACTTGAAGGAAGTTTATTGGTGGAGTGGGATGAAGAGAGACATTGCGGAATTCGTTTCCAAGTGCCCGAATTGCCAACAGGTGAAGGTTGAGCACCAAAAGCCATATTGTTTAGCTCAAAATATAGAAATTCCAGAGTGGAAGTGGGAGATGATCAACATGGACTTTATTACAGGTCTACCAAGGTCCTGAAAGCAATATGATTCCATTTGGGTCATTGTGGATAGAATGATGAAATCAGCTCACTTCTTGGCAATTAAGACTACTGACACCACAGAAAATTATACAAAATTATACATTCAGGAGATAGTAAGATTTCATGGAGTTTCCTTGTCTATCATCTCAGACCGAGGAGCTCAATTCACTTCCCAATTCTGGATATCCTTTCAGAAGGGACTAGGTTCAAAGGTGAACCTTAGTACGGCCTTTCATCCCCAAACGGATGGCCAAGCGGAGCGCACCATTTAGACGTTGCAGGATATGTTGAGAGCTTGTGTGCTTGACTTCAAAGGAAATTGGGATGATCACTTACCTCTCATAGAGTTTGCATATAATAATAGCTATCATGCAAGCATTCAAATGGCTCCTTATGAATCTTTGTATGGGAGGAGGTGTAGATCACCCATTGGGTGGTTTGAGGTTGGTGAAGTTGAGTTGATTGGGCCCGATTTTGTTCACCAAGTCATGGAGAAGGTGAGAGTCATTCAAGACAGGCTGAAGACAGCCCAAAGCCACCAAAAATCTTACACCGATGTAAGGAGGAGAGACTTAGAGTTTGAGGTGGGTAATTGGGTATACTTGAAAGTGTCACCCATGAAGGGCGTCATGAGGTTTGGAAGGAAGGGAAAGCTCAGTCCTCGAGATATTGGTCCTTACCAGATTTCGAGGCAGACTGGGAGTGTTGCCTATGAGTTGGAGTTACCCTCAGAGATAGCCTCTATTCATCCGGTATTCCACATTTCGATGTTGAAGAAGTGCTTAGGCAATCCCTCGTTGGTAGTCCCCATTGATAGTATTGGAGTTAAGGATAGCTTATCCTATGAAGAGGTCCCGGTCCAAATTCTTGATTGCCAAATCCGCAAATTAAGGAACAAAGAGATCGCCTCAATTAAAGTCATGTGGGGAAATCAATTTGTTGAGAAAGCCACATGGGAAGTGGAGGAAGACATGAAATCTAAATATCCATATCTATTCGTGCTTACCGACGAGAATGTTGAAGGTAATGTCCATTTCCTTGACTTGAATTTGTTTGCGCATTATGAGTTTGATTGGTAATTTATTTGAGAATTTGATTGGTTGAATGACTGAATTCTGATTGTGATTTGTACCCCAATTCCATTCTTGGTTACTCGTCATTCGAGGACGAATGATCCCAAGAGGGAGATAATGTAACACCCCTTAAAAATTTTCCCTAAGATTCGGACCCTTCTTGTGTATGGGTAGGGTCGAACTCGAGTATTGTGAAGTATATGCATGAGTTAAGATGAGTCCTTGAGAGATTAAGAAATGTTAGAGGTTTTGTGGGGTCACAAAGGACCCCTATGACCAAGCTTAGTCCAAAAGATTCGTCGTGACTAAGTTTTAGGATGAGTTCGTATAAGGGGTCAACTTCTAATGACCCTACCTTTTGAAAGACGACAATCTGGATGGCCCACAACCTATTAAATTAAAGGTCGTCGAGTCTTCTTTCCAACGTCGCCAAGAATGTAATCCTTGGAGTTCGGAGTCAAAAGATATGACGATCCTAAGACGAACTTGCTCGACAGGAATTTTAGGCCTGGGTTGCAACTGCTGGGGATATGTCCTTGGCGCTGTAAGGGCGCGACGCGCCACTATCGCGCTAGGAACATGCCTCAGTAGTTTGGTCCTTCGCGCGGCGCGCCACTAAAAGATGTGCAGGGTTTCCAAGCCTATTTCCCAAAACCTAGAAAATATGGACTTGGCGTTGTAAGGGCGCGACGCACCACTATCGCGCCAAGAACATGCCTCAGTAGTTTGGTCCTTGGCGTGGCACGCCACTAACAGATGTGCAGGTTTTAGGCCTAATCGACCTGGCGCTGCAATGGCGTGACGCGCCACTATCGCGCCAGAAGCATTTTTAACCTATTTTTTAGAATTTTAAAGAAAGGGCAATTTGGAAATTGTCCCAAATTATATATACTCAAGCCTTGGGCGTTTTGGGACCATTTTCAGCCTCTCCCCCTCTCTCTAAAAAAGCCCTAGAAATCCCTCTCTTTTCTTTTTCTTCTTCTTCTTCTTCTCCATTTCCAACAAGGAATTATTCCAAGAGCTTCAAGACTCCAAGTTTCCATTGAAGACCCAAAAACAAGGTTTCTTTAAGAATCTATACTAAGGTATGTAAGGCTACTCAAAGAATGAGTTGAGTCCACCCATGTGCCCTACTCTTCTTTGAGGTTAGATGTCCATGAGAATGGAGTTTCTTGATACGGTTTATGTTTGAATGAGTCTTGTCTCCTATTAATTTGATTCTTATTGTGTTGAAGTTGTTGAGCTAAGAATTTCTAAAACCTTTATGTTAGCATGAGTTGATGGAGATATGCTCGGTTGATTTCCTTAAACATGTGCTTAGTTGAATGTGTCAATTTCCTTAAATGTGTTATTCCTCTTGAATTATTGGTTTAAAATTCTTAGAGTCGTGATGAGTCCTAAGGAGGTGATAAATGAGGAGAGGATTGGTGTGTTATGTTTGTGAGATGTTATAAATGCATATCTAATTGTGACTTGAATGAGTTGATTTGAGGATAGAGTTGATGAGTTGGCAAGGTCCTAAACGAGACTTGTCATTGTGACTTGAATGAGTTAAATTGAGGATAGAGTTGATGAATTGGCAAGGTCCTAAATGAAACTAGCCGTGAGGGCTTGTTTGAGATGATTGGATGGAGTTTTATGAGCATAGAGTCATGGGAGGAGTATCGAGCACCGAAGCGGGTGAGAGTATAGTCCATACTTGAACCCCAGACACTACGCTGCCAATATAGGTAGGGATGGAACCATTAAAGTCGGATGCTTCCCGTGGGATTGAACCGTTAAAGTCGGATGTTTCCCATTTTATTATCCTAAATGATAGGACTTAACTAATCGATGGAATCTATGATTAGGGAGGCGTTCATGTCCTGGCAAGGTATGGACGGACGTGGAAACAACATCTGATTGTTGTATTATCACTGGCTCATAAGTGATGGTTGTCGGATAAGAGAAACTCCCATTTAGGTCTTGATAGTACTCCGAGTCAGTTGAGTTGAGTGGCATGTGATTTGGTCCCGTCTAAACCATTTCTTGTTAGACTTAGGACACTTGAGTGAGTTGTTACTTATTTATGATTTGAGATTTCCGAGTTGGTTGATCCTTTTCTGATGTTGTTTTATTCGGCCATTTTACTTACTCGTATATTCTACGTACTGACGCTATTTGGCCTGCATCGTTTCATGATGCAGAGACAAGTACCAGAGATCATCAACCGGCGCACCGTTGAAGATCTACACACTTCCAGCTTCTTGGTGAGTCCTCCTAGTTTCCGGAGGATGTTGAGCTCCCTGTATAGTTTTTTGTTGTTTCCTTTATTTTGATTGTTGGTAGCCATGGGCTTGTCATTGGCACCTCCTAGACTTTGATAGAGGCTTCAGAAACTAGAGTGTGGGGAGGTTGGACTGTTATTTTGAGGAATCTTATTATATTTGTTTTGTTGAGTTGATAGTGTTTGGCCTGGCCCCCATAATGAGAATAGTGTGTTTATGATTAAATCCTCCATTGAGTGAATGTGATTGAATGATAGTGTGAGTGAATCAGGTGGTTCGCTTGAAGGCTAAAAATGGCTTTCGAGTGCCGGTCACGTCTAGGGTACCCTCCCGGGGCGTGACACCCGAGCTCCTCTAGTAACATCTGCATCCATATTGTCTCTTTGCTAGCTTGTGTAGCTGTTACATATTCTGTTTCCATCGTAGATGTAGACACGATAGATTGCAGTTTTGAAACCCAGCTTACAGCTCCTCCTGTAAGAGTAAACACATAACCTGTGGTGTACTTAATTTTATCAAGATCATCTGCATAATTTGAATCAACATAACCTTTAGCAGTAAAGTCTGATCCTCCATAACACATTGCAACATCTGAGGTACCCTTGATATATCTCAGGATCCTCTTAACAGTATTCCAATGCTCTCTACCAGGATTAGCCATGTATCGACTAACCACTCTCACTGCTTGTGCAATGTCAGGTCTTGTACATACCATGGCAAACATTAAACTTCATACTACTGATGCATAGGTACTCGAGACATCTTCATCCTTTCTGCTTCATGGCTAGGACACATACTTGAGGATAACTTGAAATTAATAGGAAGTGGAGTAGAAATTGACTTACAATCTTGCATCTTGAAGCGTCTCAAGATTTTCTCAAGTAGTTCTCTTGAGAAAGCCAAATCTTTCTATTATTTCTGTCTCGGTGAATTTCATCCCTAGAATCTTGTTTGCTGGTCCCAAGTCCTTCATTTCAAACTTCCTAGCCAACTATGCCTTTAAATTTGTGAGACGGTCTCTGTTGGGGCCTACTACCAATATGTCATCAACATACAACAACAAAATAACAAAATCGTCATCACCAAATCTCTTGTAATAAACACAAGGATTTGAACTATGTCTGTTGTATCCAAGGCTTATAATGAAGGAATCAAAGCTCTTATACCAACATCTCGGCGCCTGTTTGAGACCATATAGAGATTTGTTCAACCTGCAAACCAAGTTCTCTTTTTCCTGTTCTTCAAAATCTTCTGGTTGGAGCATGTAAATTTTTTCTTCAAGCTCTCTATGAAGAAATGCAGTTTTAACATCTAACTGCTCCAAGTACAAGTCAATTGTAGCACACATTGCCAGGACCACTCGAATTATTGTGAGTCGGACCACCGGAGAAAATATCTCATTGAAGTCTATACCTTCTTTCTGAGCGAATCCTTTCACCACCAATCTTGCACGATACTTCTCCACTTGATCATTACCATTGCATTTGATCTTGTAGAACCATTTATTTCCAATGGTCTTCCTTCCTTGTGGTAATTGAACAAGATTCCATGTTTTATTTTTTATGAAGAGCTTTAATTTCTTCTTGCATTGCTGCCAACTACAGAGATGATTCTTGGCCTTTCATAGCCTCGTGAAAAGTTGAAGGCTCTCCATCTTCTATTAATAAATAGTATGCAATATTGCTTTTCATAGAATAATCTGAGTGCCAAGCTGATTCTCTTCTCTCCCTAGTTGCCTGTTGAACTTCTGGAGTTTCGATCTCAGCTTGCTCTTGTTCTTCATGCTCTGATGCTGCTTCAGAAGAAACTGGAACTTCTTTTATTTCTTCAACTTCAACTTTAGTAGTTTCTGATTTTTCTTTTGAAGTGCTACCTTCTTTTGCTTGTATCTTATTTTCAATAAATACAACATTCCTGCTGATTACCACCTTGCGGGCAGTGGAATCCCACAAGCGATACCCCTTGAATCCATCAGCATACCCTAAGAAAATGCATTTTCTAGATTTTGGATCCAACTTTGATATTTCTTGGGTGTTGTACATAACATAAGCAGGACTTCCGAATATATGTAAGCGAGAATAATCATTTGGTTTTCCTGTCCACATCTCCATTGACGTTTTCAGATCAATTGCGGTTGATGGTGACCGATTGATCACATAACAGGCAATTTTGACTGTTTCTGCCCAGAATGGGTTTTCCAACCCTGTAGTTGCCAACAAAGCTCTTGTCCGTTCCAACAAGGTTCTGTTCATCCGCTATGCTACTTTATTTTGTTGTGGAGTATATGCCCCCGTGAACTATCTTTTAATACCTTCTTATTTACATAAGTTATCAAATTCATCACCAGTGTATTCTCCTCCATTATCTGTCCTAAAACACTTGATCTTTTTCTCAGATTCAAGTTCCACCCGCGCTTTGAACTCTTTGAAAATTGGAAAAATATCTGTCTCTCTTGATTAGATATATTCAACTTCTCCTAGAGAAATTATCGATAAATGACACGAAATATTTTGCTCCTCCTAGAGACTCCATCGGTGCTTGCCAGACATTAGAGTAGACCAGATCTAATATTTTCTTGCTTTTAGCAGAGGAACTGCTAAATTTCAGTCTATTTTGCTTATTGATAACACAATGCTCACAAAAGGTTAGTGAAACCTTTTTAAGCTCACAAAAGGTTAGTGAAACACAATGCTCACTAAGTTTACGATGTCATATCATCGTTGATTCTTCAAATGAACTTGCTGATGCGGTTGATGCTTCTCCTTTTTGGTGTGTTTCACCTTTAAGCACATATAAATTTGCACCAAGTTTTTTTGCTTTCATCACTACAAGAGATCCTTTGGATATTTTTATGACTCCACCATGAGTCTTATATGAACATCCATTATCATCTAATTATCCCAAAGACAATAGATTCTTTCTCAAGTCTTTTCCATGTCGTACCTCCTAGATGGTGCGTATCGTGCCATCATACAATTTAATTTTGATGGACCCAATATCAATAACATCCAAAGCATGATCATCTCCCATGAATACATAATTTCCTGAGATAGGATTATATGGATGGAACCATTCTCTCCGGGAAGTCATGTGCCATATTGCTCCTGTTTCCATGATCCAGACATTAGTGAAACGTTTTCTGCCTTCATTATTTAATATTTCTTCACTACATAAAATATCGTCATCATCCGATGTACATGCAACATTCCCTTGAGCATTTGATGGCTCAGGGTGTTCACTCTTCTTCTTGAACCGACAATCTTTCTTGAAGTGCCTTTTCTTGCCACAGTTGTAACACTTGATATTCTTCTTACTTTTTGATTGAGATCTACCATGATTGTGACTCCCACTGGGTCCACATTTTGTTGGTCTTCTTCTGACCATCATCAAAGCTTCAGCTTGCTACAAACTTGCTTGTCTGTCTTTCTTATTGTTGCGTCGATTTTCTTCTTCTAAGACAGCGGCTGCAATTTCATCGAAAACTAGACTATCTGTATTATTTATCAGGTTGATGATGAGTTGATCATATGAGTCAGGCAGACTTTGAAGTAGAAGCTCCGCATATTCATTCCCCTCTATTTTGCAACCTATTGTTGTAAATTGCAAAAACAGAGTATTCAAAGTATTGATATGTTCAGTAACTGACATGGACTCTGCCATTCGAAAAGTATACAATCTTCTTTTTAAGAAGATCTATTATGCAAAGACTTGGCCTTGTACAACCCCAAAAGAGTATCACATATTTCCTTCGCCGTCCATTTTTCAGCCACACTAGACAACACTTGATCAGCTAGTGACAAGTGTAGATCAGCAACCGCATTGCTGTCTATGTCATTCCAATTTCTATCATTAGTAAAGTTTGTGGGCCTGCCTTCAATTGCAGCTAAGCAATTGTCCTTTCTCAATATTGCTTTTATTTTCATTTTTCACAATGAGAAATTAGTCCCATTGAATTTCTCAACGTCAAACTTTGTTCTACTCAACATTGTTATTTGCTTCATCCCTTCTAGATCATTTTTGAATATTTCTACGAACAATCGTGATAAAATGTACCATCACTAAAATTTATTATTCACGTGAATAGTATTTTTCACTAAATTTTACTATTCATAAAAATTTACTATTCACAGATAGTACCTTTGCATAAAATAGACAGAATAACCGAGGGCTCTGATACCACTGTTGGAGGGAGAAAGCACCACAACTAAAGTTTGATATGATGAAAATAATGAAAATATATTGGACACAATTTTTTTTTGTGGAAACCGCTCAACTAGATGGAGGAAAAAAACCACGGGGTAGAAGAATTTTACTATTAAAATATGGGAATATACTATTCTCAAATACAAGAAGAAAACAATAATTAATACTCCTCTCTTGTAAAAGGAACAACTCACTAAAAAGGACACTCAAAACTACAATATTTATCTTGGTGTATAACTCTCTTTGTATTCTTTCTCTCACTTTTTGGGATACTAAATGATGGCAAGAGGCCCTCTATTTATAGTAGAATAAAAAACGCGTAAAGGGAAAAGTTTACTAATTTTCGTGTTGAAAACGAGTAAAGAAAGGTTGGCCCTCTATTTATAGTAGCATAAAAAATACGTAAAGGGAAAAGTTTACTCATTTTCGTGTTGAAAACGAGTAAAGAAAGGTTGGCTGCTAACCGCCTTTACTTTTCCTTTTCTGCAGCCTTTATTTTTTCCTTTTTCTGCTTACCCTTTTTGACTTTTTCTTGCAGTAATGTTCATCTAATTATTAGTATGTGCAAAAACATTAGCTTGGTTATCATTTTTGAAAACGCAACTAAAGGGGACAAAGTTAAGTCGGAGAGGAAGAAAAAATTGTAGATTGAATCTCATAGAATTTAAGTCGATTCTACCTACTTTAATCCATGTTTGAATAGGAGATGCGATAGATAAATTTACATTAAGGTGCAAGTATAAAAAAAGTTAAAAGATCAAAAAAGTCATAAAAAAATAGAGAAACTTCACCATTTACAAAGAGAAATCTAAGATTGTCTTCTCTATTTTTAAACATTTATAATAAAAGGAGAATACAAAAGCAACTTAATTACTTGAAGTAGTAATAGGTTACTCACATGCTTTTATCTCTTCAATGTATGTAACTCAGTCCATTTGTACGACATCTAATAGAATAATATTTCTTTGATATGGCAGATTGATTAGTTTTCATAGTTTGACAGACAAAATAAATAAATCAACCATAGACACTTTAAAAATAACAAAGTCTAAAGGGACAAATTATCAGTTCATATATACTTTTACATCATCTTAACGTGCTATCAACATATTTTTGTTTTATCAATAATCAATGATCATATCCAAGACTAATTTACAGACACATGAGAAAACGCTAATTTAAAGATGGTGATGTAATTCACGAAAAGAATACTTTTATTTATATATACAAAATAATTGTTGCTTTAAGCTCAAGAGTAAAAAATTCTTTTGTAAATTTAGTTGCTACTAATCAATATAAAAAGGTATAAATGAAGTAAGATGCTCATCAAGTAGAAAATTGCTTCAGCAACCTCCCTTTAGGAAAAATTATGAATTCATGTCTCATAATTAAACATTAGAAGTTATATTTTATCACCATGTTCACAGTTGGTTACTTGTAACTAAAAACTTAATAGCAACAGTTTAATCATGTATATTCTCCAAGAGATTTCAAATTACAAAACTATATTTTGTCCTAAAAAATACATCACCCTCCGCGAAATACGCTATAAATCATTCCTTATTAGTCTTTCATGAGATATACAACTCTCAGTATGTGTAAATGCAATTGATTCCATTATCTAATTTGCAGTAATGAGCATTAGTAACAACTCAGGATCACCTACAAAGTAACAGGATATAAAGTATAATAACATGCTTCCTTTTCAGAACGAATCACAAGGTCCCTCCCATGTCTTATGGGTGAAAATGCAATAAACATTGAACCAAATAGTGATGTCCAAAGTTGAAAGGAAAATAACATGATAGTTAATACTAATGAATAATCAAGATATAAGCAATGATGCTAAGTAAATTTAAAGACCAAGGCTTTTACTTGCAATACAATAGTCAAAGACATAAGATACTTTACACATTCATATTAGTCAGATAGATAAAAGATAAAAGACTTTATCTATCATTATAGTTTCCTACTTCAAAAGCCATCTTCCAACTGATACTCCAAACAGTCCGCTAAAACATGTTTATCTATCAATTGAAATAACTACGAAAAAATAACAAAAGAAACAAAAGATCAAAGCATATTTCAGTGGAACTTCTTACTTCTAAATCAAACAAGATATATTGCTCAAATATACTTCACAGTTGGCATGCATTAAAAGGTTTGAAGAGACATTATCTTTTTGGAATTCAAAAAGAAGTTCATTTAAAGCAAATAAAACTACATATTCATGTTACTGAGGATGATGGATGCATAACTATTTCAAAGGGTCATACCTATTACTCATAATCTGGAGGAGTTGCAAGTCTTTCCGGAGTAATTGTGTATATAGTTAAAAAATATGTTGCCTAAAATTTACAACTACAAGTTGAAAAATAGTAGCTTTGTGCATAATTTTACATTTTTCTTTTAACTGAAGTTGTGAGAAAGAATTTTATGAGGAGATTAGTCTACAATCCAATTGTCTAAGTCATTCAATATTCAATACAAGTTTGAATAGGTTCTAACTTCATAAAGTCATTCTAGTGTAGTTGTACGAAAGAGCTTTGCTAGGAGAATAGTCTATAATGTTGGTTAAGAATTTCAATATCTAATACACATTGGAATATAGCCTATTTTGTAAAGTTGTTCTACCTGAATATATGAGAAAGAATTTTTTAGGCGATTAATCTATGATCCTATTGTCTGAGGATTTCAATATGCAATATAGATTGGATTAGTGCCTTATTTCATAAGGTTCTTCTACCTCATATTGTGAGAAAGAATTTTGATAGAAGTGAAGACTACAATCCTATTATTTTAAGTCTATTTTGTAGGCATTCTAATCACTCAATAATAATATTAAAAAACTAGGCATTCACTAAAAGAGAAAATAAGATATTCTTTTTCAATGGACAATTGATTAATACAAATTTCATCTTCACCAAATATTTAGAGTTCTCTAAAAGAGAAGTAGATGGTCGGTCAACATCTGAAACATAACTTTGAGCATAAGAGTCAAGGCCTTGAGATAAATTAGAGTCTAATATAAGTTACCTCAAGTGGATGAAGACAAAAGTAACTTGATTTTTTTTCATCGGTTAAAGCAATCTTGACACTTGCATTGTAAAAAAGCATTCTGCAGTACAAACAACAACAGGTCAAACCCATCGGTGTCCCCTTAAAGTTGGCACCAACTTTCACTTAGACACCTAAACTAGGAGATGTTCATTGTAGACACCTAATGTAAGGATCTGATGTGTCATTTTGACATATTTTAAATAATCTGAAGTTGGAGTCTAGAGCGTGTATTACACTTTCTTCCACATAGATTAGTTGACCAATTATATCCTGCCAACACTACCAACTTTACACGTCATATAACTTTAAGATTAAATGGTCAAAAGTTGATCTTCAACACTGTCTCTCCATTGTCTCTTCAGTTCAAAGGCAAAACCCTCTTCAATTTCACCGTTCAAAACCTAGGTAAGTGTATGAAAGTTCAATCTTTCTTGATTTCCATTCAATTCTTAGTTAGTACTAACTGTTATGTTAGTTTATGTTGCCAATTTCCAGGTTTAAAGGTTGAAATCAAGTGTTGGAGATTGTATTTTTGTTGGGCGTTTTAACATTTCTATCAACTACTTCTTGTGTTTGCATGTTTTATCCTTGAAGAAGAAGGTGTATGTTCTGGTTGTGTCCACTCTCTGTTAGCATTTTGTAAGTAGGTTTTTTTAAAAATTGCACTAATAAAGTAAGGGGTTTTTGGATATTTCCTTTTTGAGATATGGACGACTATATATTAACATGTTTTCATCATGGGGGTCATGTTATCACAGACCCTAAACCTACTTATAAAGGAGAAGTAGATGTGTTTGCCGTTGCCATTAATAAATATCACTTTAGCCTTGTCGAGTTTCTTTTATACACTGATGACCTTGGGTACACAAATGTGAAGGGTTTTTACTGTCAAAATAAAATTAACAATGAATTTGTCCAAGTTACTTCTGATATTCAGTTGTTAGACTATATGAAAGACTTAATAGATGGTGATAACTTTCATGTTTATGTGGTCCATGAAATTGATGAATTAGAGGAATTGTCAACTCCAGCTGGTCTTTTACCATGGACAGACTATGTTGATGTTGGAAATATGGAGAATGAGGCTGTTTCAGATGTGAATGAGACTGAGGATGTTTCAGAGGTGAATGAGTCAAATCTGCATAGTAGTGACTAGATATAAATGTCATTCCTGATGAAGATGGTTCAAATGTTGATGAAGAATTGATATCCTTTAGATCTGAAAGGAGGAACAAAAGAAATCTTAATCCTAAGAGAAAAAAGAAAATACCTGAAAAAATACCAGTAGGTGAAGCTGGTATTGATAGAGGCTTTGAAGATATTGAAAGAAATAAGAAGGATAGATATGTTGGTAGATTAGGAGGAGATGAAGAGTATATTGATAGCTCAGACTGTGATAGTGATATAGCACGGATGTATTAGATATAGAAGTTGTTAGGGGTGTTGATCAACCAGGAAGAAGGAAGAGTAAAAATGTCAGATATGATGCTGAATGTGAAGTCTTTATTTTTGAACTTGGAATGATTTTTAAAAATGCTAAAAAATTTAGAAAGGTTTTGGCAAATTATGCAGTAGAAAAAATTTATCAGATTAAGTTAAGGCCTAATGAAATTCATAGAGTGAGGGCTAAATGTAAATTCAAAGAAAAATGCAAATGGTTGTGTTATGGTGCAATTGATAGAGATTCTGGTAACTTTTTGATCAAGAACTGCCATCCTATACATAAGTTTTCTCCATCAAATAAGAAAAAAATATGTACAAGTAAATTCCTAGCAAATAAATTCAGGGATGAAATAACTAAACAATCATCCATAAAGATTTGAGAAATACAAGAATTGTGCAGGGAGAAGTTAGGATTGTATGTGGGTAGGACCATCTATTACAAGGCAAAGCTAATGATTCTTAGAGAATCCATGGGTGACTAGAATATGGAATTTGCAAGATTATGTGATTATGCTAAGGTTATAAAACAGACCAATCCTGATAGTTTTGGTTTTTTAAGAATGGATAGAGAAATTGCACCAGGAAATAATTTGTTTGTATACTTCTATGTGTGCTTGGATGCATTGAAAAGGGGTGGAAGGAAGGATGTAGAAGAATAATAGGATTTAATGGATGTTTCTTAAATGGTGCTTGCAAGGGTGAACTTCTAGTAGCAGTTGGCAAGAATGGAAACAATCAGATGTTTTCTATAGCCTGGGCAATTGTAGATAAGGAAACTAAGCATAGTTGGAGTTTCTTTATCAATTACTTGAAAGAGGACCTGCAGTTGGGTACTAGACATAGTCTTACTGTGATGACAGATATGAAAAAGGTAATTACATATTATATTTGCTAAAGCTATTAGATTATCTATTAAGTATTGAATTGCATTTTGTTTTCTTTGCAGGGTTTTCATGCAGCTGTTGATGAACTGCTACCAAATGCTGAAGTTAGAATGTGTGCTAGACATATTTGATCTAATAGGAATCAAACCTGGAAGGGAGAGAAAAGGAGAAAATAATTCTGGAGAAGTTCAAAGGCAAGTTTTGAAGTGAAGTTCAAGGATGAGCTTCATAAAATGAGCAAACTTGGTAAGAATATTTGTGCTGACTTATTGCATTATCCAAAGGTGTCATGGGTTAGGGAATTTTTTTCAGAGTATTCCAAATATGATGTAGTTGAAAATAACATGAGACCTTTAACTCATGGATCATATCATGTAGACACAAATCTATAATAACCATGTTGGAGAAAATTAGGAGAAAGATAATGACAAGAACTGTGGACATGATTAAGTTTGCCAATACCTGGATATCTGATATTGCACCTATGGCTAGACTTATCTTAGAGGAGAATAAGGACAAGTCTAAGACATGCAAGGTGCTTTAGAATGCTGATGTTGGGTTTGAGATTGGAGAAGGGGAGTACAGGCATACAGTTAACTTGACTGATAGAGTTTGTAGTTCTAGAACTTGGCAACTGAGAGGCATTCCATGCCAACATTCTATTGTTGCTTTGTTCCACATAGAACAGGAGCCTGAACCTCTTGTGGAGCATTGGTATAAGAAGGATACCTTCTTAAAGGCTTATAGTCATTTCATCCAACCAATTCCAAATATGAAGATGTGGCCTAAAACTAACAATCCAAGGATTGAACCTCCTGAACCTAAACCAATGTCTGACAGACCTGCAAGAAATAGAAGAAAGGGTAAAAATGAACCAAGAAAGAAGTATGAAAAAATATCCAAACAAGGAGTAAAACAGACTTGTTCCATATGTAAACAACAAGGTCATAACAAGAGATATTGCTATACTTACTTGTGTCTTTATCAATCACTTGTTGAATTTTTAATGAACATATATTTTGTGCTTAAATATTCAGGTTGCTGGTCAAAGTTCAGAAGCAGCTACCCATAATTCATAATTTACTGGTCAAAGCTCACAAGGAAGTAGCTAACCTGAATTAAAAAACTTTAGTTAACCTGAACCAAAAAACTTCAGCCAACCTGCATCAACAACATCAAGAAAGCATGCTTCTTCAACAATAGTTTGTGCTGATACAAATAGAGTTAAGAGGTTGAATGATACAAGCTCAAGCCAACCACCATCATATGTGGATACATGTATTCTTTTTACAAGAGGAATAACAAGTCAACTACCTCAGAGAAGAAAAGAGACTATTGGACAAAAGAGAGGAGTTGCAGCAACTGGAGAAGACTCTGCAAGAGGGGAGACAAAAAAGCCATCATATGATGGATCAAGTAATGTTGGATTTGGCATATTCACAAGTGCAAGTGGAACCCAAATACTCAATATATGTTATTTTCTCCTTTGGTTACATACTAATCTTCACTAGTGCATCTTACTTACTAATTTTGGTTTCTCTTTTTCTGTAAAAACAGCTAGGGACTTCAAGTCAAAGAATTCTACCAACAGGTTCAAATTTTAAGGATGCAAGTTCAACAGGCATAGACCTTAGTTTTAAGCCTAGGGTCTTGAGATGGAAAAATAGAGATGCTGTCACTATCTCCCAATTGCAGCAAATGGCAAACAAAAAGAAGAAGTAACAGTAGCTTGAAGTTTTGAATACTTTTTCCTATGTAACGCAATCACTTTTGAGGATTGTAACCTTGTTAAACCAGTCCACTGATCGTGGTATTTAGCATAATGCTAACTTTGAGTTCATTGTGGATTATGTTTTTGAGTTACATTGTGATATTATTAAATATTTTTGATATTAAATTATCATGTCACATAATGCAATTGTCGTCTTGTTTCTCAAATAGAGATGCTACAGAATATCATTGATGACGGCAATGAGAAGCTAATACCCAATAATTTGTAGAATTTTGAACTTTTAATAAGTGAAATATGTATTCACTTCAACAAGATGTGAATTGTGAATTGTATACAACAATAACATCAAAATACATACAAATGTGGCCTAGCTAGAAATTTACAGCAACAACACCAACATGAAAATTCATTTCATTCAAAACATAGACAACTTTACAGTAACAACAACATCAAAATAATACTACACCACCACCTATACCTAATGATAGACCACCACCTATACCTGAACAACACAACACATTTTAACAATTAGGCTTCAATCTCCATATTTCAAATATTACCAACCTAGTAGCGATCACACTAATAATAAATATATTTCTTGCTCGATTTATGTTTTCATCAAAAGCCTTGACTTTGTTCAATAAACCCCAAATCACCTTATTTTCTTGAGGAGGGTGTCGATCTTCATACCAATAAAAAAATCACAGCCACCCATTTTCTACAAAATTAATTAGAAAAAAAATTAGAAGCCCACAATTAACAGAAAATACTTATTCCTCTTTTGTTGTACTTACCAGAAATAAATGGAGCTTTAAGATTCACATTGAATAAAAGTTGTAATATATGAGTAAATATATTAACATAAAAAATTACTTTACCTTTGAAAGTTTAAGAGTAAAAAATCTACGACCTGGATTTAGTTGGGTCCAAGAATTCTTTAATAGTGCTTCATTACCACATTTACAATATCGATATTCATCCAAAGAGGCCATGGAAGAGTTGGAGAAGCTCGACATGGAAGTGTAGGAGAAGAGTGACATGAAAGAGAGAAAAACAAAGAAGAAGAGAGAACTGATTTTTGTTTGTTTCTTTTTCCAAATCAGAGAAACAAGCTAAGAAATTAGGGCAAAAATGAAGAAGAAGGGGCATAAATATATAGATAAGAGAGATATGACCATTATAGGCCTTGTTTGATACCACATCAGATAAAAAAATATCTTCTACACGCCTCAGGTAGGTGAAAAATATGTGAGGTGCTAGCTGTATAAAAAGTGTCAAAATGACGCATCGGACCCTTACATTAGGTGTCTAAAATGAACATCTCCTGATTTAGGTGTCTAAGTGAAAGTTGGTACCAATTTTAAGAGGCCACCGCTGGGTTAGGCCGACAACAACAACAACAGAAATAACATTCTTTATTAGTGAATGTAATAAACTTTTAATCAAACTACATTCTATAATTGCACCAGAATCAGACATCTAAATTTCACATACTACACATGTTTAGATTTAACTTGAGTATACATACGCAAAAAGTAGTCAAATATTTTGAGCTTCTTAATTACAACAACATTCGTCTTTTAACAACAAAGTGAAATTGATTAGCCTTTAGCACATCTCTCTCACAACATAGTAACAAAACAATATTTTAAAGTAGAAGAATATTCATGTCTCCACCACCACCCTTGCCATTCTTGACCAGTTCTATCTTTTTTTCTTCTTTAACTCACGACTACCACAACCACCACCATTGTCTACCATCTCCGTTTATCTTTATTTTACTATCATTGTTATCCTTTCAGACAATAAACTCGTACCTTCATGAAGCACACCATTATGTACTACAACTTCAGTTGTTTGAACTTAAATGAAGTCTAACAAAAACACATAATCAATTCTCAAATGTTTGGCATCTTAAAATCAATTTTGGTGCAAAATATTTTAGTAATGTTCGAAACATTCTCAAATGTGTTCTAGCCATTTGAGAAATGCTCATTGGATACCAACCCTAGAAGCTCCTGGCAAATGCACTTTTGTATGGATTGAAGTAAAAGGAGAAATCCATACTCATTTCAGTAGACATGTATCAGTTAGCTTTAATTTTTATGATTTTGAGATAATTTTTTTAGTGAGTTTTGTATGAATTTAAGTTTTCTGGACATCTTACTCACAAAATTTACGCTTCTATCATGAAATTAAGGAATATAATATATTTTAATAAACAAAAATAAAAAACAAATTGAGACCATTTCAGCAAACATCATTTCTGCATATTTAAAGGTAGTGCGGAGAAGCTTCATCTCTACATCTGCTTTGACTCATGCTCATAAGGAATCCAAAAAACTTGTTAGAAACCATTGATTTTTTACCCATTTTGGTTGAATTAATTACAGATCGAACTCATTGGGTCACTGAATTGGCAATGGAGGAAGTCTAAACGTTTAGGGTACTTTTCCATAAGGAAGTATGTTCCTGAAGGAGGACCCATAGAAATGTCTTAGGGATTAAAGAACGATTCGTTTATTTTTCAATGGTAAAAAAGTTACTCAATATTAGTTTTCAACAAAATCAATTAGCTTGTTAGTTGTTGTGTTAAAAGGTAGACTATAAAAAATTGAATTTAATAACGTGTTCGTTAGATGAGTCAAATATATTTGTAGCTGGAAAAAATATCGAAAGTGAACTTATAAGCCAAATATTTTTTTATGTATAAATGTGAAACAGTGAAGGAGCTTATTATGTTTCAAAAAAAAGGATAAAACATATCTGAATTTTCTTTTTTTATTAGAAAAATATATTTATTTGTATTTCTGCTTTTGCAAATCTAGAGAAAGTTTAGTTTTTTATTATATCAACTTTTAAGAACTAACACTTGGCTTGCAATCATGGGACATTGTGCTCATATTTATAATTAAAGTCATTTGTGATTTAATACATTTTATGGGGTATGTATTAGTAATTTTTCTCTTCTTCTTCCTATTGCTAGATGAACTAGAATGAAAATATTTTGACTTTTGACATTACATTTTGACTTATTATGCTAGATTGATGGTCAGTGGATTCAAATTCTATCGCATCATAAGGGTATGATATCATGTTAAAATTCTGATGTATCATGGTGATTATAAGATGTTGGGCTTGAGTTTCATCACATTATGGCATAACATGCATTTATATGAGTAAGACGTTGAGTTAGAATCTCAATGCACTATATTGATGATATGAAGATAACTAAAATAAAATACTTAAAATTCATGAAATCGTCCAACTAATTTGCTTTATTCTCTTATATGAATGTGGTGTCAATGCATAATATGTGTGAAAGAAGACATGTGGCTGAATGTAATGAATATGAGCATGGAGCGATAAATGTCACGCCCCAAATTAGGGGAGCGCGACAGGCACTCGGTGCCTCACTAAATCGAGTGAATCAACTGAACATAAAGGAGATGAAACAACGAGGGCCGACAAGGTCGCCACAATAACCTACTGAAATAAGATAAATGGATCAACGAGATCACAACAATATCAAAAACATAACTAATGAGCCGACAATGCCATCTTAACTAATAAAGAACTAGCCAGCTGACAAGGTTGTAACTAGAATCATATATACAATTATCCGACAAGACTATAAATGGAAGCTGAGAAGATCCAACAAAGTATGTCCACAAGTCTCTATGAATACTACAACTCAACTCGTTAGGAAGAAGCCCCAACAATACCAAAAACTACATATAAAGCTTGACTATGCAAAACATACGGACAACCAATGGCTCCAGGAAGAATGGAGCTTACCAATACTCGGCTGAGACAATAACTTTATTGCAAATGTTAATCAAGATCTCTATTTGAACCTGCAACACAACATACAGCATCCCCAGGCAGCGGGACATCAGTACGAATGAAAATGTACTAGTATGTAAGGAGAAAAATGAAATCATAAATTTTTGCGATAAAAAAAGAGTAAAATACCACCTGAAACTAAAATTATGATAGCCTCTATGGACGACATCTTGCCTCATAATAATTATCACGGTCTGGACTAGGGCCTAGCCATGATACGACAACTAGAATCTCAAGGAACCCCAACCAAGCCTCTAAATAAATCATTCATGAGCATAAATAAGGTAAACAAATCAAAAAAGGTTAAATCAAGATACGGAATCATAGTCTCAATAAAAGGAACATAAGTCTCAAAATGAGCAAAACGACAACATAGACTCCATGAATATCTAACATGCCTCTACTGACTCGATAGGGCATAAGACAAGCTCCTAGCTCACTCAATACTTGAACAAAAGAAAATCATGGACTCATAAGAAAGTAAAATATCATTTCCTCAAAACTTGAGGAATCACCAACACTAGGATAATAGCAAGCACTATCCACGAGCGGGAGGAGGATGAACTAATCATCGAACCCTACATTATGATACAATATAGAAAATAAGTGTGCGTAATACATGAAATGCACTAAGTATGTGAGAAGTGTGCGTGTCAATAAATATAGAACAATCAATCTGAATCATGAGATGCAAAATCAATATATTTAAAACATGAAATAAGTAATGAAAGCCTTAAAATATTTATCTCATTGGTCAATGCATCAAAATCTCATAATTATCATAAGAACTCATAACCTGCTTTAACTGGTGTGGCATAGGATCTTTAATCGATATATATGACCATACGAGCTAATACATAGAATTCGATGACTCCCCCATCGAGATGGAGGAGGCTAGCATGTCAGGGCATACTTGTCACGACTCAAGCCTAGGACCTAGATGTGACATGGAGAATAAGACACCCGGTGGTACCTTACCCAAGCTTCTTAGCATTCATTTAGATTTTCATAGGTAATGACATTCAATAACAAACGGAAATAAGAGGGATAATGGGACTAAGAGAAGTAACAAGGAATAAGAGTCAAAAGTCAAACTTAAACATCATGCATTTATGTCCAAACATACCTCTACTAAAAAGACTTTGCAGGGGTTAAGACATGTCCCTAACTCATCCTCATAATAAGTATCAAAAGTAACTAAGAGTCTATACATTTCATAAACAACTCTAAGGAAGAGGAAGGAGGTCATTGGATAAGGTTACTTCGTTCCTCGACTTTTTAAATTTCATTCTCCCTGGAATTTTGGTTGCAACCAAAAAAGAAACTTGGTAGCACTCTAATCAGCTATGATTCCTCTAGAAAAGGAAATATGGTGTTATTCCTGAAACATGGAAACTCACCAAAGTAATAGCCTTCAATGATCAATCTAGCCACGTGGAGGTGAATGCGGAGCAACGCTGATTTCTACATGGAGATATCATGTAGGCAAAAGAGTATGCATTAGTACTTTGAATGTACTAAGTATGTAAGCATGCATGAACATTAACGAAATATTTTAACATTAATGTAGTATAAAGCATAGTGTAATGCATGCACATTCAATCAAGTAAATAACATTTAAAATATTCATTTTGTGGGAAGATGACTGTAATGACATTTAAGACCATACGAGCTATTACATGGGAATCCAATATATCCCCCTATATTGGCACGGGGAGTCTACTTGCCAGGTAGAACTCCGCTAACTTTATCTATTTTTTTAACTTTAACTTTAAGGGTTATTTATGGATCCACTAGCCTAAGCCTACAAAGGCTCCTATGTTAGCGCATAGTTAATGGAACAAGGGGTTGCTACTAGAATTCCCCTACCGAATCCACCTCAAATCCCCATTCAATGTTAAATCAATCCCATAGAATAGTCCATATAATAAGAACATAATCATTTACATAGCTTTATATCATCAAAACATCATTCGGTAGAATAGCTCATAAAAACTTTCATTTGATTCACACAAGTGAGAATTGGTCTTTCACAAGTGGAATACATCATTTCGTCATTCTTTCATTTTCTAAGACTCCCTTTAATCATAGACATTTGCTTTCATTAACATTCATTTTGGAGATAAAGCTTTCATTTCAAATTCATTGAGAACATAGTAAAACTAGGTGGGTTCTATTCATTCAACCTTTAAAACATATAAAACAATACTAGCATGCATGAGAGTAATGAAATGCATCAATTAAGAAATTTTTGAAAATCCCACCAAAATACCTTGAAACCCTTTCATGCCTTCATATAAGGACCTTTAACAAAATCATCAAATTCATGCAATTAAGAGTTAATATAGACTAACATAGATAAATAAACTTTAAATATTCAATAATTCATGCATTTGGAATCATGATATAGAAACCCATAAGATTTTACCATTTTAAATTAAACGATTAAGTTGAAAAAAACATTTGTGCTCCATGGGTGGAAGAACCCATGAATGAGACCCACATATCTTGGAGAATAAAGCCCCAAAGCAACTTTAAAAATGGAGACTTGAAGAAATCTTAAAATAGAACCCTAGCTTAACCCTTGGGAGAACTTTGAGAGGAAGAGACTTTGGTGTTTGAGTCTAAATATAAGAAATGAGGGCTTTAGAAGGTTTGGGATCTTTAGATAGGGTCAATTCAGTCCCCAAAATGATATCACTTTAATATTAAAACATAGAAAAAGACAAAAATACCCCTTTTAAATCTGGTCGGACTAGCTTCACGGAAGACCCATCACGAGCTGTGATGCTCACCACAGTCCTAGTGGTGTCACGTGATAATTGACTTGGAGGGGAAAAAATCTTGGGGTTGCAGAAAAGTCTCTAAAGTTCCTCTATGGAGACATTCATGGTCCATAGAGGGTATCATGGTCCGTGAACCATGGCCGTGGTGTAGACCCTGCAGGAGTGACCATCACGGAGCACACTACGGTTCGTGAAGAACTTCATGGCCCGTGGTGGTCATTCGTAGTCCTTGCCTTGGAAAGTTTTCCAAGGCTACAGAGGAGGGGTCATCACGAAGGGCAATATAGTCTGTGCACCATGGTTCGTGATCACTCATCATGGTCCTTTCTCTGCATGTTTGAGTCTTTAAATCCCCACCACAATTGGTCAAAATGATATGTGGTGCTTACCACAGCCCGTGATGGCCTTCCATGGTCATCACCTTATGCCAGTTTCTACAATTCTCTAAGATTTCATCCTTTTCTCCTTTTATTAGGACTTTCGAACTTCCGAGATCTTATAATACTCCATTAATAACTCTTTTAACTTGCTATGTGGATCCACTAGCTTCGCCAAATTGGCATGTTTGAACCTACGCGAGTAACGTAGTTTAGGACTAAAGGTGGCTACTAGGATTCCCTTAGGTAGATATAATAGCATACCGAACCAAACCCTACCTTAAAGTCCTCTCAGTGCTTAGTCATTATCCCAATAGAATCTTCATGAAAATATAGTTAATAACATCATTAGGAAAGATAATAATAGTATCAATCCATCTTTATAAAGATAACATAAGAGTAGCTAATCTATCATCGTCATAGTAAAATCATAAGAATGGCTCATCTATCATGTGATTTATGTAATGTGGGTGTACACCTTCCATCATTACAAATCCTTGTTCATAAAACATCTTTAGGGTCATAGATCACCCTATCATTAACTTGATTGAAACATTATACAATCATTATTCAAAACTTTTCATAAATCATTTACAAAGCTTGAAGATCATTAAATAAAGCTTTTATTGAATATAACTTGAAAATCATGATCATAACTCATAAATCATAACTGAAACTAGAATATATCATAAACCATTTAAATTCATCTTAAAGTTATGCAATATGATGTGAATTGTGCATAAGAAGGCTAATATCATTGAAATATATCATAATTAAGAAGACCCAATGCAAATCATGAAATTAGGGCTTTTAGATTGAAGAAATCATAAAACATTGGAGAGAAAACTTGGGATTTCATGGGTGAAAGGTACCCATGGATGAAGTCCCACATACTTTGATTCTTAGAAGTCCTAGACTGAAGAAAATTGAAGCTTTTTCTTGAAGAAACCCTTTTGAAATTACTTGAGGGAGAAGAATATTTAAAGAGCGCACTTCTAAAGAGAAGATTTTTTATTTGGAGCGTTTTGGAGATAATGAGAGCATTAGAAAGCTTAGGTAGTTAACAGGTGAGAACATAGACCCAAAAATCGTCCACATTCATTAGTGAAATATAGGGAATGAGCTAAAATACCCCCACTGAAAAACTGAAAATTAGGGTTCATGGAGGACCCACCACGTTCTCTGAACTTTACCATGGCCCATGGTGGTGTCCGTGGTCGATTTCTTAAACTTGGGGAAAAGGAAATCTACAGGACCTTCTTCACAAAGACTATAATGGTCCATGAAGGACACTACCATCTATTGTCCTGGTCGTGGTGAGGAACTTGAGATTATGGGCAAGGGTCTGTGACAGGAAATACGGTTCATAGTAGTTGAATATGATGGAGGACTGAAAAGGGGTCTGGGTAGGGTGTCTACCACGGAGGGCACCATAACTCTTGGTGCTCACCACGGACCGTGGTCCTTGTTGTCGATCCTTTCCTACAGAATCCCGAGTATCGGGACCTTAATAATAGTGGCTCACCACGGGCGATGGGGAGGAATATGGCCCATGATGTCCTTCATGGTCATCACCAGGGGCCAAATCAACCCTGGGCAGGCGGTGGAAACTACCAAAAAGCTGAGTTTTCTAGGAAATCATCTTTTGATCCTTGTTCTGAGACTTTCCAATTTTTTGGGTCTTACAATAGTCTAATATGCATGGTATGTTTGTATAACAATA
This sequence comes from Solanum dulcamara, assembly GCF_947179165.1. Classification (NCBI taxonomy): domain Eukaryota; kingdom Viridiplantae; phylum Streptophyta; class Magnoliopsida; order Solanales; family Solanaceae; genus Solanum; species Solanum dulcamara. The sequence continues at coordinate 57,944,433 of NC_077246.1, forward strand.
TATAGCAAATAAATATATATAGATTCAAATATATGACATACGCAATCAAATTCTAGCAATGGCGGTCTCTTCCGGTAGCTAACCGATATTACATTGCCAACTTTTGGATATTTGTACATATACATAGTTTTCTGGTAAAATAGTCCCCCTTTTCTCCGATTATATCTTGGAGTCCATACATAACATGCTATGTATGATATGAACCTTGAATGCACATAGTATGCTATAACAAGAACTTCACCAATCTTGACTCATTGGTACTCTTATTCTAATAATCTCGAAATCACTTTTGTAAAACATGTTGTAACGAGCTGTCTTTTTCATTATGAGTATTCCAATGGGAAAGAAAATTATACCAGAAAACTTCTAAGTAGTAACTTAAAAAATTTGAACCTAGGTTAGACTTGGACGAAATTTGAGTCAGGTGAGGTCTAGGGTAGTTTGGTAATGGATGAGTGATGATTCTATCAGTGTGATAGTTAGAGTTGATAGCCAAGACTCTAAGGGCCCGTACGGCTTTATGAAATCAAATTCGGGTGAGTAGAACTGTCGTAATTGATCTTGGTGTGAATAGTAAAAATTAGAACATCATGGTTTGAGAGCATGTTGCAAAATGGGAGCTTGGGACACAAATTATGAGTTTTTATTTTCATGAAACCAACCAAGGTGGGGCCGCCATGATGGGACAATCACAAACTTTAAAGGGTAAAAATTCCAAAACTGATTTTATTCCTCTCACTTCGTTCTTAAGAGACCAGAAGCGACCTAGGGCGATATTTCTTCAGTTTTTCATCAAATTTTATGTGAAAGGTAAGTTAATCTCTCCTCTAACTTTTATTTTAATTCTTAGGACCTAGAATATATGGTAAATAACTTGAGGGCCTGATTTTAATGGTTGGAAATTCCCTAGTTGGAGGAAGATGATCATGAAAGTGACCAAGGGTTAGGATTTTGATGTAACCCAAATATTCTAGGCCAATAGTTCATTGATGTGTACATTTTTGCATAATTTTAGACCAAGAACAAGCCGAAAGACTTTAAAAAGGGAAGCTTGATTTTGAGGCAGGCGATGGTTTCACATTCCTGTCTATGCTACATGTGCTTGTTAATGTAATTGATAGTATTGCCTGCATGTGTGAGACTAGGAAGGATGTAACAAACTTAATGAAATGAATTCTAAGATCAATTGCATGAAATAAACATATTGCTTGACTGTGCGAGCATGTGAAACATTCATTGTGGGTTGTGATTGTGGTTGTGGTTGATATATATATATATATAGGGATCAGATGTCACGTTTTGACACATATACATATAGAGATCTAATGTCATATTTCGACATATATATACATATATATAGGGATTGAGTGTCACATGCCAACACATATACATATGTAAGACCCTAGAAGTTAAAGAGTCAAAACAAGGAAGTTTTGGGAAAAAATTAGACTGTGCCAGTTCCCACGAACTACGACTCATAGATGATTCTACTAATCTTAGGATGGAGTCGTAGGATTGGCACTGAGGACTAAAAATTTGGTTAAGTGTAAGAAGGGTCTATGAGTTGAGTTACGACCCGTAGAAAGTCCTACGACTTGTAGGGATGAGTTGTAGGATCATCCCAGGATCAATGTCTGAATTTTGAAAATAGCAAGCCTTGGTACTTTTGTTATGACTCAACAAGATGAGTCGTAGAGTGTTTGACGAATCATAAAGTGGACTTGTAGGATGAGTACTGAAGCCTAAATTTTGACCAAGCATTAGTGGTGGTTGACAAGTCATTTGTATGACTCGTAGAAACGATTCGTAGAGACTAAGTTCCAAATTCTAGTAGCTTGATTTTGGTCCATCACTTTGACCACTCATGTTGACGACTAGTAAAGCTTTCTACGATTCATAGAAGCCACTCGTAGGGTTCTCCGGCCAGTTTTAATAAAGGGTATTTTTGTCTTTTTTCAATTTATGTTCAATGAATCTAGACACTTTTGGGGGAAGATTCAGATCCTATAACTACTCCATTCTTCAGATTTCCCCCTACTCTTATTTCATTCTCTCAAATTCTCTAAGGCAAGCAAGAAAAGGCTCTCCCAAGAACTTCAACTTATACAATCTAAGGTTCCAAGAGTTTCATCACTCAAATTCCATTGTTAGGACCTTGAGATTTCATCCATGGAGCCCAAGGGTTTTCTTTCAAAATCCATGTTAATTTCAAGTATAAAATTTTAGGGTTTTTGTCAAAGTGCATTGGACTGCCTTGATTTTGAGTTTAGATGATTCCTATGACTTGATTATGAATACTTTAATCTCATTTGCATGATTTTGATATGTTTTACAAGTACTCATGCATGTAGTCAATTTTGACTATGATTTCAATAAGCTATGATCATGAATTTCAATGAAGGTCTCTATAAATGAGGTTTGAGTCTTATAAATAATTTATGAAGATTATGATGATGTTTTAATGATGTTCAAGTAAATTCTTATGGTGTTATAAGGATAATTTTCATAAAATCATGTTAAATAGGTTATAAGGTCGATTCTCATCGACTCATGGATTCTTATTAATCACTGTGTTAATGAGTTACTCTTATGGTTATTTTCATGATAAGGTTATTGATGATGTTTCAAAGAATTCTGTTGGGATATTGACCAAGAACCAAGAGGATTTTTAGGTGGGGTTCGATTCAGTAACCTTGTAGCAATCTAAAGTCCCAAACTATATTACCCCTATAGATTGACTTAATGGCCTAGCTAGTGGATCCACGTATAGCTTATGATTTTCATGATGTTCTTACGAAGTCTACCTTGGCAAGTAGCCTCTCTCTTCTTAATATGGGAGTTACATTAGATTTCATGTTATAACTCTCATGGTCTTAGATGTCGGTTAAAGGTCCTATCCCATACAAGTTATATGAAATAAGGTAAGTTTTATTATGATGTTTATGATGCTTTGACCATAAGTTTTTTTTATATGACTTCAAATGTTTTTCAATTCTTATGCATTTTTTTCATTACATTGATTATGCATCCTATGTTTATATTGATTAGGTTTGTATTCTCATTGTTCATGCATATTTCACATACTTAGTACTTTCTATATACTAACACATATTTTCCTACATTATATCATAATGTAGGGACGGACGATCATACGACACATCTTATTCGTGGCTAGAGTTTGCTATTATTTCCAAGTTTTTTGGTGAGTCCTTATTCATCGAGGACGAGACTTACTTTTCATTAATGAAATATAGGGAATAACCAAAATAACCCCATTGAAAACTAGAAAAGTAACTGGACGGAGGGACCTATCACAGTCCATGAACCTCACCACGGGTCGTGGTGGTGATCGCTCTCTTTGCCTTGAACTCGAGGAAAAAGAGAAATTGCAGGACTTCCATCACGGAGATCATAATGGTCTGTGAAGGTCACCATGGCCCATGGTGGGGGGTTGTGGTGAGGAACCTGACAGGGGGTCAACAGGGTTGTTCACCACGGATGCCACCACAACTCGTGGTACCTTTCCATGGTAGGTACCCTAAATTGGACCTTGGGGGGGCGTGAAGCCATCTATGGTTCTCTCATTGGACTTTCCTCCTTTTTCCTGGTGGTGTTCACGGGCACACCCCATGGCTCGTGGAGTGCACTATGGACTATGAAGGGCCTTCTTGGAGAGCCACCTGAAGCAAAAGCTGAAATTTTCTAGGAAACTTCTTTTGAACCACGTTTGCTGACTTTCCAATTTTGAGGGTCTTAAAGTAGATCTGCTTGTTGTTATTTGGTTCCAATATGTTGTGTATGGATGAGACCTTCTATGATCTTCTCTTTTAAAAAATGACAGTCTATGTCAAAATGCTTAGTTCTCTCATGGAAGATGGAGTGTGCTGCTATTTGGATGGCAACTTTGCTGTCACAGAACAATTTAACAGTCATCTTTACTCTACTCCCAATTTTTTAAACAACCCTTTTAGCCAAACTATTTCAGCAACTATAGTGGCCATATTTCTGAACTCTGCTTCTGTAGAACTCCTTGATACAATACTTTGCTTCTTTGATTTCCAGGACACAACTGCATTCCCAAACTTCACTATATACCTAGTAACTGATCTTCGACTCTCCATATAAACCCCCTAATCAGAGTCATAATACGCTACCAGTTCTGAACATATTGTGCTAGGCAAGACCTATTGTTCTTTTGATATATCTTACTTCCCTGAGTACAGCTTCCATGTGGAACTGTTTTGGTGAATACATGTATTGACTAAGTACTTGAACTAAAAAGTCTATATCAAGCCTAGTCCTAGTTAGGTATAACAATCTTCATATTAGTCCTTGGTATCTCCAATAATCACCAAGTGGTTTGTCTTTTGTATTTGGATCTCTACCTGTGCATTCATCAAACACAATAGATGTTAGCTTGTGATTAAACTCTGGAGTAGATGCAGGCTTGCATCCTGCTAATCCTAATTCAGACACAAGTCCAAGGACATACTTCCTCTGGTTCATAAGAATACCATCAACAGTTCTGGAAAATTCAGTTCCAAGAAAGTAATTCAACTCATCCAGGTCTTTCATTTTGAACTTATGTTGCAAGTCCTTCCTAACTTGCGGTATCAGACTCTGGTTACTTTTAGTGATCAAGAGATTATCAACATAAACTAGGATAATAAGAAGCTCAGTTCCTATTTTCTTTGTAAACAATGAGTAATCATAATAAGATTGCAGAAATCCCATTCAGTCAATGTTTTAGTAAGTTTCAAGTTCCACTGTCTTAGTGCTTACTTCAGTCTATACAAGGACTTGTGAAGTTTGCAAACCATGTGCGTCTCCCCATGTTTGCAAAACCCTCAGGAATTTGTATATAGACCTCTTCAAGTAGATCACCTTAAAGAAAAGAATTATGAACATCCATCAGAAACAAACACCAACCACAAGAAGCAGCTAGAGCTACCAGTGATCTCATAGTAATAATCTTGGCAATTAGAGAGAAGGTCTCAGTATAGTCTAAGCCTTCTTGTTGGTTGTACCCCTTGGCTACCAGACTAGCTTTGTATTTTTCAACTTCTCTTGAGGATTTATGCTTTACCTTGAACATCCACTTATAGCCAATAAGAACATTATCAGCATGCAAAGGAATAATGGACCAGGTACAATTATCCTCAAGGGCAGTAATCTCAGTCTTCGTGGAATTAACCCAATGAGGATCCTGACAAGTCACTTTGTAAGAATATAGCTCAATAATGGCAGAATATGCAGTAAGAGAAGCTCTATAAAAGGGAGATAATTTGGAATAGGACACATATTAGGATATGGGATATAAACAAGCATATTTGGAACTAGGAGTATGTAATCATGAAGCCACACAAGAGGTTTAGAGGATCTAGTGGACCTTCTAGGAGGGACAACAGAAATAGAGGGTTCAATGATTAAGCCAGACTCAACAACTATAGTAGACTCAGAAGAAGGAGAATGAGCTACAACATTAGAAACAGTTGGAGGAGATATAAGGACACATAGTGAAGAAGAATCACCTGGAAGTAAGTCTTCAGGTAGAACAAGAACTGTAAATAAGGGATTATGAGAGGAATTTAGATTCTTGAAAGGGAATACTTCTTCCTAGAACACAATGTCTCTACTAACAAGGAAGGATTTGGAACTTAAATCGTACAGGACATAAACTTTCTGAGAGGGGGAATAACCCAAGTGCACAGCAGGAACAGCTTTAGGAGCAAATGTGTCAAGTCTTTTTGGATCAATAGCATAGCACAAGGAGCCAAATACTATGAGATGGTGAAGAGTTGGAAAATGACCAATTAGCATCTCAAAAGGAGACTTACCTTTCAATAGCATAGTAGGTAGTCTATTAATAATATATACAACTGTAGAAACACAGAAGCCCCAAAATTTTAAGCATACACAGGATTAGAATCTTAAGGCTCTAGCCATGTCAAGAATAGATCTATGACTCCTCTCAATTACCCCATTTTATTGAGGAAAATATACACAAGAACTTTGATGTAGGATTCCATACTCTTTTAGCAAACTATCTACTTGAGAATTGAAAATTCCAGTACCATTTTCTGTTCTAAGACATTTTACATTCATTCCAAACTGTGTATTCACAATACAGAGATATTCTCTCAAGATAATGAGAGAGGCAGATTTAGTATGCATTAAGAAGATCCAAGTGTATCTAGATCTATCATCCACCAGAGTTAAAAAGTACCTCTTTCCATCATAATTAGCAATTTTGTAGGTGCCCCATACATCACCATGCACAATATCAAAAATAGAAGTAAAAGTAGAAATACTAGTAGGAAATGGCAATATTGTTTTCTTAGCAATAGGACATACAATGCAACCATGATCTTTCAAATGCATAGTGTGTAAACAGTCTATTTGACTTAGAACTTTAAAGGGGGCATGCCCAAGTCTCTTATGCCATAGATTATTTAGGTAACATGCTTTATTAGAGACAGAAGTACTAAAACTATAAGGACTAGTACTGTCATTACAAGAGTTGTGAACAGCAAAGCCTTCATGATCATTGTTTTTTACTTGTTGGAGATTTTTCTTAAGTTCTATCTTCAGTAAGTATAGCCCTTGATCCTCTCTACCAATCCCTAGGATAATCCCATTGAAGAGATCCTGAAATATGCAAAATTCAGGAAAAAAATAACACAATACACCTAAGCTGCTTTGTCAATTATGAGACAGAGAGAAGGTTATACTTGAAGTCTGGTATAAATAGAACATCCTTCACTATTTTATTCTTAAGAACCAGTGATTCACCAACATGACTGATATGGACTTGACCTTATGTAGGTAAGTTTACTTTTATATCTTTCTTATCTCCAAGGTCCGTATATTGATTCATTAGATTTAGAGTGTGAACCCTATGATTAGAGGCACCTGTATCAACAATCCAATTAGAATTAACCACATCATACATAAGTGTTGTGATAATACCTTATGTACTTGTAGTGGCAACATTAGCCATAGTGTCCATTTCTTTGTCTTTGCTCAGCATCTAAAGTATCTGATTATACTGCTCAGGTGTAAAAAATCCCTATATACCTGCTGTAGGAATGTTAGCTGATAAGACATATGACCTAGCATTGGGACTTACAGATAAATTATAGGCTCTAGCATCACTTGGCTGATTTCCTTCGATAGCAACAATATTGGCATGAGAACTAGTTGCTCCTCCTTTCTTCTTAGGGTAGTTATGCAGCTTATAACAAGTCTCTTTAGTATGATCCTTGTAATGATAGAAATCACAGTGAACATGAGACTTCCCATAGCCATAGGCATTTCTGCCATCACCATAGTTCATTTGTCTGTATCCACTATTACTATCAGCCTGTGAATTGTATCCACCGCTATTGCCATTACCAGAGCCATAACTATTACTTTCTCTAGATCCAGAGGTAGTACCATTTGCTTTTCTAGAGTGATAGTTAGTAGGGTGATATCCATCATTCTCAGCATGATGACCACGAGATATTTTATTGTCCATAAGAGCAGTCTTTGAATGTGCTTCTATGGAAGAAGAACTGTTGTTGGTTCCATTTATCCTCTGACTTTCAATATTGATTATCATAGCATAGGCTTTGTTAACATTTGGTACTGAAACAGTCATCAAAACTTGACTCTTAGCATAAACATAAGACTCATTTAGTCCCATAAAAAACTGGCATAGATTCTAAAATTTTAAATGTTCTGCACATTGTTTGGACTCAGGACAGGCACACAAAGGAGGGGGCATCCAAGTTTCAAACTCATCCCAGAGCTCTTTCAATCGAGAGAAGTAATTGGAAACAAATACAGTGCCTTGAGACAGGGTAACTATATCCTTATGCAAGTAAAATGCCCTAGATGCATTAAACTTATCAAACCTTTCACGAAGATCTTCCCAAACTGTATGAGCATTAGATCCATATATTATAGTGCTAACTAGACCCTTAGAAACAGTGTTCATGATCCAACCTAAAATAATAGCATTACATCTCTCCCATAGATTATGCATGGAAGGGGGATACATGTCCTTTCGGTATGTTCTTAACAGAAAGTCTGGCTTGTTTTTTCCAAGTAAAACTAGTTTCAAGGATTTACCACACAATGAGTAGTTTTTAGAACCTAAAAGTTATATTGAGATAAGAACAGAACCTTGAGTATCCGATGGATGAATGAATAGAGGATGATTGTGATCTATGCGATCGATTTACATGTCAAGCAGCTGAACTACAGTAGTTTCAGTGACTTTTTCAGGAATCGCTATGAACAGATTTCACTAGATCTTCGATTTAGACAGCAATTTGAGTTGTAAAAAAAAGATTTCTTCTAAATCAAACTCGCACCTCGAACGGACATTGATTTACACTATACAAACACGAGAGACAAGTGCTCTGATACCATATTGAAAAACTCCATTAATGGGAGTAAGGAAGAAGAGAAGAGAGGAAATCGAGTGAAGAGAGGAATTGGGAGGATGAGAAAACTATTTCATTCATCCTGAGAATTAAGAATTGTACATGTGAGCTATATACAAGATATTTTTCTCTATTAAGAATGACAGCTGTCATTCTCTAACTACCAAGGAATCATATGCTAACTAACTCCCAAACTGACTTAACTAATTGCTTGATTTAACTTGTACAATTAATTCATTAAATATCCTCAACACATTCATTTATTAAGGAATTATGAGGGACAACAATATTAACTAAGGAATTTGACACATAATTTGTGTAAAAACTGTTAGGTGAGCCCCGAGCATTGGATATTAATTAGGTGTGTCTAATTAGGGCGTATATCGAAAGCTTAGGATATAAGTCTCACAGAACTAAGCTCCACAAATAAGTCTCGAATCGTTTTGCTAGTGTCCCGCCTCGGAGCGAGTTCCAAAAGTTCCTTTTAAAACAATATAATGGTCGTAGCTAGTTTGGGATATGTATCGTGATTGATGAATTGGATCACCAAAACGTGACGCTATGTGTCCAATAAAAGATTGTATATGGTTAGTATATGAGGACTAAGATAGATGAAATATGTTTTCTTAGCACAAAATGTACAAATGAAAGAGAGAATAATCTATCATCATCTGTGAAGCCAAAATAGGGTTTTCTCAGAGATCTAAATTAAATTATGGTATTAGGTCTAAAACCCAGTTGCACTGAGGTGAACACTTGAACTAATGTTTCATTGGTTTACATTTTCTTCAAAGTATTTGTTGTGATTGAATGATACATTACTACTATTATTATATATGTACAGTCCTTACCTAGTATTTGTTCCATTATTCATTGTTATAATTTGTAATGTGGGAAATTAAGAAAAGCATAGGTTGTTGGGACTTAATTTTTTATGAAATAAGTATAACATGCATGAAGGAAACATGGAAATATTATTAGTAAAACAAATTTAGTGGTATAAGTTCTTGATTTGACAGGACACTGTACATACATTTAAATGAGCACTCAAACACAAAAATAAAAAATAAAAAAAATATAGGTCATCAGATAGACAATGTCTGAACAGTGACTACTAAACTATCAACAATTAAAAATGACTAATCCTTTTTCTAATTGAATTTTGTATTATGTTAAATGATTTCTATTGTTTGTTACTTAATTTTGTCAAACATTGTTAATGCAGAACACTTATAAGATTAAAATAATTGAGTTTATGGTATAAAAAATTCAATCATCTAGGAATCTTTATTTCTGAAAAGACTAATTCCTAGTTCCTACACTTGAATTAAAAACTGAGTCAAATTTTCAATAGTAATATTTTAAAGATCCAACGAACCACTTCTTCAATCTATTTTCTTATTTTTTTTAAAAAAGTGGAATTTATTATTTAGGCCCTTAAACATTGACAAATTCAAGTTTTGGTCGTTATGACTATATGATTAAAAACTTTTAACCTTCAATTGATGAAATATCAAGTTTTAGTTCTTCTGCTTGTCAATCTTCATAAGTTTAACGAACTATTAACTGCTAAATCATTTAATTATTCATGTCTTATGTTAAATTTGTACAATTAATTACTTCATATACGAGGATAATATAGTTCTAAATAACATATCCCTTATGTAAAGGGACCAAAAACACCTACTCCCTCCGTCCCAATATACTTATCTTTTGTCAATTCATGAGAGCCAATTTGACTAATTTTAATTACAGAGTTAAATTGAATTAGATCAATTTAATATTTCAAAATCAAAATCTTAAATATTTAAAACTACATGAAAAGTACTAATTGTGATTCTTTAATATCAATATGTTAAAAAGATACATCTTAAAACATTGATCAAAGTTTATGTAGTTTGACTTAATGTGGCCAGAAATTTGGGGGGGGGGGATATTTTAATTAATTATACAAGGTTAAATATGTATTAAAAATATCACAACAACCAAAAATCAGAATCGAAATTGCAATTATCCTTCATAAAACATTTTCTCAAAAGAATAGCTTGAGATAGAAGTATATATAAGAAGGTACTCCATGATGAAATTCACATTGAACCAACTTTTTCCCATCACTTAAAAGTCTAAATATTTATAGTATACATCAACCACTTTACATGTACCAAATTTAAGTGAAAGATTAGCTTATTGTTTTCTTCTTATTGAAAGATGTCTAAGCCAAATGTAAGAAGATATGCAATAGAGAAACGCAATAGAGAGAAGGAGCCAATTATTAGCAATAATTATGGGAGTAACTTGTTTTATTTATCCAAACACTTGAAGAAAGTTTACCCAATTGAGCTTCACAAAACTTGCTCACACACTTTAATAAATGATTCTTCTCAATTGGATAAGAAAAAAAGAGAAATTCCAGCCAGCAATATTGTTGTTCCACAAGTTAGTCCTAATGAGAAAGAGCTTATGAGGTGCAGCTGGATTACTAATAGCACTGGTAAGTTTCACATGATTTGTACTCTCTTTGCAATACGACTAATCCAAATTCGTATAGAGAAATTCAGCTTTGGGAGGTAAACCACTTTCTATCAAAAGTGATTACATTGATTAAGGTTGAAGAATATTTATCACTAGCACACAAAAACCTTTAATAATTTTTTTTAACCAATAAAATCTAATGTTTTTTACTTATATTTTTTATTCAAAATGAGCATCCACCATGAGAAATTTTATTTGTTCCCTTTTTCCTTTTATTTGAGTTTAACTTTTGTACATAGATGGTGTGTGTGTGGTTTCTGGTATCAATTAAGATGACCTATAATAAACAGATAATTGTCTATATTATTGGTTTTTCTTTGATAACGTAAAATGTAGTAAATAATTTAGTACTATAACTGGTTAAAATATATTGATAACGTTAAAAAAATTAAAAGAAATGTTATATACATCGATTACATTCTTTTTTCATAACTTAGTGTGTCTTATATGCCTTGATAGTATACCCCTTCGTCGAAAAATTATATTGTATATATAGGTCAAAATTTTGTTTACTGAATATACATACAAGCGTGACACCCTTTAACACAAGTTGAAGGTTTAGTGTAGTGGTTAAGATGTTGTGAAAATTGTTTGAGATTGTGTGTGTTCTACTCTTGCTTGCAACATAATTTTTTTTCTTTATATTTTGAGAATCCTTAATAAAAATTTTGATTCTGCCGCCACCGTATATATGTATACAGATAAGGTTTATGTGCAGTTCCATGATGAATGCTGGGGTGTTCCAGTTTATGATGACCAGTAAGTAATCTAATATATAATATCTTATAGCTTTTTTGTTTGGTAATAAATAACTTATAGCTTATTCACCTAATTTTCCAAGTAGTAATATATACTAGTATTTGAGAATATTAAGTAGCCAATGAATTCCAAAAATTATGTTTGGCCATAAAATTTCAATGTAATTTTAGCTTGAATTTTTAAATTTAAAAAAATTAGCTTTTTCTCGTGAAATCACTCACAAAAATTAAAAAATAACTTTAAAAAATACGATTTTAATTTTTCAAATACCATTTCACTTTGAAGAAAAAAAAATACTTTCTTTTTCACAATTTTCATGATCATACGAGACCCTAACTGGCCAATTGTGCACACACTGCAGTCGATTGTTTGAGCTACTTTCTTTGGCTGGCTTGTTGATGGATTTCAACTGGACTGAAATTTTAAAGATAAGGGAACAAATAAGGTACATATTTCTACTTTGCTAGCTTTTATTTAATTACTAATTCTCGAATACGTGTATTGCATGTGTATCTCATACTAAATAATATAATACTTTAAAAGTTTAAGAATTTGAACTAAATTTCTGAGTCCAAATAAAAATACAAATTTTATAGAAAATTATTAAAAAATTTCAATAGAGAGAAAACATACCAAAAAAAAAGACAGAAGAAAACAATATAACATACACATTTTTTAAAGACTTGATTCATAAAAATGTGTTACTTTCATGATTCAATCCACTGGGCCGTACGGACACCTACTCTAACATCTAAGTAGGAGAACTTTTACCCTCTAAACGGAATTAACATGCAAAAGTTTAACCAAAAAACAACAATAAATCAAACGAGTTATAAAATCACTTTATATTAATTTACAATTTCAAATTTTATTACAGGTTTCATCTAACACCTCCAAGGATACTAGTCTAAACATGTATAAGAGCATCTACAGATACAGAATATAAATAAGGTAATGACACAGCTCCCACCATAAGGGAGGAAGGGTAGAAGGTGTTGGAGAATCATCTTCGTCTTTACCTAAGAAATATAACTAACCCTGCAACTAAACTATGCCAAGTGGTATAACAAAAGTAGTATCAGTACAAACACGTACTGCTAGGCATCATTGGTCAACTCGATACCCACCGCATAATATATAGAAAACAACAGGAGGAAACATAAACAGTAAGAAAATACACCGCCGACAACTGTTAACCCACAACTACTTTATCTCACAATATTCTGGTAGTTTTACACTTACCTATTCCTTATTGGTCAGTTGCCAACTCTGATTTACGAACCCAAGCTAGCCTTTCTATAGAGAAGTCCTTCGAAACCATACTACCGTTAAGCCAACTGTGCTAGCCTCACACACTCACCGGGCCATACGACATCACACTGTCCTAAATCTATTTCCGAAAGTCAACAAAGTTTTACCAACCTTTCTAGACCGGCTACTTCCATTCAATTCATAACCCAGTCACCCCACAATTACACATTCCAGTTAGTCCTAACACTCACTTGCCAAATACAACAACTACTACCATCTGGTTGAACTCTAAATAACTGAACCCCAACTTAACAATCCAACCTCTACTCTTATGCCCGAACACCAGAATGTCACAAAAGCTACAATATGGTCACACAAGCTACACCAGGTAGTACTATACTTACTTCTAGTCCTCAACTCGAATCAGGCACCGAACCGGTGGGATTATTTACAATAACCTCAACCCCTTAGTCTCTATACATGTAATCACATTAATTCACAGAATGAAAAATATCAACTAGTCCTCTCATGGGACTATCAACATATACTTGGTCCTCTCATGGGACTATAAATACATATCTGGTCCTCTCATAGAACCCACACTCAGACTAGTGATGTGCTGAAATGTGACACCCCATCTAATTATGTATCAGAACGTGACATTCAATCCAATAATATGTCGGAACACGACATCTGATCTAGTAATAAGTCAGAACGTAACAACCGATCCCAACAAGCACAATTAATTCATCTAATAGTATTTAAAATGAGTAGTCACGAACGATTACAAATACCCAGAACAGATTCACTACATATAAAGTAACATTCGCGGTCATGTCATAGAGTTCATTTCATGCCTTCCCATCTCCGTACCAATATGCATACAAATGAAGCAGTTACAAGCACATACGACACAATACATGAAGACAAAAACCTTCACCTATCCTTAATTCATCAGTCAGATTTTCCTTACCCAGGTCACATCAGATCTAACCACTAAGGACACACGTTTTCCTGTCCATAATCATGCCTGAGGGCCTAACCACGAACCCTCTCGTTATTTTTTTTATACTAAAAAATAGGTACAGATTTAAGTTACTCAAATAAGAAAATCTGGCCCACCTGGGCGTCAAGAAGCCATGGAGAGATATCGTAGATTCAATCCTAGCTTTCAGACGACGGACGAGTGAAGGTAGGCCTGAATTCCGCCGATTGGAGCCTTTTCTGTGCTGAAATCTCCTTCTCCCTCCTTTCCAAGCCTAGAGCAGCCTTCTGAGGGTTTCTCAAGTAGCCCTCACCTTTTTTGGCACTTAGTAAAAAGAGGGGGGAAATAGAATTCGCAACTTTAAGTTCTGTCCCGAACATTCTGGATCTACTGGCAAGAATCCCACTGGAGCGGCACCGTCGTGGTGGAAACTGTCCCGCTCTGGCGGGATGATGGATCCCGATTGGCTTAATTTTTCTACTAATTGCCCTTTCCTAATTAACGACAGTTTGAGTTTTTACAGGTACATAATTTTTCGAGTTCTTATCGACACACTCAGCGTTTACCAATCAAAATTCAAAAGGATTATTCATATAGTCAAACTAAAGTATGAAAATGTACAATAATGATATAAGTGTTTCACTATTTTAACTATATATAGAATGAAAAAGATGACCGTGTGAAGGGTTTCATAAAACAAAAAAGATAAATATGTATATAAAAGTATAGGAATATCAAAAAAAAATCTAAAGCTTTAAATTAAATATTTAGAGGTTATAAATATATATATAAAAAAGATTTATGGATATTAAGAAAAAAAGATTAGAGTTTTATATTTAAAAAAAAAAAGAATTAGTAGCACTTAATATTATGAGATAATAAAGAAAAAAATGATTATTATTGAAAGTTGGGAGAGTTTGATTTTTAAACCAAACCTCTTGGGAAATGATTTTGACCCTATATTAAAGTGGTTCTCAAAGAACCAAATAAGCTAAAAGGGTCGAACACAGAGAAAATTTACAGACACCTGCATTAATTGAAAGAGCAGACAATCTTTATATGATAATTAAGTAGTAACAATTATTTCATCATAAGTGATATTTTTATTCATCACACTTTAAAAATGTATAATATTAAATGTAAAAGAAATAAATATCCAAGAGTACATAACAACTTCCATAGAATTCCAAAGACATCTGAACATTTTATTGGATCAATATTTATATTTTTTTAATCAAACCTTTTTTTTTTCAATAAATATGTATTTTACTTCTTTGTACGTAAACATAATTGGAATAGTATTTTAATTTTGAATTAACACCTTCCCACTTTTAGTATTTAGTATAAGCATAATAATATGATATGATTACTATTAATATTCAATTAATAGATGTCTTAATACATTTTAATTTAGTGTAGGGGAGAAATGATAATTTAACTTTGCACTTTAGAGCTTTTCACTTTTAATAACAATAATAATAATAATAATAATAATAATAATAATAATATATATATATATATATATATATATATATATATATATGTGTGTGTGTGAAAATCATTTTCACCCCCCAACTTTGATTTTAAAATCAAACTTCCCCTCAAATTTGAACAATAATCAAACTCCCCCCTTTATCCTAATTAAAATTTTAAAATGTCATTATGCCCTTTTATCATCAATTTTTTTTCTTTTATTATCAATTTTTTTTACTTCTTTAGAAATCATGATATTTTTATTTTTTTATTTAATGTAACAAATTTTTCATAAAAGCATAAACATTATTTTTTGGACAAAAAAAGTAAAAAATTCTAATTAATTATATAAGTTAATGATGCTCTATAATGAAGTAAATTAGCATAATGAGAAAATTAATTTTGTTGATAATAATCAAAACTCTAATATTTATTATACAAGTGAAAATAGGAGAGAATAATAACTATACAAATATATTTTAATCTAGGAAATACAAATAATTAATTTAATTAAGGAAATTTTTTTAAAGATTGTATTATTTCAATTTTAAATTATTTTAGATTATAATTTATGTAATACTCCATCAATGTCAATCAAATCTTGTTTATTTTATAGAAGAGAATACTCACCGCCATTTATATTACTTGACTCTCATTCTAAAAATAGTTGTTTTAATTTGCTTGTCCAATTTGTGAAATTTAAGAAATTTTTAATATTTTTTATTTCTACCCTTAGTATTAAATAACTGCATAAAGTAGTAATAGTCAAATTTAAGATTTCAAAAGATTATTAATAATGTTAGTTTAGTAAAATACACCTCTAATTAATTTTTTTAAGGGATGACATATATATGAAGAAGAGTCAAGTAATATGAAACGCATGGAGTAAAATAGTGGAGAAAAGAAAAAATATGTGTATACATACATATACACATACTTAATGCATATGCTATTGAAATAACGGTCATAAGAATAATATTAAATTTTATGATAAATTCTTAAAAATATTACTCTACTTATAATGTTAAAGAACTTAAAGAAAAAGTTATAAATATCTATGTTTAAAAGTAAATTATATATAATATAAAGAGATATTAAATAGATGTGATATAAAAAGGATAAAATGGATAATGCATGAGATAAAGGGGGAGTTTGATATTGTTCAAAATTGAAGAGGGAGTTTGATTTTAAAAGCAAAGTTTGAAGGGGGCGGAGGGAGGGGGGGTGGAAAATCATTTTCACCCATATAAATGTGTGTGTGAACAAGCACCAATGATTTAGTGGTAAAAATGTATCCTAATTCCTATCACGTTAAATATGGGGTTTCAAATTCTAAATGGTACATTCAGAAAAGGGAAATCATGTGACCAGGAATGACCACATACAAATTATATATTGTTCAATATTCCTTTTCATATGTACTAATTATATAATGCAGGGAAGACTTTGTTGGATTCAATGCAAAGCAAGTGGCTGAAATGGGGGAGAGAGAGATTAATGAATTGGTCTCTAATGCGTCCCTCATGTTGGCTGAAAATAGAGTTAGATCAATAGTCGACAACGCCAAATGCATAGTCAAGGCAAGTCTCTACCATCATTTAATATGCATTCATGAATTTTATCTACTACTACTCCTACAATAAAGTCATCAAACTATTTTTGTTATATCAAAGTAATTGAATCTTTTCTCCGCTATAATAATAATAATATGTTTTCTCGTTTCAATTTATGTGATGTTGTTTGACTTAATACGGAGATTAAAAAAGAGAAAAAAAATTGAAACTAATCTAAAACGAGTCATAGATGTTTTCTGTAAATCATTTCATTAAGAATAAAATGGACATTTTAAAATTTAATTGTTGTTACATATATAAATGTGACATTCTTTTTCGGACTAACTAAAAAGAAAAGTGTGTCACATAAATTAGAACAGAGGAAGTAGTCATTAAACTTTATAATAACAATATAACATACTCAATGTAATTCCACAAGTGGAATATGAGAAAGAAAGAGGTATGCAGATCTTATATCTACCTCGTAGAGATAGCGAAGTTTTCGATAGATCCTCAGCTTAAAATAAAATATTTTCAAAAAGTTAGAAAAAGAAAATACAGAATGAAAGTAGAACAATAACGAAATAATATGAAATAAAGAATAGTACACAACATATAAAAGGAAGTTATTAAACTTTGTGTTATAATAATAATATCATAAAACAATTTTGTCAGTAACTGAATTTTAATTTACCTACTATAATAGTTTAGTTTATAATAACTTTACACACTAAAACAACAAACCTTACCATCAATGCTAGGCTTTTTGTAAGTGTGTAATTTTGTGATTTTATTGTTACACGGTGAATAAAGTTTAGTTATTTTAATATGACAAAAGTAATTTTATTACTTTATTATTTCAATTATTTTAATATATTAAAAAATGTTTTGTTGACTTTATTGTTACAGTGAATAAGTTTAATGATCATATGCAAAAATAAAGTACCATCTTTACCAAATCAAGTTGGTAAACTTATATAATATACCTTTCCGGCAGGAAATTCTCTATATTAATTTAATTTGGCCTGATACGTTTGGTTGTCTGACTTATTTTCATTTTAAGAATAGTCATATGTAATTATCTTTTAAATAATTTAAAAGTATTTATAAAAGTCAAATTCGTGTGTCTATCAAAATGCAGATTGGGGTGGAATTTGGATCTTTGAGCTGCTACATGTGGAACCATATGAATTATAAACCAGTAATAAACAGATTTAGAAATGCAAGAAATGTTCCACTAAGAAGTCCAAAAGCAGAAATTATTAGCAAAGATTTGGTGAAGAGAGGATTGAGGCATGTTAGTCCAGTGATTGTAAATTCATTCATGCAAGCTGCTGGAATGACTATTGATCATTTGATTTATTGCTTTAGACATGAGGAATGTGTTAATCTTGCTGAAAGACCTTGGAGGCATGTTTAATTTGAAACATATAACTCTCTTAAATTGTAATTCCCACATAAAATATTTTTAAAAATTATTTCCACTTTTTTCTTTTTTCTTTTTTGTAATTTGATTTTCGTGTATTCATTATTTAAGTGTATTTTTTTATATACCGAGACTTTTTTTAAGGGAATTGCGTGGTGTAGCTAACTTATATATTGTATTTATCATTTGTAGGTATACTTTCAAAAAATTACCATTTGTAGCTACATTAAATCCATAAATCTCTCACTCGAAAAATCTTCTTCTTCGGGTTAATTTATATTAGATCTTAATGGGTTTGATGGGTTCATTGAGGTCAGACCTATAAATATTGTGACACTCCAGCTTAAGATAAGATGTCCTACATCAGCAAAACACAAGAGAGATATTGGGTGTATAAGTAAGCAGGTCTTACACATTAGTGACATGTTTTAAAACCGTGTGGGTCTAGGCTCAAAGAGAACAATATCACTAGCGAGAAGGACCATTACAAATGGTATCAAAGCCACTCTTGTGACAGCCTTGTTGATGTTGGCCAAAGTTCAACTAAGTTCAGAAAAATTTTGAAAGTGCAAGAGGGGGGTGAATTGACTATTTTTATTTTGGTTAGTCGACTGGCTATTGAAATTAGTTAACTAATAATATCAAGAATAGTAAATTGACAGTAAAGAGTAAGAAGGAAATGTGACACCGGATGTTTTATACTGATTGGGATCTAATGTGGATCTTAGTCCAGTCCCCTTGGATTGCAAGGGTGTTCTACTAAAGCTTGTGAATGGTTACAAATGGAACAAAAGTAGATCTTAGATCTACACTCAATTCTTTTCTTGATCACTCTTCTTTTTTTCAATTCTTTTTCTTTTTATAATGCCTTACCACTCTATTATTCTCTCCTCTTTTTTTGATTACACAGAAATTCACAAGGAATCACAATGCTTGCTAAAATAGAAGAGAGATTGTATGAGTGTATTCGACAGTGCATATACTTCAGCCAAAGTCTTGAATGATTTATACTTTGTTGAGGCTGAGTGCAACCCAAATGAACTAATTCTTGGAAATGAAGGTGAATCCTTCTTTCCAAGAATAACGGCAAAAGTCTTGATGACTTTGCAATCCTAGCCGTTGGAGATGATATCCCTCTTCACCGAATTTGCTTATAATTGACTGTTGATTGTCTTCCAAAATTAAGGGTCTGATTCCCTTTGATTAGTCTGCAGATCTTTTCTTCAATTAGTGAGGTCTCGTTTTCTTCTGAGTATCTCAGTAAAATTCTTTTTTACTTGCTTTCCTTGATTTGTTGGTTGTTTGCTTTTCTTTTTTTGCTTTATTTTTGTCTTGTAGATCCTCCTTGATTTGCTACTGATAAATCTTTGTTGATTCCTTTGCTTCTTTTCTTTTGGTAATACCTGCATTATTATTAAAATTAGCTTCAACAATCTCCCCCCTTTTTGATGATGACAATAAATAAGTAATTGACTTTCCTTTATAAGTAGTGCTCTTCTTGACTGTGTGATTTCTTTAGTTGACTAGTCAACTCCCCTGACTTGTATACCTGTCTATTTCTCCCCCTTTGACATCAGCAAAAAGGAAAGAATAGGAAATATAGACCATATAATAATAAAGAAAGCACAAATCAATAACAAGTAAGCAAATAAGTGGGCTTAGACCAAATTTACAGTCTAAAACAAAACATAGTTTAAACAGGAGAAGAGTAGCAGAAACATAAGATAGTTGATCAGTGGGCTTATGCCCAATTTACAGTCCAAAAAGATTTTTAAAAAACTAATGCTGATTTCGAAGGAAATTAGTCAAAGTATTGACAGTCGTGGTTTTGAGGGCCTCAAATTGAGCAGAGATAGAAGCACCAACTCCTTCAGTCATGAACACGATTTACAATCTTGACAGCTTCTTTGATGACGTGATCCAGTTTAAAGCAAATTTTGGCTACATCAGCTCCAGTTTCTTTAGTGACTTCTTTCAGCTTATCCAACTAAAAATAAGAAGCGAGAAGAAGATCCTGTAGAGATTCAAACTTACCATCCATCTCATTTAGCTTTGCCAAAATATCCTCTAGTAGTTTATTTTTAAGTATAGAAGGAGGAATGGGCTGAGAGGAGGAGGGAATGTCAAAAGGTTTGGCTTTAGATGAAGAGAGGGTGCAATTTCCCTCACCTGAATCAAACTTAAGAAGCGAAGAGTCACCAGATTTGACGTATTCCATGCAACCAAAAGCTTTGGAGTTGTAGCTTTGTTTAACAAGAATGGGAGGAAATTCATTAAGGCAGATGTGATTTGTCTGAAGAATACGAGTGATTAACATACCATAGGAAAGACAAAGTATCAGAGGCAGCTTCCAGCATGAAATTGAGAATGAAGGACGAAATCTTGATACGGTGTTTGAAGAGAAGGTCGTACGTTACAAGAGTATCGCTAGTGGTGAGAGTAGAGTGAGATATAGCTCGAGGAAGGAGAGTAGTTGCAGTTATGTGAGAAACTACTCTAGTTTCAAAAGACAAGTCTATAGGAACTAATTGACAAGGAAGATTAACAAAGGATTCAGGGGCGATGGCCTTTTTTGCTTTCTCAAAAGAGATGCCAAGATCATATGGCCATGAACATTTAGAAGGAGAAGAAATACCAGAGCACGAGATTTCAAAGATTGCATCAAAAATATCATAGTTAAAAAAAAATTCTTTTACCAAGAACAAGGATTTCCAACTCTCCGAGCATGGATGACTTGAGATTAGAGTAAAATAGACGAACAAGAAGTTCATATACGGTATTGGGTGTGGAAGAGAAAATGTTTGCCCACCCTTGATATTCAAAGAGTTTTTTTATGGGACAATTTTGAGAAAATACGAGATTTAGATCGACAATGCGTCCATTAACAATGGTCTAAGATTTCAAGGAATGAAATAAAGTTTCATGAGAAAGAGACCCAAAAGTCGATTTTAACATCTAAGGAACTATCAATGTCAAACTTTACCTTTTCCTTCAAGTCTCAAGTTGCTTCTTCTTCAGAGGGATGCTTGGGAGGAAAAGACGATTCAGAGGAATAAGAGAGGGATTGATATTCTGACCCATCAGATTCAACAGGAACAGAGGAAGAAACAACATTCTTTCCTTTGTTATGAGTACTTTTATGAGAGGGAATGGGAGAAGACTTAGAAGTTTTCGGCATTAAAGAGAGATGTTTGGAAAAAAATAAGTGAGACGAATGGTTTAAAAGAGAAAAAATTGGAAGAGGAAGAGTAAGAAGGTGGGTGAGGAGAGGGAAGTTCTCAAAGAATGGAGGGGACTAGTTGACGGATGAATACAAGTAGAAGAAGAGACAGTAATAATTACCTTGGGAAGAGAACGATAGAGGTAATTAAATAAACTGCAGAGATAAATATGAAAACACAATAAAGATAAATAAATCAACACAAATTCTTAATGATTCCCAAAGATTTTTGGAGAAAACAGAATCTCTCTTCAAGAAGAGGTTTTATAAAAATATCAGCTAATTAACAATCAGTGTTAACAAAAGAAATTTCAATATTACCTTTTAAGATATGATCTTATAAAAGGATGTTTGATATCAATATGTTTAGCACGAGAATAATGCACAAAATTTTTAGAAAGACAAATAGCACTAGAATTATTACAGAAAATTTGAGCAGATTTGCAAGACAAATCATAGTCTACTAACTGATGAATCATCCATGACATTTGAGTGCAGCACAAACCAATTGCAATATATTCTGCTTTTATGGTAGAAATTGAGACACAATTTTACTTTTTATTATTTCATGAAACCAAGGAATTTCCAAGAAATTGACAAGTACCACTAGTACTTTTTCTATCAATTTTGTCACCTGCAAAATCAGCAATTGAAAAACCTTTAAGATTAAAATTAGTAGATTTAGCATACCAAAGGCCAAGCGAAGTAGTACCTACAAGATATGTAATAATTCTTTTAACAATGGTTAAATGAGACTCTTTAAGAGCTGACTGAAATCGAGCATATTTGCAAACGATGAACATTATATCTGGCTGACTAGCAGTTAAGTACAAAAGAGATCCAATCATACCTCGATATTTGATTTCATTTACAAATTTACCTTCATTGTCCAAGTCCGAAGAACATGTAGGACTCGTGGGAGTTCTTATAGCTTTGGCATTACTCATTCCAAACTTGTGGATGAGTTTCTTTGTGTACTTATTTTGACTAATGAAGATGCCCTTTTTCAGTGATTGTCTTTTAATGCTTTATCAATTTTCTTTGGTTCCAATTGAGATATGAGAGCAGTATTTGCAGTTTTTCTTGATAGAGGCTATTTTCTTTACTCTTTTACTTGGATTTTCAATAATGAATTTCTTTGGATAATCAGGTTCACTTTTCCATTCATTTGGTATAGCTTCAACTGTAAATTGATTTCCTTGACTGTTAGTCAATTATTCAGAACAATTGACTTCCTTGGATGTCACAACATCACCTTGAGAGTTTTGCGCTTCATCATCATTTGTACTTATATTTATCTCAACAACTCAATTAGAATCATCAAAAATAACATGAATAGATTCTTCAATAATTGAAGTTCTTTTATTAAACACTCTATAAGATCTACTAGAGTTAGAGTAACCCAGAAAATACCTTCATCACTTCATAGATCAAGCTTACAAAGGTTGTCTTTCCCATTGTTGTGAACAAAGCATTTACATCCAAAAGGATGAAAGTAACTGATATTAGGTCTCTTACCATTTCAGAGTTCATATAGAGTCTTTTTTAGAATGGGTATGATCAGACAATGATTGAGAATATAACAGGCTGTATTTAATGCCTTTACCCAAAATTGATGAGAAAGTGAGTGTTCATAAATCATAGTTCTTTCCATGTCTTTAAGAGTTCTATTTTTTCTTTCTATCACTCCATTTTACTATGGAGATCTTGGAGATGAGAAGTTATGTGAATATCCTTGTTCATTGCAACATTTTTCAAATGCTTTATTTTTAAATTCTCCTCCATGATCACTTCTGATTGATGTGATATAGTAGCATTTGTCTCTTTGAAATTTCTCACAAAAAATATCAAAGTTTTTCAAAATATCATCTTTGTTAGATAAAAACATAATCCAAGTAAAACAAGCAAAATCATCAATAATTACAAATGCGTACCTTTAACCTCCTATAATTGCAGTTCTGGTTGGTCCAAAAAGATTCATTTGAAGTAGTTGAAGGAATTTTGTTGTGGATACAACACCTTTAGCAACAAGGAAATTTTGAGTTTGCTTACCCATTTGGCATGCATCACAGATGTGATCCTTGGTATAATCTAGTTTGGGAAGTCTCAAAACAAGTTCATATTTAGCAAGTTTTCAATCAATTGCATGCTAGCATGATCAAAATTTTGTGCCATATCTATGGGTCTTCAGAAATGGATGTCAAATAAATGTGTTCTGAACTTCCTTTTACATAATAAAGGATGTATACATTTTTGTCTCTGCTTCTGGAAAAAATGGCTTTCCAGAATTAACTTCAAAAATGCAATCTATTTTCTTGAATTTAACTTTCAAGTCTGAGTTTCATAGTTGACATATGCTTAACATGTTTTACTTCAAACCTTTCACAAGATAAACATTAGTAATATCACAGGATTCTTTAAAAAAGTAGTACCTATACCAATAATTGTTCCAGTAGAGTTATCCCCAAAATGAATCTTTCCACCATTAAAATTGCAACTGATTTGAACAAACTTTTATTACCTGTCATATGGTTTGAACATGCACTATCCAAATACTATTTTTCTTTTGATTTCAAGTGGTATTCCTACAAAATAAGTATATTACTTTATTTTTGGTACCCAAACGCTCTTGGGTCCTTTAGAAACTTGGTTAGAGGAAGATTTGGGTTTTCAAACCTATTTGGAGGAGTTTGAGTAGAGAAATCTATAATTGAAGTGCTTATGACTAAACTTACCACAATAATGACAAGATATGGGATGGTAAGTATCTGATTCAGAAAAACTATAGTCACTTTGAATTTCAGAAGACTTAAGAGTATTAGTCGACTGATTAGATCTAACAGAGCTTTGTTTTAGAGATTTATGAAGATCATTGATTTGAGTCATTAGATCATGATTTTCTTTTTGAAGAAGATATCTTTCAACTGTGCAAACTTCCAGTTTTATTTCCAAATTCTTCTTTTCTTTTAGAATAGATCTAACATTCTCAAAGATTCTATTTAGATCTAGAAACAGCTTGATCAAGCAACCCTTTTAATTCGAAATAGTTTTGACAAGTTTCAATTTGTACCTTACTTGATTCTCCAATGGCCATAAAGCAAATATTTCCTAAATTATTGTGTTCAAATTCTGAGTTATCTTCATCACTCCAACTAATGAGAGACTTGGGTTTACTTTGAGGATATCTTCTTCTATCCTCAGTACATTCGCTAGCAATATGTCCATACTTGTCACAACTATAGCATTTTTCGTCGTTCCTGTTGTATTCAGCAATTTGTTTACCTTTAGAAAAATTTTGCTACCTCTTATTTAATTTCTAGGTCTTCTAAAGGTTTCCATAATAAACTTACTGATAAGAGCACTTTCATCTTCAGTGACAAGAGCAATTTCATCTTCTCCAAAGTCATCTTCATCTTCATTGTTCTCCTCAATTGCATTGAAAGCAATTGTTTTCTTTTTGTTATCTTCTTGTCCTCGTTTGTTCAGATGAGTTTTCTCAAATGCAATGAGATCTCATCTTAGTTCATCATAAGAGATAATTTATTCATGCTTTCGAGAGCAGCCACTTTGACATACCATTATGGTGGTAGACTTCTAAGAATTCTTCTTATGTGTTCAATTGAGAAATACATTTTTCCATTGGCTTTAAACTCCCCAATGATCTTGCTTAGTCGAGCAAACATGTTTTTAATGGTTTTACCTTCCTTCATGTGAAATGGTTCAAATTCATAAATCAGTAGAGTTACTATTTCTTTTACTTTATCAGTTTCCTCATAGGTGACCTCTAATTTGTCCCAAACTTCTTTTGCAGTTTCAAAGCAAGAAATCTTTTCGTACTCTTCTCCACTTATAGCATTGTAGAGAACATTTTTTGCTTTGAAGTTTATCTGAATAACTTGCATTTGTTCATTAGTATAATCCACCAGATATGAAGTTGTCGTGGCTTGTCCTTCAATAGTTTTCATTGGAATGGAAAAGCCTCTAAGTTTGATTACATTTCATACTTTCATATCGTAGGATTTGATCAAAGTTTCCATCCTTCTTTTCCAATGAGAAAAATGTTTTCATTAAACTATGGAGGTCTACTTTGAGATGTTCCTTCTTAAAATAAGGCATCAATAGTCTATTGAGCCATGATCTTTTCTCACTTGCTGTAAGGCAAACAGATTAGTGAGATCATGCTCTGATACCATTTGAAAGTGTAAGAAGGGGGTGAATTGACTATTTTTATTTTAGTTAGTTGATTGGCTGTTGAAAATGGTTAACTAATAATATCAAGAATAGTAAATCAACAGTAAAGAGAAAGAAGGAAATGTGACGTCGAATGTTTTATACTGATTGGGATCTAATGTGGATCTTAGTCCAGTCCCCTTGGATTGCAAGGACGTTCTACTAAATCTTGTGAATGGTTACAAATGGAATAAAAGTAGATCCTAGATCTACACTCAATTCTTTTTTTGATCACTCTTCTTTTTTCAATTCTTTTTCTTTTTACAATGCCTCACCACTCTATTATTCTCTCCTCTTTTTTTGATTACACAGAAATTCACAAGGAATCACAATACTTGATAAAGTAGAACAGAGATTATATGAGTGTATTCGACAGTGCGTATACTTCAGCCAAAGTCTTAAATGATTTATAGTTTGTTGAGGCTAAGTGCAACCCAAAGGAATTGATCCTTGGAAATGAAGGAGTATCCTTCTTTCCAAGAATAAGGGCAAAAGTCTTGATGACTTTGCAATCCTAGCGGTTGGAGATGATATCTTTCTTCACCGAATTTTCTTATAATTGACTGCTGATTCTCTTCCACAAACCAAAGGTCTGATTCCCTTTGATTATTCTATAGACCGTTTCTTCAATCAGTGAGGTCTCGTTTCCTTCTAAGTATCTTAGTAAAATCCCTTTTTACTTGCTTTCCTTGATTATAACTCCTCTGTGACCTGGACATCATTTATGAGAAATACTCTGGATTGGTCACCAGTATATTTGCGAAGCATCAATACATGAAATACTGGGTGTACTGCTTCCAAATCTGATGGTAGGTCCAACTCATAGGCAACTATGCCTATTCTACGAAGGATCTAATAAGGAGCAATGTATCTCGGGCTAAGCTTCCCTTTCTTACCGAAACTCATTACCCCTTCATGGGTGACACCTTAAATAACACCCAATTATCAACTTGAAACTCTAAAGGTCTACGTCGATTATCTGCATATGATTTTTGTCGACTCTAGGCTGCTAATAACCTCTCCTGAATGAGTTTCACCTTCTCCACAACTTGCTAAAGCATGTCTGGGCCTATTAGTCGTGTTTCACCAATATCAAACCAACCAATAGGTGACCTGCACTTCTTTCTATAGAAAATCTCATACAGTGCCATTTGGATACTAGAATAAGCTATTATTATAGGCAAACTCAATAAATGGCAAATGATCATCTCAGCTGCCTCTAAAGTTAATAGCGCAGGTCCGCAATATATCTTCTAGTATTTGAATAGTACGCTCAGCCTTTCCGTCAATCTGAGGGTAAAATATTGTACTAAGACTCACTTGTGTTCCCAAATCTTCCTGGAACGATCTCCAAAAGTTGGCTGTGAATTGGGCTCCTCTATCTGAGATA
This sequence comes from Solanum dulcamara, assembly GCF_947179165.1. NCBI lineage: Eukaryota > Viridiplantae > Streptophyta > Magnoliopsida > Solanales > Solanaceae > Solanum > Solanum dulcamara. Next base: position 57,971,684 of record NC_077246.1, read on the forward strand.
ATAGATATGGGAACCCCATGAAGTCTTACTACTTCCTTGATATATAATTTCACATAGTCCTCAGCTGAATATGTAGTCCTAACTGGAAGGAAGTGGGCTGATTTTGTCAGCCTATCTACAATAATCCATATGGAATCATACTTCCAGAGAGTGCGAGGTAAGCCTGTAATGAAGTCTATATTGATTGCTTCGTATTTCCAAGTTGGGATTTCCATCTCCTATAGTAGCCTAGCAGGCTTCTGATGTTTAATTTTAACTGTTGGCAATTCGGGCACTGGGTTACGAATTCTGATATGTCTTTCTTTATATTATCCCACCAATATAGACATCTGAGGTCATGATATATCTTTATTGACCCGGGATAAACAGAATAATGGGTACATTGTGGCTCTCCCATCACTTGTTGCCGTAGCCCTGCAATCTCAGGTACACATATTTTGCCTTTATATCTCAACACTCTATCAGGTGTGATCTCAAATGGAGTCTTTCCTTTTTGAAGAGCTGCATCCTTATACTATGCCAGAATTGGGTCCTCGTATTGGCACTGCTTTACCTCTTCCATGGTAGAGGATTCAGCAACCCCTCAAACAGAAATTCTACTATCATTCGAATCAGCCAAACGGATTTCAAGGTTAGCTAACTGGCCAATCTTGTGGACCATCTATTTCCATTCTAGTGGTACATATGCCAAGCTACCCACCAATTTGTGGCTGAATGCATCTGCTACAACATTTGCTTTCCTTGAGTGGTATAGGATGTCAACATCATAATCCTTCAACAACTCTAACTACCTTCTTTGCCGTAAATTCAGCTCATTTTGCTTGAAGATATATTGGAGACTTTTGTGGTCCATATAAATATCAATATGCACGCCATAAAGATAATGTCTCCATATTTTCAATGCATGAATTACTGTTGCTAACTCCAAGTTATGGGTAGGATAATTTTTCTCATGTTTTCTGAGCTGCCGAGAGGCATAGGCTATGACTCTACCATGTTGCATTAGTACACAACCTAGGCCAACACCGGAAGCATCACAATAAATAACGTAGCCATCTGATCCTTCAGGAAGAATTAGAACAAGGTTTGTAGTCAACTTATATTTCAATAACTGAAATCTTCATTCATAAGCCTCGATCCACTAGAACTTAGCCGCCTTATGAGTTATCCTTGGTAAAGGTGCTGAAATAGAAGCAAACCTCTCTATGAACCTCTTGTAGTATCCTTCTCGTCCCAGAAAACTATGTACTTTAGTAGGTGTTGTAGGTCTTGGCCAAGCCCTCACGGCTTCAATTTTCTATGTATATTGAATACCATCAATTCCAATGACATACCCCAAGAATGCTACTGAAGTCAACCAGAATTCATATTTAGAGAATTTAGCATACAACTTCTGGTGTTGGAGCAACCCAAGTAACATCCACAAATGATATGTATGTTCCTCTTTCGATCATGAATAAACTAGAATATCATCAATAAGGACAATCATGAATGAGTCTAGGAATGGTTTGAACACCCGGTTCATTAGGTCCATAAACACTGCCGGAGCATTCGTCAGCCCAAAAGACATTACTCTAACTCATAATGGCCATATTGGGTTCTGAACGGGTTCTGAATGCAGTCTTTGGAATGTTTGCTTTCCTTACCCATACTAAATGATAACCTGACCAGAGGTCTATCTTCGAGAACCACTTGGCGCCCTGTAACTAGTCAAATAAATCATCAATCCTAAGGAGGAGATATCTTTTCTTTATTGTTACCTTATTCAGTTGCCTATAATCAATGCACATTTGAAGCGAACCATCTTTCTTTCTCACAAATAGTATCGGTGCTCCCCATGGTGATGTGTTAGGCCTAATGAAGCCCTTTTCCAATAAGTCTTTCAGCTGCTCCTTTAGCTCCTTCAATTCCGCAGGTGCCATTCTATATGAAGGGATAGATATGGGCTGAGTATCTGGTAACACATCTATAATGAACTTTATCTCCCATTCAGAGGAAAGATCTGGGAATACATCTAGATATTCATTGACTACTGGCACTGACTGAAGAGTCGGTACCTCTACTTCCAGGTTGTGCACATGAACTAGATGGTAAATATACCCCTTTCTAACCATCTTCTTTGCCTTGAGGTATGAAATAAATTTACCCCTTGGCAATGCCATATTCCCTATCCACTCGATAATTGGCTCATCTGGGAACTAGAACCGAGCTATTTTATTTCTACAATCTATGTTAGCATGACAAGAAGCTAACCAGTCCATACCCATAATAACATCAAACTCCGTCATATCTAATTCTATTAAATTAGCCAAGGTAGGATGACTATATACATCCATCGAGCAGTTTCTATATATTTGCTTTACTATAATAGAGTCTCCTACTGGTGTGGCTATCTCAAATGGTTCTATTAACTCAGGCTTTATTCCAATTGTACTAGCAACAAAGGGGGATATATATGATAAGGTGGAGCCTAGATCTATCAATACATACATGTCCCGGGAGAAGATTCATAATATACCTGTAACCACATTGGGTGTATATACGATTCGAAAGGCCGCTAAAACTGGAAGCTCCACCCCGGCCTTTACCATGGCCTGCTGGTGTCTGAATATCCTGCCTCATAGGGCGCATAGCCACCAAAGAAGATGAATGAGCAATCGACCCAGTAGGCTGAGCTGCACCACTTGGAGTACCCCTGAGTGGACATTCCCTCATAACATGGCCTTGACGGCCGCAAGAAAAGCAAGAACTTGTAACCAAATGACATTCTCCAAAATGAGTTCTACCATAATGGGGATACTAGGGAAATGGTGGTCTTGACAGGCGTGAACCCTAGTTTATCTATGAACCTGAAACCCTAGAGATCTGATAGGCTCTTAAATATCCTGTGCTATCAAATCTCCCACCTGTGAACTGTAGGGGTGCACTCTGAGATGGATGGAAAGAATATCTACTATACTGCTGAGGCTGTCCGCCTCGAAACTCCCCCGAATTACCAGCCAACCTAGCCCTCTTATGTTGGCCTCTATCATACCCTCTATCGAGCTAACACTCTCTATGTCGCTCCTCTACCCCTTGGGTGTATGCTTGTACCCGAGCAATATCCATGTCTGGCTGAGAAACCATAGCCATACAACTATCAACCAAATAGAGATCCAACCCCATCACATAACGACGTACCCTATTAGCCATATAAGCTACAATAGTGGGTGCATATCTCGCCAATGAGTCAAACTCAAGGCTATAATCTTTGATGTTTCTGCCATTCTGCCTCAACTGTAAGAATTTATCAACTCTGGCTCGTCTCATTTTCAGAGGTAGAAAGTGTCTAAGGAAGGCTTCTACAAACTCATCCTATTCTGCTAGAGGAGCACCCTCGCTCCTCGATAATTCCTAGGACTCATACCAATTAACGACTACATCACGCAGTCGATACGAAGCCAATTCAACAAACTCAGTCTTCGAGGCCCTAATGATTCTTAATGTATGCTGCATTTGTTGAATGAACTCCTGTGGGTCATCCGCAGGTATCGACCCATAAAACTCTAGGGTTACAAGCTAGGAAGTCACGGACCCTTAAACTATCTTATTTATTTACATCATCTAGCACATGCCTCCGAACCTGCCCTGTCATCAATCTGGTTAGCAATTTAACTGCATCTCTCATAGCCCTATACTCCGCCCCTAGATGTGGGGATGGAGGCTTAAGTACTGGAACTTCAGGATCTGCATCTTCTACTGCCCTAAGATCCTTTGGAAGTGGCAGCGTAGTAGAGCTCGCCGATTGGATCACAATCCCTGGCATGGACTTGGCACGGGCCCTAGTAACTCTCGGGGTCTGACTAGTTTCTCCCGCTACTGCCTTGCCCTTCTGGGCAATTGTCGCTTTCCTTGGAGGCATTACTATAGACATAATAATAAGGGAGTAATTATCTTAATAATACAGCTCTATCGTATAATCTTAGATATGAAGGAAAGATAACATCCTAAATGTCCCGTAGCCTCCTGTTTATAGATGTGGTGCACAACACACTGATAAACAAGCATCTACTAGACACGGTCTGTAGATACTCCGAGGATGAACTGCTTTGATACCACTTCTATCACGACCCAACCCCGTGGGCCATAACTCATGCCCGAACTGGACACTCATGTATACCCCTGTTAATGATAATCAGAACACGTATAACTTGAACTTAAGGAAATAGAATGATGTCTTAAAACTGCCGCAACTTATCAATAGGTAACACAGTACATAAGACGACGAGGCTGGCACTATGAGTGGGAACGTCCCAAAACATACATTATATAGGCACAATCGAATACATATACACATAACCCACACGCATGTCTACAAACCTCTAGGAATAGTAATAGTAACATATAGCGGGACAGGGCCCCCGCCGTACCCCTGAATAAAAAAATATATACATCAAAAGGTCAGTACCAAAATCTAGGCCACGGTATAATGGAGCACTTTCGAATCGCTGAGTAGAACTCCTACGCTGGCGGATCCCTAACGTGTATCTGTACCTACGGGTATGAAACACAGCCCCCCAAAGAAAGGGGGTCAGTACGATATATGTACTTAGTGTATAAAGCATAACATATCATAAGTGAGATCATATCTGAAGTAGAGATTCAGGAGACAAGTATGTTACTCAAGAACCCACTATACCTGTATCTTGTGAAATAAAATCATGTATGCTTATATCATATATTATATCCGGCCCTTTAGGGTCTCGGTGAATTTGTCATATACATGTAGGACCATCATAGGGCCCGGCGTCATCATCATATCATATTATCATATATATATATATATACTATACTCGGCCCTCTAGTGAGGGACTCGGTGAGTTACCATCTCATTGCATAATCATGTCATTATATAGCGTACTCGGCCCTGTAGTGAGGGACTCGGTGGATAGTGTAGTGAACTGTGCACGAATACATACCCAGCCTGGGACTCGGTGAAAGATATGTTACAGTATACACAAGCCGAGTAGTGAGTAACAATGCATAATTTAAATTATTATCTGAGACTCGGTGAAGTAACCAAGTGAACCATCACATGAAGGTCAGGGTAGGAATTATCTGAAGTACCCTCTTGATGTCACTAAGGACTGTATCAAATGGAGCCTCAGGAATCATAGACATGCATCAAGATGCTGCTAAACAGCTTATGGGATCAAAGACATCTTTCCTCATAGAGCCCTTAGGGACAGGAGCTTATATCTCCAATTACTATTCAATATATAGAAGGCTCGGGGGACATAGCTCAACTACTTAAGAGTTTTAACATCAAATAGTGAATAAGAGTCATGAGTCTTGCTCGAAGCTTATGAATAGTATTACCCTAAATTTCATATGCATATCAGTCGTAACTTATATCTTACGATATGCCAAAGGAAAATAAAGGATAGGCTTCACATACTAACTATTTTCATCACATAAAAGACTTGAGAGGCAATAATTCATTTATCGTAAGAGTTCTAACATCAAGAAATGGGTAAGAGGCATGAATCATACTCGAAGTTTTATGAATAGAATTATCCCCACATTTCATATACAAACTACTTATGGCTAAGACATGCCAAGAAAAAAGATGGGATACCTTTACATACCTTTTATGGATCCACCGTAATCAAGCCCGCCTCGTTACCTCTTTAACCTATTTAATACAAGAGTAAAATAAATAGGCTTCGACTCTCAAGCTTGTAAATCTATAAGCAATTATCTATAGGAGTCATTTCCTCATTCCTACTTCTTGACTAGTTAAGAAGTTAACGGAAATTGGGTAGCATCTCCCCTATAACTCGCCCTATCCGAACCTCCAATTGGTACAGCCATACCAACAACAACAACCAGCAGCCATATACAATTAAACCACCTCAATACTACACAATATAAGTTCCAAACAGCCCAACCAAAATCATGACTTTAAAATATGGTTTTCAATCTTTATTTCGTAAAATCTTAACCACAGGGAAGGGAGTGCAACGTGGTTGCAAACGGCAACACTTATACCTATTTTCAAACACGTTCCCAGCCCCCCCCCAACATATACAACCCACCTTCAAATACAACACCATAATAACGACAATACTAACAAAACTTTAACTCAACTAAAATGCCTCCAATTCTGCCCATTTATTACGTCAATAATAACGATGTAATTTTCTTACCTCCAACCTTATTTAAACAAGTAACCTTCTCACTACAACACTATTAACTTCAATTTGAAAGGAAGAAATCTTACCTTAGCAACTTAGCTCCTTAACGCGGCTGAAAGTTGAAGAACTTCTCGTTAACCCTCCTTGTTTCCCTAACAATTACTATACTCGTTAAACACTTTCACATGATCAAAGTATACCTTAGATAATTAATTTACGGAGAAATATTTGAGCCCTACCTTGCTGCCAAGCCACAGCCGTAGCTCTCTCTCCCTTTCTCTCCAAGTTTCTCTAAATTTTTCTAAGTAAAAAGATGAACAATGAATTCCTTAGTCATAACTTCAGCTTATATACACTTCTTTGGAGAGTGACACGTGTTAGACCCTAAGAGTGACACGTGTCCATCTCTTAGGCAGCCACCTTATTCTATGCAGCCACCTATATGCTTCCACGTGGCATGGTGGGGTCCACCTCAGTAGGTGCTTCACCTACTTAGTCCAAGTAGGTGCATCACCTACTTACTCCTTTTTTGTGGGTTCGTAATCTCGTCTCACTTTAAGAACCTATGTAATCCTTGCTACGTAAGCTTGACATGTACTCAAGTAGCTTAATTATATAAGACATCCAAATTGTTAGCTTACGCAAGTAAGTCAAGTTCCACGACTTGTTATTTGGCCTCCAACTGCTTTTAAATCCTTATAACCCTATTTCCAACCTTCACTATTATGGGCATCACATCCTCCCTTCCTTAGAGTTATTTGATAATGTTATAGATAATCTGGGTCACATGGAAACTTTTAAAAAGCTTAAGAAAACATTCCTAAGTATAAAAGTACGGGGTATAACAGAGGCACAAAGAGATTACCTCAGTAAAAGTCTTATGGAGGAATAAATTTATTAAAAGAGACACATGGGAATCTAAGGAAGATATGAAAGTGAAATATCCGCATCTATTTGTACCCACCAATGAGAATATTGAAGGTAATGTCCCTATTCTTGATTTGAATTGGTATGTCCATCTTGAGTTTAGATAGTTGATTGTTTAGAGCATTTGATCGGTTGAATGATTCTTGATTTTTATTCATGCCTCGAGTCCATTCTTGGTTTACTCATCATTCGAGGACGAATGATCCCAAGGGGGAAATATTATTTTACCCCAAAAAAAATTTAAGCTAAGACTAGAGTCATTCTTCTTATGCATATAGGCCCGAGATAGATGACTCTTAATTGTATATATGTTTTAGAATCAATTCCTAAGTATTTAAAGTGTAATTGAGGTGAATTAGGGTCATGAGGAACCTCTAATACTAAGTCGAGTTCAAAGATTCCTTACTGATTAAGTTTTTCGTATAAGATTATATAAGGGTCAATGTCAAATAACCATAACTTTCACAAGTTTAAGATTGTATACTTCCATGTGCCTCATAAACACGTTTGATGGAATTGTGAAAGACTTGAACCTTCCGTGAATGTTTTCCTAAATTTTTCTAAACTTTAGAATATTTTTATATACTATTAATTGATTGATAATTTTCATGACTTGAATTCTTGAATAATTACTTTACATATTTTATTTTATAAGACACTAGTTATATTTTAATCATAATTGAATATCTATAATTAATGATTTAGTCTAAAGCCTTGAATTGGGAGTGCTTTAATGTGAATAAGATATGAATATGATGATAGTCTTAACAAATTTGAAGGTCTTTTACATTTTCATAACTTGGACCCAAATGATTGAACCTAACAGAATATGGTCATAAAGGATTGTCCCACCTACTCTTAAATGATTGGGAATGATTGGATAATTGATTGGTTGAAAGGTTGATTTGATAGAACTGATTTACTGATAAAGGTCTATATGAGACTTGTTAATTGGTTAATTGGAATTGATTGTCTTATGAACACTGAGTCTTAGGAGAATTATCGAGCACCAAATTGAGTAAGAATAAGTAATAACTCAAACACAACAACTATGTAGCCAAATGTAGGAGAGTATTGAACCGTTAAAGTTAGATATTTCCCTATTTTATTGTCTTGAAAAGACAGGATCTGATTGATTAATTGGATTCATGACTGGATGATTCATCCTTTACCCCAACAAAGTATTAGATAGTTGTGGCAACAACAACGAGCTTGTTGTACGATCACTAGTTCATAAGTGATTGTTGTCAGATAAGAGAAACTCCCATATATGTCTCAATAGTACTCTAATTGGATTGGATTGGATTGGATTGTCTATGATTGGTCTTTGTCTAAACCTTACTCTTGCTTTAGACCTATGACATTCTGATTGAGTTTCTTATCTTTCTGATTTGAGATATCTGAACTGATATTATTTTACCTTGATGCATGTTTCATTTTGCCATATTACATGCCCGTATATTCCATGTACTGATGTCTATTTGGACCTGCATCATTTCATGATTCAGAGACAGGTTCTAGAGATTATCAACAAGCGCACTGTTGAGTATCTGTTCACATTTAGCTGATTGGTGAATCCTCCCCTGCAATAGGAGGATACCACTTATTTATTCTTTCTTTGAGCTTAACCTTTTTATTTTGATTTAAGGTAGCCATGAACCTATCATTTGCACCATTATATAGTAGTGATAGAGGCTTCATAGAATAGATAGAGATGGGTTTATTGAGTATTTCTATTCTTTGAATTATTCTTGTCAGACTACTCTCATGACATAAATTAGAGTTGGATTTGTTGGCCTATGGCCTTTATTCCTTGAGTTAGATTGTTGATTGAATTTGTCCACTTATTTATCTCTTTATTTTAAGTCTTCTGCTAATTGAATGAATGAATGGATGTGTGATTAGGCCAAGTGGTTCGCTTAGGAGCCAGTAATAGCTTCTGAGTGTTGTCCATGTTTAGGGTACCCTCCTCGAGGCGTGACATTTCCAAATCTCATCACACCTTTCATGGGTGATACCTTAAGCCAAATATGATCACCCATCATAAACTCCAAGGCTCGAACCCTCCTATTGGCATAACTCTTTTGTTGGCTCTGAGCTATCAACAACCTACCCTGAATTAAGTGAACCTACTCTATATCATCTCTAAGCAAGTCGGTGTCCAATGCATCTACCTCGACGGCATCAAACCACTGAATTAGAGATCTACACCTCCTACCTTGCAATGCCTCAAATGGATCCATCTAAATGCTAGAATGATAATTGTTGTTGTAGGAAAACTACTCTTAGGGCAAATATTGATCCCAACAAGCACCAAAATCAATCACACATGGCCAAAGCATGTCCTACAATATATAAACTGTCCACTCTAACTTCCCATCGGTCTAGGGAGTGAAAATTTATACTCATATCCAACTGGCTACCCAAACCATATTGTATAGCCCTCCAAAAGAGCAAAGTAAAAAGTGATCCTCAGTTAGAAATAATAGAAACAAGCACCCTGTGCAACCAAACTATTTGATAAATATAAATCTAAGACAGCTTCTCGGTCGTGTACTTCACCTTGATTAGAATGTAATGGGAAGACTTGGTCAATCTATCAACAACAACCTAAATAGAGTCATAACCACCCATGGTAGTTGGCAATCATACCACAAAATCCATGGTGTTATACTCCCACTTTCAAGTAGGAATAGGCGTCCTTTGAGACACACCACTAGGCCGTTGATACTTACACTTGACAAATTGGTAAGTCAAGCACCTAGCCACAAACTCCATAATGTCCTTCATGTTGCACCACAAATAGTGTTGACTCAAGTTATGGTACATCTTAGACACTTTTGGATATGTAGAGTACCTCGAACAATTGGCCTCCTCTAAGATAAATTGGACTAACTCACCCACCTTGAGCATACAAATCCTACCCTCAATCCTCAAAACTCCCTCAGAATTGAGCACTGCCTCCTAAACTTCACCTCTCTTTACCTTTTTTCGAATGATACACAACTTCTTATCCTCAAATAGTCGCTAAATAACTAAATAAAACGTGTCTCCATAAAGGAAAAAACACCACCATCCTCTAAAATCTGCAAACAAACAAGGTTATTAACTAGCCTCTGAACATCTCTAGCCAATGGTTTCTCCTTAACTCAAATATGCTAAAAGTCTTCCTACTCAATGCATCGGCCACCATATTGGCCTTCCATAATGATAAAAAATAATCATGTTGTAGTCCTTCAATAGCTCAAGCCATCTATGTTGTCTCAAGTTAAGATTTATCTCACTGAATATATAATAAAGACTCTGATGATTAGTGAAGACCTCACAATGGACACCATACTAGTAGTGATGCCATAACTGTAAAACAAATACCATTGCCGCCAACTTTAAATCATGAGTAGGGTAGTTCTTCTCATAAGCATTAAATTATCTAGAAACATAGGCGATCATTTTTCCCTTTTGCACAACACTCTACATAAATCACTTTTGAAAGCATCACAATATACAGTATATCCCATACCCTCCTTGGGTAGAGTCAAAATAGGAGTCTAAGTCAACAAAGTCTTGATCTTTTGAAATCTCACTTAACACTCATCACACCAATGAAAATCCACAATTTGCTGAGTCAATCTAGTTAATAGGGATACAATAGTGGAGAAATCCTGTATGAATCGTCTATAGTAACCTGTCAAGCCCATAAAATGCCTAATCTTGGTAGGAGAAGTATCTTTTCCAACCTTTAATTGCCTCAATCTTGGTCGGATCCATTCTAAAACCCCTTGTGGATACTACATGTCCTAAGAATGCCACCTAATTGAGCCAAAACTCACACTTAAAGAACTTTGCATACAACTTCTCCTCCCTCAACTTCTGAAGTACCAACCTCAAAATGCAAACATAATCAGCCTCAATCTTGAAATATACTGATATGTCATTAATGAACATGATCACGAAGGAATCTAGATATGGATGAAACACCCTGTTTATAAACTCGATGAACATTGCAGTTGCGTTTGTCAATCCAAAGAACATCACCAAGAACTCATAGTAGCCAGAATGGATCCACAAAGCTCTCTTATGAATATTTGATGCTCTAATATTAACCTGATGATAATAAAACCTTAAATATATCTTGTAAAACAATGCCACACATTGAAGCTCATCAAATAAATCATCAATTCAAGGGAGAGGATATTTGCTCTTGAAAGTCGCATTGTTCAACTATCTATAATCAATACACATCCTTATGGTCCCTTCTTTCTTCTTTACAAATAGGACTGGAGCACCCCAAGGTAACACACTAGGATGAATGAACCCTTTTCTCAACAAATCCTACAACTTCTCCTTCAATTCCTTCAACTATGTCGGAACTATACCATATGGAGAAATAGAAAAGGGTTTAGTTCTCGGCTCTAAATCAATAGCAAAATCAATATTCCTATTAGGAGGAACACCTGGAAGGTTAGTAAGAATATATCTGCAAACTCCTGAACCACTGGAATAGACTCCATGGAAGGCAGCTCGACACTACTATCCTGGATGAAGCTAAATATGATAAGAACCCCCCTATCAATCAATCTCTGAGCACGAATGAAATAAATAACCTTACTAGGGTAAGAACCACTAGTATCGTTTCACTCAATCCTCAAAACACCAGGCATTGCTAAGGTTACAATGTTAGCATAATAATCAAGAATTGCATCATAAGGAGAGACCCAATTCATACCCAAAATAACATCAAAATACCACCCCCAATATAACCATGTCTTCTTAAGTATCATACCTAATCAAAAAAACAAAACAGGACTGACACACTTGATCCACCTTTAAGGGCTCACCCACAGGTATAGAAACATAAATAGGCATAGGCATATGACTATATATCAAATCAAACTCTAAAGAAAAATAGGTATACACTTAGGAGAATATAGATCCTAGATCAAATAATACAGATGCAGATCGATGGAAGGCTAGGACGATACCTATGATAACTACATCGGAGGCCTCAGCTTTGGGTCTCCATAAGAAAGCTCAAAACTGGGCCCCTCTTCCACCTCTATCCTGAAAAATACCTCTACCTTATCCCTACTAAACTATAGCAACACTAGCACCCTTATCAGGAATATGACCACCTATATAGTATGAGCTCTATTCTAACCACTGATCAACGGTACTGGCCCTTTAACCAGAGTTAATAAATTAGGTTAGGTGCCTTGTGAATCCTGAGTAGGAAACTTCCACATGAGATGATCAGGGTCTCCACAACCATAATAAAATCTCTAGAATGAGGACCGTTGGGATGAACTAGAGGAACCTAAATAACCACCTCAGTCCACCATCCTCTATTATGAACCATGAGAACCCTGTCCTGCATTATAGAACCTATGATGTGTCTTATCACCCTTGGATATCGACATAGATACATGAACTGGTCCCCAATGCTAGAAGGAACCACTGCCTCTATAGGATCCTCTACCTCTAGATGAGTGTTACACCTCACCTTTTAAACTCAGAATGTTTCATAAGTTCCTTGGACATTACCATATGAACCGGATATGCTACGACACTATCAAATGGCTCTAAGGAAGGAAGAATGTGATACCCCATACTAGAGAAGGTTGGAGATGAAATCATAAGAGTACGGAAGGAATTGGAGGCCAAGTAATGAGTCGTAGGACTCGATTTACCTATGTAAGCTACTAAGTTAAAAGTCGTATGCACTTGATCTACTTAAGCATATATCAAACTTACGTAGCACGGATTACATAGGTACATAAAATAAGACGAGATTACGGGCCCGCGAGGAAGGGGAAAAAAGACGACACGTGGTAGCCAATGAAGAAGCGACACGTGGCAGTACCTCAAGCAGGCAGGTGACCCACCTGCTTGGGGTCAAGTAGGTGACCCACCTGCTTGGGGGAGGTGGACCCCACTGCCACGTGGCAGCACCCCATTGGCCGTGTGTTGAGGTGGCCTAATAAGGGCTTGACACGTGTCACCCTTAGGGGATGACACGTGTCACCTTATATATATATATATATGTGTATATGACTCCTTAGTTGTTTATTATCCAAAAATAGCAGCAGCCTCGGAGAAAAAAAACGTGAAAGAGGGAAATAGAGAGGCAGCCATCATTGTTGAAGATTTAAGGTTAGTTTTCCAATTTTCTTCTTTGAATTATTTATATACGGTGTACCTTAAGTACGTGGATACGTATATATGTATTTTAAGACCTTCATGGAAGTAAAACTCCAGCTTTGCAATTGGAATTTGGAAGAGAAAATAAGAGAAAACGTTAATTAATAAACCCGTTTTTGGAAGGGACAGTGGTTAGTAATATTGGTATAACTTCTTGTGTACAGATTCGTTTAGAGTGATTTAATATGTTTTGGAAAGGTATTTCGTGGTTCTATAACTTTCATTCAGACTCCAAAATCCAGTTATACTTGTATCATCATGAAAAGTGGTGATGAAGTGGAGAGGAGGTACTGCTCAAATTTGGTTTTGGAAATCCTACACGGACAGCTGTGAGTATTTTGGTCATATCTTTTTGTACAAAATTGATGGAGGGATAATTCGAAATTTTTTGCGACCCTATGACACATGTCTATAACTTTCATGAAGGACATAAATCCTGTTTCCCTCCATTACCCCTTCGAAACCAAGCAACAAGGTAAAACAGTAAGCTGTCCAGATTTCACATTTTGGATAGTTTTGGCGAGTTTGACAAGTTTAACGTAAGGTAAGGTTTCTTCTTTAAATTTGAGCTTTATGTGTTCTGATGGAGCATGTTACATGCCCTATTTGTGGTTGGAAATATGAAAATGGCTTAGAAATACTTGGCGTTCGGAATAAACTAATTTGTAGTCGTTATAGTTGAATTGTTGTCGAAATAAAGTGTCGTTCTTGTAAGTTGCTGCTGCAGGGGTGTGGCTTGTTGTTGCAGGGACTAAATATGTCCTAATGTGGGTTAGGGTGCTGCTGGTAGAAGCCACATGACCCCTCGTTATGTATAATTAAAGGCGTCACAAAATAAAGGCTAGACGCCCTATTTTGATATCGTATTTTTGAATAAGTCGTTTGGGATCTATGTTGTATATTGTTGGTATGAATTGCTGCAGGTTGTTGTTGTTGGTTGGCTGTAGGTCTTAGGGACCTAATTGGAAATTCGGATAGGGCACATTATAGGGGAGGTGCTGCCCAATTTTCGTTAACGCCTTAACAAACTAAAGGACTAGCCGAGGAAACGACTAAGGAAATAGATTCCATTAACATTAAGGCGTAACCTCAGATGCTGAAAAGTTAAGAGTAGTTGATATTCATATTACTTTATATTGAATAGGTTCAGAAGACGATGAGGCGAGCAGAATAAAGGGTAACTCCCAAGAGGTATGTAAAGCTTTCTCTTGGCATGTTTTGATATAACTTCGTACAGCTATCTTTCTTTCCTTTTGGCAAGTTTTAGCCTTAAGTGAAGTGTGTGTGGAATGTGGGGATAATTCCATCCCCAAAACTCCAAGTATGCCTCACAACCCATATCCACTGCTTAGTATTGGAATTTCTGCAAGAATTGAGTATTGCCTAGTAAGGCTTCTATGTGTTAAACACTAGCATGTGGGAAGCTATCTCTCATTTCCTTTGATACGTATTTGATACGAAAGTGAGATTATGATGCCATAATGATTCACCGAGCCCCATGATGGGCCGGGTATGAAATATTTGTATGCAGATCCCATAAAGGAAAGTACAGACCATATATAGTTTATTCTCTTTCTTCTTCTGGCATGTCTTAGTTGTAGGTTAAACATGATATGAGTTCCAGGGTAACTCCATTCTTAGCATCTCTTATTTATGTCTGAATATCGAACTTTTATAATAATCGAACTATTGCCCTGGAAACTTTTATATGTTAAAAAGGTAACAAATGTACAGGCTCCAAGTCTTACAGACTATATGTTAACAAATGTTTCTGGTTCCATAAGCGATTTGGCTTTACTCTAGTACATGTCTAGGAGCCCCGAGATTATAATTGAGACAGCCCATAATGGCATTTAGAGGACACTCGAGATGACTACACCGTTACTCGGGTCCTCAAACAAAAGCTTAACTTTCTTATTCTGTCGAGTCTCTAATAATGATTTAAATTGCATATAGTTACTCACTACTCTACTCGTGTATACCGTAACACTTCTTTCCTTGAGTCCCGGGCCAGGATATGTTCTCGTGCACAGTTCACTGCATTATTCACTGAGTCCCTCAATATAGGGCCAGGATACGTGTATAAATATATGATGATGTGTTGTAATAAGGTGGTGATGGCACTGGGGCCATGATGGTTTTACAGAGATGATTTTACAGAGATGATTCACCGGACCCCCGAAAGGGCCGGCTATATGATATGACTCGAACATGCATGTTTTTGTAATTCATAAAGTACAGGTACAGGTTTCTGAATTAATATCTTATCCCCTGATTCTCTATCTCAGATATGTTTCCAGTTGTATTATATTATGTTTTACATACTCAGTACACATATCGTACTGACCCCCTTTCTCGGGGGGCTGCATTCATGCCCGCAGGTACAGATACAGATTTTGGGAGTCCGTCAGCTTAGGATTCCATGCAGCTCTTCATTGTATCGGAGCCTAGTTTTTGATACTGTCCACGGATGTATAGAAATTGTTTTATCCATTCAGGGGTACGGCGGGGGCCCTGTCCCGCCATATGTTGTCATTTATATGTTTAGAGGTATGGAGACATGTATATGTGGGTTGTGTATGTCAGTTTGATTAAGCTGGGTCTACATGATATATGATATATGTTATTATGTTATGGCAGCCTTGTCGGCTTGCGTGCCCTGTTGTGATACAAACGAAAAGGGCTACAATTATGAAAATGTTATCGCCCTGTGGGTCTCTATTACATGATATTGTCTTATTTATGATTCAATGTGACCTCAGCTAATAGATATATGTACGGAGGGTCCGGGTCGGACTCCAGTCGCGGCCTACGGGGTTGGGTCGTGACAATGAGATACTCAAAAACTGAGCAGATGTATGGTAGGGTCCCCAAACTACTCTCTCTCTATCAATTCTGCCTCATTGGTGGTACCCACAATGGACTAGAAGGAAGACCCTTGTCACTCCCCAAAACTAAGAGAGGCGTGATAGGCACTTGATATAATATTTGATTAATTTAGCCACTGAAACATACTATCTAACAAAATTATTGGCCCAAAAGATCGGGTAGCACAACATTTGAAATAGTAAGCCTGGATTGTTAAGGTCATGACTTGAATAATAATAAGTCATATAAACAAAGGTAGATAAACCAAAATGATAAAGTACTAGCTAGACAATGAGTCCGCAACTGAAGACATGCATGCATACCCACATATATATATACATATCAAGCCTATAGGCTGGAGACCGAAAGCTGCAAAAAGGAAACTCAGAACAATATGTCCACAATAGCCTCTAAAAGTTTCATAAGCACTATCGGGACAAGGCCCCGACTATACCCAAACTATACAACAAAATTAAACATCATATAAAAACTCCAGGAAGAGGTGGAGCTTACCAACTCACAACTGAATCCCGACTCCTAGTGAAGGGGTCGATTAGAATCCCTACCTGGAACTGCACGCATGAAATAAAAATGTAGTGTCCTTAGTCAATGGGACATTCATAGGAATAAAAAGGTACTGGTATGTAAGGCAGAAAGTAGAATCATAAATAGTTGATGTAAAAAGGGTAATCGAGATATCACCTGACACTGAAACTCTGTTAGCCTCCATGGTCGACATCCAACCTCATAGTAATCAACTATGCATGGTATGCTCGTGGCCATCTGTACAATAT
Organism: Solanum dulcamara; assembly: GCF_947179165.1. NCBI lineage: Eukaryota > Viridiplantae > Streptophyta > Magnoliopsida > Solanales > Solanaceae > Solanum > Solanum dulcamara. The sequence continues at coordinate 57,988,647 of NC_077246.1, forward strand.
ATATAGTTTTCTGGGCAAATAGGCCCCTTACCTCCGATTATAGCTCGGATTCCATGCATAACATTTCATGTATGATATGAACTTTTAATGCATGTATTAGGTCATAACAAGAACTTAGTCAATCTTGGCTCATTAGTACTCTTATTCTCATAATTCTGTAATTATTTTTATATAGCATGTAAACGCCTTGTGGAACCTCATATATTTTTCAAATAATGTTTAAAACTTAAATCGTCTTTTTATAAAGATAACTTAACCCTGAAGATGTTCATAAGGAGATTAAGGTGCTTCACTAAATTCTTATACCTGATTACTTGACAATTAGTCAACGAAAGTATTTTAAAATCAAGTGTTTTAGTAGTTTAAACATAAAAATTATATTTTAGATATTTAGAAAATCGACGTGTTACTTTAAAGTTTTTAAATACACTTTAATGAGAAAAAAGAATTGATCGTCAATACTAAATGCCTTCTCTAATAGTTTTAAGTTACACCACCCAAAGACGAATACGAATTCACACATATGGACATATAGTCAAGAAAGCTGACAAAATGACATATACAGATGTCGTCGTAAAAATGATTATAAAAGAGTCCTAAGATGATTACCTTGGAAAATCAAGTGTAAAGATTGAAGAACCAGAAAGAACAAGAAAGTCTAATCTTTCAAAACTAACTCCAAACGCAACGAATAGAAGGGGAAAATGATTGCAAAGTCTAAAGATTACATTTCTAGGCACGGGGGCAAACTTTAATGGTAAAAATTGCTACAAATGCACCTTAATAATTCAAGAACTCTATTTGAACCCTCTCTTAAGACTTCTCACCGTTTTGGGATGAAAATGAAATGTTTTGGGGTCTTAAAAGTCGAAAATCCGACTTATATCATTTTTTGACCTGACCCTGTTTCAGCCTAGACAGTCTGCGGTAAAACAGTCATAACCTTTTACTTTAATGTCGGATTATTGTGTCATTTTTTGGTTGCAAACTAGACTCATAGAACTTCGATTTGGTAAGTTGTGGACCTCATAACTCTTTATATATTGGGAGAAATGATCTGAGACATTTGACCTAAAGTTTAAAAATAATTATAAGAAAAACTTATGATAACTTTTGCTGACCTTTATTTTACAATTAGCTTGACTCCAAAACTTAACATATGACCATTGTACTACCTCATAACATGTTATTCTTTGCATATTAGACATTCTTGGCCTTATTCTGAAGGTGCAAGTTATTTTAAATCTTCTGAACGGGCGAGGTGCTACTCGAGCCATTTCTTTAACCACAAACCTTTGTTTAAGGGATTCTTTTGACCTATAACTTTAGTTTCTTGATATTACCACACATTTGCAATATCATTTTCCCGATGTACCATACCAAGTCATATACACCTTATATAACCACTCCACGCTACATATATTATGTAAAAAAACATGGGGTTTCATAACCCCTCATAGGTGCATCTGAATACAGCTATACTGATAGAATACTTCAACCCCCTCACAACTCTACAGATCCTCTTGGCTACATCAAGAAGGAATGCTAAGGCATATCTTGACAACTGGTAGAAATGGGTCTCATACTCTGCAACTGTAAGGTCATCCTGTATCAAACTCTCCAAACTTAATCGGCTCTCCTCTCTCACACTCCAAGGGATAAAACTGTCATAGAAGGCACTAGAAAACTCATCCCACGTCACCTGTGAAGATCCAATAGACCTTTATCCCAAGTAAACTCTCCACCACTCTCTAGCCGTCCAAGCTACTATAGTTTAGCATAACGAACTTCCTGAGACTCAGCTAACCCAACTGTCTTTAGTAGCTCTTGACATACAGTTAAAAACTATAACATCCCCTAAAAATATTGTATACGATGTTTCAATTCTCTCCTAAAAATAATACAGCCTCTGTATTTAGAGCATAACTTTTTATAGGATTGTCCAAATTGGGTGATTCAAATTTTTAAGTAACCACCAGATCATTACCTACAACATTTGTGAAGACCATAATTTAATTTTAGGAGGTTAAGTAGGTCAAATAAATTAATTATTGTAAGACAGTGTGCTGTGACGAAATAGAGTGTTTGTAGAAGAAAATTCATATCTCACTGTAGGATGCTCCAACTTGGTTGATTCTTGAACTACATGAAACTATACTTCTATATCTACAATTCTTATGAAGATACCAAATCCTAATAAGGAATTTATCTTGTTCAAAAGCAGCTCCGAAAAGAAGTATTCTGTCAAAGATAACTCATTTCACCTACCATGGAAAGATCTAGATACATTTGACATCACTCGTGACATAAATTATCCTCCGATTAACATCATCCATGGCATCATAATTTTCCACTAAATTTTCAATTTTTTCTTTATAATTATTTTATTTATTGTTAGGTCCCTCTTTCCCACCTATAAATACCCACCTTATTTCCTCATTTTATTCATCAAGCTTTCTCAACCAAGTCTTCTCTCTATACACTTCTTTACACTTTCTCAAATACAGTTTTAGTTCTTAGTAGTGAATAAATACTATTTCGGTGATTCATATACTCCGAGTAGTACACAAAATATTCCGGCAAGGAGAAAATCTAGGACTCAAGAGTGTTCATTAAGTCTTTCGGTTCCGACTAAAGTTTCGGATTCCAGGTATGTAAGGCTTCAATGAGAGTATTTGTTCCACTCTCATGTCTAAATTATTTTGATTATATGATAAATTATATTTATTTTCTTTAAGCTCTACTCTAACTTATGTGGGTATTTATCCATGGGTTCTTCCACCCATGTAATCCAAAAACTCTTTCAATTAAGTCTCTTGATTTCAAGTAATATTTTCTTATGGTAATTCTTAATTTTACTTAATTGTATGAATCATGGTTAAAATAATGATTATTGTTCTATTTTGATGCAACATAATTTCGTATGTATGAATTGATGGTTTACAAGTAATTCCTCTATTTATCTATTTAAAGGTTCTTAAAATTCATGGTGGGTTGTTTAAAGCATGATTTTTAATTAATGGATTTCAAAGTATTTATGTATATTTATTTACATACATATTTGTAAGTTGAAGTGATTTGAACCCACCTAGTTTTACTATGTTTTTAATAAAGTTTGACTTGAAAGCTTTGACTCCAAATAAATATTTGTGAAAGCAATATCTATGATCAAAAAGGGAGTCTTATGAAATGAAAGAATGATGAAATGATATGAATGATGGATTCTTTATGCAATAAGGACAATTCTTGCATATTTGAATTATCAAATGTTTTAATGAGCTATTCTACCGAATATGATGTTTGAATTCTCAAGTTATATGCTATGAATATTTTGAAGTATTAAACTATTCCGTGGAATTGACGTAGCACCGAATGAGGCATTGAGGTGGGATTCGGTAAGGGAATCCTAGTAGCAACCTCTTGTCTCATTAACTATGTGCCAATATAGGAGCCCTTGTAGGCTTAGGCTAATGGATCCATGAAAGCCCTTAAAGTTAAAGCTAAAGAAATGAATGAAATTGACGGAGTTCTACCTGGCAAGTAGTCTCCCCGGCCAACGTAGGGGTTATATTGGATTCCATGTAATAGCTCACATGGTCTTAAATGTCGGTTATAGTTATTTTCCCATAAAATAAATGTTTTAAAGGATATCTATATGATTTATTATGCATTAGATTATGTTCCATATTACATAATTGTTATAATATTTCCTTAATGTTCATGCATCCTTACATACTTAGTACATTCAAAGTACTAACGCATACTCTTTCGCCTACATGATATCACTATGTAGGGACCAGTGCTCCTTCTCGTTCTCCTCCACGTGGCTAGTTGAGATTTCATTGAAGACTACTTTTGGTGAGTTCCCATGTTTCGGGAATAATACTCCTTTATCTTTCTAGCTTATGATATGTTAAGATATTTTACTATGGCATTTCTTCTATTATGATTGAGGGTGAGCTAGGGACTTGTCTTAGCCCCGTTAAATCTAATAGTTAGAGGTATTGTTGGACATATGTAAGTTGAAAATTTACTATTATGATTTCTGCTTGTTTATTTATCATCATTACCTATGAAAGGCTAAAAGAATGCTAAGAGGCTTGTTTGAGGTACTTTCAGGTTCCTCATTCGCCATGTCACGTCTAGGCCCTAGACTTGGGTCGTGACAAAAACTCATGTACATCCTTAGTATTTCCACCCTGAAACTAAGGTGGATCCATATTCCAAAATTTCTCATACCTCCAATGCTCATCATCAGTTAATAAAAATGAAGGTGCACCCCGATCTCCATCTATCAATAAACCAACATCATCAGATATAGTACCCGCTGGTGGCTGTTTCACTAGAACTTAAACCATAGGAACCTGATATTGAAGTAGGTTTTTAGTCCCCACTCGAGTCTAAGAACCCTCCGATGTATTTTTTGCCCCACCACCCTATGTCATACTTTTAAGCACAACCAACACCCTCAAAAGGTGTCCTAAAGTAACAGTATAGTAGAAAACTACAGAGGAACCCGGTCCTCTCTAGCATCAATCTCTGGCTCGGGAGAGGCACCTCTACCATGACCTCTCATTGGAGACACTACATGGCACGACCTCCTCTCTTCATATGGCTTCTACCTCTACCCCTACCTCTAGTTGAGGTCTCAACAATGTGCTCGAAGACTACCTCCCCTCTTATGCCAGTGGCAGTAGCTCACATCCAAGCCATTTTTCAAAAAAGACATGTGACAACTCAATACTAGCGTAAGTAACTACACACGATAAGAATTAGTAGAACAAAAGAATTTTTTCTAACAGTCTTCATAGCCTCTCAAAGATAAGCAATGGACGTCTCTGCATCGATCCTCAAAACTCTACTAGACTTGGAATGTACACACTTGAGACCTATGAACTCGAAGCTCTCATACTATTTTGTCATGACCCAAATTAGACGTGATGGCACTTGTCTTATCCTACCAAGATAAGTCAACCTAAAATTTGATTTAAACAGAAAAATATGGAGGTGAAAATGGAAATAAAATCTCAATACAATGAAAATATGTGGGTAACTTAATCAAACACTTAATACATCCAAAATTTGGTTGTCACATATAAAAGCCTCTAAGTATAATACTAGACTAGAAAGAAGTACAAGTCTCAATGTTTTTGTTTCTAGTGTAAATCAAAAACATAAAGCAGGAGTAAGAGGTGTAAGCCGAGATGACAAGCAACTACCTCTCTAACTCTCCAACTGAAGCCTCAGACACAGAAGAGTAGAAGGAGAAATCAAGAAGATCCGGGCTCAAAATCTACACAAGTATAGAAGAAAGGGGTAAGTACTAAACAACACGGTACTAGACAAGAAAACATCTAGCTCTAAGTAAAGAAATATCGAGCAAAAGTACTCATCATGCACCATTCGAACCTCCTCAAACTACAACTTGCCTAAGAAACAACCCAATCTAACAGTCCTCATTCCATATCGACAATACACGAATAGAACATCATAATTTGCACTTCAACATGCACATAATAGTATTTAAACATAATCACAGTTTCTCCTTAGTAAACAATCACAATTCACATCATAGTCACGAATATCATAATACAAATGTAAATGCAATGCAATGTAGTACAATGTCAAATAGAGTGATGTATATATGTCCAAATGATACACACACACTGAATCATCAGTCTGGGACCCATGGGGGACTTATCATTCCATACACCTACCTTGGCGCGTGGAATGATCCTGATATCCTCTCAATATGTGTTAATATATAAATCATGGCGCGTGGCACGCCTCCTTTTTCTCTTAAGAATCAACCACAGCAAGTGGGACGTCTCATTTTTCCTCTCATCCTTACAAATCATCATTTCAACATTGGCACAATATTAATGCAAATAGATATGTGTAAATACTCAATGAGAGGAATACAACTTTCATAATCACTATCTAGTAAGGAAATCTCATCACAACATCATAAGCAAGTTAATACAATCATTCTATTCATCAAGGTAATCGTATGTCACAAAATCATCAAGTTCCTTCTTTTACCCTATTTTCATCATCATAAGAGTTATTTCAATGCATATCAAAGCATGAAATATGAATCCCATTACCAATCCCCATTAATTTCAAGCACACAATGGCATACAAGAGACAATACACTTAACAAAGAGCTACAAACTTCACTTTCCTCAATTCAAGCACACAATCACTCTACAACTTGGGTCTTTCCCTTCTAAAAGGTCCCAAATCAATAAAATCTATTAAAATACGAATTCACAATAAGATTATGAGACTATCAACACTCAAATCATTAAATTTGAAGATCGAAGCCAAACCGATCCAAAAATCCATTCCCATAAAAGTAGGGGTAAATTTGGAAACTAATACATAAATATGTTATCCAAAGCATTTGAAAACTAACCATGAAAATCATTTCAAAAATGGAGTTAAAATCAGTTCAAAATTCCATTTTTTATAAAAACCCATGTTCTTTAGAAAAAACTCATTTCTTGAAATCAAAATCAATGATTTAAGGTAAAAATCATGAAACAATTAATGGGTAATGAATATTCTAAGTTAAATAACTTACCCAAACCACTTAATCTCGAAAAACCACATTAAAATTACATTTATAGAGCTCTAAAGTTCAAAAATAGTGAAAATGGGGTAAAACCCCAATTTTTTGAAAAGACACTGTTCAGGTCAAATTTTCTCTTCGCGATCGCGACATGAAGCCCCCGCAGTCGCAATGAGTAACAGCAGTCACCTTATTAAAATAAACCATTGCGATTGTGATACCTAAAATTCCAACACCATGCGATCGCGATAGCCACACGTGTTCGCGATGCACAACTAAAGACCCTTACGTGATTGTGAGAGATGGTCTCGCGATTGTGAAGAAAAAGTTAGAGGCATTAGACAACAACAACTAGCAATTCACACACAAGACATAAAATTCATCGAATGGACTCTCGAGATTCATTCACAACCCGAGTACACAAACCAAATATCCTACCCTACTAAGTTCGATGTTTCAGACTCAATAAAACCGTCGAAACATGGATTTGAGATCTTCTTGAATCGAAACCCATTTAGTTACAAATAAAATATCTTAAGACTCAAAATACCAAATCAAGCTCGAGACTTCTGAAAATTCAACCAAAACTTCTCCTAGGTCTAAAATCATCCCTCGAATTCAACAAAATTGTCGAAAATCTATTTCGAGCTTTCAGACTTTGAATGTTGACCAAAGTCAACTCAAAGGATAAAATTTCATAAACATCCAACTTAGGACCTCAAATCTATGAAAAAACTCTGATCTGAGACCAACAACTCTGCTAGATCTAATTCTAGATTTTCGAGCTGATAGAACTGACGGAATTTCATTCTGATGCTCGTAGCTCTAGTTGCTATCAAAAATTACTTTTTAACAACTTAAGGTTATAAGAATTCATAACTATCAAAAATCACAACCTTTCAAAGAATTTCTTAAACCAACTTTTTGAACTAATCAAATATCACTCGAGACAACAATCGGGACGGTAAAATGATAATTTTTTTGAAAATTTCCAAAAATAACTTTCAGGGTCATTACACCCAAACCGTATTGCAAAAAAATTACTCCGTATCAAATGAACTAGATAAGGTAATTATTGAAGTTAAAATAAATTATAAATTAGAGGAGATCATAGAACTGAGTAAATGATTTTTAAAATTTGTTATAACTATTATCTTATGCACTCAAACATATATCACAAATCATTTTATACTTAAGATATAAGAAATGTGTTAAATTATAGTTGTTCTTTTTATATTTTTCATAGAGTTATTTATTCAAATATCTACACATATAATTGATGAAGTGTCACAATTATTGAACAAAAAGATTGTCATTGCTAGATTGTCGCAGCTATTGAACTGTTACATAGATAGAGGGTGGTCATATTTGGGTTACAAGAATGTGTCAAAAAATGTGGAATAAGTGGAAATATTTTTATTTGCGTAAACAAAAAATATAAAAGTGAAGATTCCTCAACAATGATTAGATAATAACATATTTTTATTTTGTTAATCCCTCAAAACAACATTTATATCTAAAAGCAAACAATTTTTTAAGTACATGGTTAAGGTTAGGATCTATTGGGTTGTGCTTACTATAATATATTTACATGGGTAGTATATTATATATATATTATATGGGTAGTATATTATATTTAGTATAATATGTACTACACATACATTATATACATATTTTGTAAAGTAGATGATCCAAAGATGTTGGTGTAACATATTTTGTAAAGTAGATTATCCAAATATATTGGTGTAACGATCTATTCCGGTCGTTTTTGGGTAGATCAATGGTGAAAAAATTAGACAAGAAAACGTTTTGGACAGTGACTTGAAAATTTTAGGCTAAGCCAGTCTGAGACGGAATCTAAGTGAGGTGAGATCTAGGGAAATCCGAAAATGGATTGGGGTCAATGTCTAATCTTGGGTTTGACTTTATGTTAGCTAAGATGTTAGGAAACTCATATTACTTTATGGAAGTAAATTCGGGTAAGTAGAACTTCCGATATTAAAATTAGAGTAGAAGAGTGATTTTAGAATGTGATTATTTGAGGGTGTGTTGCGAAATGAGGGCTTGGGAAAAAAATTCTAAGTTTCTATCTGCATGCAAGCTGCCATTACAGGTGAAATTCCTCTATGGAGAGGCCACTCTAGCAGGTTGGTGGCTGCTATAGCGGTCCAGTCTCTGATTTAATACATAAAAGTTCCAAAATCATTTTTATTTTTGCAACTTCGTCCTTGGGTGAGAAAGATACGACTTAGGTCTATTTTCTTCAACTTTCCATCTATTTTTGCACTAAAGGTAAGTTAATTACACTCCTAACTTGTATATTAATTTTTAGACCTTAGAGTCTATGGTGATTATCTTGGGCGGGGGGGGAGGGGTACTTGACCTGAAATTGATGGTGGGAAAAGCTCTAGTTTAGTGGTATGATGATCAAATTTCCCAAGGATTAGGATTTGAATATAATCATGGTAATTTAGGCCATCATTCATTGATTCTTTGTATTCTTTGTTTGTTTTAGATTAAGAACAAGCCAAGGCACTTCAAAAAGGGGAAAGATCAGGTTCTTTAGAGCATTCAGGCTTGATTCGAGGTAGGTGATTGTTGTGTTTTTCCCATTTTTGTTATATGTGCATGTTAACTACTTCATTAGTTTGCATGCATGATATATGATTAGAGAAAAAGAAAAGAACATGAATTGAAATGATAGTGTGATTAAATTTCATGCAATGAATTTGTTACTTGATTATATAAGTGTGATTGTTATTTATTGTGGTTGTGATTTTGATATATGATTTCATGTTGGATTGAGTACCATACTGGTACATTTGGATTGGGTACCACATTGTACATTTGGAACGGGTATCATGTTGGTACACTAACAATAGGAACGGGTATCATGCCGATACACAATAATTTGGTGTGGGTTCCATGAGAGAACCAAATTGGTTGTTGAGTTGTGATTGAACATGCCTATTATTTATATTAATTCGAATATAAGGACTAGGAGTCAGGCGTTTCTATAACTGTAGTGTAATTATGTATTATATGTTTTACTAAGTTGTGGTTTCTTGTTCATATTTTATTTACTGGAACTAGACATATGATCCTACCAGTATATTGTATTGTGTATTGATTCTACACTTGCTCTATTTTATTGAGTACACGATATATTCAAGCTACTGCTATAATACCTCAGTTAAGAGACGTGTAACCTTTTGAACCCAAGGGTGAGCTACTGTTCCAGGCTACCATGATTTTATTCTTTTTGCTTTGTCCATTTCCTCGGACATAGACATTTAGTTTATTGATTCTTGATGGGGTTTCGGTACAATAACATTCAAGTTCAAGGGAGTTTAATTATGCATATTTTGTTAAACTTACCTGAGTTTATGGAAACTCAATTTTTGCTTATTTTTATCTGCTTTCACTTAATTAAATGTATGATTTTAGGGTTAAAAGAATGGTGTTATTGGTTTAGTTCATTTAGTAATGGTTCTCCCATTGGAGGCTTAGTGTGAGTGTCACTCACAATGGGTCAAGATTGTGATAAAGTTGGTATCATAGCCTTAGGTTCATTGATCTCATTGTACCAAAATGAGTCTAGTAGAGTCTTGCAGAATGGTATAGAGACATTTGTACTTTTCTTTGAGAGGCTTCATAACTATAGGAAATCTCTCACTTTTTTTTCCTTTTTTATGCTATGACTTGATTCCAATTTGTATTTAGCGATCCAAATGGGTATCTGACTTCTTCACTCTTTTATTCGCTGATAATTGACATGAGACACAATGTTGCAAGGATAGTAGCTCTTATAGTAGAGACAACAACAATGTCAGCAGCATTAGGATGCAGCAGAGGCAGAGGATGAGGTCTAGGTTAGGGAAAGGGAAGAGGAAGAGCAACACTCGCCAAAGGTGGAGCCTAGGCAGGAGAAACACCAAGGTAAGAGACCCCTCTCCCACCACAGGGCCATGTTGTGGAAGAGGTTGAAGTTGAGATTGAGGAAGAAGCAGAGCCAAATATGACCACTTAGGCTGAAGGTATAAGTATTCTACCCATGTCTATAGATGCGGTTCAATAAGTCTTGGCATTCTTGAGTGAGTTGGCAGGCACTGGAGCCGCACCCACTATTGCTACTCCTCAGATTTTGGGTACTCAGCCTTTTGCTGCTACAACCCTATGGTGGAGAGAGATTTGGGCACTGATGCATTTTTTTGCTCTTTGATGGGTTCTGTGATGACTAGTAAAGAGCACGAGATATTGACAAAGTTGTTAAAGTTAAAGCCTCCAATGTTCTATGGATGAGAAAACGAGGATGCTTTTCATTTCATCTTGTATTGTTACAAGAGACTACACAAGTTAGGCATTGTGCAGCAATATAGGGTCAACTTTATGATATTTCAGCTACAAGGAGAGGCAGTGATAGAGAGTTATATGAAGTGTTTTTCATCAATTCTACCTCTATTGACTTGGACTTAGTTTCACAACTTGTTCCTTAAGAAGTATTTTCATCCACCTTGAGAGACCAAAAGAAGGATGATTTTTTGGCTCTTGAGCAGGGTAGTAGACAGTTGTAACTTATGAAGCCAAGTTCTATGCCTTCTCCCATTATTCTACTCAACTTGTGAATACTAAGAAGGAGAGAATCTGCTTGTATATGAAGAGATTTAACATTGACTTACATGTATTATCTTTGCATCTGAATTCTGGAAAAAAAAAAGCTTTAGTGAGGTGTCTGATTATGTTAAGAGAATTAAAGGAATTTGACAGGTTGGGCAGGCCAAGGTTTTATCTAAAAAGGACAAGAATGCATGCAACTATAGTGATTCTTACCCCAGGGGTTTAGGTCAACAGGCATTTGCAGCTCGACTGATTCACTTAGCCATACCTGCTTCTATGAGTGATTGTTAGGGCTTCCACTTCATAATTTGACTTAGAATAGTCAAAATGCCTCGTACGTGTCATCTAACATACCATTCCTTGATCGCATTACTTTAATTATAGAGGACCGAGATATTTTAGAAGGGAGTAACCTTACTCATGAGTACTTGATCTGGTGCAGGAGAAAACAAGGGTATTAGTAACAATTGGCAGAGGTAGTAATGGTAGGATACGTCTACATAGTGTATGGGGAGGAAATTAAAGAGGTCATGGAGGCCAGATAAATGGTAACGCAGGTAGAGGAGCATTACAGCCAGGCAAAAAGGTTTTCCATTATTATAACAAAGCATAATGTTATGCCTTTTAGGAATGGACAGGGGTTGAGGTATATGATACACTGATCATATGTATTATTCTTGTCTTTGACCAGATGGCTACTATCTTGTTTGATCCGGGCTCTACTTATTCTTATATGTGAGTTCAATTTGCTTTGGTATTTGACTTGGTCTATGATATTCTTGATACACCTATTCATATTTCTACACCTGTTGGAGAGTCTATCGTAGTTACCCATGTTTACTGTGCTTTTTCTGTCATGTTCATAGGTTTTTAGACTTGGGTAAATTTGGTTATAATGGATATAGTTGATTTCAATGTGATCTTAAGTATGACTTGGCTTTCCCTTTCTTATGTTGTGCTTAACTATAATGCTAAGACTGTGGCTCTAGAGATACTAGGTAGGGAAAGGTTAGAGAAGGAAGAGGTGTACAAGCTGAAGTCATCCAATATCATATCCTTCATACGAGCTAGGAAGCTAGTGGGGAAGGGATTTTAGTCTTACTTTTCACATCTTTGGGATGTTAGCACAAAGTCCCCTTCTATAGAGTCAATCCTAGTAGTTTTAGAATTTCAAGAAGTGTTTCCTACTGATTTGTCTAGCATGCCTCTGGATAGGGATATAGATTTTTGTATTGGTATGGAGCAGGACACTCTCCCAATCTATATTCCTTCCTATCGCATATATCTGGCAAAATTAAGGGAGCTTAAAATATAAATTAAGAAACTTCTTGATAAAGGCTTTATTCGACCTCGTGCTTCTTCTTGGGGTGCTTCGATTTTGTTTGTGAAGAAAAGAATGGTAGCCTGAGAAAGTGTAGAGATTAGTGGTAGTTAAATAAGATCACTATCCAAAATAATTACCCTTTTCCACATATAGATGACCTTTTGGATCGGTTTCATGGTTCTTCGGTCTTCTTTAAGATTGATCTTAGTTAAGGCTATCATTAATTAAAGATTAGGCCTGAGTATTTACCTACAATGTCTTTCAGAACTCGGTATGGGCATTATGAGTTCTTGGTGATGTTGTTTGGATTGCCTAATGCACCTAAAACCTTTATGAGTTTGATGTATGGGGTGTTCAAACCATTTTTGGATTCCTTCGTGGTTGTGTTTATTGGCGACATCTTGATCTCCTCTAAGAGTAAGCAAGAGAATGTTGATCATCTTCGTGTTGTTCTGATATCTTGAGAAAATAGAAATTATATGCAAAAACTGTCTGAATGTGAATTCTGGTTGTCTTCAGTTGCCTTCTTAAGGCATGTAGTTTTGAAGAATGGGTGATGGCAGATCCCCAAAAGATTGAAGCAGTTAAGAATTGGGTTTGTCCTAGTTCCTGATTAAGGTTAGGAGTTTTATGGGGCTTGTTAGCTACTATCTCCGATTTATAAGGAATTTTGTTGCTATGGCGACGCATCTAATAAGGATGACTAAGAAGGAAGTACCTTTTGAGTGTTCTAACAAGTGTGAGGAGAGATTTCAAAAGCTCAAGACTTTTTTTACTAGAGCACCTATCCCGGCATTATCGGTGGAAGGTAAGGACCTTATTATTTATTATGATACTTCACATTTGGGATTGGGTGTTTTAATAATGCAAGATAGGAGTGTCATAACCTACGTTTCAAGGAAGTTGAAGGTTCATGAGAGGAACTATCCAATGCATGATTTGGAGTTGGTAACGGTAGTGTTTGCTCTTAAATTCTAGCGGCACTATCTCTATGGTATCAAGTGTGGGGTGTTCATAGATCATCGCAGTCTACCCCATGTGTTCACTCAGAAATATTTGAATCTAAGATAGAGTAGATGGATGTAGTTGCTCAAAGATTATGACATCACCATTCAGTATCATCCAAGTAAGGCCAATTTGGTGGCAAACGCATTGTGCAGGAGGACAATAAGCATAGGCGGTCTGGCTTGCTTGGGGCTTTCTAAACGACCCCTGGACAAGAGATTCAGGCTTTGGAGTCTAAATTCATGCAGTTGGGCATCTAAGAGAAGGGTGGGTGTTAGACAGTATTGAAGTTAGACCCACTTTTATTTAGGAAATCAAAGCTAAGCCGATCAAAGATGAGGATTTGAACAATCTCATAATTAAGGTGGTGTCTAGTGAGGCTCAAGATGCCACTCTCGATGTAGGAGAAGTGCTCAGTTTTAGGGGAAGGATTTATATTCCCTGAGTTGGTGATTTGATCCAAAATGTGTTGACAGAGTTTCATGATTTACGGCATTCTATTTATTCGAGTGTGACCAAGATGTATAGTGATTTAAAGAAGCTTTATTGGTGGCTTGGGATAAAGAAAGACATAGTTGAGTTTGTGATTAAGTGTCAAAATTGTCAATAGGTGACGTATGACCACCAAAGGCATGCATGTTTGCTTCAAAGAAAGCCTATTCCTAAATGGAATTGAGAAAGGATAGCCATGGATTTTGTGTTAGGTCCTCCTAAGACATTAAGGAATTATGACTCAATCTACATTATTGTTCATAGGTTGACCAAATAAGCCTACTTAATTCCAGAGTGGATTATAATGCTCAAAAGTTTGCAAAGATTTATGTCAAAGAGATAGTAAGGTTTCAAGGGGTTCCCCTTTCTATCATTTTAGACCATGGTACTCAGTTTACTTCAAAGTTTTGGGTAAGTTGCACGAATATTTGGGTACTGAACTCACTTTCAGTACAAATTTTCATCCCCAGACTAATAGTTAGTCAGAGAGAACGATTCAAGTATTGGAGTACATGTTGAGACCATATGGAATTGACTTTGAGGCCATTGGGATCAGATATAAAGGTGAGATATATGACATTTGAAGATGGTAAGTAAGTCCTATTGAAGGTGTCACCTATGAAAGGAGTCATGAGGTTTGGAAACAAGGATAAGTTTAGCTCTCGCTATATTGGTCCAATTGAGATTCTTGATTTGGAAGACTAATGGATTATAGATTGCTCTACTGCCTAGATTATCTAGAGTTGCAATGAGATGCTTTTACATAGTCCAAAAATTCTGATTTTTTTGTGAAATGGGGGAGTTTGGAAAGTCTTCCCAAATTACTATAAGCCTTCATCATAGCGGAACCCCCACCACTATAGCAATATCGCTATAGTAAAATGGTGTCCGCCTTAATGACCTCAACCAAGTCGAGGGCCTCTATAGCAGACAGTTTTCCACCATAGTGGCCTAAGCCAAGCTGAGGCTGTTATAGCAGTTGTCATGTCTGCCATAGCAGGCCAAGACCACCATAGTGGCCTCTCGCAATAATTTATGCCCAGACCCCACTTTTCGATCTTATTTTCTCCCAAACATTTAAAAACTCATTCCTATGATTGATATAAAATTATTCACCAGTTAAGACTTTTCCTATCATCAAGATATGTCCATTTACTTCTTTCTAATGTTGGTTAATTCGTTAAATTCATGTAATCTTTAGATTGAAAAATTCTTGAACTAGATCCTAGATTCTTGAATGATGGCAATTTCTTATGGTTATCTCTAAATGGTTATTATAATGATTCTAGGTTGTAAGATTTTACTTTCTAGCATAGTAATTCTTTCCTCTATCATGGATTATAGGGAAATTGGGACACCTTCATCTCTACCACCCTAGCCTAGTGCCTAGATGTGACACGATGAATGAGGGACCTGGAGATACCTCAAACAAGCCTCTTAGCATTCATTTAGCCTTTCATAGGTAATGACAATCGATAACAAAAGAGGGACTATAGGAAATCATCATAGCAAACATCCATAGTCAATATTTATCTTATATTTGTCCAACAATACCTCTAGTCTTAGACTTGGCGGGTGGCTAAGACATGTCCCTAGCTCACCCTCAAATAAGCTAACAATGAAGTATCAAAATGGGATTCTTAATGCCTCAACATAACCTATGCTAGAAAGGGGAGGAGTATTGTCCCCGAAACATGGGAACTCACCCAAAGGCAACCTTCGAGCTATCTCAACTAGCCACGTGGAGGAGGATGAGGAGGAACGTCGGTCCCTACATGGTGATATCATGTAGGCAAAAGAGTATGCATTAGTACTTTGAATGTACTAAGTATGTGAGCAATTCAATTCATGTCACAATAATGTACAATTGATCAAGTTACAAAACATACTAAGTAAATCATTAAATCATGATAGTAATTCATGAACACCCTCAATACAATAATGGGTGAAATGAATAGTTGACAATTAAAAAAATTACTAATATAAGAGAGTACTTCACCAATTTAATTGAAGGGAGACTATTATACATAATGAAGGTGTGCTCTACATTGAACCTTGACTTAGTAAAACAATAATCTTTACTCTAGAGTTAGTAATGGTCTAAAACTTGAATTATGACTGTAATGGTCTCAAACTTGAATTATGACTGCTTAACGAAAATAAATCCTCACTATTTACACACAACAATCAGGGTAATGAAATAAGCATTTTTAGCCAGCACATTACGACTTTGTGCTATCCCGATTTTCATGAGTGTTTTTGAGAACAAGCTCATTCTCATAAAAATTGATCTATTTTCATATTCACATAGGTTAAATCTATGAAGGGTGATCCCATAATTTGACACCCCACTCATACAAGGTACATACTCTCATTAAGAGTTCACACACTCAACCTCCATAAATCATTATAGGATAAATGCACTCACATCATAGGGATTAAAAAAAATTAATATTAGTGCATTTCTAATGAGTCATCATATGATTCAGTTTTTTCATTGAACTTTGCCATATGATCTCTAGTCCCCAGGTTGGGTTTCCTCATATATGACACATGAAATTAACGGCTTCAATCTCATTCCCCTAGATGTGTTTTAGACCCTTTATCTTGCCAAGGCCTTAATTTATGAATCTGCAAGATTATCACAAATTTTAACAAAATTAATATTGATGGTATATCGATTATCAATATGATCTCACAATATTGTGTTTGTTTCTCTCTATAGATCTAAATTTATCGTTGTAATAACGATTTTGTACTCTACCAATAATATTGGTGCTATCACAATTAGAAAAAATTAACCTCTCAAAATAAAGTGTTCTACATAAAAGAAATCAATTCACCTTTTCACTAGTTGAAACTTAATTTATTTACTTTAACCTCCATAGTAGAATTAGCAAATCATATAATTTGTTTTTCTGTTTCCAACAAATAGCACCAAGTTTTCTCATCTAGTTTGCTTATACCCACTAAGTACGTTTATTGCAAACGCAATATCCAGCCAAGTTGTCAATCACCTATCTCATATTTTTATTAGGTCAGCAAAAATTTGTTTTTTTTTCTTTGTCACACCATTTTCACATAATTGAATCAAAAGGAGTTGCAAGGTTCACACAACCAGCAAAATTATATTTCACAATTATTATTTTTACATAATGAGACTTGACAAGGAAAATTTCATCACTGTTTTTATGATATTTTTCATTCCAAGAAGAAAATTTATCTCACCCAAATATTTCATATCAAAATGGCTATCCAACATATTTTTCTTAATTTCTTTGGTAACACTCATGTTAGAGCCAAAATTGATCAAATCATATCCAAACAATAAAATATGATTTTTTTCAAGATTAATAATGCATTTTTAATACTCTTTTTAGACCATTTATCAAGTATGCAAAAATTATAATTTCACAATCAATTTTTTTATTTAATGAACCCCCACTATTTTAAGAATTTTGAATATTATTTTTTCACAAAAAGTAGTATCACTATATTAATGAAAAATATTAGGTAAAAAGATTTTTTTTTCCTTCACCTTTCCTTTGGTTGAATTGAGCTTACATCTCTTGAAGAGAACGACATTGAGAGGAATGACGTTGAGATCTCATATCTTGATATCTGCACTTTTTCAAACTGTAACAAAAAATGAATCTTCTTAAAATTGTTGGTGTAATATACCACAATTACAATAAATTATAGTTGAAAATAAAATACAAAATGAATAAAAATATATTCAGGCTGACGTGACACAACGAATGAGGGACCTAGGAGATACCTCAAACAAGCCTTTTAGCATTCATTTAGCCTTTCATAGGCAATGACAATCAATAACAAAAGAGGGAATATGGGAAATCATCATAGCAAACATCCATAGTCAATATTTATCTTACATTTGTCCAACAATACCTCTAGTCTTAAACTTGGTGGGGGCTAAGACATGTCCCTAGATCATCCTCAAATAAGTTAACAATGAAGTATCAAAATGGGTGTCTTAATGCCTCAACATAACATATACTAGAAAGGGGAGGAGTATTGTCCCCGAAATATGGGAACTCACCCAAAGGTAACCTTCGAGCAATCTCAACTACCCACGTGGAGGAGGATGAGGAGGAACGTCGGTCCCTACATGGTTATATCATGTAGGCAAAGAGTATGCGTTAGTACTTTGAATGTACTAAGTATGTGAGCAATGAAATGCATGTCATAATAATGTGAATTTGATCAAGTTAGAAAACATACTAGGTAAATCATTAAATCATGATCGTCATTCATGAACACCCTCAATGCAATTTGGAAACCATAATGGAGTCACGTAAAAACATAAACACTATAGTGATGATAATAAGTCAAAGTAAGAAGTCATTTTCCTTATAGAATGCCATGATACAAAAGGTGATATAATGGGTCATTTTAAAATCATGAAACCATTTGAAATACTATTTGAAATCATGAGACTTGGCCAATGCAATATAGGAACCATCATGAATCATAAAAGAACTTAACCACCATAATGGAAATCATGAGTTATTATAGGAAAACATATACTTTGAAAATATCATGAATCGTTACGAAGTATACCATAAATCCTTTAGGAGAAACCTTTAACCTTGTGAGAGCACATACTTAACTTTGTAAGAGATACTGCTATAGTAAGAAAATACCTTAATCATTTTGGGAGAGATATTTTACCTTTTTGTAAGAGGAACCATTATAGTAGACATCATGGGAAATATCATAAACATGAGAGAGGGACCTTGTACCTTTGTGAGAGCGATCGTTAACCGACATAAACCATGTGAGTTATAACATGGAGTCTCGATGTTACCCCTACACCAAAAAAAAGGGGGAGACTACTTGCCAAGGTAGACTCTATCATGCCTAAGTCGATCCACTAAGTGATTGTGTGAACCGCGTACTCACCCCTAGTTCCTAGCCATGGGTACTTATCTCCAAGCCTTGATATTTTGGGTACTCACCACTTAGAGATTTGGGTATTCGCCCCTAACTCCTTTATACCTATGGTGGCACGTACATCTGGGACATGGGTATTCGCCCCTAGTCCAACTCAGTGCTAGGTAAGCTCTCAACGGAATAGACAAATCATAAAATATAAAGTCAACCCCACGGAATAGTTTAATACTTCAAAGTAGTCATATCATATAGCTTGAGAAATCAAATATCACATTCAGTAGAATAGCTCATTAAAACATTTTATTTGATTCAAATATGTGAGAATTGTCCTTTAACATTAAATCCTTTCTTTGGCTAAAAGCCATTTCATCATCATTCAATCATTTCACAAGACTCCCTTAAACATAGGCATTTGCTTCATAAACTTTCATTTGGAGTCAAAAGTTTTCAAGTAAAACTTCATTGGAAACATAACAAAACGAGGTGGATTCTATTCAATTCATCTTAAAACATGCTTTTCAAAGAACCATGCAATAACATTATCAATTGAGTCAATTCAAAACATACTTCAAATTACTCACCATTCATTTAAAATATCTATAATAGGTTGAGACAGGAAATTACTTGAAATTCAACAATTCACATAACTGAGTAGTAATATAAGCTTACTTGAACATAATATCAAGAATTTGAACCATAATCTAGAAATTTAAGAAGGTTTGAACAATACCCATTTGAAAATTCATAAACCCAAGATAGGAAATTAGGGCATTCATAAGTAGTAATCATTTTCATGCAATTTGAGTTAATAACCACCATTTCAATCATGCTTCATGCTATTAAGAAGAAATTAAAAGTACCCATAAATAATTAACACTTGAATTCGAAGGAATTATTTGGAAAGGGCTTTTGAAACTTCATGGGTGGAAGAACCCATGAATGAAGAAACCTACATACCTTAGAGTAAAGTTTGAAGAAATTTTGATGTTTGGCCTTCAATAAGGAGCCTTGAATCTCATGAGTTTGAGAGGATTTTTTTTGTAGGAGGAGATTTGGGAGTATAAGAATTTTGTTAAGTTATAAGATTTAGAAAAAATGACATTTTAATGAGTTTCGTCAGCCAAATAGGCGAGTTGGAGGTCTCCTCGCTGACCTAATCGGTGAGTCGCCAAATGGTTCTTTGGCTTGCCTAATCCAACAACTTCTGAAGGATTTCAGGCACCATTCGGTAAGCTAGGTAGCGATTAGCCGAACTATTCGATGAGTCGCCAAATTGGCTGCTGAGCTCGCCAAATTGTTCTGTCCGAATATGCTTTAGTAAAACGATCATAACTTTCTACTCCAAACTCCAAATGAGGTAAACTTGGTGTAATTGAAAAGAAGAATCAAAAACCTTTAATTTGATAGTTCATGAGACATATAAAGCTTAATATTATAAGATATATGATCACTTGAATTTGAACCTTATGCGGACTCATCTGAAAACTTAATCAATAGAAATTCTTTGGACTTGGCTTGGTGTTAGAGATCTCTTATGAACCTAAAACACATCTAGTACACTTCAAATACTTAGGAATTGATCCTAACTCATATATACAACTAGAAGTCATCGAGTTCGATACTATACGCATATGAAGAATGGTTTGGGTCTTAGTGTAGAAATTTTTAGGGTGTTACAATTGCGATGGATGAAGAGGGCATGGAAGTGAGGCTTGCCACTCAACTAATCCCCAAAAGAGAAAGCTTTAAATATCTTGGATCCGTCATCCAGAGTAATGGGTACATTGACGATAATGTCACGCATCGCATTGGGACAGCATGGACAAAATGAAAGCTTGCATCTAGAGTCCTGTGTGATAAAAAGGTATCATCTAAACTTAAAAGTAAGTTCTACAGAATAGTGGTTAGGCCGTCTTGTTATATGGTGTGAATTTTTATCCATTCAGAAGATGTATATTTAGGAGATAAGGATGTTGAGGTGAATGTGTAGTCATATTAGGAGTGATAATATTATGAATGAGGTTATTCGAGAGAAGGTGTGAGTGGCCTCTATGGAAGATAAGATAAGAGAAGAGAGATTGAGATGGATTGGAAATATGTAGAGGAGATGTGTTGACACCCCAGTTTGAAGGTGCGAGTATTTGGATTTGGGGGCTATGCGGAGGGGTAGGGGTAGACCAAAACAATATTGGAGAAAGGTGATTAGACAGAATATGGCATAACTTCATATCACCGAGGACATGGTCTTGGATAGAAAGGAGTGGAGGTCGCATATTAGGGTAGAAGACTAGTAAGGCTAGAATGTTGTCTTGACCTGTGATGATTTAGGGTTGGTCTTAGGTCTAGGCGTGCCAGTATAGTTGTGTTGTTGTTGCCTTTTGATTATCACTTTATTTTGCTATTGGTATTGTTCTTATCTTGTATATATATATATATATTGTTGTTCTCTCTTCTTGGGACTGACGCTTTTGAGCCAAAGATCTTTCGTAAACAACCTCTCTATCTCAATTGAGTAGTGGTAAGGTATGCGTACACTCTACCCTCCTCAGACTTCACTTGTGAGATTTTACTGGATATGTTGTTGTTGTTGTTGTTGCTGTTGTATCTAGTGATTTTCATGTGAATTATTACTTGGGGATTTTCATGAGGATGTACAAGCTAAATATTCATGAAATTTGTTTTTGCAATAATTTGTTCTTGCATTTACTTGGGGTATTTCATAGAAATTTTCTTACGAAATAGTTTTATAAATATCTCAAGAAATTTATTTTGTTAATTAGGAGTTTTCACCTCCAAAATTCCTTCGGATTTACTTGGAGATCTTCATGGGGAATTACTTGCGAAATTTTTCATAAAAATACGTATGCAAATTCCATTTTATATGAAATTTTTCCAATAATTCTTGCAAATTTTTTATAGTTAATCGCAAATAACTTACTTGCGGAATTATTTCTGCAACTAAATTACCTTGGAATAATTTAAATCTGCAAGTAATAATTACCTACGAAGGTTTTTTCATCGAATTTTAATTGGCAAGAAAATTCGTAGGTAATCAAATTACCTGGGGATTGTACTGTATTGTCCCTATGAAAATCCTTAGGTAATCAGCAGTTTTCTTGTAGTGACGTATGTATATACATCACGTACGTCCTGACTAATATATCGCGTAAAGTGATGTATCTAACAGATACATCGGGTACAGTGATGTATCAGAAAATAGGAGAGAGTAGAGATTTTTGTATTTTTAAAATGGTAGAAAATTTTAGGAAATATAGTAAAATAAGTTGCGTATTTATATGATTTTTTTCTTAAAATAAGTGAATTGTTTAAAGTTCAAGAGAGTTATTGAAAATTTCTTTCATTTTTGCTTCTTATTTACATTTTTTAGGTGATAATTTCAAGAGAGTTAATTGTTCATATTTATGATTTTAATTTGAATTATTTCTATTTTCAATAATAATTTGAGAATGACTAAAAACGTAAAAGTAGAAATGATGTTCAATTTATATTCTAATTTTTTTCCTTAATGGGTGTGCATTGTCTCAAATCTTAACAATTCATTTATTTTGAAATGGAGGGAGTATTCCTTTTCAATTCCAATCCAATTTTGAAAATAGCATCTCTATCTCTATGAGGTAATGGCAAAATTTATTTTACTCTTTCAGAATCTTATTTTGTGAAATTTTACTGAGTATGTTGTTGTAGTTTCAATTCGATGTAAAGAAACAATATTAAAGCATTAAACAGTGCTACAGGATAAGTAATTGTTCAAACAGGTGTAGCTCTGTGTCTTCCATTGATATGTGATTTTTAAAAGATAATTTTTTATTTTTAAAGTAAAAAATAATATTTAAAAATTAGATTTGTGTTTGATCATTAATACAAATTAAAGATTTTTTAAAAAAAATCGTAAGCTATTTGGAGTGAAAAAAAATAAAATAATTTTGTGTTATTTTTTTAAATTCTTCATGGGCTGTTTGAATTTCAACTCCAAAAAAAAGTATAAAAAAAAAACTCATAATCAAACGCGCCCTAAAATTCCACTTGATCTTAAAGAGAAAGCCATTTATGTTCCCAATCAATTAGGTATCAGTTAAATATAAAAATAAAGAAACTAAGTATTAAATCAATCAAATTAAACAAATAAAAGGCATAAAATTATAATTGAACTAATGAAAATTATATATATATTATTTTCTTGTTTTCCATTTTGTGTTCGGTATCTGTATTGAAGCTCTGATTAAATTCGATCGCCCATTGTAGGGTTCATTCTAGGATGAAGCTACAAAAAAAAATCATATTTAAGACTCGAATTCGAGACTTCTAATTAAGAGTGAAATAGTTCAACCGTTATACCACAATCCATGTCAATTAAATAGTTCAACCACTGCAACCACAATGCATATCGATTAAATTGCCATATATATTGTCTAGATACGAAGCTCTGATTTGAGGAGGAATAATCCAAGAATGAATGAATGGGATACACGCACAGAGATAGAACTTTGTCTTTAATCCAACAAGTAGGTTAAGAATATATACGTAAATACTATTCCCGTCATTCATTTGTACTTGTTCATTATGATTTTACACAATTTTTTAAAAATTATAAATAAAAGAATAATTTTATCATATTACTATTTAAATATAATAAATATAATATCTTAAAAAATAATTACTAATTAATAATATAAACAAATTAAAAATTAAATATAAATTATCTCTTAATTAAATAAATATTATTAACTATTTATTTTTAATATAATAAACAAATAAAGACCCCTGAGAAAATACAAAGTCCAACAAGTATCGTACGTAGTACATAAGACACGATAATCTTAAATGGCCCCAAAAAGCAGAAAAATCCATGTGCCCACTGGAATACTACCAACCTTCTTCTCTCTCCCTCTGATGGAGAATTTTATTTTACGGATTTTAAATAGTATATGTATTTATTGAGTTTTAAATATTATGTATATATATTAAATATTGTTTTAATATAAATATAAAATTAAGTTAAAATTATTCCACATTGTGGCTTTGACATATGCTATGGAGACGAACAATCAATTATCACTTAGTATTTTAATTTACGTGATCTTATTTCATTGACACATAATTCCAAAATGAAAAAATAAAAGTTAATTTTTTTTTATAATTTTAAGCATATCATAATGTATTGTTTAAAGATTATGATGATAATAATAAACTAAAATTTTGAGAAAATAAATTATTTGTTTTTGAAAAAATAGAGAAGAGACTAAAATGCTCTTTAACTATTTGAATTGATACAAAATTATCTTTCGTACACCTTTCGGCCCTCAAAATATTTCTGACATTAATTTTTTGGCTCAAAAATATCCTTATTTCTAACGGCTCACACTCATTAGGTGGATGAGAGAGTAATATTATACTAAATCCCATAGTTTAAGGATATTTTAAACTCTTATCCGTTAAATAGTAAAATCACTTTCTCACTCCTTCACTCCCTTTCTCTTTCACTTTTTTTCTTCTTGGAATCTTGTCCACAATTTTAAATTTTAATTTTATTAAACTTAAGACAAAATAAGGGAGTGAAAAGGAAGAAAATAATGTGGATATTCATATAGAAATAATTAGTTCAATAAAAGATAATTTAATAGCATTTTTTCTTTTGTGTGAACCCAAAATTCAAAATAAACGAATAAAAATAATCTTTTCTCCTATCTCCACCCTTACCCCACCATGAGAATAATATCAATTAAAAGAATATGAACATGTAGATTAATTTCAAGTGTAAGTCTATGATATCCTAATTAATAATAAGAGATTAAAAATAGAATAAAAAGAGGAAATGAACAAGACAATTGGATAATTATTAGAAAATTTTACTTTAATAAAAAAAATATTTTTTTAAATGGACATTCAGTCACGGATGTTATATAGATCCATAGTTATGAGTTGGCCAATAGAAAAATATCATGAAATTAATATTTTTTTGAATATTATTTTCAAGCCTATCCGGTCAAAATATGAATTATATGTGATTTTTTTATTTATTTGAGAATGGCTTAAATTTGGACCAATCAGATTAGACAATATAATAAATAAATATTAACTGATTTTACTTTAGAGGAGTTGTTAAAAACAAGGGCAAATATGTGTTGACACCCAATTTTGACCCTCCACAATGCAAATTAGCTATCGAATTTCTTTAAATTTCGAACATTTTTGAAATAATTAGCTTTTATAAATAAACAAAGATATTTTTATGTTATTCTTAATTATTTTTATTTTTTTTTATAAATTTTAGTATAATATATATATTTCTATATAACTATATCTTTGATTACTATTTATGTAGTTATTCGAAAATTATCTCAAAAAGATTTTATTTTTAACTAAATACAATATTAGTTAGGTTAGTTTAATTATAGTTTGCATTTTTGAAAATTTTTATTTTTTCTAAAAAAAAAAAAAAATCCCCAATCTCCCACTTCGGAAATTGTATGAAAATTTGAAGTTTTTGGAGCCTATATAAAGGTTCATATTCTTATTAAGAAGGGAGGAGAAGTGGGAGGTTTTTTAGCCACCGCAAAGTTAGAAATTTTCTTAACTCGGCTAGGATTTTGGACTCTTGCCCCTAGTCTAAAAGTTGTGTAATTTTTTAGCTTTCAATCTATATTTTTCTTCAAGAAAAATAGGAGATTGAAGTCGAAATTTAGGCTAAGAACAGAATTTTTATTACGTCGAACCCACGAAGTTCGAGTCTAAATTTTCAGCTTTTCTTTTTGTTGATTGGAGTTCCGTCAAGCTCTTGGTGGTGGTGAAGTCGCCTTCAGTCTCGCTGCCCGGAAAGAGGTAAAATCTTTTCTCAGCTTTATTTTATTTAATTATTTCATGTTTTATAGTTAGTTGATTCGTAGATTTTTTTAGCATGTATTAACATTGTTAGATTAATGATAGAAATTTCTTATAGTTTAGTATGTGTTAAGATTAATTAGCTAGCATGTGTTAGGATTATTTTGTGAAAGCACTTAGATTTGTTCATTATTTTTCTAAGTAGTTTTCTTTGACAATATAGATTTTCATGTTTTCAATTTCTTCTTTTAATATAATTTATATAATAAAATATGTTTAAGTTATTATTTAGTTAGAACTTTCATGGCCTAATTGATTTAATTATTTCATTAAAATATGTTAATTCCATGTCCTTTAGTTACTTGAACATATTTCTTCTTTCCTTTTCTTTGTCTACATATAATATATGTTGTTAGTCACCTCTAGGATGCCCATCAATTTGATACCTTAACATATCATGATATATTCCTTGGTTTAACTTAAAATGAGTAGATGCTTATGTAATTTTATTTTGGTGCATGTGATATCAATTCGAGTCCATCTTTGGACCCATCCTTGCATATCGTTGAGTTTTGAGTCTCCCATCATCTTGTTTGAATTGCTGAAAAGTTGATAAATGGAAAAGAAGGTAATATTCATGATTTATATATTGACATTGGGCTGTATACACGAAATACAGGTGGAAAACAGTGTCGTATACACTGATATACAGTATCCATATAGTCTGATATGCAAAAAAATAATGTTGTATACACTGATATACAGTATATATATATATATAGTCTGATATACAGTTATATACAGCAGATACAGAGAACAAACAGGTGGTATACTGTGTGTATATAATTCGATATACAGAAATAATATTACATATATTGTATACAGTGTATATACATTCCAATATACAGTGTATATACAGCTGCGATATACAGTGGAATTGTCCTTAAGGCCCAAAACGCAAATGGCCCAACAGCTTAGTCCAGACGTACAGAAATTAAGTGTCGGACAATATTTTCATGTATTATTTATTGTTTATTTATATTAATTCGGATTGTAATAATTTATTTACTTATGTTATTTATGCTTGCTTAGATATTAATTTTAATTTATTTTAACTTAATTAGATCCCCCTAAAGATAAACTAATTCATGTTAATTTACTCTTTAAATGATTTTCTACCTTTACTTAGTCACTTGATAAACTTTTACATTCTTTTTATATACATGTATATTATTTTCAATGTTTAAGTTTGATCATTTTTAAAAAATAATTTTAAATTCTTTATTTCCTTTTAAATTAACATTTTCAAAAGTTAGTCAAATAATTTTTCAAATCGTCGGATAACCGTGCGTTAGCGGCCACTTTGAATGCTTAACACCTTCTCAAAGTGGAAATAAGAATCTTGTACCTTTTTCTCTGAATTTTTAAGACTTAAATCTGTTAGGGTCTTTTAAATTAAGTTTTCTTAATTTCTTTAAAAAATTAAGTGGCGACTCTTCTTTTTTCAAAATTAATTTTTTCTCTAAAAAGTTAAAATTAATTTTAAACCGTCTTTTTCCGACATAACAATATGAACCAAAGGGTTAATATAAAGGGTATTTTTGAGTCAAAAGGTTGACGTCAGTGGTATTTGAGAGCCGAATGGTGGATGGGGTAGTTTTGTACCAATTCGAATAGTTGAGGGGCATTTTAGATCCTTCTCCGTTGAAAAAATAAGTATGGAAAAATATAGCTAGCGTTTGGCCTCAAATTTTCAAATATTCTTAGAAGGTTATTTTTGGGTGAACTTTTGGTGAAGGTTCACCATGTGTTTGGCCACAAATATTTTCAAGAATATTTGCCTGTTTCAAAAATATTATTTTGTACCATAAGTTCTAAAAATTATTTAAAATATTCATAATTTTGTATTATCATTTTATAATGAACATGTTCTGTTAAAAACAAATCTTATAACATAATTAATAACAATAACAATATGGACAAAAGTAAAACATTAATCGAACTAAAAATAAATTGATCTTTTTTTTTTTGCAATTTTGTCACTCAAACTATTCTTTTCCGGATGAGATAATAACAAACTATTCTTTTGTAAAAACAGATTCTTCCCGACAAGCTTTCATTTTTATTAATCGATAAATATGTTATCTAATGGTATTGGTTGACCACATTAATAAAGTAGGTTGGTAGATAAATATTAATTGGAATTAATAAATGATGGGTGTTTTTTATAAAATATAAAAGTTTGAAGTAATTTTTAAATTTTTAAAACATTCCAATCATTAGAACTTGACCCAAGTTCTAGTTTTTTTGAGAACTTTAAAACTTGAGATCTTTGCCAAATATATTTATCAAATAATAACAAATTATATAACCAAATATTAATTTTTAAAAAGTTTTAAAAAATTTCCCAAAAATGAATTGGGGCCAAACGGCAAAAAAGTATGACATATCACATAAAATAAAAATAGAATATTTGAGGGAGAATCAATTATTGAGGCATTCAATTAAGATATCCTCAAAATCCTCTACTTTCCTATCTGCTGCTCCAGAAAACTTGTCTTTATTCAATTATCTTACCCCGTCACCTTTTATTTTTGTGCGTGCACGTTGAAATGCAAATAGTATTACCATAAAAAATAATCTTTCCGGCCTATTTTAGTTGTCATGATAAAATTTTATATAATTTTTAAGAAAATATTAATTAGGAGCGTTATTTAACGAATATATTTCTTATTAATTTTTTTGATCTTTATCTATTTATGTGCCTCTTAATACTAGAATAATTAATGATAAGAGTACAGTTGGAAAAATATAATTAATTCTCTCAACAACTATTTTTAGTATACATAACAACTAATTTGAAATGGAGAGATTATGATATAATAGATGAAGTTATTTTATCAGAAGTCTCGAGTTTGAGTTTTAAGTATAAAAAAATTATTGGTAAAGAGCATTATCTTTCAAATGGAGCTTTATACTATGTAAATTTAAATTAATCAAACTTTAATGTTAGAGAATATTTTTTCTTAAATAAACTTTACATAATATGAATCTGAATCGGTAGAAATCCTAACAGGGATATTAGATATCGAATGAGAAGGGGAAAAAGATAACCAAAAAAAAATAAAAACTCTTATCTATATATAGCAAAAAAAGAATTTCAATTTTTTTATTTTTTCTATTTCTAAAAAAAGGAAGAAGTATCCACTATCCCCCAAAACCATAGACATAACGGCTAAACTAGGGGCTAATAATGTGGGGTACAAAAATAAAATACTCCCAACAAAAGATTGGCCCTCCACAAATTACGTAGCTAGGATAATACTGAATATGACCATATAAATTAATAATAGGTAAGTTTTTCAAAAAATATAAAGTACTCCTTCATAGTTTATATTATGTGGATGGTTGAGGCATGATATATTCCTTAAAAAAATATTTAAGAATATAAATTAAGGTTACTTTTCACTATTATTTTTTAAAATATATTGAAATTATTCTTTTAAAAATTATTAAGTAGTTAAGAACTTTATTAAAAGAAGAGTTAATAATATTGAAAAAAATCTCAACATTCTCTTGAACTTTGAATAATTTGTTTAATGAAAAGGGTTAAAATATTTTTAAACTAGGTAAAATTGAACAAAAATACCCTTCATTTATAGTTTGGTACCTTTGTCATCAAAACTTTGATCCAAAAATATTCTTATTATTACTTAATGGGTCAAAAATGTCATTTTCTAAATAAATATATTATTTATTTTCTTTTTGAATACATTTTTTTTATAATAATATTTTTTATTATCAAATATTTATTCTACTTCAATTCGAAAAAATCTAACGTTAAAAGATTCGAATTTTATTAATTTGGTATGATTTATAGATTTAAAAATCCGATACAAATGATTTGGTTTGGTATTTAAAAATCTCGCACCAACTCGGTCCATGTACACCCCTAAACATAGTTTAAAACATTTTTTTATCCTTTTTTCGATTTATTTATTTTGAACAATGAAAAAAGTCTTAATAATTTATTCAATATGACCGACTTGAGGAAGTAGTAAATAATTTCATTTGATTTATTTTAGTTGTGGTATTTATTAAAAATAATTGATTTGAAATAACAATAGTTTAGAAATTCAAAATATAATCAATTATTAGTTTTCATTTTATCCTTAATAAATGTAGAAACAAATTAATACGGTGAAAAGTGAATATTATTAAATTGAAATTAAAAATTAAAATTAAAAATAATTTAGTAAATCTTTTACCGGTGCATTGTCGTAGTGTTTGTCGGAATAGTACTAGCATGGGTGGAGCCACATGGTGACGAGGGGGTTCATCCGAATCTACTTCGGCAAAAAATTATGCTATTTATATATGATTAAAATATTTTTTTATGTATATATAGTAGATATCGAATCTTCTTCGTCTAATTCGTGTGTCTACTTTTTAAAATTTTAAACCCTCTTATAGAAAATCCTGACTCCGCTACTGAATACTGGGTTGAGGTCTCATAGCCTCGATCAAATCTAATTCATTATTATTATTATTATTATTATTATTATTATTATTATTATTATTAATTCATTTTGTTTACACAATCTATTTATTTTTTGTAAGGCAAAAAAAAAACATATGAAGCATTTAAGATATAATTAAATATATATTATATTTTTTTAATATATAATAACTTAAATTTTTAAAATAAGCAATTTTAACACTGTAAAACAACATGAGATAGCAAAATTTTAAGGTAAATGATATATTTGGTTGGCCAATATATGTAAATTTCTTTTGTTGCCCTTATATACCTATAAATTGAAATATTTCATATATGGGGCTTTTGATTTTTTGTTTACTTGTCATGACATCATGATTTAGAGTTTTATCATAGATGAAGTTATTTTATCAGAAGTCTCGAGTTTGAGTTTTAAGTATAAAAAAATTATTGGTAAAGAGCATTATCTTTCAAATGGAGCTTTATACTATGTAAATTTAAATTAATCAAACTTTAATGTTAGAGAATATTTTTTCTTAAATAAACTTTACATAATATGAATCTGAATCGGTAGAAATCCTAACAGGGATATTAGATATCGAATGAGAAGGGGAAAAAGATAACCAAAAAAAAATAAAAACTCTTATCTATATATAGCAAAAAAAGAATTTCAATTTTTTTATTTTTTCTATTTCTAAAAAAAGGAAGAAGTATCCACTATCCCCCAAAACCATAGACATAACGGCTAAACTAGGGGCTAATAATGTGGGGTACAAAAATAAAATACTCCCAACAAAAGATTGGCCCTCCACAAATTACGTAGCTAGGATAATACTGAATATGACCATATAAATTAATAATAGGTAAGTTTTTCAAAAAATATAAAGTACTCCTTCATAGTTTATATTATGTGGATGGTTGAGGCATGATATATTCCTTAAAAAAATATTTAAGAATATAAATTAAGGTTACTTTTCACTATTATTTTTTAAAATATATTGAAATTATTCTTTTAAAAATTATTAAGTAGTTAAGAACTTTATTAAAAGAAGAGTTAATAATATTGAAAAAAATCTCAACATTCTCTTGAACTTTGAATAATTTGTTTAATGAAAAGGGTTAAAATATTTTTAAACTAGGTAAAATTGAACAAAAATACCCTTCATTTATAGTTTGGTACCTTTGTCATCAAAACTTTGATCCAAAAATATTCTTATTATTACTTAATGGGTCAAAAATGTCATTTTCTAAATAAATATATTATTTATTTTCTTTTTGAATACATTTT
Source organism: Solanum dulcamara (assembly GCF_947179165.1). Lineage (NCBI taxonomy): Eukaryota > Viridiplantae > Streptophyta > Magnoliopsida > Solanales > Solanaceae > Solanum > Solanum dulcamara. The sequence goes on from NC_077246.1 coordinate 58,020,199, forward strand.
TTTTATAATAATATTTTTTATTATCAAATATTTATTCTACTTCAATTCGAAAAAATCTAACGTTAAAAGATTCGAATTTTATTAATTTGGTATGATTTATAGATTTAAAAATCCGATACAAATGATTTGGTTTGGTATTTAAAAATCTCGCACCAACTCGGTCCATGTACACCCCTAAACATAGTTTAAAACATTTTTTTATCCTTTTTTCGATTTATTTATTTTGAACAATGAAAAAAGTCTTAATAATTTATTCAATATGACCGACTTGAGGAAGTAGTAAATAATTTCATTTGATTTATTTTAGTTGTGGTATTTATTAAAAATAATTGATTTGAAATAACAATAGTTTAGAAATTCAAAATATAATCAATTATTAGTTTTCATTTTATCCTTAATAAATGTAGAAACAAATTAATACGGTGAAAAGTGAATATTATTAAATTGAAATTAAAAATTAAAATTAAAAATAATTTAGTAAATCTTTTACCGGTGCATTGTCGTAGTGTTTGTCGGAATAGTACTAGCATGGGTGGAGCCACATGGTGACGAGGGGGTTCATCCGAATCTACTTCGGCAAAAAATTATGCTATTTATATATGATTAAAATATTTTTTTATGTATATATAGTAGATATCGAATCTTCTTCGTCTAATTCGTGTGTCTACTTTTTAAAATTTTAAACCCTCTTATAGAAAATCCTGACTCCGCTACTGAATACTGGGTTGAGGTCTCATAGCCTCGATCAAATCTAATTCATTATTATTATTATTATTATTATTATTATTATTATTATTATTATTAATTCATTTTGTTTACACAATCTATTTATTTTTTGTAAGGCAAAAAAAAAACATATGAAGCATTTAAGATATAATTAAATATATATTATATTTTTTTAATATATAATAACTTAAATTTTTAAAATAAGCAATTTTAACACTGTAAAACAACATGAGATAGCAAAATTTTAAGGTAAATGATATATTTGGTTGGCCAATATATGTAAATTTCTTTTGTTGCCCTTATATACCTATAAATTGAAATATTTCATATATGGGGCTTTTGATTTTTTGTTTACTTGTCATGACATCATGATTTAGAGTTTTAGACTATGTGGAATGTATACATAAAAATATTAAATACGTATCCATTATAAAGAACAAAAATTAATCATCATTTAATATAATAAAGTGATTCATTAATCTTCTAGCTTGAAAGTGAAGGGTCTCAAAGAAGCATAACGCTTTCTTGGGTTGACTGAAAAAGCGGAGGATTAGCTTAATTAAACATATTCTTTTGAACTTTGGAATAAATTGGAGGATTAACATAATCTATAAAATGAAACTAATTAAAATCTACTTGATATAAAACTTTGTAAACATAGTTTAATGAACATAATTTCAAACTCAATAGTAAGATTCTAATACATGTTAGAGCAAGTTAAAATATGTTACTGTATATGTGTAAAGGCTTTACGCCGTTAATAAATAAATTGTAATTTTTTTATTGATAAGTCAATTTCTCTCTCTATATATGGCAATAACAGTGGAAAAACAATCAAAGGATTTGGTGCAATGGATGAATCTACTCTTGTTTTAATTAGAGGTCAGGTTTGAGCCTTATATATGAAAATAATTTTGGAAGGGAGCCTCCCCTGAATGGTATACACAGCGTTCCGGATCAATGGAACTCCAATATAGATATCGAATACTGAATAAAAAAAAATTGATGGTGGAAAAGGAACCTGCAAAAAAAAAACGAGAAAATTCGTGACAAGTTGGAAAAAGATAATCTTAAAATTAAACTGCTATTAATTCCGATAAATTAATTGAATCTCTGTCTTAAAACGTAAAAAATATTTAAAATACAGAATATATATGGACTGTGGGATCAGACGATCAGCAGTAAATATTCTTCATAATATTAGGTAATTTTAATTAATTTTCAGTAGCTATGGCATTTATTTCACCCAAAATAATAAATAAATGAAAAGGAAAGCTTTAAACTGATACTTTGTTCATCTCAAATTATTATTTTTTATTTTATTCTTAGTAATAATTATATCTTAATAGAATAAAGATTTCATAAAAAAATTAGATTTTAAGACATAAATAAAAATAAAATAATGTAAAAACAAATTAATTAATATTTTTTGGAAAAAAATATGTAGTAAAATAGAAACAAGAAAAATAATTTAAAACAAAGAGAATAGCATCCTAAAGTTTTTAAACAGACTTATTACTAGCTGTTTAATAGGTGTGACGAAAAGGAAATTAATAACCTTCGCTGTTAATTTGACTAAATCCAAAGAATCTAGTTTAATATACTTTTTCCAGTTATATCAAAGTTGATGAACTACCCACCTGTGACAAAGATAGACAGTATCTTATTATTTAATGTTGCACATGTAGACAATAAATTTTCGTGGCCGAGCAAAAATAAATAATTAAGATCGAAAAATTAGAGTAATAAAGTGTAATATTTGATTTCAAAATGTAGTGTGTATTACAATTTTTATGATAATTCTCTGATTCTTCAAATAATATGGAATATATAATATGTTGAACTTGAATTTGATTTAGAATCAAGGGTTTGAATAGTTTGATCTTGAATCTTCGTCTTCAAATTTGGATTTGAATTATTCATTACGAACACTTGTATGGTTATGACGAATAATAAATATGAACAAGTAACTTGATCTTGAACTTCTTGATATTTTCCTTCATTCTTGATCTTGAACTTGAACTTGAATTTGATTACTTGAACTTTGTAGCTTTGTAGAGAATTTGCGGCCTTTGATCCACGAGCTCTCTTTTTGCTTCTTGTTCTTCAACCCCCCCCCCCCCTTTCTAAGAATAATGAGGACCCCTATTTATAGTTGAAGGGAGTGGTATCCCTATGTGATTTGATTGATCGGTTTGAACTAACCAATCAGATGCCTTTGGTGAAGAGCTTCAATTTGATTGGTCAGAACATGTCACATATACACGTGTCATTATTCTAGTGGCTCATTTAATTTGACTTGTATTGCCACATAACTTTGATATGTATCATGATTTTAGTGGCTTATTTAATTTGAATTAGATTGCAACATAACTTCGACACGTGTCATTATTCTAGTGGCTCATTTAATTTGACTTGTATTGCCACATAACTTTGATATGTAGCATGATTTTAGTGGCTTATTTAATTTGACTTGGATTGCCACATAATTTTGGCACATGACATGATTCTAATGGCTCATTTAATTTGACTTGGATTGCCACATAATTTTGGCACATGACATGATTCTAATGGCTCATTTAATTTGACTTGGATTGCCATATAACTTTGACACATGGTGTAATTTTAGTGGCTTATTTAATTTGACTTGGATTGCCACGAAACTTTGACACGTGGTGTGCTTTTAGTGGCTCATTTATTTGACTTGGATTACCACATCATTTGGACTATTTTCTTGAATTTAATATAGTCTAAATTAATTTATGAATTTAAATCCAATATAATTTTAATGCTTACAAATGCCCCATACTTTAAGTCTTGTCGAGATATTTTATTTGTTGAAGACTAGTCTTGAAGTAAATATATTTGAGTGCTAATATGAAACAATGTTATAGAATTAAGAGTAAAAGGATAACCCTTCACCTGAACTTGTGCGGCCAAAAGTTCAACAAAATTCCATTTTTTGTTTCTTATTAGAAGTTAAATTCATTTTCTTATGTGTTGTTAGTGATCTAGCGTAACTAAAAGTCATCACCGCCTCAATATATTGGGTCTTCTTAGAAGACGTATTATCGAAAGAATTCAATATTGAGAAAGTGTCATCTATAGAATTTTCTTAGTACGTTAACTGAGTACTAATTAACATGTGTATATTTTTATTTTATTTTTCTAAATATTTTGTACATATTTATCATACGTGGAAAAAATAATTAAAATATATCATATATTTATTTTCTCTGGATGGAATTAAAGCTGCTGAAGAATTTGTTAATTCGACTTCAAATTGGGTGAAGAGAATTTGATTCCTTGTAGGATTCAACTTTGATTTTACCTCATAAAAAAAATAACTATCGTTTCCTTATCCTAATAATATTTAACTTATCAAATATTGAATTTGTTTTGATTTAGGATATTAATTCTTCTTTCACCACTCTATAAATAGTAGTTTGTAACATTGAGTATTCATTAAAAAAAATTGGCTTTGAAAAATTTAATTTGCTGAAATAGGAGAAACAGTAGCATTCACAAAGCGAGCATTTGTAATTTTACTTTTCTCCTTTTTTATTTCATTTTTTTCTTATTTCAGATGCGCCATCACGTCATATATTACATATATATACATAGTGATATTGTAGACAACTTTAGGAACAGTGAAACACAATTTTCAAATAGTAAGCAATAACAATTTTTGTTGACTTTGTAGTGGTAGCATCATCTTTTTCTTTTCATGCTTCTGGTACACATGTTTATTTTACATTATATGAAAATTGCCAAACTAAAATAATTAGTTTTTAATTCATGAGCACTTGTTGTCTTTACATCCAAGTTTTTTTCTCATGTTGTAATTCTTTGTTTTTTTTTGCACTACGTTGCTTTTTTTCTTTCCTTTTATCTTGCAAGTAAAAATATTACTTCATATATAATGAACTTTTATTCTATTGGAGCCAAAGGTGCTGCATTGTTTGAGCCAATAATTTTACATCATCCTTAGTGAAAACTTTACACCGTCTGATCCGAAGGTACCGCATTGTTTGAGCCAAAGACTATACACTGTCTAAGAAAAATACTTTACATGATTTGTGGCAAAGACTTTACACTGTCTACGTCAAAGGCACTACATAATCCAAACCAACGACTTTACACCGTTTAAGGCAAAAACTTTACATGATTTAAATTAAAGGTATCACGTTGTCCAAGCCAAAGACTTTACACCGTCTAAGGCAAAGACCTTACATGATTTGAGTCGAAGGTATTACGTGGTCCGAGCCAAAGACTTTACACCATCTACGACAAACACCTTACATCATTTAAAACCTGAGGCATCACATCATTTGAGCTAAAAACTTTACACCGTCTAAAGCAAAGACTTTACCTAATCGATAAAGACTTTACACTGTCTAGATTAGGCATAGTTTGCGCTCAAAGAATATAATTGTTCATTGTTGAGATTCATAACCATGATTATTGAATTACTAATTTAAGTACTAATAAAATATTTTTTTTTATTTTTACAGATTGAATCGTGATTTACTTTAGAGATTTGACGTCATCTTCTTCAGAATCTCGATACCTTTTAATATCAAATAATAAGTACAGTGAGGTGGAGATCAAATTGCTTGTAGGTACGCCATTAGCTGGCTAGTATGCTGCTCCATGACCATCTTTGGGGGACCTTCCTAGTTTAGATGATTGGATTCTTGAATATAACAGTCGTCCTCCTAAGACGGGGGGGGGGGGTACTTTGTACTCCTAATTATTGTATCAAAAATATTATAACTTCTTTATCATGTTTGGGTCAACAAATCATAAATAGAGAGACTCGATAGGATGACACTTTCACATTTGATGGAGAGTTTCACTATAATCCGTTGTTCCATAGCCCTGGGGCTAGTTGTATTCCAGGCTATTGGAGTGGGCTGAAGATATCCTTAGTAAGAATTGCCAGACTTTGAAGAACGCAAAAATATATAATGTTGTGTATGATTCGCTTTTTACTTATGATCGTAAAACTAACATCTTGCAAGCCTTTTGCGAAGCTTAGTGTCGTGTTATAAATACACTGCTTACCTCAGTTGGAGAATTTTCTATATCACTTTGAGATTTACACGTGATTAGTGGTCTACCCATAACATGAAGTCTTTAAGAGGAATTCATGCCAAATGTTGCAGAAATTTTAGGCACATTTGATAAGGGGAAAAGATTTCTCCCTCACTATTATGAGCATTTATTTGATGTCTTTCATCGAATTCGAGTAGAGAATAATCATGATCTGAATATTTCTATGAAAATATGGATAGAGTTTTGGTGTAAGAAAGATACAAAATATGGACAATCCCCACCAAGAAGAGAAAAGAAGTTCGTCCGTCTCAAGTCATCGCATAACCCAACTGGTGTAATTGGTGAGTCTGTTAATTGGTCTCCTGCTTAAGAAGCTTTGTTTCACAAGTTAGAAGTTAAGAGTCATAAGAAAAATGAAACTTACTTGGCAGCTTTTTTATCTTGCTGGTTATGTGTATTTATGCTTCCTACAAAGTAGGATAGCTTTATTCGTCCTGGCGTCTTCAGAATCGCCTGCCATTTAGCATGTGGACGAAGAGTTAGCCTTGCAGTTCTAGTCTTAGCCAGCATTTACAAAGGTCTAAAAATAATTTCAAGATGCTCACGACTTGATCTCGTTCAAACTTGTTTTCCAATTCATTATGTGTATGGTTGGTTGACCTATTATTTTAAGACTCATTACCCATTAGCAGGTGAATCCTCTTATGGCTTCCTTTTCTGGCAAAGGTGCTTCCAGGTATTTTGAATAAAAGGATGCAAGGAAGCATATACATGGAGGGAGAACCATTGCCTGGGATGCAACATTGACCAAAAGGCCTAATGCTTACCACTACTACGATAATGACACCAAAAAGGAATTTTAATCGAATTTCTTTATGAGCTTTCGCTCAAACTATCTTACTTTAAGGGATGAAAATATCTTTATTGTGGAGACTTATAGTCCCCATAGATTCAGTCGCCAATTTGACTTTTTTCAAGATGCTCCTGGTCGATTAGATCGAAATTTTCGTGAAGCTTTATTAGTCGAGGGTTTAAGGCTTGCACGAATTTGTGTGCTGACAAAACTAGGGCAAGAGCAACATTTTCTCCTAGTGGATTCAACTTGAAGAAATTCTTTTCGCTCAATTACAAGTCTTGATGGAAAAAAGTGCATGGAAATTTTCTTGAAAATTATATACAGTTCTTGGTGGGTGTTGTTGGTCCGGATACTAATGTTCTTCAAAAGCAAGACGAGGATGTCTTAATTGCGAGTCAACCTTTTATTTTGAACTCTAAAGTTGTTGTTCCAGACAAAATCAAGGGATCTTCCCATGAAGAAGTTCAAAAAGAAAAATATTCAACTCAAATTCAACGGACCTCTCACAAGTGGCCATCTCAAGATGAAAGTAATAGAACCCGTAGTGATCTTTGTTGGAAGCAATTGAAACTACCTTCTGACACGCCAAATGATGCTAGTTTACATTCGGTAGAGATTTTCGACAACAATATTCGTTCTTCAAGAATTTTGACAACTATTAAAGAGGTAATAATTTTTTTTATTCCATGATACCACATGACTTCACTAACGATGATATTTCTTCATTTATTTATTTATATTTACACACACACACAAACACATATATATATGTATATTTATTTATTATTTTTTTTTACAGACAAACAGTGTTAGCATGTTGGAGACTTCTTACCAAAGCAAGTCACAAGATAGTAATGAATCTGTAGAGGGGCCGACTTCAAAAAAATCAATTTTGTCACCCAAATCAAAGTGAGACTACTTTCATCCTACATGAAAGAACTATATCAAATGTAGAATCTCCTCCTCATAAGAAACCGACAACGTTCATGTCTGTTTTTGATGGAAAGCAAGTCATCAAAACTTTGAATGAATTTTATCGAGGGAGCTTGGAATAAGCTTTATAGCTCAATTCCCTCAGGATCGTTCTAAACAAACTTTAAAAATAACTTTCACATGCAGAAAAACTGACACATTCATATTCACATGATCTGATTAAAAATATTCATATCTTAGCGTAGAAAAATTAAAATAATAATATCTTTTTTGATCCATCAAAAAGAATATTCATAGAACTACAACATGTACAATAATCACAGCTGATAGCTTTACAGATTTGTACGAAGATTTCTTTGAAATCAACTCAAATTATGTCTTAATTGGCCCTCTCTAATTCGCATGTTATATATGACAATCTACAAGAATATTGTGATGCTCCATTAATAGCGTGCCCCATTTATTTTGAACTTATGAGACTAAACTTAGAATGTAACTCTAAGCACCACGAACCTCGGTGAAAGGGTTAAGTGAGACTATGTATTTTTTGGATACTCATGCGACTGAACTCAGAATGTAATTTCAAGCGTCTACGTACCTCAGTGTAGAGGATCAAGTCATAACGTAGTTATGAAGTAGAGATTTTTTATTTTTTAAATTTAAATTTTTTAAATTTTTTTTTGTGTGTCCTAACTTTTTCCTAAGCCGCCTCTTTCGAGATTTTTAACCTAGCAGATATTTTTTTTTGAATGCAGTGCGCAGTTTATACTCTTGCAGGCCAGGAGTAACATGCAGTTTATACTCGTACCTTAAGGAGTGTGTTTATTTTCTTCAAGGATAGTATCTCTTTATGAACTTTTCATTAATGGGGTTAATGCGCAATCCTTCTGAGTCAACCAGTTTGTAAGCACCACTTGAGTATACTTTTTGTACCACATATGGTCCATCATATTTAGCTAAGAACTTACTTCCAGACCGACGAGAAGTAATAATGGGGCTTCTTACAACAAGAAATTCTTCACCCACTTGGAAGAATCTAAGACGAACTTTCTTATTAAAAGATCGAGCTCGATGAGACTTTGTTGAGCCTCTAATCTTTTTTCATCAAGAGCCTCTAATTCTTCAAGGCGTAACTGAGCATTTTCTTCATCAGTGAGTCCTTCTTGAATGACAAGGCGCAATGATAGGATTTGACGCTCAAGTGGAAGGACTACTTCAACTTCATAAACAAGAAATAGGGAGTCGCTTGTGTTGGCGTGCGATACGTAGTCCTATATGCCCAAAGAGCTTCTTCCATTCTTTCATGCCAATCTCTTGGACTTGGAAATAACTTTCTTCAACAAGTTGCAGAGTGTCTTGTTAAATACTTCAGCGAGACCATTAACAACAACATAATACATAGAGGAATTGTGTTACTTGAAGCCAAAAAGATCACATATCTTCGTCATTAACTTGTTATCAAATGGCTTGCCATTATCTATCAATATGTATCGAGGAATACCAAAATGGTATATAATATTGACTCGAATGAAGTTAGCAACATTCTATTTCTTCACTTCTCTAAGAGAAACAGCTTATGCCCATTTTGAAAAGTAGTCAGTTGCAGCCAGGATGTACAAATGTCCACCAGAGGACTTAGGCAATAGTCCAACAACATTCAAACCCCAAGCTTCAAATGGCCATGAGGCAATAGTTGGGTGCAATACTTTTGGGGTTGATGTATAAAATTCACATGGAATTGACAAGCTTTACATCGAGAGCGTAAAGCGATGGGTAGGAGTCCAGGCTTCTAGATGACGTAATCTAGACAATCTTTCACCATGGTTTGCCAATAATATCCCATTCTTTTTATGTGAAAATGAAGTTTTGGCCTAGATTGATGCGCTGCACATACTTCAGAATGTGCTTCTTGCATAGGTTGAGTAGATTCATCTGCCCTCAAACATCGTAAGAGAACTCTATCGAACGATCGACTATAGAGTGTATTTTGATAATAAAGAAAATGAGGGGCTGGTTGTCGGATTTCTGTCATTCTTCGAAGATTTTCTAGCAATATTTCATAACACAAGTAATCAATTATTGGTTGTCGCCAATCTTCAATTTCAGCCTCCGAAGTAGCGATAGCTTGTTGAAATTCTTCTTTAGCTCATCTGGAGGCGGAGTTATCTATCTCTGACAAAGCACAACTTGCATTTGATCAGGCGATACTAATGCAGAAGCTAAAGTTGCCAACGCATCAGCCTTTTTATTTTCCTTTCTAGGGACATGTTGAATAGTCACCACTCCAAGCCAACCTATCATCTTTTGAGCATAACTGCAGTATGGGAGTAACTCAAGCTTCTTTACTTCATAATTACCCAAGACTTGATTGATCACCAACTTGGAATCCCCAAAAACTTGTAGTTTCAATTATTTCATATCAACATTCATTTCAAGCCTAGGTAAGAGTGCTTGATATTCGACGACATTATTGGAGCAATGTTGTGTTAGAGTGAAGGAGTACGGTAAAACTTCTCCATGGGAAGTGACAAAAACCACTCCAGCACCGCTCCTTCACGATGTGCAGCTCCATCAAAATACATCTTCCAAGGTGGCTGAATTTCCACTAGCATTGCGTCTTCATTAGGTAATTCATGAGATAATTCCCAATCATTCAGAATTGGATGATTGACTAAGAAATCTGCGAGCACTTGTCCTTTTACTGCCTTTTGAGATATATACATAATTTTAAATTATTGAAATTGGAGGTACAACCTTGCTAGTCGATCACTTAAGACAGGCTTGGACATGACAAACTTGATAGAATTCGCTTTAGAGACAAGTCGTACAATATGAGCTTGGAAGTAATGCTTCATCTTCTGAATCGAGAATACGAGTGCCAGAAACAACTTCTTAATAGGTGAATACTTGATTTCATTTTGTGTCATCATCCTACTCAAGTAATATAGGGCATTTTCTTTTCCTTCATTATTTTCTTGTGCCAGAAGTGATCCTACTGACCTTTCTGGTGCTATAATGTATAAAATCAATGATTTTTCAGGTATAGGAGCTACAAGTACTAGAGGCTTCATCAGATAAGACTTTATGTTCTCGAAAGCATTGGTACAATCTTGGTCTCATTCAAAAGGAACATCTTTCTTCATAAGACGACTGAATGGTTGACACCTCCCAGCCATATTTGAGATAAACCTCATAAGGTATGCTAATTTTCCCTGCAAGCTTTTTAACTCATGAATATTTTTTGGCTTAGGCATCTTCAAAATAGCATCTATCTTATCTTAGTCAATCTCAATCCCTCGATGTCGAACAATAAAACCAATAAACTTTTCTGGAGTAACTCCAAAGGCACATTTTAAAGGGTTCATTTTTAGTTGGTATCTTCGAAGTCGTTCGAACACCATTCTTAAATCTTGCAAGTGGTCATCACTCTTCTTTGATTTCACCACTAAGTAATAAACATAACACTCAATTTTTTTATGAAGCATGTCATCAAAAATATTCTGTATGGCTCGTTGATAAGTAGCCCCAACATTTTTTAAACCAAAAGGCATATGAAAGTGCGAAATGCAGTAAGTTCTTCATTCCTTGGTGCCATACAAATTTGATTGTATCCACATGAACCATCCATGAAAGTCATTGTCTCATATCCAGTCGTGTCATTAATCATAAGTTCAGGGATTGGAAGAGGAAATTCATCCTTAGGGCATGTATTATTAATATCTCTAAAGTCAGCACAAACTCAGATTTGGCCATTCTTCTTTCTTACAGGTAGAATGCTTGAAATTCATGTAGGATATTTGACTTCACGGATGAAACCTGCTTCAATGAGCTTGTTAACTTCAGTTTCGATCAAAGGAATCAGTTTAGGTCTAAAGCGATGTTGAGCTTGTTTAACAGGACGAGTGCCTCGTTTCATAGCAAGCCGATGAACTGCAACTCTGGGGTCTAGTCCTGACATTTCTTTGTAACTCCAAGCAAATACATCCCTAAACTTCATAAGCATCTCAATATATTTCTTCTCTTCATCGTCATTTAGTGAAGCACTTACATATATAGGCCTTATATCATCATCAACCCAAGTTTTACTTCCTTCAATGCATCAACAATATTCTTTACCCCTTCCTCGAGTTCAGGTGGTGCATTTTCAGAATCCTCATCTTCTTGAGGATCACCATCATTAAAAGATATCTAATGGCATGCATGAATATCAACAAACCAATCCTCAATTTTTGTATATAGTGAAGTACTTTCCTCATCACAAATTATGATTTAATTTGATGATCTCATACTTTCTTCATCTTCATCTCGCTTCCTAGTGTGAACTATGATATGAGTTCTTGCTCTCAGGACATTTCCATATGAAACTACAAGTTTTGTTTCTCGCCTTATTCTAGAAGGAATCAAACTAGGGCAATTTTTGGGTGAATTATGCTCTTAAGCATGTACCCGTTCTTTTATTGTTCTATAATTTCCTTGGCGCTTGTATTTCTTCTTCATTGGTTCCAACCAATCAAATACTGAAGTTTTTAGAGTTGATTTGATAAGCCGATCTAATGCAGAAATATTAGGAGTTATGCCACTAAGTCGATCAAACACAGAAGATTTCTTGTTGAAATCATAGGTTCTTCCATAGGAGTAATATAGTTGATGCTCATTTTTTTTATAGAGATTCGAACTGGTGACGGTTGTTTGTAACCCAAGCCTTCACGCGATTGCTTGACAACATACCCTCTATCTATCATCATCCTTTGAGTAGGATTTAGGCCATGATTTACCTTTTCAATAACTTTATTTGGAAGCTTACCTACTTTAAAAGCTTCATTAGGATTGTACCCTGCTTTCACCAACAACTTATAAGCATTTGAGTCAAAACCCTTGTTTGTACGCTTTTTAGGAAGTGATTCATATGAATCATGGTTTGATGGTCTGTTAAATTCTTTTATAATTTTTGAAGGTGATTTGATTAGATCAATTTACTTAATAAGAAATGTCAACTTGCTACTCTACAACTCAGAGAGTGAGATCTTGACATTGTTTGCCTTTGGGACATAGTAAAAATAGGAATCGCTCTCTTACTTTAAGATACCTCACTTGTCCTAGGTACTTTGCTTATATATGAAAGTGCTTTATTCTTTTCAATCATAACCCCCTCATTATCAGGTGCTACATCAACCTTCTTTGTGATATCAGCTTTTTAAATTGGTAACACATTATCAACTTTGACTTCTTTTGAGACATAATTTTTTAAGTAGAATTTTGCATCTGCAAAATATGCTTCTGTCTCGGTGAAAGGTTCATCATCAGCAACTACCTTCTTTTGAACCCCATCTTCAAAGTATTTAAAACATTAATAGTAGGTGGATGATACTACTTTATTCTCATGTATCCATGGCCTTCCTAACAAGATATTATACGAGGTCTTTGAGTTAATAACATGCATCCATGCACTCGAACGAATATCTACCATCATTATATCTAATTTGACAGCGCTAATGGCTCTATTCTCCCCTTGGTTAAATCCCTGAATCATCAGACGACTTTTTGATAGTTCATTTATCGGGATTCTAAGTTCTTTCACAATGCGAATAGTGAGAATATTGACCCTAGATTCATCATCCACATGATATTATTTACTTTATGTCCAAGCAAAAAACCTACCATATGTAAAGGACCATTATGCAATACTTCACCCAACAAAAGATCATCATTAGTAAATGTAAACTTCGCATCACAAGTGTCCACTTCTTTAGAGTGAGACTTGATAGGGCCTTCATGTGATGGAAGTAATTATGGCGATGAGTTTTTTTTCGTTGTCTTTTCTTTATCAATGTTATAACATGAGACATTGGTGTCACAATGAAAAATCTTTTCATGGAAGCAACTTGGCAAGAATTCCTCTAATGTCACCGAAAAATATTGCTTTTGACAGTAATTTCCCTCAATTCTTGACTTCTTCACATTCTTCTTTACCCTTTGAGTTTTAGGTAGTTTCTTCATCTTTCCTCTTGTCACTTGCTTACTTGGCTCTCTTTGCAGGCTCATTTTACAACGTCTTCATTGTGTTACCAAAATCCATCCTTCATCATCAGTATAAGCACCACAAGATTGATTTTCCTCTAAAAGTGTATCTTCCCCTATTACTTCATTCATCAAAGGAACGAGCAATGATGTGTTAATATTTATCGGTTTGAAGTCACCAAATTTAATTTTTTTGGTGGTGATATGGATAGGACATTGCCACAATCATGTACTTCAATAAAGTTGCAAAGAACTATGGGATCGAGTAAACCAAAAGTGACAGAGACTTGATTTGAACTCTCCTTCTCGTCTTCAAGCAATATCTTTCCTTCATGGGCCAAGTCCATGATCTTTTCCTTAAAAATAAAATATTTTTCAATATGATGGCCCATCAAACGATGATATTTGCAGTAATTTGGATCATTAGTCCTCCCAGCTTCATCTGGACGCTTCATTTCAGGTAGCTCAAAGAGTTTTAATACCATAAGCTCTTCAAAAATTTCTAGAACATCTGAGTCCAAGAATAGATACTGTTTTGCCTATATTTCCTTCAAAGTCTATTTTTTACCAGTGTTATTCTAAAAATTCATGGTCTTCACTCTTTGATTCTTGCTTAGGTTTTTAGCCACTTTAAAAGGTACGACATTAACATTTAATGACTCTTTATTTCCAAACTTGGGTCTCGATTTCCTCTTTTCTTTATCTCTATTTTGTCTTTTTCTTTGCGAGGCTCATAAATAGGTGGTCCTTCAATTCCACTTGAGGACATGATCAACTCCATATCATGAAAATGTGTCGCTAGTTCCTCAAATAATTTGGGTTTAATACCCTGCAGGATATAACGAATTCTCCAATGCATTTCTTGAATGCATATTTCTATTCCAGAAGCTTCACTAAGCCTATCCTTACAATTGAGGTTTGCATTTCTCCATCAGTTGATGAACTCAATGGCATGTTGATCTTTCCATTGACGTGTATTTTTGAGTTCAACCATGCTCATAGCATGCCTTGTGCTATAGAAATGATTGAGAAATTCATGATCAAGTTGTTCTCAACTATCAATAGAGCCAGCCTCTAGATCCGTATACCAGTTAAAGGCATTTTCTTGTAAGGAGCGCACAAATTGGTTCACTAGATAATCTCCATATTCTCCAGCATTATTGCAAGTTTCAACAAAATGGGCGACGTGTTGCTTTGGATTTCCCTTTCCGTCAAATTGTTGAAATTTTGGAGGTTGATAACCTGCAGGCATCTTCAAAACATCGATTCTTGAAGTATATCGATTTGCATACATAAATGATGACTTTGAAGACACGTCATACTTATCTTTGATAGTTTTCATAATGAAGTCCTTTAGTTGATGGATGGGAATTCCTCCTTCAGCGGATACTTGCAATTCATCACCCACATATATTTGCTTTGTAACTAAAACTTCCTTTTCTTGTACCACTAGATATTTTCCAGGTGCATGACTTGAGTCCCCCTCCATAACATTTTCAACTCTGTCCATTAATTTGACAATTCGATTATCCTGATCTTGCACATATTTTGTTAGACCTTCAATTGCCTTTGTCAAACTCGCCAATTGTTCTTCAATAGTTGAGGCATTAGTCATCATCGCTTGGATGACCATTATGGATGATGGAGTAAAGCACAAATTTTCCCTCAAACTAAAATTTGTTTTGAACAAGTTATGTGGAGTGACTGGGGCAGATCTAGTGATCAAGACATCATCTTCATCTTAAATAGTGCAATTCCTTATGTTAAAAGGACTAAGTCGAGCCAACGTTTTTTCAACAATATCATCTATATTCTCCCCTTCTTCCAATTCATTCTGAAAGAATCTTGCCCCCTTTAAAGATGGAAGATCAAAAATAGGAACGGATGCGGACGACAATTGAAGTACTTGTTGTCCTAGCAAGTTTGCCCTGTTCCTAGTGATGGGTCCCAAACTTCCCATAGTAGCATCCAATATGTTCTATACCTTAGAGGAAAACTTGAAATTAGTAGCCTTAACAACAATAGTCCTGTAGTCAAACTTCTTAGATGTCATTTAAGTATTTTTGAAGTTTGATGATTGATGTAAAGAGATGAGGGGTAGAGATGGTCCCACTGGGCATGCATTGCTGGTCCTCAAGCGAACCACCTAGTCCAATCACACATCTGTTCATTCAATCAGTTAGCAGAAGACTTAAAATAAAGAAATAATTTAGTGGGCAACTCAAATCATCAATCTAACTCAATAAAGAAAAGTCAAGGGCCAACAAATCAAACTCCAATCTATGTCATTAAAAAGTCTGACAAGAACAATTCAAGGAAATAAAATACTCAATCGATCCATCACTATCTAGTCTATGAAGCCTCTATCACTATTATCTAATTAGTGCCAATGACATGTTCATGGCTACCTCAAATCAGAATGAAAGAGACTAAACTCAACGCAAGAATAACATAAGTGGTGTCCTCCGAATATAGAGGAGGACTCACCAATAAGCTGAGTGTGAATAGATCCTCAATGGTGAGCCTATTGACACACTCAGATCCTCAATAGTGCGCCTATTGGCGATATCTTAAACCTGTCTCTGCATCATGAAATGATGCAGATCCAAATGAACGTCAGTACGTGAAATGTACGAGTATGTAATATGGCAGAATGAAACATGTGTCAAGATAGAACAATACCGGTTCAAATATCTCAAGTCATAAAGATAAGAGAGACTCAATCAAGGTGTCATAAGTCTAAAGTAAGAACACAGCTTAGACAGAGATCAATCATATACAATCCAATCCAATCATAGACAATTCAATTCAATCCAATCATATAAGATTTGATCCAATCCAATCATATACAATCCGATCCAATCCAATCATATACAATCCGATCCAATCCAATCATATACAATCCGATTCAATCTAATAATATATAATTCAATCCAATCCAATCCAATCGTATACAATCCAATTACATACTATCCAATCCAATCCAATCATATGCCATCCAATCCAATCCAATCATGTACAATCCAATTTAATTTAATCATGTACTATCCAATTCAATCCAATCATATACAATCCAATCACATACTATCCAATCTAATCCAATCATATACAATCCAGTCATAATAAATTCAAATGACTCAACTCAATAGATATGCAAATTAGAATTTAGCAACGTCTTACAATTTGACTCAATCATCTACAATCACAATCAAACTAATCATATCATGCATAATCCACTCAATTTGGGAGTTTCTCTAACTGACAAACATCACCTATGAGCCAGTGATGTACAATAAGCCGACGTTGTTGCCATGTATGTCCATACTTTTTCAGGATATGAACGAATCAACCAATCATGGATCCATCAATCAATCAAGTCCTATCATTTCAGGACAATGAAATAGGAAACATCCGACTTTAACGGTCTAATCCCTTCCTATGTTGGCTACGTAATTCATGAGATTCGAGTATGAACTATATTCTTACCCAATTCGGTGCTCAATACTTCTTCCAAGACTCAATATACTCATATCTATCAGGTGAGCAAAATATTCAAAATACTCATTTAGTCTCTTTGGACTTAGTTTCAAATCAACTCATTTAGTCTCATTGGACTCTTTTCAAAACTCAATCAATCTGGTCTCATTGGACCTTCTTTCAAAACTCAATCAACTCATCTCAATCATCAAACTCTTCTTTTTTAAATTTGATACAATCTCAACTCAATGAATGCAGTAAATATTAAATGCATTTAAAACATAATTTTAACTCCTCAACTCAATCTCAAAATAGACATTTTAATGTAAAAATACTCAACTTGTGTATACTCATATTCAAAATAATAATTAAAAAGACTTTTCAAACTCAGCTCATGCTTAATCTCTTTCTAAATCAAAGATGAAAGTAATCATTCTTTAAACTCAAAATAGTGCATAAATAATTTATGCAAAAACGTTCACAAATCATTTTTAAAACTCCTTCTCAAACAATCATTTATACTCATATGACTCCAATCAAATCAAATTATGCAAATCACATATCATGTAGTCACATTAGACTCCAATCCATTTCATCTCAAATATCATCATCAACATAACTCTTCATCAATCATTCTATCTATGTTAAAGATAGTCATCATTCACATCATCATCAAACATCTTGCTCCAAAATTCTCATTTTTCTCTATATTCAATTGCATTCACACTCATTAACAAAAATACATCATCTTCCTTTGAAAGCAATATTTACATAAAAATTATCAATCTCAACCTTAAGATAAATTATAACAAAAAGAAATCTCATCTTGGGTTCATGTGAATGAATACATAAATCCATACTCTCAACAAAACTCAACTCGAGAACACCATCAATACATATGAATTTATATACAAAAATTCATTGTAGTCAATATGTAACTACGGTTTGTGAAATAAATATAAAAAATAATTATTCAAGAATTCAAGTAATGAAAATCATCAAGCAATTAATAGTATATAAAAATATTCTAGAGTTTAGGAAAATTTCAAGAAAATCTTCATAGAAGGTTCAAGCCTTTCACAATCTTTATCCAACACATCTATGGGGCATATGGAAGAATTCAATCCATATTTTAGGTTAGCCTTACATACCTGGAATGAAGATCATGTCATCGAGAATCAAGACTTGAAGGAATGACTTGAAACCTAACTCTTCTTCTTCTTCTCCAATTCTTTCTCTCAATGCTCTTGGATGTTTTTGGAGAGAAAAGTCCTTAGAAACTGATATGGAGACGGAATTTTGCCCTAAAACGCGTCCAAGATCATATATATATTATTAGGTAATTTTCCCAAGATGCCCCTACAAAATCTAGAAAACTGGACAAGTTCGCGACAGGTCCGCGATGCGGACTTGTCGCGCACCTTTCTAGTAAAAAAAAACAAAATTTGGAAAAAACTGGGCAAGTCCGTGACAGATTCGCGACGCGGACTTATTGCGCACCTCTATGTTCGACTGGGCATAATATTTTACTCCGAACTCTAAAAATACAATTTTAGTGGCATTGGAAGGAAGACTCAAAGATCTTTAATTTAATAGGTTATGGGCCACCCAATTCTTTATATTCTAGGAGATATGGTCGTTTGAAGTTGACCCTTATACGAGCTCATTCGCAAACTTAGCCGTTGGACTCGGCTTGATGTTAGGGATCCCTTATGACCCTAAAACACATCTACTACACTTCAAATACTTATGAATTGATCCTAACTCATATATACAACTAGAAGTCATCGAGTTCGATCCTACACACACATGAAGAATGACTCGAGTCTTGGCGAATTTTTTTTTGGGGTGTTACATTTAGAGTCAAGAGATTGAATAGCTTGATCTTGAATCTTCGTCTTCAAATTTGGATTTGAATTATTTCTCACGAACACTTGTATGGTTATGACGAATAATAAATATGAACAAGTAACTTGATCTTGAACTTCTTGATATTTGCCTTCGTTCTTGATCTTAAACTTGAACTTGAATTTGATTACTTGAACTTTGTAGCTTTGTAGAGAATTTGCAGCCTTTGATCCATGAGCCCTCTTCTTGCTTCTTGTTCTTCAACCCCCCCCCCCCCCTTTCTAAGAATAATGAGGACCCCTATTTATAGTTGAAGGGAGTGGTATCCCTATGTGATTTGATTGATCGATTTGAACTGACCAATCAGATGTCTTTGGTGAAGAGCTTCAATTTGATTGGTCAGAACATGTCACATATACACGTGTCATTATTTTAGTGGCTCATTTAATTTGAGTTGGATTGCCACATAACTTTGATATGTAGCATGATTTTAGTAGCTTATTTAATTTGAATTAGATTGCAACATAACTTCGACATGTGACATGATTTTAGTGGCTTATTTAATTTGACTTGGATTGCCACATAATTTTGGCACATGACATGATTCTAATGGCTAATTTAATTTGACTTGGATTGCCATATAACTTTGACACATGGTGTAATTTTAGTGCCTCATTTAATTTGACTTGAATTGTCACATAACTTTGACACGTGATGTGCTTTTAGTGACTCATTTATTTAACTTGGATTGCCACATCATTTGAACTATTTTCTTAAATTTAATATAGTCCAAATTAATTTATAAATTTAAATTTAATATAATTTTAATATTTACAGTACAAAAATGTTTTTATAATGATAATAATAAATCATATAATATCCCCATATACTGTTTCTGTAAACAGTTTGAGATTCTTTAATTTAGCCAGATGGATAAGATTTTCGGAATTGATTAATAATTTACTCTTACTGCCGAGTGCCAAATTGCTGCTCATTTCACCGCTATTTGCGATACCCAAATCAAAATTTTCATTATTTTTTTTTAAATATAAAGAAGTTAATGGAAATTAATCATCTTAATATATATATATATACGTATTTGTGCAATGTACGAATAATATTAAACTAATATTTTTGATCATTTTATATTGAAATATCTCGTTTAAGCATATTAAAATTATATAACTTTAAAAATAAGTTCAATTATCATCGTATTTCAAGAAAATACAGAAAAAAAAATGTCTACTCTCACCTCTACACTCCACCCTCCACCTCTCATTTTTTTTTACTTTTTTTTGAAAAATATTTTACTCTCCCCATACCTCCACCCCCACGACTCCTCCATCACCCCATGACTTTAATATTCCGATCTCTAATCCAATTTATACGAAAAAAATATTCATGTAATCATAAAAAATAGATTTTTATTCTTCATATTTTTTAATTATATTATCCAAAATCTAAAAATATTAAATTGTTAATATCTCCCCCTGCCCCTCCTCCCTTCTTGTACCTCTAATCAAAATCTATATGAGTGAAAATAATTATGTAAGTAACAATAAAATTTTTGCGTTTAATTTTTTTTCTTATTATATTATTTACAGTATAAAATTTTTTGATTGTCAAAAATAATTTAAATTTTTATTCTACTTTTCTCTCATTTCTTCCGTTTAAAATTTATAGATAATAATATGTGTATTATCTAATTACATCATTATATTATCAAAATAGTTCATCCCCCCCCTCCCACACCCACCCCAAACCCCTGGTTTACATTTTTTCTATTATATTTTAATTACTTTACTTTTCTCTAATTTAACTTTGAATTATATTAATTTTTTTGTGTTAAAAGGATAAGCAGTTAAGTTTTCTTTCTCTTATATCAAAATATAGAAATTAGAATAGATAATTTTGTTATGCATAGTAAAATAAATGAAATATAGATTAGAAAAACACTCCAAAAATAATCTACTATGTTAGGAGTGTTTATAATTTAAAAATTAAGTTAAACACCTTTTAAAAATATATATAAAATTTTATCTTATATTTTATTTTTTTTAAAATCTACTCAAATTCATATAATTATTAACTTGTCCTAAGAATTAAAAGAAATTTAATAATGCACATAAAATTTCAATATGAATTTTAAAGGAAAAAGTAAAGTCACGAATAAAGAATTTTAATATGCAACTTGTGTACATTGTGTTTAATTATCCTATAAGTTACGACATTATCTAAGTTATATTTTTAGACTATGATTTAATATTCAATGTTATGGCTTACTCGCATATAATTTAAAAATTATTTTATTTAGGCTTTTCCATTTAAATTCAAATTCAAATACAAATATTATCATATTAATTTGTTAAAAGAAGATTAGTTTGTTATTCTTCTTTATCCTTGCTTCTTCTTTTTTCAAAACATATAATGTGTTTATCTTATAATCTATATATTTGAATCAAGATGATTATTTTAAAATAATAAAATAATAATATATGTAATTTAAATAATAAATAAAAGCTAAACATATATTTATATATGCCAACAACAACAACAACAAAAAAAAAACAACAACAACAACAACAACAATAATAATAATAATAATAATAATAATAATAATAATAATAATAATAATAATAATAATAATAATAATAATACAAACGAGTATTTTGTAATATGGTTAATAATATTTATTTTTTCAACTAAATTTTTGTTGTGCTCAATTGTTTTATCTTTCTGATGTTATGTGTGTTTGGAAATTATTTATCTCATATTTATTTAATAAATAAAATTTATTTTTCTATAAGTATATATATATATATTAAAAGAGAAAAATATAATAGAAAATGGTATCTAAATACTTTAACTGATATGAGTAGTAATAGTATAATAATTATAATTATAAATTTACAAAAGATAATAATAATTTAGAAATTATTTATATTAAGGCCAAAAGAAAAGAATGAAAAGGAGTCTACACAAATGTCCTTAGTGTATTCAATTTTTCAAAGACCTCGTACATATAATTTTTGTATATTTAGGTTCACATTGTATCAAAAGTTTAATTTTTGAAACTGTTTTCTTAAATTTGATGAAACTTTTTTTCTTGAATTAATAAATTTGATGAAACTATAATTTATTAACAAATAATAAATTTATCTTATCATGTAAATAATTTATATGCCAAAGAACTTTCAATTCAAGCACCTTATGTATTTTTTCTTGCTTTTAATGTATTTTGTTGTTTTTGGTATAATATAATTGCTTCTTGTAATACCTACAACACAAACAAGCAGGTACACACACAAAAATACAAATTATAATTGTTACTTAACTGAATAAATCGATACTTTTCTTGCTAAAATGAAGTAAAATTTAAACCACTCATTCATACCGGCTCCCACCCACCCCAATATAAAAATAACAACATATTAATTATCATGTGATAAAATTTGATCTATTAAAAATTAAATTCAATAATTTAAAGTTCAATTGATAATAAAACACCAATATTATTCTCATTTCTAGAATCACTAATATTCAAAAAAATGAATCTAAATAATTTCTTAATAGATAAGGACACTTTACTTTTCTTCTAATATTATCCATATTACATCAAGTTATTTGTAAGATGAGTCAGAAATATGAATTTGTTTATGGTATTATGGCACATTAACTTTCTAGAGAAAGAATCTGGACACATTTTCTTCACACTGTTATCAAAGAATCTGGACAATTTCTTAGTCAATAATGACATTTTTATCATACTAATATCCAAGAAAATGAATTTAAACAATTTTATATTTATAATAAATAGGATGCTTCCCTTTTGAGATATTATTCACATTTTCTTCTAACATTATCTATAGATAACATAAAATTATTTGTAACACAAGTAAAAAATAAAGACTTTTTAATGATACAATTATGACAGATTAATTTTTTAGAGAAAAAATTTGGATACATTTACACTGATATTCAGTAAAAAAATTTTGGACAATTTCTTAATTAATGAGGACATTTTCTTCACATTAATATCCGAAGAATGAATATAAATAATTTCTTAATCAACAAGGAGTCAAGTACATTTTTCTTTTGAGATACTATTTTTATTTTTTCCTAATATTATTTAGATTACATTAAAGTATTTGTAAGACGAGTGAGAAAAAAGTAATTAAATCATAACACAATAATATTAGCTCAATCAAAATTTTTTTTGTGCAGAAATAAGTGAGAATACTATTATTATATTTTCTTTGACAAAATAAATTGATGCGAGTAAACTTTGTTTTAGAATTGTGTTATGTCATTAAATTGCACATTTTATCTAGTGGGTTTTAATTTTTATTTTTAAATGAGCTGTTTTTAATTTTTGATCTTTAGAAATTAAATTTATATCTATTGGGCTATAAATTCTTTAACATATGAAGTTATGCGCGGACATGACTGATAAACTATTATAATATGAAGATATAATTTTATATTCCATAAAAAAAATTGTTCATTATGAGGAAAATAAAAATAAAAATCAACACAAAATGTGGGTCAAAGTGCAAATGATCCATGATAATGAACGTGGTGATCCAATTTATTATTGCCTTTTTAAAAAAAAAATTGAACCCCCTTTTAATCAGAATTTTATTTTATTCAATGTGTAACCTTTCAAAAATAAAGTGATGACCTAGGTATCAGTTAATTAATTTAGAAAGTTTAACTATTCTATATTTTATATTCTTTTATGCATAGAACAAATATTTAGTGCAATTAGTTCTTAAATACTTTAATGATTTATACATATCTTTTTATATAACTAATTCATTAATTTTAGTAGGCGTTTGAACAATATTTGATTGAAATCGAAAAACAAGTATTTAAAGTCAAATTTAAAAAAGGTATTTAGAATTCTAAATATATATTTCGTGTAAAAAAATAATAAAAAAATGTGAGGGAAAATTATCTTTTCACTTGAAATATTCATCAATAATTTTTTTTTTTTACAATCCGCCTAGTAGTGCTCTCTGAGCTTGATTGCTTCGAGCCGGTAACCAACTGGCCATAATTCTAAATTTCAGACTGAAAAGAAAAAAATAATAAGTTCAACGACTCAAATATTTCACAATACTAAGGACCTATTTGGATATGAGCTTCTTTTTTTCCAATAAAATATTTCAAAACAATATTTAATTACACGTTAAAATGATTTTAGTTAGTTTTTGAAATTTGAAATTATGATAAAAAATAAAGTGAAATCTTCTCCTACTCTCTTGATTTTAATTATTTTTTTCTTGTGAAATATATATCTAAATACAATTCAACTTTTAATACCATTTTCAATTCAATTTCAAATACTATTTGTTTTTCAAACATCAATCAATTCATACCCAAACTTGATACTAAGTTAGTATGCACATTTTTTTAAAAAATATTAAATATTATTTATGATCTATGGTCATGTTTTTGGAAAGTCAATCTTTTATAAAGATTATTTTAGAAAATTAAGGTGTTTAACCAATTTTTTAGAGAAAAATAATAGTTTTTGAGCTTTGAGTATAAGATAAATTATTTTTTCACAAGCTAAAAATTATAGCCTTCTCCAAAAATACTTATGGAACATTGCCAAGAACAAAGTGCCATTCTGATATTGACAAAAGTGGTTTTAAAATTAATTAATCAAACATAAATTACTATCCTGTTCATATTAAAATATTTGTCATATTTTGATTTTTGAGAGTCCAACTACATAAATTTTAAGATATATTTTTTTCACCATCTTGATATTAGAAAAATTGCAACACATGGCTCTTTTCATAGAATTTTTGAATATTCAAATTTTAATTTTAAAATATTAAGTAAAGTTAATCAAAATTCAATTTTTAAAATAGTTAAATTAACTCTTAAAAAATAAAATATGATAATTCTTTTGGAACGGACAAAATATGTCGATTTTTTTTTTTTTGGAAACACACTTTTAACCAAGATAAAATAAAATCAGCACTAGCCAATATGTTGGAATAATTTAGGTTAATGAAAACGTTAAGTTAACCCCACTTCCAGCTGTAAATCCATTCTTATCATCCTTTCCGTACACCCGCGAAGCACGCCGTCAAACCTCGTATTAACTCCACGTAAAAGGTCAAAAAAATATCTCTACATGTCCGCTTTTTGTCAAACCAGTAAGGACATTTCCGGAAATTTACACATTCCCGCTGACCATGCCACGTCACCATCTCCCATCCCACCGTCTATTTATAATCTAACGGCTGAAGATCCAGTATTCCAGATGCTTCCATAAAATAAGGTTACAACGATAAACTACAGTTAGTTAACTAACCAAACCATGATTCCCGCAAAACGTGACTCCACTAGTGGAGAACAAACCAGAGTTAAATAAAAGGGTAAAAATGGAATTATCTACATACACATACATGCATATTATAAGGACGCCAAAGAGAAGAAGCTGAAAGCTACAAAGGAGAAGGGTTTTTTTTCCACTGACTTTGGAGTGAGGAAAGGGAACTGAATCAAATCCTAGCCGTTCGATCTTCTTTCTATTTGAATCACACGGTTAAAAGGTCATTTCAATCTTCCGACGCCGGCGAGCTAGAAAATCGCATTATCCTCAGATCTGTCTTTCCGGTTAGTTTTTTCTTGCTTCATTTCCTTTTGATTTTGTTCCTGATTCATCGGTCCTTCTGGATTATCCGAGTTTTTATTCACATTTTATCTGATTTTAATTTATTTTTTTCAGTTATTGAAGGAAAATTAGAGTTAATCTTACAGAAGAGTGTCATTAATGAATCAATATACATTTGAGAAATTAATTAGATTGGTTGTATTTGAAGGTTTTCTAAAAGGATTTAAATTTGCCTGTTTAAGATTTGATGTTTAATCTATTTTTTTTGTGTAAATGTGAGAGTCTTATAGTTGAATGCTAGTAATGTTTTTTAGTTGCTTGAATAACACTTTCGTTTAAGCAATAGAAGAGTGTTAAAAGAGTGTCATTTTGAGTAAATTAATTAGATTCTCTGAATTTAGTGTATTTAATGTGTTTGAAACGAGGTTCAGTTTCAAGTGTTTGTAGCTGTGATGGTAGGGGTAGCAGGTAGCCGTCGGAATAATTGAGGTGCATGTAAGCTGGTCAAAACACAACAATCATCCCAAAAAGGAAAAAAAAAGATTGGGTCTTAGTACAAAAGATCTACGTTTCTCTAAACCATTGGAAATGAGAGATTAAGTACTAGTACTAGTAATGTTATGGAAGAGTGTTACTAATTAATCAAAAATCACTCTATTTAGCGATAAAACAGTGTTATTTGATAGGAAATAGTGTTACCTGAGTAATTAATTAGGTTCTCTATGTATAACGTATTTTTAATTAGTTTCAGTTTCAAATGGTTGATAGCTTAGCATTGATTGTGAACACAATACTAGATGCTTCACAAGATTTGAAAGCCTTATGTTAGTTATGTTTTTGTTTCCTAAGTGCTAAGGAATTAGAAAATCAGTGACAGGGTCAGGAGTCTAGTGCTACCATATTGGTGTGATCTGCAAATCAGTGAATCTGTTTGTATTGGGTTTAACTTTTATACTGGTTCAGCGGGGTAACAGTTGTAGTAAGCTTGAGTTGCTAGCTTAGAAAAATATGGATAACCAGCCTAGTATAACTAGTCAAATACACAACCACAACTGTGTTTCAATCTCAAACTTGTGGAGAAGCTAATGTAGCTTAATTATGGTGATGGTGTAAAAAAAATTCTTACTGTGTCAGTGTATGTCACTTGCATCCTTTTTAGATTTTCTATTTGGTTGTTTTGGTCATCCATGACTTGCATAACCTTGTGATGCTCTTATGACATTGTTTGACTAATGGCATGAATTATTCCATGTTGTATTCTGATTCTGTTTTAAATCTCTTTACAGATCTTGTGCACTGTCTTATCCACATCATAAGATGGCTCTTCTAATGTAACACTTGAGATTCTTGATCTCTTGCTGTCCCACATTTGACGTTATAGTGATATTTGCTGTTGCCTGTGGCATCATCTGGGTTGATTTTGGTTTCTGTTTGCACATTGATGATTGTTTCCAGATTGGATCATTTCCTGACTAACTCACAATCCGCTTTTGAGTTTGGTGCTCAACTGAGAGTCCGTGGAAAGCTCTCTTCTGCTGCCATCTCTCTTGTTGATTGTGACGCCCAACTGTGTTTCTTGACCTTTTATGTCTCGTAACCTGGATAGTTGTCCTGTTCAGACACAGATGGCTGTGGCAATCTTCAAGAGCCCACTTGGCGGGGAGTACCATGCGAAGGGTAGGATGGAAGGGAAATCGACTGGGAGGAGACGTGTTTTTGTTCAAACTGAGACTGGTTGTGTACTGGGGATGGAGTTAGAACGCAGTGACAATGCACATACTGTGAAAAGAAGGTTGCAGCTTGCACTTAACTTTCCAGTTGAGGAAAGTTCTTTGACATTTGGTGATAGGGTGTTGAAGAATGACCTGAGTGCTGTTCGCAATGATTCCCCTCTACTGCTGACGAGGAACTTTATGCATCGAAGCTCATCAACTCCATGCCTTTTACCCACGGGGAAGGATCATATCCAACCGAAAGATCAAAGTGGTCCCATTGAAATACTGGGAAACGCAGGTCGCTTTGCCGAGACAAAGCAACTTATCCAGGAAATTGTCAAGGCAATAAAGACTGGAGTAGATCCACTTCCTGTTCATGGTGGACTTGGAGGGGGGTATTTTTTCAGAAATAGCAGAGGCGAGAGCATTGCTATTGTCAAGCCCACAGATGAAGAACCATTTGCGCCAAACAATCCTAAAGGATTTGTGGGCAAAGCTCTTGGGCAGCCAGGCTTAAAACGATCAGTCAGAGTTGGGGAAACAGGGTATAGGGAGGTCGCTGCATATCTTCTTGACTATGACCATTTTGCCAATGTGCCCTCTACTACATTGGTGAAAATCACTCACTCAGTCTTTAATGTCAATGATGGTGTGAATGGTGACAAGCCTCACAGCAGGAAGCAGCTTGTGAGCAAGATCGCATCTTTTCAACAGTTTGTTCCCCATGATTTTGATGCTAGTGACCATGGAGCCTCGAATTTTGCTGTTTCTGCAGTGCACCGGATTGGAATATTAGACATTAGGATTTTTAACACAGATAGACATGCAGGAAATCTTTTAGTTAGGAAGCTTGACGGTATTGGAAGGTTTGGTCAAGTAGAGCTCATCCCCATTGATCATGGGCTGTGTCTTCCAGAGAGCTTGGAAGATCCGTATTTTGAGTGGATCCATTGGCCCCAGGCATCTATTCCATTCACAGATGATGAACTCGAGTACATACAGAAACTTGATCCTATTCGGGACTCTGAGATGCTACGAAGCGAACTCCCTATGATTCGTGAAGCTTGCCTTCGTGTCTTGGTCCTTTCCACCATTTTTCTCAAGGAAGCCGCTGCTTATGGGCTCTGCCTTGCGGAAATTGGTGAGATGATGACCAGGGAATTCCATAGCGGGGGGGAGAAACCAAGTGAGCTTGAAGTTGTTTGTTTGGAGGCAAGAAGCCTGATTGCTGAGAGGGAGATTCTTTCTCCTAAAGCTGAAGTGGATAACGAGTTTCAATTTGACATAGATTGCGAAGATGCTGGATATGAGTTTAGTCCCAAATTGATCTCTCAGGATTTCATGAATAAAAATCCATTTCATCTTCCAATCGGAGGAAATGGCTGCTTCCCACTCTCTAAACTAGATGAAAGTATTGAGGAAGTGGAAAGCGATGAAGATGAGAAGAGCTTTAATTGTGCTCTTGCCCCAGCAAAGAACATTACTATGTCAAAACTTTCAATGTCTCTCAAGAACACCAGCTTAGGTGAGAAGAAACTGAAATATCCTAATATTTCAGGAACAAAACCAGAAAATGGCTATCTGGCTAGTTCCTCCTCTGGACATCGGAGCGCAAATGAGCAGCTTCCTGCAAGTGTCAACTTTGTGAAGTTATCAGATATGAATGACAGCGAGTGGGGTTTGTTTCTAGAGAAGTTTGAAGAGCTTCTTTACCCAGCTTTCGCCAAACGCAAGTCTATCACACTTGGTCAGAGGCAGATGCAAAGGCTTGGGACTTCTTGCCAGTTTTGAGAATTGAGTTATTACTATATTAAGGATGACTTATGCCTAAATAAGACTGCTACAAGCTTGTGGAAGTGAAGGTGAAGGAAGTTGTGATAAGAGTGCGGGAATAGGAACCTTAGAATATGCTGTAAATATTTTTGGAGGCAGCTGAGTGGAAGGGCTGAGTCGAATTGGTTGTAGATTTTCTGTTTTCTTGTTGACATCTTCAATTTTTCCCCCCTTTTGACTGCATTACTCCTTTGTTAGATAAATAATTTGTAGAATGTAATTCGAGAAACGAAAAGTTATGTATATATTGGATGCGGTCTTAATGATTTCTTGCTCTGTTTCATCAACAACTATGCCTCAAAATGCTTTAGACATGATTTTCATTGTTCATGTTGTTATATTTAAGTCCTCAATTTAATGTGAGCAATGATAATTCTGATAGCCTGTTTAGTGGTTTCTGTTCTTTTTCTATCAAACAATATATTCAGTTGTCTTTTGGCAAATTGTCATGTCAGTCCAGGTTGTATATTTGTATTCTCTTTCAAGTGGAAAAAGTAATACGACACGCTAAGCAACACCATTATAGTAAAGGCAACAAAAAATAGCAGGTTCGGTCCCTATAAGAACAAGTTGGCCCGTTAATCATTGATAAAGTTCAAAACTAAACATCATTCAAGAAAATTCAAAGTGGAACCCATAGAATAAATTCTACTGATTAATTAATTTTGTATTCAGATGTAACTCAAATCAACAAAAGTGAAATATAAGCTAAGGGAGTGCAGTCAAATCTCCTCATTTGACCACATTTTTTTATTGATATAATAAAATATTATTAAAGAAAACATATAATTTTGGAAAAACACTTGATTGTTTAGTGAAATATTATTATAGTCGTTATTGTTGGTGTTTGCCCTGACTTTCCTAGTATAATTATATTTTTTCTTTTCCTAAAAGAAAAACACAATGTCTCCATATTTGGCTAGTCCTTTGTCACGCCCCGGGAGGGTACCCTAGACGTAACCGGCACCCGAAGGCCATTTCTGACCTCCAAGCGAACCACCTAGTCCAGTCACACATTCATTCAATCACATTCTCTTAGCGGAAACTCAATTAATGAAATACTATTCACAATATGGGGGCCGAAGGCCAAACATTCATCAACTCAACAAACAAATATAATAAGACTCCTCAAAATAACCGTTCAACCTCCCCACACTCCAGTCTATGAAGCCTCTATCAAAGTCTAAAAGGTGCCAATGACAAGTCCATAGCTACCAACAATCAAAATAAGGGAAATGACAACAAAACTGTACAAGAAGGCTCAACATCCTCCGGGAACTAGGAGGACTCACCAACTAGCGGGAAGTGTATGTGGATCTTCAACGGAGCACCGGTTGATGATCTCTAGTACCTATCTCTGCACCATGAAACGATGCAGGCCAACTGGCGTCAGTACATGGAATGTACGAGTATGTAAAATGGCCGAATACAACGAACATCAAGGAAGAATCAGTCAACTCGGAATCTCAACTCATATATATATATACAGGACGACTCACTCAAATGTCCTAAGTCTAAACAAGAATATGATTTAGACGGGACCAATCACATATCATTCAACTCAGTCTGACTTAGAGTACTATCAAGACCTATTTGGGAGTTTCTCTTATCCGACAACCATCACTTATGAGCCAGTGACAGTACAACAAGCCGACGTTGTTGCCGCGTCCGTTCATACTTTGCCAGGGCATGAACGAGTCAACCAATCATGGATCCAATCCAACCAAGTCCTATAATGTCAGGACAAATATTTGGGGAAACATCCGACTTTAACGGTTCAATCCCCTCCTACGTTTGGCGACGTAGTTATTGGGTTCGAGTATGGACTTTACTCTTACCCAATTCGGTGCTCGATACTCCTCCCAAGACTCAATGCTCATAAAACTCCATCCAATCGACTCAATCAAATCATATCGACAAGTCTCATTTAAACCTTGTTAACTCATCCACTCTAGCTCAATCAATCATCTCTAAATCACATCTTTCAAGAGAAATTTAAAGGCACATTTATAGCAACATGTAAACATAACCAATCATTTCCTCTATCCATTTAATCAATCTTTCAATCTCATCACAATTCCAAGGCTTTAAATCTACAATTCAAGATAAGCATCATTTTTAAGAAAATAACATCCTTTATCATAATCCACATAGCTAAGAAAATCAATAAAACATATTTAACAACTCATCTTCATCAACTCATACTCACACAAAGACTCTTTTTGGAAGTTCTTGACTAAACCTCATCAACATAGCAAAAATTACCCTAATAGACAACAAAACTCATTTGAACACAACCCTAGCAAGAAACTCCATTTCTATGGGCATTTATCCTCAAAGAAGATATAGGGCACATGGGTGGACTCAACCCATGTTTTAGATAGCCTTACATACCTTAGAATAGACTCTTGAAGAAACCTTGTTGTTGGGTCTTCAATGGAAAGCTTGAAGTCTTGAAGCTCTTGGAACAATCTCTTGTTGGAAATGGAGAAGAAGAAGAAGATGAAGAGGAGAGAGTTTTCTAGGGCTTTTCTAGAGAGAGAGTGGGGGCTGAAAAATGTGTCTCCAAATGCTCAAGGAGGATACATATATAATTTGAGACAATTCCCAAATTGCCCCTTCTCAAAGTTCTGAAAAATAGGCAAAAATGCACCTGGCGCGATAGTGGCGCGTCACGCCATTGCAGCGCCAGGCCGATTACGCCTAAAACCTGCACACCTCGTAGTGGCGCGCCGCGCCAGAGACCAAACTACTGAGGCATGTTTCTGGCGCGATAGTGGCGCGTCGCGCCCTTACAGCGCCAAGGCCATTGTTCCTGGGTTCTGGAAATTTGGCTTGAAAAACCCTGCACACTTTTTAGTGGCGCGCCACGCCAGAGCCTAAACTACTGAGGCATGTTTCTGGCGCGATAGTGGCGCGTCGCGCCACTGTGGCGCCAAGCCCAGTTTTCCAGCAATTGAAACCCAGGCCTGGAAACTCTGCTGTGCTAGTTCATCTTAGGATCATCATATCTTTCGACTCCGAACTCCAAAAATTACATTCTTGGTGGCGGTTGAAAGAAGACTTGACGACCTTTAATTTGATAGGTCGTGGGCCACCCAAATTGTCGTCTTTCAAAAGATAGGGTCATTAGAAGTCCATCCCTTTTACGAACTCATCCTAAAGTTTAGCCACGACGAATCTTTTGGACTTAGCTTGGTCCTAGGGGTCCTTCGTGGCCCCACATCACCTCCAACATCCTTAAATTTCTCGGGGACTCATCCTAGCTCATGCATATGCCCCTCAATACTCGGGTTCAACCCTACCCGTATATAAGAAGGGTCTGAATCTTAGGGAAATTTTTTGAGGGGTGTTACATTATCTCCCCTTTGGGATCATTCGTCCTCGAATGACGAGTGACTAAGAACGGAATCGGGGTACAAATCACAATCAGAATTCAGTCAATCAACAATCAATTCCTCAAACAAATTACTAATCAAACTCATAATGCACAAGTGAATTCAAGTCAAGGAAATGAATAGTACCTTCAACATTCTCCTCGGTAGGCACAAATAGATGTGGATATTTAGATTTCATGGCTTCCTTTGCTTCCCATGTGGCTTCCTCAACAAATTGGTTCCTCCACAGGACTTTGACTGAGGCGACCTCTTTGTTCCTCAACTTATGAATTTGGCGATCAAGAATTTGGACCGGAACCTCTTCATAAGACAAGCTATCCTTAATTCCAACGCTATCAATGGGGACTACCAACGAGGGATCACCCAAGCACTTCTTCAACATCAAAACGTAGAACACCGGATGAATAGAGGCTAGCTCTGAAGGTAACTCCAACTCATAGGCAACACTCCCAATCTGCCTCAAAATCTGGTAAGGATCAATATATCGAGGACTGAGCTTCACTTTCCTTCCAAACCTCATGACACCCTTCATGGGTGACACTTTCAAATATACCCAATCACCCACCTCAAACTCCAAGTCTCTCCTCCTCACATAAGTGTAAGATTTTTGGCGGCTTTGGGCTGTCTTTAGCCTATCTTGGATAACTCTCACCTTCTCCATGGCTTGGTGAACAAAGTCAGGCCCAATCAACTCAATCTCACCAACTTCAAACCACCCAATGGGCGATCTACACCTCCTCCCATACAAAGCTTCATAAGGAGCCATTTGGATACTTGCGTGATAGCTATTGTTATATGCAAACTCTATGAGAGGTAAGTGATCATCCCAATTTCCCTTAAAGTCAAGTACACATGCCCTCAACATATCTTCCAATGTCTGGATGGTGCGCTCTGCTTGGCCATCTGTCTGGGGGTGGAAGGCTGTACTCAAGTTCACCTTCGAACCTAATCCTTTCTGAAAGGATTTCCAAAATTAGGAAGTGAATTGGACTCCTCTGTCTAAGATGATAGACAAAGGGACCCTATGCAATCTGACAATCTCCTATATGTACAACTTTGCATAATCTTCTGTGGTGTCAGTAGTCTTAACCACCAAGAAGTGAGCTGATTTCGTTATTCTATCCACAATCACCCAAATGGAATCGTGTTGCTTTCGGGACCTCGGTAAGCCTGTAATAAAGTCCATATTGATCATCTCCCATTTCCATTCTGGAATTTCTATGTTTTGGGCTAAACCACATGGCCTTTAATGCTCAACCTTCACCTATTGGCAATTCGGGCACTTGGAAACAAATTCCGCAATATCCCTCTTCATCCCACTCCACCAATAGATTTCCCTCAAGTCATGGTATATTTTTGTGGAGCCTGGATGAATAGAGTTTCTGTAACTATGCGCTTCGGCCATAATCCTCTCTCGAACATCATCGACATCAGGTACACACAATCTACTTTGGTACCTCAACACACCATCTCCCCCTTTGGTGAAAACCATCACCCCTTGTTTGTGAACAACTTCTTTCAACCGGAGGAGGATGGGATCCTGATCCTGTTTCTCCTTTACCTCTGCTACAAGTAAGGACGTAGCCCCATCTCGAACGTTTACTCTACCTTCATTGTTCTCTTCGAGTCGAACTCCCAATCGGGCTAATCGATGTACCTCCTTCGCCAATTCCCTCCTTCCCTCCTCCACATGGGCAGTGCTACCCATAGACAACCTGCTAAGAGCATCAGCAACAACATTAGCTTTACCTGGATGGTAGAGGATGCTCATGTCGTAGTCCTTGAGTAGCTCGAGCCATTTCCTTTGACTCAGGTTGAGTTCTTTCTGGCTGAAGACATATTGTAAGCTCTTGTAATCGGTGAATACGTCAACATGCACTCCATACAAGTAGTGGCGCCAGATTTTAAGCGCAAACACCACAGCTGCCAGCTTGAGGTCATGAGTTGGGTAGTTCCTCTCATGGACCTTAAGCTGTCTTGAAGCATAGGCTATCACCTTCCCCCTTTGCATCAGCACACAACCCAAACCAATTCTGGATGCATCACAGTAGACCACAAAGCCCTCTGTCCCATCGGGCAAGGTTAGGACAGGAGTAGTGGTTAGCTTGGCCTTCAGTTTCTGGAAACTCTCCTCACAAGCATCGGACCATTGGAACTTAGCCTTCTTTTGAGTCAGCTTAGTCAATGGTGATTATGTGGATGAGAATCCCTCTACAAACCTTCGATAATAGCCGGCCAAACCCAAGAAGCTTCTTATCTCTGTCGGGGATGTGGGACTGGGCCAATTCTTCACAGTTTCAATCTTCTGGGCGTCAACCTGAATACCATCTCCAGACATAATGTGGCCTAAAAAGGCCACTGATGCAAGCCAAAATTCACATTTAGAGAACACTGCATATAATACCTGGTCTCTCAAGGTTTGTAAAACGACTCTAAGATGATAGGCGTGCTTCTCTTTATTCTTGGAGTAGACCAGAATATCATCTATGAATACAATCACAAACATATCAAGATATGATTTAAACACCCGGTTCATGAGATCCATGAAAGCTGTAGGGGCATTTGTCAACCCAAAGGACATGACCAAAAACTCAAAGTGGCTATAACGAGTCCAAAAAGCGGTCTTCGGAATATCACATTCCCTCACTTTCAACTGATGGTAGCCGAATCTCAAGTCTATCTTTGAGAAACACGTGGCACTCTGAAGTTGATCAAATAAATCATCTATTCTGGGGAGAGGGTATTTGTTCTTTATCGTGACCTTATTCAGCTGCCTGTAGTCAGTACACATTCTAAGGGACCCATCCTTCTTTCGCACGAATAGGACCGGAGCACCCCATGGTGAGACGCTCGGCCTAATGAATCCCTTATCTAACAAGTCCTTCAACTGTTCCTTCAACTCTTTCAACTCTGCTGGGGCCATTCTATATGGAGGGATTGAGATATGCTGGGTGTCAGGAAGAACATCAATCCCGAAGTCGATCTCCCTATCAGGAGGGACTCCAGGCAGATCCTCAGGAAAGACGTCGGGAAACTCATTGACAATCGGGACCAACTCGAGAGATGGAGACTCAACATTGCCATCTTTCACTCGGACAATGTGATAGATACACCTTTTTGAGATTAGCTTCCTGGCCCTAAGGTAAGAAATAAACTTACCCTTAGGCGTAACAGGACTACCCCTCCACTCTATGACAGCTTCGTTCAGGAATTTGAACTTAACCACCCGAGTCCTACAATCAATAGAGGCATAACAGACATAAAACCGGTCCATGCCAAGGATCACATCGAAATCAACCATGTCCAACTCAACCAAGTCAGCCAAGGTATCTCTATGATGAATTGACACAGTGCAATCCCTATAGACTCTCTCAGCTAAGACAGAATCACCCACAAGAGTGGTTACACTGAAAGGCTCAAGAAGACATTTAGGAATTTTATTGAATTTACTAGCCATGTAAGGAGTTACAAAGGATAGGGTGGCACCCGGATCCATCAATACATAACAATCAAGAGAAGAGACTCGAATCATACTCGTCACGACGTGTGGAGAGTTCTCTTGATCTTGGCGACTACCCATGGCATATAAACGGTTCGTACCTCCCCTCGTGCCTGAAGTA
This sequence comes from Solanum dulcamara, assembly GCF_947179165.1. Classification (NCBI taxonomy): domain Eukaryota; kingdom Viridiplantae; phylum Streptophyta; class Magnoliopsida; order Solanales; family Solanaceae; genus Solanum; species Solanum dulcamara. The sequence continues at coordinate 58,056,315 of NC_077246.1, forward strand.
CTGCCCCTCTGCTCACCCCTAGTCGGTGGTGCGGTAGTAGAGAACTGGGCCCTGTCTCCCCATGCTGGACACTGTCTCTGAAAATGGTTCATTTGGCCGCATTTATAACAACTGGCCCTCCCCGCTCTGCACTCTCCCAAATGGAGTTTACCACACTTGATGCATGGTGGCTTTCCTTACGAACCTTGACCCATGCTAGCTTGTGATTGAGAACCCTGGGGTCTGAAATTCTGGCGACTCTGTCCTTGCCGGTCATACCTGTTCTGCGGCATAGGTGCATTTGCGATAGATGAGGCATAATTGGGAGGCCTCTTCTGGAAGAAAGACCTGTTGCCCCTGTTTTGCCTCTGCTCATTCTCATGCCCAACTGATCTTGCCTTTTTGATCAGATGCTCCTCTTTGTCCTTTTTCTTCTCATCCTCCACCTGTTGAGCATACACCATTAGTCTGGAAATATCCATATCGGAGATTAGCAATGCCGCTTTGCACTCCTTCTTCACATGCCTCCCTAACCCGGAGACGAACTTCCTCATCTTTGACCTCATATCTCGGATCATTTCTGGAGCATACCTGGACAACTGGATGAACTTCAGGCCATACTCCTTAACAGTCATGCCTTCTTGTTTCAGATTCACAAATTCCTCCACTTTCGCTTCCCTCAACTCTCGGGGAAAGAAGCGGTCAAGAAAAGCTCCCTCAAACTCATCCCACCTAGCAGGTTCAGCATATTCACCCCTACCTTGCTCCCATTGGTTATACTAGATGTTTTTCACATCCTTGAGTTGATAAGACACCAACTCAACCCCCTCAATTTCCGTAGCATACATAGCTTTCAAAATTTTCCACATCTCATCAATAAAATTTTGGGGGTCCTCATCAACCTTCGAACCTGTGAATGCTGGCGGATTCATTCTTAGAAAGTCTCTAATTCTAGTGGCAGCAGACGGCTCTTGGGAATTAGAGCTAAGAGCCGGCGAACTCTGGTTACCATTTCAGGCAGCCATTAATTGAGTGAGCATTGCAATTGCTCCTCGAAATTCTGCCTCTGATGTGGGTACAGGTGGGGTAGCAGGCACTTTAGGCGCCTCTGCATACCTCGCAGGTCGGCCTCTAGCCCTTGCTGGGCGTACCTCTGATTGGGGCATCTCGGCGTTATCAATATTTCTCTAGCTAGCCATACGTTTAGGAGGAATTATGTGTAACGTATAAACGTACGAATTAGAAAGGAAGTTTTATAGAGTTTAACTCTATCGAACGAAGTCAGAGTATGAAAGAAGTGAAACAATTCCTAATGTCCTATAACCTCCTGCTTATAAGTGTGGTGCACAACACACCCATAAGCAAGACTCTACTAGACACGGCTTCATAGACTCCCTAGGACACTTGAACTCTGGGCTCTGATACCATGTTTGTCACGCCTCGGGAGGGTACCCTAGACGTAACCGGCACCCGAAGGCCATTTCTGACCTCCAAGCGAACCACCTGGTCCAATCACACATTCATTCAATCACATTCTCTTAGCGGAAACTCAATTAATGAAATACTATTCACAATATGGGGGCCGAAGGCCAAACATTCATCAACTCAACAAACAAATATAATAAGACTCCTCAAAATAACCGTTCAACCTCCCCACACTCCAGTCTATGAAGCCTCTATCAAAGTCTAAAAGGTGCCAATGACAAGTCTATAGCTACCAACAATCAAAGTAAGGGAAATGATAATAAAACTGTACAAGAAGGCTCAACATCCTCCGAGAACTAGGAGGATTCACCAACTAGCGGAAAGTGTATGTGGATCTTCAACGGAGCACCGGTTGATGATCTCTAGTACCTATCTCTGCACCATGAAACGATGCAGGCCAACTGGCGTCAGTACATGGAATGTACGAGTATGTAAAATGGCCGAATACAACGAATATCAAGGAAGAATCAGTCAACTCGGAATCTCAACTCATATATATATATATATACAAGACGACTCACTCAAATATCCTAAGTCTAAACAAGAATATGATTTAGACGGGACCAATCACATATCATTCAACTCAGTCTGACTCAGAGTACTATCAAGACCTATTTGGGAGTTTCTCTTATCCGACAACCATCACTTATAAGCCAGTGACAGTACAACAAGCCGACGTTGTTTCCGCGTCCGTTCATACTTTGCCAAGGCATGAACGAGTCAACCAATCATGGATCCAATCCAACAAAGTCTTATAATGTCAGGACAAATATTTGGAAAAACATCCGACTTTAATGGTTCAATCCCCTCCTACGTTTGGCGACGTAGTTATTGGATTTGAGTATGGACTTTACTCTTATCCAATTCGGTGCTCGATACTCCTCCAAAAACTTAATGCTCATAAAACTCCATCCAATCGACTCAATCAAATCATATCGACAAGTCTCATTTAAACCTTGTCAACTCATCCACTCTAGCTCAATCTATCATCTCTAAATTACATCTTTCAAGAGAAATTTAAAGGCACATTTATAGCAACATGTAAACATAACCAATCATTTCCTCTATCCATTTAATCAATCTTTCAATCTCATCACAATTCCAAGGCTTTAAATCTACAATTCAAGATAAGCATCATTTTAAAGAAAATAGCATCCTTTATCATAATCCACATAGCTAAGAAAATCAATAAAACATATTTAACAACTCATCTTCATCAACTCATACTCACACAAAGACTCTTTTTGGAAGTTCTTGACTAAACCTCATCAACATAGCAAAAATTACCCTAATAGACAACAAAACTCATTTGAACACAACCCTAGCAAGAAACTCCATTTCTATGGGCATTTATCCTCAAAGAAGATATAGGGCACATGGGTGGACTCAACCCATGTTTTAGATAGCCTTACATACCTTAGAATAGACTCTTGAAGAAACCTTGTTGTTGGGTCTTCAATGGAAAGCTTGAAGTCTTGAAGCTCTTGGAACAATCTCTTGTTGGAAATGGAGAAGAAGAAGAAGATGAAGAGGAGAGAGTTTTCTAGGGCTTTTCTAGAGAGAGAGTGGAGGCTGAAAAATGTGTCTCCAAATGCTCAAGGAGGATACATATATAATTTGGGACAATTCCCAAATTGCCCCTTCTCAAAGTTCTGAAAAATAGGCAAAAATGCACCTGGCGTGATAGTGGCGCATAGCACCATTGCAGCGCCAGGCCGATTACACCTAAAACCTGCACACCTCGTAGTGGCGCGCCGCGCCAGAGACCAAACTACTGAGGCATGTTTCTTGGTGGCGTTGGAAAGAAGACTCGACGACCTGTAATTTGATAGGTCGTGGGCCACCCAAATTGTCGTCTTTCAAAAGATAGGGTCATTAAAAGTCGATCCCTTTTACGAACTCATCCTAAAGCTTAGCCACGACGAATCTTTTGGACTTAGCTTGGTCCTAGGGATCCTTCGTGACCCCACATCGCCTTCAACATCCTTAAATTTCTCGGGGACTCATCCTAGCTCATGCATATGCCCCTCAATACTCAGGTTCGACCCTACCCGTATACAAGAAGGGTCCGAATCTTAGGGAAAATTTTTGAGGGGTGTTACATCCTTTTTTCTTATAAAGAAATATTTATGACTCTATAAATAGAGGCTTATTCCTTCTAACTTGGTAGCATTCACAATGTAGTCCTAGGGGCTTTGAGAGTTTTGTGTTGGGGGAGAAACGGTGAGACACAAGTGTTACGTTAGCATTTGTGTGAACCTCTTTTTATTCCGAGTAAATTGTGTGAGGTTATTTCTCTCGATTATTTGTACTCTCATATTTATAGTGGATTGCTCATCTTCTCTTGTGGATGTAGGTCGGTTGACCGAACTACGTTAAATGCTTGTGTCTCTTTTGGTATATTTCTCGTTGTCTTCTTACTCATGGTCATTCGAGGTTTGCTTTGCTAGCTTCCGCATGACACCTAATTATTTTCGTTCCTAATAATTATTACCTTTTGCTTAGGTTATCGTATATATATTATTGTTACTGTTCTTACTATTTTCAGCATTGATTTCTTCACTATTACATTCCCCTTTCATGTTACCTTTTCTTTTTTTTTGAATGCGTTACAGAGAAGTTTGATTGCATCTATTGCTTATCCTCAATAGAACTTTTGTTTAAAGAAGCTATAAAGATCATAATAACGTAAATGATACCAAATCCGGGTAAATGATAAGTAGGACTGTAAAGTATAGTTTGTAACGTGTTGTCGATTTGGTGCGTACAGCTAATCTCAGTTGAAAAGACAGATTTTGACGTTAAAATGAAAGCAAGATAAAAAGAGATAAACAGACAGATAAGATTTGGTGCAAGTCTGCATCAAACTGGACAATTTTTCATAAACAAGACAATGTGGGGTGGGGTGGGGTGTTGCAATGGTGGGCATTTGTTTTATCCCTTGCAACTTAAGTTAGAGGGAGTGGGGGATAGATGTTGAGAGTTTTTAGTTTTCTAAATTATCTTTCGTACCATATTTATTTCGTCAGATACATATATATGACACACTTAGATACATATATCTTTGATATGGATCAAATTAAATGTAATTTATTTTAGATATATTGTATCCTGATTCACATATATCCGAGATATATTAACTCTTTCTTGCCTCTCTCTTATTTCGCTCGCCTCTTTCCCTCTCTCTTACTCGCCCCTCTCTCTCTATATGTATCTGTATTTCAAAATGTATTTGATATTCCATTGATCTTGTGCGTATTTATATGCCTAAAACCCAATTGAAATTCATATTATAGCTAATTTTGAGATCAAAATCCATCTTGTTTGCTTATTTTTTGTTATGATTTTGTCAACATGATTAGAGGTTTGTAGGATGAAAATCGTGTGGAAAGGACACTTAAATGGAGATGAAGGTGAAGTTGAGCCCTAGAGATGAGCGGACAAGAACAAGAAACGCAAAAGAAAGTAAATTAAATAAATATCTAAGTTTAAACAAATTCAGTTTCCTACTTCAATTTTAAATTATTCTCCTGACTTTTTATATTTTCTTATAATCCTATATATAATCTGAGTGGAATGTAGTGAGTGTGATTGTATACATATTAAATAACTTTTAAAATATAAAATAAAAATAAAGTCGAATTCTATCAAATCCATGACAATTAAGGCTCCATCTTTAATTTGTCGTTAAGAACATGGCGAAAGGCTGACCGCTGATGTTGTTCATATCTAAATATTAATTACTCATCATGACAAATACATTTGCTTTGTCTCATAACAAGCTAATTAAGTTTTTAAATAATAATTGAAACATTCATAATATCATAGAAATACTCGAGCCTACTAATTTTCCTTTTAAAAAAAAATCCTTTTTTTTTGCTTTTGTGCTTACGTTTGCATCTTTTTTTTTCTTCTTTTTCTTTACTAGGTTCCAATAATATCTTTTCTTTGCTTTATTATTTAAAAACTTTTCTGCATTTCCTCATCATTTCTTCTGCTATTTTTTTCTTCTTCTTTTCTTTTTCCTCAACTTTTGCTTCTTCTAGATTTGTGAGGACCGAAGAGTTTTATCATAATGTTTTCCAAAATTGTTACTTTTATTACATCAAATCTGAGTGAATACATCCATGCAGTGACGGAGCCACCTTATGACTAGGAGTTCATTTGAATCTCTTTCGACAGAAAATTATATTATTTATTAATAGTTAAAATATTTTTTTATGTATATAAAATAGATGTCAAACCCACTTCGACTAATTTATGTGTCTACTTCGATTTTGAATCTCCCTTTTAAAATTCTAGTTCCGCCACCGCATCTATGATAAGGCAAAAGTAGAAGAATAATGAGGTAGAGAATGGTTCTGGAAACATGACAACTTTATTATAAGAGGGTTTATAAGCTTTTTCTTGTAAAAAGTAATGTTAGACAAATTTTGGAAACTTGACGTACGCAGTGGATTATTAGTGCTGTTTGTCTGCACTTAATGAAAAATTAAATATTAACTATTTAGATTTTAATTATTAATTATATTTATTTTATTTTTATAACTACTTAATAGGTCTGAACAACTTAAGAGTTATACAATTTTTTTAATATTACTAAAAAGCTACTTATTCGATTTCATTTATTTTCTTACTTAATTTATTTAAAAATACATCGAATCAAATAAGTTAAATTGATACGAGTGTCCTTGATCTCATTATTAATTCAGTTATATCATTTTCTTGATATGCAAACACTTATATATATAACTTCACTTAGAAAAAAAAGTTAAGTTGAAAATCTGTAAGTGAAAAGCTTATATATCATTTAAAACACACATTCAAATAAGTATTTCTGTTCACTTGAGGTACAATGCAGACGCTGAGGCATACGAGCCTTTGAGAATACGAAAAAATCGAGTAATTTGCACTTTGTCCTTATTTTGTATTGGTCTTTAATTTTCATTTTTCACAATAAATAATTTTATTCAGGGATATAAATCTATATTTAATATTCTACAACTTTTAAAGAACTTATCTTCTACTATGCATAAATTCGTTTGCTAAAGAGAAATAAATGCCAACCCATTTGAAAGGAAAAACCTGCATTTTTATGAAAAAGATTATATTGGAAGTGCTATCCCCAAAAATGGGCCCTACAATGCGCAAATTTAAATGAAAAAATTACTTGGGCGAATAACTTTTAATAAATAATTATTGATTTTAGCGATACTTTTTATTTATTACCATCTATAACAATACATAACAATGCTATGATAAGTTTTTTATGTATTAAAAGTGAATTATGCATGCAATATAAATGTATTATAAGTGTTTTAAAATATATTATGCTTGTTTGATAAGAAATTGACACAATATATTATAAGTATATCAATTAAAGTGTGTGATAAATGTACTATCCATGAATAAAACTTGTATTATATGTGTTTTATAGATTATTCTCGATAATATGTATTAAAACTGTATTATAAGTGTTCAGTGAAAAAAATATTATTAATATAAACGATAAATATTTTCTTAATATAGTAAATCTATGTAAATTTCCTAAATTAAATTTAGTCATATCCCAATGTGGGTGCAACCCCAAAAATGGAAGACATTTCATAAACATGTATATAATTTGGAGCATAATTACAATTTGTAGCTAGGGGTAGATCTATGTAGAATGGAGGGGGTGCCGTGGCACCCCATAGTCTCGGTTAATTTATAAACACACACACACACACATATATATATATATATATATATATATATATATATATATATATATATATATAAATATATTAACCATGACACTCAAAAATACAATAATTCTTGTGGTATCAGTGGTTTAAGGTCAAGTTTGACGCCTTTAGGAAGCAACTTTGTGCTCGACTGGGTGTATTTTCTTGAAACGTTTTATAGCAAATTAATTATATAAAAATTATATATAAGTAGAATAGATCGTAGACCTCGTTTAACTAAACTCTTGATTGAATCAATTGTACAAGTCAAAATTTTGTGTAAAAACTTGCTAATAAATATCAAGAATATTTTTCCATAAATATTATGCTACATATGCTACTGTTCAAAGCAGCGTGACACCTGAAGTTTATGCTATATACATTACTGTTCTAAGCAACGTGGCACCTAGATCATCCAAATATAATCTTGAATCCATCTCTGTTTGTACCTATAGTTTGCCTAATTTTGATTTATAACTAATTTTTTGATTTAGGTATAACCATCACCCCAAAATGCCACACATGCAACTCATAATTGTATTTTAGTGTATTTCAATATATCATAATTGTATTTTGTTAGATACACTTGTATTTTCCACCCATTATGTCCTGTCACCTCTCTATGTTCCATCACCAATACCCACCAAAACATATATTTTCAACGAGTAATTTCCTTTTTCTTTCTATATATTTTTCTTCCCTTACTCTTTCCCTTCGATTCGATTCCCTTTAATTTTTATCTGTTTTTTCTCTACTTTGCTGAGAACTCCTTGTTGTTGCTTCAATTGTTTTGGTCACAACGTATTTGTAATGGATCTGTCCGCTAGTGATATTGATTGCTTTGGATCTAGATCCACACGACTTTAAAATGCGTCACTAGTGTATAAAGTCTGCTTACTTATATACGCAACATTTCTCTTGTGTTTTGCTGATGTGTAACTTGGGGTGTCATATACACCCCCTCTTATGAACTTAGCATCCTCATTGAGGGTTGTCCCACTACATGTGATTTGCTTAGAATCAACATTGTTGTTTATCCTGCCTTACTCAAATTTGTTGGAGCTATTTTTGATTATAATAATACAGGTATCACAAAAAGGAAAGAAGCAAAGAAATCAGCAAAGATTTATCAGTAGAAAATCAAGGAGGATCTACAAGACAAAAATAATAATAAAAAAAGAAAGCAAACACTATGAGGAGCAACCTATCGCTATCCTGGATCGGCAGATTAGGAGGTTGCGAACTACGGACGTAGCTTCCGTCAAAGTATTGTGGCGAAATAAGAATCGAGAAGAGATGACCTGGGAAGCAGAAGAAGAGATGAAACATAAATATCCTCACCTATTCCCTATGTCTACAGGTAATCTCAACCTCTGAAACTATTACATTGATTGCTCAGTAAAATTGTATGTTGTAGCAATAAAACAAATTTCCCTGTAGTCTGTATAAGATCTTGAAGAGGGTTTTGTATAACATTCGAGGACGAATGTTCTAAAGGAGGGAAAGATGTTATGCTCCATACTTTTGCACTTTAGAACATTTTCTTAGGCTTCTTAAAAGTTGCCATGTGACCCGGATTATCTATAACATTATCAAATAACTCTAAGGAAGGGAGAATGTGATGCCCCATAATAGTGAAGGTTGGAAATAGGGTTATAAGGATTTGAAAAGAGTTGGAGGCCAAATAACAAGGTGTGGAACTCGACTTAGTTGTGTAAGCTACCAATTTGGATGTCTTACATAATTAAGCTACTTGAGTACATATCGAGCTTATGTAGTAAAAATTACATAGGTTCTTAAAGTGAGACAAGATTACGAACCCACAAAAAAGGAGTAAGTAGGTGATACACATACTTGGACTAAGTAGGCGATGCACCTACTTGAACGAAGTAGGTGATGCACCTACTGAGGTGGACCCCACCATGCCACGTAGCAGTATATAGGTGGCTGTATGGAATGAGGTGGCTGCCTAAGGGCTGGACACTGTCACCCTTAGGGGATGACACATGTCACTTTCCAAAGAAGGGTATATAAGCTGAAGTTATGACTAAGGAATTCATTGTCCATCTTTTTACTTAGAAAAATTTAGAGAAACATGGAGAGAGAGGGAGAGAGAGCTACGACTGTGGCTTGGTAGCAAGGTAAGGCTCCAATTTTGCTCCATAAATTAATTAGCTAAGATATACTTCGATCACATGAAGGTGTTTAATGACGTAAAGTAATTATTGGGGCAACAAGGAGGGTTAACGGGAAGTTCTTCAACTTTTAGCCGCGTTAAGGAGCTAAGTTGCTAAGGTAAGTTTTCTTCCTTTCAAATTGAATTTAATGATGTTGTAGTGAGAAGATTACTTGTGTTAAATAAGGTTGGAGGTAAAAAAATTACATCGTTATTATTGACGTAATAAATGAGCAGAATTGTAGGCATTTTAGTTGAGTTAAAGTTTGGTTAGTGTTGTCGTTATTATGGTGTTGTATTTGAAGGTGGGTTGTAGATGTTAGGGGGGGGGAGAACATGGTTGAAAATAGGTATAAGTGCTGCCGTATGCAGCCACATTGCGCTTCCTTCCCTGTGGTTAAGATTTTACGAAATAAAGATTGAAAACCGTATTTTAAAGTCGTGATTTTGGTTGGGCTGTTTGAAACTTGTATTTCTTAGTATTGAGGTAGTTTAATTGTATATGGCTGCTGGTTGTTGTTGTTGGTATGACTGTACCAATCGGAGGTTAGATTGGAAGTTCAGATAGGGCGAGTTATAAGGGAGATGCTGCCCGATTTCCGTTATCTTCTTAACTAGTCAATATACTAGTCAAGAAGTAGGAATGAGGAAATGAATCCTATAGATAATTGCTTATAGATTTACAATCTAGAAAGTCGAAGCCTATTCATTTTACTCTTGTATTAAATAGGTTAAAGAGGTAATGAGGCGGGCTTGATTATGGTGGTTCCATAAAGGTTATGTAAAACTATCCCATCTTTTCTCTTGGCATGTCTTAGCCATAAGTAGTTTGTATATGAAATGTGGGGATAATTCTATTCATAAGGCTTCGAGTATGATTCATGCCTCTTACCCACTTCTTGATGTTAGAACTCTTACGATAAATGAGTTATTGCCTCTCAAGTCTTTTATGTGATGAAAAGTAGTTAGTATGTAAAGCCTATCCTTTCTTTTCCTTTGGCATGTTTTAGGATATAAGTTACGACTGATATGTATATAAGATTTGGGGTAATCCTATTCATAAGCTTCGACCAAGACTTGTGACTCTTATTCACTATTTGATGTTAAAACTCTTAAGTAGTTGAGCTATGTCCCCCGAGCCTTCTATACATTGAATAGTAATTGAAGATATAAGCTCTTGTCCCTAAGGGCTCTATGAGGACAGATGTCTTTGATCCCATAAGCTTTTTAGCAGCATCTTGATGTATGTCTATGATTCCTGACGCTCCATTTGATATAGCCCTTAGTTACATCGAGAGGGTACTTCAGATAATTCCTACCCTGACCTTCAAATGATGGTTCACTTGGTTACTTCATCGAGTCTCAGATAATGATTTAAATTGTGCATTATTACTTACTACTCTGCTCGTGTAGGGCCGGGTATGCTATATGATGACATGATGATGCAATGAGATGGTAATTCACCGAGTCCCTCACTATAGGACCGGGTACAGTATATATATATATATATGATATGATGATGGCGCTGGGCCTTATGATGGTGCTACATGTATATGATAAATTCACCGAGACCCTAAAGGGCCGGATATGATATATGATATAAGCATGCATGATTTTATTTCACAAGATATAAGTACAGTGGTTTCTTGAGTAATATACTTGTCTTCTGAATCTCTACTTCAGATATGATCTCACTTATGATATGTTATGCTTTATATACGCAATACATATATCATACTGACCCCCTTCCTTTGGAGGGCTGTGTTTTATGCCCATAGGTATATATACGCGCTTTGGGGATCCGCCAGCATAGGAGTTTGAGTCAGCGATTCGGAAGTGCTCCATTGTGCCAGGGGCTAGGTTTTGGTACTAACCTTTTGATGTATATATTCATTTATTCAGGGGTACGGCGGGTGTCATATTTAGGAAATATTTACCAAAATTCCTCCACTATGGATGTATTAAACTTAAACAAAGAATCCTTTGACTTTTAATGTCGAAACCCTATCCCGCCATTTGTTACTATTGCTATTCCTAAAGGTCTATAGACATGCGTGTGGGTTGTGTGTATATGTGTTCGGTTGTGCCTATATAATGTATATTTTGGGACGTTCCCACTCGTAGTGCCAGCCTCGTCATCTTATGTACTGTGTTACCTATTGATAAGTTGCGGCAGTTTTGAGACAACATTCTATTTCCTTAAGTTCAAGTTATACATGGTCTGATTATCGTTAATAGGGGTATTCGTGAGTGTCCAGTTCGGGCATGAGTCATGGCCCATGGGGTTAGGTCGTGATAGAAGTGGTATCAGAGCAGTTCATCCATAGAGTGTCTACAGACCGTGTCTAATAGAGGATTATTTATTGGTGTGTTGTGCACCACATCTATAAACAGGAGGCTACGGGACATTTAGGATGTTATCTTTCTTTCATATCTAAGATCATGCGATAGAGCTATAGTATTAAGATAATTCCTCCCTAACAGATTATTAGGTCTACAACAATGCCTCCAAGGAAAGCGACAACTGCCTAGAAGGGAAAGTCAGTAGCGAGAGAAACTAGTCAGACCCCGAGAGTTACTAGGGCCCGTGCCAAGTCCATGCCAGAGATTGTGCTCCAGTCGGCGAGCTCTACTACGCCGCCACCTCTAGAGGCTCTTAGGAAAAAAGCAACTGCAGATCCTGAAGCTCCAGTACCTGAGCCTCCAACCCTCCAACTAGGGGCGGAGGATAAGGCTATGAGAAATTCAGTTAAATTGCTGACCGGATTGATGGCAGGGCAGGCTCGGAGGCATGGACTAGATGATGCAAATAGATAAGATAGTTTGAGGGTCCGTGACTTCCTAGATTGTAACCCCCCAGAGTTTTATGGGTCAAGACATGCGGATGACCCACAGGAGTTCATTCAACAAATACAACGTACATTAATAATCATTAGGGTCTCGGAGACTGAGTTTGTTGAATTGGATTTGTATCGGCTGTATGACGTAGCCGTTAATTAGTATAAGTCCATGGAATTATCGAGGGGCGAGGGTGCTCCTCTAGCAGAATAAGATGAGTTTATAGAAGCCTTCCTTGTTCACTTTCTACCTCCGGAAATGAGACGAGCCAGAGTTGATAAATTCTTACAGTTGAGGCAGAATGGCAGGAGCATCAGAGATTATAGCCTTGAGTTTGACTCATTGGCGAGACATGCGCCCACTATTATAGCTTATATAGCTGATAGGGTGCATCATTATGTGATGGGGTTGGATCTCTATTTGGTTGATAGCTGTATGGCCATGACTTCTCATCCAGGCATGAATATTGCTCGGGTATAGGCATACGCCCAAGGGGTAGAGGAGCGTCATAGAGGGCGTCAGCCCGATAGAGGGTATGATAGAGGCCAACATAAGAGGGCTAGGTTGGTTGGTTATTCAGGGGAGTTTCGAGGTGGACAACCTCAGTAGTATAGTAGATATCCTTTCCATCTAGCTCAGAGTACACCCTTACAGTTCACAGGTGGGAGATTTGATAGCACAGGATATTCAAGAGCAGATCAAATCTCCAGAATTTCAGGTTCATAGATAAACCAGGGTTCATGCCTGTCAAGACCACCGTTGCCCAGTGTCCCCATTATGGTAGAACTCATTTTGGATAATGTCATTTGGTTACAGGTTCTTGCTTTTCTTGTGGCCGTCAAGGCCATGTTATGAGGGAATATCCACTCAGGGGTACTCCAAGTGGTGCAACTCAGCCTACTGGGTCGGTTTCTGGTTCATGTTCTTCGGTGGCTATGTGCCCTATGGGGCAGGGTATTCAGACACCAACAGGCCGTGGTAGAGGCTAGAGTGGAGCTTCTAATTCTAGCGGCCCTTCAAATTGCATATACGCCTTGGCTAGTAGATAGGACCAGGAGGCGTCATCCAATGTGGTTACAGGTATATTATCAATCTTCTCCCAGGACGTGTATGCATTGATAGATCCAGGCTCCACCTTATCATATAAATCCCTCTTTGTTTCTAGTAGAATTAGAATAAAGCCCAAGTTAATAGAACTATTTAAGGTAGCCACACCGGTAGGAGACTCTGTTATAATAAAGCAAATATACAGAAACTGCTTGGTGGATGTATATAGTCGTCCTACCTTGGCTGATTTAATAGAATTAGATATGATGGAGTTTGATGTTATTATAGGTATGGATTGGTTAGCTTCTTGTCATGCTAACGTAGATTGTAGAAACAAAATAGTTTGGTTTCAGTTCCCAGATGAGCCAATTATCGAGTGGCTAGGGAACACGGCATCGCCGAGGGGTAAATTTATTTCATACCTCAAGGCAAGAAAGATGGTTAGAAAGGGGTATATTTACCATCTAGTTCATGTGTACAACCTGAAAGTAGAGGTACCGACTCTTCATTCAGTACCAGTAGTCAATGAATATCCAAATGTATTCCCAAATGAACTCCCAGATCTTCTCCCTGAATGGGAGATAGAGTTTACTGTAGATGTGTTACCAGATACTCAACCCATATCTATCCCTCCGTATAGAATAGCACCTGCAGAATTGAAGGAGCTAAAGGAGCAGCTGAAAGACTTATTTGAAAAGGGCTTTATTAGGCCCAACACATTACCATGGGGAGCACCGGTACTATTTGTGAGAAAGAAAGATGGTTCGCTTCGAATGTGCATTGATTATAGGCAGCTGAATAAGGTAACAATAAAGAACAAATATTCCCTCCCTAGGATTGATAATTTATTTGACCAGTTACAGGGAGCCAAGTGGTTCTCGAAGATAGACATCTGGTCAGTTTATCATCAGGTATGGGTAAGGGAAGTAGACATTTCAAAGATTGCTTTCAGAACCTGATATGGCCATTATGAGTTAGAGTAATGTCTTTTGGGCTGACGAATGCTCCATCAGTGTTTATGGACCTAATGAATCAGGTGTTCAAACCATTCCTAGACTCGTTTGTGATTATCTTTATTGATGATATTCTAGTCTATTCACAATTGAAAGAGGAACATACAGATCATTTGCGGATGTTACTTGGGTTGATCCAACACCAGAAGTTATATACTAAATTCTCTAAATGTGAATTCTGGTTGACTTCAGTAGCATTCTTGGGGCATGTCATTGCAACTGATGGTATTCGAGTAAATACACAGAAAATTGAAGCCGTGAGGGATTGGACGAGACCTACAACACCTATTGAAGTACATAGTTTTCTAGGGCTAGCAGGATACTACAAGAGGTTCGTAGAGAGATTTTCTTCATTTCAGCACCTTTAACAAGGCTAACTCAGAAGGCGGCTAAGTTCCAGTGGACCGAGGCTTATGAACGAAGCTTTCAGTTATTGAAATATAAGTTAACTATGGCCCCTGTTCTAATTCTTCCTAAAAGATCAGATGGCTACGTTATTTATTGTGATGCTTCCAATGTTGGCCCAGGTTGTGTACTAATGCAACATGGTAGAGTCATAGCCTATGCCTCCCGGCAGCTCAGAAAGCATGAGAAACATCATCCTACCCATGACTTGGAGTTAGCAGTAGTAATTCATGCATTGAAAATATGGAAACATTATCTTTATGGCATGTATGTTGATATTTACACAGACCACAAAAGTCTCCAATACATCTTCAAGCAAAAGGAGCTGAATTTATGGCAAAGAAAGTGGTTAGAGTTGCCGAAGAATTATGATGTTTACATCCTATACCACCCAGGGAAAGCAAATATTGTAGCATTCAGTTGCAAATCGGTAGGTAGATTGGCATATGTACCACCAGAACGGAAATAGATGGTCTACGAGATTGGCCAGTTAGCTAACCTTGAAATCTGTTTGGTTGATTCGAATGATAGTAGAATTCCTGTTCTAGGGGTTGTTGAATCCTCTATCATGGAAGACGTAAAGTAGTGCTAATACGAGGACCCTATTCTAGCACAGTATAGGGATGCAACTCTTCAAAAGGGAAAGACTCCATTCGAGATCACACCTGATGGAGTGCTGAGATATGAGGGCAGAATATGTGTACCTGAGATTGTAGGGCTACGATAACAAGTGGTAGGAGAGGCACACTTTGCCCATTATTCTGTTCATCCGGTGTCTTCCAGTGGACTTCTAGCCTTAGAAGAAGTTGGGTAAACAAAGATGTATCATGACCTCAAATGTCTATATTGGTGGGATAACATAAAGAAAGACATAATAGAGTTCGTAGCCCAATGCCCGAATTGCCAACAGGTTAAAATTGAACATCAGAAGCCTGGTGGGCTACTACAGGAGATGGAAATCCCAACTTAGAAATGGGAAGCAATTAATATGGACTTCATTACAGGCTTACCTCGTACTCTCCAGAAGTATGATTCCTTATGGGTTATTATAGATAGGCTGACAAATCAGCCCACTTCCTTCCAGTTAGGACTACAAATTCAGCTGAGGACTATGCAAAATTATATATCAAGGAAGTAGTAAGACTTCATGGGGTTTCCACATCTATTATCTCAGACAGAGGAGACCAATTCACAACCAACTTTTAGAGATCGTTACAGGAAGGTTTGGGAACACAAGTGAGTCTTAGTACAACATTTCACCCTTAGACTGATGGACAGGCCGAGCATACTATGCAAACACTAGAAGATATTTTGTGGGCCTGCGCTATTGACTTTAGAGGTAGCTGAGACAATCATTTGCCACTTATTGAGTTTGCCTATATTAATAGCTATCACTCTAGCATCTAAATGGCACCATATGAGGCTTTCTATGGAAGGAAGCGTCAAATCACCTATTGGTTGGTTTGATATTGGTGAAACACGACTAATAGACCCAGACATGCTTTAGCAAGCTGTGGAGAAGGTGAAGCTCATTTAGGAGAGGTTATTAGCAGTCCAGAGTCGACAGAAATCATATGCAGATAATCAACATTGACCTTTAAAGTTTCAAGTTGATAATTGGGTGTTCTTAAATGTGTCACCCATGAAGGGGTGATGAGGTTCGGCAAGAAAGAGAAGCTTAGCTCAAGATAAATTAGTCCTTATCATATTTTTCGTAGAATAGGCAAAGTTTCCTATGAGTTGGACCTATAATCCGATTTGGAAGCAGTACACCCAGTCGTTCATGTATTGAAGCTTCACAAATGTACTGGTGACCAATCCAGAGTATTTCTCATAAATGATGTCTAGGTCACAGAGGAATTATCCTACGAGGAAAAACCTATCGCCATCTTGGATCGATAGATTAGGATGTTGAGAACTAAGGACGTAGCTTCCATCAAAGTATTGTGGCAAAATAAGAATCGAGAAGAGATGACCTGGGAAGCAAAAGAAGAGATGAAACATAAATATCCTCACCTATTCCCTATGTCTACAGGTAATCTCAACCTCTAAAACTATTACATTGATTGATCAGTAAAATTATATATTGTAGTAATAAAAGAAATTTCCCTGTAGTCTATATAAGATCTTGAAGAGGGTTTTGTATAACATTCGAGGATGAATGTTCTAAAGGAGGGAAAGATGTTATGCTCCGTACTTTTGCACTTTAGAACATTTTTTTAGGCTTTTTAAAAGTTGCCATGTGACCCAGATTATCTATAACATTATCAAATAACTCTAAGGAAGGCAAAATGTGATGCCCCATAATAGTGAAGGTTGAAAATAGGGTTATAAGGATTTGAAAGGAGTTGGAGGCCAAATAACAAGTCGTGAAACTCGACTTACTTGCGTAAGCTACCAATTTAGATGTCTTACATAATTAAGCTACTTGAGTACATATTGAGCTTATGTAGTAAAAGTTACATAGGTTTTTAAAGTGAGACAAAATTACGAACCCACAAAAAAGGATTAAGTAGGTGATACACATACTTGGACTAAGTAGGTGATGCACCTACTTGAATAAAGTAGGTGATGCTCCTACTGAGGTGGACCCTACCATGCCACATGGCAGCATATAGGTGGATGCATGGAGTAAGGTGGCTGCCTAAGGGCTGGACACATGTCACCCTTAGGGTCTGACACATGTCACTCTCCAAAGAAGGGTATATAAGATGAAGTTATGACTAAGGACTTCATTGTCATCTTTTTACTTAGAAAAATTTAGAGAAACTTAGAGAGAAAGGGAGAGAGAGCTACGGCTGTGGCTTGGCATCAAGGTAGGGCTCCAATTTTTCTCCATAAATTAATTAACTAAGGTATACTTCGATCACGTGAAGGTGTTTAATGACATAAAGTAATTGTTGGGGCAGCAAGGAGGGTTAACGGGAAGTTCTTCAACTTTCAGCCGCGTTAAGGAGCTAAGTTGCTAAGGTAAGTTTTCTTCTTTTCAAATTGAAGTTAATGGTGTTGTAGTGAGAAGATTACTTGTGTTAAATAAGGTTGGAGGTAAGAAAATTACATCATTATTGTTGACGTAATAAACGGGCAGAATTAGAGGCATTTTAGTTGAGTTAAAGTTTGGTTAGTGGTATTGTTATTATGGTCTTGTATTTGAAGGTGGGTTGTATATATTGGGGGAGGGGCTGGGAACGTGGTTGAAAATGGGTATAAGTGTTTCTGTATGCAGCCACATTGTGCTCCCTTCCCTGTGGTTAAGATTTTACGAAATAAAGATTGAAAACCGTATTTTAAAGTCATGATTTTGGTTAGGCTGTTTGGAACTTGTATTGCGTAGTATTGAGGTGGTTTAATTGTATATGGCTGCTGGTTGTTGTTGTTGGTATGTCCGTACCAATCAGAGGTTAGATTGGAAGTTTGGATAGGGCGAGTTATAGGGTAGATGCTGCCCGATTTCCATTAACTTCTTAACTAGTCAATTTACTAGTCAAGAAATAGGAACGAGGAAATGAATCCTATAGATAATTGCTTATAGATTTACAAGCTAGAAAGTCAAAGCCTATTCATTTTACTCTTGTATTAAATAGGTTAAAGAGGTAACGAGACGGGCTTGATTATGGTGGTTCCATAAAAGTTATGTAAAGCTATCCCATCTTTTCTCTTGGCATCTCTTAGCCATAAGTAGTTTGTACATGAAATGTGGGGATAATTCTATTCATAAAGCTTCAAGTATGATTCATGCCTCTTACCCACTTCTTGATGTTAGAACTCTTACGATAAATGAGTTATTGCCTCTCAAGTCTTTTATGTGATGAAAAATAGTTAGTATGTAAAGCCTATCCTTTATTTTCCTTTGGCATGTCTTAGGATATAAATTACGATAGATATGTATATGAAATTTGGGGTAATCCTATTCATAAGCTTCGAGCAAGACTCATGACTCTTATTTACTATTTGATGTTAAAACTCTTAAGTAGTTAAGCTATGTCCCCCGAGCCTTCTATACATTGAATAGTAATTGGAGATATAAGCTCTTGTCTCTAAGGGCTCTATGAGGAGATATGTCTTTGATCCCATAAGCTGTTTAGCAGCATCTTGATGCATGTCTATGATTCCTGAGGCTCCATTTGATACAATCCTTAGTAACATCGAGAGGGTACTTCAGATAATTCCTACCCTGACCTTCAAATGATGGTTCACTTGGTTACTTCATCGAGTCTCAGATAATGATTTAAATTGTGCATTATTACTTACTACTCTGCTCGTGTAGGGTCGGGTATGCTATATGATGACATGATGATGCAATGAGATGGTAATTCACCGAGTCCCTCACTATAGGACCGGGTACAGTATATATATATATATATATATATGATATGATGATGGCGCTGGGACTTATGATGGTGCTACATGTATATGATAAATTCACCGAGACCCTAAAGGGCCGGATATGATATATGATATAAGCATGCATGATTTTATTTCACAAGATATAAGTACAGTGGTTTCTTGAGTAACATACTTGTCTCCTGAATCTCTACTTCAGATATGATCTCACTTATGATATGTTATGCTTTATATACACAATACATATATCATACTGACCCCCTTCCTTTGGAGGGCTGTGTTTCATGCCCATAGGTATATATACGCGCTTTGGGGATCCGCCAGCATAGGAGTTTGAGTCAGCGATTCGGAAATGCTCCATTGTGCCAGGGGCTAGGTTTTGGTACTAACCTTTTGATGTATATATTCATTTATTCAGGGGTACGGCGGGTGTCATATTTAGGAAAAATTTACCAAAATTCCTCCACTATGGATGTATTAAACTTAAACAAAGAATCCTTTGACTTTTAATGTCGAAACCCTATCCCGCCATTTGTTACTATTGCTATTCCTAGAGGTCTATAGACATGCGTGTGGGTTGTGTGTATATGTGTTCGGTTGTGCCTATATAATGTATGTTTTGGGACGTTCCCACTCGTAGTGCCAGCCTCGTCATCTTATGTACTGTGTTACCTATTGATAAGTTGCGGCAGTTTTGAGACAACATTCTATTTCCTTAAGTTCAAGTTATACATGGTCTGATTATCGTTAATAGGGGTATTCGTGAGTGTCCAGTTCGGGCATGAGTCATGGCCCATAGGGTTAGGTCGTGATAGAAGTGGTATCAGAGCAGTTCATCCGTAGAGTGTCTACAGACCGTGTCTAATAGAGGATTATTTATCGGTGTGTTGTGCACCACATCTATAAACAGGAGGCTACGAGACATTTAGGATGTTATCTTTCTTTCATATCTAAGATCATGCGATAGAGCTATAGTATTAAGATAATTCCTCCCTAACAGATTATTAGGTCTACAACAATGCCTCCAAGGAAAGCGACAACTGCCTAGAAGGGAAAGTCAGTAGCGAGAGAAACTAGTCAGACCACGAAAGTTACTAGGGCCCGTGCCAAGTCCATGCCAGGGATTGTGCTCCAGTCGGCGAGCTCTACTACGCCGCCACCTCTAGAGGCTCTTAGGAAAAAAGCAACTGCAGATCCTGAAGCTCCAGTACTTGAGCCTCTAACCCTCCAACTAGGGGCGGAGGATAAGACTATGAGAAATGCAGTTAAATTGCTGATCGGATTGATGGCAGGGCAGGCTCGGAGGCATGGACTAGATGATGCAAATAGATAAGATAGTTTGAGGGTCCATGACTTCCTAGCTTGTAACCCCCCAGAGTTTTATGGGTCAAGACATGCGGATGACCCACAGGAGTTCATTCAACAAATGCAACGTACATTAATAATCATTAGGGTCTCGGAGACTGAGTTTGTTGAATTGGCTTTGTATCGGCTGTATGACGTAACCGTTAATTAGTATAAGTCCATGGAATTATCGAGGGGCGAGGGTGCTCCTCTAGCAGAATAAGATGAGTTTATAGAAGCCTTCCTTGTTCACTTTCTACCTCCGGAAATGAGACGAGCCAGAGTTGATAAATTCTTACAGTTGAGGCAGAATGGCAGGAGCATCAAAGATTATAGCCTTGAGTTTGACTCATTGGCGAGACATGCGCCCACTATTGTAGCTTATATAGCTGATAGGGTGCATCATTATGTGATGGGGTTGGATCTCTATTTGGTTGATAGCTGTATGGCCATGACTTCTCATCCAGGCATGAATATTGCTCGGGTATAGGCATACGCCCAAGGGGTAGAGGAGCGTCATAGAGGGCGTCAGCCCGATAGAGGGTATGATAGAGGCCAACATAAGAGGGCTAGGTTGGTTGGTTATTCAGGGGAGTTTCGAGGTGGACAACCTCAGTAGTATAGTAGATATCCTTTCCATCTAGCTCAGAGTACACCCTTACAGTTCACAGGTGGGAGATTTGATAGCACAGGATATTCAAGAGCAGATCAAATCTCCAGAGTTTCAGGTTCATAGATAAACCAGGGTTCATGCCTGTCAAGACCACCGTTGCCCAGTGTCCCCATTGTGGTAGAACTCATTTTGGATAATGTCATTTGGTTACAGGTTTTTGCTTTTCTTGTGGCCGTCAAGGCCATGTTATGAGGGAATGTCCACTCAGGGGTACTCCAAGTGGTGCAACTCAGCCTACTGGGTCGGTTTCTGGTTCATGTTCTTCGGTGGCTATGTGCCCTATGGGGCAGGGTATTCAGACACCAACAGGCCGTGGTAGAGGCTAGAGTGGAGCTTCTAATTCTAGCGGCCCTTCAAATTGCATATACGCCTTGGCTAGTAGATAGGACCAGGAGGCGTCATCCAATGTGGTTACAGGTATATTATCAATCTTCTCCCAGGACGTGTATGCATTGATAGATCCAGGCTCCACCTTATCATATAAATCCCTCTTTGTTTCTAGTAGAATTAGAATAAAGCCCAAGTTAATAGAACTATTTAAGGTAGCCACACCGGTAGGAGACTCTGTTATAATAAAGCAAATATACAGAAACTGCTTGGTGGATGTATATAGTCGTCCTACCTTGGCTGATTTAATAGAATTAGATATGATGGAGTTTGATGTTATTATAGGTATGGATTGGTTAGCTTCTTGTCATGCTAACGTAGATTGTAGAAACAAAATAGTTTGGTTTCAGTTCCCAGATGAGCCAATTATCGAGTGGCTAGGGAACACGGCATCGCCGAGGCGTAAATTTATTTCATACCTCAAGGCAAGAAAGATGGTTAGAAAGGGGTATATTTACCATCTAGTTCATGTGTACAACCTGAAAGTAGAGGTACCGACTCTTCAGTCAGTACC
Organism: Solanum dulcamara; assembly: GCF_947179165.1. NCBI lineage: Eukaryota > Viridiplantae > Streptophyta > Magnoliopsida > Solanales > Solanaceae > Solanum > Solanum dulcamara. The sequence goes on from NC_077246.1 coordinate 58,078,246, forward strand.
AGTAGTCAATGAATATCCAAATGTATTCCCAAATCAACTCCCAGATCTTCTCCCTGAATGGGAGATAGAGTTTACTGTAGATGTGTTACCAGATACTCAACCCATATCTATCCCTCCGTATAGAATAGCACCTGCAGAATTGAAGGAGCTAAAGGAGCAGCTGAAAGACTTATTTGAAAAGGGCTTTATTAGGCCCAACACATTACCATGGGGAGCACCGGTACTATTTGTGAGAAAGAAAGATGGTTCGCTTCGAATGTGCATTGATTATAGGCAGCTGAATAAGGTAACAATAAAGAACAAATATTCCCTCCCTAGGATTGATAATTTATTTGACCAGTTACAGGGAGCCAAGTGGTTCTCGAAGATAGACATCTGGTCAGTTTATCATCAGGTATGGGTAAGGGAAGTAGACATTTCAAAGATTGCTTTCAGAACCTGATATGGCCATTATGAGTTAGAGTAATGTCTTTTGGGCTGACGAATGCTCCATCAGTGTTTATGGACCTAATGAATCAGGTGTTCAAACCATACCTAGACTCGTTTGTGATTATCTTTATTGATGATATTCTAGTCTATTCACGATTGAAAGAGGAACATACAGATCATTTGCGGATGTTACTTGGGTTGATCCAACACCAGAAGTTATATACTAAATTCTCTAAATGTGAATTCTGGTTGACTTCAGTAGCATTCTTGGGGCATGTCATTGCAACTGATGGTATTCGAGTAAATACACAGAAAATTAAAGCCGTGAGGGATTGGACGAGACCTACAACACCTATTGAAGTACATAGTTTTCTAGGGCTAGCAGGATACTACAAGAGGTTCGTAGAGAGATTTTCTTCATTTCAGCACCTTTAACAAGGCTAACTCAGAAGGCGGCTAAGTTCCAGTGGACCGAGGCTTATGAACGAAGCTTTCAGTTATTGAAATATAAGTTAACTACGGCCCCTGTTCTAATTCTTCCTAAAAGATCAGATGGCTATGTTATTTATTGTGATGCTTCCAATGTTGGCCCAGGTTGTGTACTAATGCAACATGGTAGAGTCATAGCCTATGCCTCCCGGCAGCTCAGAAAGCATGAGAAACATCATCCTACCCATGACTTGGAGTTAGCAGTAGTAATTCATGCATTGAAAATATGGAAACATTATCTTTATGGCATGCATGTTGATATTTACACAGACCACAAAAGTCTCCAATACATCTTCAAGCAAAAGGAGCTGAATTTATGGCAAAGAAAGTGGTTAGAGTTGCCGAAGGATTATGATGTTTACATCCTATACCACCCAGGGAAAGCAAATATTGTAGCATTCAGTTGCAAATCGGTAGGTAGATTGGCATATGTACCACCAGAACGGAAATAGATGGTCTACGAGATTGGCCAGTTAGCTAACCTTGAAATCTGTTTGGTTGATTCGAATGATAGTAGAATTCCTGTTCTAGGGGTTGTTGAATCCTCTATCATGGAAGACGTAAAGTAGTGCTAATACGAGGACCCTATTCTAGCACAGTATAGGGATGCAACTCTTCAAAAGGGAAAGACTCCATTCGAGATCACACCTGATGGAGTGCTGAGATATGAGGGCAGAATATGTGTACCTGAGATTGTAGGGCTATGATAACAAGTGATAGGAGAGGCACACTTTGCCCATTATTCTGTTCATCCGGTGTCTTCCAGTGGACTTCTAGCCTTAGAAGAAGTTGGGTAAACAAAGATGTATCATGACCTCAAATGTCTATATTGGTGGGATAACATAAAGAAAGACATAATAGAGTTCGTAGCCCAATGCCCGAATTGCCAACAGGTTAAAATTGAACATCAGAAGCCTCGTGGGCTACTACAGGAGATGGAAATCCCAACTTAGAAATGGGAAGCAATTAATATGGACTTCATTACAGGCTTACCTCGTACTCTCCAGAAGTATGATTCCTTATGGGTTATTATAGATAGGCTGACAAAATCAGCCCACTTCCTTCCAGTTAGGACTACAAATTCAGCTGAGGACTATGCAAAATTATATATCAAGGAAGTAGTAAGACTTCATGGGGTTTCCACATCTATTATCTCAGACAGAGGAGACCAATTCACAACCAACTTTTAGAGATCGTTACAGGAAGGTTTGGGAACACAAGTGAGTCTTAGTACAACATTTCACCCTTAGACTGATGGACAGGCCGAGCATACTATGCAAATACTAGAAGATATTTTGTGGGCCTGCGCTATTGACTTTAGAGGTAGCTGAGACAATCATTTGCCACTTATTGAGTTTGCCTATATTAATAGCTATCACTCTAGCATCTAAATGGCACCATATGAGGCTTTCTATGGAAGGAAGCGTCAAATCACCTATTGGTTGGTTTGATATTGGTGAAACACGACTAATAGACCTAGACATGCTTTAGCAAGCTGTGGAGAAGGTGAAGCTCATTTAGGAGAGGTTATTAGCAGCCCAGAGTCGACAGAAATCATATGCAGATAATCAACATTGACCTTTAAAATTTCAAGTTGATAATTGGGTGTTCTTAAAGGTGTCACCCATAAAGGGGTGGTGAGGTTCGGCAAGAAAGAGAAGCTTAGCTCAAGATAAATTAGTCCTTATCATATTTTTCGTAGAATAGGCAAAGTTTCCTATGAGTTGGACCTATAATCCGATTTGGAAGCAGTACACCCAGTCTTTCATGTATCGAAGCTTCACAAATGTACTGGTGACCTATCCAGAGTATTTCTCATAAATGATGTCTAGGTCACAGAGGAATTATCCTACGAGGAAAAACCTATCGCCATCTTGGATCGATAGATTAGGATGTTGAGAACTAAGGACGTAGCTTCCATCAAAGTATTGTGGCAAAATAAGAATCGAGAAGAGATGACCTGGGAAGCAAAAGAAGAGATAAAACATAAATATCCTCACCTATTCCCTATGTCTACAGGTAATCTCAACCTCTAAAACTATTACATTGATTGATCAGTAAAATTATATATTGTAGTAATAAAAGAAATTTCCCTGTAGTCTATATAAGATCTTGAAGAGGGTTTTGTATAACATTCGAGGATGAATGTTCTAAAGGAGGGAAAGATGTTATGCTCCGTACTTTTGCACTTTAGAACATTTTTTTAGGCTTTTTAAAAGTTGCCATGTGACCCAGATTATCTATAACATTATCAAATAACTCTAAGGAAGGCAAAATGTGATGCCCCATAATAGTGAAGGTTGAAAATAGGGTTATAAGGATTTGAAAGGAGTTGGAGGCCAAATAACAAGTCGTGAAACTCGACTTACTTGCGTAAGCTACCAATTTAGATGTCTTACATAATTAAGCTACTTGAGTACATATTGATCTTATGTAGTAAAAGTTACATAGGTTTTTAAAGTGAGACAAAATTACGAACCCACAAAAAAGGAGTAAGTAGGTGATACACATACTTGGACTAAGTAGGTGATGCACCTACTTGAATAAAGTAGGTGATGCTCCTACTGAGGTGGACCCTACCATGCCACATGGCAGCATATAGGTGGATGCATGGAGTAAGGTGGCTGCCTAAGGGCTGGACACATGTCACCCTTAGGGTCTGACACATGTCACTCTACAAAGAAGGGTATATAAGATGAAGTTATGACTAAGGAATTCATTGTCATCTTTTTACTTAGAAAAATTTAGAGAAACTTAGAGAGAAAGGGAGAGAGAGCTACGGCTGTGGCTTGGCATCAAGGTAGGGCTCCAATTTTTCTCCATAAATTAATTAACTAAGGTATACTTCGATCACGTGAAGGTGTTTAATGACATAAAGTAATTGTTGGGACAGCAAGGAGGGTTAACGGGAAGTTCTTCAACTATCAGCCGCGTTAAGGAGCTAAGTTGCTAAGGTAAGTTTTCTTCTTTTCAAATTGAAGTTAATGGTGTTGTAGTGAGAAGATTACTTGTGTTAAATAAGGTTGGAGGTAAGAAAATTACATCATTATTGTTGACGTAATAAACGGGCAGAATTAGAGGCATTTTAGTTGAGTTAAAGTTTGGTTAGTGGTATTGTTATTATGGTCTTGTATTTGAAGGTGGGTTGTATATATTGGGGGAGGGGCTGGGAACGTGGTTGAAAATGGGTATAAGTGTTTTTGTATGCAGCCACATTGTGCTCCCTTCCCTGTGGTTAAGATTTTACGAAATAAAGATTGAAAACCGTATTTTAAAGTCATGATTTTGGTTAGGCTGTTTGGAACTTGTATTGCGTAGTATTGAGGTGGTTTAATTGTATATGGCTGCTGGTTGTTGTTGTTGGTATGTCTGTACCAATCAGAGGTTAGATTGGAAGTTTGGATAGGGCGAGTTATAGGGTAGATGCGGCCCGATTTCCATTAACTTCTTAACTAGTCAATTTACTAGTCAAGAAGTAGGAACGAGGAAATGAATCCTATAGATAATTGCTTATAGATTTACAAGCTAGAAAGTCAAAGCCTATTCATTTTACTCTTGTATTAAATAGGTTAAAGAGGTAACGAGGCGGGCTTGATTATGGTGGTTCCATAAAAGTTATGTAAAGCTATCCCGTCTTTTCTCTTGGCATGTCTTAGCCATAAGTAGTTTGTATATGAAATGTGGGGATAATTCTATTCATAAATCTTTGAGTATGATTCATGCCTCTTACCCACTTCTTGATGTTAGAACTCTTACGATAAATGAGTTATTGCCTCTCAAGTCTTTTATGTGATGAAAAGTCGTTAGTATGTAAAGCCTATCCTTTCTTTTCCTTTGGCATGTTTTAGGATATAAGTTACGACTGATATGTATATAAGATTTGGGGTAATCCTATTCATAAGCTTCGACTAAGACTTGTGACTCTTATTCACTATTTGATGTTAAAACTCTTAAGTAGTTGAGCTATGTCCCCCGAGCCTTCTATACATTGAATAGTAATTGAAGATATAAGCTCTTGTCCCTAAGGGCTCTATGAGGAGATATGTCTTTGATCCCATAAGCTGTTTAGCAGCATCTTGATGCATGTCTATGATTCCTGAGGCTCCATTTGATACAGTCCTTAGTAACATCGAGAGGGTACTTCAGATAATTCCTACCGTGACCTTCAAATGATGGTTCACTTGGTTACTTCATCGAGTCTCAGATAATGATTTAAATTGTGCATTATTACTCACTACTTTGCTCATGTATACTGTAACATATCTTTCATCGAGTCCCGATCCAGGTATGTATTCGTGCACAATTCACTGCATTATCCACCAAGTCCCTCACAACAGGACTGGGTATGCTATATGGTAACATGATGATGCAATAAGATGGTAACTCACCGAGTCCCTCACTAAAAGGCCGGGTATGGTATATATGTACATGATAATATGATATGATGATGGCGCTGGACCATATGATGGTCCTACATGTATATTAAAAATTCACCGAGACCCTAAAAGGTTGGATTGGATATATGATATAAGCATGCATGATTTTATTTCACAAGATACAGGTACAATTGTTTCTTGAGTAACATACTTGTCTCTTGAATCTCTACTTCAAATATGATCTCACTTATGATATGTTATGCTTTATACACTCAGTACATATATTGTACTGACCCCCTTCCTTTAGAGGGCTGTGTTTCATGCCCATAGGTATATATACGCGCTTTGGGAATCTACTAGTGTAGGAGTTTCGCTCAGCGATTTAGAAGTGCTCCATTATGCTGGGGCCTAGATTTTGATACTGACCTTTTGATGTATATATTTGTTTATTAAGGGGTACGGTGGGGTCCTTATCCCGCCATATGTTACTATTGCTATTCTTAGAGGTCTGTAGATATGCGTATGGGTTGTGTGTATATGTGTTTGGTTGTGCCTATATAATATATGTTTTGGGATGTTCCCACTCATAGTGCCAGCCTCGTCGTCTTATGTATTGTGTTACCTATTGATAAGTTGCGGTAATTTTGAGACAACATTCTGTTTCCTTAAGTTCAAGTTATACGTGGTCTGATTATCATTAACAGGAGTATACGTGAGTGTCTAGTTCGGGCACGAGTCATGACTCATGAGGTTGAGTCATGACATCCTCAATTTGTGAACCTAATGATCAAGAATTTGGACCAGAATTTCTTCATAGGACAAGCTATCCTTAACTCTAATAATGTCAATGGGAACATCAAGATGTGAAATACCGAATGAATGGCAGCTTACTTAAAAGGTAACTCCAACTCATAAACGACATTCCCAATCCTCCTCACAATCTGGTAAGGACCAATTTATTGAGAACTAAGCTTTTTCTTCTTCCCAAATCTCATGACCCTTTTCATAAGTGACACATTCAAGTACACATAATCATTCGCCTCAAACTCTAAGTCTCTCCTTCTCACATTAGTATAAGATTTCTGGCAGCTTTGGGCTGTCTTTAGCCTCTCTGAATAACCTTCACCTTCTCCATATCTTGGTGAAAAAAATCAGGCCAATCAACTCAGTTTCACCAACTTCAATCCAGTCAATCAATGATCTATATTTCCTCTCATACAAAGCTTCATAGAGAGCCATCTGAATACTTACATGATAGCTATTACTGTATACAAACTCAATGAGAGATAAGTGATCATCCCAATTACCCTTGAAGTGAAGTACATATTCCCTTAACATGTACTCTAATGTCTGAATGGTACACTTTGCCTAGCCATATGTATGGCGATGAAAGGCTGTACTAAGACTCACCTTTGAAACCAGTCCTTCTGAAAAGACCTCTAAAACTGGGAGGTAAAATGAGTTTCTCTGTCTGAGATGATAGATAAGGGAACCCCATGAAATTTGACAATCTCCCGAAATTACAATCTCGCATAATCCTCTATGTTGTCTGTCGTCTTAACTGCCAAGAAGTGGGCTGATTTGGTCATTCTATCCACAGTAATCCAAATCGAATCATGCTTCTTTCGGGACCTTGGCAAACCTGTAATGAAGTCCATATTGATCATCTCCCACTTTCTTTCAGGGATCTTAATATTCGGGGTCAACCCATATGGCCTTTGATGCTCAACTTTAACCTGTTGACAATTTGGGCACTTGAAAACAAATTCAGCAATATCTCTTTTCATTCCATTCCATTAATAGACTTCTCCCAAGTCATGGTACATCTTAATAGAAATAGGATGAATGAATTATCTAGAACTATGAACTTCAGCCATAATCCTTTCTCGGACATCACTAACATTCGGGACACACAATCTATTTTGTTACCTCAACAAAATATCTCTCCCTTTGGAGAAAACCATCACTTTCTATTTATGCACAACTTCCTTCAATTGAAGTAGGGTAGGATGTTGGTCTTGCTTTTCCTTCACCCAACAACTTATGAGGATTCCACTTCATTCCAAACAATGACACCACCCTCACTAGAGTCGATAAATTATACTCCCAAACATGTAAGTCTATGCACCTCCTTAGCCAACTCCTTCCTCTCCTTCTCAACATGGGAAGTACTCCCCATAGACAATCTGTTAAGAGCATCAACAACCATATTAACTTTACATGGGTTGTAGAGAATGCTCATATCATAATCCTTGAGCAACTCTAGCCATCTTCTCTGCCTTAAGTTGAGATCTTTCTAACCGAATACATATTCCAAGTTCTTATGGTTCATAAGCACATCCACATGCACTTTATACAAATAGTGACACCAAATTTTAAGAGAAAATACCATAGTTGCCAGGTCGAGGTCATGAATTGGGTAATTTCTCTCATAAATCTTAAGTTGTCTCGAAGCATAAGTTATCACTTTCCCCCTCTGCATCAACATACAACCTAAACCAAATCTGGATGCATCACAATAGATTACAAAATCCTCTATTCCATCGGTCAAAGTCAAAATAACAACGGTGGTCAGTTTGGTTTTCAATTTCTGAAATCTCTCCTCACAAGCATCGGACCATTGGAACTTAGCCTTCTTTTGAGTAAGCTTAGTCAATGGTGATGATATGGCTGAGAATTTCTCTACAAACCTTTGGTAATAACCAGCCAAACCCAAGAAGCTTCTAATATTTGTTTGGGCCAATTTTTCACTGCCTCAATTTTCTGGGTATCAACCTGAATACTATTTCTAGATATAATGTGGCCTAGGAAAGCCACTGATGCTAGCTAAAATTCACATTTGGAGAACTTTGCATACAACTCAGTTTTTCAGATTTTGGAGGAAAACTCTAAGATAATAGGCATGCTCTTCCTTATTCTCGAAATAGACCAGAATATCATCAATGAACATATCAAAATACGGCTTAAACACCCTATTCATGAGATCCATAAATGCTGCAAGTGCATTAGTCAACCCAAAGGATATGACCAAGAACTCAAAATGGCCATAACGAGTACGAAAAGCTGTCCTTGGGATATCTTACTCTCTTACTTTCAACTAATGGTAACATGATATTAAGTCTATCTTTGAGAAATAAATAGAACCCTAAAGTTGGTTAAACAAATTATCTATCCTGGGGAGAGGATATTTATTCTTTATGGTGACCTTGTTCAGTTATTGATAATCAATGCACATTCTAAGGACCCATTTTTCTTTCACACGAATAAGATAGGAGCGCCCCAAGGTGAGACACTCGGCCTAATGAAGCCCTTATCTAACAAATCTTTCAATTGTTCTTTCAATTCTTTCAACTCAGCAGGGACCACTCTATAAGGCGAGATAGAAATAGGCTGAGTCTCAGGGATAACATCAATCCCAAAGTCAATTTCCCTATTGGGAGGGACTCCAGGCAGATCCTCAAGAAATACTTCAAGAAACTCATTAATAATCGGGACTGACTCAAGAGATGGAGACTCCACACTATCATCTTTAAGTCGCACAATGTGATAAATACACCCTTTTGAGATTAACTTTCTGGCCCTAAGGTAGGAAATAAATCTACCCTTAGGCACAAAAGGACTACCCTTCCACTCTAAGATAGGCTCATTCAGGAATTGGAACTTAATAATTTGAGTCCTACAATCTACAGAGGCATAACAGGTATAAAGCCAATCCATGCCAAGAATCACATCAAAATCAACCATGTCTAGCTCAACTAAGTCAGCCATGGTATCGTTGTGATAGATTGACATAATATAATCTCTATAGAGCCTCTCAGCTAAGATAGGCTCACCAACATGAGTAGACTCACTAAAAGGTTAAAGAATACACTTAGAGATTTTATCAAATTTACTAACCATATATGGAGTTATAAATAACAAAGTGGCACCCGGATCCATTAGAACATAACAATTATAAGAAAATATTTGAATTATACCCATAATAATATTTGGGGAGATCTCCTAATCTCGGCGACTACCCATGGCATACATACGTTTTGTACCTCTGCTTGTACCAAAAGTAGCACCCCTTTGATTTCCTCGAACTGATGGTGTTAGAACAGAAGATTGGGATTTGCTGGTCCACCTTAGATATTCTCTTTGAAAGTGACCCCCTTGGCCATACTTGTAGAACCCATTACTCTCTACATGGTGGTTTACCTCTAGAACCTTGAGCCACACTAGTTTATGACTGAGAACCCTAGGCTCTGAAGTTTTGGGACTCTTGTTCATTTCTGATCCTGGGTACAGGCGCACTAATAGATAATGGAAATAACCTAGATGTCCTTATCTGAAAGCGACTTCCATTCCCGTTCCCTCTCTTACCAACCTCATGGCTAGATTTCTTAGCTATCTTTCTCGTAAACTCCTACCTGTCCTGTAACTTCTCCTTCTTTATTTGTTGCACATAAGTCATCAACCTACCAATATCCATGTCTCCAACTAGCATTGCTCCCCTTCCCTTTTTCTTTGTCGAATGACCCAGTCCATCCATATGCAAACTCATTCCACTCCTCATATCAGCAACCATCTTTGGAGCATAGCGAGACAGTTGTGTGAACTTGAGACTATACTCGTGCACAGTCATAGAGCCCTATTTCTTTTTCAAAAATTCTCTTACATTTTCCTCTCTCAACTCTCTAGGGAAGAAGCGTCCTAAGAAAGCATCCTCAAACATTGCCCAACTCAGAACTGGTTCACCCTCTCCTCTAGCCTTCCTCCACTAGTGAATTGGTAGCAAGGTAAGGCTCCAATTTTGCTCCATAAATTAATTAGCTAAGGTATACTTCGATCACATAAAGGTGTTTAATGACGTAAAGTAATTATTGGGGCAACAAGGAGGGTTAACGGGAAGTTCTTTAACTTTTAGCCGCGTTAAGGAGCTAAGTTGCTAAGGTAAGTTTTCTTCCTTTCAAATTGAATTTAATGGTGTTGTAGTGAGAAGATTACTTGTGTTAAATAAGGTTGGAGGTAAAAAAATTACATCGTTATTATTGACGTAATAAATGAGCAGAATTGTAGGCATTTTAGTTGAGTTAAAGTTTGGTTAGTGTTGTCGTTATTATGGTATTGTATTTGAAGGTGGGTTGTAGATGTTAGGGGGGGGGGGAACATGGTTGAAAATAGGTATAAGGGCTGCCGTATGCAGCCACATTGCGCTTCCTTCCCTGTGGTTAAGATTTTACGAAATAAAGATTGAAAACCGTATTTTAAAGTCGTGATTTTGGTTGGGCTGTTTGAAACTTGTATTTCTTAGTATTGAGGTAGTTTAATTGTATATGGCTGCTGGTTGTTGTTGTTGGTATGACTGTACCAATCGGAGGTTAGATTGGAAGTTCAGATAGGGCGAGTTATAAGGGAGATGCTGCCCGATTTCCGTTAACTTCTTAACTAGTCAATATACTAGTCAAGAAGTAGTTCTCTGGATCTTTATTAGGTATCGACTCTGTGAACTTAGGTGGGTTCATCATTAAGAACTCACGGATCCTAAATATGTCTGGAGCCTCCGGTTTACCTTCTCCCTACCAAGCCACTGGGGCTTTCACTGCTTGTGCCAAGGTCTGGATGGCTTAGCGGAGCTCAGCATTGGTGAGATCGGCCTGTGGGGGCTGCACTACAGGCATAGGTCCTCCTTGTCCCTTAGGTACTTGCTACTTAAGTTGATAAATGTTCTATCTAGTAGGGCATCCTCTACCCCTAACTGGTCTGGTGAATTTTCTTGGAGGCATGATCTGAAACCAACATGCAAATATATGAATTAGAAGAGATTTTCTAGAGTTTTAAACTCTATTGCACAAACTAAGAATGTGAAAAACTTAAACAATTCCTAATGTCCTATAGGATCCTGATTATAAATGTGGTGCACAACATACCCATAAAAAAGACTTGACTAGACATGACTTCATAGACTCCCTAGGACTCTTGAACTCTATGCTTTGATACCAAGTTTGTCATGACCCAGGAGGTTACCATAAATGTAATAAGCACTCAAAAACCATTACTGGCTCCCAAGAAAACCACTTGTCTTGATCACACATCCATTCATTCATTCAATCAGCGAAAGACTAAAATAAAGAGATAAATAAGTGGGAAAATTCATTCAATAATCTAACTCAAGAATTAAAGGCCATAAGCCAACAAATCCAACTCCAATCTATTTCATGAGAGTAGTCTAACAAGAATAATTCAAAGAATAGAAATACTCAATCAACCCATATCTATCTAGTCTATAAAGCATCTATCACTACATTCTAAATGGTGCCAATGACAGGTTCATGTCTATCTCAAATACAAATAAAAAAACTAAGCTCAAAGAAAGAATAACATAAGTGATATCCTCCAAATGTAGGGGTGGATTCACCAATCAGCTGAATGTGAATAGATCTTCAATGGTGCACTTGTTGATGATCTTCAATGGTGCACTTGTTGATGATCTTTAGAACCTGTCTCTACATCATGAAATGATGCAGGTTCAAATAGACTTCAGTACATGGAATGTATGAGTATGTAATATGGCAGAATGAAACATGTATAAAGGTAGATTAATATCAGTTCAAATATCTCAAATCAGAAAGATGAAAAACTTAATTAGGATGTCATAAGTCTAAAGCAAGAGTAAGGTTTAGACAGAGACCAATCATATATAATCCAATCCAATCCAATTCAATTAGAGTACTATCAAGACATATATGAGAGTTTCTCTTATCCCATAACAATTACTTATGAGCTAGTAATCGTACAACAAGCTCGTTGCTATTGTCACAACTGTCCAATACCTTGTCAGGGTAAAGGACGAATCATCCAATCATGGATCCAATCAAACAAACAATTCCTATCTTTTCAAGATAATTGAATAGGGAAACATCCGACTTTAATGGTTCAATCCTTTCCTACATTTGGTTATGTTATTATTGAGTTCAAGTTATTAATTATTCTTACCTAATTCGATGCTTGATATTCCTCCTAAGACTCAATGCTCATACGATAATCAATTCAAATCAATCAATCAACAAGTCTAACATGGACCTTTATTAGTTTATCAGTTCAATTAAGTCAACCTTTCAACCAATCAATTATCCAATCATTCTCAATCATTTAAGAGTAGGTGGGACAATCATTTGTGACCACATTCAGTTTGGTTCAATCATTTGGGTCCAAGTTATGAAAATGCAAAAAATCTTCAAATTTGTTAAGCCTATCATCATATTCATATCTCATTCACATTCAAGCACTCACAATTCAAGGCTCTAGACTAAATCATTAAGTATAGACATTCAATTATGATCAAAATATAACTAGTCTTATGTAATAAAATATGTAAAGTAACTGTTCAAGAATTTAATTCATAAAAATTATCAATCAATTAATAATATGTAAAAATATTTTAGAGTATAGAAATTTCAAGAAAACATTCATGGAAGGTTTATGTCTTTCACAATTCTATCAAATTTGTTTATGGGGCACGTGGAAGATGTCAAGACCCAACCCCATATGCCGCGAATGGAGTCCGACCTAGACTCCCATATATATATATATATCTATCAGCTGTGGTCACATCGAATTATAAACATGCAATATATAAATCAAGTGTAGTCAAACCGAACTACAAACAACATGATACATACATGAGAACCTTCATGGGTCATAGCATTTCATATATCTGTAGCCTCTTTCATTTGCATAATAATATGAAAGGGCACGTAAGATGACAAGGCTGCCATAACATAATAACATATATCATACATCATATAGACCCAACTGAACCAAACTGACATATACAACCCACATATACATGTCTGCAGACCTCTAACAATATTAATGACAATATATGGCGGGACAGGGCCCCCGCTGTACCCGTGAATAACAAAACAATACTATACATCAACAACTAGTGCCAAAAACTAGGCTTCGAGATAATGGAGCCTCTTCTAGCTGAGCTAAACGGAATCCTAAGCTGACAAACTCTCAAAACATGCATCTGTACCTGCGGGCATGAAACGCAGCCCCCTCAAAAAAAGGGGGTCAGTACGATATATGTACTGAGTATGTAAAACATAATATAGCATAACTGGGACAGAGAAGAAGGAGATAAATATATCATAAAAGAAACCTCGATACTTGTACTTTGTAAATCATAAAAGCATGCATGCTCAAAATATACCATATAGCCGGCCCCATCAGGGATCCGGTGAATACATTTGTAAAACCATCATAGACCAGTGCCATCACTACTTTATTATAACACATCATATATATATATGTCCTGGCCCTCTAGTGAGGGACTCAGTGGATAATTCAGTGAACTGCGCACGAATTCGATAACCGGCCTGGGACTCGAAAAAGAAGGGTTACAATATACACGAGTAGATAAGTGAGTAACTATATGCAATTTAAATCTTTATCAGAGACTCGACAGAATAAGAAAGTTAAACTTTTACGTAAGGACCCAAGTAGTGGTGTAGTCATCCCGAGTGTCCTCTAAATGCCATTATGGGCTGTCTCAATTGAAATCTTGGGGACCCTAGACATGTATTACATAGGGCCAAATTGTTTATGGAATCAGAAACACTTAGTATCATATAGTCTTTAAGGCTTGGAGCCCATACATTCATTATCTTCTTAATACATAGAAGTTTCCAAGGAACTAGTGCAACTATTACAAGAGTTCGATATTCAAAAGTAAATAGGAGATGCTAAGAGTGGATTTACCCTGGATTTCATATCATACTTCACTTACAACTAAGACATGCCAAAAGAAAAAAAAGAGAATAAGCTTTATACAGTTTGTACTTCCCTTCATGTGGTCATCCTGTACATATTTTGTATCCGGCCCATCCTGGAGCTCGGTGAACAATTATGGCATCATAAACTCACTTTCATACCAAGTACCTATCAAAATAACGGAGAGATAACCTTCTAGACTCCATTTTTTGACACGTAGAAGCCTTAACAGGTAATACTCAATCCTTATAGAAGTTCCAATACTAAGCAGTGGATAGGGGTTATGAGGTGTACTTGGATTTCCGGGAATGGAATTATCCCCACGTTTCACATACAATTCACTTAAGGCTAAGATATGCCAAAAGGAAAGAAAGATCGCTTTACGTACTTATGCCAAAAACATGCCAAGAGAAAGGTTCACATACCTCTTATGAGTTACTCTTTATCCCGTTCGCCTCGTCGTCCTTTGAACCTATTCAACATGAAAGTAATATGAATATCATCCACTCTTGACTTTACAGCATCTTAAGGTGCAACTTAGTATTCATGGAATCTATTTCCTTATTCGTCTCCTTGATTAGTTCTTTAATTAGTTAAGACGTTAACGAAAATTAGGTAGCATCTCCCCTATAATGTGCCCTATCCAAATTTCTAATTACACCCCTAATACCTATAGCCAACCAACAACAATAACCTGCAGAATATGTTTAAGAAATTCACACCAAAAATATACATAATAAACTCCAAACAACTCGTTCAAAACTATAATACCAAAATAGGGTTTTTAGACTTTATTTCGCAACGCCTTTAATTATACAAAATAAGGGGTCATGTGTCTACAACCAGAAGCACCCACACCTCTTTTAGAAAACATTTAGTCCCTGCAACAAACCCCCACAACCACAAGCACAACACTTTACTTCGATGCCAATTTAACTATAACGACTCCAATTTAGATTGTATTCAACGTCAAGCATTTCTATGACATTTTCATATTTCCAGCCACCTATAGGACGTTTAACAAACTCCATAAAAACACCATAAAGTTTAAATTGAAAGGAGAGACCTTACCTTACCCAAAATTGGCCCAAAACTCGCCAAAACTACATATCGAAAACTTCTTGATGTGCTGAAATGGGGCGGACTGTTTGTGTCTGTTTTCCGCTGCCCCAAATTGAAAATTTATGTTATAAAACACCATTATATAACTATGGGATTTCTTGAATAATTAATTCATGGAACGAAATCGTTGAACCCACTTTCCAAGGTCCAAATCCGTAGCTCCCTCCTTTGCCCCTCTAGCGTTTTCCTCTTCTTCTTTCACACTCTTCTAGGTGTAAAGTTGAAGAAATAATCCATATACATCGTAAGATACATATATACATCTCCATGTGGTTAAGGAACACCATAGATAATTAATTTACGGAGGAAAATTGAATAACTTACCTTTAATTCTTTTAAAACCATGGCTTCTTTGTTCTTCATGGTTTTCCTCTTTTTTTGGCTGAAGTTTCAGATCCAAAATGTGATAAGTAATAACTTAAGAGTCATATATGTATCTCCTCAAGAGGTGACACATGTCATCCCCTAAGGGTGACACATGTTCAGCCCCTATTGGGCCAACACATCTTTGCAACCAATCTATGGCTGCCACGTGTACTTGGTGTGGCCCACCCCTAAGTAGGTGGGTCACCTACTTGACCCCAAGTAGGTGGGTTACCTTCTTCCATGTGGCACTTTCCTAGGCTGCCATGTGGCACCTTCTCTTGCTGCCACATGTCATCTTCTCCTCTTCCCCGTGGATTTGTAATCTCGTCTTATTTTAAGAACCTGTGTAATCTATGCTACGTAAGCTTGGTATGTCTTTTAGTAACTCTAGTGTATAATACTTCTAAATTAGAAGCTTACGTAGGTACATCAAGTCCTACGATTCATTTCTTGGCCTCCAACTCATTTTGGATTCTCATGACTCTATTTCCAACCTTCCCTCTCATTGGGTATCACATTCTTCTTTCCTTAGAGTTGTTTGATGTGTGTGGACAATGTGGGTCTCATGGCCACCTTCAAAAAGACTAGGAATATGTTTCAAGGTTCAAAAATGTAGAGTGTAACATCCTTACCCACTTTAGAACATTCATCCTCGAATGTTAACTCGGCTTATAGGGTTTTACGAAGATTTCGAGGGTTTTATATAACCATCATTTCTTCCTCCATTTAGGGGTTTAGACTACCTTTCTACATAGGGAACAAGTACGGATATCTTTTCCATTCCTCTCTCTTTTTTTTCTTTTTTTTTTCTTTCGACTTCCCAGGTCATCCTCTTTCTGGTTTCTGCTTTGTTATAATACCTTGACGGAAGTCGCGTCCTAGTTTGCAACCTTCTAACTTGCTGATCAAAGATAGCCATAGGTTGTTCCTCGCAGGATTCCATTTCATGGGTATCATCCGTGGTACATACTCCGTGTGGATCACCAGTACATTTATAAAGTATCTATATTAGATGTACTAGGCGTATAATTTCACAATCAGGTGGTAAGTCTAACTTACAGGAAACCTTTTCCATCTTACCTGCAACTCGACAAGATCCAATGTATTTTGGGCTTAGTTTCCTTTTCTCTTCGAATATTATTACTCTCTTCCTAGGTGACCCTGTTACGAACATCTAGTCATCAATTTAAACTCTGAATGTCGATATCGATTATCTGTATATCATTTCTGCCAAGTCCGGCTGCTAGTCAATTGCTAGCTCAATCCTATTTGGGCATACTGGCTTAATCTTTCCAACCTCGATCCAACCAATAGGGGACTTACCTGTCCTAGCTTGTAAGTCTTGTACGGGGCTATTTGGATACTGGAATGGTAGCTATTCTTGTAGGTGATCTTAATAAGTGGTAGATGATTGTCCCAGTTACTTTTAAAGTCAACCACATAGGCTCGCAATATATCTTATAGTGTTTGATAGTACGTTCAGTCTGCCTAGCAGGTCAAGGGAAAATTGTGGTACTAAGACCTAACTGTGTTCCCGATCTCTTCTTGGACTGATCTCTAGACGTTACTTATAATTGGAGTCTTTCTATCTGAGATATTAGCTAGGGAAATCTCATGGAGTCTTACCATCTCCCTGACCTATAACTTTGTATAGTTTTAACTGCGTAGGTAGGTTTGATTGAAAACAAATGGGCTGATTCATTAGTCTTCTCACAATAATCCGAATAGTACCCTACTCTTACAGAGTATAAAATAGGTTCATAATGACGTTGATAATTTAGGAATCCTTAGCCTTGTATAGTCCTCCTCGATTCTTTTCAAGACTTTAACTGGCACTCTACCTTTTAGGCTCTACTTTTTAATCCTCAAAGTTGGCTTTCATAGTCGTTTTGTGTTCCGTCTTTCATTACTTGATATAGTTCTGAAGGAGTTTGACATATAAGTTTGCTATCTTTTGGTAACCATCTAATTTTGCTCCTCTTGGTTAAATCATTTCACGATTTCCTTATCCAGTTTGTCCCAGCTTGTAATACTTTAAATATGTTATCTCGTGTCATCCTTTACTTTTATAAGAATACAAGAGGGTGCTCACCTTAATCCGAGAAATACCTTAGCATTATCTCGCTAGGTCTCATGTGTTGCCTTATCGTTTTCCCCCTCATCCTACCATCGGTGTTGGGGTAGATCTTTGGTGCAACCGTGGTCATGTCTTACTTTGTCTGTAGTACTAATTCCATCCCTATAGTTCGGCTTAACCTATCCCCATATCTCTCGATAGGGTATCTAAAATATCATAATGGTATTGTCATTATTGGACCCTTATTCCTTTTTTTATCATACTTACTCACTTAACCTGATATCTATATATACATTTCGTAGGTCATACAACCATTCAGACGCAACTTATAGAAGGTAGACGTAGTCTTTCCGTCTCTTGTTTCATTCTACTGTACATATCTTACTCACATTGAAACTTGCTTGTCCTATCTTGTTATACTTCTTTTTTTCCCTTATTCACTCTTTGCTCTTCTCATCCCCTATCATAAGAGGTTTCGTGTTCCTTTTTCCTTGGTTATGCATCTGTCCTAACATCCTTTACGACAAACTCTATAGCCAATATTTTGGCTTTTGTTCTAGCATGATGTCATTATCTTCCATATTATCTCTTGAGTTATTCAATATCCTTCCATTGCTATGCTCTTTTCTTTTACGCACCCACCTTCTAGCGTCATGTCATTAAAGGTCTTGTTAAAACTTCTTAACGCTGTCTTACATACCATTCTAACTTCTATCCAATTATTAGTGGTTTCCAGACCTTTCTAACTTGGTTCAGCAAGGGATCTTGTTGAAGTTTAAACATCCATCTTAAATATGTTGTCATATCGTTTGCCTCCACCTTACCCTTGCAATTTTATCATTGGCTTCCCCCCTTTAGAGGGTACCTATACTTTTATCCGCTTATGCCTTGCTCCACATCTCTATGTCCAGTCTCAATTTCCTCCAATCTCCTTCCCCAATCTACTTGGTATCACATCATGTCCCCATCTTGCTGTATATTATATAACCTGATTATTCACGTACAGAACCTTGGTTAAATCACAAGATGATGAGAACCTTTTCATACATGGTACGACACCTCATCTATTAATCTGTACTTGAGTAATGGGACTCATGGAACAACTTGCCCAAGGCCACCTTCTACTTGCCTTCATGAAAGGTTAATACACACTTGTAGTTATTCCAGTTTTCAACTAGGCAACACTTGTATTCCAACGATGATTGTCTAAGGTTCTCTCGGAGTAGTAGCTTTACCTCAAGCTATGTCCTTTGTTTCTTGGGGTGAATGTAGGTTGCACCATCTATTTCTTAAGTTCTCTATCTTTGTCTCTTAAGAGTTCCATTATTTTTGGTGGCGACGTTATGTACATGTATCATTCCTTTATACCTTATGCCCCTTGACCTTACTGTATACCTAACACATGCTTTTAACTTAGTCCACCTACCGAGTGTGCCTTACTAGAGGTCTTACTTTATCCCCATATTGTTATACCACACCATTAAATTCATACTTACATACCCTCTTTTTAGTTCATACTCATATTCAGTTTCTGACATCTCTCTGGGGTACTTCTTAACACTTGACCCACATGGTCTCCCTCTGCGTTTATCCTCGAGTCATGAACAATCTGTCTAATTCACAACTAAGAGTTGGGGCTTGGTACTCTTCAAGAAAAGTGAAACTTAATCGCTGGACATCTTACCCTTCTACCTGGGTTTTTTTTCTTACAGCACAATTACAGCTGGAGACACTGTGGTCTGAACTGTACTCCTCAGATAGGTTTTTGTTTCTCTGAAATAAAATTCTCCAAGTAGAAATAGTGCCCCTTATCGATGACATGAAAGGTACCTCTTACAGCTTTAATTAAACATAATAGGGGGTACTCAGTATCAATTTCTAAGACATTTTAAGAATCTATGTTTCATTCCCTTTTCTTGTCCTGGAAATATTTCTGCAAAGTTTCCTCTATATTTCTTACTTATCCCAAACCTGCACACAGAAAATACCAACAATGCCTCATAGGGCCAACACATATATATATTCATATCATATCACAGCCACACAGGGCTTTCAATATCATCTTTTATCGCAGACACACAAGGATTTCAATATCAACAATAGTTTGAAAATAATGGACTTACCTCGTATGTCCAACTTTGAATTCCATTTGTTGCCCTTCCCTGTCTCCTTTCCTTTTAGGTTTCGCCTTTTCATTTCAATCACATGTCCATACCTTACCCAACAGATATCTTTTATGCCTTTACTTTACTTACCTGTGTGCTACGTAACTTTCCATGTTGTCAATTACTTCCTTTTATTGATGTCGTCCTCCTACTATAATCCAAGGTTAGTATAAAGAGTTGTCCTATGACTCGGATCTATAGCACGATCTCAGATGTGAAAGAAAAGTAACATCCTAAATGCCTTGTAGCTTCTTGTTTATAGATGTAGTGCATAACACATCGATAATCAAGACTCTACTAGACACGATCTACAGACAATCCAAGGACGAACTGCTCTGATACCACTTCTGTCATGACTCAATCCCGTAGGCCGTGACTGGGGTCCAACCTGGACCCCCCATATACATATCTATCAGTTGTGGTTACGTCAAATTATAAACATGCAATGCATATAAATCATAGTGCCCCTTATCGATGACATGAAAGGTACCTCTTACAGCTTTAATTAAACATAATAGGGGGTACTCAGTATCAATTTCTAAGACATTTTAAGAATCTATGTTTCATTCCCTTTTCTTGTCTTGGAAATATTTCTGCAAAGTTTCCTCTATATTTCTTACTTATCCCAAACCTGCACACAGAAAATACCAACAATGCCTCATAGGGCCAACACATATATATATTCATATCATATCACAGCCACACAGGGCTTTCAATATCATCTTTTATCGCAGACACACAAGGATTTCAATATCAACAATAGTATGAAAATAATGGACTTACCTCGTATGTCCAACTTTGAATTCCATTTGTTGCCCTTCCCTGTCTCCTTTCCTTTTAGGTTTCGCCTTTTCATTTCAATCACATGTCCATACCTTACCCAACAGATATCTTTTATGCCTTTACTTTACTTACATGTGTGCTACGTAACTTTCCATATTGTCAATTACTTCCTTCTATTGATGTCGTCCTCCTACTATAATCCAAGGTTAGTATAAGAAGTTGTCCTATGACTCGGATCTATAGCACAATCTCAGATGTGAAAGAAAAGTAACATCCTAAATGCCTTGTAGCTTCCTGTTTATAGATGTAGTGCATAACACATCGATAATCAAGACTCTACTAGACACGATCTACAGACAATCTAAGGACGAACTGCTCTGATACCACTTCTGTCACGACTCAATCCCATAGGCCGTGACTGGGGTCCGACCTGGACCCCCCATATACATATCTATCAGCTGTGGTTACGTCAAATTATAAAATGCAATGCATATAAATCAAGTATAGTCAAATCGGACTAAAAACAACATGATACGTACATGAGAACCCCTATGGGACATAGCATTTCATATATCTGTAGCCTCTTTCATTTTCATCATAATATGAAAGGGCACACAAGCCAACAAGGCTGCCATAACATAATAACATATATCATACATCATATAGATCCAGCTGAACCAAACTGATATATACAACCCACATATACATGTCTGCAGACTTCTAACAATATTAATGACAATATATGGCGGGATAGGGCTCCCGTTTTACCCCTGAATAACAAAACAATACTACACATCAATGGCCAATGCCAAAAACTAGGCTTCGAGACAATAGAGCCTCTTCCAGCTGAGCTGAATAGAATCCTAAGCTGACGGACTCCAAATACCTGCATCTGTACCTACGAGCATGAAACGCATCCCCCGAAGAAAGGGGGTCAGTACGATATATGTACTGAGTATGTCAAACATAACATAGCATAACTGGGACAGAGAAGCAGGAGATAAATATATCGTAAAAGAAGCCTCGATACTTGTACTTTGTAAATCATAAAAGCATGTATGCTCAAATTATATTATATAGCCGGCCCCATCAGGGATTCGGTGAATACATCTATAACACTATCATAGACCCAGTGCCATCACCACCTTATTATAACACATCATCATATATATACATATATGTCCTGGCCCTCTAGTGAGGGACTCAGTGAATAATGCAGTGAGCTGTGCACAAATCCGATAACCGGCCTAGGACTCAGAGAAGAAGGGATACAGTATACACGAGTAGAGTAGTGAGTAACTATATGCAATTTAAATCTTTATCAGAGACTCAATAGAATAATAAAGTTAAACTTTTGTCTAAGGACCCGAGTAGTGGTGTAGTCATCCCGAGTATCCTCTAAATACCATTATGGGCTGTCTTAATTGTAATCTCGAGGACCCTAAACATGTATTACATAGGGCCAAATCATTTATGGAATCAGAAAGACTTAGTATCATATAGTCTTTAAGGCTTGGAGCCCGTACATTCATTATCTTCTTAATACATAGAAGTTTCCAGGGAATTAGTGCAACTATTACAAGAATTTGATATTCAAAAGTAAATAGGAGATTCTAAGAGTGGAGTTATCCCGGACTTCATATCATACTTCACTTACAACTAAGACATGCCAAAAGAAAAAAAAAAGAGAATAAGCTCTATACAGTCTGTACTTCCCTTTATGTAGTCATCCTGTACATATTTCATATCCAGCCCATCCTAGAGATCGGTGAACAATTATGGCATCACAAACTCACTTTCATACCAAGTACCTATCAAAATAACGGAGAGATAACCTTCCAGACACCACTTTTTGACACGTAGAAGCCTTAACAGGCAATACTCAATTCTTAGAGAAGTTCCAATACTAAGCAGTGGATAGGATTTATGAAGTGTACTTGGAGTTTTGGGAATGGAATTATCCCCACATTTCACATACAATTCACTTAAGTCTAAGATATGCCATAAGGAAAGAAAGATCGCTTTACGTACTTATGCCAAAAACATGCCAAGAGAAAGCTTCACATACCTCTTATGAGTTACTCTTTATCCTGTTCGCCTCGTCGTCCTTTGAACCTATTCAACACAGAAGTAATACGAATATCAACCACTCTTGAGTTTACAGCATCTTAAGTTGCACCTTAGTATTCATGGAATCTATTTCCTTGTTCGTCTCCTTGACTAGTTCTTTAATTAGTTAAGACGTTAATAAAAATCGGGCAGCATCTCCCCTATAATGTTCCCTATCCGAATTTCCAATTACACCACTAATACCTATAGCCAACCAAAAAAAATAACCTTCAGAATATGTTTAAGCAATTCACACCAAAAATATACAACATAAACTCCAAACGACTCGCTCAAAACTATAATACCAAAATAGGGTTTCTAGACTTTATTTCGCAATGCCTTTAATTATACACATTTAGTCCCTGCAACAAACCCCCACACACCTGCAACAACACACCACAAGCACAACAGTTTATTTCGACGACAATTTAACTATAACGACTCCAATTTAGATTGTCTTCAACGTCAAGCATTTCTATGGCATTTTCACATTTCCAGCCACCTATAGGATGTTTAAAACACTCCATAACAATACCATAAAGTCCAAATCGAAAGGAGACACCTTACCTTACCCGAAATTGTCCCAAAACTCGCCAAAACTACAACTCGGAAACTTCTTGATGTGCTGAAATGGGGCGGACTGTTTGTGTCCCTTTTCCGCTGCCCAAATTGAAATTTTATGTTATCAAACACCATTATATAACTGTGGGATACCCTGAATAATTAATTTGTGGAACGAAATTGAAGAACCCACCTTCCAAGGTCCAAACCCGTAGCTCCCTCCTTTGCCCCTCTAGCGTTTTCCTCTTCTTCTTTCACACTCTTCTAGGTGTAAAGCTGAAGAAATAATTCCGTAGACATCGTAAGATACATATATACATCTCCATGTGGTTGAGGAACACCATAGATAATTAATTCATGGAGGAAAATTGAATAACTTACCTTTAATTCTTCGAAACCATGGCTGCCTTATTCTTTGTACTTCACGTTTTTCCTCTTATTTTGGCTGAAGTTTCAGCTCCAAAATGTGATAAGTAGTAAATTAAGAGTCATATATATGTCTCCTCAAGAGATGACACATGTCAGCCCCTAAGGGTGACACGTGTCCAGCCTCCATTGGGCCAACACATTCATGCAGCCAATCCGTGGCTGCCATATGTCCTTGGTAGGGCCCACCCCCAAGTAGGTGGGTCACCTACTTGAAACCAAGAAGGTGGTTCACCTTATGCCACATGTCACTTCCCTAGGCTGCCACATGGCACCTCCTCTTGCTGCCACGTGTCATCTTCTCCTCTTCTCAGTGGGTTCGTAATCTCGTCTTATTTTAAGAAACCGTGTAATCCATGCTACGTAATCTTGGTATGTCTTTTAGTAACTCAAGTGTATAAGACTTCTAAATTAGTAGCTTACGTAGGTACATCAAGTCCTACGATTCATTTCTTGGCCTCCAACTCATTTTGGATTCTCATGACTCTATTTCCAACCTTCCCTCTCATTGTGTATCACATTCTTCTTTCCTTAGAGTTGTTTGATGTGTGTGGACAGTGGGGGTCTCATGGCCACCTTCAAAAAGACTAGGAATATATTTCAAGGTTCAAAAGTGTAGAGTGTAACAGAAGAATACAATCGATGTTTAGTTGGTCTTACATACATGGCACGAAGAATATCTCATCAAAAATCAAAGACCTCACTTGAAAACCTTGAAATCTAGATCTTCTTCTTCTCTCTAATCTCTTTTCTCAATTTTTTTTAAGTTTTAATGAGAGAAAACTAGCATTAGGAACTGATGTGGGGCAGATTTTAGTCCCAAAAGGACGTGGGGTAGGTAAAGGAGGGGTGGGGAAAGGTCTGGAATGCCTTTATTAAGAAAATATCTCAAAAATAGAGTTGGGCACGCTGCTGGCGCACTTCCCTAGGCCCCAAACTACTGCGGCATATTTCGGTCGCACTAGCCGCGCCAGACCCAAAACTACTGCAGCACTAGTATTTGGTAAAATGATCATACATTCTTACTCCCAACTCAGAATGAGAAAAGGTTGGTGGATTTGGAATGAGGACACAAATTTCTTCAATTTGATAAATCATGGGCCACCTAACTATTTCTGAAAGTTATGGTCATTTGAAGTTGACCCTTATATAATATTATACGAAAACTCAATCAGTAAGGGATGTTTGAACTCGACTTTGTACTAGAGGTTCCTCATGACCCTAATTCACCTCCAATACACTTCAAATACTTAGGAATTGATCCTAAAATATATATACAATTAGTAGTCATCGAGCTCAGACCTATACACATAAGAAAAATGGCTCGATTCTTAACTTAAAATTATTTTGGAGTATAACATGAAAAAAGGGAAAGATTAGCGCTATGTTCATTGGCCCTTTTGAGATTTTGAGTAGGATCAGAGAGCTGTCTAATACGTAGGCCTTGCCACCTAGATTTTTAGTAGTGTACCCGATTTTTGATGTTTCCATGCTTCAGATGTATGTGCCTGATGAGTCCTTTGTAATTTCACTAGATCTGATGGTGTTGGGGTACGGATTTGACGTTTGAGGAAAAACCTATAGCTATTTTGGATAGGCAGGTTTGAAAGCTCAGGACAAAACAAATTTCTTGAGTGAAGGTGTAGTGGAAGCACCGTCTAGTTGGGGAGGCTACTTTGGAGATGGAGTTCGATATTCGTGCCAGATATCCTCAGATTTTTCAGCTTCAGGTACTTTATTTTACTTTATGTTCGAGAATGAATATGATTTTTAGTGGTAGATGATGTAATGACCCCTGAAGGTCATTTGGAAATTTTTGAAAAATTATCGTTTTACCCCTCTTGATTGTTTCTCCAAGTCATATTTGATCAGTTTGTGAAGTTGGTTTTGGAAATTCTTTGAAAGATTGTGATTTTTGAAAGTTTTTAATTCTTAAAACCTTAAGTTGTTAAAAAATGGTTTTTGGTACCAACCGAAACTATGAGGTTCAGAATACAATTTCATCAGTTTTATCAGCTCTGGAATATGAAATTTGGTCTAGGAGAGTTGTCGGTTTCATATTTGAAGTTATTTCATGGATTTGACTCATTAGTTGAAATTTTATGTAATTTAAACCTTTGAGTTGACTTTGGTCAATATTCAGAGTTCAGAGGCTCAAGATATATTTTTTGATGATTTCGTTGGATTTGGGGGATAATTTTAGGTCTAGTTGATCTTTTGGTTGGATTTTTAGAAGTGCCAAACTTGATTTGGTATTTTGAGTCTTAATTTAGTTTAGTTATGACTAAATGGGTTTTGGGTCAAGAAGACCTCAAATTTGTGTTCTGACGATTTTATTATGTCTGAAATATCGAATTTAATAGGATAAAATAACTAATTTGTGTACTCGAGGTTCCGTATGAATCTCAAGGGTCCATTTGGTAAATTTTGTGTCTTATGTATGAGTTGTTGGTTGCTTCTGTCTAATGCCTCTAACTTGTTCTTCGCGATTGCGAGACTATCTCTCGCAATCACGTAAGGGATCTTTAGTTGTGCATCGCAAATGCGTGTGGCTATCATGATCGAATGGTACTGGAATTCTAGGCATCTCCATCGCGTATGGACCAGTCGCAATTGTGATTGTTGGGCTTTGGGTCACTATTGCGAAGATCAAACTTTACTAGAACAATGCCTTTTCTAAAAGTCAGGGTTTTACCCTATTTTCATTATTTTCATACTTTGGGATCTCGGTAGAGGCAAATTCAAGGTGGTTTTTTGAGATTAAGTGGTTGTGTAACATATTTTAACCTAGAATCTGTTACGACCTGAACTAAGGCCAAGCCGCGACACGACGATCAGGATGCTAGGGTCCCCAACCAAGCCATGTAAGCATACATCACATTTATAAGGTAAAGAAACATATTGAAATACACAAAAATTATCATCACAAAGGAATGAGACTAAGAAAAATCAACTTAATAGATGTCCAAACCGAAATACATCATAAACCGTATAAATATACCTCTAGTCTAATCTTTGGTGGAGGCTTATGACAAGCTCCTATCTCACCCTAACAATAGAAGAAATTCAAGGAATAGAAACCATAAACAAAGTCATTGCCCTCGATATGTTAAGGACTCACCAACTCATGGTATCTAATCAACTCTAGCCACAAATAGAATGGTCGTGAATATCGTCCATCCCTACATTATGTGACAATGTAGGAAAAATATTACATAGAATTTGATAGAACCCTCATCGAGAAGGGGGAGGCTACCTTGCCAGGGTATACTTCGCCATGGTACTCATCTCAATTCAACTCAACTGTTCTATATGTGGATCTAATATCAAGGCCATGAAGGCAACCTATGCGGGCAAAGTAGTTTGGGACTTTAGGTTGCGACTAGGATTCCTGTGGGTACCTAACTGCGTTATCTAACCGAACCCCACCTAGAAGCCCTCTCGGTTCTTTGTCAATATCCCAATGGAAACTCATAAAAACATGATCATAACATAGTAGGGAAAGATAGTAACTGCCTACCAATTCATCTTTAAAATATATTAGGAATAGCTCATTAACTTCATGATTCATAGGAATCCATAACTTCGGTGAGAATTGTACTTATCACCATCTTTAACATAATTGTGTGATAATTGGACTTATCACACCATAATAATTTCTTTGATCTTAAATTTGATCATCATAACTTTCATCATAAAATCATAATCTCAACTTTAAATCATAGGACTTTCATTGAAAATCATTGAACTCATAATCTATTCATGAAAATCATCTTTAACTTCATAATCATAACTTGGAAATATCTTTATACATGGACATTAATAATTTAACTTAAAATCATGTGATTCATACGAAAACATGCATATAATGATGATTGATAACACCTTAAAATGCAATTAAATCAGTCTAATGAAATTCATCAAAACTAGAGTTCATAATTCAATTGAAATTAAAGAAAAACTTAGAGAACCTAGGGAATCCATGGGTGAAAAGAGACCGATGGATCAATCCCCACATACCTTGGCTGAATGCACTTAGAATTGAAGAAGAAACCTTGAAGAAATTTGGAAACTCTAGCTTGTAGATTGAAGGAGAAACCTTGTGAGACTTGGACTTCTTGCCTTAGAGAAATTTTAGGAGAATGAGCTGAATAGGAGGGGAATTTAAAGAATATATACAGAGTTTGAACTTGGCCATATAAGTGTCTAGGTTCATTGAACCGAGCTTTGGAAATGAAATATTATCCCTCATTAAACTTTAAATTTTAGACCTACGAGACCTTTCCTATGGGTCGTAGAAGGATTGACGACTCGTCCTGCAGGCTTTAGAAAAGGCTTTAAAATTAGGTCTCTAAAATTTGCAAATGGGTCATTTTTACGACTCATTTTTATCTACAAGTCGTAACATGGACTCGTCCTATAAGATCCAAATCCTGCAATTTTGAGAGCCTCTGATCTTTGGTTACGAGTCATTTCAATGACTCATAATAATTCCAACAAGTCATCCTGTCAAGTCGTGGTTTTCACCCTGAGGGATATACAGGTCGTCGAAGTGATTATGGGTCTTAAACATGAGTCATAAGACCTTTCTTTGATTTTGGTCATGATCCACTACTATGGTTCACTCATGACTCATTCCTATGAGTTATAAGACTGTCTACGAGTCATAGAGTGACTCGTAAGGCTGAAGCCAGTCAAAATATTTGAGAATTTCTTTTGGGTTCCAACTCTCTGACTTCTGGGGTTATATAATATCTCCCCCTTGGGAACATTCTTTCTTGAATGAGATTAACTTATCATAGAAAGTACATGGAAAGAGGACTAGAAGCCCTACATAATAATAATGACATCTTAAAATGCATGGAACATGAAAACTTCAACTTAACATACAACCATGGCTTTAAAATAAACTTTCATGAGCATGGATCCATATGAATGACATAGTGGGAACTGAATAATTAAGAGTTCAATTAGCTTGAATAAGAACAACTTACTACATTAGGCTTCAGTAGAGGGAAAGAGTTACGGGTATCGTTTCATCATATCCGCCTCCGCCTCCCAAGTAGCACTTTGTACTTGTTGATTCCTCCATAAAACCTTAACAGACACAACATCGTTGTTTCTTAACTTCTTAACTTGCCAGTCCAAGATCTCTACTTGAATCTCTTCATAAGTCCAATTCTCTTCAACACTTACATCTTCCAATGGCACAATGGAGTTTGGGACACCTATGAACTTCCTCAACATAGAAACATGAAATACCGGGTGAACCATAGCTAACTCAAGTGGCAAATTTAACTCATACGCCACCTTGCCAATATGTCTCAATATCCTATAAGGTCCAACGTATCTAGGACTTAGTTTTCCTTTCTTACCAATATGCATTATACCCTTCTTGGGTGAAACCTTCAAATAGACCCAATCATCTACCTTAAATTCAAGGTCTCTTTTCCTAACATTAGAATATGACTTTTGATGAATTTTAGCCATCTTCAATCTCTTTCATATAAGTCTTACCTTCTCCATAGCATCTATCATCAAATCTGGACCAATCAAGGCAATCTCACCTACTTCAAACCATCCCACTGGTGACTTACATTTTCTCCCATACAATGCTTCGAAAGGAGCCATTTGGATGATAGAGTGATAGTTATTATTATAAGCAAACTCAATTAATGGAAAACATTCATGGCAACTTCCTTTAAAGTCGATAACATATGCCCTTAAGATATCCTCTATAATTTGAATCGTTCTTTCGGCTTGACCGTAAGTTTGAGGATGGAAATTGATATTTAACTCAACCTTTGTACTAAGACACTTTTGAAATGACTTCCAAAAGTGTGAAGTGAATTGAGTACCTCTGTCTGATATAATGGAAAAGGGAATACCATGAAGCCTTATCAACTTACATACATACAACTTAGCATAATCTTCAGCACCATAAGAAGTCTTAACTAGTAGAAAATGAGCCAACTTAGTCATCCGATATACAACAACCCAAATGAAATTATGTTGCTTCTTAATACGGGAAAAACCATTACAAAATCCATATTTACATCTTTCCACTTCCATGTTGGAATTTCAATATCTTGGCTAAACCTCCCGATCTTTGATGCTCAACTTTAATTTATTGGAAATTTGGACACTTAGCTACAAATTCTGTTATGTCTTTCTTCATGCCATTCCACCAATATACTTTTCTCAAATCACGATACATCTTGGTATAACCCAAATGAATTGAATATTGGGAACTATGGCCATTATTTAATATCAACTCTCTCAACCCATCAACATTAGGTACACACAATCGACCTTGATAACGTAGCACCCCTCCCCCTTGGGAGAAAGCCTCAATGGCTTTTACGGTAACCAACTTCTTTAACTCGACCAACATTGGATCTTGGTCTTGTTTGGCCTTAACATCCATCACAAGAGATGATTTTGAACCATTATGAACAAGAGCACCTCCATCAGAAGAGTCAACCAACCGCACACCTAAACGTGCAACCACATGTGCGACACTAGTCATGGAAAATCTACTTAGTGCATCGACAACCACATTAGCTTTGCCCAAATGATACAACATGCTCATAGCATAATCCTTCAACAATTCAATCTATCTCCTTTATCGAAGGTTCAAGTCCTTTTGCTTAAACATATTTTCTAAACTTTTATGGTCAGTGAACACATACACATCGACACCACAAAGATAGTGTCTCCAAATCTTCAAAGCAAACACAACCACCGCTAGCTCCAAATCATGAGTTGGATAATTATGTTCATGCACTTTAAGTTGTCTAGAAGCATAGGCTATGACTTTACCATGTTGCATCAAAACAGAACTAATACCAACTCTTGAAGCATCACAATATGCCACGAAACCATCGGACGGTAAGGTCAAAATAGGAGCGGTAGTGAGGCATTCTTTCAAGTCTTCAAAACTCTTTCCACAAGCTTCCGACCATTGAAACTTTACCTTCTTTTGAACCAATTTGGTCAAAGGTAATGATATCGATGAAAATCCTTCAACAAATCTCCGATAGTATCAGTTAGGCCCAAGAAACTTCTAATATCTGAATGAGATAATGGTCTAGGAAAATTCTTAACCGCTTCGATTTTCTTAAGATCAACCATAATCCCTTCACTGGACATAATATGACCAAGAAAAGCCACTTCCCTTAATTAAAACTCACACTTATTGAACTTGGAAAATAATTTCTTGTCCCTTAGAGTTTGCAACACAATCATCAAGTGATTAGCATTCTCCTCCTCATTTCGAGAGTAAACCAAAATATCATCAATGAATACAATCACAATATGTCCAAATATTGCTTGAACACCCTATTCATTAAGTCCATGAAAGTCATGGGGGCATTGGTCAAATCAAATGACATAATTAGGAACTCATAATGGCCATACCTTGTTTAAAATCCCATCTTGGGAATATCACACTCCCTCACCCTCAATTAGTGATCACTGTAATGGAGATCAATCTTAGAGAAGGACATTTCCCCTTGCAATTGGTCAAATAAATCATTTATCCTCGGAATTGGGTATTTGTTCTTGATGGTCACTTTGTTCAATTGTTGGTAGTCAATGCACGTACGTAGTGAACCATCCTTCTTCCTAATGAACAAACTAGGAGCACCCCATAGGGATATACTTGGTCTAATAAAACCTTTGTCTAACAAGTCTTTCAATTGGTCCTTCAACTCTTTTAATTCCGCCGAGGTCATTCGGTAAGGAGGAATAGAAATACGTTGAATACCCAGAAGAAGGTATATACCAAAATTAATCTCCTTTTTGGGAGAAATACTGGGTAAATCATCGGGAAACACATTCGGAAATCATAAATAAAGGGACCGACTTTAAAGTAGGGGCTTTAGAATTTTCATCCCTAACGCTCACAAGATGATATATAAAACCCTTGGAAATCATTTTTTGATATTTAAGGCATGAAATGAACTGACCTTTGAACACGGAATTACTACCCTTCCACTCTAGAATAGGCTCATTTGGGAATTGGAACTTAACCACTTGGGTTCTACAAACAATAAAAGCAAACATGCATATAGCCAATCCAAACCAAGGGTAACATTAAAATCGGTCATCTCAAGCTCAACTAGATCACATAGGGTAACTTTATGGAAGACCAAAACCGGATAAATTCTATAAACCCTTTTAGCCACAGTTGACTCACCTATGGCAACATATAAAAAAAATGGCTCTAATAATATTTCGGGGCTAACATCAAATCTCATGGACATATAAGGGGAAACAAAATACAAATTTGCACCCAGATGGAACAAGGCATAAACATCATAGTAAAAAACCAGTAACGTACTGGTAACAACCTCATGAGTCTCATCCACCTCTTGCCTACCATGGAAAGCATAAAACCTATTATTGTATTGACCACCCTATGGTTGTACTTGAGCACCTTGAACAACTTGGACTTGAGGGAGACCATATTTGACCCTGCATTCCTTAGCATTATGACCTGGCTTACCACATCGGTAGCACACATTCAACTTGACTAAACACTCACCCTTGTGGTTCTTACCATACTTCTTGCATGCAAGAGAAACTTGGATAATAAAAGCACCTCCTGGAGGCTTAGGATTAGGCACCCTATCCTTGTCAAACCTTGGAGTAGTGGCATTAGAAGAACCTTGGCCAGAGTACCTTTGATGAAAATGAGGAAGTCCACCACCTCCAGACTTGCGATGACAGAAATCACCACTATCGGTCATTGGCCTCTTGGAATCCCTATTCTTTTCCTTTAGCTTCTCACCCTCTATTTGCTCCGCATATGTCATGAGTCTAAATATGTTGATTTCCTGTATCAACATAGCCATTTTGCACTCTTTTGAGACCATATTTGACACCCCCGACACGAACTTGCTCATACGAGCTCTTGAGTACTCAACCATGAATGGAGCATATTTTGACAATTGAGTAAACTTGAGGGCGTACTCCCTCACACTCATACCATCCTGTTTAAGGTTGATAAACTCTTTAATTTTGGCCTACCTCAACTCCAATGGGAAAAAATGTCAAGAAATACCCTTTTGAACTCATCCCAAGTTACATGATCTGCCTCTCTAGGTCTTTCACTTTTCCATTGATCATAAAAAATATGAGAAACACCCATCAATTGGTAAGTGGTTAAATCCATCCTTTCAATAGGGCTAATCCCCATGATCTCAATAATCTTTTGGAAGCTATCAACAAATTCTTGTAAATCCTCATCAACTTTTGAATCCCAAAACTATGTAGAATTCATCTTCATGAAATTGTGAACTCTTGTTTCCATTGTACCAACATTCAGGTTCATGGGAGAAACCACTTTGTGATTGGATTGAGCCATCACAGCTTGTACAAGTACTTGCAAGGCTGCTCGAAACTCGGCATTAGAAACTTGATCACTCAAAGGGTCATTCAGATCTTGTTGCTCCTTTTCAACCACGTTCCTTCTAGTGGGGTATCTTCTTTGAGGCATATTCTGAAAATTGCAAAGAACTAGCATTAGGGGCAAAGACTTAATCACTCTATCGCATGACATAGATCATGAAAGAGGAGAAACTTTTCCTAAGATGTTTAATAGCTTCCTATTTATGGATATGGTGCACTTCACACCAATGAATAAGACTCTACTAAAGCTTGTACTCAAATACCAAGTTTGTCAGGACTCAAACTAGGTCCAAGCCATGACACGACGATTATGATGCAAAGGACCCCAACCAAGACATCTTAGCATACATCGCATTCATAAGGTAAAGAAACAAATTGAAATATGCAGAAGTAATCATCACAAAGGAATGGGACTAAGGGAAATCAACTCAACAGATATCCAAGCCAGACTACATCATAAGCCATCTAAATATGCCTCTAGTCTAATTTTTAAAGGGGGCTTAGGACAAGATCCTAGCTCACCCTAACAATAGAAGAAATTCAAGTAATAGAAATAATAAACAAATTCATTGCCCTCGATATGATGAGGACTCACCAACTCTTAGTATCTAATCAACTCTAGCCATGAATAGGATGGTCGTGAGTGTCGTCCATCCCTACATTATGTGATAATGTAGGTAAGATATGTATTAATACATTTGAATATACTAAGTATGAGAGGTATGCATGAACAAGTACATGAACATAATCAATATGCCATAAGATACATGACCAATCGTAATAAACATAAGCAAAGCTTAAAAGCATTTGAAAACATATGAGACTCATGGTCAATGCATATCATAAAACTTCATCATAAACTCATAAATTGACATTTAACTTGTATAGGATAAGACCTTTAATTGACATCTAAGACCAAGCGAGCTATTACATGGAATCCAATGGAATCCTCATCGACAAGGGGGGCTACCTTGCCACCGTATACACCATCATGGTACTCATCTCAATTCAACTCAACTACGCTATATGTAGATCCACTAGCTAGGCCATGAAGGAAACCTATGCAAGCAACGTAGTTTGGGACTTTAGGTTGCTTCTAGGATTCCCTTGGGTAACTAACCGCATTACCAAACCGAACTCCACATAGAATCCCTCTTGGTTCTTAGTCAATATCCCAACAGAAACTCATAAAAACATGATCATAACATAATAAGGAAATATAGTAACTTCCTACCAATACATCTTTAAAACATATTAGGAATAACTCATTAACTTCATGATTTGTAGAAATCCATAACTTCGGTGAGAATTGTACTTATCACCATCTTTAAAATGATTATGTGAGAATTGGACTTATCATACCATAATAACTTCTTTGATCTTAACTTTGATCATCATTATAACTTTCATCATAAAATCATAATCTCAACTTTAAATCATAGGAACTTTCATTAAAAATTATTGAACTCATAATCTATTCATAAAAATCATCTTTAACTTCATAATCATAACTTTGAAATAGCTTTATACATGGGTATTTATAATTCAACTTAAAATCATGAAATTCATATGAAAACATGTATATAATGATCATTGATAACACCTAAAAATAAATTCAATTAACCCAATGAAATTCATTAAATCTAGGGTTAATAATTCAGTTGAAATTAAAGAAAAACTTGGAGAACCTTGGGACTCCATGGGTGAAAAGGGACCCATAGATCAATCCCCACATACCTTAGCTAAATGCACTTAGAATTGAAGAAGAAACCTTGTAGAAATTTGTAAACCCTAGCCTCTATGGTCTTATTACATTGTGTCTGTGGGTCATAAACATGAGTCGTAAGACCTTCCTTTGAGTTTGGTCATGATCCACTACTAAGGGTCACTCCACGACTTGTTCCTATGAGTCGTAGGCTTGTATTTTGGGTTCCAGTCAAAAATTTTGAGGATTTGTTTGGGTTCTAACTCTCCAACTTCCGGGGTCTTACAAAATCGTCATTATCCATTAATAGTTTCATAATTGTGACCTTAACTAAGTGATTATGATTTCAAGATATGGGGGGCTTTTCTCAAGAATATGCATTTTTGTAAAAATTAAAAATGTGAACTGATTTCAACTTTCTTTTTGAAATGGTTTTCAACATTAGTTTTCAAATGCTTTAGGTAACATATTTATGTATTAGTTTTCAGATTTACCCTTACTTTCTCAAAAATGGATTTATGGATCATTTTGGACCCAATCTTTAAATTTAATGAATTGATTGTTGATAGTCTCATATTCTTATTGTGAATTCGTATTTGAATAAATTTTTTTGATTTGGAGACCCGTCGAAAGGGAAACACCCCAACTGCGGAGTGATTATGTGCTTGAATTGAGGTAAGTGAACTTTGTAACTCTTTGTTAAGTGTATTGAACCTTATATGCCATTTTGTGCTTGGGAGTAATGGTGATTGGTGAAGGTATTCATACGTCATACTTTGATATGTATTGGATGAACTCTAATGATGATGAAAATGGGGTAAAGAAGGAACTTGATTATTTTTGTGACATAAGATCGCCCTGGTGAATCAAATGGTTGTATCAACTTGCTTATTATGTTGTAATGAGATTTCCGTAGTAGATTGTGATTATGAAAGTTGAATGCCTCTTATTTGTATTCCTCTCATTAAGCATATGCACATATCTACTTGCATTGATGTTGTGCCAATTTTGAAATTATAATTTGTGAGGATCAGAGGAAAAAGGGGATAGGCCACGCGTGGTTGATTCTTGAGAGGAAAAAAGAGACGTGACACGCACCGTGGTTGATATATATTGACACATATTAAGAGAATATTGGGATCATACCATGTGTTGTGGTAGGTGCATGGACAGATAAGTCCTCCATGGGTCCCATACTAATGATTCAGCGGGTTTGTATCATTAGAACAAACATGCACCACTCTATTTGACATTGCATTACATTGTATTGCGCATACCTTTGTATTTTGATATTCGTGACTGTGATGTGAATTGTGATTGTTGACTGAGGAGAAATTATGATTATGTTTAAATACTATTGTGTGTATGTTGAGGTGCGAATTGTGATGTTTTATTTGTGTATTGTCGATATGGAGTGAGGACCGTTAGGTTGAGTTGTTTCTTATGATGGTTGTAGTTTGAGGAGGTTCGGATGGTGCGTGATGGGTACTTGTGCTCGGTATGTATTTATTTAGAGTTAGACATTCGCTTGCTGAGTACCGTGTTGTTTGATACTCACCCCTTGCTTCTACACTTGTGTAGGTTTTGAGCGTATATCTTCGTAATTTTTCCTTCTACTCTTCTGCGTCCGAGGCTTCAGTTAGAGAGATAGAGAGGTAGTTGCTTGTCACCCCAGCGAATACCTTTTACTCCTGATTTATGTTTTTGATCTACTCTAGAAACAAATACATGTAGACTTGTATTTCTTTCTAATCTAATGTAATACTTAAAGGTTTGTACACGTGACAATCATATTTTGGGGGTACTACGAGTTTAATTAAGTTATCCGTATATTTTCTTTGTGTTGAGATTTTATTTCTATTTCTACTTCCGTATTTATTTGTTTAATCGGGTTTTAGGTTGACTTGTCTTGGTGGGATAATGCAAGGTTTATATCCCAAATTGAAAGTAATCTGCATATAGAAAAACGTAAGACAGTAAGATGTAAACTGAAATATATTTTATGAGTATAGATGCAAAATACAAAATATATATATTAAATCAGTTTAAATTCTCTAGATTGATGATCTGTTGGATTAAGCCAAAGCTTTGATGCATTTCAAGTATTGCGCACCGAATATGAATCTGTCAAATACTATATATATTAGACGTATGGATATTTTTTTATTAAATAGATATGAGTACACAAGTTTTACCTTGAAATTTGTGTGCTTGTATAAGTTGAACCACAATAATAGGTTGATTTTCAGAAGTTAGAAGTTGAGATACAATTTGATCAACGAATTCTCCCCAAACAGTAGAGGATAGCTTGTTGTTTCTGTCAAATATTATAGCAAATTATGTAATTAATTTCATCTGTAATCTGCAAATAATTTTTTATTCTTACTTTTATGTCGGAAATAGACGGTTTAAAATTAATTTCAACTTTAGAGAAAAAATCAATTTAAAAAAAGAAGAGTCGCCACTAAATTTTTTAAAGAAATTAAGAAAATTTAATTTAAAAGACTCTAACATATTTAAGTCTTAAACAATCAGAGAAAAATGTACGATGTTCTAATTTCCACTTTAAGAAGGTGTTAAGCATTCAAAGTGGCCGCTAACGCGTGGTTATCTGATGATTTGAAAAACTTTGATTTTGACTAACTTTGGGAAAATTTATTTAACAATGATCGAGGTATTAAACAATTTGAAAGGAATATAAAATTTAAAACATTTAGAATTATTTATAAGAGAAATAAACTTGGTATGAAAATGAT
The DNA here is from genome assembly GCF_947179165.1 of Solanum dulcamara. Lineage (NCBI taxonomy): Eukaryota > Viridiplantae > Streptophyta > Magnoliopsida > Solanales > Solanaceae > Solanum > Solanum dulcamara. Next base: position 58,115,784 of record NC_077246.1, read on the forward strand.
TAAATGAAAGAGGGATAATTTAAATAAATTATTTAAATAAAACAAATGATCATAAAAAGGTCCCTCTTCAAGAGATTTAATTATGTTAAACTAAATAAATAATGTACTCATATTCTTCGGATCAGCGCCGGCTTATTAATCGGAAGATAAAATATAGTATTTTATCATTTTTCTGTTCGGATCGACTTCCATCATTTCCGAAGGACTTATCTACCCCTAGCCCTCCTAGGTTTATTTATTATTATAATCGTAAAGCGATTTAAAAGAAATAATAAAAACTAACGTCCTAAAAGTTGTCTAATGTCCCAACTTAATTTCCAAGAGATATTGGACGTACTATTAGGGTAGGTTTTAGACTAAAAAAATATAGGTATCCTAATTAGACACATCGTTAAACAAAGCAGATAGGACGAGCAATTAGCACATAGAAACTCAAGTAAGCCTCTAGATTAATTAATTAGCATGCTTAAAAACACATATAAATAGTGGAAAGTCATAAAAATTACCGTGTGTGCATAAATAATCAGACATATGTATCATAAATATAAAAACTTGAATAATATGGAGGCAAATTTTATTATTTAAACATAAGAGAGAAATTTTAATTACTAAGGTGATTGTAATAAAAGAAGACATGCTTGATAATTTTAACTAAAAATCATATTAATATTGATATGCTGAAAATTTATTAAAATGTAGACATAATTTCAAAAATAGAAACATGGTTTCTACAATATCATGATAAACATTTATTAAAATCCTATAGACATGATTTCTATTTAAATGAACAAGATGAGAATTATTTATTACGTCCTATGGTCATGATTTTTACATTGGTCACACTATTTTGGACATGATTTTAACTGGCAAGATCAATTTTAATCTAGGAGCATTATTTCTACATATAACAATATTTTTTACATTAAATGATATGCTGATATTTTTATTAAAACCGATAGAAATGATTTTATAAAATATAGTGATATTTGTTTAGTCATATAGACATGGTTTCTAAATAATTTTAGCATGCTAGAACATCAAATAAATCTTATGAAACATGATTTTTTGGTAATATGACATATTGAAAATATTTATGATCTTATAGGAATGATTTCTATACGAATTGATATACTGAAAAATATGGGAAAACCTATTGGCAAGATTTCTATAACATTATATGCTCATAATATAATTTAATTAAATAGGCATGATTTCAATATAATTTTAACATGCTAAATGTATAATTAAATCATATTGGCATGATTTCTAATAAAAGATATGTTCTAATATAAACTAATCATTAAAAAACTCATTTTTAAAAAAATGAGAAGGTGACTTCTCTTTAAACTCGGCAAGGATAAACACACAGATGTTAGGCTATATATGATAATGAATAATATTTAGATTAAACTAGTTTTACTAATTTCAGGCCAATTTTAATTAAGCAAACAGATATCCATAGAAATAAACTTAAAATAATATTTAAAATTAATCTAAACATGCCTACTCCCCTTTCCTCTTTCAAGTGGGTTGAACTCTTTCTAAGGCAAAGGGCCAAGTGTGTGCCACGAGTGCTCTGTCTTCGAGATGACTATGATCAAACAAAATAACTCTTATAGCACATACACACAAATTAAGTTGAAAAAAAACACAAGCAGCACATAGTTCCCCTCCCCTCAGATTGTCCCCAAGTTATTTATTATTGTATGGAGAGTTGTTTACAAAATTATTACAAAACCGAATAGAGAAGCAAATAAATAAAGTAATACAAATTACAAACAAAAATTTAAAGTAAAACAATAAAAATTCGGATTCCCCGTCCAGGCGAATTCTTTGCGCGTCTCGACTTTAAAGTTCAAATCCTGCTAAATCATAAAGAGAATACAAGCAGCATACAAATAATATAGAGATATAACATGATTATATAATTTTACTTCAACAAAGCAAACAAGAAAGGCAAGAACACTTTTTTAAAAAAATAACAAACTAACATATAAAAAAAGGTTGGACTAACCTGGATACTTTAGTTAGAAAGAATAAGTAAATAAAAATTCGAACCGTGATGCCAAGAACTAGAAACAGAATATTAAAAGTTTGCAAGAAACCTTTTCTTTTTTGTTTTTGTTTTTGTTTTAGGTGTTAAGAATGTAAAGTAAAATGTTTTCTCTTCCTTTCTCTTAACTCTCTTCTTTGTGTTTTTTTATATTTTTCTCCCTTCTCAATTTGTGTGTGTATCTTCTTTTATATTGATAAAAAGACAATCCATAAAGACAAGAAAATCCAGAAAAAATGGCTCATCCCCATTTTAGTCAGACTTTCTTTTTTAAATAAGTCATAGGAAGGATATATATTTTAAAATGAGGTGACAAAATTTTCAACAATAAAATCAATCAAAATCAATTTTTTCAGCAACCAAATCAATTCAGATCAATTCAAAATGATGAAAAAGTCAAGCTAAAAAATAACTAATTTGCCAAAAAGTCCCAAAACTCATGCTAAAAGGGTTTAGAACCAATAATTGATAAGAAGATATTAGAGGAAATAATAAATTAAGACCGCAATTATCAAATCCAAATTCCTCAAGTTAAGTCAAGAATTAATAATTTAATTATCAATATAGACATACAAAGTCAAGAATCAATAACTTTAATTTAAAAAACGTATCAAATCATAAAAAGACATATTATATTCAAACATATAGAAATACATTAAAGGCATAGACAACCTACAAACAAGTTAATCTTATAAAAGAATTAGTGGTTAAACTTTAAAAAATAATATTTTAGAACTAATTCATAAAAGAAGCAAGTAATAAAGAGATAAATAAATTAGATGAACATACCCATGAAGGATCTGTATAGATCCGTCTTTAATTGGATTATCATGACTTACAGCACCAACAAGTGAAGAAAACAGGAGTTTTCCGAAGGATCTTTCTCAAAAGGCTCAAACCTGTACGTAAAATCAAACAAAAGGAGACAAAGCAAACGCCATGGCTGCTCAGGTGGCTTGATGGCGGCGAAGGAGATGATGTTCTATTTGGTGGAGCGATTGCTCGCTGGTGGTTGCGTGAGGGAAAAAGGTGTATAAGGGTAGCAATGGTTAGGGGTGCAGCAGTGACGTGAAGGTGGAGAGGAAGAGAAGCAGTGGCGGAGGCTACTGGATTTTTGTTGTTGTCTCGCTGGCGAGACCTCGCCGGATATGAGGGGAGATCAGTGGTGAGGAGAGTTGAGAAAGAGATGCTTTAGAGGTTTCCACCAGTGACGTGAGAGGAGGAGGGAGGCGGGTTGCTGTCTCCTGGCTTTCGCCGGAGAAGGAGGTGTGGTGGCAGAGGAGTGCAGTGCGGTGGAAGAGATAATGAGAAAGAGTCAGCGGCGTTGGTCTCTTTTGGGAGAAGAAGGAAAGGCGGTTCTCCTCTTTTCTTTTTGGAGAAGATGAAGAATAACCCCAATTAGGAATTTTTGGGGTGAAAGAATAATAAGATTGATCATGGCCATTGATCAGAATGTAACAGACGGTTGTGATTGAAAGTTAATATTTAAAATTAGACCACATTGAATTCAATTAGGCTAGAATTGAAATGAATTGGATAAAAAGGACTATGGTTAAAATAAAATGGAGGAAAAATTAAAAAAAATTGCTATCTAATTAATAACCATAATATATTTATTGAATAAGTAAAATCACAAACTTTATCAACTAATAATTTTTATATATAAAGTAAATACTTATGTATATACCATATATATATATATAGTTAAGTAATATTTTACATATAAAGAAAATACACGCATATACATAATATTAAATAGACACGTAAAAATATTTGAACGCATGAAGCTTGTTATTTTAAAAAACAATAAAAAAATAAACATACAAGTAGTACTATTAATAAATAGCAAAAATATTGTAAATTATGAATGTCAAAATATACGACTTATTGGTTAAGCTAAAAACTCGCTTACTTCATAAAGAAATATTTTTTGAGAAATATCTATCTATTAAGATAGCAATCCGAAAAGTAGTTATGGGTTGGTCAAAATTGGGTGTCAATAATTGTCTCCTTCTTTGTATAGGGTCGATGAAAGAGATTTTGGGCAAAGAAAATTTACAAATCAAATTTTGACCGACCATATCTTCATTTTTTTGAAAAGAGGTTTGGTACGGACTTTGGAAAATATGGCTGAACCCTGGTATTGGGTTTCCTACATATCTCAGGTTAAATGAGAACTCAGGTCACTTGTAGTTCAAGACGCGCGATTTTTTAAAGAATACAAAAAATATCTTGGTGTCTAATTATGGAGAAACTAGAACGCTCGAGAATAAGATGAGGATGTTTGTTGGAGTACAGTCGAGTTTTCAATATTGAGTCTGCCTACATATCCCTAAACTTGGGAATCAAACTGCTTGTAGTTTGACTCAATAGGTTGAAAATAAAATTTCTTATGCTAAGATAACCTTCGATTGGGAGGAGTGAAAAATGAATTGAATATGAAAAAGAGGATTGCAACCTCGTAGCCATGAATGTGGCGCACTTCACACCAATAATTAAGAACTTACACGGACATAATTTCCAAAGGTCTTGGTGTATTGTCACTCAAATTGAGAAGTTGCTTCTGGTGACAAGTTGAAGTTTTTTGGAGCAAAATTGAAGCTAATAAACTCAAAGAGATACCACATGCCTTTTGATAGAGGTGTGGTTTGATTGTGGTGGATGTTGTTCTTCAACTCGTGTCCCAATTTGCTGCTAATAAAAGTTCCACATTGTGTTGCATTCTTTTTGATGTCGTACGCACATTTAGTTTAATTAAGAATTCATCCTCTTGGATGCTCTTGACAAAGACTAAGATAAAACTCATTAGTAGAAAATATAACTCAAATAAAAGGGTAGCATCATTACTATGTTGGCATGTCAACCTCTTCTGATTTTGACGTAGAGCAAACAAAACATACTTCCTAAGTTGATGTGATTTATAATATATTTTTTGACTGCCAATTTGGTTCAATTTTGATGCAATATGAAATAAGTTGATATGATGCAATATGATGATGAATTGATATTATGCAATATGATGATGAGTTGATATGATACAATATAATGATGAATTGATATGATGCAATATGATGATGACCTTTTGGCAATGATATGATAATGGCCCTCTCAACAATGATATGATAATGATGATGACCCTCTCGGCAATAATATGATAATGATCCTCTTGGCAATAATATTACCACTTTCGATAATATAATATGGATGGTCCTCTTGGCAATAATATTACCACTTTCGGTAATATAATATGGATGACCCTCTTGGAAATTACCACTTTCAATAATATAATGTGAATGACCCTCTTGGCAATTATCACTTCCGGTAATATAATATGAATGACCCTCTTGACAATTACCGCTTCCGATAATATAATGTGAATGACCCTCTTGAAAATAATATTACCAACTTATGATAATATAATATGAATGGTCCTCTTGGCAATTACCACTTCCGATAATATAATATGAATGACCCTCTTAGCAATTACCACTTTCAATAATATAATGTGAATGATCCTCTTGGCAATAATATGACCACTTCCGATAATATAATATGAATGGCCCTCGTGGCAATAATATTATCACTTTAGGTAATATAATATGAATGACCCTCTTTTCAATTACCACTTCCGGTAATATAATATGAATGATCATCTTGACAATTACCGCTTCAGATAATATAATATGAATGACGCTCTTGGAAATAATATTACCACTTCCGATAATATAATATGAATGACCCTCTTGACAATAATATTACCACTTTCGATAATATAATGTGAATAACCCTCTTGTCAATTACCACTTCTGATAATATAATGTGAATAACCCTTTTGACAATAATATTACCACTTCTGGTAATATAATATAAATGGCCCTCTTGACAATGATATGATAATGATGATGTCCTATTAATAGGATGATGATGCTTCATTAGTAGGAATGATGATGCTCTATGGATACGATGAAGATCAATATCGTTCAAATGTTGATATTTGATTGATTTCTGGTATGATATCGGATATTTTGGCTAATTGCACTTCAAACCCTCTGCGGTATTTGATGCGACTTATGTATTCCCATTAGATGTCTTTGATGTTGGAAAATACAATTTGACGTCATTATAAACGCTTGCATGCTTTGAAAGTAGCTCTTTCACCTGTTCCTGTACTAAAATAAAACAAATAATGGACACATTGTCGTTCTAACTAATGACTGAGCAAAAAAAATCTTAAGAAAATTTTTTGAGAATGTGTACAAAGTGCCTGATCACTTCGACATTAGTATGCGAATATCATGCTCATTTTTGAACACTTTATATTCATTGTGGCTCATGGTTTGCTGGGGACTTGAACAAGACATTGTTGCTTGTGTTTTGAATGGCTTCTTTTCGTCTGATGAATCCTAATGATTTTCCTTTTTTCACAAAAAATTATCACTTTTGAAAACTCTTTGTTTTCTTTTTTGACTTCTTTATATTTGCTGAACAGAGGGGTGTGATGATCCTTTATAAATATTCATCCACAAAAAATTTATTAGTTTTGAATGAATTAATCTGTGTTGAATTCTCCATTTGTTTTTTCCTTGCCTTGCTATCTTTGATTGTTTGCTCTAATTCTCTACTTCTCGGTAGATATAAGACGAAAATATATTTATGCAAAAATATTTGATGTATTAAAGGCTTTTAAGAAAGATGAGATTTTGAAAAGCAATTTGGAAAGGGTTACTGCTAGATGTGATGCCACGTATAACTTAGATGAAAGTCCTTGGTTTTAAGCATGTCTGATAGCCCATTAGGAGAATTTTGAGAATCCTTGAGGGTTGAAGTTGGAAAGTTCTGACATAGCTGTAAATTTTTGTAGTTGATTCTAAATTTTGATGGTGCTGGAGATTGTTAAGGTTGACATTAAACTTATACTAATGTTGAGGATCATTTGAATCTAGTCTTGAACTTATGAAGCTAACCAAAACCTTCAGATGATGTTGAAAATCATTTGCAGTTAGTTTTAAATATTTGATCATGTTGAAAATAATCAAAACTTCCTTTAAATGTGTGCTACTACTTGATAAGTTTTTGAGGTCATCCTCAAAAATTTTGTCCCACTTAGATGTCTTGATGAATATCAATCTACAAATAAGATATTTATAGAATTTTTGAGACCCTCTCAAAATTCTGTCCTAATTATTTTTTCTAATGCACCTCAGTTTTGACTCCTCTGTAAAACGATCTTCTTTAAAATTTTTGAGTCCTTCTAAAAATTTCATCCCATCATAAATAGAGAACTTACGAGAGACATGGCCAAACAATTGTGGCGCCTACGTATCCCATTGAGGCAAAAATCTGGTCAAACGTAGTTCCCCTTTTGGAAGATAAATGGAAAATGGGATATTTTAATATAAAAATGACTGAGGCTGACATAGGCCGCCTACGTATCTCATTCTTGAGAATTTAGGTCAGACATAGTTCAAACACCAAAAAGGGATATTGAAAATAGATAAAGGGGTGACCAAAGCCGACATAGGCCACCTACATATCTTATTCTTGAGAATTCAGGTCAAATGTAGTTAATTACAAATAAGAGGGTTAATTTAAAACATACAAGCATAGAAACGATTATAAGCAAATGACACAATTACAGGTAAAATGATAAAAGAAAACTCTGAACCTTCAAACGTAGTATCTTTTGAAGGCATCTGAGTTGATTGGTTTCGGCCAAGCTTATCCATCCATTTTGGACAATATTAAGGTACCTCCATATAACACTTTGTGTACCATGTATGATCCTTTCCAATTTGGCGCGAACTTTCCTTTATACTCATCTTGATATAGAAAAATGTGTTTGAGAACCAACTGACCAACTTCAAACATTCTTGGTCTCACTTTCTTGTTAAAAGCACGAATCATTCTTTGTTGGTACAATTGACCATGGAAAACGGTCGCCATTCTCTTTTCATCAATCAAATCCAAATGTTCAATTCGATTACGAACCCAATTAGCATTGCTCAATTCAGCTTCTTGAACGATTCTCAATGAAGGTATTTCCACTTCGGCGGGGATTACGGCCTCCGTCCCATATACTAGAAGGTATCGCATTGCTCCAATTGATGTTCTGACAGTCATTCGATAACCTCACAAAGTATATGGCAACATCTTATGTCAACCTCTGTGATTGTCAATAATTTTCATCAAGATCTTTTTGATGTTCTTATTGACAGCTTCTACGGCTTCATTCTTTTGAGTTTCGGTGATTAATTTTGAATTTCGGTGATTAATTTTGAATTTCTCACATATCTCTTTCATCAAATGACTTTTGAGATTTGCTCTATTATTGGTAATGATAAAATCCGGTATTCCAAAGCTACATATCAAATTGTTACGGACGAAGTCTGCTACTACCTTCTTCATAACTGATTTATTTGAGGCTGTTTCCTCCCACTTGGTGAAGTATTCAATGGCAACTAGAATGAACCTATTTCCATAAGAGGCAGTTGGCTCTATTGTACCAATGATATACACACTCGAATCCATAAATGGCCAAGGTGACTCATAGCATTGACTTTGTGAGGAGGTACTCAAATCAAATCACTGTGCACTTGACATTAATGACATTTTTGCATATACTTACAACAATCATGCTCTATGGTCATCCAAAACTAACCGGCTCGAAGAATCTTCTTCGCCAAGGTAAGCCCATTCATATGAGTTCCACAAAATCCCATGTGAATCTGTTTTAGAAGCTTCAAAGCTTCAATGGTATCAACACATCTGAGAAGTCCCATATCTAGAGTCCTCTTATAAAGGGTTTCTTTACTTGGAAAGAAATTGTTAGCCATTTGATATATTTCTTTCTTCTGACTAAAAGTCGTATTATCTAGATAAGTTTTGATTTCTAGATACTTCTTTATGTCAAAACACCAAGGACTCCTATCTGGTTCTACTTCGATATGCAAACAGTGAGTGGATTTCTCTTTCAAATATATCTTTAGAGGGTTAATGTAACTTGTATTCGGATGTTTGGTCATTGAGGAAATAGTAGCAAGAGCGTCAGCAAATTCATTCTACAACCTTGGAGTATGCCTAAATTCGACCTTATGAAACCTTCTACACAACCTTTGCACTAACTTCACATACAGTGCAATCTTCAAATTCTTCACGGCTCATTCACCTTGAATCCGATGAATCAGCAAATCTGAATCTCCGATTACCATCAGCTCTTGAATGTCCTTATCGATAGACATATTTAGACCCATGATGCATGCTTCATACTCAGCCATATTGTTTATGCAATGAAATCAGAGTTTGGCCGCCATAGGATAATATTGTCCAGATTCTAATATTAGGACTACTACAATACAATTTCCTTCATGATTCACTGCCCCATCAAAAAATACACTCCAACCAAGGTATGCCTCGGAGATATCTTCTCCTATAAATGATACCTCTTCATCGGGAAAATAAGTTCTGGGCGGTTTATACACTTCGTCTACTAGATTTTCTACAATATGATCAGTTAAGGCTTGTGCTTGTATTGCCTTTTAGGTCACATACACAATATCAAACTCACATAAAAACATTTTTCATTTTTCCAACTTCCCGGTCGGCATCGCTTTCTGAAAGATATACTTCAATGGATCCATCTTGGAAATGAGATATGTAGTATATGAAGACAAGTAATGTCTCAACTTTTGAGCAATCCAGGTTAAAGCACAACAAGTTTTCTCCAAAAGAGTATAACGAGCCTCGTATGGAGTAAACTTCTTGCTTAAGTAGTAGATTGGTCATTCCTTCCTTCCAGTCTCATCATGTTGACCTAGCACGTAGCCAAATCTGTTATCCGAGATATACAAATAAATCAATAATAAAATTCCTTCCCTTGGAGGAACTAACACCTGTGGATTAGACAAGTAACTTTTGATAGCATCGAAAGCTGTCTGACACTCTTCGGTCCATTTTGTCAATGCATCTTTTTTCAGGAGCTTAAAAATAGGCTCATAAATCAATATGGATTGAGATATGAATCGGCTGATGTAGTTCAATCTTCTCAAGAAGCTCATCACTTCTTTCTTGGTCTTTGGTGGAGGTAATTCTTGAATCACCTTTATTTTAGCAGGATCAAGCTCAATACCCTTTCTACTGACTATAAACCCCAATAATTTGCCAGTTGACACTCCAAAAGCACATTTAGAGGGATTTAATTTCAAGTTGTATTTATGCAGACGATTAAAGTACTTCTTCAAGTGAGTCAAATGATCCGCACTCGTGTGGGATTTGATAATGACATCTTCCATGTATACTTCAATTTCCTTGAGAATCATATCATGAAAAATAGTCATCATGGCTCTTATGTAAATGGTCCCAGCATTCTTGAGACCAAATGGCATTACTCGATAGTGATACACACCCCACGGTGTGATAAAAGCTGTCTTTTCTGCATCTTCTTCATCCATTAGAATCTGGTGATAACCCGCATAGCAATCCATGAATAACTGCATCTCATGCTTGGCACAATTATCAATGAGAATGTGGATATTTGGCAATGAGAAATTATCTTTAGGGAGAACTTTGTTTAGATCTCTGGAATCAACAAAGATTCCGATCTTGCCATCTTTCTTAGGAACAGGAACAATGTTGACTAACCAAGTTGGATACTATGACACTTCTATAACTCTGGATTGAATTTGCTTGGTATTTTGATCCTCAAACTCAAATCTAGCTTGAACTTTCGAGTCTTTAATTTACCAGACTGTAATCAAGATTGATCGACAATTTATGAGAAATGATATTTATACTCAAACCTGAAATGTCATCATAAGACCAAGAAAATATATCGATGTACTCTCTAAGAAAACTGATAAGTTCCTTCCTCTAAGCTTTTGTTAAATAGATACTAATTCTGACTTTCTTGATATACTCATCATCTCCTAGATTCACAGCCTCAGTTTCCTCTTGATTTATCTTATATTGCTCCTCAAATTGTTTTAATCCCTTAGTGAGGTGTTTGGGTATCGTAGCCTCTTCATCAGAATCCTCGAAATCATCACCATCTAACTTATTTTGTTCATTTAGCTTATGATATGACATGATATTAGCAGGTTTAAAGTTATTTTTACTGAAAGCATAAGCAAACAAAGCTAGATAAGTAAACTATAGAGCGATAAGCAAATAATAAGTAAATTTGGCAATAAAGTAGGTCTTCATTTAAACCTAAAGAAATATAAACTTTGGCCATGAGTGTGGGCTTTTTTTCAAACATCACAAGGGAAATTTAAAGCATAATTAGATTGAAATAACATAAAGGGTGGGTCTCGGCCTCCTCTGGACTACCACCAATTTAAAAGTTAGATGATATGTCTTTATCTACCAAGACGAGCGAGGAACTAAGAGTGGCATGGACGTCCAATTTGATAATTGTTCCTCTAGCTCAGCATCACGGATGCCCGATGTCCCCGTTTCTTTCTCTAAGATCACAACACACTTTTCTTTGTCAAATAATCTTCCCATCCCTTCTACTAGATCATCAATCTCAAACTCTGAAGCTTTGGCAGAAAATGACTGGTACAGACTTGGAATAGGCTTTGGTATATCATAATCATGTTTCTTCCTTGTATGAGCTTCAAACAATTCTTTTTCTGTTGGGATATAACTGATGCCAAAGTGGAAATTTTTAGATGGGATAGGAAGAGGTTAAGATATCTCATACAAGTTCTTCCCTAACCCACACCCAGGTTCAAACCCATTTCTTAACATAATTGTGGCAAGAATTTTGTACACTAATGGGATTGGCACTTAAGGTGTCGTGTATTCATTATCAGCATTCATTATCTCTACCATGTAAAAATCAGTAGACTTAGGAGATGCTTCAGTACAGGGAACCGAGGAGCCAAGATAACTAAGGTCACTTCCTTCACCTTGAATGACAATCTCATGGTCCTCCCAAATAAATTTCAACAGCTAATACAATGTAGATGGAACTTCCCCGAATGCATGTATCCATGATCTTCCTAGCAACAAATTATAGCTTATGGTTATACCCATTACCTAAAACTTAGTAGCAAATTCTACAGGCTCCATTTAGATGCACAAGTCTACTTCCCCCATGATCTCCTTTTGTGCACCATCAAATGCTCTTACATTCATTCGATTTCAACGAGTTTTCCCTACATCATAATCTAGCTGAGTGAAGGTTGATAATGAGAAAATATTAAGTCCTGAGCTATTATCAATTAACACTCGAGCCACAAACTTGCACCTATATTTGACGGTGATATATAAGGCTCGGCTGTGCATTACTTTTTCAATGGTAACTCTTCTCCTCGAAAAGAGATTTGGTGACTCCCAATAACATGACTCACCATGGCAGAAAGATTATCACCACTTGTTCTTGTTCGTACATACATTTCATCAAGTACCTTCATAATGCTTGTCGATGTTACTCAGAACTCATTAATAGATCCCAAAGAGAAATTTGAGCTGGGGTCATTTCCAAATGCTTGATAATGGAGTATTTCTTAGATTTCATTCTTTGCCAAAACTCTTCAGCTTCACCTTTTGTGAATGTCCTCTTTTGGTTCTCTTTCCTTTGCGTTACCTTAATCCTCTCATCCAGAACATAACATCTTCCAGAACGCGTCATTCCTTGCACTGTAGCCGTCTGCACAATAAACTTTTCTTTAGGGTGGACATGACTTTTTTCTGCTGTAAAAGCAAATGCCTGATGAGGCGTGGTTATCACCACAAACCTTGGAAGAGCCTTTATAATTAATGAGGCCACTTTTGGAATGAGTGAATTAACATCTTGTTTTCTTCTGGTCTTATTGAGGAGCCAATCTTCTTCTCTTTCGATCATGTTTATGGTTGCTCCTCTACGATTAGGCTATGGGTTATGGTTCACATTAGGGGCAGGATCTTGGAGAGTGATAAATCGTAGGTCAATCAAGTCTTGAATCTTGTGTTTCAAGTTGATACATCCTTCTGTATAATGTCCCACCCATCCAGAATGGTAGGCACATCATTGGTCTGCTCGAAAGAACTTCGATGTAGGATTTATCAGCTTTGATTCTATTGACTGAATCATTTCTACTGCTCTTAGATCCTCAAAGAGTTGGGTACGTATTTCAGCCGAAGGAGTGAAGACTCGAGGAGTTTTTCTTTCCAGATTAGGATGAGGTAGGTTATTGGTATTTTGGTTATTTTGTCCAGGATTTGGGTAGGCTAGTGCATTGGCTTGGTGATTTTGTCTTGTATTTTGGTATGCTAGTGGATGATTTTGGTAGATAGGTAGGGATGCTTGATAGTTTGGTTGAGCGTAGTAGACTGGATTGGAATTTATGGAGATGGTGGGTAGTTGTTTGGAGAACGGAATTGATTGGAGTTTCCAATGATAGAACTAGACCAAAATATCTTTGTGGTCTTGGTCTTGGGTTAAAAGATACAACAGACACATCCTTCTTCTTTTTCTTAGGAAATCCTGTGGCAACAGGTGATGAGGCTTTGTTGGTGGCTTGCAGAGAAGTAAGACTCATAACCTTTCCAAACTTAAGACCATCCTCTATGGCTTCTCCCATCTTAATCAGTTCTGAGAACTTCTTCCCATCATGGGCAACATCATTTCATAGTACTCAGGCACCTGAGCCCAAATGAAAATAGTGGTTATTTCACTTTCCGACATGACATGTTTTACTTTGGCAGCTTCTTTCCTCCAGTGGTATTTATACTCATGATAATTCTCCATAGTTTTCTGCTTATATTTTCCAAATAATATTTATCAGTGATAGATTCTACATTAAATTAGAATCTTTCCAAGAAATCTTTGGCCAAATCTCCCCATGTATACCACTGACACAGTTCCTAAGAAGTGAACCATTTTAACACCTCTCCACTTAGGCTCCTGCTGAACAACCTCATGATTAATGCATTATTTTTTCCAATACCTACAAGCTTGTCACAATAAGCTCGAAGGTGGGGCTATGGGGTTCCCAACGCCATTGAAGGTGTCAAACTTTGGAATTCTGTAACCTTCGGGTATCTCTAAATCAGAGTGCATGCAAAAGTCCTCATACTCAAGTCCTGTAATTTTCTTCGAAGATTGAACACTCTTTACTGCCTAGGAGATGGAATCTTTCATAACGCTCATTTCTTACTCGCGCTTTTCTTCTTTCAACCTCCACTCTCTCTCCATTTCTTCATAATAATCTAGTTCTAGTTCCATAGAAAGGCTAGGATATGGTTCAGGGATTGTATAAGCTGGTGGATTTTGAAATATTATCAAAGGATGCGCAGGTTGGCTAGGCAAAACATGTGGGTTTTGGGAAACTGATGGTGGTATTTGGTAAATTGGTGTGAAGGTTTGGGAGTGACGAGTGTTGGTATTTGGTTCTGATTTGGTGGGGGTGGTGTCTGATAAGAAGTGATAGCATAGAGAGAATTGGACATGGTTAAATCAATAGTGTGAGTGTTGGAAGTGATGGGTCATGTGGTATGGGTAGGGAAGTAGTTGGGTAATGGGGAGCTGAGTGATGGAAAAGGAGGTGGAGGTATTCTAGTACCGAGAGGAAGTGCATTCATTTCAATAGCTAATTTGGCCAGATCCTTGGTCTGTTGTAGCTCTTCCTACATATCTGTGATCCGTTGCATCAATTGAGCGATCAATTCACTCTGATCGATAAGTTCAGAACTTCTGATGGTAACGCCCAGTATTTCTGTTTCCTCAAGGATACCAGTCATTTTGCCTTTGCTTTTTTCTGAAGATTGGTCAGGGAAGGGTAGTATGAATTCTTTAGATCTCGTGAAATAAGGATGGTCGATCAGTTTGAATTCAACACAGATTAATTCTAATTATCTGTACAAAAAATAACTCAAAAGGCAAGCATGTCAGTCTGCATTCATAACAGATAATACAAAATATCACACAGGAAAAAGATAAACACATAAGAGTTGCTTTGTTTGAAGACAATATAACCCATGAGTATTGAAAATGATAAAATAGACAAGAATTTGCCTATTGAATTTAGAATTTAGTGTATCAAAAGATGACTTGCGTTGAATCAAGATCTTTTTGTCTCTTTCAGAATTGTATCTACTGATGTGAAATTGGTATTTTCTTGTAAAATATGAAGAGAGAAAAAGTAAGCTTTTTGAAAAGCTGCCTACGTATATTATGAAGGAGACACCAGATCTTACGTAGTTCAACTAGCTTGAAACTTTTCTGACTTGAGATGACAAATCATCCTTTTTTTTAGAGAAAGAGTAAGGTTAAAGATTTGAAAGTGAAGTTCGAAGATTTAGGATTGAAAGTGAAGTTCGGATTTTGTTAGGAAGCTAAAAACACAAGGAGTATTTGGATGCACTTTTGATAGTGACTTGATATTTTAGAAATTAGAAAGATATTTTAAAAAAAAATATGGGCAAGAATGTCTTCAAGTAAAGAAACATGTTCACGCAAACAGTTATACATATAGCAGATAAATAGTTATTACGCGTCCTAAGTAGATATGTGATCCTTTTGAACCAAGGATAGGTCAAACGATCTCAAGGATGTGTATATCTTTAAAGCCAATCCACTATCCCTAAAATGTTTCATTGACAGAAAATAAAAGCGTTTACAAAATAACACATGAGAATACAAATTTCAAAAGATAAACAACAAAACAGTACAAATGAAACTAGTTCCACTCAGGGGATGATGACAAGCTTCAAATCAACCTTGGTCATTCAACCCTTGTCCGTTTTACGGCATCAACTTCTTGCCAAATAAAGTACCTGTTTGCCACAAATGATCCTCTGCTAGCTGAGCCCTTTCTTTATACCCGGTTCTCTCTACTATTTGGATCTATAATTCCATACGCTCATCTAACTTGGTCATGCATTGCCTTGCCCTCCCTTATTTTTGTCTAAGTTGTTCTACGGCTCTTGTATTTTCCCGATGGCGGCGTTGGTGGGACAACTCATTTTCCTCATACTTCTCTTGGAGTTGGTGGATTCGCACTTATCACACAGCCTCAACATCTTCGATAGTGTGGAGTACATTCGGGCTAGGCTCGATGGTACCTGCGAGGCTTTTCTTTAACCATGCTTTATACTCATCACAGCACTGAGGTTCAAACCTGTTTGAGACCATGTTAGCACTTACCTTTTGAGTCTTCCAACCTCAAATGATTTGGTCATTCTCATGGTCCGTTGTAAACTTCTCATATCTCCTATTTGAGGGAGAACTTGTTTAGCTCTTAATTGCCTGAGAACTCAAACATGGGCATAAGGTCGGGTCCCTCTAAGCCTTGTAAGTATCAAATAAGGAATATTTTTAGTTCGTATTATAGTGTCACTCATGAAAAGATCATCGATGGACCATTGCACATTTTCTTCCCTTAGTCCTTTGAGCAATGGGAACCAAAATTATTGACCTTCCATCCTTCTAAAGCTATTTAGATGTAACCACATATCGTGAGATGCAAACTAATCTGGTCAAAACCCTTTTTTTGGTTCCTGAGGATTATGAACTTTATTCAAGTGTTTCATCATCCACAATTGGAGTATCAGGCTGCAGCCTTAAAAGAAGTATTTTACTCTTTGACATTTATCCAATGCCCTATAAATGTTGGCGAGAATCATAGGCTCCAATGTGTAATATTTGATTGACGTTCCCTTATCAATTATGTAGAAGAGGGCGTGAGTGACCATTGGATGGTATTTTTTAAACTTTGAGGGAAAATCATGGTTCAGAGTAAACATATTGCAAAAGCAAAAGCGCATTTTTTTCCAAGTTTGCTCGGAAATGAACTCTACTTTGAATTTTTGGAAGTCCCTAGCATGTCCAAATCGATAATAGAGCATGTATAATGGGATGTTTGATCCTTTGAGTTTTTCCATCCATTCAGTTTTAACTAGGGAGAATCTATCCTTGATTTCTTCCAAGCTTCATGCCACGGGGATTAGAATATCAGTGTCGGCCATATTTTTTTTGTTACACATGCCCACACTCTCGTAGCTCACCACCACTTCCTCAATAGTTGGAGTCAATTCTACCTCTCCAAAACGAAATACCATGTTTTCACTATCCCAAAATTTTACCATCGGCCCTATCAAATCTGGCCAAACCTTTATTTTCTTTAGGGAAGGTAGTGCCCTATCTGCTTTTGAACTTCTCTTTTGTCGGCGTAACTCATAAACTCCCACCATACTTGGAGATGGTCATGTGGTTGAGTCATCATTTGAACTTCCAAAGGGTCATGCACTTGAGTCATCCTTCCAAAAGGGAAAAAAGAAGAAAAATGAATAAGAATTTAAGTACCCTTTGTCCGAATGATAATAGATTATTTAAATGGTATATACATCTTCAAATTAACAGATAAGTATGATCGTCCAATTGGCCGTGGGCTTTTTAACTCAAGGTAGCCTTTCTAATGTGCCCAACACGCCTAGGGTGTTGGGTCAAGTTAGTTCAATGCCCTAAAATTAGGATTTTGGTTTCATTCTACGTTAGGTTGACTAAAATTGGCTTTTGAAAGACCGATAACCCAAGTGGACAACTTAGGCTGGACTTGTGACAACCATTGGCCGCATGTAAAATACCATATATTATCACACATTTCCAAAAAGGGTTATGTATAAGAAAGACCAGTTGCGGGTTCGCAAAATCGTTCTTTCAAATACAAGAAATTAGTATCGATTGACAGAATATGTCATGAATGCAAATGAGAGTTTAATATATAAATTAAATACATAATTGCGTAGCAAGAATTACTAATTATTACAAACTCAAACAGTTAGTCAAGTAAACAATCAAATCTAATGGTTAAAACCTAATTAAATTGTCACCAGAGTCGTCATTTCTATTATGTCAGAAATAGACAGTTTAAAATTAATTTCAACTGTAGAGAAAAAATCAATTTTAGAAAAGAATAGTTGCCACTTAATTTTTTAAAGAAATTAAGAAAGCTATTTAAAAGACTACCAGATTTAAGTCTTAAAAATTCAGAGAAAAAGGTATGAGGTTCTTATTTCCACTTTAAGAAGGTGTTAAACATTCAAAGTGGCCGCTAATGCACGATTATCCGACGATTTGAAAAACTCTGATTTTGACTAACTTTGAAAAAATGTGTTTAACAATGATTGAGGCATTAAACAATTTGAAAAAATTATAAACTTTAAAAAATTTAGAATTATTTATAAGAGAAATAGACTTGGTATGAAAACGATTAAATGAAAGAGGATAATTTAAATAAAACAAATGATCATAAAAAGATCTCTCTTTAAGGGATTTAATTAAGTTAAACTAAACAATTAATGTACTCATATTTTTCGGATCAGCGCCGGCTTATTAATCGGAAGACAAAATATAGTGTTTTGTCATTTTTCTGCTCGGGTCGACTTCCATCATTTCCAAAGGTTCTACCTACCCGTACCCCTCCTAGGTTTATTTATTATTATGATCCTAAAGTGATCTAAAAGAAATAATAAAAACTAACATCCTAAAATGTGTCTAACGTCCAACTTAATATCCAAGAGGCATTGGACGTACTATTAGGGTAGGCTTTAGACTAAAAAAAATATAGGCATCCTAATTAGACACATCGTCAAATAAAACAGATAGGACGAGTAGTTAGCACAAAGAATCTCAAGTAAGCTTCTACATTAATTAATGAGCATACTTGAAAACATAGATAAATAGTGAAAAATCATAAAAATTATCGTGTGTGCGTACACAATCAGACCTATGTTTCATAAATATAAAAACTTGAATAACATGGAGGCAAATTTTATTATTTAAACATGTGAGAGCAATTTTAATTACTAAGGTAATTGTAATAAAAAAATGCATGCTTGATAATTTTAGTTATTAACTAGTAGTATTTATAAAATTCTACTAACATAATGTTTAGTTAATAGTATGCTGAAAATTTATTAAAATACTATAAATATGATTTCTAAATATTGATATGCTGAAAATTTATTCAAAATGTAGACATGATTTTAAAAATAGAATAACATGATAAGTATTTATTAGAATCTTATAGACATGGTTTCTATATACAATATCATGATAAACATTTATTAAAATCCTATAGGCATGATTTCTATACAAAATAACATGATGAGAATTATTTATTATGTCCTATGAGCATGATTTTTAGATTGATCACACTATTTTGGACATGATTTTAACCGGCAAGGTCAATTTTAATCTATGATCTTTATTTCTACATAAAATAATATTTTTTACATCTAAATGATATGCTGAAATTTTTATTAAAACCTATAGACATGATTTTATAAAATATAGAGATATTCGTTAAGTCATATAGACATGATTTCTAAATAATTTTAGCATGCTAAAAGAATATTAAATAAATCTTATGAAACATGATTTCTTGGTAAGGTGATATATTGAAAATATTTATGATCTTATATGCATGATTTCTATACGAATTGATATACTGAAAAATATATGAAAACCTATTGGCGTGATTTCTATAACATAATATGCTCGTAATATAATTGAATTAAATAAGCATGATTTATATATAATTTTAACATGCTAAAAATATAACTAAATCATATTGGCATGATTTCTAATTAAAGATATGTTCTAATATAAGCTAATCATTAAAACACTCATTTAAAAAAAATGAGAAGGTGACTTCACTTTAAACTAGGCAAGGATAAACACATGGAAGTTAGGCTACATATGACAATGGACAATATTTAGATTAAACTAGTTTTACTAATTTCAGGCTGATTTTAATTAAGCAAACAAATATCCATAGAAATAAACTTAAAATCATATTTAAAATTAATCTAAACATGATGGCTATGATCAAACAAATAACTCTTATAGCACATACACACAACTTAAGGTGAAAAAGATACAAGTAGCACATAGTTCCACACACACACACCTCAGATTGTTCCCAAGTTATTTATTATTGTATGGAGAATTGTTTACAAAATCGAATAGAGAAGCAAATAAATAAAGTAATACAAATTAAGAACAAAAATTTAAAGTAAAACAATAAAATTCTAGATTCCCCGCCCAGGCGAATTCTTTGCGTCTCGACTTTAAAGTTCAAATCCTGCTAAATCATAAAGAGAATACAAGCAGCATACAAATAATATAGAGACATAACATGATTATATAATTTTACTTCAACAAAGCAAACAAGCAAGGCAAGAACACCCTTTTTAAAAAATAACAAACTAACATATAAAGAAAGGTTGGACTATCCTGAATACTTTATTTGGGAAGAATAAGTAAATAAAAATCCGAACGGTGATGCCAAGAATTAGAAACAGAATATTAAAAGTTTGCAAGAAACCTCTTCTTTTTGTTTTTGTTTTCCTTTTAGGTGTTAAGAATGTAAAGTAATATGTTTTCAATATGTTTTCTCTTCCTTTCTCTTTACTCCTCTGTGTTTTTTGTGTTTTTCTCCCTTCTCTGTTTGTGTGTGTGTCTTCTTTTATATTGATAAAAAGACAATCAAGAAAGACAGGAAAATCCAGAATAAATGGTTTATCCCCATTTTAGTCGGACTTTCTTTTCCAAATAAATCATAGGAAGGACATATATCTCAAAGGAAGGTAACAAAATTTTCAATAATAAAATCAATCAAGATCAAAATTTTCAGCAACCAAATCAGTTCAGATCAATTCAAAATGATGAAAAAGTCGAGCTAAAAGAAAACTAACTCTACTCAAAAGTCTCAAAAATCATGCTTAATGGGTCTACTACCAATAATTGATACGAAGCTATTAGAGGAAATAATAAATTAAGACCACAATTATCAGATCCAAATTCCTCAAGTTAAGTCAAGAATTAACAATTTAATTATCAATTAAGAAATACAGAGTCAAGAATCAATAACTTTAATTTCAAAAACGTACCAAATCATAAAAGGGCATATTATATTCAAACATATAGAGATACATTAAAGGCATAGACAACCTGCAAACAAGTTAATCTTATAAAAAATATTAGTGGGTAAACTTTAAAAAATATTTTAGAACTAATTCATAGAAGAAGCAAGTAATAAAAAGATAAATAAATTAGATTAACATACCCATGACGGATCTGTATAGATCCGTCTTTAAGTGGATTATCAAGGCTTACAGTACCAACAAGTGAAGAAAACAGGAGTTTTCCGAAGGATCTTTCTCAAAAGGCTCAAACCTGTACATAAAATCAAATAAAAGGAGACAAAGCAAACTCCATGGCTGCTCAGGTGGTTCGTTGGCGGCGAAGGAGATAGTGGTTTGTTTGGTGGAGCAATTGGTCGCTGGTGGATGCATGAGGGAGAGAGGAGTATAAGGGTGGCGCTGGTTAGGGGTGCAGCAACGACATGAAAGTGGAGAGGAAGAGCAACGGTGGCGGAGACTGCTGGATGTTTGTTGTTGTCTCGCTGGCGAGATCTCGCCGGAGACTAGGGGAGATAGGTGGTGAGGAGAGTTGAGAGAGAGATGGTTTAGATGTTTCCACCGGCGACATGAGAGGAGGAGGGGGGAAGGCTGCTGTCTCCTGGCTTTCACTGGAGAGGAGTGCAGTGCGGCGGAAGAGGAAGAGATAGTGAGAGAGGGTCGGCGGCGTTGGTCTCTTTTGGGAGAAGAAGGAGAATGTCCTCTTCTCTTTTTTGAGAAGATGAAGAATAACCCCAATTAGGGATTTTTGGGGTGAAAGAATAATAGGATTAATCATGGCCATTGATCCGAATGTAATGGACGGTTATGATTGAAAGTTTAGATTTAAAATTAGACCATATTGAATTCATAGGTTAGAATTGTAGTGAATTGGATAAAAAAGACTATGCATATATATATATATATAAAATATATTAAAAATATTATAAATTATGAATGTCAAAATATACGACTTACTGGTTAAACTAAAAACTCGCGTACTTAATAAAGACATATTTTTTGAGAAATATCCATTCATTCCGAAAAATAGTTATGAATTAGTCAAAATTGGGTATCAACACTTACTCATCATCTTTTAGTTCCACATTCATAAACATGATCTTGAACTTCCCAAAGACGAACTACCAGAACTTTCATGTTCCAGCATTTTGTATGTTGTTTGATCACTGATGATGTCTACCAGTTTTTCTAAAGCCGTAATTTTTTTGGTAGAATGTTGAAAGTGATATTAAGAATTGAAGTTGAAATTACAAATTCAGTGTCTATATTTAAAATAGTTGTCGTCGTAGTTTGAAGATGGTGGTGAGCGATTATAGATAAAGTGTTAATCATGGATTGATGATTGAGCAGTTGAATATATTATATTAAGGGAGTATAGAGTAATTGATAAATAAAATATGCAATTGGCTGAATATTTAAAGAATTCACAAATTGCTTAAAGATTTTTAAAAAATATCTTTTTTCAATGAAAATAAACGTGTGTTTTAAGAAAAGAAAATTTGTTTAAGTTATAGTCGTCATTGTTTAGGTGGAGAATGTGAAAGTGGAAAGTAGTGAAATTATATTCGGAGTTGATACTGTATCTGTCACGATCCGAACTAGGGTCATGCCGCGACACAGCGATCGGGATGAGAGGGACTCCAACCATAAGTCATCTTAGCATACATCGCATACATAAGGTAAAGAACATGATAAAGATAAGCGGAAGTAATCATCACAAGAGAATGAAACTAAGAGAAATCAACTCAATAGATGTCCAAATCGGACTACATCATATACCGTCTAAATATGCATGTAGTCTAGTCTTTGATGGAAGCTTTGAACAAGCTCCTAGCTCACCCAACAATAGAAGTAAGTCAAGTAATAGAAACAAGAAACACAACCATTGCCCTCATAAGGTTGAAGTCAGTCAAAATTTTGAGGATTTCTTTTGGGTTTCGACTCTTCAATTTTCGGGGTCTTGCATTACCAATTTAAATTTTTTAAGGTGGAATAACAATTTATTTTTTTTGAAAAATAAAACTTCAATTTTTTCGTTAATTACCTTTTATATTTGTTCCTCTACGTGAATGGAATAATTTTGATGTGTTGAAATATTTTTTGTAGCTTGTTTTTGAAATGTATTTTCATTTTTTTTGGTTATTCAGAATGTTTTGGTTTAAAATCTGAAAGTAAGAAGTAGTGAATGACATTAGGAGTTGGTAACTTTCTAATTTTAAAAATTTAAAGATTAATTATTATTTTGAAAAAATATATCAAATTTTTCATTAATTACCTTTTACCTTTTTATGTTTGTTCCTCTACATGAATGGGTTAATTTTGATGTGTAGCAGTTTTTTTGTGTAGTTTTCATTTTTTATATTTTTCATTTATTTTTTGGTTACTCAGAATGTTTTGGTTTTGAATGTGAAAGTTCAAAGTAGTGGAGTTATATTAAGAGTTGGTAACTTTCCAATTTTAGAAATTTAAAGATGAATACAACAACAACAACCCAGTGAAATCCCACAACGTGGGGTCTGGGGAGGGTAGAGTGTACGCAGACCTTACTTCTACCAAGGTAGGACGGCTGTTTCCGAGAGACCTTCGGCTCAAAAAAGACATAAAAGGGGGTCAGATAAGGTTAAGAAATTCAAAGCGCTATAGGAAAATAAATAACGAAGGCATCACAGATAAAATAGAGTAATCAAAAGTACTGAAAGCAATAAATAGTAACAAAAATAGCAGAAATGAGAGTACAAAGAATTGTAATGTGCTAGTGCGCCTATGAATAGGGAAGAATAACGAGACTATGTACTAGCCTTCTACCCTAATGTGGGTCCTCCACAGCCTCCTATCTAAGGTCATGTCCTCGGTAAGCTGTAACTGAGCCATGTCCTGTCTAATCACCTCTCCCCAATACTTCTTCGGCCTACCCCTACCTCTTCTGTAACCATCCATGACCAACCTCTCACACCTCCTCACTGGGTCATCTGTGTCTCTCCTCTTCACATGCCCAAACCATCTCAGTCGCATTTCCCGCATCTTGTCTTTCACCGAGGCCACTCCTACCTTGTCCCGAATAGCCTCATTTCTAATCCTGTCGCTCCTGGTGTGACCACACATCCATCTCAACATTCTCATCTCGGCAATAATTTAATTAATTGTTTTAAAAAACAAACTTGACTTTTTTCGTTTATTATATTTTGTGCTTGTTCCATCTGTTATGGGTGTGATTTTAAACGTGGGTGAGTAATAATTGTGTAGCATTTTTTTGGTATCATTTTTATCTTCTTTTTTTTTTTTGTATTTTTCATTTGTTTTTGTTTATTTAAAATGTTGTTATTCCTTTTTTTGTGGAAGGTTATCCTATCTAACAAATGGTAGAAACAGAAGTAGCTACTTGACTTAATGTGGAAGCTGTATCTTTTCCTATTGATAATATATAGATTTTGCACTCAAATAACCTGTGCCCGCGTTTAATTAGTCATTATAGCACATCATTCACGAGTGTGTTATATACACCGTGCAAGTTTAGCTGATTGTCAAAATGACATAGCGAAATCATATATGAGGTTTAAAATGAACAAAACCTAGTGAGGTATATAAGTGAAAGTTGAGCAAACTTAAGGTGTTTGCCGATGCATTTTGCCTTATATAAATAAGATAAATTTTTATAAATGGCAAACTTTAAGCCTTAAATAGGATTCCTTAACTATACTTTCAATATTTGTAAAATATAATTATACTTTTATTTGCTATGCCTCCAAATTCTGTATTTTTCTCGTGATGCATACAAAAAAAATACCTAACTGATTGTAGTAAATTGCGGATTATATCTGGTAAACTCCTTAATTTAATCCCTCATTATTCCTGATACGTACAAGACTCTAGATTCGTCATTATCTCTCATCTTCCATAATATTCAAAAACCCATCAATTCCCTACATTTATTTTTCTAAAAAATTCAAAAAACGTAGATACATCTGACAAGAAAAATTGGAGCAATGCATCATCGTTCTTACACCATACTCTTACAAAACGAGGCTCGTTTGGAGACATCACAATTGTTATACAAACCAAAATTATTCAGGAAATGACTCCCTATTTCCCCTCCAAATATAGTCTAATTTGTATTCCAAATCATAGTTGAATATGTGTTATTCATCATTTATTTGTGAAAATAGGGATAATTTCTAATATAAAATTGTGAGATTTATATGTCAAATAAGTTGTGAATACAATTTTGGTATATCATTCGAATTGTATATTGAATGTTTTTAATTGGGATTCCTTGTTAATGTGTATGTTCAAAGATTTGAATACAAAATTGTATATTATATAAATTTAAATTTGAATACAACTTTGATACTTTGGTAGTGAATTAAGTTCGAAATACAAAAAATGTATTTTTATATAGTTGAATTTGGATACAACTTTGAGGCTTTGGTGGTGAATACACTTATGTAATTGAACTAAGAATGTAACAAAATAAGAATAGAATACAAATTGAGACTGAATTTTAAAAAATGTATTTATAATACAAATAAATCTGGGATACAAAATAATTTTAGATTACAAGTAAATTAGGGATACAAATAAATCTTGGATGCAAAGAAGGTATTTATAATATAAATAATCTTATAATACAAGTTAGTTGAGGATACATATTAGTTTTTCATGCAAATGAACTTTTTATACAAGTTGTTTTGAAATATAAAGTGTAAGGCTAGAATACAAAAACAAGTTGTTATGAATACATGTAAGGTTGTAATACAAGAACAAATTTAAAATACAAATTGGTTTGTAACACAAAATGACTTTATAAAATGCAATTAAGTTTGGACTATAAATATATTAGTATAACTTAGAATAATGATGCACTTAATTTAACTTAATTTGATTCGAAGACATGGATGAATCACAAGAGAGAGAGAGTGGGGTTGAGGGGGAGATAAAATAAGATGTATTTTAGGATTATAATTAAAATCAAATATTTTGTTATAAAAACAACATATAGTTTTTTTTATAATATTTTTAAACTATAGCTATTCTATATAAATAAGTTGATAATTTTGCCTAGTTTCAAAATTTTCCCTATAAATAACATATGTGGATGTATATATATCTCTGATACATAGTTATACATTATATATACACATATGCTATTTATACAATATCGATACATTGCATATGCATGTGGCCATTTGAAATTTTTTTGAGGGGTCTATTTTTCATATAAAATAAGTATCATGTTTTAAGCAGACAACTATAACCATATAAGTCAAAACTCACTTTGTTGAACTTAAACAAAATAAAATTTTGTTCTCTTCAGAAAGCCGCCAACCAATCTATAATCGAAAAAAGTCTAACTTTAGACTCAAAATATATATAAAAAATATTCCTTGGTTTAGAATTAAAATAAACTCAGGACAAAGAATCATGGCTAAAAACAAAGAGGCGACTCAACTAAGAGTTGACAGTTACTTTATTACATACAACAAACAGCACGACAATGTCACAATCCAAAAACTAGTGAGGTGGCACCTATCTTATCCCACCTAAATAGGTAAGTCCAAATCATTCTCTACTAATGTAATTGCGGAAAAAGAAGAGAAAATAAAGAATCTAAGACACATTACGAATAATTCATAAGTTTATAAACAAAACCCTTCCCAAAATCCAGTGTCATGTATACAAGCTACTAACACAGATTTAAAGAAAATACAAGTCTGAATGTCTCCTATCTAGAATAGATTAAGGACATAAAGTAAAGGATATGTGTCGCCCATCAAAGCAACTAGAAGCTATCTCACGTACTCTAAAGTGCAAGTCTCGAACACTAATAAGAGAAGGAGATCAGGATGTACCATACTCGTGACCTACACAAGTCTAGAAAATCAAGGAAGTGAGTACAAAAACAACAACGGGTACTCAGCAAGCATTCCTAATTGAACCTAAACAAAGCGATGACAAGCACCCTAAACCCTGACGCACCATCCAAACCTTCAATTATTACAACCTACACCAAAATTCAGCAACCAACCCATCCTAACAGATACAATAGTAATTAAGGGCAAAACATAATAGAAGTATTCAGCAGATAGGAAACACCATCTGATTCGCAACAATATCAATAAAGGAGAGCAGGGAGAATTTCAAGTAACACTTACAAGAAGAATCAATTACCAATATAATAGATCACTTACAGACATCAATGAATGATAGTGAGATGAAATTGCAATACAAATGTCATAGAGATTGATGCAAGTCTTTCCTATACATACACACCCGCTGTACAAGCTAGTCGGAACCCATAGGGGACTTGCGAGGTACATGTACCTATCGAAATTATTTTCCATCGGCATAATAACACTCGTTGGAATAATTTTCTATCGACATAATAAGGATACGAATCTCATAAATAACTCAATGGACAATATCAACCAATAATGAATTTCACATAATGTCATCTCATAATAGAGTTTCAGCAACATAACAAGTACACAAGATCTTATGCACAATGATAGAATGACAATTTCCATTCAATGAATCAATTGTACCGATCATGGGCATAACACCAACAAGGAAATCATAATAGCCATCCTAAGCCACACATAGCATCATATACAATAGCGACTCAACACGTACAATTAACCCAATATGCTTGACTCTAGTATTCGGATGGATACTCGTCACTTTAACCTCACACACACCCATTATTCTCCATTACTCCCAATCACAAAGAATCAACACATAAAGTCTAAAGCACTTTTAAATGAGTCAAAGAGGACCATTTTTCTTTAACTGAAGAAATTAAATCGGGACTTGAGCCTTTCTTTTATGCCGAGCCTCAGAATCTACACAATCTATTCGAATATAGAATTCCCATAAGAAAACATGAACAATAATACCCACATTGTCATTTTTAGAAAATTGGGTCCATATTGACCTCAAAAGGTCAAACCCGAGGGGTAAGGGTAAATGTGGAATTTTTATTGAAAAACATATTACCCATGAGATCAATAATTCACACGCAAAATCATATTAAAAATGAATTAGAAATTATCTCCATATACCCAAAATACACAATCAAAGTTCTTGAGAAAAATCCCAAACACCCGGTCCAAAACCCTGAGTCAAATCTGAAATATTTCTTAAAGAATATCTTACCCATGTTTTATGAAGTTTAAATGTGAAATTTCATTAAAAATAGAGTTAAAATTGATCTTGAAATCCTCAATTTATCAAACTTTAACTTTATCAGGAAAATTCTAAATTTTTTAGCTTATACGTAGTTAGTATGATGAAATTAGTTGATAAATCAAAACGTTTATGCCAAAATCAGTTTACTCATACCATAAGATCCTAAAGATAAATTTTTCATCAAAACCTAAGTCCAAATTGATAAAACCCCAATTTTTCCTAAGAAATTCATGGATACAACAACAACAACAACAACCCAGTGAAATTCATGGATATGGAAGGAAAATTAGATAAAGAAATCATGAGAGAATGCCAAAATGCAGATTGAATACTAACCCCCATGTTAAATCGAGAAGAATACCACAAGAACTACTCCATTCTGAGCTCTAGAATTTTCAATATTCTCAAACTACCATATAAATATAGTCTGAAATTTTAAATACATGTACAACTGTATTTATACCAAACAATCAACAACTTTTATTTAACTAAAAAGACAGCAACTTCCTCATATGATAGAGAAATTGTAAGACCCTGTGTTATTCTAACCTTGACGGAGTCCGAAAACCATAAGAAACTTGGAAGAGTCACTACCCAGTGATCACGAGTGGACACATACGACCCGTAGAAACTTCTACGAGTCGTAGGAGGAACTTGTAGGTCCTTCCAGCACTTAGCCAATTTCAAGAGTCCAAGTGAGTTCATGCGAACCATCTTTACGATTCGTAGAAGGGTCTACGACCGTAGGAGTCGATCATAGAAACCAAGTGCAAATTCCAACAGTTATTGGAATGTGCACATGGGTTTTAGAGTGGACATTATGACTTGTAGAGAAGTCTATGAGTCGTAGAAAAGGCCCTGTAGACCTAATCCCAAATTCTCAGAAGGGTCTATGAGTGGACTTGATGACCTGTCAAAGGGTCTATGATTTGTAGAGAGGATCCGTAGACCCATATGTGCAATTTCCAGAATGCCCAGCTTTTGAATCTTAGCCTCTATGACTGGTCTTCTACGAGTCATAGAAGACTCTATGACTCCTAGAATGACCCGTAGATGGTCAAAAGCTACAAAAAAAGACAACGGTGATACTACTGGAAAGGACCTAGAGATAGTTTTAATGAGGGTTAGTTTGGTCCTTTTCCACCCTTTCCAAACTAAAACCATGATGTTTTAGAACTATTATGAGTCCCTTATCAGTAGCCTGAACGCCTAGACTCTCATTAACACTCAGAATTATTTGAGAGCAGGGATTAGAGAGGAGAAAGAGACTAGGGTTCAAGTGTTTGATCTCATCTTTCAAGTTTCGATTGTTCTTTGACTTCTAGGTATGTAAGGCTATTCATAACGTTGGGCTATATTTGTCCATATGCCCTACATCTTCTTTGAGTCGAATTGATCCTTGAGTTGAGTCTGAATGTTCATATGATTTGAGTTCTTGATGCATTTATGATCCCAGTGAGTCTTTCAATATAAAATTTTGATTATGTCTTGCTGATGTCGACGAGTTGAGTAATTGATATACCCTTTCATGCCTTTATTCCCATTAACCCTAATTAAGTATTATTCTCAATGTTTTATAATATGAATTTAGTCTTAAAGGTTTGATGGGTGAATGTTGAATGAGAATAAATCGAGCTTGATTTGCATATTAGAAGTCTTTACATTTACTATCATTTGAATTGAATATTTTAGAGTGTAAATGATTATTGATTCGAGTCTTGATGAATCATGAATGAGTTGAAAAAAAGTCTAAATGATTTGTATGATTTGATTTTATTTGAGTCTTACGAGCATATTGAGTCTTGGGAGGAGTATCGAACACCAAGTTGAGTGAGAGTAACTAACAACTCAAACTCAATAACAACGTAGCCAGCGTAGGAGAGGATCAAACCGTAAAATCGGATGTTTCCCTTTTGTCCCAAAAGAGGACTTGATTTGATTAATTGTGGATCCAAGATTGTTGATTCATCCCTTGCCTTGGCAAAGTATCGAACGGACGTGGCAACCACATCGGCTCATTGTACATCACCGGCTCATAGGTGGTGTTTTTCGGATAAGAGAAACTCCCAAAGGTCTAAAATGAATAGTTTGATTGATTGAGTTGCATATTACTGAGTTTATTCCTCTTTAAAAGCATTGTAATTTTAAACTTGGATTCCTTATTGAGTTGAGTTGATTGTGGAGTTGAGTCCCTTTAGATGAGTTGATTGATGTTGAGTTTGTTGATCTCACTATTTTCTTGCTATTTTACATACTCGTACATTCCATGTACTGCCGCACAGATACTAAATTGAAGATCACTTCTACTCTTAGATTTAGTGAGTCCTCCTTGCATCCAGAGGCACTGTTGATTACTTATCTTTTCTTTTGATATTTTTCTTTTGGGTAGCCATGGACTTGTCATTGGCACCTTCTGGATAGTGATAGAGGCTTAATAGAGAGATAGTGATAGTGTTGAGTTATTGTTCTGGTTTTTAAAACTATTCTTTAACATGGAGTTGAGTTGAGATTTGGTTTAAATATGTTATTCTTTCATGAGTTGCTGATTTGGTTAACCCACTTGATTGTCCCTATTTCTATTATTTAAATCTTTCGCTGAATGAATAAATGTGTGGTTGGACCAAGTGGTTTTCTTGGGGACCAGCAATAGTCTTCAAGTGTCGGCCACGCCTAGGGTACTGTCTCGGGGCATGATAGAAATAATCCGATTCTTTTTTCCAAATAATAATAATATGGACCTACTCGTTCAATTAAAGCGCAATTTCATGTTGTTTGCCCAATCAAATATTATTTTTGCTCAATAACTAGCTAGTTCATATTTTGTGATAAAATTCTAATTTTGGCTTAGAGAAAAAATACCAAACTTACCGATCAGTCCTATAATTCATGCTCAAACTTTCAGAAGTTTCAAAATAATATTTTGATCTTTAAAACTAATATCGAACGTTTTGGTTGATACAATTTGCTTAAACAACACTAAGCACCCAAAAAAGCTTAAAAACCCACCCAAAACTCATCCAGAATCTCCCAAACACAAACCAAATTTGCTACTAGCTTGGAAATGATATTTTGGACTCAAATCATCAAAACTCCCAAAAAAGGTCACCTTTGCCCGATATCAAAGTCAACTTTAACTTAAAAAATCTTCAATTTTTTAAATAATGACATGAAACTCATTCAAAATTTTCGAAAACTGAACAAAACTTTTAGACTAGACCAAATATCACCCTTTGAACCTTGTGGAATCATCAAAACTCAAACATGACCCTTCTAACCTCAAACTTTGATTAAAATCAAAATTTAACTTTAACTTTTTTCGCATCTCGTCTAATGACTCAAAAGCAAACAAAAAGTATTGAGACCCAAACCAACAATACATCTGAACGAAAAACCATTTTCAAGAGCTAATTGAACTGTCAGAGTTCCATTCTGAGCTTGCTATAACCAAATATTGACTTTGATCAACTATCCTATGCTTTCAAGTTTAAAAATATAAAACTCTTTGAAAAATCATCTAAATACCTCAAGGCCGGAGTCAATAGTCCTAATAACCGAAAGTCACATTATGGAGCTGATGGAACTGATGGAATTTCATTTCGATACTTGAAACTCTAAGTGTTAACTAAATTCAACCATTTGAACCTTAGAGCCTTCAAAAACCAACTCTTTTTCAAAACTCCCAACTTTTCACTCCGTTCCCAAATCAACCATACCAAGTGACCAAAAATGACTCTATGCAACTTTCGAGTGGGGTAAAATGATAATATTTTAGAAAATTCAACAAATGACCTTTAAGATCATGAGAGACAAACACCTCAATTTAGCAAAGAACTTGTCATTTGCTTTAATATTAATACTATCCCTACCCCCAGCTAAAATATTGCATTGTCCCCAATGCATCAAGATAAATATATATTAGGAGGGTTGAGAAAAAAATTCATATGGTGCATAAATTCTATTAGTTTTTAAACTGTATATCTCTTTTGTTTTGATCGGTGTACCAATAGCCTACATGGTATGTTGGCCTAGTAAGCATGCAAGACTTTTTTGACAGTCTTTTTACACCACTGTGATGGTTTCCTCATCAATTTCACTAGGACTTCCAATAATTCTAGGTCATGTATCTTCATTGTTCTGTTAAGATGTCGTACCTTGGGAATGCAGCAGCATGACAATGAGTTTCGAGGTAGTGATTCAATAGTAAATAAGTTTTCTCCCTGTCATAGGCAGCGAACATATAAGCTTGTTCTATAACATAGGGTTCATGCACCCCTCTTTGTACATAAGCAAAAGGTATATCTGCAATTTATTTTGATTCTTATTAGGGAAGGAAGTGCTTTGATCATTTGGTCTCATTTTGGTAGATTTACAATCAATATTAGATCCTTTAGATGCATCTTGTAGACACAAATTCTTTTTTGAGATGATCCTTTTTTCTTGTTCAGAAAATATATTTTTTACCTCGATAGGTAACCTATTTTAAGAACATTACTTGTTACAATGCATTGTTAGTATTCAAATAGTTCATAACAAGAAAAAATATATATGTACCGTATAGCATACACCAAAGTTGTGATAACCTATAATTTTATTAAGATTTGATTCATAGAATGCTTCACGGATCGTGAAGTCGATCGATGTGTTAGAATGTATGCTTTCACTAGAACAGTCGGGACCGGGTCTCTTATTAGAAATCAGTACAGAAACATAAAGAATAGAACAATAAAATCAGGCTCAAGATTTTACGTGGGAACTGCTTGCTCGAGGGAGAAAAACCACGACTTGTTCCATAGAATTTCAGCTCAAAAATCCACTAAAACAACTGAGCCAAAGATTCAGATTGCAAACTCTTGTAATCTATGAATTGTACTCACAATCCCTCCTCTCCTAGTAACAACTCTGTTATAGATCTGAAGCAATAACTCTAGTCCTTCCTAAATCACTAAACTCCTAGCTAATTAACACTTCAGGTGGTCTCCACAACTAGCTCTAGTTACTTTGACAAGATGAACAATGGAAAACAAAAACAATGAATGGTTCTAGCTTCCTTTATAGATTAGGAGTAGACCTTATAAGATTAAGGCCAAGAAATTACAACTCTAAATTAAGAATAAAACGACTGATAACTCTACCAGGTCCTTGGTCTTCTTCAAGAGAAAATTTCAGATTCTTAAGAGTGTGAGCTTCAATAGATTTTTCTTTTTTAATGATTCCAAAAAATCCAAGTGAGAATAGTTGTAAAGAATGTATATATGAGAGATATACATTGCGTTGGACGATTTGTATTGGTTAGACAACTGTCCCTCTACACAGGGACTCGGCCACGTATATACAGACCTGCAGACTTGGCAGGATCTGTTTTGTACTATTTGTCTACAATCGTTATCAACAAAGTTTCGTCAAGGGGACCAAGTCCTTTACATGTTCCCTGATTTTGTGAAATCATCAAAACCAACTAATACTGAGCATTATCAATTTCCTCCTTTTTGATGATGTCAAACTCCTTTACAACATTCTCACTTTATCACCTAAGACTGGAGCCAGAAGCAAATCTCCCTAGTCAGATATCCAATATTCCCCATATCACTAATATCCAGGTAACAGAACAAGAAATGAATTTCCCTCTTTCACCAAACTCTCTTTCTCCTATCATCAACTTACAATATTTCCTCTTTTGACATCATTAAAAAGGATAATAATAAACTAAAATCCAAGCATGCATTATTATAGAAAAGTCAGAGCCACTAAGGACAACACAAGCACAAGCCAATAAGTAATGAATCTTGAGATTAACTAGAGAAACAGAAACATTCAGTCATCACAACTAAGGACAACATTCAAAACATTACAAACTAACTGAAAAGTAAACCATTGTGATTAGTTCAAGAAAGGGAAAAGACACCATAGGATAACAGTATGTGGATGGGGGGTTTTGGGTGAGGGATTTGAGGAGAAGAGACATTTGATCAGCATGACTTTCATGATGTAGAAGCAGTTTTTCTTTGAGACTGATGACCTGTTCTGTAAGGCTATCATTTTCTTCTTTGAGTGCTTGCAACTCCAAAGAACTCGATCCCTCTGATTATGTTGTAGCTAGTTGTGCCTTAATCCTCGCAATCTCTGCATCTTTAGCACTTAAAGAGTGTTGTCATATCTTCCAACTAATATTTTAACTGTCCATGCTCGAACAACAATTCAGATATTCTACTTATTTGCCTAGTTTTTCCCTCAACACATTCACAATCAACCAAAGTGTTCATCGATAATGATTGCTCTTACACCAGTACCAAGAGGAACTTTAAAATAGTTGAACACTTTAGTAAGGAAATATCTATAACCCATTCCATTCTTACCATCCTTGGTAGAGATAATCTTATGCATATGCTCCAAAATGATGGTTGGTAAGTTGAGAGTGTCAAACTTGCTCAAGGCTTCCATGATAAACAAGTCGGAAGTAGATGCCACTGTTCTTTTCTCTGATCTTGGAAGCATTACCTTGTTCACAAATTTAAAATACAGTTGATACACTCTTTTGAGAAACTTCTTGGGAATGCCTGATGTATTCAATTTATGGAGTTTTCCACACTCTTGAACAAATTTCTTAGAACACCCCATCCCTATAACGGATCTGATCCCTTCAGTTTTTACACTCAGGATTTTACCAAGCACAAATTCATCCAAACAAATATCTAATCCTCCAACATTGATGTATAAATACCATCATCTCTAAACTCAGCATTATAATAAAAGTCACGAACCTATTGTTCATACAATATAGGAACATGATCTCTGAACAAATGCAACCAATCTTGAATATCCATAGCATCAACCGATTCACACATTCCTGGCTTATCCAGGATATCAGTGTCAAATATCCTTCCATTTAGAACCTTTTCAGTTCTCAGAATTTCGACTCTTTCTTCTTTGGACAACTCCTTCTCAACCTTCATTCTTTTACTGCTTGAACCTACTCCTTTTTCAGGTTCAAGATTAGATGTAGCAAACAATTCATCAGTAGCCATTTCTTCAATGTTTGGAGAGTTTGGCCTTCTTTCTAGAGACTGCTCAGGGTATATTTCCCTTTTCCTTTTAGTTTGTTTCTTTTCTTCCTTTTCCTTCTCTGTTTTTGTTTTCCTCTTCGTGCTTGTTGTCTTCCTTGCAGATCTTTTCCTTATCCTGGGCTTTATGACCCGTTTACCTCTAGGATCAATCTTTTTAGAACTCTTTTCAACCTTTTCCTCACCCTCTTCTGACTCAGTTTCATCATCATCTTCTCCTTTTGACACTTCAACAATTTCATCTTCTTCAGGTATAATAGACTCATCAACTTGTTTCAACCTTCTTCTTCTTCTCTCTGTAGTTTTTTCTTTGCTTACTTTCATGGAATCAATCATCAATTTTTGTGAAGAACTTCTTGTGGTGGGGTTGGATTTTGACTTCGAGCCTGCAAAATTCACTACTTTCTCCTTACCTTTGCCTGAAACTGGTAAAATTCTCCTTTTCAATCCCCAAGAGAATGGCATATTGAACTCATCATCTTCATCCTTAGAAGTACTTACAAATGGTGGAGTAGTTTTTGGAGTTTTGTTCAATTTAGGAGATAGTTCCTCACAAAGAGAAAGATTAGCATTACTTGGTTCCTCTTCAAAAAAAGAAGGTACAATTTTATTTTTCATGGTTGCGAGACTTTCTGCAGCCAAGTTTTTAACTACCAACTCTGCACTCATTTCAAGAATGCTTGACTCTGTTCCTTTTATTTCTAGAAATCTTCTTCGAAATGTATATTTGTAATCTCATTTGAAGACATACCCGGTAAACACAATGACAACTCAATATCAAATAAGGGTTTCGGATGAATAGATTTATCTAATAATAGGTTTTGGGGTTCATTCAAGTCCACAGTAGAGTAAATAATAGGAAATACTTGTTCATTGTCTTGAATAGAGGAATCAAGAATAGGGTTCTATGACACTTCACCCGCAAGAGGGTTTGAAGGGAAGAGCATGACACGATGGAATGTCATAAGCTTTAGGAAATGTAGTAGGATCAATATCTTGAAGGACTTTGCGCATATTCTGAGTGGTCGAACTTGGATTAGACATCTTGGAATCAGAGGACAAAGAAGGAGGAATGGAACTTTGTAAGAAAGGGATGAATTTTTAGGACAAGTTAGGGTTTGATTTGAAGAGAGAAAAAATATAAAAGGAAAGAAAAGGGTGTATCAAGTCCCTTCGAAAGAGTCACGATATTTGAGTTTTAACTGAAACTAACATGTGGCAATCACAATAGTTCACACAATCAGCTAATAAGCAATGTAAGGAATACTAACCTTGAAGCAGGAACAGGTCCCTCTCCAGAGTTTTAAGAATAAATTTTCCTATCTTCCAGTTTTCCTTTTATTCAAGATTACTTCACATAAGTGTATACCTGCACAGATACTAAACTGACTTTTCATAAATAATGCAATGCAAATATTAGAGATACCTACATCCTGATCATAGTCAAGAAGAGTTGTAATCAAATGAAACACCTTCTCCTTAAAGTGCCTTAAGTGAGATAAAGTCTTTACTTCCCATAGACATGTACTTGTTCACATATTTCGATATAAAGCAAGTACTAGCTTACACTTCCATTACTTCCTTGCAATAAAAGTTAATTGTTAGAATTGGGAACCCATTTTAATCGGAGTCTCCAGTAATCAGATAATGACACAATCAAAAAAAAATTGGTCCAATATGGCCAGATATCCTTTCTCATACTACTCTGAAGTCTAGAGTTAGGATCAGGTCCTTTGCTCTATTTTTCCTTTTGGTCAAAGTAGTTTGAGAAATTTTCTTAAGATCTCTTCCAGGAAGAACACTCATTCTTTAGATGACCATTTCTTCTACAGTGGAGACACATGAGATTGTCAGATACAGAGACATACTTGCTGTGAGGATTGTAAGGAGGACTGATATTCAGGCATCCTAATCCTCTTCCACCATTTTAATCTTGGTTTGTCATATTTTTAAGCATCTTTGATGAGGCAGTCCATTTCAGAGATTTTCTCAGCTCTTCTTTTACCTGGATAAGGTCTCCCTCAAGTTGAGCATTTCTTTCAAGAGCCATGGCTAACTTCTCATTTGCTTCATTCAACTTATCTTCAAGTTCCAATTGCAAATTATCATCTTCACCTTTACCTTTAAAGCTTTCTTGTTGAATTTTTTAAGCTCATTATTAAGCTTTGCATTGTCAGCCATTAACACCATAATCTTCTCCTCCAGATTAGATAGATTCAGTTCAGCTTCATTCAACTGCTCTTCAAGCTCAGCATCTACATTCTTAAATTTATTGTTGCAGTTGTTCACTGTTTTTTTCAAATTTTTAAGCTTTAGATCAAGCTCAACATTGTTTCTTCTCAAGACAATAATTTTCTCTTCTAGATCAGTGATTTGAGATACTAGAGATAGATTTTCATCTTGAAAAATATCAATAGTCTTATTCATCATGTGCTTCTCATTTGTCAACATTGTGACTGAGTCAATCAATAAAGCTGCTAAGCTTCTCAATTTTTTAGCAGAGTAAGTGTGCAAGCTTTGAATAAGATCAACAAGAGTTATTTCTATTTCATCATCAGCATCAGCTTCCTCGTTAGCTAACTGAGCCATGAACGCAAATAGTGAGTCAAAAACTTCTTCATCATCTTTTATGGAGACCATGAGGCATCTTATGGATGAGTAGACTCCTCAGAGTTGCTTAAGCAGTTTCCCCATACAGCAAGAGCACTTTTGACGACATAATCAACTTCTGCCTTTCGTCCTTTTTTATCAGGAACCAGGTCCCTTCTTTTATCTAAACCATTCTTGACATGTTCTTTATATCCTACCTTATGCATTGGACAATCTCTAATGAAGTGTCCTGGTTTCCCATATTTGTGAAACAGATCTGTGGCATTTGTAGGTCGACTGGAGTTACCCTTCTTGACAAAACTTTCATGCTTTCTTACAATCTTATGAAATCTCTTTGTCAAATATGTCATATCTTTATCCTCAGCCGAAGGTTCACTTGAAGTAACTTTAAAAGAAAGTGTTTTCTCCTGCTTTGTCTCCTTCTTCAAACCATCCAAAGCTCAATTCAGTTCATGTGTCTGAAGACTCCCAATCAAAGTATCCATTGTGAGAACTTTCAAGTCCTTTGCTTCAGTTATTGCATTCACTTTGCTAGCCCAAGACTTGGGAAGGATTCTTAGAATTTTCCTCACTTGTTTGCTAGGATGAACAGGTTCACCCAAACTTCGAAACTCATTGGTAATTGAGGAAAACCTGGTGTGCATGTCATAGATAGACTATCTTTATTTCATGTAAAATTTTCATATTGTGTGGTCAGGATATTCAATTTTAATTCTTTAACTTGCTTAGTTCCTTCATGAGCAGTCCTTAGACAGTTCCAAATTTCTTTTTTGGACTCACAAGTAGAAATTATGTTGTATTCTTCAACTCTAATGCCACATACCAGCGGTTTCTTATCCTTATAATTCTTCTTAATCTTTTTCCAGTCAGCCTCAGTATATTGCCTACGAGTTTTAGGAACGATCCTCGAAATCTCTCCTTCTTTCTCTTCAACAATGGGAAAATAAGGACCATCAAGAGAAATGTCTCAAAGTTCACTGTCCTCAACCATGAGAAAGTCATGCATGCGAGTCTTCCACCAGCTGTAGAATTGACCATTGAATTGAGGGGTCTGGTTGACAACTGACCCTCTTCTAAATTTAGTGGAGCAGTCATTCTTGCATGAATATTTTTTAGTGTTAACCAGATAGAGAAAATTAGATCTAATACCAATTATTAGAATGTATGCTTCGACCAAAATAGTTAGGACCGGGTCCCTTATCAGAAATCAGTATAGAAACTTAAAGAATCGAACAATAAAATCAGACTCAAGATTTTAGGTGGAAACTCCTTGCTGAAGAAAGAAAAACCAACCTGTCCCACAAGATTTATGCTCAAAACTACACCAAAACAACTGAGCCAAAGATTCAGATTACAAAACTCTTGTAATCTAGGAATTTTACTCACAATCCCTCTTCTCTCCTAGTAACAGCTCTTTTACAAATCTGAAGCAATAACTCCAATGCTTCCTAAATCACTAGACTCCTAGCTAATTTATACATCAAGTGGTCTTAATAACTAGTAGTAGTTACTTCGACAAGATGAATAATGAAAAAATAATAATGAACTGGTCTAGCTTTCTTTATAGATTAAGAGTAGACCTTAAAAGATTAAGACCAAGAAAATACAACTCTGAAACAAAAACAAAACGACTGATAACTCTATTAGGTCCTTGGTTTTCTTTAAGAGCAAATTTTAGATTTTTAAGAGCATGAGCTTCAATAGATTTTTCTTTTTTAATGATTCCCAAAAGCCAAGTGAGAATAGTTGTAAATAATGTATATATGAGTGATATAAATTGCATTGGACGATTTGTATTGGTTAGAAAATTGGCCCTCTATACAGGAACTCAGTCGCATACACACAGACCTGCAAACTTGGCAGGATCTGTTTTGTACTATTTGTCTGCTATCATTATCAACAAAGTGTACTCAAAGGGACCAGGTCCTTTACCTGTTTCATGAGTTAGTAAAATCATCAAAACCAACTAATGCTGAGCATTATCACGATGATCATACTTGCAATCGCAAACAACTTTTAATTATCACACTTTCTTTTGAGGTGTGCCTCTAAAGTTGTATGTGAAGTAGAAAATGGACTGTGAATAATTTCATGACGTGAGTTGATTTGTGATACTAACACTCTCAAAAGAGCAGTTTTTGAAGTATTCGATGAAGTGATTAATAACTAGTCGATGAAAGTATGATCATGAAATACTTTGTGAAATAGAAGATTGGTAACATTATTTTCTATGATGGTTTCACGTAGGAATCTATAATTTGTGAATCACTCCATGTACATGAATTCCTTTGTAACTTAGGATACAATTTTTTAATTAATTTTTAAGAACTTTTCTACTGAAAGAAGATAACTTTTACGGCCATAGCTGAAATCCACGAATCATAGGAGTTATCTTCTTCAATAGATCCAACACTTCAACAAGAAAAATTTATATTTCTTACACACCTTATCAATAGATACTACACTCCTACAAGTGAAGTTCCTATTTTTGACATATCTTACCAAACATTAGATCTATAGAGATTTGTGCAATATGAAAGATTATCTCCTTCATATTGTTTGGGCATCTGCCAGATTCACGCTCTTTTGATGCGATGAATGACTGTTAGCCCATCACCAAGGTGAAAAACACCTTGTATTATAGAGTAGCATAAAAATATATAGATTTTACCATGATATTGAAGGATCTGCGCATTTCAGGGCATGAGGGATGCTGGTGGTCGCAACAGTGAAGAGAGACAAAGTAGATAGGCGTTTGTGTTTAGGCATAGGAGAGAAAAAAATGAAGAGTCCCTTTTCCTATTATAAATGAGAAAGAGAAAGATGAGAATTTTAAAAAAAGGGGACTAAAAAGGTGGAGTGAGGATCTTTTAATACTCATTCCTAATTTATGTTTCTGCTTGGGATCTCTTATAACACCTAACATGTGTGAGACTCTACACCTCATCATTTTCTTAACTTAAATCCATGGTCGTGAATTGAATCACAATTTTATTTACGGTATTTGAATCACTTACCTGATTCATGTAGTGAATCCTTCACATATTGGCCCGTGGATCAAAGTGTGAGTTATCTGTTCCTTTAAAAGAGACTTTATAAAGTCGGTTTTTGTAAAACCTCAGAAATTCTAAATTATGACCAGATCATACCTGTCAGAACATGAGGAATTAAATTATTAAGGAAATGCAGAAAGTGATCTTTACCGACATCATTTACGAGCCATAAATAGAATCATGGACAGTAGATGGAACTCTTTGATTGACTTTAGAAACTTATTTTTTAAAAAAACTTAAGTTCTATAGACTCAACCACACATATCAGTCTACAGACTGTATATTGAACTCGTGGAATATTGCACAGAAAAACCTAGCTATTATTTGTACAACCCAATATATGGACTGTAGAAGAAATCATGTACCATAGATTAGTCTTGTAGAATGAAATTCAACTATTAAAGATTTTGATGGGTTTCACAGACAGGATCTAAGGGTCATAGACCATTCCATGAACCGTAGATAATCCTCATGGATTGTCCTGACAGTGTTTTTCTAAGGGCTATTTTGGACTTTTTTCACTTTTTTAACTCCTAAGTTATGATATTTTGACTTGTCTTAAGCGGGATTAAGGGTTAATCAGTTGACTAAAACTCCCCCCCACCCCACCCCTAACACTTAGAATTATCAAATAGTGTATTCTAAGTTCTCTCAAGCAAGAAATTAGGGTTCTGATCATCAGGCTTTAGTTCAAGAATACCACCAAGTGTTTTCTTTCCAAGAATGTAGGATTTCATTTCCAAGAATGTGGGATTTCATCAATGGGCATCCTTTCACCCATTGTGTCCCAAAGTAAACTTCATTTTTCAGTTAATGATTCTCGAAGGAATTTAGAGTTCCTATGAAAAGCATGATTTCCATCATATTTTAGTTCTTCCTCATGACTAGCTTTTGATTATATATTTTCACCTATAATTATGTATTTCTATATAGTAATTTTCATGTACCCTTAGAATGGATAAAATTCATGTCTTTGAATCCATATCAGTTAATTGGCACGTTTAGTTTAGAATGATGGAATTTTTCACAATCAGTTTTCTAGTTTTACATGCATGAGATGTTTTTAGATAAAGTCTCTATTATATTAGTATCAATTTTCAGTATTTATGAGATATTCAGTATTATTCAATTATTAGAATAAATTCAGTTGGGAGTATTACTTAGCATCGAGTGGACATGATAGGTATGAAGGCTCACTAGTCAGTTTAGGCTTGAGACCTTTAGTAGCAATTTCTAAGTCTCAAAACTATGTGTCACTATAGGTTATAAGGGTCACTCGTCAGTGTGGGTTTGATACCTTAGTCCTTTTGAACATCAATTTAATGGATCCACACTATCAAAGTTCTTGTGCTTGGCAAGGTACAGAGCGTACTCCCATTTGGGTACAATTTGGACTCCGTTTAGCTCAAAAGAGTAAGTCGGTTATTAGTAGCTCCCACAATTCAATTTTTAGTTATTGCACTGACCTTGTACTTAGTTATTTCAGTACAGTACTTATCAGTTTCATGTTAATCTACTTGGTAATTATATTAGTTTTATGTGTTTCAAATTTTCTATTTAGTTCAACATTTTAGATTTATCATGTTTAGCTTATTAGAATTATTAAATTTAAAGTACTGACTGCATACCTTCCTGCTCTATATTATTTTATAATATAGTTTCGGACACTCAATATCCAGTTCACGATTAGTATAATTTCCAATCAGCCTAGCAATAGTGTTGATGGGACCTCATCTCTCGAGGACATCCCTTATGTTTTCTTCAATTATTTATGTCTTTCAGTTTTCAGACAGTTAGAGTTAGCTGGGGTCTTGTCTTAGAAATCATCTTAGTAGAGGCTTTTAAACAGGCAGTCAGACATTAGTTTTCAACTTTATGTTATACTCATATGATATCCATTTAACTATTCAGTTGTTTTGTATTTACTTATGTTCCTCCGTTTTAGCCTCCACTTAGTAATGTGGAGGTAAGGTAAGGCTGCGTACAATAGACCCTTGTGGTGGGGACCTTTCCAGAACCCTGTGCATAGTGGGAACTTTAGTGCACTGGGCTGCCCCTCTTAGTAATATTTCTGTTGTTATTTAAAATTCTAGTGTCATTCCAGATCATGGATTAACTTAAGATCACTAGTGACTCTAAGAACCATGTTACAACTAGGGGATAATCTCAAATCGTGATACCTTTTTGAAGAAAATTTTCTAGTTGTCCTTTTCTGTCCTTTAGTAGGGTACTTCCCTATTTTCTTAAGCCTACACCACAACACACATTAAAAAAAATCTAATTTAAAAAAGAAAAGGTTTTTTCTCGCTTGGATTACCTTCCAAGTAGAGCTTGATTTAATATCACAACTCAATGAGTATTGTATTATTTGAAAGATTTATCAAGATAACCCGTTAGACAGAGCTTGTCTATAACACCCCACACCTTTCCTTTTTAAAATCTGAATCTTTCGTCATAAGTATCTAAGCCTGAATCGGGTGGTGTCTTAGTTATGCTTATGTGTTAAGGTTCATTACAATGAGTGGGAAGTTTATTGGACGTGGTTTAGGATCATAAGATACCTCTAGTACTAAGTTGAGTTCAAAACCTTTCTACAGATTAAGTTTTGCGCATTAATTCATAAAAGGGTCAACTTCAAATGATCATATATCCTAGAATATAAATAATTAAGTGGCCCAAGACCTATCAAATTAAATGTCTTTGAGTTTTCTTTCTAACGCCACCAAGTTTGACTCATTTGGAGTTCAAAGTAAGAGTTATGCCCATTTTATTGAAGTTGTAACACCCCATACTATTCTAACTTAGATTATTTTGAGAGCCGAGAGAAGACTTGTGAAAAATGAAACTAGGGACCAGATCCACGTCGCAGAGCTGCGCAGTTATTTTTGGCTCCGAGTAAAATTTTGAGACAGTGAAGTGCGCGATGTGTTCGCATCGCGGAGAAGAAAAAAATCATTGAAACTGAAACTAGAGACCAGGTCCGCGCGGACTTGGGAGTTAGAATTTGTCCGTCGCCAATTTTAATGAGGGATAAACTTATTTTTTTCTCACTATTTCCAAACTTAACCCAATATATTTTGGGACCAAAATACATCCCTTATCAGTACCCAATGGATTTTTCCCTCATTAACACCTAAACTTTTTGGAGAGAAAGAATTAAATGGAAGAGGAGAAGCTAGGGTTCAAGGATTCAAGTCTAATCTTCAACTTTCGCTTAACAAATCTACATTCCAGGTATGTAAGGCTTTCATAGTGTTGGACTGGTTCATCTACACACCCAACATATATCAAAAATTTAGAAAAAAGTAATCTCGAGTTTTATTCCTTCATTTTGAGTAATTTCCAGTTAAGCCTATTGTTGAATTTTA
Source organism: Solanum dulcamara (assembly GCF_947179165.1). Lineage (NCBI taxonomy): Eukaryota > Viridiplantae > Streptophyta > Magnoliopsida > Solanales > Solanaceae > Solanum > Solanum dulcamara. Next base: position 58,160,014 of record NC_077246.1, read on the forward strand.
ATCCAATTCTTGAGTTATTGTATCCATATCATTGAGTATTATTGTGATACTGTTCATATCTATATTTCAGTATGAACCCTACTTCTTGAGTTGATTTTTGGAGTATTTGAAAAGAGATCCTTTTAACCATACAATTGCTTGAGTTGATTTCTGAAAAGAGTTTTAGAACAGCTTCAGAGAAGAATTTAGAAGAAGAGTTTTAAAAAAGAGCTTTAAGAAGAGTAAAGAGAACTAAGTATTTCCCAAATTCATTTTAAAGAGAAACCTTAAAAAATTTTAATTGAGTTTATTTGAGTACTGAGATACTCCAAAAGCGGTTTTCTTTTTTAAGAGACTAGTTTGAATAATTACCTCAAAACTAGAAAAGATAATGTTTTTAAAGATTGAGTTGAGCATGAGTATATAATTATTGAGAGTAGTATTGAGCACCGATATGGGACGAGTTCAGACAACTCATAGTCCTCATAAACCATGTAGCCAACATGGATAAATGATTCATACTTTTTAGGTGACTTCCTTATAGTCTTTAGTGGATCCACTTAGTTGAGAGGTTTTATACCCTGGCAAGGTATAGGACGGTTCTGGCAACGTGGGCGAGATGATATATCATCACGTAGCTCATAGTGATAGTTGTCAGTTAAAGAATCTTTCAAATATAGTTAAATAATATCTTTAACATATTACTTTATATTGTTGAGTTCAGATATGAGTAAGTATTTTGTAAAGATAAATAATTTATTTCTTTATTTCTTTACATCCACTTGAGTATATTATATTTGTTGCAGTCTTTCCTTTCAGTTATTTCCTCTTCGTCTATATTACATACCCTTACACTACATGTACTGACGTCATTTGGCGTTGCATTATTTTATAATGCAGATTCAAGTACTTTCGATCGCAGACACTTCAGTAAGATCTCTTTCAATTCGCAGTTGGTGAGACCTCCTTGCTTTCGGAGGGCTCCAATATAGTTAGTTCAGTTTTATTTAATTTATAGTTAGGTAGTTGTGGGCCTTGTCTCAACACCTATCTTCAATTAGTAGAGGATTCATCGATAGTCAAAGTTAGTGAGTCAGTTCATATTACTTGTTCTGATGTTTTAAACATTATCACATTTATATTAAGAGCTATTTTCAGACATTACATAAATTGAGATTGAGTTGTTTTGAGTTTTGACTTAAATATTTTTATTAAAGGTTCGCTTTTTAAAGTTTCCTCATGTATCTTTAGTTTTTAGTTAAGTAGTCAGTCAGGTCAAAGATTCGCTTGGGACTAGGAATGATTTTCGAGTATCAGCCACGTTCAGGGCGTAGGCTCGGAGCGTGACATTGTTTTTTTTATCTTACATATCTATCACATATCTAAACTTCTCAAGTAGTTCCATCAATTTTACTATTTCCAGTTAGTCAAGGATGTTGAGACTACTTGTCTCACTTCTGCTAGTTTGGGTTTAGAATCTGTTGGCTTGTCAATCTATTTTCTTGTGTGAATTAAGGATATTACGACATAAGCTCTGGAAAATCATAAATCTTTTCTAGCTTAAAGATCACCTCATCACCTCGGACTCAAAATTTTATTTCATTATTCTCTTAGTCAATAAAAGCTCTTCTTTTTGCTAAGAAGAGTTTTCCGAGGATGATGGGAATCTCTTTGTCAAGCTTACAATTGAGGATGATAAAGTCAGCTGGTAACGTAAACTTACCCACTTTAACTAGCACATCATCAACTATTTTGAGGGGTTTCTTAATTAATTTATCAACCATCTGTAGCCACATGCTTGTTTGTCTAGTTTTGCTTAGCCCGGGCTATTTGTATATATCTAAGGGCATCAACTTGATACTGGCCCTATTATCACATAGGGAATTATCAAACTCTTGATGACCAACAATGCAAAGAATGGTGAGCTCCCAGGTCCTTCTTCTTTTTGATGTTACTTTCATAGACCACAAAGTCAATCTAGTGAGTACCTTCTACCTTCTGTTCTTCCACTCCCTTCTTCTTAGTAAGCATGGTCTTGATACACTTAGTGATTTCAAGCATTTTCTGAATAGCATCTAGAAATGAAATTTTCAAGTTACTACACAGAAATTTTCTGGCCCAGAATTCTTTTTCATTGGCTTACTCATAACGACTGGAACGGATAGTTACAAACAATAATAGTGGTATTTCATATGTTAATCCTTCACTCATTGAACTTGTCAAAGATAACCTAGAAAGAGATCAACTGATCTTTGATATGGCCACATACATTGAGCAGCTAACTAAAAGGGTTGCAGAAAATGATCTGAAAAGGATCAAACGGTTGAAGATATGCAAGCTATGTCACAAATAAACTATGCCCAATAGATGATGCAATACTCAGAAGCTCCTTCGATGCAATTCGAGGAAACTAATTATGTAAACAACGCTCAAAATGATTATAGACGTCAAAACTATCAAAGCCAAGGAAGACCATAGCAATAAAGCCAAGGTAACTAGGACAACAATAGTAATTTTGAAAACAATAGTACAATTACGTGCACCCCTTTCATAGGGATAAAATCTAACTCACACCAATGGCTTATGAGTCAAGCAAATTACAAAGCATGATTGAAAAGATTTTACTGAACAAATAAAAGACAGAGGCTCATATTCACACCATGTCTGAGATGGTAAGTTTTCATACTGCCTCTATCCAAAAGCTCGAAATGCAAATGAAGGACATATCAAGAGAGAACTCATTCCAAATAGGGTAGCTGCCAAGCAACACTATCATTTCAAAAAGCAGCTTAAGTAAATTTTTATATCATTATATAGCCATCACAACTTGGAGCAATAAAATGTCCACAACAAATTTGAAATTATTGAACCAGTAAAGGTTGCCAAAGAGAGTGGTTGTTTCCAGTGAAGGGAAAGAAAAAGGAAATTCAATGAACAAGAAGTAGTGGAGGTTCTCAAACCTCTACAACCTCTTCCAAAGACTATTCCGCCTTTTCCTCATAGGTTCTTGGAGCAGGAAAAAAAGGCAGCAATGAATAAGTACACGGAGGTTCTAAAACAAGCAGTACTAAATAAAATTTCATGGTAGGCCAGTCTCAGACGAAATCTGAGTAAGGTAAAGTCTAAGGCTATTCGGGTAAGCATTAGAGTTAATGTCTAAGCTCGAATTTGATTTTATGTTAGCTACAACGTTAAGGAATCCGCAGGGCTTTTAAAAAATTAATTTGGCTGAGTAGAACTCCTGGAATCAAACTTGGCGTGAAAGGGTTATTTTAGAATGTCAAGGTTTGAGGTTGTGTTGCAAACTGGGGGCTTGGGAAATGAATTTCGAGTTTCTGTCTCCGTGAAAGCCGCTTTGGCAGGACTAACCTTGCTATGGTGAGGCTGCTATAGCAGGCTGAGGGCCGTTATAGAGGGACAGTCGCGAGGTTAATTGAGAAAAGTCCCAAAATTATTTTTGTTTCTTCAACTTCATTCTTGAAGAGCTAGAGGCTACTTAGCGCTATTTTTTTTTTCAATTTTCCACCAAATCCTTCGGTAAAGGTAAGTTAATCATTCATCTAACTTGTAATTCAATTTTTAGACCTTAGAATCTATGAAAATTCTCTTAGGAGAAAATTTTGACCTGAAATTAATGGTGGAAAAGGTCTTAGTTGGGTGGTATGATCATAAAATTGGTCAAGGGTTAGGATTTTGATATAATCTGTGTATTTTAGGTTGTTGTTTATTGATTCTTTGTATTCTTTATTTTCTTTAGACCAAGAACAAGTAAAGGCAGTTCAAAAAGAAAAAGCTCAAGTTCTTTAGATCATTTATGCTTGATTCAAGGTAGGTGATGATTGTGTTTTTCACGTCTGTATTATATGTGCATGTTAGCTACTTTATTAGTATTGCATGCATGATACAGGATTAAGGAAAAACTGGAAGAATCTAAATTGAAATGATAATTGTGATCAAATTGCATGCAATGAATGTTTACTTGGTTGTACAAGTGTGTTGTTATTCCTTGTGGTTATAATTGTGATATGTGATTTCTTGTAGATTGGGTGTCATGCGTCATAATGGGATCAAGTACCACACCTTTGCATTTGGAATGAGTACCACACTGGTATACTGACTATGAGAACGGGTACCACGATGGTACACTAATAGTTTCGACATGAATTTCATGAGAGAACCAGATTGATTGTTGTATTGTGATTGATCAAGTTCCTTTTGTATAATAATTCGAATGTAAGGACTGATAGTCCAGTGTTGCTATAATTGTATTATAATTTTATATTATCTGCTTTACTAAATTGTAGTTTTGGGTTCATATTTCATTTACTGGAACTAGCGTGTGATCCTACCAGTACACTATGGTTGTGTACTGATACTACATTTGCTCTTTTTTTGTTGAGTACAAGGTATATTTAGGCGGCTGTTGAAGACCTCAGTTGAGAGATACTTGATTGTTTGAATTTAAGGGTGAGCCAATTCTTTCAGGCTGCCATGGATTTTTCTTGGTTCTCTTAGTCCTTTGCTTTCAGACTCGGACACTTTAATTTATGGTAATTACTTTAGGGGTTGCATCCTCGTATTCTAGACTTTCGATAAAGTTCTGGTGCAATGACTTTCAGATTTTAGGGAGTTATTTTCGCATATTTTGATAAACCTGTCTGAGTTTATGGGAGCTCAATTTTTACTTATATACTTAACTGCTTCCACTTAATTAAATACATGTTTTTGAGTCACTAAGATGATAATGTTGGGTTAGTAATGATTCTCCCACCGAAGAATTAGTGTGGGTGTCACTCACAACGAATCAGGATCATGGTATTGTCAGCTGAGGCCCTAGCCTGATTGTGTCTTGTCACCTTGTCCATAGTCTCGCATATATGGGCGTACGACTTGTTCATGAAGCAACCCCCAACCGAGTTATTGACTACGAACTAATTCAGAGTATTAAGACTCATTTAAAAAAAATTCACAAAAATATTCTCTGAAATTTTTTGACTAGGTGATCTTTGGATATACTGCTTGAACTTCTCCCACACTTAATATAACTAATTTTCAGATTCCTGTTTAAAGTGAAAGATGTTATCTCTTAACTCAACTTTCTTATTCGAGGGAAACCACTTCTTCAAGAATACAAAGACTAGCTGTGCTAGTGTGGTGATGAAGTTTAATGGTAAACTGTGGAGCCACATTCTAGCTTCTTCAGCAAGAGAGTATGTGGATACGCTCATTGTGATGCTTATGCATAGTGCACACCTCAATAAAAGTTTTAAATATTGAGATTGTTATCGGAGAATACATGTTACAAACCTTACTATTGGTATCTAACTGATTAAGTCATTCTTTTTTCATTACATGCTTCTTTTTTTTTTAATTGTGAAACAAGCTTAGCTAATGCAGTCGTCTGCAAATATAATAACCCAATCTGAATTGGAACAATCCCACAGAGAATATGGTGTAAATATGTCATATTATTGGAACACAAATCAGATTTGTAGCCGATTTCAATTTCGTAAAAAGCAAAATTTAATGTATGTTAAACTAGAGATTGTTGAACGTAAATAAGAGTGTAAGCTTATAATATTAAAACACTAAGATTGTGTTGCCCCAATGGAATGTTTTGTTCGTCAATTGTCATGCAACTACAAATACTTTAGATTACAAATATTCACCAAGTCTCTTGCACCATCACTTAATCTCTTCCGAATATATTGAACAATTTATCTACATATGATGCTTTCGTAATTATGAGTTATTGACATAAGAACGACTGAGTATGCTAAGTAAATTCTATTATACCTAATATATATTTTTCAAACGAGGGTTAGCACCTCGAGTTCATGCAAAATTTCTTTTATCAAATCTTAATCCGCTCTTCTGAATCAAGAGATTAAGATATTATGACGTAGGTTAATGTTTGCAACCACTAAATCTTTTTATTAAGAGCAAAAATAAAATTCATATCTTATAACCCTAGTAGCATGCAATTACACGAATAACCTTATGAACTCTATAATTTCATTAGATTTCACATCCTCAATTGAGAATTTAGCTACTCATACTGAAATTAAAACAACAAGAAAGTATGTGAGGACTATGAATGTTAAATTTTGAAAGAATATTGAAAATCTTTATTCAAGAACCAAGAAAGAGAAAACTTTAAAAACTTGGGCGACAGAGAATTAAGACAAAACTAAAATTGTTGACTCTTTACAACTAAAACCTAACATGTCTATTAATAATGTTCCAAGAAGTTGTAATCCTAAAAATATCAAATTGAGACACCAACATGCATTCCCGATCCAATCCATGATTGTCAACTAATAGTCAATCCACAGATTCACAGTCCGTCTTTCTGTTGCAGGTTCCTCTCTAATTTTGGTCTTCACCTTTGTGTTTTTGGTCGCCAATTGAATTGACGATCGCTCTGACTATCTTTCTGTAGGTTCCTGATTGACATCTTCTCTGATATTTTACGATTCACTTTGTAGTTTGTCCATCAATATCACGATCGTAAATCACTCAAAACTGACAATTTGATGTATGTTTCATCATTCGAACATAAAAACTTGCAAAACAATAGAATAACATAAAATATACAAGCACAAGAATAATAAAAATACCAAATAAAAGATATAAGATGCGCTATAAATTCAAGAAACATCATACCCTCTCTCCCCTCCCCCTCCACCCCCCCCCCCCAAAAAAAAAATCAGTAATTTTTTTTTTTGAAAAAGCTACTTAAAAAACAAATAAAAATAGAAAATAAATTAAAATAGTACTAAACACATATTTACTATGGTTCTTTAGTATAAAATGTATTGAATAATTTAAGCCTTGTAATTTTAATATTCTCTTGATTGAGAAATATTTTCAAATTTTCCAAAGTGAAGAAAATGTTAATATTTTTCTTAGCCGAAACCTTGTTAGATGAGTTGAATAAAATATAGAAATTAATTGTTAATAATTTGAATATGGGCTTGTGATTTTGAGGGTAAGAAATCTTCTCTTCTTTTTTTCCCGCTTTTTAATGAAAGAAATTGAACGGAAGATAAGAGAAAAAGAAAAAATGACAAAGATGAAATTTAAAAAGTCGGGACAAATAATACATGAAATACTTGTGTTATTTAGCAATTTATTGACATAATTAATAATAGTTAACATAAATGGTTGATGTCCAAGTTCATATAAACATTTATTTCATAAAAGAAAAATGAAAAGACAAATATTATTTCACTCTTTCTGCACTCATTTTTGTGAAAAACATAAATAATCGTTTTACATTCTCTTGGTACTAAACTTCCCTCAGTACAATGTTAATGTTCATTAAAAGTGAATGTTCATATTTTCGTATTTAAAATTCTTCTAGAGAGCCAAATAACATGAATACTTTATTCTATTTGTGACATGTGACACATGAGAGATAAAGTTTAGTCCAAAAATAATAGCATGCATCATTTTTATAAAAAAAATAAAATCACAAAGCTTCTCAACTACAGAAAAATAGAGTAATTTTTTGACTTTGATTTGAATCACACTCTTATTAATAGTGGATTGATTAAGAATTTGTTCCTTAATTAGCCTTATGATCTCAATTATACCCTTATCATAGTGGACTAGCTCATTGCCCCTAAAAATTAAAACACTTTTTAACTTTTTATTTTTATCTATTTAAAATAAATTTTATTAATAGAGTGCTATTCCAAAATAATTAAAAGAATGAAGAACATCTAATTGCTCATTATATCCCATATTAATTTTTTTGTATTCTTCTGAAATTTAACCACTAGTATCAAACAAGACACCAATTTTAGAAATTAAATCAATTATTTTTCATGAGAAAATAAATAATCTTCAAGGGAACAAATATAAATTTAATTTTTTTAAATCATATAAATAATTAAAAGTGAATGAAAAAATTGCAGAAAGTTATTATGTACTAACTATTAACAATAAATTTTGATATTGATGAAGAAATTGTGAATGATGTCATTCAAAAAAAATCAAAATTCATTAAATATCAAAAATATTGAGTTAAATTATTCATACATATAATTGTAACTAAGAAGAAAAAAATTTGAAGAAATTGTAATCAAGAAGATTTTATTATTTTTTTTGAAAAAAATGGGTTTCAAATAAGAAGAAAAACCAAAGAAAATTGAATAAGAAAACAAGAGAGAAAAAATAGCAAAATATAAGTAATTAATAAACCTTAAATTAAAAAAAGATAATTAATAAGAACAAAGTAAAGAAACAAGCCAGATGACTAGTATCTTTTGATTCTAACATGTCACAAATAAAAAAGTAAAACCGTTCATGCCACTAGACTTTTCAAAGAATTTTAAATACAAAAACCATAATTCAGGATTCTGTGAATAGTTTAGGTTGGTTTTAATATATTTTTCCTTTTGAAATTTGTTAGTAATTAGTAGGAAAGGTAAATTAAAAAAAGAAAAAGAAAAGTGAAAAGAACAAAAATACAAAAAAGAGCCTCTTCACACTTAATTAACCCTTTTAGGTTGGGAACCATCAAATGCATATGAATTACTCTCCGTTTCTTTTAAGTAATCCCATCATATTTTTTGAGTCAATTTAATTAATTTTTAAAATTAAATTAGATTATATTAATTTAATATTTTTAAAATTAAAAAATTAAATAGTTAGAAATTATATAAAATAATCAATAGTAAAAAAAAATTGTGACAAATAAAAAAGAACAATAACTCATTAATATAAATTAAAAACATATCATATGAGTTATGAGAACAATTTTGTAAAGCCAAATCACAATAATTCCACGATTGATAAAGTTCAATAAAGAGGAACTTTCAAAAAAAAAAGAAGACGAAAAACATAGTTAGGCTCTTTAGTTACAGTTTGCTTAATTACGTTTTATAGTTATAGTTTTAGTTGTCATGTCAATTTTTGTTTGTATTATGTAAATTAGACGTTTCTATTTGTATATCTCACTGCATTATACAAATTGATCTTTTAAGTAGATTGTATATACAAATAAAATTTTGCATTAGTAATTTGTATATGAACCTCTAAATTCACTTTCTATACAAATACAAACCCTTAGATATTTATATATGAACCCCATAAATTTTTATATGAGCCTCAAAATATACAAAAAAAAATATAAGTTTGCTTGAAAAATTTGTATATAAGCCCATAAATTCACTTTTAGATTTGTATATGAATTCCAATATAATTATATAAAATTATATCTATATTAAATAATAAAATAGTAATGTTTGTCATTTTTTCTTAAATAAATAAAATAAAAGGATTCATACCAAAATGGCAATTTTGGACTTTCAAGTTTCACCGCGACAATCAAGCACCTGCAGCAGTAAGTACTACTGCTACCCAAATCCCAATTTCTCCCAAGAACTCAAATTTCCCAGAAAAAAAGCTGTAATCTTTCTTCTCTTCTTCATATGGGCTTTCAATTTTTTTTAAAATTATTTTTTGTAGATCTCTGTATTGGAATGAAATTGGTCTGAATTGAGTCGAATGGATGCAAAAATGATTCATATACTTGATTTTAACTAGTTTAGGAATGATGGGTAATTGTTTTTCTACTTTGCAAAGATTTCTGAGTATCTCATTTTGTGCAGATATTTGATTCGATTGATAAATCGTGGAAAACACAATGAAATCTGTGAAGGGTCATCATGAAGAGGAAGAAGAGGAGGAAGATGAGATTGGTATTAAGAAAGATACCACACCTTCTAGTACCAATACCAAAGGTCTGTTAAGGTTTATTTGTTTATTTATTGTTCTCCTAATTTTTGTTGTTGAAAGATTGAATTTTTATAGTGTTTAGGATGTAAGTTGAACTGGATTCTGTTTTTGTTTTGTGGTTGTATTATTATGGAAGTAACAGATGGGAGGAATAATGATAAGGCTAGTGCAACAAGGTCTAAACATTCAGTGACAGAGCAGCGTCGGAGGAGCAAGATCAATGAGAGGTTTGTTTGTAAATTATGTTTTTACTTTTCGGTTGATTGAGGTTTTAGCTTTTCCTATGAGTTTGTAAGAATTTTAGGTCTTCATTTAGACGTTGATTGAGTGGAGTTACCGTATATAATTGCCGTGGTACATGGACAAAGACAGTGTAAATGTGTGAGTGATTATTTAACAGAAGAACTTGCAACTAGCTGGACATTGACTGTCTAAAAAGATAAGCAGAAGATGATTTCAGCACTATGTAGCTTAAGCTTTTTCCGTTTTAGGTAGAGAATTTTGTTTAGGAATGAAACGAGCCTGAACGCAGCAGAATGATTAAAGAGGATTTAATACCAACCCAACTAGTCTGGGATTGTGGGATTGAGGTGTAGATTGATTGATTAAGTCAATTAATTTCAGCCAAGAGTAGTTGCTGGTTGAGTTTGAGAAGAAATTATAGTAACCAACCATTGTTCTGTTGAACATCTGATGATAAATGTGATTTGGCTTTTGTTGGTGAAATCCCAACAACAAAGTTGCACCAACTTACGATAATGAACCATGCCTTGATCAAGTAAGGCATGTTTAAAAATGTTTTGTTGTGGTGGAAGCAGGAAACCAAAAGGAATAAACGGGAAATTGATTAGTGAAATGATTGCACATATTATCCTTTGTAGCTGTCAGTACAATGCTTTCATCATCTTCATGTGTTGATTCACTTTTATATGTCCAAATATTCACTTAATTCAAAATATACTTGTTTCTAAAGGCTAGTTGTCAATGACCCTTCGGGGTGGCCCAATGGTTTGGGCTTGGGACTTTCATGTTGGAGGTCTCAAGTTCGAAACCCCTTGCCAGCGAAAGCAAGGGGTTTGCCTTCTGGGTCGAGATCGTCGCACTGGGCTTGCCTAGTGCAGGTTACCTCTCCCATGTGGTTTGCGAGCTATTGCATAGGAGCGGGGATTTTACCCTGTGCGCATTCAAAGGGTAGCGGTTGCGGGTTTCCCTTGTCATCCAAAAAAAAAAACTAGTTGTCAATGTTTTATATGTTCTAAAGTATGAATCTCCAAATGAACCTACATGCTTATTCTTCAAATGCTGTCCCACACTCCTAACTTGCTAAAGTGATTCAGCTCTGGAGAGCGCTACTCTCTTTTGTTTCAACTGAAAGTATATCGGCAATCCTCCTGATTTTGTGAATTCACATATTTATTATGCAGATTAGTGCTCCTGTGATTTCTCTTGATTTTATTTATCTCTGTTATGATTTCCAAATGCCCTCCTTTTCCACGTCATCTGTTGTTTTACACTAATTGTTTGTGTTGCAAAGTCTCAATGATTCCTATATGGCACTTTCTAGCAAAGGAAGTGAAAACTTCATTTCAATGATTTTAGAAGTATGAATCTTGTAAATAATTTGCAAGTATCATACTTACGAGTGTGCTTGGTATGACTGAAGTCAATTTTGTAGAAAAATGATTTCCATTGGAAGTCATTTTGTGGTGTTTGGTTACCAGAAAATGTTTTCCATTTTAGCATAGGAGGGGGAAAATGTCTCTTTAACTTTCAACTTCATGTTACTTGCTTCAACTAACACTAAAACATTATTATTGATCTTTTCTATTTAAAAATTTCATCAGAACTATCTCTAGTTTGCTAAAGTTATTATTGATCTTTAGTATATATTTTCAAAAATATTTTTTAGTCACCAACCATACAACAGAAAACATAATATTTTCCATGAAAATGACTTCCATCATACTAAGCACATTCGTAATCTTTTGTAATTATCGACTTATTGGTTTACTTTTATTTTTAATTCCTTAAGGGATAAACAAGTTGAGATCTTAAGAGTGTCAAATAATTTATTAAACTAGAGTTGGTTAGTACAAAAATCATGACATATAATCTGTGTTGCTCGAACTCTTCAAAAACTGCCGTTGTGTGCATGTCTGATCCTCCAAAAGTAGTGCACTTTTGGATGATTTGACACGTGTGAGGCAACATTTTTCAGAGAGTCTAAGCAACATAGCATATAACAGTAGGTTATTATGATGCTTTTGGGGTTTAGTCGATATGTTAATTTAAGTATAGTGGAACTGGGGAAGCATATGGATGGAATGTTGATGAGATCTTGAGTTTTTGGGTGTGGCTGCATATTGTATAGGGTGCATCAAATATGAAATCTGAGTAAAGCTTCTGGCTAATGCGTGTTTTTAGTGTGTGTGAAAGAGAGAGAAGATCGGTCGTATCTTGCTCAGGTCAATACATGGAGCTGAGGTTATTATTAAAATCGCTACTAGAAAACTGTGATAACTAGTTATAGCATGAAAGGACTAATTTAAGTGAAATATATTATTTTGAAACAAGTGTGTAGCAAGCACTTACCTAAGTTTCAATTTTTGCAAAATAGGAGGATACAAAAAAATCTCTAGTCACCTATCACATTAACCTACAATTTTCCCACGGAAATAGAATATTTGGGTCTTAAATAAGTTGTGTACAACGGCTGAAAGGAGCTGAGAAAAGCTTTAGGCTTCACAGCATAGATCAACTATCAAAGAAGAATATAAAAATAAAGGATAATTTCAGGGACCTCCCTTAAGGTTTCGCTCTATAATACTTACCTCCCTTGTGGTTTGCGATATTACATATACCTCCCTTATTTTGATTTTTTTGTAAAATTCTTTTATTAAGTTACTATTAATGTTAAAAATGTACTATATGACAGTTTTTATCGTTAATTAATCAAAAAATTAGATAACCATTCTATGTTCAAATTGATTCTTTAGTTGTGCACTTTATTGCATTTAAAATTTTGCTGCTTGTTTCAGGAATAAAAACCCAGAAGTGTTGCCTCTTTTTTGAGCTTTTCATTTTTCAAAATACTAAAGTAATAAGTCTTGAAAATCGATTATTAATACTCAAAAGCAGACTATTACTATGGCAGGAATGCAATTAACTTTAGTCTACCATCCATGGTGAAATTGTGGTGGAAATTATCTTTGGTTTTACCAGTTGAATTGTGGGAGATAATACTCTTAAATCCAGGTTCCGTTTGTGTGTGATATCAATATTTTGAATTCTAAAAGATTTTGATTTTTAGGTAATTATGGGTAGAGTATTTTGGTGAGGGTAAAACTGTCATATAATAAATGTTTAACATTAATAGTAAAGAAATAAAAGAATTGTTATAAAAAAATCAAAATAAGGGAGGTATATGTAATATCGTAAACCACAAGGAAATAAGTGTTATACAGAGAAACTGGAGGGGAGGTCTATGAAATAATCCCTAAAAATATATAAAATAGAAAAAGAGATCAAAGAAAAGAATAGTTGCTTTAGACTTCAGTGATATTTATGGTATTTGTGAGAAGGTTCTAAGGTTTAAGTAATGAAGCAAGATAGTTTTAGAGCCGCATAGTGATACTGATATCTGCAGAGGAGGAAACCCTAGGAAGTCCTCTTAGAATTTAAAACTCTGGAAAATTCAAAAGTAATATCTATAAAAAGCATCTAAAGAAGTTATAGAAAATTCTGATGAGCTCCATTATTACATAGAAAATACTTACAGGATATTAATTTTCCTATTCCTCTAGGAATTGCTACAACAGTGCCACTAAGTTAGTTGCTGATGTCAAGTTACTAACTCAATTCTCGGAGATGTAAATTTCTTATATAATCGGTCAAGCTACTCATGAAAATGTAAGAGTTTTAAAATTTGAAGAAAAACATGCCTCATTAGTCCATTGAAGTCTTAAAGTTGAATTCTTCTTTCCTACTTTTTTTTTTGGGGGGGGGGGGGGGGAGAGGGAGGAACTTGGAAGTATGGGGTCTTAGCTATTTGAAGATTATGTGCTCAAGTCTATCTAAAATGCCTGAGAAATTCAGCATTGTTCTAAAGCTTATTTGGGTAATCTAGATTTCAGATATTGAGAGATCTGATACCCCATACCGATCAAAAGCGAGACACTGCGTCATTCTTGATGGAGGTACATTCTATTAGTTGAAAACCAGTTTACCTTTTGCTTTATTTGTTCATTTTTCTTGTAAATTTTGATCTCTTGGTGATAGTTGATGTTTGTATGCAGGTAATTCAGTATGTACAGTCTTTACAAGAGAAGGCACAGAAGTATGAAGGACCATATCAGTCTTGGAGCTCAGAGCCTACAAAGCTTATGCCATGGGTAAATTCCTCTAGCTAGTTTCATGACGTATCAATTTTCTTATCAAAGGTTTTTGGTTGTGAACTTTGGGTTGCGTTTTCTAGCTCTCAGCTGTAAGATAGACTGATTCTTCTTACTTAGAACTCTCATGCTTCAGGTTATTATATGGTAAGATGCAGTTGCTTGATATTTAACTTACAAAGTGGAGACTAATTTGGAAAGTCCTGCTTATATTGCTAGCTAATCCAATATACTAAACAACATAAACCTACTGAATATTGCATAAGCTACCGATATTGCTGCACAAATAAAAGATGCACCTTACCTTACTCTTTTTCATTAGAGTGCTGCATTTTTTGCACCGACACTGCGAATCATTCTTGAGTGTGGCCAAAATGGGGAGAGAGAAGCAGATGATAAGAAACACTGAAAGTCATGACCTCTTGTCTCCAGTGTCCATATCGATTAACATTTCTTCCTAATACTCCCTGTCTGTCTCTCTCTCCTATGCGCACACACACACATGCGTGATGCACAAAAACAAAAACACCACCCTCAGATGAACATTGATGTGCACGTATTTCACATTATACTTGTATACAGATAGATCCATGGAGTAACTGGTAAAGTTGCTGCCATGTGACCAGGAGGTCACGGGTTCAAGCCTTGGAAACAGCCTCTGGCAGAAATGCAAGGTAAGGCTGCGTACAATAGACCCTTGTGGTCAGGCCCTTCCCCGGACCCTGCGCATAGCGGGAGCCTTAGTGCACCGGGCTGCCCTTTTTACAGATAGATCCATGATTTGGCCATGTCTGTGCTTTCATTTTGTGGTTCCATTTTTTTTGTTGTGTATCTTTTCACTGTTACTTCCGTGAATGTAAGATCTATTATGTCTTTGTTGTTCATATGAACTTGATTGTTGGTTTTTTTCTATTAAGATAAGTAAATTTAACCAAGTAAAACGCACCAAGTGGATACTCAAAAACTGTACCAGCACTTTGGTGCCACAGTTACATGTGCATAAAGTCTAGCATTTCCAATGCTTTCAAAATCATATACATCATTCATTCTACACCAAAAATACACCTATATTTCAAACAAAAATCTGCAGGCTTCTTTCCTTCAAAGCACCCGTAGTTCCTTTTAACGACCATGTCCATAATATGCATACTGGGACTCTCTTTCATAATGTCTTCCTCTGTTTCTCCGTAATCTGTCCTTCCCAAAATTGTGCTGTTTCCTTCACCGTTCTTGGCACAACAATGTAGCATCTGTTGCACAAGTGGAAGCCCCTCTGCTAATTATCTTGAGTCAAAAAAGCTTCTTTTGTAGCCAGGGGAGGCTCAAGCACTTTAGTGGTCTAAAGTCAAAATTTATTTGGAGGCCTTAAATTTTAAAAAAAAATAGTAAAAATCTTTTTTTCCCTCCAAAAAAATCAATTCTTCTAGTTTTTTTAGATGCAAAATTAGTAATAATTTTCTTATTTTGTATTTCTTTTAATAATTCTTTTTTGGATGATATTATAGTAAACTCACTTTATCTTTTTTGAGTTTAATTTGAATTTTTAAAAACTTATCTCCGTTGAGGCAATTTTTACAAGAACTATTAACATTATTTCATAAGAAATCTAAGTTGCGTGGACTCTTCACTTTCGATGCCGCACCCGTGTTGGATTCTCCAAAAATACACTTCTTTTGGAGAATCTGGCACGCACCCGTTGACATTTTTGAAGAGTCCGAGCAACATAGTAAGAAATATAAGCATTTAAAATTAAAGAACCATGTCTTTTTATTTGATTCAATGTTTCGATTATAGTATTATTTTCTACTTGTACTATATCTCCTTAACACTTTTAATTTCGAAAATAAGTCTAAATCATCATATCAGAGTGATTATTATATTTAAGGAGCATTCAAGGTTAAGACAATTTCATTTTAAACTCTCGTCACCTAATGATCTCAAATAAGTAGTCTTAAATCCTAATTATTCTGGAAAACTGTCTGGACATAGAACTACTATAATTCGTCATGAATTTGAAGAACTCCAAAAACTGTTTTCAAAAATTCACTTCAAATCAGTTGCAAAATTCAAAAAAAACAAAAATCAATTTGTATTCCTGTCCAAACAAACTCCAATTTTCAAATACTATTTTAACTTTAAAATAAATATTATTTATTTCCAAAATTCACAATTTTATGTCCAAACGTCCATCTATTATTTATAAAAAATGAGCCCCCCCAGATTTGGGGGTCTAAAGCAAGTGCCTTGCTTCACCATGGAGCCGGCACTGTTTGTAGCAGTCGATCTGAAACGTGCAACTTTTAGTGGTACATACAACTTTTTGTGGTACCTCGTCTTCCATATCGTTTTCCATGTCCATTTGTCGTTGTAAGTAATTTATAACAACATCCCACTGTGGACCTGCCATCCTTCCTTGCTTTCCACCATAGTTTGTCTGGTTCTTGGGTTAACTCCTTGATGCTTTTTGTGTCTCCAAAAATTTGAGCCACCCTTTGTCTTCTAGTCTTGAGAGTATCTTCTAAACCTTATATTCCATCTATTGCCAGTCCTGCTTCTGGCAGCTGTACTTCAGTATTTACAGCAATGCAATACAAATCAAGGGATTTAACTCCATGAATTATGTTCTTTCCCAGCCATATCTCTTTCCATAGTCGAGTTCTGTCATTTCTCACTCTTATTGCTTACTGCGCCTTCGATAAGATGAGGTTTGGCTTCATTATTTATTGGTATTGTGTCTTTACTTCTGTAAGATTATAATAGGTCCCCTCTTGTTCCATTTTCTTCCCAAAGTGTTCAAGAAATGAGGAGAAAAGAAATTGTACTAAACTTCAAGGTTCAAGGGCTCCCCGTTCCTACCGCAAGTCCACAGGTACAGTTTGGCAATGATTTTTCTGATAAATGTGATTTGGGCAATGAAAAGTCCATAGGTGCAACCTAGGCTATGGTATTAACTCCTAACTTGTGTCTCATCTTTTTCCAAGTAGTACCAGTTGTATGACTGAATATCTTCATGAGGAAGCTGTTTTTGTTTGTTAGTTAAAAGTTCTTTTTATGTGGTCCAGAGAAATAGTCATTGGCGCATGCAATCTTCATGAGGAAGCTGTTTTTGTTTGTAAGTTAAAAGTTCTTTTTATGTGGTCCAGAGAAATAGTCATTGGCGCATGCAAAGTTTACCAGCACAGCCACATGCCTTGAAGAATGTTAGTGGCCCAGAATCAACATACCTGGGAAGGTTTGATGAAAATCCCACAACTGTTACTTCTACAATTCTACCAAATCAGCAGAATCCAATTGAATCTCATACTAGCAGGGATGTTTCATTTAAAGCAATGGATCAACAAAATGAACTAGCTAACAAGTCAATCACAACACCCATTCCACTTCAGGCCTGTATGCCGACGCCAGTGCCAAACAATGGTGCCTTCTCAGAGCCTCAACCTAGACCAGTGTCTGATCAATGTCCCAACACAATTGATGCTCTGAATCATGACGAGGATGAGGCAATAGATGGAGGCAGAATCAGCATTTCAAGTCCATACACGCAGGGGTGAGTAATTATATAACTTTTACAGTTGGGACTACATAGAGTTAATCAAAATGTGGTCCCTCCATAGCTTATTTGCATTGTTGGTAATCTCTGTTTCTTATTTCTTTTATGTGGGACATGCTTATGATCTAGATATTCAGTTGTAGCATCCTCTTAGATGAAAAAGCATGTCAATATCTTCAGTTTCTTATGGATGTCTTTTCATTATATTAAGCTTGTCTAACTTTCATCACTCATCTGTGACTTTTATGAACTTGTAAATTCTAAGTTGTTTGGTTAGTGCACAAACAACTAGGCTGAAAGTACTCTGTGTGTGAAAATTGTGGCCGCATTAAAATTATTCGACAAAATAACACAAATTAATGTGAGAAGCAGAGATATAAAGAGCACAAAAGTAAACGACACGGCGATGTTTTTATATTGGTTCGGAACCAATGCAGTATCCTAGTCCAGTCCCCTTGGTTGCAAGGAGCTTCTCTTAAGCACTTCCCATTACACAACATGTGGTTTTGAATTCGTGTACCACCAACGATGAACAGCTGGTTTTCGTGTACTCGCTCACCAACAAACAACTTCGTATGGTTTTGGAGAACTATATTTGACACAGCCAGATCTCTCTCTGTGTTTCTCTCTCTTCTTTTTATAGCTGTAAATCTACAATAGTTTGTGAAATGCAGAGCTTTGAGAAGAATAAGGAAGGTCTTGAGAGGAATGTAAGATGCATAACTTCCTCATTGCTGACTGTTCCTATTTGTCCTCCAATTTGAATCGTTTTAGTCATTGAGTCTTCATAGTTGATTTCCCTAAAACTTGACCAAATTTTGTGGGTGTCAGATTTTGATCGAGTATTCAAGACTCTTTTCTTTGTTTGTCTTGATATCTCGGATCCTTTGCTTGACTGGATGAGTTTGTGTATAGGTACATTAATCACAATAGGCTGTGAGAGAGAGATTTCAATTTTGGCAACCCAAGAGATTTTGCTCAACATGTATTTATTTGATTAGGATCTTAAGAGATTCTCCTTAGATGTAGGTCTTCTTTTCCAGATTAATTGGGATACAATGTCTTCCACTTTGATTTATCTTGTGTGATTGAATCTTTCCTTGTACCAACATTCTGGAGGTCTTCTTTTGGTCTTGGCTGATCTTGTGTGATTGAGTCTTTCCTTGTATCAAAAGGATTTCTTTTGAAATTGAGAGGTCTTGTTTGATTGAGGCTTTCCTAATATGGACTTTTCTATCAGCATTCAGGAGGTTCTCCCTTTTTTGTAGTTGTTCATCAAATCTTCCTTAATGTGTAGGCCTTATGGTGATAGCCACCATCCTTGTATGCTTGGTTCCGTTTGGGTTTGTCTTAAATGGAGTCTTTGTGCCTCATCTTCTTCCTTCTCATGAGTTCTTGCCACATAAATAATATTGTCGGTAGTTGATTACTTTGTCATTGTCAAAATCTAGACTTAACATAAGCAAGCTACCTATCCTGGGAAGGCAAATACTGTCTGGGACCGTACCGGTAGTCTGGTACATCATAATGTTCCTCTTCAGTTTTGAGAAGATGCCTTTCATGCTGCATGTTTACTTGAACCAATTGAACAAGTTGTTTTCTCTCTCTTTTCTTCTTGTGTTTCATATGTTCAATCACATTTCAAATTACGGCATATTGAGTTTAGCGTATTGCCAAAAGTACTGTTCATACTCACCTTCAACAACAACAACAACATACCCAATGGAATCCCACAGGTGGGGTTTGGGGAGGGTAGGGTGTACGCAGACCTTGCCACTACCTCATAGAGATAGGGAAGTTGTTTCCGAAAGACCCATGGCTTCCACTAAAGCCAAGTGGATAATGATGTCTCTATTAAGTACCAAGTGTGTGTTTAAATTTATATATACATATCTATTTTATATAAAGTGGCTTTCGAGCTAGCTTGAATGCATCTCAGCTATTCTACTGGATACCAGCTACTTCCCACCCTCCCTTCTTTTTGCATTTCTACTTTTATATGCATGTGGGGAAGATGTAGTCAGTTATCTATTATCAAAGTTTCATCCAGAGTTGTTACAGGACTTGTGATATCTCCGGATTGGCTTGCCTTGATGACAACATGATATTTCTACTGATCGTTGATTTGGTCTAATCAGGTTTCTAACTTCGTTGTCACAAGCGCTGCAGAGTACCAGTCTAGATCTTTCAGTGGCTACTATTTCAGTGCAGATTGATTTTGGGAAGCGGGCAAACCAAGCAATGACCTCAGGGCCATCTATTGCGAAGGTATGAATCTTTTCCAATTTGTTTCAAACGAGAAGCAAATATGTTCAAGACAATGCACTGCATCCAGTAACCATGAGATATTCAGTCACTCACCTATCGTCTTCCTTGAGGCGCACGAGCATCCTAGAGTAATTCTTTAGCAATCCACCTACTCCCACCTGTACACTTACCAATTCATTTGCATTTAACTCTAGGATAATGAGAATCCTACACACTCTGGTAATCAACATATGGATCATTTCGAAGAGGCAAGCAATGATGAAGATTTAGACCAAGCTCAAAAGAGGCTGAAGATATAGATATTACAATAGCATGGTCATTCCCATCTAAATCAACTTAGTTTTGTGTTACCTTATGCTTCAATAGTAAGTTTATATGTATATCCCATTCGTTTTTTCGTCCCCGAGTCATGTTCATAGAAATGCATCCTTTTTATTTCTCTTCCCTTTTCATTATAATTTTTTTTTCTTTCTCGGGTGATATCATCTTCCTTGTGTTTGGTTTAATCTCGCGATATTCAGATTTGTCAGAGGTTAATAATTGATATCTAGAAGAGTATGATGTGCCATGGATTATACAGTGTATCAATTGGAAGCTAGTTATTTTATAGGTTAAAAGCTGTATGCAAATTAGATACAATGTCCTTCATAAGGAACCTTATAGTAATGATAACTTGCAGGAATAGTGAGTTGTACATCATCTGTTAAATTGCAAGGAGTTGCACCTGAATTTTGACTCTCAGCTTGTCTCATGAGCAAATTTTTAAGGCCAAAAGTCAAAACTCTTGCCCATGTGGCAAGCTGACCACTCACCTTCATCCATTCCAAATTTAGGAACCTAGGTAATAGTAGAGTCTATAAGGACATTCTTAGAAATCACCTATTAAACTGCAAGTATAAAGTTCATATGAAATATAATGGAGTCCGGAGCCTAAAGTGTAAAATTTTTATCAAATTTTTCAAAAAGGGGAAGAAACCAAAAAGGTAAAGCTGTGGTGCCTTCCTGCCTTATAATAAAAAAGTTAATGGGCGTTAATTTTTTTTTGTTGAAAAATAAAAGGACCCTTTGAGGAACCTAATACACTATAAACTGATTATAAATGAATTCAAAAGGGTAAGGCATGGGAGCCTAAATGCCTTACAAGGCGCGACTTTTCACATGCCTTTTATTAAAAAAAGACTTAAGGCAAACAGAAAGAGACGGCCAACTAGAATTACTATAAAGAATCCAACTAGGTAGGCTAACAAAGCAAATCTCAACCAACAATCTAGAACTAAATCAAACAATACCCAACAAGGAAGATAGCCGTCTAAGCCAAGAAACTAGAACGGGTTGGAGAGAAATACTCTAGCTATATGTTTGTTAACTTTTTTATTGTAAGCCCCATGCTTTTACCCTTTTCATATGTTTCGATTTTTTGTTACCCTTTTGGAATTTTTGATTAAAAAATGTTGCCTTTAAGCTCTGGTCTCAAATATAATGATGATCAAGGAGGGAAAAAAAGTCAAAAGGAAAAAATACACACAATAAGAGAGAAAAGGATGAATTACCTAACAGAGCTGATGATGAAACTTAACATGAAAGCCACATTATGTATGCGACCTTCGAATTTATTACAATTAAAGGAACATAAAGAGAGGGATAGACCAGATATACCGTGTAAGCATTAAAATTTTATTGGATTTAAATTCGTAAATTAAATTGGACTATATTAAATTCAAGAAAATAATTCAAATGATGTGGCAATTCAAGTCAAATTAAATGAGCCACTAAAAGCACACCTCGTGTCAAAGTTATGTGGCAATCCAAGTCAAATTAAATAATCCACTAAAATTATACCAAGTGTCAAAGTTATATGACAATCCAAGTCAAACTAAATGAGCCATTAGAATCATGTCATGTACCAAAATTATGTGTCAATCCAAGTCAAATTAAATAAGCCACTAAAATTATGCCACATGTCGAAGTTATGTGGCAATCTAAGTCAAATTAAATGAACCACTAGAATAATGCCACGTGTATATGTGACATGTTCTGACCAATCAAATTAAAGTTCTTCACCAAAAGAATCTGACTGGTCAATTCAAACCGACCAATCAAATCACACCAGCACACTACTCACTACAACTATAAATAGAGGTCCTCATTAATCTCAGGGGAGGGGTTTTTCAAGAACAAGAAGCAAGAAGAGAGCTCGTGGATCAGAGGCCGCAACTTCTCTACAAAGCTACAAAGTTCAAATAATCAAATTCAAGCTCAAGTTCAAGATCAAGAACGAAGGCAAATATCAAAAAACTTCGAGATCAAGTTACTTGTTCATACTTATTATTCGTCATAACCATACAAGTGTTTGTGACGAGTAATTCAAATCCAAATTTGAAGACGAAAATTCAAGATCAAGCTATTCAAGCCCTTGACTCTAAATCAAATTCAAGTTCAACATATTTCATATTATTTGAAGAATCAGAGGATTATCATAGAGATTATAATATTCACTACATTTTGAAATCAAATATTACACTTTGTTACTCCAATTTTCTGGTCTTGATTATTTATTTTTCTCGGCTCGAAAATTTGTTGTTTATAAATTTTGGCACGCCCAGTGGGACAATCTTTACCTCTCATCTATTTACATCGATCATCAAACTTCAAGAATACTTAAATGGCATCTCAGAAGTTTGACTCCAAGACTATTGTTGCTAAGGCTACTGATTCCAAGTTTTCCTCTGAGGTGGAGAACATACTGGATGCTACTATAGGAAGTTTGGGACCCATCACTAGAAACAGAACAAACTTGCTAGGACAACAAGCACTTCAAGTGTCGTCCGCGTCAGTTCCTATTTTTGATCTTCCATCTTCAAAGGGGCAAGATTCTTTCCGAATGAATTGGAAGAAAGAGAGAATATAGCTGATATTGTTGAAAAGACGTTGGCTAGATTTAGTCCCTTTAACACAGGGAATTGCACTATTCAAGATAAAGATGATGTCTTGATCACTAGATCTGCCCCAGTAACTCCACATAACTTATTTCAAATAAATTTTAGTTTGAGGAAAAATCCGTGATTTACTCCATCATCCATAACGGTCATCCAAGCGATGATGACTAACACCTTAATTATTGAAGAACAACTGGCGAGTTTGATAAAGGCAATCGAAGGTCTAACAAAATATGTGCAAGATCAGGATAATCGAATTGTCAAGTTGACAGACAGAGTTGAAAATATTATGGAGGGAGAATCAAGTTATGCACCTGGAAAATATCCCAAGATATAAGAAAAGGAAGATTCAGTTACAAAGCAAATAAATGTGGGTGATGAGCTGCAAGTATCTGCTGAATGAGGAATTCCCATTCATCAACTGAAGAACTTCATTATGGAAACTATCAAAGATAAGTATGACGTGTCTTCAAAGTCATCATTTGTGTATGCAAAGCCATACACTTCAAGAATCAATGTTTTGAAGATGCCTACAGGTTATTAACCTCCAAAATTTCAACAATTTGACGAAAAGGAAAACCCAAAGAAACATATTGCCCATTTTGTTGAAACTTGCAATAATGCTGGAACATACGGAGATTATTTGGTCAAACAATTTGTGCGCTCCTTACAAGAAAAAGTCTTTGACTGGTATACGGATCTTAAGGTTGGCTCTATTGATAGTTGGGAACAACTTGAGCATGAATTTCTCAATCGTTTCTATAGCACAAGGCATACTATAAGCATTGTTGAACTCACAAATACACGTCAATAAGAAGATGAACATGTCATCGAGTTCATTAACCGATGGAGAAATGCAAGCCTCAATTGCAAGGATAGGCTTAGTGAAGCTTCCGGAATAGAAATGTGTATTCAAGGAATGCATTGGAGACTTCATTATATCCTACAGGGTATTAAACTCAAATCATTTGAGGTACTAGCCACACGTGCTCATGATATGGAGTTGAGCATGTCTGCAAACAGAATTGAATGACCACTTATTTATGAGCCTCGCAAGGGAAAAGACAAAATGGAGGTAAAGAAAAGAGGAAAATCATCACCTAAGTTTGGAAAT
Source organism: Solanum dulcamara (assembly GCF_947179165.1). Classification (NCBI taxonomy): domain Eukaryota; kingdom Viridiplantae; phylum Streptophyta; class Magnoliopsida; order Solanales; family Solanaceae; genus Solanum; species Solanum dulcamara. The sequence continues at coordinate 58,183,999 of NC_077246.1, forward strand.
AAAGAGTCAATGAATGTTAATGTCGTACCTTTGAAAGTGGCTATAAATTTAAGCAAGAATCAAAGGGTGAGGACCACAACTTTTCAGAATAACGCTGGTATAAAGCTGACTTTGAAGAAAATGCAGGCGAAAGAGTATCCATTCTTAGACTCAGATGTTTCAACAATTTTTGAAGAGCCTCTGGCATTAAAACTCTTTGAGCTACCTGAAATGAAGCGTCTAGATGAGGCTGGGAGGACTAATGATCCAAATTACTGCAAATATCATCGTTTAATGGGCCATCCTATTGAAAAGTATTTTATCTTTAAGGAAAAGATCATGGACTTAGCCCGTGAAGGAAAGATATTGCTTGAAGACGAGAAGGAGAGTTCAAATCAAGTCTCTATCACTTTTGGTTCACTTGATCCCATGGTTTTTTGCAACTTTGTCGAAGTATATGATGGTGGCGATGTCCTAGCCTTATCACCACAAAAAATGATTAAATTTGGTGACTTCAAACCGATAAATGTTAACACATCATTGCTCATTCCTTTGATGAATGAAGTAATAGGGGAAAATAAACTTCTAGAGGAAAATCAATCTTGCGGTGCTTATACTGATGATGAAGGATGGATTTTGGTGACACGACGAAGACTTGTAAAATGAGCTTGCAAAGAGATCCAAGTAAGCAAGTGACAAGAGCAAGGGTGAAACAACTACCTAAAACTCAAAGGATAAAGAAGAATGTGAAGAAGTTAAGAGTTGGGGGAATTACTATCAAAAGCAACATTCTCTGGTGACATTAGAGGAATTCTTGCCAAGTTGGTTCCGTGAAAAGATTTCTCATTATGACATCAAGGCCTCGTGTTGTAACATTGATAAAGAAGAGACAACGGGAGAAGACTCATCGCCATCATTACTTCCATCACATGAAGACCCTATCAAGTCTCACTCTGAAGAAGTGGACACTTGTGATGCGAAGTTTACATTCACTAATGATGATTTTTTATTGGGTGAAGTTTTGTATAATCATCCTTTATATATGGTAGATTTTGTGCATGGACATAAAGTAAATAGGATCATGGTGGATGATGGATCTGGGTCAATATTCTCCCTATTCGCACTATGAAGGAACTTGGAATTCCAATAAATGAACTATCTGAAAGTCGTCTGATGATTCAGGGATTTAACCAAAGGGGGCAGAAAGCCATTGGCGCTGTCAAATTAGATATAACGATGGGAGATGAGCGTTTGAATGCATGGATGCATGTTATTGACTCAAAGACCTCATATAATATCTTGTGAGGAAGGCCATAGATACATGAGAACAAAGTGTACCGTCCACCTACTATCAATGTTTCAAATACTTTGAAGATGGGGTTCAAAAGAAGGTAGTTGCTGATGATGAACCTTTCACCGAGACAGAAGCGCACTTTGCTGATGCAAAATTCTACTTAAAGAATCATATCTCAAAAAAAGTCAAAGTTGATAACGCGATACCAATCAGAAAGGCTGATATCACAAAAAAGGTTGATGTAGCACTTGATAATGAGAGGCTCATGATTGAAAAGAATAAAACCCTTTCAAATATGAGCAAAGTACCTAAGACGAGTGATGCATCTTCAAGTAAGAGAGCGATTTCTATTTCTCACTTTGTCCCAAAGACAAACAAGGTCAAGATTCCACCCTCTGAGTTGCAGAGTAGCAAGTTGACATTTCCTATCAAGCAAATCGATGCAATCAAATCACCTTCAAAAATGATAGAAGAATTTGTCAAACTATCAAATTATGATTCATATGAATCACTTCCTAAAAAGCGTACAAATAAGGGTTTTGACCTAAATGCATATAAGTTGTTGGTGAAAGCAGGGTACAATCCCAATGAATCTTTTAAAGTAGGGAAGCTTCCAAATGAAGTTTTTGAAAAGGCAAATCATGGCCTAAATCCAACTCAAAGGATGATGATAGAGAGAGGGTATGTTGTCAAGAAATCATGCGAAGGCTTGGGTTACAAACAACCGTCGCCAGTTTGAATCTCTATAAAAGGATGAGCATCAACTATATTACCCCTATGAAAAAACCTATGATGTTCAACAAGGAGCCTTCTGTGTTTGATCGACTTAGTGGCATGACTTCTAATATTTCTGCATTTGATCGGCTTATCGAATCAACTCCAAAAACTTCAGTGTTTGATTGGTTGGGACCAATGAAGAAGAAATACAAGCGCTAAGGAAATTATAGAACAATGGAAGAACGGGTACATGCTCGAGAGCATAATTCACCCAAGAATTGCCCAGTTTGATTCCTTCTAGAATGAGGCGAGAAACAAAACTTGTAGTTTTATGTGGAGATGTATTGAGAGCAAGAACTCATACCATAGTTCACACTAGGGATCGAGATAAAGATGAAGAAAGTGTGGGATCATCAAATCACATCACAATTTGTGACGAGGAAAGTACTTCACTATATGCAAAAATTGAGGATGGGTTTATTGATATTCGTGCATGTCATCACATATATTTTAATTATGGTGATCCTCAAGAAGATGAAGATACTGAAGATGCGCTTCCTGAACTCGAGGAAGGGGTAAAGAATACTTTTGATGTATTGAAGGAAGTAAATCTTGGGGTTGATGATGATATAAGGCCTATGTATGTAAGTGCTTCACTGGATGACAATGAAGAGAAGAAATATATTGAGCTGCTTATGGAATTTAGGGATGTATTTGCTTGGAGTTACAAAGAGATGTCAGGATTAGACCCTAAAGTTGTAGTTCATCGTCTTGCTGTGAAACGAGGCACTCGTCTTGTTAAACAAGCTCAACGTCGCTTTAGACCTGAACTGGTTCCTTTGATCGAAACTGAAGTTAACAAGCTCATTGAAGCAGGTTTCATTCGTGAAGTCAAATATCCTACATGGATTTCAAGCATTGTACTTGTAAGAAAAAAAATGGTCAAATCCAAGTTTTTGTCGACTTTAGAGATCTTAATAATGCATGCCCTAAGGATGAATTTCCTCTTCCAATCCCTGAGCTTCTGATTGATGCCACAACTGGATACGTTATGTGGATGGTTCATCTGAATATAATCAAATTCGCATGGCACCAAGGGGTAAAGAACTTATTGCATTTCGCCCTCCTAAAGGTATATATTGCTACAAAGTAATGCCTTTTGATTTAAAAAATGCTGGGGCTACTTATCAACGAGCCATGCAAAATATTTTTGATGACATGCTTCATAAAAATGTTGAGTGTTATGTCGATGACTTAGTGGTGAAATCAAGGAAGAGTGATGACCACTTGCAAGATTTGAGAATGGTGTTCGAACGACTTCGAAGATACTAACTCAAAATGAACCCTTTAAAATGTGCCTTTGGAGTTACTTTAGGAAAGTTTCTTGGTTTTATTGTTCGACATCGAGGAATCGAGATTGATCAAGATAAGATAGATGCTATTTTGAAGATGTCTAAACCAAAAAATATTCATGAGTTAAAAAGCTTACAGGGAAAATTAGCATATCTTAGGAGGTTTATCTCAAATCTGGCTGGGAGATGTCAATCATTCAGTCAACTTATGAAGAAAGATATTCCTTTTGAATGGGACCAAGCTTGTACCAATACTTTTGAGAACATAAAGTCTTATCTGATGAAGCCTCCAATACTTATAGCTTCTATACCTGGAAAACCATTGATCTTATACATTGCAGCACAAGAAAGGTCAGTAGGAGTACTTCTCGCACAAGAAAATAATGAAGGAAAAGAAAATGCCTTGTATTACTTGAGTAGGATGATGGCACAAAACAAGATCAAGTATTCACCTATTGAGAAGTTATTTCTAGAGCTCGTATTCTCGATTCAGAAGATGAAGCATTACTTCCAAGCTCATATTGTACAACTTGTCTCTAAAGCAAATCCTATCAAGTTTGTCATGTCCAAGCCTGTCTTAAGTGATCGACTAGCAAGGTGGTACCTCCAATTTAAACAATTTGAAATTGTGTATATATCTCAGAAGGCAGTAAAAGGACAAGTGCTAGCAGATTTCTTGGCCAATTATCCAATTCCGAATGATTGGGAGTTATCTGATGAATTATCAGATGAAGACGCAATACTAGTGGAAATTCAGCCACTTTAGAAGATGTATTTTGATGGTGCTGCACATCGTGAAGGAAATGGTGCTGCACATTGTGAAGGAGACGGTGCTGGAGTGGTATTTGTCACTTCCCATGGAGAAGTTTTGTCGTATTCCTTCACTCTAACACAATGCTGCTCCAATAATATTGCTGAATATCAAGCACTCTTACTTGGACTTGAAATGATTGTTCATATAAAACAATTGCAACTACAAGTTTTTGGGGATTCCAAGTTGGTGATCAGTCAAGTCTTGGGTAATTATGAAGTAAAAAAGCATGAGTTACTCTCATACTGCAATTATGCTCAAAAGATGATAGGATGACTTGGAGAGGTGACTATTCAACATGTCCCTAGAAAGGAAAATAAGAAGGTTGATGTGTTGGCAGCTTTAGCTTCTGCATTAGTATCGCCCGATGAAATGCAAATTGGGGTTTGCCAAAGATGGATAACTCCACCTCTAGAAGAGCATGAAGAAGAATTTTGACAAGTTATCGCCACTTCAGAGGCTGAAATTAAAGATTGACGACAACCAATAATAAATTACTTGTGTTATGGAATATTGCCAGAAAATCTTCGAAGAAGGAAAGAAATCCGATGACGCGCCCCTTATTTTCTTTATTATAAAAATACACTTTACAAGCGGTCATTCGATGGAGTTCTCTTACAATGTTTGGGGGAAGATAAATCTAATCAAGCTATGCAAGAAACACATTCTGGAGTATGTGGAGCACATCAATCTGGCCAAAACTTCATTTTCACATAAAAAGGATGGATATTACTGGCAAACCATGGTAAAAGATTGTCTGAATTGCGTTCGAAGATGTAAAGCTTGTCTATTCCATACGAATTTTATACATCACCCCCCAGAAATATTGCACCCAACTATTGCCTCATGGTCATTTGAAGCTTGGGGTTTGGATGTTGTTGGACCATTGCCTAAGTCCTCTGGTAGACATTTGTACATCCTGACTGCAACTGACTACTTCTCAAAATGGGCAGAAGTTGTTTCTCTTAGAGAAGTGAAGAAAGAGAACGTCGCTAACTTCATTTGAGTAAATATTATCTACTATTTTGGTATTCCTCGATATATATTGACAGATAGTGGCAAGCCATTTGATAACAAGTTAATGACGAAGATATGTGATCTTTTTGGCTTCAAGCAACGCAATTCCTCTATGTATTATGCGGCTGCTAATTGTCTCTCTGAAGCATTTAACAAGACACTCTGCAACTTGTTGAAGAAAGTTGTTTTTAAGTCTAAGAGAGATTGTCATGAAAGAATGAAAGAGGTTCTTTGGGCATATAGGACTACGTATCGCACGCCAACACAAACGACTCCATATTCTCTTGTTTATGGAGTTGAAGCAGTCCTTCCACTTGAGCGTCAAATCCCATCATTACGCCTTGCCATTCAAGAAGGACTCACTGATGAAGAAAATTCTCGGTTACGCCTTGAAGAATTAGAGGCTCTTGATGAAAAAAGACTAGAGGCCCAACAAAGTCTGGAATGTTATCAAGTTCGTCTAGATCGATCTTTTAATAAGAAGGTTCATCTTAGATGCTTCCAAGTGGGTGATCAATTTCTTGTTGTAAGAATGCCCATTATTACTTCTCGTCGGTCTGGAAGCAAGTTCTCCGCTAAATGGGATGGACCATATGTGGTACAAGAAATATACTCAAGTGACGCTTACAAATTGGTTGATTCAGAAGGATTGCGCATTGGCCTCATTAATGAAAAATTCATAAAGAGATACTATCCTTGAAGAAAAGAAACACACTCCTTAAGGTACGAGAATAAACTGCATGATACTCCTGGCCCGCAAGAGTATAAACTGTGCACGGCATCAAAAAAATGTCCGCTAGGTTAAAAATTTCAAAAGAGGTGGCCTAGGCAAAAGTTAGGACACAAAAAAATAAAAAATCACTCTTTCATAACTACGTTATGACTTGATTCTCTTGACTTAGGTACGTAGACGCTTGGAATTACATTTTGAATTCAGTCGCATAAGTATCCAAAAAGCACATAGTCTCACTTGAACCTCTTCGCCGAGGTCCGTAGTGTTTTAGAGTTACATCCTAAGTTTAGTCTCATCATTTCAAAAGAAATGAGGCATGCTATTATTTGAGCATCACAATGTTCTTGTAGATTGTCATATATAATATGTGAATTAGAGAAGGCCAATCAAGACAAAATTTGAATTGACTTCAAAAAAATATTCATACAAATTCGTAAAGCTATTAGCTGTGATTATTGTACATATTGTAGTTCTATGAATCTTTTTTTCTATGGATCAAAGCTGAGATATGAGTATTTTAATAAGATCATGGGAATATGAATCTGTCAGCTTTTCTGCATGTGAAATTAATTTTTGAAGTTTGTTTAGAATGATCCTAAGGGACTTGAGCTATAAATTTTGGAAATATTTTAGATTAAGAAGTTTGGTTTCTGATAAATTAAGTCTCTCCTGGCTTTGGTGCTCTCATATAATGATATATCTCTCGTACTATCGAAACACACAAGGTGATAAATAATGGTGTTTAGGGAGAGATCCCTGCTTAATGCGATTACGTCAATGCATCCATATGAGTAAATAACTCTTGAAGATGAAACGTAAAAGAAATACTTAAAGAAATGTGCAATATAATGCAATCAAAAGGATTTCTAAAAGAGTGACAACTAATCAATCAGAATGCTAAAAAAATGTTTTATTAGCTCTTAAATTAGTAATTCAATAATCATGGTCATGAATCTCAATAATGAACGATTATATTCTTTGAGCAATAACTATGCCTCGTCTATATGGTGGAAAGTCTTTACAAATCGCGTAAAGTCTCTGCCTTAGACGGTATAAAGTCTTTGGGCTTGGATTATGAGATGCCTTTGACTCAAACGGTGTAAAGTCTTTGCCATAAATTATATAAAGTCTTTGCCTTAGATGGTGTAAAGTCTTTGGCTTGGACTATGGGATGCCTTTGACTGAGATGAAGTAAATTTTTTGTCACAAATCATGTAAAGTCTTTGTCTTAGATGGTGTAAAGTCTTTGGCTTGGACTATGGGATGCCTTTGACTCAGACGGTGTAAAGTCTTTGTCACAAATCATGTAAAGTCTTTGACTTAGATGGTTTAAAGTCTTTGGCTCAGACGACGTGATACCTTCAATTCAAATCATGTAAAGTTTTTGCCTTAGATAGTGTAAAGTCTTTGGCTTGGACTATATGGTGTCTTTTGACTCAGACAGTGTAAAGTCTTTTTCACAAATTATGTAAAATCTTTGCCTTAAGCAGTGTAAAGTCTTTGGCTCGAACAATGCGGCACCTTCGAGTTAGATGGTGTAAAGTATTCGCCAAGGATAATATAAAATTATTGGCTCAATAAGATACAACTATTGCTTCTATTGATTAAAAAAACACACAAAAGAACAAAAGAACAAAGAAAAAAAAGGTACCTCATATCTTGATTCTGCACGATGAACTCAAGAGTGTATGCAAAAAGGAGCATTAAAACTGCCAATGCCAATGATAAAAATAAATAAAAGGAGAGAGTCTATTTATAGACAAATAGTGACGGTGAGGGAGTCCTTCTCTCAAAGTAACTATAATTACTTTTTGGGTTAGGACTCTAGTGGAATGGTACAAATTTATTTTCTCCAAATCCTAATTGGTTGTGGAATTATGAAAATTTGGGTTATCCGTATTCTAAAAGGAGCGTGTCCTTTCTGAATTCTAATTGGATTATTATTATTATTATTATTATTATTATTATTGGTTAGCAAATGCCTACCCTTTATTTTGTTGATCTCTATCCTATTCTAATTGTTCAAATCTAGTAAAAAAATGCATTAGCCACGTGATCAAGTTCCAATTGGAGTCTCATTATTTACTCTAACTATGTCACTCTAATTAGAGGAACGTATTAATTTAATATGTTCATGGTGCATATTAAATTGCATGACATACGATTATCGTTTAGTTAATACTTTAAAGCTAGTCTTTGTATAAAATACTTCGACAAGACTTGAAGTAGGGGGCATTTGTAAGCATTAAAATTTTATTGGATTTAAATCTGTAAATTAAATTGGACTATATTAAATTCAAGAAAATAATCCAAATAATGTGGCAATCCAAGTCAAATTAAATGAGCCACTAAAAGCACACCACGTGTCAAAGTTATGTGGCAATTCAAGTCAAATTAAATGAGCCACTAAAATTACACCAAGTGTCAAAGTTATATGGCAATCCAAGTCAAATTAAATAAGCCACTAAAATCATGTCGCATGTCGAAGTTATGTGGCAATCTAAGTCAAATTAAATGAACCACTAGAATAGTGTCACGTATATATGTGACATGTTCTGACCAATTAAATTAAAGTTTTTTTCACCAAAAGAATCTGATTGGTCAGTTCAAACTGACCAATCAAATCACACCAGCATACTACTCCTTACAACTATAAATAGAGGTCCTCATTATTCTCGGGGAAGGGGGTTTTCGAGAACAAGAAGCAAGAAGAGAGCTCGTGGATCAGAGGCTGCAAATTCTCTGCAAAGCTACAAAGTTCAAGTAATCAAATTCAAGTTCAAGTTCAAGATCAAGAACGAAGGCAAATATCAAAAAACTTCGAGATCAAGTTACTTGTTCATACTTATTATTCGTCATAACCATACAAGTGTTTGTGACGAGTAATTCAAATCCAAATTTGAAGACGAAGATTCAAGATCAAGCTATTCAAGCCCTTGACTCTAAATCAAATTCAAGTTCAACATATTCCATATTATTTGAAGAATCAGAGGATTATCATAGAGATTGTAACACGCACTACATTTTGAAATCAAATATTACACTTTGTTACTCCAATTTTCCGGTCTTGATTATTTATTTTTCTCGGTTCAAAAATTTATTGTTTACACACCGATCAGAAAATTCAAAGTTACAAAATAAAGTACGTTTTAATTTGTTCATTTTACTTTTCTTTTTAGTTCATTTAAAAATAATAATATCTCTATTTATTTTTGATAATTTTTTAATTTCAACTTTTCATAAATGTTTAAGGCTATATTCTATTTATCTTTAATTTAAGGTCATTAAATTCAAAAATTTCCTTTACTTTTTAAACTTCGAGTCAAATCAAAATTAGATAGATAAATTAAAATAAGGTAGTAACACAAATGTCATAGTAACACATAAATTAGACAAACATGCATAGAGACGATACTCTGAGATTCAAGGGACCATTTCTATCCAATTAAGAGTCCATAATCTAATACGTGTATAGAGTAAGCCAAGATAATTAATTATAATTGTTCCAGGAGATCGAATAAGAGTTTCTTTCTCTTTTAATTGTTCACTGCTTCGTTATTATTAATTATTTTCACTTAGATTCTTTATTATTTCACGTGTAATCAAGGATTTACAAATAATTGAATTAATATTGTTTTAAAATCAATTCTACTAGTTTTCTAATAAATGAATTTTAGGCTAAACACTATTATTTTAACTATTATTATATTTTCACTTTTATTTATTTAGTATGATGATGACATGATGAGATTAAATGAAAATATAAGGATTTATATAACCGATCCAATTTGTTTGCTACTGAGTCTGAGTCGTAGTTATTATTGTTGTAGTTGTTATATTATGCATTATCTTGGTATTTAAACCACAACTTGTTTCTTTAAATTGTTTATAAGCAAGATTAGGATAGTAATTGAGTACCGATCTCGAATCCTTCAAATATGCATCATGACAACACAAAACAACGATAATAGCTATATCTAAATCCTAAATAAATTGAAATTTGCCATATGAACCATCATTGTTCATGTAGCTTCTAATTTACAACATTAATATAGGCAAAGTCACTACTAAACAAAGTAACTATAAAATCATAAGAAAGGTCATACCAGAGTAGTTGCAATGGACTTATCAAGACAGAATTAAGTTCACAAAAGTGTAAAGGATTATTACATTATGAATGTATGTGGAGGGCTTGCACAGTTATCAACTATTGTTTACCTTATACAAGTGCTCCCACGTAAATATAATTTTTTTTTTTGTAAGTTCAAACCTCGTGTCTTGGAAATCTCGGTAGCTCAATTGGTTGATCACCTGAATTTTCATCTTATTGATGAGGGTTTGTTATCTCACTTCGTAATTTATCTTGCACCTAACCATATTGTTAAGAATGTTGGGATATACTATTAATCATGTAATTAAGTTATAGTATTTTATTTAATCCCTTGTAAAGACCTTTTATTATCTATTACTTTCTGTACTTTGATTACTCTATTTTATCTGTGTCACTTTCGTTATTTGCTTTCCCATATCGCTTTGAACTTCTTAGCCTTATCTGACCTCTTCTTATGCTTCTATTGAGCCGATGGTCACTCGGAAACAGTCGTCCTACCTTGGTAGGAGTAAGGTTTGCGTACACTTTACCCTCCCCATACCCACGTTGTGGGATTTCACTGGGTTGTTGTTGTTGTTTGTAGTTCATTATATTAATATGTGTGTCCATTACTTATATAGTAGACGATAACCTTAATATGTGTGTCGCAAACCTTAATATGTGTGTCGCTTTCGTTATTTGCTTTTCCATATCGCTTTGAACTTCTTAGCCTTATCTGACCTCTTCTTATGCTTCTATTGAGCCGATGGTCACTCGGAAATAGTCGTCCTACCTTGGTAGGAGTAAGGTTTGCGTACACTTTACCCTCCCCATACCCACGTTGTGGGATTTCACTGGGTTGTTGTTGTTGTTTGTAGTTCATTATATTAATATGTGTGTCCATTACTTATATAGTAGGCGATTTTTGTGTATGGAGTTATTTAACTCATACACAGAAAATTAAAATTGTCGGTTCTTAATAAGTTATAAATTAAACATTCACAATCAAAGATGAAATTGGACAAACATCTTGATGATTGTAGCACAAGATTAAACACAATTTAATCTTAATTATGGTAATGGTAAAATTTCAACTTCTTGTGCTAGTACATTTAGTATGCATTGAACGGATCAAATTAAGATATTCGTTTAGATTCTGAATTTTAATAAACAATATCTCTAGTTTATTGCATGTGCTTACTCTTAATCTTGATATAATTATTATGATCTATGTAGTTTGATTTATTGTTTTAATCTATTAAAAGGTGAAATTCTTTAATGAGTCGATATATTCCTAATAGATTGGATAATAACAAATCATGTTAGTGAAATAATAATTAGTTGACAGAATCGTGTCTCGATCATGAATTAAAAGACACCCCTTTATGGTTGCTTGTAGGTTTTCACATGAAACCCTGCAGGTGGATTTTATCCGACACGTGAAATAAGTTAAGTATAAAAATAAATGATTAAGTTAGTCAAAAATTAGATTTTCAGAAAATTTGATTTAATTGATCGGTAATTCTAACATAGGGAGTTTAAATAAGTTGTAACGGTAAATTTTGAAATTAAATTGAGGAGTTCAATTACAGATTTTTAGTGGTATAATCTGTAATTTATTACGATATGCTTAATTCATGCATTTACAAATTAAATATTATAATTGAAAGCCTATGTTAATAAATTTGCAGTCTCTGTTGTGCCTGACTAATTAATCAAGATCGAATAGAAAAGGACAATTATAAAATAAGTATTTTATTGATTTTTCTAATAAAGGAATAAATCATTTTTAGCATTTAAAATTATTTATTAATTTTAAAAAGGTTTAAATATTTTTTTATTACCTTAAACAGAGAGGATAAAATATTTGATAATAATGGTGTTTAATGGTTGAATATTGTTGTTAATGGCTCATTATAATGGTTAATGGTTGAATATTGGTTTAATGACCAATTATTGTCTTTAATGGGTGTTTATGACTATTTATGAAGGCTGAAAATGTTTTGGATTTTGAAAACATTTTCCCTCTACTGAATAATATAAATCGGGGTGGTGGTGCTCATGAAAAGTTATCCATTTCTGATAAGTTCTTCCCACTCAAGACTTGATACATAAAATTAGTCTGGAAACAACAGAAGGTTGCAATTTTGGAATCTTTTCTTCTAAACGAATTTTGCAGGAGCTTTAGCAAGTAAGTGTTATTATACATTCATTTTATTATATTTGCCGGTTATTATGTAAGTTCACATTCTTATTGAATCAGTCCCGCTATGCATAATCTAACAATTGGTATCACGATAGTGTTCTTACATATAACTGTTAATGTAATAAGAATGTTATGATTGATATATTAGTTTGATAAAATCTGTATATATCTTACTATTATGGATGGACAATTTTATTTTCTTACAAAATTTTGTCTATCAACAGATTTGACAAGATCTGTATATATATTATTCTAGACTAATATCGTTGTTCATTATTATGAATAAATCTGTTCAGAAGATATCTTGCTATTGTTTCAGTTGATTGAAGATTTAATGAGTTCATATCTCATTTTTTATTTGTCTCCTGTTAATTGTTGGGTTCGAATTTACAAAAAAAAAACTGAATGAAGAAAATAAATGGAGAGTTTTGATTATACTCAAATATAGTTATTCTTATAATGTTGCAACTGAAACTGTAGTGGGAAGATAATTCTGTTTAAGTAATCAGATTCACCCACAAAAGAATTTTTACCGGTTTCTTACTATATAATTTCTATCAATTGAGGGTAAATTTATTTACAATACTAATTTTGCAAATCACAAAAGGCAAGCAAAGCCATTTATCTTATCGTTGGATGAGCAGCCAAACTTATGTCATTATTTATAAGTTCAAATCAGTAGCGTAGTGGTAAGGCCAAGATGAGCAGACAACCCTGCTGACTCTCGTACGCAGCCTCGTCGATGTTTGTTGATTTGATTGGTATTGGAGTTTTTCAAATTTCGACAAACTACGATTGACCTGAAATTTGGTTGGTTCGTTGAAAATGATCCACTGAGCAATACGCACCACCATGTTGTGATCTAGGCCTTTTATGGCCATTCTGAGTTATTTTGATGGGGTTTTGGCAGTTTTTGTGTTTTCTGAAAAAATTTAAAAATTTGAAAAAATTATTTTTTGAAAATCAGTGCTTCAAGGGTCCATACTTTATGGTTTTTGATGGTTTTTTACGGTATAGTATGAGTTTAAATGTTAACATAAGTCTTCTTCCCCATCAAATAAACTTGTATACTTACATACTGTTTTTTATAGTCTTTTGTTTTGATGACTTGTATTAACTTTCCAACTAAGTTACTTGTTGAATCAATGGACAATAAACTATATACAATACATATATATAACTAAACTTAACGGATTACTCTCTAACTAAATTGGACCTGTTTTGTTTAAGTAGTGATATATGAACATGCTCATGTATTTGCTAGAGTAGTTAAGTTTTCCTATCGAATCTAATTGTTCATTAGGATGATTATATGTGTCTTTTGTTACTATTTTTTTAATATAGAACATATGTTTAATGAACTGTTTTTAAAATGTCTCTTAGATTAACTATGTCTCACTTCAAGCAATTTTCCTCTATCTTGAACCAAAACAAACTGGAAGGTCCTAACTATGTGAATTGGAAATGAAATCTTGATATAGTTTCTATGTCTGAGGATTTCAAATATGTGTTGGTTGAGAAATGCCCATTAAATCAGCAGATGCTATTGTTGAGGAGATCCAAGACTATGACAAGTGGGTTAAGGCTGATGAGATGGCAAGGTGTTACATTCTTGCCTCAATGGCGAATGTCTTACAGCATCAGCATCAGTCCATGACAACTGCTTATGATATGCTTGAATCTCTCAAAGAGATGTTCGGAGAGAAAAATCGCGTTTCAAAGTAGACTGCCATGAATGCCCTCTTGACAACCAAAATGGTTGAAGGACCCTCTGTCGTGGAACATGTGCTGAAGATGATGAATTATTTGAATGAGATGGAGATACTTGGCGCTTCCATTGATAAAGAACTCAGGTAGAGATGGTCCTACAGACTCTATCAGACAGTTTTCAACAGTTTCATTTGAATTATAACATGAATAAGATGGATTTGTCTCTTGCGAAACTTTTGAATGAACTAACAACGACATAATTCATTATCAAGCAGCAAGCTCCTCCCTCTATGGCATTCATGGTGGACAACCCTGTTGCTTCTTCTTCTAAATCGGTGAAAGCTCAAAAAAAGAAGTAGAAGCCTCGTAAGGCTATGGCACTTGAAGGTGCTAAAGGTGGTGTGGCTAAGCCTAAGGGCAAGTGCTTCCACTGCAAGCAGCCTGGACACCACAACAAGCAATGCCCCGACTATTAAGCCAAGATGAAAAACAAAGGTAATTCTTATTTAAATGTCGTTGAAACCTGTTTAGCGGCCATTTTTATACAACTATGGGCTATAGATTCGGGAGCCACTAACCATGTTTGCACTTCTTTGCAGGGGTTTTAGGAAACGCGACGGCTAAGTGAGAATGAAGTCTGCGTTTTTCAGGCTAATGAGGAACCAACATCAGCGTTAGCTATAGGAAATATTTTCTTTTCGTTCAGTAGTTCAGGATTTTACTCTTGAATAATGTCTTCTATGTTCCTTCGATAAGAAGAAATTTATTATCTGTATCAAAAGTAATGCATACTGGTTATATTATTTATTTTGCTGATAATTGTGTTGTTATTAAATATAATAATCATTTTTATTTTTAGGGCTCCTAAAATACAAGATCTGTTTTCATTTGAAGTCTCCCTTAACATCCTACAACAAACCGAATTAAATAACTGTCACAACCCAACCCCGTGGGCCGTGACGGGTGTCCGAACTGGACACTCGCATATACCCCTGCTAGTTATAAGTAAACCTGTCTCCTATTTGAATCATAGTGTGCCAACAGGCAAGACAATATATAAGTCGACGAGGCTATCGTAACATATAGGCAGAACTGTTCACATATACATATACAACCCACATATATGTCTACAGACCTCTAAGAGTAAGAAAAGTAACATAAGGTGGGACAGGGCCCCCACCGTACCCGTAATCAAGTAAATATATACATAAAAGGTTTAGTACCAAAGCTCGGCTCCGATTCAATGGAGCTTCTTCCAAATTTTCTAGGTGGAATCCTAAGCTAGCGGAACCCCAAAGCGCGCACCTGTACCTGTTGGCATGAAACGTAGCCCCCTCCGGAAAGAGGGGGTCAATACGACATATGTACTGAGTATATAAGTATAAAACATCAAAAGGAGGGCACAACTAACATAGGGTTGGAGGGGGCAAGTATAACATTCAACAACCCACTGTACTTGCATCTCATAAAATAAAGTCGTACATACTATCATCACATACTATACCCGGTCCGTTCGGGGATCCGGTGTAACAACCACATCACTCTGTTATCATAAGCATCTATGTACTATTAGTGCCATATAATAATGCCTAGGAATGTACAGCCCGATCCATTTATCATATAGTAATGCCGAGGAACGTTCGGCCCGATCCATATATCATATAGTAATGCCGAAGAACGTTCGGCCCGATCCATATATCATATAGTAATGCCGAGGAACGTTCGGCCCGATTCAGATATCATATAGTAATGCCGAGGAACATTCGGCCCAATCCAGATATCATATAGTAATGTCGAGGAACGTTCGGCCCGATCCAGATATTATATAGTAATGCCGAGGAACGTTCGGCCCGATCCATATATTATATAGTAATGCCGAGGAACGTTCGTCCCGATTCATATATTATATAGTAATGCCGAGGAACGTTCGGCCCGATCCGTATATCATATAATTATATTATAGTCGGCTCGAGACTCGGTGAAAGATGTATTACAGTATACCCGAATGAAGTAGTAAGTAACCATATGCAATTTAAAACATCATCGGGGACGTATTAAAATAATCAAAATGAACTATCACTCAAAAATTAAGACAATAGCCATAACAAGTACCTTTGGAGTGTCCTTGTGGCTTGCATCAAAGTAGCACTTTTGGAGTCATCTACTCGTATCAAAGCGTAATAAAATATCTTTTGGAAGTTATGAAAATGGCCATCTTAGTGGCCTTGAGAATGGGGCTTCCTTTGGATCACCCATACTTCGTCTATTTGTTTCATAAAGTTCATGCAAAAAAAAAGATTAACTTTACCTACTTATTACTTCCCAAGGTATAGAAAAACTTGAGAAGACATAGTTCAATTATTGGAAGAGTTCTAGCTTAAAGGAGTGAATAGGAGTCATGATTTATACCACAACCTAAATTATACCGACTTAGGATGGTTGAATACTTTCACATGAATCGAGGCAAAAGGACATAAGTTCTAGGAAATTAAAAACGTTAGCCATCTTAGTGTACTTAAGAATAAGAGCTTCTTGTGGACTTTGCGCATTCTTCGTCCGTGGCTTTCTATGGGCCATGCCAAAAGAAGAAAGAGAATAAGCTTTACATACCCTCTACTTTTCCTCATAAAATCATTATATACATATGTGCCGTGGAACGTACGGCCCGATCCTTAGATAGTAACATATATCATACTTGGCCTATTAAGGGACTCGGTACCATAAACATTTCATCATAACATCATAACTTATGTCAAGGGCATATCAAGAGAGAAGAAGGGTAGCTTTACATACTTATGCCAAAACATGCCAAAAGAAGGAAAGGTAGCTTCACATACTTGCTACTCTCCATCGTATATAATCCTTGAGAGGCAATAACTCAACTAGTATAGGAATTCTACCATCGAGGAGTAAATAAGACTTATGATTCATACTTGGAGTTCTATGAATGGAATTATCCCCACATTCCGTTTATCAATCACTTAAGGCTAAGACATGCCAAGAGAAAAGAAGATAGCTTTACATACCTCTTACGGGTTACTCTTTATCCCGTTCGCCTCGTCGTCCTTTGAACCTAGGTAACACGAAAGCAATACGAGTATTAACAACCTTAGACTTTTCAGCTCCTTAGGTTACACACGAGTATTCCTAGAACTCATCCCCTCGTTCGCATTCTCGACTAGTTCCTTAACTAGTTAAGGCGTTAACGGAAATCGGACAGCACCTCCCCTATAATGTGCCCTATCCGAATTCCCAACCATGTCCTTAGCACCTACAGCCAACCAACAATACAGCCATCAGCCCATACATATACATATTACGACAACATTACACAATATAAAACCCCAATAATTCATTCGAAACTAAGATACCAAAACTAGAGTTTTTAATCTTTCTTTCGCGAATTCATTAATTGCAAAGCGGAGGGTCATGTGGCTGCAACCAGCAGCCCCCCACGCCCTCATTAACCCATTTTCCATCATCACAACACACTACCATACAACCAACAGTCACATCCCACAAGCACAACGCATTATACGATTACAATTAACTATAGCGATTCCAATTTCGCTTATTTCGAACGCCGAACTTTTCAAATCTTTTCCCCAACTTCCAGCAGCTCCTATGGTGTGTAATACACCCTAATTTAACATCATAAACTCCAAATTAGAGGGAAAGAACTTACCTTTCCCGAAATTGGCTAGAACTTGCCGAAATCGCGCCTCGGAACTTTTTTTGGCTCGCTGAATCGTCGTGGCAGCTTGCTGTCCGATTTTTGCTGCACCAAATCATAATTTTATACTACTAATACTTCCATATCATCGTAGTATACGCTAAGTAATTAATTTACGGAACGAAATCGGAGACTCACCTCTTTTTTCCTCCCAAAACCGTGGCCTTCTCCCTCTCTAGTTTCTTCTCTTCTCTTCTTCTTTCTAGAGTTTTCTTGAATGTAGATGAAGTATATGGATAAATATGACTTAAAAGTCATCAACATATATTTATGGGCCCTTAATTAAGGAGCTAAATTTCCAAGACTTGGGCCCTCTTGTGTTGGGCCTCAATTCTTCTATTAGTATTATCCTTATTTGAGCCCAACAAGACCATAGGTCTTATTAGTAATTCACAAACTAATTTTCAAAATTTTCAATTTTGCCCTCGGCCTTCCTCCGTATTTTCAAACCACTTTTTCCATGAACATCACACCGGTACTAATTAAAATGAATAAAATAATTCACAACCTTATTTCTTGCAAGCCAAATTTTTATTTTTTTTTCAAATGCCCAAAAGTGCGGGATATAACAATAACATTGATATTTCTCATAAAAAAAACGTATTTCTGAATTGAGTCCTACTTATGGCATCTACATCTATGTCATATCAATATAAATAGAATTTCAAGGTTGATTTCTGATGAACCTCTTAGTTTATTGAAAATGGAAGCACTACCAACCTGCGAATCATGTTCAGAAGGAAAAATGACAAAGAGACCTTTCCCTTCTAAAGAAAATAAAGCCGATAATAAGTTAGAATTAATTCATTTTGATTTTTGTGGTCCTATGAACATACAAGCAAGGGGTAGTTTTGAGTATTTTGTGACTTTCACAGATGATTACTCAAAATATGATTATATTTATTTGTTGCGTTGTAAATTTGAATGCTTTGAAAAATTCAAAGAATTTAAGATAGAAACAAAAAAGCGACATGGTAAACATATCCAAACATTACGATCTGATCGTGATGGTGAATACCTTTCTGCCGAATTCATTAAGTACTTATCATAATCATGAATTACATATCAATAACACCGGAATTTATCTCAAACGAAGGTCCCCCAACCCCTGGAACACCACAACAAAATAGTGTGGCAGAAAGAAGAAATAGAACTCTTTAGGAAATGGTTAGATCCGTGTTAAGTTATTCTGATTTTCCTTTTAGTTTTTGGGGATATGCTTTAGAAACTGTGAATTACATTATGAATCGAAGCGGATCCTTACTTTGCAATAATAAAATTCAACTTGTGAGCAACTGATTGTCCGTCCATCATCAAAAATATTCAACATATACTTCACAGGTTGCATCCATTCCATATTGACTTTACATCCACGGAAGAGACTTGCAAGAGGAGAATAATAGTAAGCAAGTTTAACATAGTAGGATTTTTATTACTTAATGATTATATTGAAGATAGATCCATATAAGGAAAACAAAAGGTTAATTGGGTCTACATTTCACTGCCTCCACTTTTTAAGATAACAAACTCAATGAGCCCTCTAAACCTACCACCAATGACATGTCATTCCTAAGAATATCAACATGTAACTTATAAAGGAGCATAAAGTGATGTATATTTTTGAACTGAAAACCCTACAAAAAGAAACAAAAGGACTTAGAATTTACAACAGAGAAGACTTTTCCTCCAACACCTGTGTTTCCTATAATGCCTCCTTTCTGACTTTGCCATTCTTACTGGGCTACTGTTCCATTCAGATTGTAAGCTGTAAAGATAAACACAAGGAAAATGTAAGTACAAACCGACAACAGCTTGAAGATAATGGGAAAAAGGATTGTAGTATAAGATGTTGCAAACAATTACACTGGGAAGGCAAAGGATCTGGCACTGGTTGTGCTGCTATCTGACCGAAGAGAGATGTTACCCGAATGTGATATATGGCCTGAGTAAGTAATCAAACCAGATGCAGGTCCTACTGCAGCAAAACTTGCTTCTCCATCTGCAAAATGACCATGCACACCGAGGGGGAGATTGCCAGAGTTCTTTTCCTCGAGATTAACCACATTTGGGGGGTCGAGGGATTTGGCGTGAATACTGCTATTGCTGGAGTCCACACTATTGGCAAAATGAACTTGAGTAGCAGCTGAAAAGCTGTCAGAACTCCCATCCTTTTGACCGTAGATGGCCTCTAATTTATGGGAGTGTTCAGGCAAGTTTTTATCAATTTTTGCCACGCTGCTACTTAAAGCCAGTTCAGTCAAGTTGAAGTCGCAAGTAATAGCTCCAGCTTCTGACTTGCTATTGTTAGAGAAGTTGCTAGCTGGTCCATTGTTGTTTGTTCCATCAGCTGCCGAGACTGCATTTTGGCTGTTGAAAGCAGCTACAAAAGTTGGCATCTGCAATTCAAGAGAAACTGCATTCGCAATCAAGTTTTACCATAGGAATGAATCTAAAAAACATGCAGAGACTTATTAACCACATGGCATCTTAGGAAATTTATAAATATAACATAGTCAAACCTGATCAGGCTGCTGTGATGATTGATCAGCATCAGAGATAGATTCCTTAAGATTCTGAATGTCACATTCTTTTTCTGATATGTTAGTAGCTTTATCCATTGTAGTATCTTTTGCTCCAAAAATCTTCATCACGTCCTCCAGATAAGAATCCTTGTCAGCATCTTTGCTCATATTATCTTCCAAGAAGGGGTTTATATCATTTGGAGCAAGTGATTTAGTATCCGCATCTTCTTTAGTTGTATGATGATCAACAGAAATTTTGACGGCACTTTCAACTGATGAAGCTTTGGACTCACCGGATGAGACAAATTCACTGTCAAGACCATCCCTGGTGTTTCTCGGCTGGTGTTCATCAGCAGCTAGAGAAATAGACGAGTCAGGCTGATCATCTTTCCTGCTTTCAGTTACAATTTTATCCATGAGAGGTGCACCCTCATCCATGCATATGTCTTTCGTAATGTGATAGTTACTCTTTTCGTAGCAAATCATCGATTCAGGTAATTTGAATTCCAGGACACCCTTATCGGTGTATAAAGGAGTGTCTGTACCAAACAACTCTGAAAGAGAGGTAAATTGTGCATTAGAGACTACGGCTCCCTTCTCTTTATCATCGAAGAAATTAACAATCATAGGGTCCTCAAATTTGGGAATACTCCAGGGGTGATCTCTATCTCCTGTATCACATGCAAAAGGATTTCCATTTCTCTTGCAAGAAGTTAAATTAGACAGGCCTTCGTTCAGATCATCTTTCAGAGGTGAAGCTGTAATTTCATGTTTGTTACTTCTTGAAACATCTTCAAAAAATACAGAGTCAACAAGTTCCTGAACATTCCAGAATTCGTTCCTCTCTTTTTCACATGCCAAAGAGTCTTTAGTGCCATCACGACCATTTGAATCAAGCAGACCTTTCGTTGGAAAGACTAAAGACTTGGAGTCCTTGCAACCATTTGAGTGAGTTAATATTTCATCCAGATTTTCCGTCATCGTAGCCGTCTCTTTAGCGTGTTAAGCCACTGTTATTGCATTCAAATGTTTCAGAATCATGCACAACTGGTACAAACAGAAAATCAATGACCACAGACGAGTTTAACTTCTCAATGCAAAAGGCCAAGAACCAAGTTGAGAGATAATATGTTATATCGAGACGTGTTTAGATGCAATTTGACAATGTAACTTCAAGATGTGAAGCATTTCCATAAATAGACAAAAGATCTGAACAAAGTCAATGGATGCAATGAGGCAACGATATAACAAAACATGCCTCAGATTAATCCACTCCATACTATCCTTTGAGAGATTAAAACCGATGAAAGATGTATCTTAGAAGCAGCAGCAAATAGCAGAAATAAGAGATTTATACTCACAAACTTTCATATAGTACATCAGTGGGTCAAATCTGTAGAAATACACAGAAGCAGTGAGGTAGATACGGCTCAGAAACCTGTGTCAACAGAAATTACAAAATATATTTAGGAGGAATTGGCTGTGAATACTTGCAAATTCCTTGAATCAGGATAATTTTAGCAACATATTCGAGCTGAAAAAAATGAAGCAGCAGAAAACAACATAGCATAACAGGGCAAGCCTTTTAGTCATAATAACGAGAGGGCAGCGGCCAAAAATGCTCTATAAATCAATCTAACATTGCCTCAATCCAAGACTAATTAGTACGGACGGATATATGAATCCTCTATAAACATATCACTCTATAGCACCACCACCAACAACAACAACAACATACACCTATCCTTACACCAGCATACAAGTCTCTGACCAAATACAACAGGAAGCTCAAAAAATGGCAGTGAACCAGTTTGAGATACGACTGGCTATCTATATCAACCAGTAGATCTAATGGATTTCGAACGATAAACATGAGGAATTGTTGAAAATAGTTCAGATCATCTAGCATGAATTCAAGAACAAATCAGCTGATTTACTGTTACATAGGATTCACACAAACTTAAAATAATTTATTATAAAAAAAAAAAAAGTTCATAATGATCTCAATCAAATATAACAACAACATACTCAGTGTAATCTCACAAGTGAGTGTGGCGTGTACGCAAACCTTATCCCTACACCTTGTGAAGGCAGTGAGAGATATTATTTCCGATATACTCTCAGTTCAATGATCTCAATCAAATATGCCAGAAAATAATAAAAAAGAAAAAGCAAGTTGCCTCACTTCCTGTACAAAAAATCACTTTTTGTTTTATGTTTAATAGCCCAAACCTATGTTGCGTGGACTCTCTAAAAGCCGTGTCAGATTCTCCAAATATGCACCGCCTTTGAAGAACCCAACACACACTTATCTACTTTTTCGAGGAGTCCGAGCAACGTAGGGCGCAAAGATCCTTAACTTTGTCAATAGATAACGAAAAAGACAAGTGCTGGTCATTCCACTTTAACGGCTAAAATACAAAGCCCATCCATCTCCCAAGTCAATGATCAATCCCCACCATTTGTGTTTTGTCCTTTAGCTATCTTAAATAAATAAATTAATAATCACTTCTAACTAGATCTAACTCTAATTAGTAGTAATATTTTAATTCACCCCCTCCAAAGAATTAGTAAAAAATTACTACTAGAAAACAATGAAAAAGGCCTTACATTCTGGCAGGTTCTTATCAGATCCCAAGAAAGTTCACAATCTCATTAGCCAAAAATAATCTGATTAATAAAGAGTAAATTGTTAGTATTTTAATTTCTTTAATCATATGATTAACGATGTTCCCAATATCGAGAAATAAAAATAAACAAGATAACATACTAAAGCAAAAGCAATCACATTCTATTTTTCAAAAATATTGCCATACCCGTATGAAATCCTTAGAAAAATGCACTATTTTTAAAGGACACACAACTGAAGAAGCAAAATGATAAATCTCAAAAAGTGAGATCAACAGAAAGATATAAAGATAAATGTGAGCTTGTTTTGGTGTAGAATATACCAGGTAAATTGGCAAGAAAAAGTCAGCCGTTTTGATTTAAAAGATAGGGAATTAATAAGCAAAAATGAATTGAATGTGAAAGAAATAGAATATTTAACTGGATCAAGAAGAGGCAAAAAAAAAAGGAAGATTAAGCCAGTGTGCTACTTTCTCTCTCTAAATGCAATTAAGTTTCTACACTCTCTACATGTATATAAATATTACAGTGTCTAAAACTTCTAGATAGTTTAGTATACGGTGTTCGATAAAAATCAATTAAATAAATTAACTTTATATTTTTTAAAATTAATCATATTTCATTTAATTTTGTTCAAAAAATAATTATATATTATGAATAATTTTAAATATCTTATATATATTTATCAAAATTTACTAATGAAAGTAAAAAATCCAAAACAAAAAATATTCTTAATATGTATGTTTTTCTATTTCCTACCTTATCTTTTGATTCTATTATTTGCAAATTAATTAATAACCAAAAGCGACAATTAAATCGATAAATATATATTAAATTTAATCTAATTAAATTTTAATAATTTAAAAATTAAATTAAATTATTTTTAATTTTAATCAATAATTAATTCAAACGGACCTTACAAACACTTTTAGTTTAGTGTATACACCAATTAGAATAACATTTATCTTGCCTCCATGAGCAGCGCTAGGGTACTCCATCAAGAATTAATATACGGTAAAAGGAATTATATATATATATATATATATATAATTCTTACATATCGCTTAAGAAAATTATTTATTTTTAGAAAAAAGTAAATATATTTTAATAATGTATTCTTAATAAATACATTGAAAAAATATAACTTTTAAGTAGTTTTTTTAAATATGTAAAATTCCTTTTCTTTAATTTAAATAGGAATCAAATTGAAATAACACTATTAATATCTTGTTGATGATGTGAAACGTCATTTATTTCGAAATAAAATTAAATACTATTTACTTTAAAACAGAGAGAATACAAGTGTACATATATATTTTTTTCACAATAAAAAATCATAATTTTTTCAGAACATGCATTAAATAGAGTGCACGAATAATAGTGGCTTCTAAATGGAAAGATGAACAGAAAAGAAAAAAAGGAAAAATTGGACATTCATTAATTAATAAGTGTCTTTACAGAGAGGACAACAATATTAATTAATGGTTCTTCAGAAAATATAAATTAAAAAAAAAAAAAAAGCTCGACTTACCGGAAAACAGATCACCGCCACCCTCCGCCCTGTTGCGGCGTGTTGTTTGCATAAATTAGATTCACAAAATAGTCTCTGTCATATACATAAAATTGGGTGTGGTTAAGAAAATACTTATTAAAGAAGTTATTTTGGGTGAGATTAGGAAAAGCGAATGGAAATGGAAGAGCTGACTTTATTTTTGTATGGAGGGAAGATAGAGAGAGAAGACAAAGGGGACAAAGATAGAGTCAAAAAGCTGAATTGGGGACTCACTTCATAAAGTGTATACTTTTTTGGGTGAGGCGTCGGAATTTGATAGTTTTAGTTTAAACTGTATATTTATATTAGGAAATTTATAAATACATTCATCTTATATGATGTGGCATTTTATGTATATTATGTCACATATGTTTATTTATTTAATTTTATATAATTTTAAGTGATTATTTGTGCATATACAAAATTGAATATTATATATGCAAAAATTAAGTTAAAATGCATATTTATGTATTATGTCTTTAAAATTCAAAAATCTTAGAGTTTAAATTATTGATTTGTCTCTATTTTCGATTCAAATATTAAATATATAGATATATTAACCACATAAAATATTTTATTTTCTTATAATTATACATATCAACTTCAATTGAAATAAATTTGAAATTTTACCACTTATTTGAGATTAGTGTCTACGATTAAACAATTTGGTTAATTTATTTATGTAATAAATGTTTAAGAAATACCCGTAACATTTTATTATAACTTTAAATATTTACTTGTAATAATTATATTTTTAATATTTAAATAAAATTTACGATAAATTTCAGAAGTTATCAACGTATCTCACTGTTTATAGAACGGTTTTGGTCAGAGAGATTTTGTTGCGTCCGTCTAATTCTTTTTTCTCTTTGATAGTTTGCCAAATATGTATAGTGTTTTTATTTATGTTGGTAACCTTTTTCTTGTATTATATAGTCAATTTGTACATGTAAGTAATTTATTAATGGCTATTTGGGACCACTTCCATTTCTGTTGTACTGCACATTTTTCATGATGTCCCACTTCTTTTCCTCTTCTCATCTGCAATTATTTACCCACTCAGTTTTTGTCAATATTCTTCTTCTTTTCAATTTTACACTCGATTTTTCGAGTTTTTAGAGTCTCGATTAAATTTAAATCATGTATTATAGGATTTTATTTGAAAACAATAATTTTAATAAAAAAAATTTATACTCAGAATTCAAATTTAAAATTTCTAATTAAAGATAAAACAATTTTACTATCGCACCATAATTTATGTTGATTCTTTTATTCTTTCTCAACTACAATTATTTACTCACTCCATTTGTATCTAAATAATCGAAAGATTTTCGCTACATCTCGCGAATTTATAATCAAATGTTTAATGAGTTAATAGTTAAAAACGTTCTTAAACTGGACATACTTATTAAATACATATTTAAATTAAGGACATTGAGAAGGAAGGTCAAACCTAATTCGGTGTCAACACTTGACTGATCGGAGGACCTAACTAGCTTCAGAGAAGTCTTAATTATCCTCTCAAACATAAAATTTGGAAACTATATACTTCCTAACTACGAGAAATCTTAATTACCCCCTCAAACATGGATTTTTAAAAATATTTACCCTCCTAATATGCAACATGGCACAAAATTTTATTCGGTCCCAATTTATATGATTCACTTTCCTTTTTAGTCAATCTCCAAAGGAACAACACATTTTTATATTTAGTAAAAATTTAACTTAAAATTTTTAATTTATCCCTAAAGAAATGATTTATAGCTACACAATATTTATGATTTATTTTAGGCCACGTCTTTCTTAAACTTCATGTCAAGTCAAACTACATTATGTAAATAGGAACGGAGATTGTATCATTTTACTTTATTATTTATCTTCACCTCCTATGATTATTTCACATGGACACTTAATAAAGTAAAACAATATAATTTTCGTTCATATTTATATGATATAGTTTGACTTAACACGAAGTTTAAAAAATATATGATCTAAAATAAGTTATAAATATTTATGTGACTATAAATCACATTGTTGGAGGGTAATTAAGACTTCTCCTAATTTAGGTATGCATTTAATAAAGTGTCCCAATTTTAAACGTTTTTTTAACTATTAACTCAATGTTTAATAGAATTGGTTGTAAATAAGGATGGGAAGCAGAGCGGGATGAGGTATGGGGCAAACCTATTTCTACCAGCATGTTATAAAAGAAATTAACTTGGCAAAATAAGGAGAAAAGAGTAAAAGAATAATATCACAAGAGAGGAGAATTTTGTAGTATTGTGTATTTGTTCTTACCGGTATGTTCTTTTTTTCATTGCAGTAAGGAGGGGGCTATATTCATAGGTGAAACTAAACAAGTGGAAGGACAATTTCAACTTGTCTACACATTTTCCAATAGGTGGGTCCCACATTGAAAAAGACATCCATTTTTAACACTTTTCCTTGGATGTTCACTTGTAAAAACAAACTTTACAAGAAACAATTTACATAGTTATTTTGAACACCCATAGATGTTGTGCCTCGTTAAAACCTTATTAGGAAAAATCAGTTGGAAAAAGCCTAGTGAAGAAAAAAGAATACACACATCTAATAATATGCTTTGAATGCTGCCTCATTAAAAACATTACCAGAAAAATCAGTAGGACAAAAGCTTGATTAAGGAAAAAAAAGTACAACGTGTATTTTACTCCCCTTGATGAAAACATCACTTAATATCTCAAAGACGACGCATTCCAATTTTATATTTCATTTTCTCAAAGGTTGAAGTCGGCAATGCCTTGGTAAACATATCTGCTAAATTGTCTCTTAAACGAACTTGTTGGACATCTATTTCACCCTTCTTTTGAAGATTATAAGTAAAAATGAATTTTGGTGAAATATATTTTGTTCTGTCCCCTTTGATGTATCCTCCCTTCAGTTGAGCTAGACATGCAGCATTGTCTTCATACAATATTGTTGGAACGTCTCTTTGCAAAGAAAGACCACATATTTCTTGAATGTGTTGAGTTATTGATCTTAACCAAATGCATTCTCGACTTGCTTTATGAATGACTATTATCTCTGCATGATTTGAGAAAGTGGCAATCATAGTTTGCTTTGTTGAATGCTATAATATAGATGTACCATCATATGCAAATAAATAGCCTGTTTGTGATCGACCTTTATGGGGATCAGATAAATATCCCGCATCTGCTTAACAAATCAATTGTGATGTGGATTCATTTGAGTAAAACAATCCCATATTTGTGGTCCCTCGAAGGTATCTAAATATATGCTTAATTCCATTCCAGTGTCTTTGCATTGGGGAAGAACTGAATCTTGCTAACAAGTTTACTGAGAAAGTTATATCTGGTCTTGAATTATTGGCAAGATACATTAATGCACCAATTGCACTAAGGTATGGTATTTCAGCACCAATAAGCTCATCATTATTTTCATGAGGTCGAAATGGATCTTTATTAATATCAAGAGATCTCACAGCCATTGGGGTACTCAGTGGGTATGCTTTATCCATGTAAAATCTCCTTAAAATATTTTCTGTATATGTTGATTGATGGACAAATATCCCATTTGCAAAATGTTTAATTTGTAGACCAAGAAATTTTTTTGTCTTTCCGAGGTCTTTCATTTCGAATTCCTTTTTTAGATATTTTACTGCCTTTGAAAGTTCTTCAGGAGTTCCGATGATATTTAAATAATCAACATATACGGTTATTATGAAAAATTCAGATCCAGACCATTTCATAAAGACACAAGGGCAAATTGGATCATTTTTATATCCTTTTTTTAGCAAATATTTGCTAAGACGATTGTACCACATTCGCCCTGATTATTTCAGCCCATATAAAGATTTTTGCAATTTTATTGAACAAGTTTCCTGGAAATCTTTATATATTTCAGACATTTTAAATCCTTCAACAATGTTCATAAAAATATCGTTATCCAGAGAACCATAAAAATAGGTTGTAACGACATCCATCAGATGCATGCCAAGTTTTTCATGAACTGCCATATTTATAAGATACCTGAAAGTGATTGCATCCACCACAAGAGAATATGTTTCCATATAATCAATGTTGGGTCTTTGCGAAAATCCTTGTGCCACAAGTCGTGCTTTATATCTTACGACTTTATTTTTCTCATTTCTTTTTTGCACAAAGACCCATATGTACCCCACTGATTTTATACCTTCATGTGTTTGGAGTATCGGTCTGAAAACTTTGCGTTTTTCGAGCGAAGCTAATTCAACTTGAATTGCATCTTTTTATTTTGGCCAATCATTTCTCTATCTACATTAATTGACAGATTTTGGTTCAAGACTCCCATTTTGTTGCATTATTTCAATAGCAACAATATAAGCAAAACGATTGTAGATAATTACAAATATTTCGATTTCATATTTTTTCTGATGAGACATAATTTATTGAAATTTCTTTATCATTTTCTGGCGCCTTAACCTCTTCCAAGGTCTTATCAATTGTTATGTCTCCTCGCTCTTCTTGAGAAGGTTCTTTCAAATCATGACATCTTGATTGTTTACTCCTTTTCTTTTTCGAGGATTTTTATCTTTGGAATCAATCGGTCTACCATATTTTAAATGTGGTTTAGACTCATTTGCATTAATTAATTGTCCTACTGGGACATCAACTCGAATTGGAGCATTAGCAACATGACTATGCGATTTAGTAACTTTTGATAGGTCAATGAATGCATCTGGCAGTTGATTTGGAATCAACTGCCAGATGCAATATTTTTCGAGGATTTTTATCTTTGGAATCAATCGGTCTACCACATTTTAAATGTGGTTTAGACTCATTTGCATTAATTAATTATCCTACTGGGACATCAACTCGAATTGGAGCATTAGCAATAAGACTATGCGATTTAGTAACTTTTGATAGGTCAATGAATGCATCTGGCAGTTGATTTGCAATATTTTGCAAATAAATTATTTTTTGAACTTCTAGTTCACTTTTATTTGTACGAGGATCTGAATGAGATAGTGATAATGTATTCCAATCTATTTCTCTTTTCAGCTGTTTATTTTCTCCCCCTGATGTTAGGTATACCGATTCATCAAAATGACAATCAACAAATTTTGCAGTAAATATATCTTCAGTCATAGATTCCAAATATTTTATGATAGAAGGAGATTCATACCCAACATATATCCCCAATCTTTTTTGGGATCCCATTTTTGTGCATTGTGGTGGAGCAATTGGAACATATACTACACATCCAAATATTCTAAGATGGGAAATATTTGGCTCCTGACCAAAAATCAATTGTAATGGGGAGACTTTATGATAACTTGTGGGTTTGATCCGCACAAGACTTGTTGCATGCAAAATAGCATGACCCCATAATAAAATGGGAAGTTTTGTTCTCATAAGTATTGGCCTAGCATTTAATTGGAGACGTTTAAATAATGATTCCGCTAGACCATTTTGAGTATGAACATGAGCAACCGGATGCTCAATTATTATGCCAGTGGACAAACAATAATCATTAAATGCCTTAGATGTGAACTCACCACCATAATCAAGACGAATTGTTTTTATTGCATAATCTGGAAATTGTGCTCTTAACTTGATTATTTGAGCAAGTAATCTCGCAAATGCCATATTACGAGTTGATAATAAGCACGCATGTGATCATCTTGTAGATGCATCTATTAAAACTATATAATATTTGAATGGTCCACATGATGGGTGAATGAGCCCACATATATCACCCTATATACGTTCTAGAAATGTTAGGGATTCAATGCCACTTTGATTATTGATGGTCTAATAATCAATTTGCCTTGAGAACATACAACACAAGAGAATTCTTTAAATTGAAGAATCTTTTGGTTCTTCAAGGAGTGTCTATGTGAACTCTCAATTATTTTGCGCATCATATTATAACCGGGATGGCCCAACCGGTCATGCTAAATAATAAAATCATTTGAGTTAGTAAAACTTTGGTTTACTATGACATGCGTTTCAATCATGCTAATACTTGTGAAGTATAAGACAGATGAAAGAGCGGGTAACTTTTTAAGTATAAACTTTTTGCCCGACATTATTGTATTAATATAAAGATATTCATTCTTTACATCATTTGTAGTCTCAATATGATAACCATTTTGACAAATTTCTTTGAAACTTAATAAGTTTCTTTAAGACTTATTACAATGTAATGCTTCATTAATTGTTAAATTTGTTCCTCCAATAAGTACAACTTTAGTTTTTTCGGATCCTTCAATTAATCTTGTACTACCAGATATTGTATTAATATTAGCTTCTTTCATAATCAAACAATAAAAATATTTCTTATCTCTTAAAATAGTGTGTGTTGTGGCACTATCAATAAAATATATTTCATCATAATTGATTTTGGATCCAACTGATGACTGTAGAATTTCCATATTCTTCATGAACAAAAAGATACATTATAAGAATGTGAAAAACTAACAACACGAAAACTTTAAGAAATTACACTACCTTAAGAAATTTTTTTTACGAAGGAAAACATAATAAGAAAATAATAACTATTTTTATAATATTTATCCCCAGTTAGATGATCAATTCCTCAGTCGATATTCCTAAAGTCTTCAGCTTTCAAATGAGTAATATTTGGTAGATCTCTAAAAGCATCATCTTTATAAGCAAGATTTGCCTCAATATTATCATGTTTATTTGAGGGGGTTGCTTCATAATCATCATTTTAAAAATTCAAGTGTGCCTCCACATTATTATATCTTCTTTTGAAAGAGACTTGATAAAGTTTCACAAAATGATCGGACGTACGATATTTACGTGTTCAATGACCCTTCATACCATACCGGTGACAAATATTGAATTTGCCTTTAGAAGGATTATTTTGAGGAACTTTATTGTTCTCATATTTATTTCCATCATGATTACGATAATTATTTCATCCTTGCCCACGTCCACGACCACGGCCACGGCCGCGGCCGCGATAATTATTTTGTCTCAATTCAGACTGATTATGTGCTTCTACAACATTCGCTTCAGGGAATGGAGCATACCTAGTGGGACGGGCTTTATGATTTGTCATCAATAAAGTATTATTGTGTTCGGCCACAAGTAGGCATGTAATTAATTCAGAATACATTTTAAATCCTTTTCCATGATATTGTTATTGTTGCAACATATTTGAAGCGTGAAAAGTAGAAAGAGTTTTCTCAAGTAAGTTGTAACAATCCTAAAAAATGCTCATAAGTGCCTTAAGGATGCCTTGAAAATACGTGACTCACGTAACGTGTTATCCTTAATCCTTTTGGGGAATCCAAGTTTGGAATATCGATCAGGGGGTTAAAACCTGCAAAAAAATAGTCTCGGTGGATTTTTAGGACTCGTAGATCAGAAGAAAGATTTTTGGAAAAATCCACAAAATAGTGTGGTCCGTGACAGGACCGCGTCGCGGACCTAGGAGGCAGTTCTGTCCGAATTTAGTTTTTTTAAGGGCATTTTAGACTTTTTTAAAATTATTAGTTAATGAACCTAGATGTCTTTAGGACCTAATGCAACTCTATAAATAGACCTAAACCTCTAATTCCATTCATTCTTCTACAATTCATCTATCAAATATTTCTCTCTCTACAAAAAAGGCTTTCAAGGGTTTCCATTGAAGAATTCAAGCAATCTACTCAATTTCTCCATCAAAATTCTCAAGTTCTTTCAAATTAGTTGGTTATTCTCACTCAAGGTATGTGGGTATTGATTCATGAATCCTTTAATCCATGAAACTCAATCAATTTCTCAAGGTTTTCTATAAAATTAAAGTATGGTATTTTATGGATTTTGTTATCTCTATTCCAATTGCATGAATTTTGATTGAATTTTTATTTAAAGTATGATCATGAGTCTATTTTTATATAAATTGATGATTATTGAATTAAATTGAAGAGTTTTTCCATAAATTCTCATATTTTGATTTCTAGGGTTTATGATGTAAATTATGAGTATTTTCAATTATACTTCCTAATGATACTTTTCAAGTATGTTATGAAAATGAGCTACTCTATGATTTCAAGCCTATGATCATGACTATGACATATGATATCATGATTTTATGTTATGTATGTATTCCGTGGGATTTGACTTAGCACTGAATGTGTACTTGAGGTGGGGACTCGAAGCAAAAGGTCCTTATATAAAGTCTCTTGTCTCATAACTATGTGCCACCGTAAGATTGCCTTTTTGGCCTAGCTAGTGGATCCACAAATAGCATATGTTCATGATTAGCAGTCTACCTTTGCAAAGTAGTCTCCCTCTTCTCGATGTGGGGATCATCGAATCCCATGTTATAGCTCGCATGGTCTTATTGTCGGTTATGATTCCTATCCCACATATGTATGATTTCTTAAGTATGTTATGATTTAAAATTTATGCTTTTAAAAGTTTTGATCAATATGATTTTCTCATGACTTTACGTAATCCATCTTATCATATGATTACTTGCCCCTTTGCACTTCAAGATTTACGTTGCATGTCATACTCTCATACTTAGTACATTCCAACGTACTAATAAATACTTTTCCTACATTGTCTCATAATGTAGGGATTGAGGTTGAAGATCCTAATCGTCCACGTATCTAGTTGGTATTCCCAATCCCAAGGTATTGCGGTGAGTCCTCATTGACCGAGGACTAGTTTCAAGTTGGTTATTGTCTTCTTTTCAAAAGACTTTTGCTTAAGTTGTATGTTAATGTCACGCCCCGAGAGGGTACCCTAGGCGTGACCGGCACTCAGAAACCATTTCTGGCTTCTAAGAGAACCACTTGGTCTCATTTCTTATTTATTCATCAGCGGAAGACTTAAGAATACTAATATGGGCTTGTCATAATCAAAGGAAAAATAGATAATTCTTAGAAGAAGTAGTTTCTAAGGAGAACTACTCCGATTACATCATTAGACTCTGTCTATGAAGCCTCTAATACTTTTAGATGGTGCCAATGACATGTCCATGGCTACCTCAAAAGAAACATCACACTCAACAATAATAAAAGGATAAGGAGTTCCTTCGAATACAAGAAGGACTCACCAAATAGCTGAAAAGAAATGATCTTCAACGATGCACCTGTTGAGGATCTCTAACACCTGTATCTGCATCCTAAAACGATGCAGGTCGAATGACGTCAGTACGTAGAATGTACGAGTATGTAAAATGGCAGGAAGGTAAGGACAGCTATCAAGAAACTCATCTCAAGAAAACTCAGCTCAGAACTCAACATCATCTCAACATGAATATGTAATGCAAGTTTTAAATATAATAATAAAAATAATAGTAATAAGCAATGCTTACTCAGTTGGGAGTTTCTCTAACTGACAACCATCACTTATGAGCTAGCGATGATACAACGAAGCGATGTCGTTGCCACATCCATCCAATACCTTGCCAGGGTAAAGGACATCACCATCTTGGATCCACTTATCAAAGTCCTCTTTTTGGGACTTAAGAGGCATAGCCTCCATCCTACGCTGGCTGCGTAGTTCTGGGGTTTGAGTCAATTAAACTCTTACCCAACTCGATGCTCAATACTACTCCCAAAATATGTGCTCATATTAAACTCATCATCTAGTCTCATTGGACTTTAATTTAAATCATCAAACTCTTCTCATTTCATGTTCATCAATCATTATACTTGCAAAAACATCATTTACATCTCATCAAAACATCTTGCTCAAAATATCATTTTCTCAAATTCATTCAAATTCAACTCTTTTGCTCTTTCAAAACTCAATAAAATACATATATAGTATTAATTCATATAACTTTCTTTTTATCAATGAAAATAATAAAAAGCCAACATCTTTACTCAAAACATGTGTAAAAATATTCATGAACCTCAAATCAATTAAGATTCATGGGAAAGTAGCCATGAACAATAATTCGAATAATATGAGAGATAATAATAATAATAATAATAATAATAATATTAATGCATAAATATATCAAACTCAATAGAAGAATTATTATTTCATTTAGAATTCAAGATTTGGATAAAACTCAACTATAACTCAATTATAATGAATTTAAATATTGGTCGCATGGACGAACTCAATCCAATGATATGAAAGCCTTACATACCTTAAATCCAAAGGTTTACTCCGAATTGGAACACTCTTGGACCTCTAGCCTTTTCTTCTCGTCGGAGCGTTTTGTATACTATCTGGAATATAAGAATAACCGAAGTAGTATTTTTATACTACTAAAACTAAAACTATATTTGCGAAGAATTATATATAGAGAGAAGAATTATATATAGAGAGAAGAAATGCTTAAGAAAGCTTGATGAATAAAATGAGGAAATAAGGTGGGTATTTATAGGTGGGAAAGAGGGACCTAACAATAAATAAAATAATTATAAAGAAAAATCTGAAAATTTAATGGAATATATTGATGTCATGGATGATGTTAAATGGAGTACAATTTATGTCATGGATGATGTCAAATGTATCTAGATGTTTCCATGGTAGGTAAGATGAGTTCTTTTTAACAGAATACTCTTTTTTAAAGCTGCGTTTGAATAAGATAAATTCCTTATTAGGATTTGGTGTCTTCATAAGAATTGTAGATATGGAAGTCTAGTTTCATATCGTTCAAGAATCAATCAATTTGGAGCAACCTACAGTGAGATATGAATTTTCTTCTATAAACACTCAATTCCATCACAGTACTATATCTTGCAAAAATTAATTTATTTGACCTACTTATACTCCTAATCTTAAGATATGTTCTTCATGAAAGTTGTAGATAAGGATGTTGTGGTTACCTAGAAATTTGAATCACCTAATTTTGACCAACTTATGAAAATTTATGCCCAAAATATAGAGTCTGTATTATTTTCATCGAGAATTGAAATACCGACATACAACATTTTAGGGGTTGTTACAATATCTCCCCCTTGAGATCATTCATCCTCAAATGAAGATGAAAATAGGAGACATAAATAATGAATATCATCAATACATCAATTTCTCAAAAACTCTGATACTCAAATGGTCAATGACTCAAACTCAAGAATAAACATCGATTCAAAGGTAGAAATAAGGAATATTACCTTGAATATCATTATCAGAAGGCACAAATAGATGAGGATAGTTAGCCTTCATATCTTCTTCATCTTCACATGTAGCCTCTTCAACAAATTGATTTCGCCATAGGACTTTGACATATGCCACTTCCTTAGTTCTTAATTTGCGAACCTGACGATCAAGAATTTGAACTGAAATCTCTTCATAACTCAAACTTTCTTTCACCCCAATGCTCTCAGCTGGGACAACAAGTGAAGGATCTCCCAAACACTTCTTAAGCATAGAGATGTGAAACACGGGATGAATAGCAGCTAATTCTGGGGGCAACTCCAATTCATAGGCTACATTACCTACCCTCCTCAAAATCTGATAAGGACCAATGTAGCGGGGACTAAGCTTCTCTTTCTTTCCAAATCTCATCACACCCTTCATGGGTGAAACTTTTAAGTATACCCAATCGTACACTTTGAACTCCAAATCTCTTCTTCTAACATCAGTGTAGGATTTCTAGCGACTTTGAGCAGTCCTCAACCTCTCTTGTATGGTTTTAACCTTATCCATTGCTTGGTGAACTAAGTATGATCCAATCAACTCAGCTTCACCAACTTCAAACCAACCAATTGGTGATCTACATCTCCTCCCATACAGATCTTCATAAGGATCCATTTGAATACTCGAATGGAAATTATTATTGTATGCAAACTCAATAAGAGGTTGTAACATCCCCTAAAAACGTTGTATACGATGTTTCAATTTTCGCCTAAACATAATATAGCCTCTGTATTTTGGTCATAACGAATATCCAAATTGAGTGATTCAAATTTATGCGTAACCACAAGATCATTACCTACAACTTTTATGAAGACCATATTTTAAGATTCCGAGGTTAAGTAGGTCAAATAAATTAATTTTTGTAAGGTAGGATGCTGTGATGGAAATGAGTGTTTATAGAAGAAAATTCATATCTCCCTGTAGGTTAATCCGAATTGGTTGATTCTTGAATGATATGAAACTAGACTTCCATATCTACAATTCTTATGAAGACACCAAATCCTAATAAGAAATTTATCTTATTCAAACGCAGCTCCCAAAAAGAGTATTCTGTCAAAGATAACTCATTTCACCTACCATAGAAAGATCTAGATACATTTGACATCACTCATGACATAAATTGTCCTCCATTTAACATCATCCATGACATCAATATATTCCACTAAATTTTTAGATTTTTATTTATAATTATTTTATTTATTGTTAGGTCCCTCTTTCCCACCTATAAATACCCACCTTATTTCCTCATTTTATTCATCAAGCTTTCTCAAGCAAATCTTCTCTCGATACACTTCTTTACACATTCTCAAATATAGTTTTAGTTCTTAGTAGTGAAGAAATACTATTCCGGTAATTCATATATTCCGAGTAGTACACAAAACGTTCCGGCAAGGAGAGAAGCTAGGACTCAAGAGTGGTCATTAAGTCTTCCGGTACCAACTAAAGCTTCGGTTTCCAGGTATGTAAGGTTTCAATGAGAGTATTCCTTCCACTCTCATGTCTAAATTATTTTAATTATATGATAAATTATGTTTATTTTTTTAAAGCTTTACTCTAAGTTATGTGGGTGTTTATCCATTGGTTCTTCCACCAATGAAGTCCAAAAACTCTTTCAATTAAATATCTTGATTTCAAGTAATATTTTCTTATGGTAAATTCTTATTTTTACTTAATAGTATGAATCATGGTTAAACTAATGATTATTGCTCTATTTTGATGCAACATAATTTCATATATATGAATTGATGGTTTACAAGTAATTTCTCTATTTATCTATTTAAAAGCTCTTGAAATTCATGGTGGGTTGTTTAAAGCATGATTTTTAATTAATGGATTTCAAAGTATTTATGAATATTTATTTACATACATATTTGCAAGTTGAAGTGATTTGAACCCACCTAATTTTACTATGTTTTTAATAAAGTTTGACTTGAAAGCTTTGACTCCAAATAAATGTTTATGAAAGCAATATCTATGATAAAAAAGGAAGTCTTATGAAATGAAAAAATGATGAAATGATATGAATGATGGATTCTTTATGCAATAAGGACAATTCTTGCATATTTGAATTATCAAATATTTTAATGAGCTATTCTACCGAATGTAATGTTTGATGTTGGATTCCATGTAATATCTCGCATGGTCTTAAATGTCGGTTATGGTTAATTTTCCCATAAAATGAATGTTTTAAAGGATATCTATATGATTTATTATGCATGTATTACATTATGTTCCATATTACATAAATGTTATAATATTTCCTCAATGTTCATGCATCCTTACATACTTAGTACATTCAAAGTACTAACGCATACTCTTTTGCCTACATGATATCACCATGTAGGGATCAGTGCTCCTCCTCGTTCTCCTCCATGTGGCTAGTTGATATTCCATTGAAGACTACTTTTGGTGAGTTCCCATGTTCCGGGAACATACTCCTTTATCTTTCTAGTTTATGATATGTTAAGATATTTTACTATGACATTTCTTCTATTATGATTGAGGGTGAGCTAGGGACTTGTCTTAGCCCCGTTAAATCTAATAGTTAGAGGTATTGTTGGACATATGTAAGTTGAAGATTTATTATTATGATTTTTGCTTGTCTATTTATCATCATTACCTATGAAAGGCTAAAAGAATGCTAAGAGGCTTGTTTGAGGTACTTTTGGGTTCCTCATTCGCCATGTCACGTCTAGGCCCTAGGCTTGGGTCGTGACAAACTTGGTATCAGAGCCCGAGGTTTTGAATGATCCTTGGAAGTCCAACATGCCGCGTCGAATAGGTTCTTGTTCATGGTTGTGAAGCGCGCCACAATTATGAATAAGAGACTATGAGGCGTTTAGGAAAATTTTCACTTCTTTCAAATTCATGTCATGCCTTAGAGTTTCCTAAGCTTTCCTTTAACTAATGACCCATTTTGTGTTCTCTAGATAATGACTCGTGGAAGACCACCTCGAAGAGCAAGGGTTGACGATGAGGACCAAACTCCTCCGATTCCTAATGCCCAACATTATGAGGATGGGGTAACCCATGCTGAGTTTCGCAGTATTATTACTTTGTTAGCTCAAGTCGTAGCTAACCAAGGGAATCTAGGTGTTCCTCCTCCCCAAATACAAAATCCAGCCTCTAGAATTCGGGATTTCCAAAAGATGAATCCACCCGAGTTCGATAGTTCTAAACTAGATGAGGACCCTATAGAGTTTATTAATGAGGTGTACCGGATTGTGGCTATCATGGGTGTGCCACCAAATGAGAAGGCCGAGCTAGTGGCCTATCAACTCAAAGGTGTAGCTCGAGTATAGTACGAATAATGGATTGTTAAGAGGGATGAAGAAATAGGATCGATAGGATGGGAAGAGTTCAAAGGTGCCTTCCTAGACCGTTTCTTCCCATTAGAGTTAAGGGAGGCCAAAATCCAAGAGTTCATCAACCTCCATCAAGGGAGTATGAGCGTGAGGGAGTATGCTCTCAAATTCACTAAGTTGTCAAAGTATGCTCCTTTTATGGTCTCCGACCCAAGAGCTAGGATGAGCAAGTTTATTTCCGGTGTTTCAAGCTTGGTGTCCAAGGACTGTAAAACTGCCATGTTGGTCAAGGAGATGGACATCTCTCGGTTAATGACTTACGTAGAACAAATCGAAGAAGAGAAGCTTAGAGAGAGATCAAGGGGGTTCAAAAAGGCTAGAATGGATGGTGGAGGGTTTAACCCTTAAAGGTCCGATCATGGTAACAATGACAAAGGTCAAGGTGGGCAACGATTTGTGGGACAAAGTTCCACCAATACTCCTCCTCCAAAGTTCAACAAGGACAAGAGTGGTAAACCAATGATTCCAAAAGAGAATGTTGCTACTCAAACTTTCCCCACTTGCACGAAGTGTGGAAGGACTCACAAAGGGGAATGCTTAGCTGGTTCCAATGCATGCTTTAAGTGTGGAAAGCTGGGCCACCATGCTAAGGATTGTAGAGATGGTGGTAGTAGGACTCAAGGCCAAATTGCTCATGGTCAACAAGTCCAAGGAGGTGTCCAACGCACCAACCGCTTTTACGCCTTGCATGGGAGACAAGAGGTTGAGGATGCACCCAATGTCATTACCGGTATGTTAAAGATCTTTTCTTTTGATGTATATGCACTATTAGATCCGGGTGCAAATTTATCTTTTGTTACTCCATTCCTTGCTAATAGATTTGATGTTTTACCTGAAATGTTATTAGAGCCCTATTTGGTGTCTACCCCCGTTGGTGAGTCAGTTATTGCTAGAAAGGTCTATAGGGGTTGCCTTGTGTCTATCTTGCATAAAGTTATTCCTTGTGATCTCATTGAGCTTGACATGATAGATTTCGATGTCATTCTTGGGATGGATTGGTTACATGCATCTTATGCTTCCATAGATTGTAGGAATCTTCGAGTCAAATTCCAATTTCCAAATGAGCCTGTTATTGAATGGTAGAGTCATGATTCGGTGGTGAAGGGTCAGTTTATTTCTTATCTTAAGGCTCGCAAAATGATTTCTAAGGGATGTATTTACCACATTGTGAGGGTAAGGGATGTCAACTCCAAAAGTCCTTCTCTTGAGTCAGTTCCTATAGTCAATGAATTCCCTGATGTCTTTCCCGATGACCTTCCCGGTGTCCCTCCCGAAAGGAAAGTTGATTTTGGTATCGATCTCCTCCTCGATACCCAACCTATCTCTATTTCTTCTTACCATATGGCCCCAACAGAATTAAAAGAGTTAAAGTAATAATTAAAGGACTTGTTGGAGAAGGGGTTCATAAGACCAAGTATTTCTCCATGGGGTGCTCCCGTTCTATTTGTAAGAAAGAAGGATGGGTCACTTCGAATGTGCATAGACTACCGGCAATTAAATAAGATGACCATTAAGAACAAGTACCCACTCCCTAGAATAGATGACTTGTTTGATCAATTGCAAGAGGCAAGTCACTTCTCCAAGATCGACCTTCGGTCCGGCTATCACCAACTACGGGTAAGGGAGTGTGACATTCCCAAAACAGCCTTCCGAGCAAGGTATGGTCACTATGAGTTTGTGGTGATGAGTTTTGGGTTGACGAATGCACCAGCGGTGTTTATGGACTTGATGAATAGGGTATTCAAACCTTACCTTGATACCTTTGTAGTAGTCTTCATTGATGATATTTTAATTTACTCTTGGGGTGAGGAAGAACATAAAAATTACTTGAGAGTTGTGCTTCAAACATTGAGGGATAAATAATTATTTGCAAAATTTAGTAAGTGTGAATTTTGGTTAAAGAAGGTAGCATTTCTTGGTCATGTAGTGTTCGGTGATGGAATCAAGGTTGATCCTAAGAAAATAGAGGCAGTCAAAAATTGGCCTAGACCATTATCTCCTTCAGACATTAGGAGCTTCTTAGGTCTAGCCGGGTACTATAGAAGGTTCGTCAAAGGTTTTTCTTCCATCTCATCTCCTATGACAAAATTGACCCAAAAGAAATCCAAATTCATATGGACAGATGAGTGTGAGAAGAGTTTCCAGACCTTAAAAGATCGACTTACCTCTGCTCCTATTTTAACTCTCCCAGAAGGATTAGAGGGGTTTGTAGTTTATTGTGATGCTTCAAAGATTGGTTTAGGTTGTGTCTTAATGCAAAACGGCAAGGTCATAGCCTATGCTTCTAGGCAATTAAAGGTGCATGAGCGTAACTATCCTACCCATGACCTTGAATTGGCGGCCGTTGTTTTTGCTCTGAATATTTGGAGGCATTACCTCTATGGGGTGCATGTGGATGTGTATACTGATCATAAGAGTCTTCAGTATGTGTTCACCCAAAAGGACCTTAACCTAAGGCAAAAGAGGTGGCTAGAACTCCTTAAGGACTATGACATGAGTGTGCACTATCATCCGAGTAAAGCTAATGTGGTTGCTGATGCACTTAGTAGAGTGTCTATGGGGAGTATGGCCCATGTGGATGAAAGTAAGAGGTAGTTGGTGAAAGATGTTCACCGATTGGCTAGATTAGGAGTGAAATTATGTGGTACTAATGATGGGGGTATGGTTGTTCAAAATAGGTCTGAATCCTCTTTGGTGGTGGATGTTAAATCCAAGCAAGATCTTGACCCAAAGTTTATCGAGTTAAAGAAGTTGGTAAAGGAAAAGAAGATAGAGGTCTTTTCCCAAGGGGGAGATGGGGTACTGTACTATCAAGGTCGGATATGTGTTCCAAATGTTGATGGCTTAAGGGGTTTGATCATGATGGAGGCTCATAATTCTACATACTCCATTCATCTCGGTTCAACGAAAATGTACCAAGACTTAAAGGAGTTGTATTGGTGGGGTGGCATGAAGAAGGACATAGGAAGGTTTGTGTCCGAATGTACGAATTTCCAACAAGTGAAGGCCGAACATCAAAGGCTGGGTGGCCTAGCCCAAGACATTGAAATCCCAACTTAGAAGTGGGAAGATGTGAATATGGATTTTGTAGTGGGTTTGCCTCATACCCGGAAGCGTCATGACTCAATTTGGGTAATTGTTGATAGAATGACTAAGTCAGCTCACTTCCTACCGGTTAAAACTTCCTATAGTGCCGAAGACTATGCCAAGTTGTATATTCGGGAGTTGGTGAGGTTGCATGGTGTGCCATTATCCATTATTTCGGATTGTGGTACCCAATTCACTTCTCACTTCTGGAGATCATTTCAAAAAGGCCTTGGTACTAAGGTAAAGTTTAGCACAACATTCCATCCTCAAACGGATGGGCAAGCCGAAAGGACGATTCAAACACTAGAGGATATGTTAAGGGCTTGTGTGTTGGAGTTTAAAGGGAATTGGGATGATCATCTACCTCTCATCGAGTTTGCCTATAATAATAGTTACCACTCAAGTATTGAGATGGCACAGTTTGAGGCTTTGTATGGGAGACGATGTAGATCACCGGTTGGTTGGTTCGAAGTAGGTGAGATGACCTTGTTGGGCCCCGATTTGGTACTTGATGCTTTAGAGAAGGTGAAGATCATTAGAGAAAGGTTGAAGACGGCTCAAAGTCGTCAACAGTCCTATTCTGACACTAGAAGGAGGGATCTTGAGTTTAATGTGGATGATTGGGTGTATCTGAAGGTTTCACCCATGAAAGGTGTGGTTCGATTTGGTAAGAAAGGGAAATTGAGCCCTAGATATGTAGGGCCTTATAGAATCGTGAGATGTGTTGGTAAGGTTGCATATGAGTTGGAATTACCATTGGAAATGGCCATGGTTCATCTGGTGTTTCACGTGTCTATGTTGAAAAAACATGTGGGTGATCCTAGTTATATTCTACCTATGGGAGTAGTGAATATTGAAGAAAACTTGACCTATGAAGAAATTCCTGTAGAAATTTTGGACCGGCAAGTTAAGAGATTGAGGAACAAAGAAGTTGCATCTGTTAAAGTCCTTTGGAGGAATCAACAAATAGAAAGTGCAACATAGGAAGCGGAAGCGGATATGATTAAGAGATACCCTCATCTTTTCCCCTCTACCCAAACCTAAGGTATTAAGTTGTCCTTGCTCAATTACTTGAAATCTTTACATCTCAACTTTTCTTGTCATATGCTTGCAAAATTATGACATATGTTTTAAACGGTATTTTAAATTACACTGTTGCATTAATGATAGGTTGTTTGTTAAAACTCTACTCTACTCAAGCTAAGTCTTTTCTCATTCGAGGACGAATGTTCCCAAGGGGGAGATAATGTAACATCCCCTAAAAACGTTGTATACGATGTTTCAATTTTCGCCTAAACATGATATAGCCTCTGTATTTTGGTCATAACTTTTCATAGGAATATCCAAATTGAGTGATTCAAATTTCTACGTAACCACAAGATCATTACCTACAACCTTTATGAAGACCATATTTTAAGATTCGGAGGTTAAGTAGGTCAAATAAATTAATTGTTGTAAGGTAGGATGATGTGACGGAAATGAGTGTTTATAGAAGAAAATTCATATCTCACTGTAGGTTAATCAGAACTGGTTGATTCTTGAACGATATGAAACTAGACTTCCATATCTACAATTCTTATGAAGACACCAAATCCTAATAAGGAATTTATCTTATTCAAACGCAGCTCCCAAAAAGAGTATTCTGTCAAAGATAACTCATTTCACCTACCATAGAAAGATCTAGATACATTTGACATCACTCATGACATAAATTGTCCTCCGTTTAACATCATCCATGACATCAATATATTCCACTAAATTTTTAGATTTTTATTTATAATTATTTTATTTATTATTAGGTCCCTCTTTCCCACCTATAAATACCCATCTTATTTCCTCATTTTATTCATCAAGCTTTCTCAAGCAAATCTTCTCTCTATACACTTCTTTACACATTCTCAAATATAGTTTTAGTTCTTAGTAGTGAAGAAATACTATTCCGGTAATTCATATATTCCGAATAGTACACAAAACGTTCCGGCAAGGAGAGAAGCTAGGACTCAAGAGTGGTCATTAAGTCTTCCGGTACCAACTAAAGTTTCGGTTTCCAGGTATGTAAGGTTTCAATGAGAGTATTCCTTCCACTCTCATGTCTAAATTATTTTAATTATATGATAAATTATGTTTATTTTTTTAAAGCTTTACTCTAAGTTATGTGGGTGTTTA
The DNA here is from genome assembly GCF_947179165.1 of Solanum dulcamara. NCBI lineage: Eukaryota > Viridiplantae > Streptophyta > Magnoliopsida > Solanales > Solanaceae > Solanum > Solanum dulcamara. The sequence continues at coordinate 58,228,063 of NC_077246.1, forward strand.
TCCATTGGTTCTTCCACCAATGTAGTCCAAAAACTCTTTCAATTAAATATCTTGATTTCAAGTAATATTTTCTTATGGTAAATTCTTATTTTTACTTAATAGTATGAATCATGGTTAAACTAATGATTATTGCTCTATTTTGATGCAACATAATTTCATATATATGAATTGATGGTTTACAAGTAATTTCTCTATTTATCTATTTAAAAGCTCTTGAAATTCATGGTGGGTTGTTTAAAGCATGATTTTTAATTAATGGATTTCAAAGTATTTATGAATATTTATTTACATACATATTTGCAAGTTGAAGTGATTTGAACCCACCTAGTTTTACTATGTTTTTAATAAAGTTTGACTTGAAAGCTTTGACTCCAAATAAATGTTTATGAAAGCAATATCTATGATAAAAAAAGGAGTCTTATGAAATGAAAAAATGATGAAATGATATGAATGATGGATTCTTTATGCAATAAGGACAATTCTTGCATATTTGAATTATCAAATGTTTTAATGAGCTATTCTACCGAATATGATGTTTGAATTCTCAAGTTGTATGGTATGAATATTTTGAAGTATTAAACTATTCCGTGGGATTGACTTAGCACCGAATGAGGCATTGAGGTGGGATTCGGTAATGGAATCCTAGTAGCATCCCCTTGTCTCATTAACTATGTGCCAACATAGGAGCCCTTGTAGGCTTAGGCTAATGGATCCATAAATAGCCCTTAAAGTTAAAGTTAAAGAAATGAATGAAGTTGACAGAGTTCTACCTGGCAAGTAGTCTCCCCGGCCAACGTAGGGGGTTATGTTGGATTCCATGTAATAGCTCGCATGGTCTTAAATGTCGGTTATGGTTAGTTTCCCACAAAATGAATGTTTTAAAGGATATCTATATGATTTATTATGCATGTATTACATTATGTTCCATATTACATAAATGTTATAATATTTCCTCAATGTTCATGCATCCTTACATACTTAGTACATTCAAAGTACTAACGCATACTCTTTTGCCTACATGATATCACCATGTAGGGATCAGTGCTCCTCCTCGTTCTCCTCCACGTGGCTAGTTGATATTCCATTGAAGACTACTTTTGGTGAGTTCCCATGTTCTGGGAACAATACTCCTTTATCTTTCTAGTTTATGATATGTTAAGATATTTTACCATGACATTTCTTCTATTATGATTGAGGGTGAGCTAGGGACTTGTCTTAGCCCCGTTAAATCTAATAGTTAGAGGTATTGTTGGACATATGTAAGTTGAAGATTTATTATTATGATTTTTGCTTGTCTATTTATCATCATTACCTATGAAAGGCTAAAAGAATGCTAAGAGGCTTGTTTGAGGTACTTTCGGGTTCCTCATTCGCCATGTCACGTCTAGGCCCTAGGCTTGGGTCGTGACAGAGGTAAATGATCATCCCAATTACCTTTGAAGTCAATGACACAGGCTCTTAACATATCCTCCAAAGTTTGTATTGTACGCTCTGCCTGGCCATCTGTTTGTGGATGAAAAGCAGTACTAAGGTTCACTCTTGAACCCAAGCCCTTCTGAAATGACTTCCAAAACTGAGCAGTAAATTGAGCTCCCCTATCAGAGATGATAGAAAAGGAACTCCATGCAGTCTAACAATCTCTCTAAGATACAGTTTGGCATAATCCTTTGCAGTGTTCGTAGTCTTAACCGACAAGAAATGGGTCGATTTGGTCATCCTATCCACAATCACCCAAATAGAGTCATGTTGTTTGCGGGTTCGTGGTAAATCAGTAATGAAGTACATATTGATCATTTCCCACTTCCATTTCGGGATCTCTATATTCTGAGCCACTCCACAAGGCCTTTGGTGCTCAACTTTAACTTGTTGGCAATTCGGGCACTTGGACACAAACTCTGCTATATCTTTCTTCATTCCACTCCACTAGTATACTTCTCTCAAGTCATGATACATCTTTGTTGAACCTGGATGGATGGAATACTTTGAATTATGGGCTTCTTTCATGATTCTCTCCCTAATACCATCAACACTTGGAACTCATAATCTTTCTTGATATCTCAACACTCCATCTCCCCCTTTGGTAAAAGCCATTACCTTCTGCTTGTGAACCTCATCTTTCAGTTGAAGAAGAATGGGATCCTGATCTTGCTTTTCTTTCACCTCTACAACTAGAGATGAATCAGCTCCATTTCGTACTATTGTACCACCCTCACTAGAGTCAATAAGTTGAACTCCCAAACGCACAAGTCTATGCACTTCCTTTGCCAACTCCTTCTTTTCCTCTTCCACATGGGTTGTGCTCCCCATAGATAACCTGCTAAGAGCATCAACAACTACATTTGCTTTACCTGGGTGGTAGAGAATGCTCATGTCATAATCCTTGAGCAACTCTAGCCATCTCCTCTGCCTCAAATTCAGCTCCTTCTGGATGAATACATACTGTAAGCTCTTATGGTCTGTGAACACATCCACATGTACACCATAAAGATAGTGATGCCAGATCTTAAGAGCAAATACCACAACTGCCAACTCAAGGTCATGAGTGGGGTAGCTCCTCTCATGAGTCTTAAGATGCCTAGAGGCATAGGCAATGACCTTACCTTTTTGCATCAATACACATCCCAACCCAACTCTTGAAGCATCACAATAGATTACAAAACCATATGTTCCTTCGGGTAGGGATAATATTGAGCAGTAGTCAATCTAGCTTTCAACTCTTGAAAACTTTTCTCACAAGCATCAGACCATTGAAACTTAGCGTTCTTCTGAGTCAGCTTAGTCAATGGTGAGGATATGGATGGAAATCCCTCAACAAACCTCCTATAGTAACCAGCCAAACCTAAGAAACTCCTTATGTCAGTTGGAGAGGTGGGTCGGGGCCAGTTCTTAACTGGCTCAATCTTTTGAGTATAAACTTGGATTCCATCCCCAGATATAATATGGCCTAGAAATGCTACAGACTCAAGCCAAAACTCACACTTTGAAAACTTAGCATACAACTCCTCCTCCTTAAGAGTTTGAAGGACAATCCTAAGGTGATTAGCATGCTCACTCTTACTTCTAGAGTAGACCAAAATATCATCGATGAAGAAAATTACAAACGTATCTAGATATGGCTTGAATACTCGGTTCATGAGGTCCATAAAAGCTGCTGGAGCATTTGCCAATCCAAAGGACATAACAAGAAACTCAAAATGACCATAGCGGGTTTGAAAAGCCGTCTTAGGGATGTCACATTCTCTCACTTTCAACTGGTGATAGCCTGATCTGAGGTCTATCTTAGAGAAGTATGTGGCACCCTAAAGTTGGTCAAATAAATCATCTATTCTGGGAAGAGGGTACTTGTTTTTAATGGTGACCTTGTTTAGTTGTCGGTAATCAATGCACATTCTAAGGGACCCATCTTTCTTTCGCACGAATAGGACAGGAGCGCCCCGAGGTGAGACACTTGGCCTAATAAGCCCCTTATCTAAGAGGTCTTTCAGTTGTTGTTTCAACTCTTTCAACTCAGCAGGAGCCATCCTATAAGGAGGAATGGAGATAGGTTGTGTATCAGGAAGGACATTAATACCAAAGTCTATCTCTTTATCACGAGGGATTCCAGGTAGATCCTCAGGAAAGACTTCAGGAAACTCATTCACAATGGGAACTGACTCAAGAGATGGAGTCTGATCATTAATATTTTTGACTCGGACTATATGATATATACATCCCTTAGAGATTAATTTTCTGGCCTTAAGGTAGGAAATAAATTTACCCCTAGGCACTACAGAATTCCACTTCCACTCTAAGATAGGCTCGTTTGGAAATTGAAACTTGACAATTCGGGTCCTACAATCAACTGAAGCATAACAAGAATAAAGTTAGTCCATACCAAGAATCACATCAAAATCAACCATGTCCAACTCAACTAAGTCAGCCATGGTATCCCTATGATAGATTGACACAGTACAATTTCTATAGACTCTCTCAGCTAAGATAGAATCACCAACAGGAGTAGACACAATGAAAGGCTCAAGAAGACACTCAAGAAGGATCTCAAATTTACTAGCCAAGTAAGGAGTCACAAAAGATAATATAGCACCCGGATCAAGTAATGCATACACATCAAAAGAAAGGACTCGGAGCATACCAGTAACAACATCAGGTGCATTCTCTTGGTCTTGGAGACTACCCATAGCATACAGATGGTTGTTTCCCCCACCTGCACTTGAAGCTGCACCTCTATGATTACCTCTATTCTGTGGAGCTGCAGAAGAAAACTGAGCTCTACTACTTCCATCTCCCTGCCTCTTTGAAAGACACTCATTCTGATAGTGACCTATCTTTCCACATCCGTAGCAAGCATTGGTGCCCACACGACACTCTCCCAAATGGAGCCTCCCACATCTAGCACATGGTGGTTTCCCTCTAGAACCTTGAGCCATACTTAATTGGGACTGAGAACCCTGAGATCAGAAGTTTTAGTGACTTAGCGATCTCTGATCATACCTGGTATTAGGTGTAAAAGCATTTGTTGGGGAGGGTGCATAATTGGAAGACCTTTTCTGAAAGAAATACTTGTTACCCTTCCCTTGCTTCTGCTCATTCTCATGCCCAACAGACTTAGCCTTCTTACTTAGGTGTTCCTCTCGGTCCCTTTTCTTGTCATCCTCAACCTGCTGAGCATATACCATCAATCTAGAAAAATCCATGTCAGAAATCATTAGCATTGCCTTACATTCTTTCTTTACATGTTTGCCTAGGCCAGAGACAAACTTCCTCATCTTAGACCTCATATGAGGAATCATTTCTGGGGCATATTTGGACAATTGAATAAACTTCAAACTATACTCTTTCACAGTCATACTCTCTTGTTTGAGGTTCACAAACTCCTCAATTTTTGCTTCACGTAGCTCTTGGGGAAAGAAGTTATCAAGAAATGCTCTTTCAAACTCATCCCAAAGAGCAGACTCTGCATCCTTGAGTTGATAAGAAACCAACTCAAACCCCTTAATCTTTGTAGCATGCATCGCTTTTAGTATCTTCCATATCTCATCAATAAAATTTTGGGGGTCTTCATCAACATTAGAACCCGTGAAGATCGGCGGATTCATTCTCAGAAAATCTCTGATCCTTGTGGCAGCAGACGACTCTTGATAACTAGAGCTAGGAGTTGGTGAACTTTGGCTACTATTTCGAGCAGCCACCAACTGAGTGAGCATAGCAATCGCTCCTCGAAAATATTCTTCAGAAGTAGGAGTGGTCTGAACAGTAGGTACTTGGGGTACCTCAGTAGACCTTGCAGGCTGGCCCCTAGTTCTCCGTGGAGGCATCTCTGACTGTGGAACCTCAGTACTGGCAGCGTTCCTCTGACTAGCTGAACTTTTAAGAGGCATGTCTGAAATGTGTAAACGCACGAATTAGAAAGAAAGCTTTTATAGAGTTAAACTCTATCGCACGAACTCAGATTATGAAAGAAGTGAAATAATTCCTAATGTCCTATAGCTTCCTGATTATAAGTGTGATGCACGACACACCCATAAACAAGACTCTACTAGACATGAATTCATAGACACCCTAGGACTCTTGAACTCTAGGCTCTGATACCAAGTTTATCATACCCCGAGAGGGTACCCTAGGCGTGACCGGCACTCAGAAACCATTTCTGGCTTCTAAGAGAACCACTTGGTCTCATTTCTTATTTATTCATCAGCGGAAGACTTAAGAATACTAATATGGGCTTGTCATAATCAAAGGAAAAACAGATAATTCTTAGAAGAAGTAGTTTCTAAGGAGAACTACTCCGATTACATCATTAGACTCTGTCTATGAAGCCTCTAATACTTTTAGATGGTGCCAATGACATGTCCATGGCTACCTCAAAAGAAACATCACACTCAACAATAATAAAAGGATAAGGAGTTCCTTCGAATATAAGAAGGACTCACCAAATAGCTGAAAAGAAATGATCTTCAACGATGCACCTGTTGAGGATCTCTAACACCTGTATCTGCATCCTAAAACGATGCAGGTCGAATGACGTCAGTACGTAGAATGTACGAGTATGTAAAATGGCAGGAAGGTAAGGACAGCTATCAAGAAACTCATCTCAAGAAAACTCAGCTCAGAACTCAACATCATCTCAACATGAATATGTAATGTAAGTTTTAAATATAATAATAAAAATAATAGTAATACGCAATGCTTACTCAGTTGGGAGTTTCTCTAACTGACAACCATCACTTATGAGCTAGCGATGATACAACGAAGCGATGTCGTTGCCACATCCATCCAATACCTTGCCAGGGTAAAGGACATCACCATCTTGGATCCATTTATCAAAGTCCTCTTTTTGGGACTTAAGAGGCATAGCCTCCATCCTACGCTGGCTGCGTAGTTCTGGGGTTTGAGTCAATTAAACTCTTACCCAACTCGATGCTCAATACTACTCCCAAAATATGTGCTCATATTAAACTCATCATCTAGTCTCATTAGACTTTAATTTAAATCATCAAACTCTTCTCATTTCATGTTCATCAATCATTATACTTGCAAAAACATCATTTACATCTCATCAAAACATCTTGCTCAAAATATCATTTTCTCAAATTCATTCAAATTCAACTCTTTTGCTCTTTCAAAACTCAATAAAATACATATATAGTATTAATTCATATAACTTTCTTTTTATCAATGAAAATAATAAAAAGCCAACATCTTTACTCAAAACATGTGTAAAAATATTCATGAACCTCAAATCAATTAAGATTCATGGGAAAGTAGCCATGAACAATAATTCGAATAATATGAGAGATAATAATAATAATAATAATATTAATGCATAAATATATCAAACTCAATGTAAGAAGAATTATTTCATTTAGAATTCAAGATTTGGATAAAACTCAACTATAACTCAATTATAATGAATTTAAATATTGGGCGCATGGACGAACTCAATCCAATGCTATGAAGCCTTACATACCTTAAATCCGAAGGTTTACTCCGAATTGGAACACTCTTGGATCCCTAGCCTTTTCTTCTCGCCGAAGCGTTTTGTGTACTATCTGGAATATAAGAATAACCGGAGTAGTATTTTTATACTACTAAAACTAAAACTATATTTGAGAAGAATTATATATAGAGAGAAGAAATTTTTAAGAAAGCTTGATGAATAAAATGAGGAAATAAGGTGGGTATTTATAGGTGGGAAAGAGGGACCTAACAATAAATAAAATAATTATAAAGAAAAATCTGAAAATTTAATGAAATATATTGATGTCATGGATGATGTTAAATGGAGGACAATTTATGTCATCAATGATGTCAAATGTATCTAGATGTTTCCATGGTAGGTAATATGAGTTCTTTTTAACAGAATACTCTTTTTTGAAGCTGCGTTTGAATAAGATAAATTCCTTATTAGGATTTGGTGTCTTCATAAGAATTGTAAATATAGAAGTCTAGTTTCATATCGTTTAAGAATCAATCAATTTGGATCAACCTACAGTGAGATATGAATTTTCTTCTATAAATACTCAATTCCGTCACAATACTATATCTTGCAAAGATTAATTTATTTAACCTACTTATACTCCGAATATTAAGATATGTTCTTCATGAAAATTGTAGGTAAGGATGCTGTGGTTATCTAGAAATTTAAATCACCTAATTTTGACCAACCTATGAAAATTTATGTCCAAAATACAGAGTCTGTATTATTTTCATCGAGAATTGAAATACCGACATACAACATTTTAGGGGTTGTTACAGTTAAGGGTGAGCTAGGGACATGTCTTAGCCCCCGCCTATACTCGTGTGTAGAGGCATTTAATTGGACATATGGTTGAGTCTATGTTGTCATAAAATATTTTCAGATTTCTATTCATGGTTTCAGACTCTCTTATGATGTTTCCTCTTTTATATTTTACCTTATGTATGCTTATGATATGTATAAGAGGATTGGTTGGAGTCCTTCGGGGTTTCGATAGTCGTGTTACGACTAGGCCCTAGGTCTGTTCATGACATGAGTCATCATCAGTGATAGTATCTTCATATAATTTTAACATGGAACTTACCTTGTGGATAGTAGAATTATACTTTGTCATAGTTTTAAAATGTTGAAATCGAAGGTATATCCAGTCATATTGGGCTTTTGGTAACACCGTAAGTTTTAAGTGGTGATATCGATTCTTCAACTTAGTTCGTAATTCAAGGGGGTCTTTCACAGTTAAATATTCAGTTTTTAATCCTTCATGAATATGATAACGGAGAAAAATCATGGCATTTGTTTTATCTTGGCTTTATGCTTTATTATCTTATTTAATAATATCACCAAGACCTTTAGCGTCAAGGTAAATTTCAGCATCAATGATCCATGGTAAATAATTTTTTTCAGAAATGTCAAGTGCTACAAACTCAAGTTTTGATAAATTTGACATGATAAAACTGAGATAGAAATTAATTTAGAAAGAATAAAGATAACTAAAATTAAAATTTTTCAGTAGATATACCTGATATAGGAGTTAATATATCTGGAAAAAATTAAAACTTCATGCTGATAACGTGTTATAAAAGAAATTAACTTAGCAAAGTAAGGAAAAAAGAGTAAAAGAAATAATATTACAAAAGAGGAGAATTTTGTAGTATTGTGTATTTGTTCTTATCAGTATGTTCTTTTTTTCATTGCAATAAGGAGGAGGCTATATTTATAGGTGAAATAAACAAGTGGAAGGACAATTTCAACTTGTCTACACATTTTTCAATAGGTGGGTCCCACATGAAAAAGACATCCATTTTCTAACACAGCAAAGATTTTAACTCGTTTTGTATTTGCATATTTTAATGTTTTTAACTAGCACAATTTTTTCTTGCATAGATCCGTATTTAACAAAATGACGGGAACACTTGCAGAATATCCAATATGTGGATCGAGAAAAATTTTCAAAACAACAACATTTTAGCATTTAATAAGATCCCTTAATTACACTTTCAATATTTATTGAAAATAACTGTATTTTAGTTTGCTACAAGGTTGATTTATGTATTTTTTTTTCTTTTGTTTAACTTAATAGAATATAATTAAGAAATAAAAATTAGAGAAAATTAGGGGAGAGAATATTTCAAATTAGGTAAATAGTTCTGAAAATATATTATTACTTACTTTACATATTAGGAGACAAAAATAGGCGACAATTAGTGATTACAGAGATTAATTCTGTTGTCTTCCTTATCCTTCATTAGTGATTAAGTGTCTGTATGGATGAACTTATTTTAAGCAGCTTATAAGTTGAAAACTGCTTATAAGTTTTTAAAAAATAAGTAGGTGCAGTCCAACTTATTTTTTTAACTTATAAGTTGTTTTCAACTTATAAGCTGCTTAAAATAAGTCCATCCAAAAAAACACAATTATTTATGGGGCTTATTTTAAACACAAAATGACTTTAAGTTGGCCAGTCAAACACTCAAAAAACCTGAAAACAACTTATAAGTAACTTATAAGTTAATCCAAACAGGCTCTAAGAATTCTCCATTGATGATCCTCCTTCTTCATAGAAGCCAAGACAATTGATCAAGATTTTTACTGGAAAAAAAGAGATCGATATCAATGAAGAAGATTTTGAATACAACATTGGATCTATATGAGATAATCGATTAAAAAAACTTGTTGAAATACATAATTGGCAAACAATTCCAATTTGATCTCCAAGTAAAATCAATCTGGTAACCATTCAAAAGTTTAGTTAAAGTAAATTATGATCAATCGTACATTTGTTTGAAATAAGTTTCGAATTCAATTTGCTTTGAACACCAAAAATTGAAAGTTGTATTTTGAATTCAAAGTGTTTTGGATACAACAATTCAAAGCTTTATTCTGAATACATTTTAATTTTGATACAACAATTGAAAAGCCAAAATATGTATGCTTATATGTTTCGAATTTGTATGATTATCTTTTTGTATGTTTTTTGATAGAGAATTTGTATGCTTATATGTTTTCGAAACATTTACACCTAAAATATAATTTAGATGATGCGATACAAACTATATATTCAAGCTAATACATTTTGTAATTTATTTGGTTTACATTTTGTATACTTAAGAACGGAAAATGATGCAAAACCGAGAACTATAGCTGGATTACTGTTTATAACTATGAATAGTGATGGGTACAAAAATGATCGAATACAAATATATTTGATGTAATGACCCGAAAGGTTATTTTTTACTTTTTTGATAAAATTACCATTTTACCCCTATCATCAGTTTCATAATGTAGAAATTGGTATAGGAGAGTTGTAGGAATCATATTTGGAGTTGAAACGTGGAATTTAGGTCCGAAGTTGAAAATTGAGTTAAAGTTTGATCCAAGTTTGACTTTGGTCAACATTTGGGTTCGGGTGCTCGAATTGAATTTATGATGGTTTCAATGGTTTCGGGGGGTGATTCTAACGCTAGAAAGGGCTTCGTTGTAATTTTTGGAAGTCTCGAGCTTGTTTTGGTATGTTGGAGGCCTAAGTTAGATTAGTTGCGACTTTTTGAGTTTCGAATTAAGGAGACCTCGAATTCAAATTCCGTCAATTCCATTATATCTGAAATATCATTTTTCAAGCTAGTAGGATATTTGGTTTGGGTTCGGAAAGTTCCAGATGAGTTTTGAGTGAGTTTTGAAGTTTCGTGGGTGCTTTGGCGCTTTTTCAGCAAATTGTGATAACTAAAAGGTTCATTATTGGTTTTAAAGATGGAAAAATTATTCCAAAACTTCAAAAATTTTGAGCATGAATTATAGGACTTATTTGCAAAGTTTGGTGCATTTTCGCTAAGCTGAGATTGGATTTTTATCGCAAAATAAGAAATAATTATTTATCGAGAAAAAAATGATATTTGACTCAGGAAACGAGTTTAAAATTGGGTTTCGATTGAAGGAGCAGGCCCGTATCATTATTTAGGACATTTAGGAAGAACAATCGGGTCATTTCACTATCGTATGAGGGATTAACTTCTCTTTTAGTAAAAATAAAAGTTGCAGATTTTTTGGTGCAAATAGAGTTTTACAAGTATATAAATTTCAGATTGTGTTCATTTGATATTTTGAGCATATCAGGAGTTTTAGAGCTCGAAATGGAGTGATTCTTGCATATTTCTTCTTGATATAATATAGGGGTTAGTATACAATCCTCAATTCGACATTTTTTCATGATTTCTTCATTTGCTTTTCTTTTTCTATTCGTAAATTTCTTGAGAAAAATTGAGGTTTTATCGATTTGGACTCCGTTTTTGATGAAAAAGGTATATTTAGGATCCTTGTGTTATAAGTAAACTAATTTTGTCATAAACTTGTTGATTCATTAATTATTTTCATCATATTAACTGCGTATAATTTGGCTTTTTTCGATAAAGTTAAAGTTTGATAAATTGAAAATTTCAAAATCGATTTTAACTCTATTTTTGATGAAATATCACATTTGAACTTTTCTAAATATGGGTAATGTCACGACCCAACCCCGTAGGCCGTGACTGGAGTCCGACCTGGACACTCGTTTCCATACCTATCAGCTGTAGTCAATCTGAACGACGAAAAATATGCTAACTTACATATGAACCCCAATGGGTCGTAACGTCTTCATATACATATAGCCCTTTCATTTGTCTCCGGAGGAGTTGCCACTAATCATATTATGAAAGGACACGCAAACCAATAAGGCTGCCATTACATATTAACATTCACAATACATCATTTAGATGCAGCTAAACAAAACTTACACACAACCCACATACACACATGTCTACAGACCTCTAAAAGTGTCAACGGTATCATATGGCGGGACAGGGCCCCCGCCGTACCCCTAAATAAACGAATACATACATCAAAAGATCAATACCAACAGTCTAGGCTCCGGTACAATGAAGTACTCCAAAATAGCTAAGTGGAAAGTCCTAAGCTGGCGGATCCCCAAAACGCGTGTCTATACCTGTGGGCATGAAACGCATCCCCCCGAAATAAGGGGGTCAGTACGATATATGTAGTGAGTATATAAAACATAACATATCATAAATGAGATCACATCTGAAGTAGAGGTTCAAGAGACAAGTATGATACTCAAGAAATCACTGTATCTGTGTCTTATGAAATAAAATTATGCATGATCATATCATATATCATATCCGGCCCATTATGGACTCAGTGAATCATATGTATCATATTTGGCCCATCATGGGGCCTGACGCCATCATCACATCACCATGTCATCATATCATATCATCATATATATATATATATCATACCCGACCCTCTAATGAGGGACTCAGTGAACAATGCAGTGAAACTGAGCACGTTAACGTACCCGGCCCGGGACTCGATGAAAGATGTGTTACAGTATGCATGAGCAGAGTAGTGTGTAACCATATGCAAATTAAATCATTATATGAGACTCAATAGAGTAATCAAGTGAACCATCACTTGAAGATCAGGGTAGTAATCATTCAAGTACCCTCTAAATGTCATTAGGGATCATATCCAATGGAGCCTTAGGAATCATAGACATGTATCAAGATAATGCTAAACAACTTACGAAATCAGAGACATTTGTCATCGTAGAGTCCTTAGGAGTAGGAGCTTATACATCCAATTACTATTCAACATATAAAAGGCTTGAGGGCAATAGCTCAATTACCTTAAGATGTTTAACATCCAGAAGTGAATAAGAGTCATGAGTCATACTCGGAGCTTATGAATGGAATTATCCCCAAATCTGATCTCACATAGCACTTATATCTAAGACATGCCAAAAGAAAAAAAGGATAGACTTTACATACCTGTTATAGATCAACCGCAACCAAGCTTGCCTCGTTACCTCTTTAACCTATTTAACACGAAAGTAACACTATTATGAATAGCCTTCGACTTTCCAGCTTCTAAATCTACAACCAATTACCTATAGGAATTATTTCCTCGTTCACACTTCTCGACTAGTATGTTGATTAGTTAAGAAGTTAATGGAAATTAGGCAGTATTTCCCCTATAACTCGCCATATTCGAACTTCCAATTAATCTCCGATTAGCACATCCGTACCAACAACAACACCCACCATCCATCTACAATAAAACTACTTCAACATTATTCAATACAAGTTCCAAATAGCCCACCCAAAACCACGATATCAAAATACGATTTTCAATCTTTATTTCGTAAAATCATAACCACATGAAAAGGAGAATAACTTGGCTGAAAACTACATCACTTATACTCATTTATAACCACACTTCCATCCCTTCAACATATACAAATTACCCTTAAAGTTACTATGATAACGACAACACTAATTAAACTTTAATCCAACTAGAACGGCCTCAATTCTGTCCATTTACAACATCAATAATAACTATGTAATTTTCTTACCTCCAACTTCACTTAATACAAATTAATCTCTCTATTAAAACATCATTAACTCTAATTTGAAAGGAAGAAACCCTACCTTAGCAACTTAGCTCCGCAACTTGGCTGAAAGTTGATAGACTTCTCGTTGAACCTCTTTGCTGCCCCAACAATTGATTTACGTTGTTAATCACCTTCCAATGGGTCAATATTACCTTAGAGAATTAATTTACAGAGCAAGACTTGAAGCCCCTCCTTGCTTCAGCCATAGCCAAAAGTTGTCATGGCTTGAACTCTCTTTCTTTCTCTATTTTTGTCTCTAGGGTTCTTAGGGTTAAAGATAAGAAAATAAAGTTCTTAGTCATCATTCAAGCCTATATACACTACTTTTGAAGGTGACATGTGTCACTTCCATCCCCCACACATGTCTAGTCCCAAGGGTGACACATGTCCAGCTTCTATAGGTCCACCTCATCCATGCACCAACCAGCTGCTGCCACGTGTCTTGGTGGGGTCTACTGTTTTAGTAGGTGCATCACCTACTTACTCTTTTTTGTAGGTTTGTATTCTCGTCTTACTTTAAGAACCTATGTGATGCTTGCTAGTTAAGCTCGATATGTACTCAAGTAGCTTAATTATGTAAGACATCCAAATCGGCAGCTTACGCAAGTAGGTCAATTACCACGACTCACTACTTGGCCTCCAACTCCTTTCTAATCCTTCCAAACCTATTTCCAACCATCACTACCCACATAAAACTAGCGTATGCAAAATATGAGGCGTTACATCCTCCCTTCCTTAGAGTTATTTGATAACGTCATGAATAACATAGATCACATGATAACTTTAGAGATGCTAAATATATTTTCCCATGTACCAAGAGTGAGGGGTATAACAGGTAAGATATGTTTCAAGAAATATTTCAAATTTGAGACAAGGTTTCAATTCCGGATATTTGGGGTTTTCTTAAGATCATGAATTTTAGTAAATTTAGTGTTTGGGGGATGATTTCAACTCCAAATTCAAATTGATATTCAACATTAGTTTCTAAATACTTTAAGGATCGTTTTCAAGTAAAATATTTCGATTTTTCTATTTGTTTACGAAATTAGATGTTTTTGGGTATTTTGAGTCAGATTCGGCTCAGTTTTTAAAAATATTAATTTGGGTATCGTTAGCCTCGTGTTCTTATTGGAATTGAATATTTGAATAGATTATCTTAATTTGGAGCACCAACGTAAGGGCAAGGCTCAAGTTTTGGACTAGTGGAATTGGATTCGAGGCAAATGAATTTCTAAACCTATTCTAAAGCTTGTAGGATCATGTACTCATGTCTTATGTGTTGAGAATTGATAGAAAGTGGTTTTAAGAACTATTGATATTCAAATGAATTTGATGATAAAGAGTGGGGTAATAAATGAAAAATTGTGATGAGATAACAAGTGGTGTTCGAAGTGATAGAACCTTGGGCTTGTTGTGAATATCTGGATCTATTTATATGTTTTTGATATGATATTGATTAATTGGGTGATTGTGGATTATATGACATTATATTTGAATATCTATGCTATTTTTACTCATTACTTGTGCATACACTTATTTGTGATGGCTGAGAAAGTGATATGAGTGAGATACTGGATATTGGGACCAAGGTTTTTACCGGTTGAGGTGATTTGCTGAGGTATTTTTCGGCAGACGAGGTCTTTTCCTATGGATATTATGGCCAAGGTATTTTTCGACGGCCAAGGTCTTTTCCGGCGGATGTTATAGCCGAGGTCTCTTCCAACAGATACATGGTCTATGTGAGGTCCCCATGAGTTCCGATCTGAGGTGATCAGTGGATGTGTATCATTAGGGTAGACATGCATCATGATATATGACATTGCATTGCATTTCATTGCATCATACATATTTTTCCATTGTGGACGATTTTACCCTTGATATTTCCCTAATCTTTATTATTGATTATACTGATTTGCTTATGAATTGAATTTATTGTTGTTGAGGTATATGAATACTGTGCTGTTAGAACTGTTAGAGTGAACTTATTTCTGTGCAGGTTGTAGTTTGGGGTTAGATGGTGTGGCAGGAGTACATGTATTTTATTAGCTTTGTTTAGTCTTAGTTATTTGCTTGGTAGGTACCACATTGTTGGTACTCACTCCTTGCTAAGTACACTTGTGTAGGTTCTGAGCTCAGAAAATGAATTTTTCTTATTTTCATCCGAGTCTTCTGAGGTGATTCGAGAGGTAGCTGTTAATGCCGACCATCTTTCCTATTTCTCTTTACTTATTACTTTGTTCTATTCGAGAGACAAAAATTGAGACTTATATTTATTTTATATCTTATAATTAGAAGGCTTGTACATGTGACAACCAGTCCATGGGGAATTTTTGTAGTTGACTAAGCTTCTGTTTTATCTATATTTATCTATCTAAACTACATTTTGCTTTTATCTTCTGCATTTAGTGGGTTTAGGCTGACTTGTCCAATGGAAAAGAATAAGTATCATCACGCCATGATTTTGGGTCATAATAAATTGGTATCAGAGCCCAAGTTCATAGGTCTCACGTATACAAGCTAAGTCTAAGTAGAGTATCGAGGATCGGTACAGAAAAGTCTGTACTTATCTTCGAGAGCCTATGGACACTGGTTGGAAATACATTCACTTCTTGATTCTCTATCATGCGTCCTTGATCCAATCTAATTCCTATCATTTTACTCTGTTCTCTCTTTTATTGCGATGACTCATGCTTGATCCTGCATGTGAGCAATTGAGGTGTCATCGTTTGGTGTTAGTGTCAGATCTGGCATTGAGGCAAAAGTCATATAATTATGGGAAGAATGTGTAGTCAGATTTAGAATGATCTGTGAGTCGAAAGGGATGAGTAAGATTGTGGTTTAATGATATGTTTTGAGGTTATGGAATTGAAAGATAAACAATTATTAAGAGACTTCATGAACATCTCATCCTGTCTAGTTTTTTATTCAGCAACAACAATAACATTGATGTGGCTTATTCGACATCTGAAGTGATTTGACAATGAAGAATTATATAATTAGGGGAATGAGTATGAGGTGAGCAATATAACTTTGGAGACTATAGACTATGAAATTCATCATAAAGGAATGTGGCGTATTGTATTAGGATGATAACGTTGCGCCAACCGAGATCCAAATTTCTATGATGATTTTATAAAGTTGGTGTATATAAAGATGGGTTATGAAAAGTCTAATGTCACAATACCTATGTTTACTTGGGTGAAGTTATGGACTGTGTTGATTCTGGTATCGACCTAGCTTACGAAAAGGTGCATATCATTTTCAATTGGAGACTGAAATGTTTTGGTAATGTATGGTGGTTACGTAATGGGTAGAAAGATGTAGACCATTTGGAATGATCTCTCCAGTGGGTATGATGTATTTTCTTGGTGGATCTATCGGGCTCTCTTAGTGATATATGGGAATAGATACATCGGTTGGCAAGCACGAATACTAGCTATTGAGGTGTTATCAGTTGTTTAATATACTCGGGCAATGAATTTTCATATTGCATTTACATTTGAGAAAACAACTGGTTGTTACTACGAATGTAGGAGTTAGGCATGATTTATAAGGAAAATTATAGTGGTGGATCTTTGGTGGGGAATTAATGTGTTTGAATGGTGACGTGTATTCTGAGGATCTAATTAGGGATTGGTGAGTTCATTAAGAGCCAAAAGGAGTGGATTGACATTGAAAGGATAAACTTATGGGTGGAGACAGTTCTGTCAAGTATACTTGCGTGAAGGAAACTGAGTGTACCAGCAAGCGTGATAAATATGGGAATTGGTTAATTCACGGGATTAGATAGTATAACAAGTTTGAGGTATCACATGGATGAGGTTAACTCTGTGATGATGGCAAGGGTGGCTGAGCATGGTAATAGTAGTTTAGGATGGAATTTGATTAGGATGCAACTATGTGGTGATGTCTTTCGATTAAGGGGATCCAGTATGATAATGATGACTTGCGAATATCTAAGATTTTCGATGCCACCACTTGATGAGTAGCGTAGTTATGTGGAAAGTTGGGTTCAGGAACACATGGCTTCATCCGTCTTATTTTGGTTATGAAAATAGTATCTTGTGTTCATCAGTCGGATTGAGCATGCTTCGAGAGTGGAGTCTATGGACATTCATCTCTAGTGTTGTTGTAAGTTCTATAGTTGTCTCGAGTCTAACAACTGGCATAATTTGGGTTCCTAATGAGGGATAGGGTAAGATCGACGTATAAGTGTCTAATGATAAGCTAAGTATGTGATTGTATAAAATCTTCAAGGCATGGGCTAATGTTGATTGATAATAGGATTGGTTTACACGATTTGAATCGAAATTTCAAGTTTTGCATCGTAAGTCTATATTCGTGGTGGTTAGTTTTTGTCAAGGTATGAATTGGTAAGGTAAGGAATGATTGATTGTGTCGATTGTTGAGCATTTGAAAGAACTTGTGCATGGTTTGAGTTGTGGAGTTTATTACTTTCGATTGTAAAAGAGTTCAATGAAGTTTTAATTTGAGAAGCTTGATTTAAGTTAAAAGGTAATATGTTGTGGATGCTTGGCCACGAAATAATGATGAAGCATCAAAGAGTTCAAACATTTGGTATTTAGTCATGTGTTCATAGTATACAGAATTATCAGGGTGAGGAAGGGTTCCTCTAAGTGTGGCATGATGTATATGATGGTTGAATAGTAGTTGAAATTGGGTAAGTGTAGGATTGTGTGGAATTGATGTTGGTCGTGATTCAATAATTTTATCTTAATGGAAAAGTACTATAAGATTCAATATTTGGAGTTTTAACAATTGATTGAGACCTGTACCTGTCATGGGATGCTTAAATGGGAAGAGAGGTCCATAGTTTGAAATCTTGAGAACAAGAAGATGTTTCTAAGAAAAATTGGATGCTAGCGGCGGTCTGAGAGTAAAGTAACTGGCTGGTGTGACTACGATGTTTTAGTAGTATTTGTAGTGTTAGCTTCACTAGAGTATTGTAGTTTCTCAAAAGTCGTGGTTTTTACCTTGTCATTGAGTACATGTTCAGCTAGGTGTGATTTGATACTTGTAGGACCATTGGGCCTAGCTCTTTCGTTTGGGAATTGACTATAATCACAACTACTGTTCCAGTTTTTCGACGGCGTTATTAGAGGTTTTGTATGTTTGGATGTACTGTTCATCAGGTGGTTACTTGATCATCTCCTTCTTTGAATCAAATTAGTAGGGTTCTCCCTTTATGAGTATGCATTGTCTAAAGATCAGGTGTTTGAAACTAAAGCTCGTGGAAGGATTAAGTTAAGAAAAGAAAATTTAATTAAGATTAGTAATAGGTGTGTGCATTATGCATGTTTTGTGTTTGGTCCTGAATTCACTCTGGGTTTTAGCAGGTAGTAGTTAAGAATCTTCTCATGTTTATGTGAGAAAAGGATTCATTCCGATGGTTATTTTGTGACTTAGATATTTTTGGTTCAGGTTTGGTTCATGGATTAGCCTGTGGTTTAGTAATCACTCCTGGGTTATAGATTTTTAAAATTTTGATTCAGAAGTTCAGTTTTGATAGTTGATCCAGATGATATGGTCTAAGGATGGGTTCAATTGGGAAAGACAAATACCAAACTTAGAGGTTATGCTTTGGGCTCTTGATAGCATCGAGTATCCTTCTTTCTTTTACTTTATGTTCGAGAACGAACATAGGTTTAGTGGTGGATAATGTAATGACCCTGAAGGTCATTTTTGACATTTTTGACAAAATTACTATTTTACCCCTCCGTCAGTTGCCCCTAGTCATTTTAGATTGGGTTTGAAAGCTGGCTTTGGAAATATTGTGAAAAGTTGAAGTTTTGCTAGAGAAATGAGTTTCAAAAGCTTAAGTTGTCAAATTTTGAGTTTTGAAGTCATTTGGAGTTTCAAGTCTCAGAATGAAATTTTGTTGATTCCATCAGTTCCGAAATGTGGAAATCGGTGTGGGAGAGTTGTCGAAATCAGATTTGGTGTTGAACGTATAATTTAGGTCCTAATTTGGAAATTGAGTTAAATTTTGATTCAAATTTGACTTTGGTCAACATTTGGGGTTTGGGAGCTCGAATTGAATTTTTGATGGTTCAAATGATTTCATGATGTGATTCTAATGCTAGAATGGGCTTCGTTGTAATTTTTTGAAGTCCCGAGCTCATTTTGGTATTTTGGAGGCCTAACTTAGTTTAGTTGTGACTTTTCAAGTTTCGGATCAAGGAGACCTTGAATTCGAATTTCGTATATTTGGTTTGTATTCAGAAAGTTTCGAATGAGTTTTGGGTGAGTTTTTAAGCTTCTTGGGTGTTTTGGCGCTGTTTCGACAAATTGTGACAACTAAAATGTTTATTATTAGTTTTAAAGACAAAAAAAATATTTTGAAACTTCTGAAATATTGAGCATGAATTATAGGATTTATATGCAAAGTTTGGTGCATTTTTGCTAAGCTGAGTTTGGACTTTTATCGCAAAATAAAAAATAAATATTATCGAGCATAAATGATATTTGATTGGGCAAACGAGTTCAAAATTGAGTTTCGATTGAAGGAGCAGGCTCATATCATTATTTAAGACATTTAGGAAAAAGAATTGGGCCATTTCTCTATCGTATAAGGGATTTACGGCTCTTTCAGTAAAAATAAAAGTTGCAGATTTTCTGGTGCAGATAGGGTTGTACAGATATATAGATTTTAGACCGTGTTCATTTGGTATTTTGAGCATATCGGTAGTTTTAGATCTTGGAATGGAGTGATTCTTGCGAATTTCTTTTCGATATAATATGGGGGTTAGTATAAAATCCTCAATTCGACATTTTTTCATGATTTCTTGATCTGGTTTTCTTTTCCTATCCGTAAATATCTTGGGAACAATTGGAGTTTTATTGATTTGGACTCCGGTTTTAATGAAAAAGGTATATTTAGGATCCTTATGTTATGGGTAAACCGATTTTGGCATAAACTTGTTGATTCATTAATTATTTTTATCATATTAACCGCATATAATTTGGCTTTCCCCGGTAAAGTTAAAGTTTGATAAATTGAGGATTTCAAGATCGATTTTAACTCTATGTTTGATGAAATTACATATTTGAACTTTCCTAAATATGGATAAGATATTTTTCAAGAAATATTTCACATTTGAGTCTATGTTTTGATTTCAATTTTGGGGTTTTTTCAAGAACATGAATTTTAGTGTTTGGGGATGATTTCAACTGCAAATTCAAATTGGTTTTTATCATTATTTTTGAAATATTGTGAAAATTGGATAGATAACGTGTGTGAGGAATTGAATGAGAGAGAAGTAAAATTCAATTTTGCGCTTAAAATGTGGTTTTAATATAAGTTAATTTAGGAACTAGCTTAGGATACCATTAATTTGCTATACAATTAAAATATTGTTTTTATTTGTAATATTTTTAAACTATAATTATTTTCACTAAATAAGTTACAAATCTTGCCTAGTTAAATAATTTTCCTTAACAAAATGATGAGAACACTTGTAGAATATCCAATATGTGGACTCGCATAAGCAACACAATTTGCATATAAGTGTAGAGGTCCATCCCATGCCACAAATATTTTTTTCTTTGTTGCAAAGTTTAAAATTAGATAGTCAAAAATATGGATTTGGTAGTTGACAAATCTCAACAACAAAAAGATCACTATTTTTGTCAAACTAAAATCTCACCAATAAACCTACCAAAGTTTGAAATATTTGTTTCTTCATGATGTTACTAATGACATCATAGGGATAATTTTGTTTCTATAAGTAGAGCACTCTTGCTCATTTGTAAGAACACACCAAGATAGAGAGAAAAGATATTAGAGAGCAAAGTGAAATATATGATAGTCTATGAAGAAAAATAGAGTGTGAGTGATATTTTAATAAGATGAGAAATCAAAAGAGTATTAATTCTTTTGAGTGTTTTGTGGTCACTTTAAGTATTGTACTCGTGACTACCCAGTGTAAGATTTCTTACTATAGTACTATCGGTTGCTCATCTTTGTTCGTGGTTTTTCCCTTATTTGAAGGATTTACATATAAAATTCTTGGTGTCATTGTTTTCCCATTTTATTTTTATTATTTTGACCATATATATTTTTGTATTAGTCTGTATTTTTCCAACAAACTGTTATCAGAGTGATGTTTTATCTGAGTATGCTCTGTGGTTGCAGCATAGTCTGAACTTCCACATCAGAAAAGATTTACTTTGGTTTGCCAACACAAGTAGAATGATTACTTTGAATGGTGTTAATTATACCACTTGGAAAGGAAAAATGGAAGATCTGCTTTATGTCAAAAACTTTTATCAACTAGTCTTTACCATTTAAACCCTTATAATAAAATGATGAATAGTGGAATCTGTTGCATAGACAAGTTTGTGGATTTATTTGACAATGGATTAAAGATAATGTATTTAACCATATTTCTAAGGAGACACATGCTCGAACCCTATGGAATCATCTTGAAAGTTTGTATACTCAAAAGATTCAAAACAATAAGATGTTCTTAATAAAATAGATGTTGAGTTTAAAATATCATGATAGTTCTCCAATGACAGATCACCTGAATAGTTTTCAGGGGATCATGAACCAGTTATTTGCTATGGACATTAAATTTGATGAAGAAATTCAAGGCTTGTTTCTACTTGGTTCTCTATTAGATTTTTGAAAAATATTTAGAACTTCATTATCAAATTCTGCTCTGAATAGTGTGATCTTTATGGATTTTACCAAGAGCAGTGTCTTGAATGAAGAGATGAGAAGAACATCTCAAAGTTCTTTTTGGTCAGATGTCCTGGTGACTGGACATAGGGGGAGAAATAAGACTCGTGGTTCTCTAAGTAGAGAACATAACAGAAGCAAATTCAGAGGCATACTTAAGGATATTGAGTGGTATTATTGTGGCATGAAAGGGTACACAAAAAAGTTTTGTCAAAAGTTGAAAAGAGAGAACAAAGACAAATAGGAAAATAAAGAAGATAACAATGAAATTTGCGCAACCACCGTCTCCACCAAAGATCTTGTTACAATTCTTGATGCAGATTTGATAAATATTGCTTGTAATGAGTCGAGCTGGGTTGTGGACACTGGTGCCCCATCTCACGTGACATCAAGAAAGGATTTTTTTCTCTTCCTATACTTTTGGTCACTTTGGAACCTTGAGTATGAGTAATGAGACTGTGTCTAGGGTGGTTAATGTTGGTACAATTTATTTGGAAACTAGATGATGAAGGACATGTTAGTACCAATGGCGGTGGTGTAACACCCCCTAAAACGTTGTATGTGGTGTTTCAATTGTTGATGAAAATGATACTGCTTCTGTATTTTGGGAATAATTCATAGAATAGTCCAAATTAGGTGATTCAAATTTTTAAATAACCCGAACGTCATTACCTATAACTTTTCTGAGACCATATATTAAGATTCGGAGGCTAAGTAGGTTAAATAAATTAATTTTTATAAGATATGATGTTGTGACAAAATAGAGTATTTGTAGAAGAAAAATTATATCTCAGGGTAGGTTACTCTAAATTGGTTGATTCTTGAATGACATGAAAGTAGATTTCTAGAGCTACAGTTCATATGAGACACCAAATCCTAATTAGGACGTTATCTTATTCAAACACAGCTCCAAAAAAGGGTATTCTGTTAAAAGAAGATTCATCTTACCAACCATGAAAAGATCTAGATCCATTTGACATCACCCATGACAGCAATACTCCTCCATTTAACATCACCCATGATATCACAATCCTGCATTGAATTTTCAAGATCATCTTTCGTAATTATTTTTATTTATTGTTAGATCCCTCTGCCACTCCTATAAATACCCACCTTATTTCTCCATTTTATTCATCAAGATTTGTCAAGAAATTCTTCTCTTTATACACTTCTTTACTCATTCTCAAATATAGTTTTAGTTTTTAATAGTGTAGAAATACTATTCCGTTGATTCTTATACTCCGGGTAGTACACATAACGCTCTAGCGAGGAGAAAAGGCTAGGGGTTCAAGAGTGTTCATTGAATTCTTCAATTTGGAGTAAAGCTTCGGATTTCAGGTATGTAAGGTTATTCATAACATTGGATTGAGTTCGTTCATGCGCCCAATAATTAAATTCATCGTAATTAAGTTATAGTTGAGTTTTACCCTAATCTTGAATTCTAAATGAATTAATTCTTCTTCTATTGAGTTAGATATATTTATGCATTGAGATTATTATTATTTTTAACTCTCATATTATTGAAATTATTGTTCGTGGCTACTTTTCCATGAACCCTAATTGATTTGATGTTCCTGAATATTTTTACGTATGTTTTGAGAAAAGATGTTGACTTTTAATATTCATTAACAAAAAGAGTGATTTGAATTAATACTATATATATATATATATATATATTATTGAATTTTGAAAGAGCAAAGGAATTGAGTTTAAATGAATTTGATTAAATGACGTTTTGAGAAAGATGTTTTGATTAGATGTAAATGATGTTTTGAACTGTAATGATTGATGAAAAGGTAATGATATGAGTTTGATGTTTTAAATAAAATTTCAATAAGACTAGATGATGATGTTAATATGAGCACATATTTTGGGAGTAGTATTGAGCACCGAATTGGGTAAGAGTTTAATTAACTCAAATCCCAAAACTACGTAGTCACCGCAGGATGGAGGCTATACCTCTTAAGTCCCAAAAAGAAGACTTTGTTGATTGGATCCAAGATGGTGATGTCCTTTACCTTGGCAAGGTATTAGATGGATGTGGAAATGACATTGCTTCGTTGTATCATTACTAGGTCATAAGTGATAGTTTTTGGTTAGAGAAACTCCTAACTGAGTAAGCATTGCTTATTACTATTTGTAAACTTGCATTACATATTGATGTTGAGATGGTGTTGAGTTTTCCTGAGAGGAGTTTCTTGATATCTGTCCTTATTTTTATGCTATTTTACATACTCGTACATTTCATATACTAACATCATTTGACCTGCATCGTTTTATGATGCAGATACAGGTGTTAGAGATCCTCAACTGGCGTATCGTTGAGGATCATTACTTTCCAACTATTTAGTGAGTCCTTCTTGTATTTAGAGGAACTCTTTATCCTTTTTATTATTGTTGAGTATTATGTTTCTTTAGAGGTAGCCATGGACATGTCATTGGCACCGTCTGATAGTGTTAGAGGCTTCATAGACAGAGTTTGATGATGTAATTGGAGTAGTTCTCCTTTGAAACTACTTCTAAGGATCATTTCTTTCCTTTGATGTTGATGATGACGAGGCCACGTAAGTTTTTTTATTTTCACTTAAGTCTTCCATTGATGAACGAATGAGTGATGAGACCAAGTGGTTCTCTCAGAGGCTAGAGATAGTTTCTGAATGCCAGCCACGCCTAGGGTACCCTCTTGGGGTGTGACAGGTAGGGCTGGGCATAAAATACCGAAAACTGAATTACCGAACCGAACCGGCTATTTCGTTATTTTGGTATTCGGTTTTCGGTAATTTGGTTCGGTAATCGGTAACAAAAGCCTACAATTTCGGTATTCAGTTTCGGTTTCGGTATTTAATTTTTTCCCGTTCGGTATTTCGGTAAATACCGAATATCATAATTAATATGACTAGTCCACTATTAATAGTCTATTATATGTGTTGGGCCTAAGCCCTTTATGAAATATTTTAATTCAGCCCAAATCGCTAACCCAATAACAACAGCCCAGTCCAACAACATTACAAGATTACAACAAAAATCCATTTAGCTAGGGTTAAATGTTATTCTTTATTTCTGTTTCTCACTTTCTCTTCTTCTCAGTTCTCTGTTCTTCACTTCTTCTTCTTCTTCAGTTCTTCACTTCTTCAGTTCTTCTTCACTTCTTCTCAGTTTCTCACTTCTCAGTTCTCGTCGTCAACTCGTCATCAGTCATCACTCATCAGTCGACAGTCATCATCTCATGGGAAAGTAAAAAAAAAGTAGCTTCACAGGAAAGCAAAAGCTTTTTTGGTTATGGCTGAATCTTCTTCAACAAAATTGGTATAAGAAATTAGTGGCTTTGGAGTTTATCGGGAAGAGGTTCTGAAGGCGAAACAAAATTGGTATAAGAAATTAGAGGCTTTGGAGTTAGTGGCTGATTTAGACGAGCTGAATTTTTTTGAAGCTCAGGCAAGTTTTCTTCCACCAGCGTTATTTGTATATCTGTTGAACATTGCTCTTTGTATGAAGAAAATGAAAAAAATCTAAAGTTTTGATCTTTTCGGAAAAATCATAAGCAACATGTTCTCTCTGTCTTTCTCTTATTTCTGAGATTATTTAGAACTGCTTCAATAATGTCTGGACTGAACCTTGAAGGCAAACATGACCCAACCAACCAGTCTACTGGCGGGTAAAACTGGAAAAAAATAATTCAAATACACACAATTCTTATTCTTTTGATAAGTCTACAAAAAATTCATTATTAGAATGGCAAACTGGTGTACAAAAAGGGAACTCTCCCCTGTTTATTACTTCCTTAGAATAACAACTATAATCCTTCAACTTAGGACTAGAGTAGATCTTTTCTTGCTTTTACTTCCTTTTCTTGGAAGTGTAGGTTCCTATAGACATACAACATACCACCCAACAACTGGAGGGACATTCAGGTGTAAGTCTTGGTACAACCACACTACAGCAAATAATAACACATGGTGCAACAACATTACAGCAACAGCAGGTGAAGGATCACTCAGCACTAGGAATACCCTCCTTGTTGGTTTCAAGTTTGCAGGTACACTGGAAGTTTGCCACAGCTGTTCCAATGTTGAACTTATAGTTGGGACAAACAAGCAGTCCAACAGCAGCAGCAGAGGCCAGCAGCAAGCAACAACCATCAAAATTCCAGCACAGGCCACAGCTGCAGCCCCCAACAAAAGCATCATGCAACATCAAATTGACTCCAAACTGGGTAGGAATATAGAAAATACAGTAGTTGCAAAGCCCAAGAAGTTTCATCCCAAACGGATAATTGGAGACGTTAGTCGAGCGACCTTGAAAGATTTAGCCGACTTAAGTCTTCAAATGGAGCAATTCACTACTTGGAGCTTCTAGCTTGTCCAAAAGGCCTCCAAATGTTGCAAGAACACATAAAATACAGTAACTACAAGGCCCAAGAAGTTCCACCTCAAATGGATAATTGGAAACGTTAGTCGAGCGACCTTGAAAAAGTTAGCCGACGTAAGCATAATGAGGAGGTTGGTGTCTATTTGTTTTTGGTCTTGTTGGCTTGTCTCTATGCATTTGCAGGTATCTGGAGATACATTAAAGCATGTTACAGTTGGGGACATGTTTACAAGCCACAACACACAAAAACTCCAACAACATGCAGCATACAAGGACAAACTACAAGTCCACAATGGACCTGCAGAACCACAGCGCAGTGTTTGCTGTGCAGAAGTATTGGAGGTACTTTTCTTCTTGCTCTTTTACTTGTGCAGGTATAATACACAACTACAATCCCCAAGAACAAGTACTTCAGCATACAACCACTCACTAGAACATAAAGCAATATCAAGACAGATGGTGGTGGTGTTGTGTGTAGTGTGCTGCTGCTACAGGTAGTGTTGACTGTTGTTATGTTGCTCCTGCCAATTATTTCCTCTGCTGTTGACTGTTGTTGTGTTTCTCCTGCCAATTATTGGCTTATTGCTGCTGCAGGTGTACTGCAAGTGTTGTTGTTGCTGGTTGTTGCTTATTTTGGTGGCTGTTGTAGGGACCTGCTGCAGGAGGTGTTGTGTGTAGTGTGATGCTGCTGGCAGTGCTGGGTGTAGTGTTGCAGGCTTGCAGCTTATGTTATTAGTTGTTGTTGTGTGTAGCTGTTGTTGCATGTTGTAGCTGTTGCTGCATGTTGTATGCTGTTGCAGGTGCTGTAGGGAGCTGCTGCTGCTTGGTGTATTGTTGCAGGCTTGCAGCTTATGTTGTATTGTTGTTAGTTGTTGTGTGTTGCAGCTGAAGGCTGAAGCACTTTGTTGTTGTTGCCTGTTGTTGCCTTTTAGTTTTAGGTTTTATTTTAAGATGGTTTGTGGCTACTTATCTTGTAAAAAAAAGTGCTTGCATTTGTGTTGATCTTATAAGATGCAGAAATTTGGGTATTACCAAATACCGTACCGAACCGAATTTTTATTTACCGATTACCGAATTACCGAACTGAAGTTTGAAAGTTTGGTATTTGGTATATACTTTGAATTACCAATTACCGAATTATCGAATCTAAATTTTGAAAATACCGAATCGAATACCGAATGCCCACCCCTAGTGACAGGTGGACTCATTAAGGATTCCTTGGTTGTGGTTCGTGGTAAGAAACGTCGTGGTCTATACTTGTCACGACCCAAAATGGGCCATGAGTGGCACCCACACTTAACCTCCTAGGTGGGAGAACCAACGATGTGAACTCTAACTTATAAAGTATAATAATAACGTGGAAGCTCAAACTTATAAAGTAAGAAATAACAATCCACAAGAGTTTACTACATAACGTTCCCCAAAATCTGAAAGTCATCACATCAAGGACATATAATTCTAAATACTAAGTCTAGAATGTCAAACACTAAAATAAACAAATAACAAAATGTGTTCGAAAACTAAAGACACTATGCCATAACCGAGAGAATCCATCACGAGCTAGAAGGATAGCTCACCCTTAAATCCGATGAACTTCAGACGGACTAGAGCTGAGGTCGAGTCGAAGTCTGTGGAACACTCGCTGCACTCCACAAAATAAAACAAGAAAAGATACAAGTAAGGGTCAGTACAGGACAATATGTACTGAGTAGATATCATCGGCCGACTCAAAATAGAAATTAATATACATAAAATAATAGTGGAAAATCAACAACAACACTTAACAGGTGGTAACCAATGAACAATTACATAACCAGTCAACAATATCAAGATCACACATAAGGACTCAAGCCTCCACATCACACTCTTTTGAAATATGAGTTTTTGGAGATTGAGTAGTATTAAGTAATTTTAATTTATTTTCCTTTAATATTACCGTGCCGGAATGTGACACCCGATTCAAATATACCGTGTCGGAACGTGACACCCGATCCAAATATACCGTGTCGGAACGTGACACCCGATCCAAATATATCGTGTCGGAACGTGACACCCGATCCAAATATAATTAATTTATCATTCCTTATGATTACATTCCACTTCATTAACAATATTTCATCAATCTTTCTTTATTCAAGACACCATTTTTGATAGGACAAGTTCAAGATTATGGATTTCATGACCTCGGGATTTTAGACCAATCACAACAACATATCAACCATCCAAACCACAATAATTAAATGCGTAGTAAACTTCACACATATTACTCCATGAATATCAATCACTATTAAGAGTCTATCTATGATATCGAATAAAAACCATAACCTACCTCAACCGAAGAACCGAATCCAAGCAAATTAATTCACCAATGTCTTTCCTTTCTTCAACGACTCAGAACGTTCCCAATCTACCAAATATATAATATCTATAAGTAAACTAGTCCGTAGACAACAATATTATTTATATGTTTAACCTAGACCCAACAACTCACCAACTCTATAATTAATTTCCTAAAATCCAAGCCTATGGTTAAACCCCAATTCCTTCAACATCATAACTTTAATGGTTTTTATATAATACAATACACCTAATATTTAGTTATATATACTAATTTTATCAAAACTTGAATCCTAATATAATTATAATAAGAAAATTCTGACAAATATGGACTTATATATTTGTTCACGGATGCAATTTGCAGAATGGGTCATATTCCTATTAACTACTGCTAAGAAATTGTTGCTTAATCACTGTGCCAATGATTGGCCACTAAATCACTTTTCTTTTTGCCCAAATTCAAAACGCCACTGTGTATGGCAATATGCATGTTTAACTTTACACATTCAATTTCTCTCCCTCCTTCACAAGTTGCTAATATAATAAAATAATATAACTACTACCTACCTTCATAATAAAGACATGATTTACCTGAAGCAATTTGTGGCTTCCTTCAGTGCTATACCGCCGTGCCTTTCTCTTTTCTTTTCACATTTCTGTCTCTTCCTTCGTTTCTTTTCTTTTACAAATTAGGGTAATTAATTACTATTCAATAACTAATTAATAGTTAAATCCCACCACTTATTTTAATAAACATGGACAAGTGGCATAACATATTAAATAAATTATCAATTTAGTCCACTAATTAAATTAATTATTTAAATTTACCCCTCAACTAAATAACTATAGTTATTGAATAGTCCAAAATACCCATTAAAAATTTACGGGATGGGTCTTTTATGAAATAAGAAGCTCTAATTCTCAAAACGACCTAATGGGTCATTACAATACTGGACTACGACCTCTACTTGTGTCAATATGGTGAATGTAGTTGAGAACAATAAATCTTCAATGTTATGGCACAAGAGGCTTAGCCATAAGTGAGAAAGGACTTAATGTTAGGGCAGGACATTCGATAATTTGGTCGATTTTTTTATTTTGATTTTTTCGATTTTTGATTTTATGTATTTATTGTACGAAATCGAACCAATTCGATTCAGTTTGATTTTTTGTGATTCGGTTTGATTTGTTAAATTCAATTTTTTTGTGTTATGGACCTGCTTAATGGGTTTTTTAAAATTTTGTATTATATAATTTTTTACTCATACTATTGCTACTACATTATATATAGGTAGCTCGTATCATGAAAAAAACACTCTTAAAAATTAAAATTATTTAATTTTGACTATGTATTTTTTTTCAATTAAGTAAGAAAAATTGATTCAAAGTGTACGTGTAGTGACCCACATTTAAAAATTCTAGCAAACACAAGCCAGTAGCACAAGATTGCAAAACTTTTTCACCAAAAACTAACATTGTGTGTATTGTGCACTAACCAAACATTCTCTCCATTAAGCAAGCACAAATATTATTACATCAACAAATTCAAGAAACTGAAATTCTGTGCACTAACCAAATTCCAAACAAAAACATGTCCTAAAATACTATCTCCAGTAGAAGAAAACAAAATATTATCTCTAGTAGAAGAAAACAATCAAATAGCCATTGAGATTTCTTCTCATACAATATAAGCAAAAGATTCAACACTGTATACAATAAAAACACAAAGATGAAATCCATACAATAATGACAATCTAACAAGTAACAACAATGCACCACATGTGCATTCATGAGTTCTTCACTCATTACACTAATAAGTAACAATGTACTTCAATTTTCACCACATGTTAACTACAAAGCATTAATATTTTGACCATAACAAAACTCAAGTGTAATGATCAAATCATACCAATTTTTTCAATTTTCACCAACAATAACAAATTAACAATATAACAATAACAAGTTAACACCAATGAGCAACAATGTACTTTCTTCCATGAGACCACTTCTAACTTTCAAGTGCCAACAATAACAAAAACTTTAGTACTTTACACCCTTCTTCATTGTCTTGACCACTTGAACTTGAACCTAAGATAAAATCAAAAGTTAGAATACTACTTTTAAGATAAAAAATAATATAATCAAATAAATAAATTCTTGAACTCACCACTACTAAATACTTGAAAATTGCAACCATAGATCAACAATGCAAGAATTTTTTTTCACTATTTGCAAGCTTTAAAAATTAATAAAATCAAATATGTCATACAACACAATTAGTATTTTATTTTTTGTGAAAACAAATAAAAAATATGAAATCTTATCAAGTTCAAGTTTCTCAAGAAACTCCAAATTTTCTTCAACACAAATAGGATTAGTCTTTTGTCTAAGCCAATCTTGGACACAAATAAGGCATGCACACATTTGAGAGTCAATGAACTTCTAAATGGATCAAGAATACGGTCGCTGGTGCTAAAGGCACATTCCAATGCCACACTCGATAAAGGAATAACCAACACATCTCGAGCCAACTGTGAAAGTATAGGAAACCTAGGAGAATTAACTTTTCACCAAATTAAAATATCAAAGTCCTCAGATTCAGGCTCTTAGTCTTCAACAAAGTATCTTTTCAACTCAGATTTAATACCTAAAATTTCAGAATCTCTTTGTTTCTTCATGTGCAACTTAGTTCTCAAAGATTTTTGTTTTACATTTTGAGAAAGACCACGAGTAGATCAATTAGATGAGTCAGATAAAGTGTATCCAGATGAAGATGATTGATTCTTAGAACCTTTTGAATACTTACTTATACAGACCGCAAACAAATCCTTCAAGTAAGCTTCTACTTCTTTATTTACTAGCTTTCCTTTTTCTTCCCCAAGCAATTCTTCAAGAGAAAAACTAACATACAAAAATTTATTACGGGGATCCAACACAAAAGCAATAAAACGCATTTTGTTCATCTTTTCCGGCGTACCCCAATAATTCTTGAACTTTTCATTCATCCCCACAACCATTCTACTCAAATCAACATCATCACTTGTTATACACACTTTCAAATATGCATCAAGCTCACATATATCCTCAAAATGAACATTACAAGTAACATACCTTGAACCTGAAACTTTCAGCGTGAGCTCATAAAATTTTTCAAGAAACTTTGTGACATTCTTGACATTAATCCATTCATCATTTTGGATTGAACATTCAATACTACCATCTTCACAAACACCATTAGCAAGATAAGAATTAAAGCTACCATCATAAAGATCAAACCTCTCAAAGGCCTTCTCAAACTTTTTGGCCGTGTCCAACATCAAATAGGTGGAATTCCACCAAGTAGGCACATTCAAACACAACATTTATCACATTCTATCTTTTGCATTTCAACACAATTCATGAAGTTTCTTGTTCTTGCGGAAGATGATCTAACGTATTTCACTATTTGCCTTACAAGTTTGATAGAATGACCAATTTCTTTCAAACTATCTTGCACAATCAGATTAAGTATGTGAGCCATACATCTCACGTAGAGATGCTTACCATTCATCATATTGGTTTCCATATATCTAACTTTTTAGACAATTCTGAAACTGACACATTATTTGAAGAAGCATTATCAACGGTAACAGTGAAGACATTGTCCAAATTCCAATCAAGTAAACAATTACTAATAAACTCTGCCAAATGCTCACCTTTATGAATAGTGATAGGACAAAAATTCAATATTCTTTTACGAAGCATCCAATCTCTATCAATAAAATAAGAATCAAACACATATAGTTGATTCTTTGCACCAAGGTCCATGTGTCTATTATAAGACAAATTCTTGATTGTATTTCTCTAGAAACATTTTTAAATTCATTCTTAATTCACCATAGACTTCAGAAAATTCCTTTGTTATTGTTCTACGAGAAGAAATCCGAAATAAAGGTTCAGCCTTACTCATAAACTTCTTAAAAGCCTTCCTTTTCAACAAAGCTACAGGGTAGTTCATCCAAAATTATCATCTCAACTAAAGCTCTCGTAGCTACCTCTTGCTCAAATTTCCAATTTCTATAGAAAAACTGTTACTTTGAATGTTTAATAATGTTTGAATACTAGGCGCAACAGGCGGGAACTTATACACTTTACAACAGTTAGCCAAATGTTGTCTCATTCCACTTGTTCCATTTCTAGATGAATTGGCAGCATAATTTTGTTTACAATGCACACACTTTGCTTTAACTAATATACCATTTTCATAATTCTTTTCAAAATGTTGTTAAGCACTAGAACTAGGATCCATTTCTTTTCTTTGGTTCCTCTATGCCAATTGAGGTGTCATTGCTATTAATTGGTATGTTATCAGTAGAAACATCCATGCTAATTCGACTTCGATCAGCTACACCCACATTTACTTGATCAGCCACACCCACATTCACTGTTGGGGGGAGAAAGCACCACAACTAAAGTTTAATATGATGATAAATAATGAAAATAAATTATACACGAGAATTTTACGTAGAAACCCTCAAACAAATAGAGGGGAAAAATCACGGGGTAGAAGAATTTTACTATTTTGATATGGAGTACACCGCTCTCATATACAAGGAGAAAACAACAATTAATACTTCTCTCTTGTAAAAGGAACAACTCACTAAAGAGGACACTCAAGACTACAATATTTATCTTCGTGTATAACTCTGTTTGTGTTTTTACTCTCTGTCTTTCTGAATTATGGATGCTCTCTTGTTAGAAAGAATGAGCTTATATTTATAGATTCATAAACCTTTTCCTATAAGAAAAAGGACTAGCCAAATATATGGAAACTTTGTATTTTTCTTTTAGGAAAGGGAAAATCCAATTATACTAGGAAATTCTCCCCATTGGCCTAAATTTTCCTTTTCTGCAGCCTTTCTTTTTCTGTCTACTTTTTCCTTCTTTGAATTGGACTTTACTTAGCAGCCTTTGTTGACTTTTATTTCATTCTCCCACTTGAAGATTTAATTGAGAATCAATTAAGTCTTCACACCATCCTTTCTACCCAATTACTGCAATGTTACATTTCTTCTAGGCCAATAGAAGATCGACACCATTTAAACTTATTATTGTTGATCGACTTTGTATACATATCTGCTAGGTTGTCATTAGTGTGAATTTTCTGGATATCCACACTGTCTTCTTCCACCTTCTCACGGACAAAGTGATACTGAACTCGTATGTGCTTTGTCCTTGAATGAAATGTCGTATTCTTTGCAAGTTGCAAAGTGCTCTGATTGTCACAAAACAGAGCAACCTTCTCTTGTTTGTGCCCGAGCTCCTCCAGTAACATCTGCATCCATATTGCCTCTTTGCTAGATTGTGTAAATATTATATATTCTGCTTCCGTCGTAGATGTAGCCACGATAGATTGCAGTTTTGAAACCCAGCATACAGCTCCTCCAACAAGAGTAAACACATAACCTGTGGTGGACTTACTTTTATCAAGATCACCTGCATAATCTGAATCAATATAACTTTTAACAGTAAAGTCTGATCCTCCATAACACATTGCAGTACCTGAGGTACCCTTGATATATCTTAGGATCCTGTTAACAGTATTCCAATGCTCTCTACCAGGATTAGTCATGTATCGACTAACCACTTCCACTGCTTGTGCAATGTCAAGTCTTGTACATACCATGGAGAACATTAAATTTCCCACTGCTGATGCATACGGTACTCGAGACATCTCCATCCTCTCTGTTTCATTGCTAGGACCCATACTTGAGGATAACTTGAAATTAATAGGAAGTGGGGTAGAAATTGACTTACAGTCTTGCATCTTGAAGCGTCTCAAGATTTTCTTCAAGTAGTTCTTTTGAGAAAGCCAAATCTTCGTATTATTTCTGTCTCGGTGAATTTGCATCCCTAGAATCTTGTTTGTTGGTCCTAAGTCCTTCATTTCAAACTCCCTAGCTAACTGTACCTTTAAATTTGTGAGAAGATTTTTGTTGGGGCCTGCTACCAACATGTCATCAACATACAACAGTAAAATAACAAAATCGACATCGCCAAATCTCTTATAATAAACACAATGATCTAAACTATGTTTGTTGTATCCAAGGCTTATAATGAAGGAATCAAATCTCGTATACCAACATCTTGGCGCCTGTTTGAGACTATATAGAGATTTGTTCAACCTGCAAATAAAGTTCTCTTTTCTCTATTCTTCAAAACCTTCTGGTTGGAGCATGTAAATTTCTTCTTCAAGCTCTCAATAAAGAAATGCAATTTTGACATCTAACTACTCCAAGTACAAGTCAAATGTAGCACACATCGCCAGGACCACTAGAATTGTTGTGAGTCGAACCATTGGAGAAAATATCTCATTGAAGTCTATACCTTCTTTCTGAGCGAAT
This sequence comes from Solanum dulcamara, assembly GCF_947179165.1. NCBI lineage: Eukaryota > Viridiplantae > Streptophyta > Magnoliopsida > Solanales > Solanaceae > Solanum > Solanum dulcamara. The sequence continues at coordinate 58,263,276 of NC_077246.1, forward strand.
ACTTTCACGACCAATCTTGCACGATACTTCTCCACTTGATCATTACCATTGCGTTTGATCTTGTAGACCCATTTGTTTCCAATAGCCTTCCTTTCTTGTGGTAATTGAACAAGATCTCATGTTTTATTTTTATGAAGAGCTTCAATTTTTTCTTGCATTGCTGCCATCCACAGAGATGATTATTGGCCTTTCGTAGCCTCAAGAAAAGTTGAAGGCTCTCCATCTTCTGTTAATAGACAGTATGCAGCATTACTCTCCATAGAACAATCTGAGTGCCAAGCTGGTTCTCTTCTCTCCCGAGTTGGCCGTTGAACTTCTGGAGTTTCGATCTCAGCTTTCTCTTGTTCTTTGTGCTCTGGTACTGCTTCAGAACAAACTGGAACTTATTTTATTTCTTCAACTTCAACTGTAGTAGTCTCTGATTTTTCTTTTGAAGTGCTTCCTTCTTTTGCTTGTATCTTATTTTCAACAAATACAACATCCCTGCTGATTATCACCTTGCGGGCAGTGGGATCCCACAAGTGATACCTCTTTACTCCATCAGCATACTCTAAGAAAATGTATTCCCTGAATTTTGGATCCAACTTTAATTTTTCTTAGGTGTTGTACATAACATAAGTAGGACTTTCGAATATATGTAAGTGAGAATAATTAGCTGGTTTTCTTGTCCACATCTCTATTAGCGTTTTCAGATCAATTGTAGTTGATGGTGACCGATTGATCACATAACAAGAGGTTTTCACTGCTTTTGCCCAAAATGGTTTTTCCAACCCTGCAGTTGCCAACATAGTTCTTGTCCGTTTCAATAAGGTTTTGTTCATTCGCTCTGCTACTCCATTTTATTTTGGAGTATATGCCACCATGAACTGCCTTTTAATACCTTCATATTTACAGAAGTTATCAAATTCATCACCTGTGTATTCTCCTCCATTATTTGTCCTCAAACACTTGATTTTTTTCTCAGATTCAAGTTCCACCCACGCTTTGAACTATTTGAAAACTGGAAAAACATCTGCCTTTCTCTTGATTGGATACACCCAACTTCTCTTAGAGAAATTGTCAATAAATGACACAAAATATTTCGCTTCTCCTAGGAACTCTACCGGTGCTTGTCAGACATCAGAATGGACTAGATCTAGTATTTCCTTGCTTTTAGCAAATGAATTGCTAAACTTCAGTCTGTTACACAAAAGGGTAGTAAAACCTTTTTGAGCCTAGAAGAATCTTTTGCTCAGCAAGAATCTTCAAACCTCATTTCGATATATGGCCAAGTTTACGATGCCGCATCATCGTTGATTCTTCAAATAAACTTACTGATACAGTTGATACTTCTTCTTGGTGTGTTTCACCTTTAAGCACATATAAATTTATAGCAAGTTTTTCTGTTTTCATTACTACAAGGGATCCTTTTGATATTCTCATGACTCCACCATGAGTCTTATACGAACATCCATTATTATCTAGTTGTCCTAAAGACAATAGATTTTTTTTCAAGTTTTTTACATATCGTACCTCCTGGATGGTGCATACTGTGCCATCATACATCTTTATTTTGATGGATCCAATACCAATAACATCCAAAGAATGATCGTTTCCCATGAACACATACCCTCCTGAGATAGGATTATATTGATGGAACCATTCTCTCACGGGAAGTCATGTGCCATGTTGCTCCTGTGTCCATGATCCAAATATCAGTAAAACGTTTTCTGCCTTCATTATTTGATATTGCTTCACTACATAAAATATTGCCATCATCCGAGGTACATGCAACATTCTCTTGAGCATTAGATGGCTCAGGGTGTTCACTCTTCTTCTTGAATCAATAATCTTTCTTGAAGTGCCCTTTCTTGCCACAGTTGTAATACTTGATATTCTTCATACTTCTTGATTGAGATCTACCATGATTGTGACTCTCACTAGGGCCACATTCCGTTGGTCTTCCTCTTACCATTATCAAAGCTTCAGCTTGCTGCGAACTTGTTTGTCTGTCTTTCTTATTTTTGCGCCGATTTTCTTTTTCTAAGACAGCGGCTGCAATTTCATCGAAAACTAGACTGTCTATATTTTTTGTCAGGTTGATGATAAGTTGATCATACGAGTCAGAAAGACTTTGAAGTAGAAGCTCTGCACGTTCAGTTCCCTCTATTTTGCAACCCATTGTTATAAGTTGCAAAAACAGAGTATTCAAAGTATTGATGTGTTCAGTAACTGACATGGACTCTGTCATTCGAAGAGTATAGAAGAGTATATAATCTTCTTTTTAAGAAGATTGTATTATGCAAAGACTTTGCCACATACAATCCTGTAAGAGTATCTGATATTTTCTTCGCCGTTCGTTTTTCAGCCATACTAGATAATACTTGATCAGCTAGTGCCAAGTGTAGATCAGCAACTACGTTGCTGTCTATGTTGTTTCACTTGCTGTCATCAACAAAGTCTGTGGGCCTGACTTCAATTGCAGCTAAGCAATTGTCTTTTCTCAATATCGCATTTATTTTCATTTTTCACAATGAGAAATTAGTCCCATTGAATTTCTCAACATCAAATTTTATTGTATTCAACATTGCTATTTTCTTCACACCCTTCTAGATCATTTTTGAAATATTTTTGTAAATAATCGTGACAAACTGTACCGTCACCAAAATTTACTATTCACATGAATAGTACTTTTACATAAAACAGATAGAATAACCGAGGGATCTGATACCACTGTTGGGGGGAGGAAGCACCACAACTAAAGTTTAAGATGATGATAAATAATGAAAATAAATTAGACACGAGAATTTTACGTAGAAACCCTCAAACAAATAGAGGAGAAAAACCAAGGGGTAGAAGTATTTTACTATTTTGATATGGAGTACACCACTCTCAAATACAAGGAGAAAACAAAAATTAACACTTCTCTCTTGTAAAAGGAACAACTCACTAAAGAGGACACTCAAGACTACAATATCTATTTTGGTGTATAACTCTTTTTGTGTTTTTACTCTCTCTCTTTCTGAATTATGGATGCTCTCTTGTTAGAAGCAATAAGCTTATATTTATAGAGTCATAAATCTTTTTCCTATAAAAAAAGGACTAGTCAAATATATGAAAACTTTGTGTTTTCTTTTAGGAAAAGGAAAACCTAATTATATTAGGAAATTCTCTTCCTTGGCCTGAATTTTCCTTTTCTGCAACCTTTCTTTTTCTGTCTACTTTTTCTTTCTTTGAATTGGATTTTACTTAGCAACCTTTGTTGACTTTTCTTTCATTTACTTGACGTTGATCAGCCATCTATGTAAAAAAGTTTAATTTTTCATACTTAATTAATTAAGTGAAAATCAAACAAAGAAAAAAAGAAAATAAAATAAAAAAACATAAAAGTGAGAAGTTGAGGCGTGGAACCTGGAGGCTGGAGCAGACGAGTAGACGCCGGACTACTAGATCCTAGAGCATGGACGACAGTGCGTGTGGCGTGGGGCCTGGAACCTGGAGCGGACACGCGGTGGTGCGACGAGCGGCGCACGGCGGCTGCTGAGTACTGAGAGTGAGAGGTGAGAATGATGGTTGATGAATGGCAGAATGGGCAAAAAATGAAAAGTGAACTGAAAATCTAGGCTAAGGGGCTGCTAAGACTAGAAAAGGAAATAATTATAAAAGTATTTAATAATTAAAATATCTAATATGATATAGTATATATAAAATTGTCTAGACTTAATAAAGTATTTATATTATACAATGTATAATAGTGTGTAAATTTTGGTTAATCGAAATACCGAAATAAAAACATTATGTTACCGAAAATCGAACTGAAAAATCGAAGTTATAAAAAATATGGACCAAAAATCAAGTAGTTTCATACTTCAGTTGAAAGAGAAACTGGAAAGAAACTGAAGTGTATTCGTACTGATAACGGTGGTGAATATTATGGATCATTTGACGAATACTGCAAGTATCAAGGTATTAGACACTAGAAAGACTCCTCAGCTTAATGGGTTGGCTGAGAGGATGAATAGAATCTTGATGAAAAGTGCTAGTTGTTGAAATCCTTTTGGGAAGACCTTATTGACTGTTGTACATGTTATTAACATATCTCATGTTGTTGCTTTGGAAAGTGATATTTCAAATAGAGTTTGGTATGGAAATGATGTTTTTAATGACCATTTGAGTGTGTTGGTTGCAAAGCTTTTATATATGTGCCGAAAGATGAGAGGTCAAAGTTCGATGCCAAGACAATGTAGTGCATCATCTTTGAATATGGCCTTGATGAATTTGGTTATAGGCTATATGAGCCCATTGAGAAGAAGCTTGTGAGAAGTTGTGATATCGTCTTCATGGAGAATCAAACCATTGGATATATTGACAAAGAAGAGAAGCTAGAATCTTCAAGTTCAGATAGTGTAGTTCATCTTGATCAAGTTCCTCATACATTTGTGCATGCTTTTAGTGGACTTGATAATCATGGTGATGCCTAGAATCATATCTCGAATCAATTGCTAATGTTGATGATAACAATAATGTTGTTATTACTGATGTTCCTGCTCATGAAGTCGTGGACTAATCAAATACTCCTCCTAGGAGGTCCACAAGATAGTGTATTCCTTTCTCTCGTTATTCACCTAATTAGTATGTGTTACTCACCGATGGGGTGAACCTAAATGTTATGAGGAGGCCATGGAAGATGAGCATAAGGATCAATGGATTGAATCTATGCAAGATAAGATGAAATCTCTGCATAAGAACCACACTTATGAGTTGGTGAAATTGTCTAAGGGCATGAGATCTTTGATGAACAAGTGGTTGACAAGTGGTTGTTCAAAGTTAAAGTTGAAGAACATAGATTGAAGGCCAGTTCTTGATTTGGCTGTTAGTCTTAATTTAGAGATTGAGCAGATGGATGTGAAGAAGACTTTTCTTCACTATGACCTAGAAGAGGAGATTTATATGAAACAAAATAAGGCTTCAAAGTAAACAGAAGAAAATTTTGTGTGCAAACTGAAAAAGAGTCTTTATGGTGTAAAGCAAGCTCCTAGATAGTGGTACAAGAAGTTTGAATCTGTTATGAGAGAACAAGGCTACAAGAAGACTTTCTCTTATCACTGTGTGTTTGTACAAAAAAATTCTAACAATGATTTTACTATCCTCTTGCCATATGTGGATGATATGTTGATTGTGGGCAATAATATTTCCAAGATTGACGAGTTGAAAAAATAATTATGTAAGTTATTTGCTATGAAAGACTTGGGTCATGCCAAGCAAATTTTGGGCATGAGGATTACTCGTCTCAGAGATGAAAGGAACATTTATCTTTCACAAAAAAAGTATATTGAACATGTATTGGAGCACTTCAACATGAAGAATGCTAAGCCTGTTAGCACACCTCCCGTGGGTCATATGAAGTTGAGAAAGAATATGTGTCCTACAACTAGAGAGGAAAAAAAAAGCATGGTCAAAGTTTCATATTTCTCCGTCGTCGAAAATTTAATGTATGAAATGGTATGCACTAGACCTGATATTTCTCATGCAGTTGGTGTGATTAGTAGGTTTCTCGACAATCTATAAAAGTAGTATTGAGAAGCTGTAAAGTGAATACTCAGGTATCTGAGAGTAGGCTCAGATAAATGCTTGTGTTTTGGAGGATCAAATCCAATCTTGAAGGGTTATACAGATGCTGATATGGTAGGTGATCTTGATAACAAAAAATTCACTACTAGATATTTATTTATTTATTCGGGGGGAGCTATATCATGGCATTCGAAGCTGCAGAAGTGTGTTGCACATATTTTCTACAACTGAAGCTGAGCATATTGCGGCTACTGAAGCTGGCAAGAAGATGATATGGCTTAAGCAATTTCTTCAAGAGCTTGGGTTGCATCAAAATGTGTATGTCGTCTATTGTGATAGTCAAAGTGCAATAGACTTAATAACTTCATGTACCATGCAAGGACAAAACACATAGACGTGAGATATCACTGGATTCGAGAAAAGATAGAAGACAAATTTATGCAGGTTGAAAAGATCTCTACGAATGAGAATCCTGCAGATATTATGAGCAAAGTGGTAACAAGAGACAAGTTCAAATTTATTTAATATTTCTTCCAAAAGTATAAATTAAAAAGCTAAGACTTTTTAAGAAGTTCAAATTTTAAATTTTTAAAATTTAAATTTAAATTTAAATTGTTAAACTTAAAGCAACATAAATTTAAAAAGTTTAAATTTTAAAGGTTAACAATTTAAAATTTTCAAAGTTTAAATTTCAAAATTTAAACTTTTAAAGTTTAAATTTCAAATTTTGGACTTTTAAAGTTTAAATTTCAAATTTGAAAAAAGAATTTTGAAAATTGAAGTTTTAATCTTTTAAACTTTTAAAGTTTTAAAGTTTGAAACATTTAAAAATTGAAATACATAAAAAGAGTTGAATACTATTGAAGACAATAATTTTAAAAAAATTAAGGCGAATAGCCTATAATTTTATTTATAAAAATGTAATTAGTACAATTTATATTATAATTTACAAATTTTAGAAGAGTACATAATCTACGCAGCCACCTTCTAGGAAGGGTTCTGTTTTAATTAGGCATCAAGTTATCTAATATTTGTACTCTCCAAAATATTCTCGTCTTAATTCTTTTAACATTTCTCTAGTTTCTTATTCCGGAAGTGGTTGTATAGCTTGTTCCTCTAATGCATCCATTCCGTTTTTACTTGAATCTGCCAAAATATTGTCAACATCATATTTAAATTGGGCAGGTAAACTTGGACGCCCAAAATTCCTACGTTCCGCATTAGTTCAATTCCTAAATAATACCGATATCTCTTAGATGTCAGATGCTAATGAATGCCTATACTCTCCTATTTGAAATCTTGCTACACTAAAAGCTCCCTCGAAACTACTGAAGATGCCTGAATAACAAACAAATCTCGAACAATCCGTTGAAGTTTTGAAAATGTCTTGCCGCGATTCCTCCACCAATTCAAAAGGTCTGGTTTGTCTTCTTCATCCTTAATATTTTCCGTTTCTTGATTAAGATATTCATCAAAATCATTTTTTTCATTAGAAATAAGTCCTAGATAACTTTATAATATATCATCAATATTATCTTCATAATATTTACATTTAGATGTTTGGGGTTCTTCTTGACGTACTATTTCATTTAAAATAGTAAAATTATACAAGTCATATAATTTTCTAGCTTCATTTTTAATGCTATATTTAACTGTTGCTAAACTATGTTCTTCGTCTTCTTCAATACCTAAATTTAAATAAATATTCTCCACCATTATTGATGCACCAACTTCTTTGTATGTTGGATTTAATAAACAAACAGTTAAATAAATTTGAGGAATAGGAAAAAAATATTTTTAAACTTTATCAATCATTACATCAATGGAAGCTTTAAATCTCTGTTTATTTCTATAGTCATAAAATTTAGTAGAAAATTGCACAAACATTTGGTAAAACAGAACAAATAGTAGGGTAATAAAGTCCGAAAATTTGTTTTGTTGCTATGTATAAAACTTTTAAAATTCTACAAGTTCTTTTATGTCATCCCAATCTTTATCTTGAATTCTATAATCCATCTGCTTTATGAGCATTCCAAACCATTTGCAAAGGTTTTCTATATCCATAAGCTACCTTAAACATTTTGTATAAAGAATTCCACCTAGTAGCAACTGTTTTTAGATTTTTTCTATACAAAAGACTAAATTCATGGCACCTACTTTTAAATTCTTTACGTCTAGATTTTCCTTGATATTTAAAAATAAAATGATATGAAGTTTCACATTTAATGCAACCACTACTATATCTTGTTATACCATATCAACAATTAAATTATATATATATGTGCAACACATCTAATATGAAAATCATCATTATAAATAGGGCTAAGTAAGCCTTTTAAAATATCACTAGCAAATGTATTATTAAAAGCATTGTCTAAAGTGACACTCATTATTTTATTAGTTATTCCAAAAATTCAGTAACTTCTAAAATTGTTTGAGCAATATAAGCACCGATTTCTTGAAACTTCACTACTTTGATAACCCAAAATACGTTTTTGTAAACAAAAATTTCATCAATTCAATGACCGGTAATTGTAAAATAATCATTACCATTTGCACTACGGCCCATATGAGAAGTTATAGCTATTCTATAAGTATTATAATTAAATAAATAACGAAGATAATGTAAATGTTGGCCTTGATAATCAAAAATGGATTTTTAATAGTGTTTCTTGAAAAACCATTAAACGATGGATTATACATTAATTTAATATAATGAATAAAACCAAGATTTTCACCAAAACTAAAAGGCAATCCAGTAACAACAATCATTTTAGCCAATTCTTCTAGATCTCTTTCTCTACTATATGATCGATGTGTACTAGGGCCAAAAACATTATAAGAGTTTGATTGCGATTGTACCAAATTAGAGCCCCCTACTCCTACAGATGCATTAGGAAAGGGCATACCATATTTTATTGCACCCGCTATTGCGTTAGCTTGTTCAAATTCTCTTTTACAATAATTCATTAAATGATTTCGTAAATGACCCGTACCACCTGCCTTTCCCGCAGGTCTATGGTTCATAACATGTTTACATTTATTACAAATTATTTTAGTTTTATCTTCACTCTAAGTCATAAATTGCAAAACAACAGATTTTATTTACGTTATGGCTTAGACTTAGCCCTACTCGGATGTTCAGGGGGAACGAGAGCAGGAGCGGGAGAGGGAACGGGAGTGGGAAAGGGACTAGTAGCCGTAAGTGACTCGATTTCATCATCATCAAAAGTATCAAATTCTTCATTAACTTCATTATCATCATCCTCTAGTGATTCATCAAAATTACCAAATCGTCGTTGTAAATATTCATGATTTAATTAAGTATTACTATCAATATCAAAACAAGTTTTATTTACATATGTATAATCATCCGTATTAATACGTAATTCTGGTTATCTAGTTTTAGATTTAGAAGAACTACCACCAAATTTAGTTTTTCCGGTAAAAACATTAGCAACACTATCCAAAATTGATTTTGTCGTGAAATATTTTTGTCACCGAAATCCATATTAAAATTTTACAAATAGGCAAATTAAATATAATATGAAAATTAAATACAAACAAATAAATAAGTACACTAGTAAAGAGTAAACAAGTTAACTATTAAAATTTTAGACATAGCAAAATAAATATAATAAGTAAATTAAACACAAACAAATAAATAAGTAAGCTAATAAAGATTAAATAGATGAAAATTATAAGTTGGAAGGAATGTACCGAACGTCTGCGTAAAAGCAGACGTAAAAGCCAAAAAATGTAAGTTGGAATGAATCTTGAAGCTTGAAGATGCTCGAAAATAATCCACCAAATTTTTTCAACTAATAGAATTTAATAACACTTAAGAAGAGAGTATTTTAGAATACTTGAAAGAATTGAGAATTGAGAGTTGAGAGTTGAGAGCTGAGAGAGTAGAAATTAGTGTGGAAAATTTGTAAAGGGGTGGGAGGTTTTTATAGTTAAAAAATAGGACCTAATTGTATTTTTTATAAATTTTAGGATATTAAAAAAATTGGGGGATAAGGGGGGTGAATAGGGGGGTGTTTGGCTGAAATAGCCGTTGGGTGGGCCCCTCCAACGGCTAGTAAAACGATTACATTTAAAAAAAACCTTTTTTTTAATAAATTTGCCGGAATGGACTTGACCGGTACCGACACTTATCTGTAATTTCCCCCTTCTGTCCCGTTACCCCTACCCCTACCCCCTACCGGCACTTTATCGGATCGGACCAGATCTGGGAGCGAATCGGTACCGGTATCGGTAGGTGCCGGTCCAGCTGTCACCCTTAATTTCAACACACTTTTCAACTTACATATATCTATAGATAATTCGATCGAAATATGTCAATGATTTTACTCTATGAGTGTGTTCATTATGAAGGAAAATCTTTTTCAATTTTTTCATATTCGTTAATTTAAAATTTTTGAATAATATTTTCAAATAGGTTTACTTTCCTCCAATTTAAAGAAAATAATTTTCCTTACTAAAAATAGGAAAAATTTCTAAATTCTCTTCCAACCTCACCTTCCTACCTCCCGACCACCTAATCCACCCAATTGCCCATGACCCCTAGCCCCTCCACCTACCAACACGTAAATGTGACCCACTTTGTCCCTGACCAACTCGAGACGACCTAGGATCGCTCGATCCAAGACCTACCTAGACCAAGGACCCAACCCGACTCGATTCGAGACTTGACCCCAGTTCGAGCGTAACTCAAAATCTGGCTCCTGTCTCAAGACCCTCCCTAACCTAGAACCCTACTATAAACTGCGACCCAACCTCCGACTCTGAATCAACATATGGTCAAGCACTCGACATGAGACTCGACCAAGTTAAGGATTGGTGTCAAGGTCGGGTCTTAAGGTTGGGGTTAGGGTTGGATGTTGGATTGAGTCTAAAAATCGTATAAAATCTAAATTAGAGCTATTGTGTTCTGTACCACCCATAATAAAAATGCCAACTCAAACCTTGATTCCCTATATTTCTTAGTTCATTTAGTAAATATCCAACTCAGCAACATTTGATTAGTGTAGTTCATTGGAATTTGATTCAAAATATTTGGAAGTAAGGGAAAAGCATTGAAATTTAAAGTCGTGACAATTTGGCTATCCGTTGGAATAACGGTGTTTTTATTTAAGAACATAACATTAAATAAAGGAAAAAGGGCTAGTTATTTTTAGAATTGATATATTCCTCGTTATTAAAGTGACTTACATATACCCCTACAGTTATAGAAATGACCCAAATATATACTTTTATTGTGTAACGAAAGTGGAAAAATATAATTTTAAATTAATGTTTTTTTTGTTTTTTTGTTTTTTTTTTTAAATCCACGTGGGTATACTTGACCCGTTCATAAAGGTAAGGGGTATATTTGATCGATCCTTCTCACAAATGAATTTGTTTCTACCCTCTTTAATTTAATGAATAATTTGATGGAAAAATAAATTAATGTTTTTTTTGTTTTTTTGTTTTTTTTTTTAAATCCACGTGGGTATACTTGACCCGTTCATAAAGGTAAGGGGTATATTTGATCGATCCTTCTCACAAATGAATTTGTTTCTACCCTCTTTAATTTAATGAATAATTTGATGGAAAAATCACACCATATATATATTTAAGAGTCAATATTAAAACTTTTAAATGTAGTTTTAAATATTTACCACTTATAACATTTTATTTATAGGTCTTAACATATTTGTATTTATTTAAAATTAGTTTAAATTAATTTCTTTTTAATATATTTATTTAGAACATAATTAATAGGAGAAAATATGTGGAGAGAGATTGTTACATTCTGATTTTTACCTTTAATGGGAGATAATTATGTGGAGAGAGATTATTAAATTCTGATTTTTACCTTTATCGTGTAGTTTTCAGTTTCTCTTTCTACTTCACCTTCTCTCTTCAACTTCATTTAAAATTGTTTTCACTCGGTTTCAAAACATCTGTGTTCAACACGATTTCAATGGTTCTTCTGAGAATCCAACTCCTCCAAAGATTACACCAAAGAAGAAGAATACACCCAAAAAGAAGAAGACTCAAGTGAAGAACAAAGAAACCATAGAGAAGGGAGAAAAAGAAAGGGGAAGATGTTGGAGTCTCACTCATCCGATTCTCATTCATCTGAATTTTTGGATTCTGATTTTGATTTCGTAAATGAAAATAAATCAAAAAGGCAAAGACTGTAGAAAAGGGCGAGCCTTCAAAACCCTCTAGAAAAAGACCAGTAGTTCAACATTGAAGAATTCAAAAACCCTCAAATCAAAAAAGGTCAAACATGTTGTGAATGTATTTATATTTATGAACAAGTTTTTAAATTTTTTTTATGCATACCCCTATTATGAAAGTTGTATGAAATTACTACAAAATTGATATAATTTATGTCCTTTTTTTGTGAAAATGGGATGATTTTGGTATACATTATTTATATTTTTAGATTGTTTATTGTTATTACATATTACATTTTTTATTGTGTGTTTTACTGTTGTATTTTAAATATATAGTATTTTTTTGGCATGAAATGTACTCCAGATATGAAATAGCATGAAATTGACATACGTCTTTGAATTGAAATATATACTCTGTCAACCTAAATGGCAGAAAAGTGACTTGGCATGAAAGTGACATGTAATTTGTATAGACTTGTCATAGTGGTATGCAAAGGGTGTTTGCTGTATATATAAACGACATGTAATTAGTATAAAAGTCGTGTGATTTAGCTATATTGATTATATATTTGTTAGTAGGTTTGATATTAACTTTCAATTGTGTTGACATTAACTTTCAATGAAATTGATATGAATTTGTCTTTCATTACTGCATTTAAACTTGTAAAATTATGATATTTTTTGTAGTTCTATTATGTGTATTTTTATTAGACTATAAATGGTATGAAATTGGCATAATATGGTAAGTATATAGTAGTTTTTTGTATGAAATTTGTATATAAAAGATATGTAACTGATATGATTACAGTTTATGTATCATAGTCCTAATTTTATGCTTGTTTTATAATTACCCAAAATTGAGTTAAATTAGACTAAACTTGATACTTTTTTTTGCATTTGTCATGAAATTGAACAGGCTCCGGACACCACTATGTATCCCACGCCAAAACCAAGGAAATCTGCTCCTAGTTAAATAATGGACTCGTGTTTTTTTTTGTATTCTAGTAGTATTAGTGCATTTTTTCTAACAAAACAACAACACATACTATGTTTTTTTATTTTATTTCGTGTTTTTTTCTAAACACTGTTTATTTTGTTATGGAAATAATTTATGAAAGTGTATTTGTTGTTTTATAACATATGACTTCTAATTTAATACAAATATTTTTTTTTGTATAACATATCTGATTATGATCTTGGTATGAAATTTGTATAATTTGAACATTTTCTAGCACTGAACCCTTTTTACTATGTATGATATTGTCATGAAATTTGTATAGTATGATCTTTTTTAACATCATTATATTTTAAAATCTGATTATGATCTTGGTATGAAATCTATATATTTTGAATATTTTCACCATTGATCATATTTAATAAGCGTGGCTTCAATAGCTAACAATTTTATGGCATGAAGGTATAGTGAGTAATGAATTTTAATAGAATTCCGAATGTATACACCAGCAAAACTAATTAAATAAAATAATAAGAAAATTTACAAGTTCTTATACACATTACTTACTAATCAAGGTAATAATTAAGTAGTCTTTATTAAATTTTTAAAATTTCTGTTTATGTGTACAACGTTGGTGCGAAATTGTATATTTTGAACATTTTTTCAATACTAAACCATTGTTTTATGTATGATATTGATATGAAATTTTTATACTTTGATATTTTTTAACATCATTATATTTACACGTGATTATATTTTAAAATCTGATTATGATCTTTGATAAGAAATTTGTATATTTTGAATATTTTCAACACTGATCATATTTAATAAGTGTGGTTTCATTGGATTTACAAATTCAAAGAACTTTAATACACAAATTTATTACTTGGATACAAATTTCATTCATTGTTATACACATGTTTTATACAAACACTTCTAGAATTTAAATTTTAACTAACTTTCATACGGTAATGGATAAGAACTTGTACATTCCAAATTAAAATAGCTTTCATACACAAAACAGAATGTTCTGCACAACTAATTGAGAAAATTAAGAACAGTAAATGCAAATTAATGTTACAACTAAACCAACTGAATGAGAAAAATAAGGGTTTAGTAATTCCAGATTTTATGGTAACTAAAATTAATTGCCCATTTTATTCCATTTTAATTTATTCTTTATACATTAAAATAATAAATCTCAGGAAGGAGTATATTTAACCGCATCAACTAATTAAAATGCGAATTATTGTTACAATTACATCAACTAAATGAGAATAATAAGGGGTTTATTCCTAGATTGATGGTAATTATGTTACTTTATAAAATTTATATAAAAATAAATTTAATTTAAAATCATGGATGAACGCATAAAATTTGTATTGAAGATAAATATGGAAGGAAAAAAAACGTGCATGAAAAATTAAAGAAAAAATTTAATGTGGGTATATTAATGGAGAAAATTGTGTGAGAATATTAAAGAGAGATTTAAAAAATAAAACAGATTTAAGAAATAAAAAAAATAAATTTAAAAAATGATATCAATTTTCAAAACAATAAAAAAAATATCATAGAAAGAAGGAGGAAAGAGAAACTAAAACAACAGATTGATACTACTAATTAGGAGATTGATAACAATCAAAATAGTGTCCAACTAAATGGAGAAAATCAAAGATTGATATATCTGGCCATTTATAAAATACAATATTTAAGGAAAAATATATTGTTATTTAATTACTTAATAAATATAATCAATTAATTTATAAATTAAAACCAGAGTCCTGATTGAATGGTAATTCAGTATTACCATTAATACATTTATTACCTTTTTCTTTAATCCGCTTATTAATAAATTAATTATTGCATTATATTTTAAAATTTGTTATATCTTGATAGAGTTTTACTGCTACAACTTGAAACTTATAACATCCTGTTATAACTCAAAATATATTATCTTAATAATGACATTTCAAAAAATTTCACTAATTTGATTTACTATTTGATGATCAAATTTATTTTTTCACTCATCTTCTTGTAAAATTTATAATAGATGCCCTTATTATTTATTTTTGCAGATACAAAAAATAAATTACAATATAGGCGCAACAAAATTAGTTATATATTTTTTTCTTACTTTTTCCATCTACACTTCTTTCGTTTTATTTCTCAAATTTTCTCACTAAAAAATGAAATAAGAAACTAAAATAATAATAATAAGGAAATAGATCTACAAGGGAGATTTTAAAACTTATATTAGCAGTCGAATCAAAGAAGTAAAAAAACAAATTCACACCTCAGAAGAATCAAATATACTTTGACCTTTGCTAGAAGGATCTAATACCCCTACATGGATTATTTTTTTAATAAAAAGGCAAAAAAATAATTTAATTTTTTTTCCACTTCCGTTAGTCAAAAAGGATATATCTGGGTCATTTATATAACGGTAAGGATATATATGAGTCACTATTGTAACGAGAGTATGTCATCTCTAAATTGCAAAATTGAGGGGTATATCAGATCCTTTCCGTAAAATAAATGTTATAAAAATAGAGGGTCAAAAACTCTTGCTTTGCCGGAAATGTATAGACTATTTGTGGCTCAAGTTAATAGTTAAAAGTAGACCAATTCATAACATTTGATCAAAAGATAAAAGAGTAGACGCCCTGTGACTTCTTTTCTTCTTTTAATCATCTAGTGTCCAGAATTTTCATTGATTCAATTAATCCAGACGATGATATGAGGTGAGCTTCACTAGTAAAAAATTGTATTAAGTGAGAATTAAATGGAGAAGCATTATTATCAATACATAAAAATGAAGATTACAATTAAAGAATAATGTGTAGTTGTTATTGGTTTTAAGAGAAGAGGTGGATAGTGAGACTTAGATAAAGATTACATTGCAAGTACTTATTAAATTTGCAACTGCTTTTATCTAATTTATGACTTCAAGATTATTGTCGTGTCAATGTAAAACGCAATTCATGGAAATACTAGAAAGATTGTCTCGGTAAAGCTTTTATGGGGGCGGAGCCAAGTAGGGTAAAAAGTTCATCTAAATTTCCTTTGGTAAACAATAAATATAAATTATTTTTATGTATATAAAATAAATATTGAATTTTTTAGTCTCTTCGTATATTTACTTCATAATTTTTAAGGCATAATACATAATAATGTTCTTTTAACTTAGCTTCAACTAATATCTATGCCCTCCAACTTTGGATGTGCACAAGTAAGCATTTAAAACTTGTATAAAATTAAACACACACGTTCTACATGACAATTTGTGGTCCCACATGACATCCTATGTATATTGTGCCACGTATGATGTGTCTTATTCAACTTTGTATTAATGTCTGCTTGTGCACATTTAAAGTTGGAAGACACAAATGCTAGTTGAGACCAAATTAAATGACACATTTTTATGCCTTTTTAAATCTTGGCTTCGCCATTGACTTTCATGCATGTGAAGATAAACCACGTAAATTATGAAATGGTTCAAAATTTAATATGACAATGCCTTATGGGCCATGGCTCCAAATTGGACGAAGAACCATAAATGCACGACATCCAAAAGTCAGTTTAACACACAAGAAAAAAAGATTATTATACTTGCCTATATTAATCTTCATACATTGTTTTCCTTTCTTCTTCCTTTTCTTTTCCGAGGATATACAATATGCTTGTGTGATGATCTGGAAGCGCTACAATTACATCTAATAACAAAAAAAAGAAGTATGGAAGTTGTTGTTGACCTTAACAACTTCACCAATAATGAGTAACTTGCTAAACTTGTTCGGAATCAGCGGAAGTCACCAGGCTTGCCAATTTTAATGTTCTGTGCACCTAGGAATTCAATAATCGCAGTCTTCTGCCAGCTCTTGAAACTCCTGCAACAATATTCAAGTATAACAAAATATGTTATTCTAGTAAAAGAAAAAGGAAAAGAGGCAGTTAACAATTAAATATGTAACTGAGATAAACAATGAAATGATGCTTTGTGAAAAAGTACACCAAGTCCATCCCAAGGACATATTCCAGAGACAACACTTCTCCCCTTAGCCAATGACACAATCCTAATCTTAGGGTGAATGACCGGCAAACCATTTGGAACTGAACTCTAGTTAAGCCAGAATAGCCAGAATATGTTTACTCCACTCCACCTGAAATTTGGAACTGAACTCTAGCTAAGACAGAATATGTTTACTCCACTCCACCTTCAGGTATTCTTGATCTTATACTAGCTTCTAATGACATGCTAATTAGAACTTTCACGGCTTTATCAGAAGTTGGAAGGCAACAATGAACCTCTACTCACCTCTGAAACCTGCAACGCTCATTATATCCTAGTCTACTCGTTTTGGCTGTTTGTACTCAGCGGCCAGAAGAAAATTGCCATACTTCAGTGGTAAACATGATGGGGAGAGAAAAAGAGAACTTTTCACCTATGCCATCTTACCAAACCTACCACCTGACTATCAAGTGCACACAGGCCACCGCTAAGGAAGACCAGTGACTGGTCAGGAGAAGTAATCTTGTCATGAGTTTCTTTTCTCTTCACAGCTGAAACTTTTCTGCCAGAAATATTTTACAGAATCCTAATGTAAAGCTAAGAATGGGGATATAAAATAGTTAAAGAGGGTTTAAGATTTTTGTGTCTAGATAAGTGATAAAAGCAAGTTCCTGGTAATTGTGTCATCAATGGAGTTGTTTGAACTGTTTGTGAGAGCAGATCAATCGCAACAGAGTCATGGAGAAGCAAGAAAAAGACCTGGGCTTTGGGCAGAATGTCCCCTCAGCCTGATGATGAACCATTATTGGGTGGAGGGAAGTCATTATGATCCTGAAAAAGGACTCTAGGCAAAGATTTTATTGTTCTTTCCTGATAACAAATCATTAGAAAAGCTCACAATCTTTTGTTAAACTTCAAGATTACGACAAAGGAAAACTGGATTTAAATATTCGATACGTTGAGAAGAAAAAAGTCTAATGTTGAAAATGAATAGCATATGTAAATGTGCACTCCGATTCTGGAAAAGTGCAGCTTCTTCCATTTTAAGATCATATTCTCATTTTCTATCATGATTATCACTCTGTAACAATATGCTCAAATAGATGGTCGTCCAATAAAAGAATGAAGATGGATCACTTTGGAAAAGTTAAACTTACGGAGATGGTCACTCTTTGATGTAACATATTTTCACCGTCTTAAAATTCCTATATAGTCAGTTCACCCTGGCCCTAAAAAGTGGTCCTTACACTCTATAGCGGAAGATTTACATTTCAGTGAAAATTCAAGTGGTACTTGTAATTCAGTGGTTGGGAATTGGTATGTATCTTTTCAATCTTTCATAGTGTAGAACCAATTATCAAAATAGATCTTTTTTTTTTTTTTTGCAAATTTACTTACTTCTGATCAAGATGTGCCAGAATTTCTCCCCCAGGAAAACCTGCTTTGGTAGCATCATATGCTGCTCTAATTGAGTGTTTCCAAGTTCCGGCAATATCTTGTGCACTTACTTTACCTTTTGATGGACCAGGATCTTCCATTGGTAAGGAGTAACCAGAGAGGAGTTGGCCCACCCAACAACCATCCTTCCTGTGAGCGAACGAAAACATATTAAACCAAACATATGCTGGAATATAGCTTCTGTTTCATAATGTAGCAACTTTGGATTACTTCACACAGTTGGTGTAAATAAAGCTAAAGAATCATTAGGTTCTAAAAGAGCAGCTGAACCAAATCAAGCAGTTGTATTATCTGCTTGATAGATAACTTGAAAAGCTAAGTAAGAAGATACAGACAAAACTTTTTACAGTCTAACTACGCCAAATTTTTAATGCAAAATGATCACACACATTCCAAGGCTCCAATATCAAAGATATGGGTTCTCTTAAACAAGCTGTGATGAAAAGGTATGGAATATAATAGAGGTAAAAAAACAATTTAGTAACCAAATTACTTACTTTATCACATCTGTATGTCGTGGCACATAATGTCCTCCACCAATCCCTAGAAGGACTTTGTTATTTGCAGACGTACTGGATGGCAAGGGAATGACTTGTCAATTCAGAATATTACAGAGGACACCTTTTACAGACAAATACAATTAACAGCTAGATAAAAATAACCATTCCTTCAAACTATAGGCTGTGTAGCTAATGTCAAAGAGTTAATATTAGTAAGGTTTAAAATTGTGGACAACAAAACCATAGGACTGACAGAGCAGAGAATAACAGAGTCTGGGTTTTTCCAAATTCACTCCTGGATCAAAACCAGAACGAGGAAGTGTAAAATTTGGTTAGCCTCTTGATTTTCATGCTGGTCATGTTGGACCATTTACACTTAAAAAAGAAGGCCTTCTCATGCTCCAAATAGGAGATCATATTCTTCGGCCTTCTCATGCTCCAAATAGGAGATCATATTCTTCTATGCTGCAGCCTCATTAACAACATGTGGCTTTTTGCTGAGAACTCCCGAAGTTGTAAAGAAGAGCACGACTGCATAAAGCTTGTCAAAGCTAGGGGAGAATGAAATAGAAGATCTTGAAGAAACCAAAATTCCTTCTTACTTCATTTTAGTTCAATAATACATGGGAGCAGCTTCAGAAGCAAAGAGTTAACAGATACTCTGATGATGAAGCTCTGAATTCCAGAAAAGAAACTTAAGACAGACTGCTGGTGGGCATTGGCTCAGGCGGTGTAGTTCTTTTTATTATTACATATTTTGCAAGTAACTGGAATGAAATGAGCATGTCTGTAATATTGTTCAAGGGAAAAGAGAGCAAACTGGCAGCTTTTGGAGTATGTTGATGGGAACAGAAGGCTATGAATTGCAAGGAGAGAACAATAAAGAATTATGAATCCAAAAGAGGGCGCTCTGCCTCTGAAATCGCTAGCATAAGTAAGAGCGTGGGTTTGCAATATAAATGTGTCTCCAAAACTTCACCTTTGCTGTACTCAGTTTCTTTTCTTTGCTTGGGAGGTGGGGTAAGGATTAGCATGTGGTCGATGCACATGCTCAGTTCTAGTTCCCTTATTAGTATTGTTATTATTACTCTCCTACTATCTTATTCTTCGGATTTAGTATTTTTTGCTTGTTAGAATAGGAATAGGAATAGGAATGTACAATCCTACTTAGAATAGGAATAGGAATAGTATGTAGTATCCTACTTGGTAAAGAATTGTATTGTAGTGTCTATAAATAGGTAAGGGTGTGCAAAAACCGAACCGAAAAAATGTTATTGGGTTGTAGCTATTGGGTTATTGGGTTAATGAGTTTTTAATGGTTTTATAAATAAAAATTATCGGGTTATTGGTTCAATATTGGTTTTTAATATTGGGTTATTGGGTAAACCGATAACCCATTAAAACAATAGTAATTTACTAATTTACCCCTAAATAAATATTAAATATTAATACAAATTCCTTATTGGTTACTACATTTTCCCTTTAGGCTTCAATTTACATTATTATCCTAGTTCTTTTATTTGTGTTGCACTTGTACAGTTATTTCATGTTAGTCACTATTGTTT
The DNA here is from genome assembly GCF_947179165.1 of Solanum dulcamara. Classification (NCBI taxonomy): domain Eukaryota; kingdom Viridiplantae; phylum Streptophyta; class Magnoliopsida; order Solanales; family Solanaceae; genus Solanum; species Solanum dulcamara. The sequence continues at coordinate 58,283,486 of NC_077246.1, forward strand.
CTATTTTATGATCATTCCGTAAAGTTATATTATTGTCTTGTTGCGCCAAATTGTTGGAGAAGTCATATAATTATTTCATGAGCATTTTCTTATTGGTTAAACCGAAAACCAAACCGTTAAGGACCAAAATCAATAAAAAAATATCTTATTGATTTGTTATTGGTTTAGCATATTTCAAAATCAAAAACCAAAAACCGATAATGCATTAAACTGAACCGAACCGACCGATGTACACCCCTATAAATAGGGTCTCAATGTAATAATGTAGAGACACAATTCAATAATATTTTTCTTCAATATTTCTCACTTCGTATCAGAGCCTCTACGATCTTGGTAGAGAATCAAAGAGTTTCCACTGCCGCCAGGCGGCTATTACTCATATATGCTGCCCATCTGGCCAATGATTATGTTAGCAAAACTTGGGTCACCATGTATCTTTCCGGTGATCATTTTTTCATATCTAATTTATGTAGCACCGTGCATCTTTTCGGTGACTAATTTGTTATATTTAATTTGCGTAGTACCGTGCATTTTTTCAGACTACTTTCTCATATCTGAGTTGCATAGCACTATGCCATCTTTCCGGTGACTACTTTGTTATATCTAATTTGCGTAGCACCGTGCATCTTTCGGTGACAACTTTCTCATATATTATTTGTGTAGCATCGTGCCACCTTTCTAGTGACTACTTTCTCATATTCAATTTGTGTAGCATTGTGCCATCTTTTAGGCGACTACTTTTTCACATCCAATTTGTGTAGCACCGTGCCATCTTTTCGGTAACTATTTATTTGTGTAGGATTATACCATCATTCTGACCCTACCTATATAATTTCTTCAGTAGGGTTGTGTCGTCAATCCGCCGACCCTACCCATATAATTTTTATTTTCCAAGTCGTGCCATCTTTTTGACCCTACTCATATAATTCTCTTTCTCAGTAGGGTCATGCCATCATTCCAACCCTACCATATTATTTTATTTCTAAGATTGGAACCATTATTAGCCATCAAATCTAATACTTCAACGCATGAGCATGTTCAGTTCAATTTTTCGATGACTTTCTTGTTTAATGTCAACTCGTCTATTGATTCCAAGATGATCCATATATTTTATACCAGATTTTGAGCATTTTCCGACGACCGGTGCACTATGAAGAAGTCTACATGGAGTAACCACCTAGTTTTTTGCTCAGGGGGAGTTTAGTAGTCTTGTATGTCGATTATGCAGGTCACTCTATGGACTAAAACAGTCTTCTCGAGCTTGGTTTGGAAAGTTCAGCACAGTAATTCAAGAGTTTGGCATGACTCATAGTGGAGATGATCATTATGTGTTTTATCACATTCTGCATCAAATCCAGTATTTCATAAAAAGACTAAGCACATTGAGATTGACTGTCAATTTTGTGAAGTCGAGTGATCAACTTTCATATATCTTCACGAAGTCCCTCATCGGTCCTCATATTTATTACATTTGTAACAAGCTAACTGCTTATGATTTGTATGCACCAGCTTGAGGGGAGTGTTAGAATAGAAATAGGAATGTACAATCCTACTTAGAATAGAAATAGGAATAGTATGTAGTATCCTACTTGGTAAAGGATTGTATTGTAGTGTCTATAAATAGGGTCTCAATATAATAATGTAGAGACAAAATTCAACAATATTTTTCTCCAATATTTCCCACATTGTTATTTCCTTTGCTTCCATTATCGCATTATGTGTTGTTGCTAATTCTCTGTTCCTATATTTTCTTTACATAATTGATTTTTTGATATGCTTTATTTGAGCCGAGAGTCTATTGGAAACAACCTCTCTATCTTCACAAGGTAGGGGGGTAAGGCTGCGTACGCACAACCTTCCCCATGCCCCCCTTGTGGAATTACACTAGGTATGTTGTTGTTCAGAGAAGAGAATGCTCAGCCAAAAGAATATGAAAAAAGAAGAGCCTGGGATTTTTTAGGGATATAGGGGAACAACTTGCAGATGTAAATGATACCTGCTCCAGTTTCCAACAGGAGGAGCGCCTCCTAGTCCAAGTCCTTCCCAGACTAACTGTGAGTAGAACATATATGTGTTTGAGAAATCAAAATACGTAAGCAATGATGTTTTTGGATATACCAGATGGGTTACATAAAAAAACAGTAAAGCAGCCAATAACAAAGTAAAACTCACTAGAGCAACAACTTGAGCAGCATCCGGCCTCTTCCAGTACTCCTCAGTGCTACCTAGATCAAGCAAGTAATTAGTTTCAAAACAACATAGCTGATGAAGTAAGAGATGGAGTAAAAGTTGTGCTCTTGTTGAAGAAGAGCAAAGAGAGAAATAATAGAGAAGAAGGGGACAAAATAAATATATAGACTCAGTATGCTAATTGTGCACAAGATGAACGCCATCCCTCTCCAACCCAATATAAAAAGGAAAAAGGAAAATTAAGAACCACCTAACAAAGGTAAAAGGGTAAAGATGAACAAAGAGAAATCTAAAAACAGAGTTAGTCCATATCAGCCTAAGTATATAAAAGGGAAACTATCCTAGAAGCAAGAAACAGACACACACAAAAAAATTGAATCAATCCAATGCCTGCCTAAGGAAAAGTCTTGTGAACCTATCTGTTTCAACTATTAAATTGAGTCTTGCATATTTTGGTTATTATTATGTTACTATGCCAAAGAATACTCCAGAAAGAGAAAAAAGAGTGTCTACACTATAGTAAAAAGACAGCTTAAAGAGAACCAAGGTAGTGGCTTAGTAATCTACTTTATAACTGACTTAGAGCCTGGTTGGACACCTCTGCTTGCTTAAAATTTAGGAGATTTACCTTGTTCCCTCATCCTTACATTTTTTTCTCTGTGAGAACTTTCTGTCCTTGATCTTGTGTTACTTCCTCCCCATTTTAATAGTGTGATCTTCCTTCATATTAAAATTATAGAGGGGGAAAGAAAAATAAGTGCTGGTACCATTTTCTTCTTCCAGGTTTTAGATTTTACTTGAATTATAAGCAACTCTGCTGCAATTGGTGTAGTAAACTTCTAGATCTCCCTTCTATTCCATTTATGGCCTATTTATCAGACAAATGCAGAATTTTGTGGACCTCCTGGAAATTATGGAGCTTTAATTCTACTTCATAATTCCTATATAGCATGAATGCATAAGACATGAAATAGAGCACATTAGACTATTTCTTTATGGTGCGAACTCCAATTTTAAGGAGGAACTAAAAGTAAACAAAAAAAACATTATTTCATGTAGCTTACCTATCTCAATAAACATTGTTGGCTTAGTTGTCACAGGTCCATGATGAGTAGCCTCAAAGGTAATCTATACCAGCAAGGAAACAATAGTATTACACTCCATATTACATGTCAAGTAGAGGGAAAATGGAAAACAAAAGAAAGAAGCTATTTAGAGAGAATTGCCAGGATAGCAGAAGAATGATTTCTTTGAGAGTCAAAAAAGACTGATCATAGAACTGGTATAGAAAAGAGCCATACTTCAAATTCGGGAATGAGATTATGAGATTCAGCAATTTTATTCAAAAGAATCATCCACAGTCCCATCCTTGGATTTGGTGGTGCCGCCCACCCTGGCCTCCCTCCTTGTGGTGGAATATCCCCTTGTTTCAAATGTGGCACTCCTAACAAACATTGAACATAATTAGGACCTCATTAAGGTGCTGCAAATATCTAAGTTCTACACATCAAATGTACCATACTCTCTCCCAATTTATAAACACTCTTTCCATGTTAGGACGCCTCATAACGTTTGATAACCATTCAAATAATGATATTATCCTATACAATTTTTACAACTTTTAGAATTCATTTAAATGTACTAGTACTATAATTATTTCTTTTCAGTACCACTAATATAATACTCCATCCATACCAACTTATATACCACTCTCTTCAATTTTGGGATGTTCAAAATGATTGCAACATTAACTAATAATATTATTTTATACCCCTTTTTCACAGTTTTTTTTTTAAAAAATTATATTGAAATTTGAATTTAAACATTGAAGTGATTTTTCATCTATCAAAATAACTTTTTAACTATTAATTAAATATTTTTCGCTATAAAGCATGAACTCAGGAGTATTATTGCATAAGTCCAATGAATATTAAACTTATTCATTTAACTATAACCCTATGATATTTCTTCTACAGTAATATAGTAGAATGCATGTCATTTTCTTTTACATATATCAACTTTTGCTTCATATAACATGCTTCAGTCCAATACTTAAATGTTGTTGTCAACCTTCAATACTAATAATATCACAAGAAACACTGTATACCTATATTGTCCGTTATACCATTTTCCGTATATCACCAGTTTTATAGATAATCAAACATGGAAAATGATCCAGAAAATATTTTCACAAGGTTAAACATTTTCAACATAAATCGATTACCACTGAAAACATTTTCCCCCAAGCAGAATAACCCTATAACACTTTAATATTTTCCTTCATTTCTTAAAAAGGTAGTGTTTTGGCTGGTTTGTCGCTCTTAAACTAATTCAATTGTGTACTTTCTACCTCCTAGCAGCACATATAGAGGATAACTCTATTCACCAAAACTTAGACAAATGGAATCACCTAACCTTTATTTTGCCTATACTGTAATTTGAACTATGTTGTTACCACCAACTTTATTAATAACTAGGTCACACATTTGGGTGATAAATACTTTGTTCCATTACCACTATAAAAAAAAAAGGCAGCCCGGTGCACTAAAGATCCCGCTATGCGCAGGGTTCGGGGAAGGGCCCGACCACAAGGGTCTATTGTACGCAGCCTTACCTTGCATTTCTGCCAGAGGCTGTTTCCAAGGCTTGAACCCGTGACTTCCTGGTCACATGGCAGCAACTTTACCAGTTACTCCAATGTGGTAATATAATACATCAGCACAATTAATTTTAAACACAGTATATTCAATCCAACACCCTCATATAAAATGAGACAAGAGATTTACTATTACTTACAGAGGCGGATGCATCTTTACAGCACTGGGTTCGTCTAAATTCATGTGTAAAAATTCACTAAAATTGTGAACAATTAATAGGTCTGAACTCATAACTTTTAAAATATAGTAATAAGTTCAAATGCTAATAACCTTAAAATTAATCTCATAGAATTTAAATTCTGAATCATACCGATGGGGTGGATGGTAAGAGCGGGTCGGTTAGAGACAGCAGTGTGTTTACTAAGGAAGATAACCTCATCGACGGGCTGACCAGTAGAATTCTCCCAACGTTGATCCAAATCATCTTCTTCCACAATGCCTTTGTCATGCTCCAACAGTCTGACATCGCCATTGCTGAAACTTCTGATACCTTGATCTAAGGTGGGACCCGGTTGCCACCCTGGCATGGCTAACAGCTTCTTCGCCGGGCAAATGGATGCCGGATCCGTCGTCGTTGCCACAACTAGCTTCACCATTTTCACCGGCTTTTCTGAGACTGAAGATTCTGTGGGTATTTTCTGTGGGAAATTTTTGGCAGAGTATTTATATAGTTTGGGTTTAAATGATCGACGGTCCTGCTGGCGCCACACTGGCAGTAGTTAGGCCCTTTTTATTGCCGTGTCAAAATTTAAGACGGGATTTTCACAAAATATTTGAAGAAAAATGTGACTTTTGACCCATATGACACTGGTCTACTTTTGTGGGAAATTTTCCTTTCTCTTTCATCAGTAAAATCAAAATCAAAAATCTATTTCATTTTATTTAAAATTTTTCTGTAAAATGTTGTTGGATAATTTTAATATCACGAAAAATTCTTATAACTTGATACATGCTTATGAAAGTGTCTTAAAGAATATTTAACCGCTTAATATATATTTTCAAAATTCAACAAACTCTTCTGGTATTAAATATGAACCATAAATTAACAAAGATTTATCTTTTATAAAACTTAACAATAAAAAAATGTGAGAAAGAGTCCAATTTTTCTTTTTCTTCGTTATCTTTTAGTGTCCAAAATGGACCCAAAAACTTATATAAAAACTAAAAGAAATAAACAAGAGGGTCATATGTCAATTTTTTTGGTAAACAAGATATTTTTATAAATATTTAAACTGGCATTGGAGTTTGACTTCACTTCGGCTTAGTACTGATACTTTGGTTATGACCATAGACAGTTCATTGATGTTCGAATTACATATAAGAATTTTCCTAACATAACAAGTTCCTATTGCGTCAGCTTCCATTGCATCTAACACATACGTTGGAGGAACTTTCATTAGCTTTAAGTTTTCAAAAGTGAGAGTCCTAGCACCTTCCTTCACCAGCATATCTGCCTCTCTATTCTCCTCTTTGAATACATGTATGATGGTGACTTATCTCAACTTCCTCATCAAGTATCTGCATTCAGTAATAATGTTGTTAAAACATAGATAAGCATAAAAATAGCTTGGACTAAATTAGAGTTAATTTTCAAGGGGTAATTTTTCCTGTGTTAGCTATTCTTAATATGTGAAGGATAGCCAACAGTTCCGCTTGAGTACTAATAGTGTGCGTGAAGGATACCTGTGTGCTCTCTAAACACCCCATAAATATCCCCCCCCCCCCTTCTTCTAGGGTCCAATGTAACGGTTCTGCCGTATTAAGTTTGAGTGTTCCTTGGGAGGGGGGTCCACTTGATATGGACAGCCCTCCTTCTAATTTTAAGCATCTTACTTTTAGCTACAATGAAATTAAATTCAGTAGCTTGTTTAATAATGTGGTCAATCTGGACATGATGCTTTTTATTATTGAACAAGTTGTCATTTCTATTAACCCAAAGACCCTAAAGGCAATAGGGGATGATAGTTTCCCAGGAAATCCATCTGTTAAAGTCTTTGTCTTTGATAGCATCCCAAGTGTCTTTCCAATTTCTTGCATTGATCCTGATTGAGTCAAAACTTATGATGGAGTTTCTAGCATTGGCAATCCTTTGCCAGAAGGAGGTGGCTCTTTGGCATTGAAAAAAAATATGGTTTATATTTTGAATCCCATTCTCACAAAACTTATAGATTTTGTCAACATTAATCCCAATGTTGTGAAGGTACTGGCTAATAGGTAAACGACCATGGGTAAGCAGCCAGATAAAAATTTTGATTTTATTGGACGTTTCTATCCTCCAAATCCTAGAGAAGTCAATGCATAGGCCTTATGTACTTTGAGCCTTAGTCTTATAGTGGTTCGGAGAATCAATGAGGTTGTAAGCACTTCTGGTTGCGAACGTGCTATTTTAACAAGATTTCAGATGAGATTATCCTCTTTTGTTATTGCTAAAGGGATAGGAAGATCCTTAGGAAAGGTCATGGAAAGGTTGCTGAGGTTCTAGGTTCCATTGTTAAAGATAGAGTCTACTTTGATTGATTGGTCTTGATTGCTGAGAGGCCTAGAGATGTTCTACCTAATGACTCCAAACTAGGAATCTAGTTCTATCAAAGAAGTTAACACTGCTACCTTTATTCACTACCTATATAGATCCCTTTAAACATATTTCTCATCCTTTTCTTATGCCATGCCAAGTCCTAGAAACAGTGTTTCTGCCACAGGTGAAATTCTTGATATGGAAGGGTTTGTAATAGAGGACCCTAGTCCAGAGGGATTTAGGGTTCTTATACATTCCCTAAGCTAGGCCAGCTAGGAGAGCTTTATTCTTAACCTTGCTTTTCTGAAGACCTAATCCCCCATCCTTTCCCTCCTTAATGACAGTATCCCAGCCTATAAGGTGCAGTCTTTTCCTATCGAAGGTAGTTATCCATAAAAAATTCCTTTCGATTTTGTTGATGGTATTGAGGGTTTTTGTAGGGAGATGGTTATATTGCATGAGATGGGAAGAAATGCTTCCTAGTGAAGCTTTAGCTAGAACAGTTTTTCATGTCATGTTAAGGAAGTTGGTTTTTCTTACTAAGCTTAGCATGTATGGTGTCAATGATGTATTAGAAATCACCATGGATAGTTCTAGAGTGGAATATGGGGAAGCCCAAGTACCACCCAAAGGAATTGTCAGCATTTATATTGAGCATGTCAGAGCATATGGCTTTGTTTTCAGGGCTGCAGTTTTGGGACAGGATGACCTTAGATTTGGCCAGATTAAGCTTCTGTCAAGAGTCTTTGCAGAAAATTTCAAGGATGTTATTGGTGGTGTAAAATTTTTGGGGGTTTCCCTAGTGAACAAGGTCAAATCATCCTCGAAGAAAAAGTGAAAAATTTTAGGCCCAAACATAAAAATGTTAATGGGGGTCCAATACTTCAAGTGCACTACTTCCTCGATCTTTCTTGAGAGTCTTTTCATACAGTGGATGAAAATATAGAGGGATGGGGTCCCCTTGTCTTATGCCCCTGGAAGGAGTAAAGTAATCAGTTCTTGCCCCATTAAAAATAATAGCCATAGAGGAGGAGGTAATGCAATACATGGTAGGATTAGACAACTTAGGAGGGAAGTTGAAGTAGGCAAGGACCACTGTAATCTTTCAAAAGTTTTAAGGTCAGATTTTAGGATCATTCTAGACTTCTTTCCTTTTATTTTCCTGAAGTGGTTAATATATTATTGAATAATGATGGTATTATCAGAGGCTCTTCCCCAGCTACGAAGATTTCATTGGATTCCGGAAGCTCATAGCATTGGTCCGGCACTATTCCCAAAAAACTAGCTTGATTAGGCCCAATAATGTGGGGCAATGAAACTTTGATTCTCATGGCTATGATTTTTAGAGACAAACTTATAACTATTGTTACAAAGCCATTTGACTATAGTTTTTCATTATGTTAGCATTGTTACACTTAGGGATGAGACAGAGTAAGAAAGTGTTCATAGAAGGGTCCATGGTGCGGGAATCAAAGGTGATTTTATAGAATTTTGTGGTACTCCCACTAACGGAGTCACATTATTTCTAGTAGGAACATAGGGTGGAGTCCATCAGGTCCAAGGGATTTTAAGGGCTTGAAGGAATTTAGGGAACTCAAGATCTCTCTATTGCTTAGTGGAGAATCCAAGTAATCCTTCATGCTTGTAGTTAAAGAGTTAGTAGTGTTAAGTTATACCAGGTGCAATCTTTTAGAGGAATAGCGGTCTGTGGTGTAAAGCTTGATGAAAAAGAAAGTGATATGCTCCTTAACTTCCTTCTGACTATGGTATTCATTTCCTATTTCATCCTTCATGAAAAGGATTTTGTTCTTTCTTCTCCTATTAATGGTGGTTGTGTGGAAAACTTAGTGTTAGCATCTCATTACTAAGCCAGTTCATCCTTGATTTGATCCTCTAAAAATCTTCCTTGTGCTTCATAAGGCTATCATATAAAAGGAGGAGATTAGACTTAAGCTCATGGAGGAACTGGCTTCGAAGTGTGAGTTATGGTTAGAATCTATGGCATTCTTGAGCCATATAGTATCCGGTGAAGGTATACGAGTTGATTCATAGAAGATTAAGGCAGTAAAGAACTGGACCAGACCACATCTCCGACTGAGATAAGGAGTTTCTTGGGTTTGGATGGCTACTATAGAAAGTTTGTAGAGGGATTTTCATTCATATCATCTCCATTGACTAAGTTGATCCATAAGAAGACTAAGTTTCAATGGTCTGAAGCTTGCAATAAAAGCTTTCAGAAATTGAAAACCAGATTGACTACTACTCTAGTGTTATTCCTACCGAGGGAATAAATGATTTTGTGGTTTACTATGATGTGTCCAAAGTTGGACTTGATTGTGTATTGATGTAGAAAGGTAAACTCATAGTGTATGCCTCAAGACATCTTAAAATTCATAAGAGGAATTATCTGACTCATGACCTTGAGTTGGCGGTAGTGGTCTTTGCTTTAAATATATAGTGTCATTATTTCTATAACATACATGTGGATGTGTTTACTGATCACAAGAGTCTTCAGTATGTCTCCAGTTAGAAAGAGCTAAACTTGAGACAAAGAAGATGGCTTGAGCTGCTCAAGGACTATGATATGAGCATTTTCTACTATCCAGGTAAATCTAACGTTGTTGTTGATGCTCTTAGCATATTTTCCATGGGAAGTACTACTCATGTTGAGGAAGGAAGGAAAGTGTTGGCTAAGAAAGTGCATAGGCTTGTATGTTTGGAAGTTCGCCTTGTGGACTCAAGTGAAAAGTGGTATCATTGTTCAGAATGGGGTGAATCAACACTAGTGGTTGAAGTAAAGGAAAAAAAAGATCAAGACTCCATCCTATTTCAATTAAAGAAAGATGTTTATAATCAAAAAAGTGATGGCTTTTTCTCAAGAGAGAGATGGTGTTTTAAGATATCAAAATAGATTATGTTTTCCAAATATTTATGGACTTTGAGATAAGATCATGGAAAAGGCCCATAGATCTAGATGTTCTATTCATTCGGGTTCCACAAAGATGTACCATGACTTGAGAGAGGTCTATTGGTGGAGTGGTATGAAGAGTGATATAGCGGACTTTGTTTCAAAATACATGAACTGTCAATAATTCAAAGTTGAGAACCAAAGGTCATGTGGTATAGCTCAGGATATAAAACTTCCAGAGTGGAAGTGGGAGATGATCAATATGGATTTCATCATAGGCTTACCGCGATCTCACCGACAATATGATTTTATTTGGATAATTGTAGATCTACTGACTAAATCATCCCACTTCTTACCGGTTAAGACTACATATTCAGCAGAGGACTACACCAAATTATATATCTGAGAGATAGTCACACTTCATGGAGTTCTTCTGTCTATTATTTCAGATAAAGGTGCTCAACTCATTGCCCGCTTTTGGAATTCATTTCATAGAGGTCATGGCTCAAAGTTGAATCTTAGTAATGTATTTTATACTCAAACATATGGTCAAGCAGAGCATACGATCCATACTCTAGAGGATATATTGAGAGCTTGTGCCATTGATTTTAAAGTTAATTGAGATAACCACTTGCCTCTTGTAGAGTTTGCATACAATAATAGTTATCACTCAAGTATTCAGATGGATCTTTATAAAGCACTCTATTGGTGGAGATGTAGATCACTTATCGATTGGTTTGAAGTTGGTTAAACTGAGTTGATACTGCCAGACTTGGTTCATCAAGATATGGAGAAGGGTAAAATCATCCAAGAGAGATTGAAAACCGCATAAATTCATCAAAAGCTACACTGACGTTAGGCGAAGAGATTTAGAGTTTGAAGTAAATGATTGAGTGTATTTAAAGATTTCACCCATGAAGAGTGTTATAAGATTTGAGAAGAAGGGGAAACTCAGTCCCCATTACATTGGTCCCTATCAGATTACAAAGAGGATAGATTATGTAGCTTATGAGTTAGAACTACCATCAGAGTTAGCGGCAGTTCATCCAGTATTTCATATTTCTATGCTCACAAAGTGTTTAGGAGATCCTTCTCTCATTTTAATATAGAAAGCATTAGTGTGAAGGATAGCTTGTCTAATGAGGAGATTCCAGTTCATATTCTTGATCAATCAAAGTCTTATATAGGAATCAGTTTGTTGATGTAACACCCCAAAAAATTCTAAGCTATAACCTGAACCATTCTTCATATACCTACAGGGTCGAACGGGGTGATTCTTAATTTTGAATGGGTGTTAAGCTCAATTCTTTAGTGTAGGAATAGATTTGGAGATGTTTTAAGGTTACAAGAATCCTCTAGCACAGAGTTGAGTTGAAAGCTTTCTTACCGATTGAGTTTTGATATAAGATTTTTTATGGGTCAATTTTAAATGATCATATCTCCTGGAATATAAAGAATTAGGTATCCCATGACCTATTAAATTAAAAGAATCTGAGTCCTCTTTCTAATTCCACCGAGTTTGCCTCATTTGGATGTTTGAGTAAGAAGGTATGACCATTTTAGTGAATCCCTTTCGGTAGTCGTATTTTCACGGTTGCCCTTCACGGGCAGTGAAGAGGAATACGAGCCATGAAAAGGCCCCGTGGTCTAGCCTGGTGCAATATTAGATCATGGGCAAGGACCAAGAGAGGGACCATGACTCTGTGTGGCCTCCGTGGAAGTCACCCTCCAACCCAAAATTGAGCCTTCATCAATATGACCCCCACCATGGGCCATAGTTGGGTTCAGAATCCTTGGTGGCTCCTCCGTCCAGGGTTTGGTTCAGTTATTTACTGGTATTTTGGTCTTTACCCACTCTTTCATATTAATAGTTGGACTTTTTTAGGTCCTTCCCCATAACCTTAAAATACCCAAAACCCTTTTTAACCTTTCATTCTCTTTCAAACACCCAACATAAAAATCATTTGTCTAAGAATTTCTCTCCAAAGATCTTTCTTCTCTATCAAGCCAAGTTAGGGTTCCAAGGTCAAGATCTAGTCTCCATTGCTAGAAGCTTATGCCTAGGGATTTGAATTACCAAGGTGTGTGAGAATTCATTAATGGGCCCTTTCACTCATGGAATCCAAAGTTTTTCTCTCAAAACCTCTTATGAATTCTTCTTCAAAAATCCCTAATTCTATGATGTTGCATTGGTTCGTCTTACTTATGGTATATCTTATGATTATTGATCAAATTATGCATAATTCACATTATATTGCATGATTTCAAGATGAATTTCAATGACCAATGTTATATGATATTTTCAATTATGTTTTCAAGGAATTATTATCATGAATTTCAAGGGAATTTAATGAAAGTTTTATGAATGTTTAAAGGCTTATAAATGACTCATGAAAGTTAATAATGATGTTTTCAATGATGTTTTAAGCAAGTGGCCATTAATTAGTAAATATTTTCCCAAGATATGAAAAACAATCATGATTTTCCCAAGATTCTATATGAATGATGTATGATCATGATATGTAAAAAGAGCTATTCTTATGATTTTCAAGTATTTATGATGAACTTTGTATTACTAGATTCTTACCATCTTCAAAGTTTATGATATATTATATATGATATTCCGTTGAGAGTTGACCTAGCACTGAGTGGACCTTTGGATAAGAGGCTCACCCATTAAAAGAGGCATGAGATCGTTAGCAGAAATCCTATTGTCCCATAACTACGTACCACCATAGGAAGAAGGATCACCCCGTTAGTAGAGGCTTGATTTCTTGTAAAGGGTCACCTATTAGTAGAGGCTTGATTCCTTAGAAATGGTTACTCATTAGTTGAGGCTTGATTCCTTAGTAGATTAGTGGATCCACTTAGGCACGAAGGAGTCTACCTTGGCAAGTAGCTTCTCCCTTCTCGAAGTGGGTATTATCGAATTTTATTTAATAGCTCACATGGTCTTTAAGTATTGGTTACGGTCATATCCCACACCTGTTACCAAAAAGTTATAAGTTCCCATGATGATGATGTTTTGATGCATTGACCAATGATTATGATGTGTCAATATTTTCATGGTTTTACTCATATTTTAAGATATTGACCTTCCATCCCATGATTCATATTAATTATGTCCTATGTTTATTGTTCATGCATATTTCTCACATACTTAGTGCATTCCATGTACTAACACATACTTTTTACCTACATTGTATCATAATATCCCTACAGACGACCATCGCGCACCTCCTATTCGTGAGTAGAGTTTAGCCTAGACTAGCACTTCTAGTGAGTCCTCATGCTTCGAGGATAAGACACTTTATTTTTATTTACGTCATTTGATTTCTTCATTACTCTTATGTTGTCATGGGTGAGCTAGGAACTTGTCTTATGCCCCCATCTAGTAGTAGAGGCATGTTGGATATTTAGATTCTATGTCGTCTTTTATTTCGTATTTTAAGACTTATGCTCTATTTTGAGACCTTCTGCTTTTACGACTTACCTTTTTTGCTTTAAATACCTTATGAATGCTTTTGAATAATATGCTAGGAGCCTTGGTTGGGGTCCTCCGAGATTCCAATTGCCGTGTCGTGCCTAGGGCCTATCTTGGGATGTCATAGTTGAAGAGGCTACCTGGAAAGCTGAAGAGGACATCAAAAGTGAGATAAATTCATCCATTCATTCCTCCTAGTGTTGATTTTGAAGGTAATATTCTTTTCCCCATCTCGGATTCCATGTTTATTCGTGTGGTTGAGTGTTTTAAATTCTTGTATTATTTCGTGCCTTGTGTAAATTCTTAACTTGGTCATTATTCGAGGATGAATTATCTTAAAGTGGAGATATTATAGCACCTTAAAAAATCTTAACTCAATTTAGTCTAGAAAGCCCAAGAAAAAGTTAGAAAATTTTGCTGAAGTCTGACTTGTATGGGCACTATTTAGGGTTCCTATGAATTTTCACGGACCATAGATGGTCTCGTGGGGTTGAAAATTAGACATTGGAACTTAAACTAGGAACTATAGACCAATTCTACTGATCGTAGAAGCTTTTATGAGCCGTAGACCTGATCTGTAGATCAAGTCCTGAAACTTAGAATTTTCAAGTGTGCAGGACAACCACCTTTACTACCCATAGAAGGGTCTACAACACGTAGATGTGAGGCCTCAAAAGTTGAAAATTCGAAATGTTGAAGATTAAAAAGGAAAAACTGAGAAACTGAAGCTTGAGGCATAACAAAGTGGTTCGGCGACTCACCGAGTAGGATCTGCATATCACCAAGAGGTAGGTAAGCTCGCTTAAAGTTTCTAAAAAACTATGCTTAGAAATAGGGAGGTTTAGTGAGTAAGAGTTGGGTTGGCGACTCGCCAAACATGTTATGCGAGTTAAGCTACTTCGCCTAAATGTTCAGAAGAGTTAGCAGGAAAAGGAGAAATTAGGAGAAAGATAAGAATAATCAAGTGACTTTCCAAATGGGTTGGCGAGACAAGCCTATCTTGCCAAATTATTCTATAGATTCTAAGTAGCGAGGTGAGCTAGAGGTCGGCATCGCCAAAAAGGTCCCCCATCAATTTTAGTAAGGTTATTTCTGTCCTTTTCAACTCGTTTAACTCCTAGACTACATCATTTTGGACCTATTTCTAATCCTATAGCTACCTAAATCCTTCAAATTCCCATCATTCCCTCTCCAATCACTAATTACAATAATTCTCTCTCTTAAGCTCTTCCCCGAGGAATTATTTCTCTTCCAAGCTAAGGATTTTCAAGGTCAAGTTCAAATCTACAATTCAAGTTCATTTAGGGCTTTGATTTAATCAAGGTATGTGAGAATTCATCCATGAATCCTTCCATCCATGGAGTCCTAAGGTTTTTCTTCAATTTTCTATTCATGAATTATCTTTTAACCCTAATCTTATGAAATTGCATTGGGTCAATTTAATTATGGTTTATTTCATTATCATTGATCAAATATTCATGATTCAAGTTTAATTACATGTTATAAATTGAGATTTCATGGACCCATGCCTCATGCTATTTTCACGTATGAATTTATGGAATTATGATCATGGATTGATAAAGGATTTTATGAATGACTTATGAATGAATATCAAAGACTTATGAATGACTCATCAAAAATAATGAATGATGTTACAAGCAAGCATCGATGGTTGTGAAAGAATTTGGTGAAAGGTTTTCTCACCTACTCATCGAATTCATAAAGATGAAAGGTTTTCTTATACTTATATGAATCACCATGTTAATGAGCTACTTTTATGACTATTTTATGATATGGATTGGTATTTATTATTTTCTTTTCTAATGTTTTTAATGACTATGAATTATGACTTTCATTGGGATATTGATTAAGCACCAAGGGGGGTTCGGTCCGAAAGCACAAGAAGCTACACAAAGGACTCTAGTAGCAACCTCTAGTCCCAAATTATATTACCCCGTAGGTTTACTTTTATGGCCTAGCTAGTGTATCTACATATATTTTATGATGTTATGATGTTCTCACGTAGTCTACCTTGGCAAGTTCTCTCTTTTTTTGGTGTGGGAGTAATACCAGATTCCATGTTATAGCTCACATTATCTTATATGTCAATTAAAGATCCTATTCCACATATCTATATGCTATGTTTACAAGCTTGTGATGATGATTTTATGATTCAGTGACAACATGATTATGACATTCAAATGTTTTCAAGTTTTACACATGCTTTAAAGATATTGATCATGCATCACATGTTTATATTGTTTATGTTCGATTATCATTGTTAATGCATGCTTCTCATGTACTTAGTGTATTCTATGTACTAACTCATTCTTTTTGCCTACATTATATCATAATATAGGTTTCAACGATCATCATGCACCTACTACTCATGACTAGAGATTGAGTACTACTTCTCCTTTTGGTGAGTCCTCATGTTTCGAGGATGTGACATTTCATTTCTCTATATTTCCTTATGACTTTCATTCTTATGTCGGTGAGCTAGGAACATATCCCAACCCCCATCCATAGTAGTAGATACATGTTAGATGTTCATGGACACTATGTTGTCATGTTCTTTTGGAGTTAATTTCTCTTTTTTTGAGATATTCATGTTGAGACTTTTGTTTTGCATTTATGATTTAGTCTTTTTGTTTCATTTTCCTTATGTATTCTTATGTATAATATGCTAAGAGGCTTGGTTGGAATCCTTCAAAATTCTAGTCACCATGTCATGTCTAGGGCCTAGCTTGAGTTGTGACAAACTTGGTATCAGGCCATAAGGTTTAAAGTATACTAGAGAGTCTAACATGCTGCGTCGAGTAGAGTCTAGTTCATGGGTGTGAAGCGTGCCACATCGATGAATGAGAGGCTATGAGGTGTTTTAGGAAAGTTCACTTCTTTCATTATCTTATCATACGATAGAGTTGAATTCTAAGGTTTTTCCTTCTAATGCTTTCTCTTTATGATTATAGAATCATGCCTCCATGAAGATTTTCTACAGTAAATAATGTTGAGGAGGAGAAACAAGCTCCAAATGACCCTTTGAATGAGCAAGTCTCTCATGTGGAGTTTTGAGGTGCTTTCCAAGTGCTTTCTCAAGCCATGGTGGCTCAAGTTAACAGAGAGGTAGTTTCTCTCGTGAATCCAAATGTGGTTGTACAACAAAAAAGGTTTGTGATTTCATGAGGATGAGTCCACCGAAGTTTCATGGGTCAAAAGTGGATGAAGATCCACAAGAATTTATGGTAAGCATTCACAAAATATTGGAGATTATTGGGGTAAGACCGGTGAATATGGCAGAGTTGGTTGCTTACCAATTGAAAGGAATTGCTAGAATTTAGTTAGATTAATAGAAAGGTAAGCGAGTTGGAGAAGCGGGTCCTATTGCTTGGGAAGAATTCAAGGAGGTATTTCTTGACAATCTCTTTCCCCTTAAGCTAATGGAGGCTAAAATTTGAGACTTCATAAACTTGTGGCAAGGTAACATGAGTGTGAGGGAGTATATCTTCAAGTTTACAAAGTTGTCAAAATATGCTCCTTTTATGGTTGCTGATCTAAGGGCTCGTATGAGTAAGTTCATTTCGGGTGTGTCATACTTGGTGGTCAAAGAATGTAGAACTGCCATGCTAATTAAGAAGATGGACTCTCTAGGCTTATGACACATGCCAAACATATAGAAGAGTAAAATATGAAAGAGAGGTCTAGAAGGGAGTTCAAGAGGGCTTAGACTGATGGTGGAGAGTTTTCTCATGATAAGTCCGGTAATGGTGGTCGTCCTAAATTTTGTCAAAAGTACTCCGACCAAAATTCTTCAAACAATCCAGCTCTAAAATTCAATAAGGATAGGGTGTCCAACCCTAAGGTTTAAAGAGGTGATCTAAGTGGTCAAGCCATTTCCCCGTGCAAGAAGTGTGGGAGGAACCATAGAAGAGAATGCTTGGCGGGATCGGGTGCATGCTATAGTATAGTGAGCCGGGTCATCATCGAAGGATTGTAGAGGTGGTGGTTGAACCAGGCTCAAACTCAGACTACAAGCCGACAAGTTCAGCAGGCTGCTATTATAGGTTTCGATGGCGGTCAACGCCAAAACTGATTTTATGCTCTTCAGACTAGGAAGGATTTGGAGGAATCTCCCGATGTGGTTACCGATATGTCAAATTTTTTAAGTTCGATATCTATACATTATTAGATCCGGGTGCTATTCTATCATTTGTTACTCCTTTTCTTGCTATAAAGTTTGTTCTTAGTCTTGAAACTTTGTTAGAGCCTTTTTCAATCATACTCCTATTAGTGATTCAGTTTTGGCTTAAAGAGTCTACAGAAATTGTCCAGTCTCAGTCTTTCATAAAATCACCTCAGTTGATCTTGTAGAGCTTCATATGATCAATTTCTATTTTATTCTTGGTATGAATTGGTTTCATGGATTTTATGCTTCCATACGTTATAGAACTCCTGTGGTTAGGCTTCAGTTTCCTAATGAGTCAGACCTAGAATAGAAAGGTTGTAATTCCATATTTAAAGGCCAATTCATCTCGTGCCTTAAATCTCAAAAAATAATTTCCAAAGATTGCATTTATAATCTAGTCTGGGTTAGAGATACAAACTCTAAAGATCCTACTCTTGAGTAAGTTTCGGTTGTCATTGATTTTTCAAAAGTATTTTCCGATGATCTCCCTGGTCTCCTTCCTGAAAAGGAGATAGACTTTGATATTGATCTTCTGCCTGACACCCAGCCTATCTCTATTCCTCCTTACCAATGGACCTGATGAAACTTAAAGAGTTAAAGTATCAGTTGTTGGATAGGATTTTTATTAGACCACGTATCTCTCATGGGGTGCTCCAATTCTCTTTGTTAGGAAAAAGGATGGTTCTCTCCGAATGTGTATTGACTACCGACAAATGAACAAAGTCACCATTAAGAATAAGTATCTCATTCCAAGGATTGATGACTTGTTCTATCAACTTCAAGGAGCAAGCTACTTTTCAAAGATTGATCTTTGGTCGGGTTACCATCAACTTCTAGTAGGGAAATATGACATTTCGAAGACGGCTTTTAGAACTCGATATGGTCACTTTGAATTTTTGGTTTTGTCTTTTGGATTAATGAATGCTCCTACAACTTATATGGATTTGATAAGTAGGGTGTTCAAGAAATATTTGGATATATTTGTTATTATATTCATTGATGATATATTGATCTATTCTCGGAGTGAGGATAAGCATGCTAATCATTTGAGGATTGTCTTGAAAATCCTCAAGGAACATCGTTATTTCCTAAGTTAAGCAAGTGTGAGTTTTGGTTGAGGTCAGTTGTTTTCTTTGACCATATTGTCTTTGGTGAAGGTATTATGGTGGATTCTAAGAAAATTAAAGCGGTTAATAATTGACTTAGACCTTTGTCTCCTTCTAATACTTGAAGTTTCTTGCGCTTAGACATTTATTATAGATGGTTTATGGATTGATTCTCCTCTATTGCATCGCCTTGATTACTTTGACTCAAAAAAGGTAAAATTTCAATAGTCCGAGGCATGTGAGAAATGTTTCGAAGAGTTGAAAGATAGGCTTTCTTCCTCTTTGGTGTTGATTTTACCAGAAGGATCCGATGGATTCGTTGATTATTGTGATGCTTCAAGGGTTGGTCTTGATTGTGTTTTGGTACAAAATGATAAGGTCATGACCTATTCTTCTTGGCAACTTAAGGTGCATGAAAATAACTATCAGACTCAAGACTTGGAGTTAGTGGCAGTTGTGTTTGCTTTGAAGATTTGGAGACACTATCTCTATTGTGTCCATGTTAATGTATTCACTGACCATAAGAGTTTACAATATATGTTCAACCAAAAGAACTTGAACCTTCGACAAAGGAGATGACTTGATTTGTTGAATAATTATGATATGAGTATGGTGTACCATTCGAATAAAACAAATATGGTTATTGATGCTCTTAGAAAATTGTCTATGAATAGTATTGCCCATATTGAAGATGAAATGAAAGAGTTAGTTCATGATGTTCATAGGATAGTTCGTTTGGGTGTTCGCTTGGTTGATTCAAAGGATGATGTTGTAGTGTTTCAACATGGTTCCAAATTATACCTTGTGGCAATTGTAAAAACAAAATAAGATAATGATCCTACTTTGGTTGTGTTTAAGAAAGCGGTTGCCAAAAAAACTATTGAGGCTTTCTCTCAAGGGAGAGATGGTGTACTTAGATATCAAGGCTGATTGTGTATGGTCCCGATGTTGATGGATTGAGAGAAATGATCTTGTATGAAGCTTATAGTTCACGGTATTCTATTCATCCATATTACATAAAGATGTATAGAGATTTGAGGAAAGTGTATTGGTGGAATGACATAAAAAGGGATATTACGGAGTTTGTGGCAAAATGCCCAAATTGCCAACAAGTAAAGGTTGAGCATAAAAAATTGGGAGGTTTAGCTCAAGATGTTGAGATTCCTACTTGGATGTGGGAACACTTGAATATGAATTTTATTACAGGTTTGCCTTGTACCCGTAGGCAACATGATTTGATTTGGGTGGTGTTTATCGAATGACTAAATCAATGAATTTTCTTCCCGTTAAAACTTCCTATCCAGCTGAGGACTCGACTACAATTTATACTCGAGAGTTGGTTAATATTCACGGAGTTCCGTTATCTATCATTTTGGATTGAGGTAATCAATTTACATCTCAATTTTAGAGGTTTTTCCAAAAGGGTCTTGGTACTCAAGTTAAGCTTAGCATGACTTTTCACCCACAAACCGATGGTCAAGCCGAGTGTACTATTCAAACATATGAAGACATGGTGAGAGCTTTATAATTGACTTCAAGGGTATTTGGGATGATCGCTTGCCTTTGATCGAATTCGCTTGTAGCAATAACTACCATTCTAGTATTCAAATGGATCTGTTTGAGGCTTTATATGGTAGGATATTTAGGTCCCTTATCGGTTGGTTTGAAGATGGTGAAGTTTCCTTGATAGGTCTCGAGTTGGTGCATGAGGATATGGAGAAGTTTAGACTCATTAAATAAAGATTGAAGACCTCCCAAAGCCGACAAAAGTTCTATTCGGATGTAAGAAGAAGGGAACTTGAGTTTGAGATTAATAATTGCGTTTACTTAAAAACCTCACCCATAAAGGGTGTAATGCATTTTGGCAAAAAAGGGAAGCTTAGTCCTCGATATGTGAGCCCATGCCAAATTTTGAGACGGTTTGGCAAGGTGGCGTACGAGTTAGATTTGCATTCGCAGTTAGCATCTTTCCATCCGATATTTCATGTGTCTTTGTTGAATAAGTGTGTTAATGATCCTAGATCAATTGTACCCTTAGATAGTGTGAGTGTGAATGAGAGTTTATCCTATGAAGAGATTCCAGTTGGGATTCTACACCGACATGTTCGAAAGTTAAGAAATAAAGAAGTTGCATTTGTTAAGGTTTCATGGAGGCACTAAGAGGTTGAAGGTACAATATGGGAGGCCTAAGCCGATATGATGTCACTTTATCCTCATCTTTCCCTTCCATTCCAAGTTGAGGTATTAAGTTCATTTATGATGATTCCTTCGAAATCATGTATCTAAGTCATTCTCGAGCTTTCATATGCATACATATTTATAAAATGAGTTTTAAGAATCTTGATTTATCTTTGGATTGAGTATTCCATGTTTTATGTATTTTACTATGTTATTACATTCATGTTGGGCTGCTATATCTCTTTTTCTACTCCTTTCATGTTCGTTTAGTCCCTGTTCGAGATGAATGTTCCCAAGGGGGAGATATTGTAAGGCCACAAAAGTTTAAAATTCGAAATGTTGAAGGTTAAAAAGGAAAACTGAGAACCTGATGCCTGAGGCTTGCCAAACTGGTTCAGCGACTCACCGAGTGGGATCAGCATATCGCCAAGAGATAGGTAAGCTCACTTAAAGTTACTAAAAAAAGTATGCTTAGAAGGAGGGAGGTTTGGTGATTAAGAGTGGAGTTGGCGACTTGCCAAATGTGTTATGCGAGCTAAGATACTTCTCCAAAATGTTCAGAAGAGTTAGTAGGAAAAGGAGAAATTAGGCGAGAGATAATAATAAATCGGTGACTCTCCGAATGGGTCGGCGAGACAATCCTATCTCGCCAAATTATTTAAAGATTCTGATCAGGTTCCTAATACCATTTGTCAAGGTGATCTAGAGGTCAGAGACTCGCCGATCAAGACAGAGAGCTCAACCAACCTCGCCAAAAAGGCCCCTCGTCAGTTTAATTAAGGTTAATTTCATCATTTAACTCCTAGACTACGTCATTTTGGACCTATTTCTAATCCTATAACAACCCAAACCCTTCAAATTCTCCTCATTCCCTCTTCAATCACTAATACAATAATTCTCTCTCTAAAGCTCTTCCTCAAGGAATTTCTTCTCTTCCAAGCTAAGGATTTTCAAGGTCAAGTTCAAGTCTCCTATTCAAGTGCATTTAAGGCTTTGAGTTAATCAAGATATGTGGGAATTCATCCATGGACTCCTAATGTTTTTCTTTAATTCTCTTTTCATGAATTATCTTCTAGCCCCAATTCTTATGAATTTGTATTTGTCAAGTCAATTATGATTTATTTCATTGTCATTGATCAAATTATGCATGATTCAAGTATAATTATACGTTTTCAATTGAGATTTTATGGACCATGCCTCATGCTATTTTCAAGTATGAATTTATGGAATTATGATTGAATTTTATGAATGAATATCAAGGACTTATGAATGACTCATGAAAAGTGATGAATGATGAAGCAAATATCGATGGTTATGAAAGAATTTCTCACACACTTATGATAAAAGGTGAAAAGTTTTCTTACCTACTCATGGATTCATAAAGATGAAAAATTTTCTCATACTTATGTGAATCATCATGTTAATGAGCTACTCTTATAACTATTTTATAATGTGGAGTGGTATTCATTATTGCCTTTTCTAATGATGTTAATGACTATAAATTATGACTTCCGTTGGGATATTGACTAATCACCGAGAGGATTTTGAGGTGGAGTTCGATCCGGAAGCTCAAGAAGCGCCCCAAGAGAACTCTACTAGCAACTTCTAGTCTCAAAATATATTCCCACCCCATAGGTTTTTTTTATGGCCTAGATATTGGATCCCCATATAGCTCATGATGTTATGATGTTCTCACGGAATCTACCTTGGCAAGTAGTCTCTCTGTTTTTGGTGAGGGAGTAACATCGGATTCCATGTTATAGCTCGTATGATTTTATATGTCAGTCAAAGGTCCTATCCCTAATATTTATATGCTATGTTTACAAGCTTGTGATAATAATTTTATGATGCATTGACCACATGATTATGATATTCAAATGTTTTCAAGTTTTACTCATGCTTTAAAGATATTGAGCCTGCATCACATGTTCATATTTTTTATGTTCAATTATCATTGTTCATGCATGCTTCTCACATACTTAGTGAATTTCATGTACTAACACATACTTTTTGTCTACATTATATCATAATATAGGGTCCGACGATCATCACGCACCTACCACTTGTGGCTCGAGATTGATTACTACTTCTCCTGTTAGTGAGTCCACATATTTTGAGGACGTGAAATTTTGTTTCTCTATATTTACCGATGAATTTCATTCTTATGTAGGTGATCTAGGAAAATTTCCTAAGCCCCATATTTCAAAGGAACTTCTACGGGATGTCTTTTATGACCCGTAGAAGTTTCTACGATATGTAGGTCGATTCATAAATGGCCCCAGTCAGTTTTAATGAAGGTTATTTCCATCTTTTCCCACACTTTCTAAGTCCAAGCCTTGACGTTTAGGGACCAAAATAAGCCCCTTATTAGTATCATTCAACCCTTTTGTTTCCATAATCACTTCTAAGACTTACAACACTGATTCAAGTGGTAAAAAACTAGGGTTTCGAGCATATTCTTTGAGTTCTTCAAGTTTTGTCAAAAACTAGGGTTTCGAGCATATTCTTTGAGTTCTTCAAGTTTTGTCAAGAACATCATTCTTCCAGGTATATAAGGCTAATCAGAGTGTTGGACTAAGTTCGTCCTCATGCTCTACATCTAAATTCAGTCAGTAAAAGTTTAAGTTAGGGCTTCAACTCAATTCACATTGAGTTTTCAAATAAGTTATGATTCTTTCATTGAGTTTTATGTACGTTTATCAAGATTGTTCTTAATTACATAATTCTAATCCTTGAATTGTAGTTCATGATTATTTTCACATGAACCCAAATTGAGTTGTTTCATTGCTTGTTATTTTGTATTAATTTTCAGATTTAAAAGAAAGAGTATTTCAAAACTAAGAGTAAAGGAAGTGTTTTTGAGGGAACACAAGTGTTTCAAGTGCATTGTTTAAATCGTGAAGTTTGCATTACTGACTTTGTACATGATTTCAGAGTTGGTTAAGTTTCAGTATTAAGTATTACTTTTATTTTGAGGATGAGTTTGAACCAGTCAGAGTTAAGTTTCAAAGAAAGTTAAGAGAAGCATTTTTGCATGTTTTACTCAAAGTTATAGTATGAGCACTTATTGTAGGTTTTGGGAGTAGTATCGAGCATTCATTTGGGTAAGAGTTCAGAAAACTCAAGTCCCATAAACTACATTGCATCATAGGATAGGATTGTACCGTAATTCAGGTAACTCCTAACTTGCCTCTGAGAAGGCTTATAGATAAATTCACAAGTTAAAGTTGTTGTCATATACCTTGACAAGGTATATGATGTCTCTGGCAACATGGGCAAGACATTTTGTCATCACGAAGCTCATAGTGATGGTTGTCAGTTAGAGAAACTCCCCAAGAAAGTAAAGTTACCTTATTTTAAAGTTGCTTCTGTTGCATATATTACTGGGAAAGCTTAAATAGTTTTTACTTCATGTTTATGTTCCATTTTAGTTGAGTTATGTTCAGTCTTTTAGTTCAGTTATTTGTCACATTCAGCCATATTACATACCATATATTTCATGTACTGACTTCATTTGATGCTTCATATTTTTATGATGCAGACACAGGTGTTAGAGATCATCCACAAGCACTTCATTGAAGATCACTTTTCGTCAACTCTTGGTAAGACCTCCATGCTTTCGGAGGAGCTCCTTTACAGTTATTTCATTTAGGATTAGTAGTCATTTTTAAAGGTTTCATGGACAAAGATAGAGTTCGAGTCAGTTAGTCTCGCAGTTGATTTTTTTTTGAAAATAATGTTTATTGCTTATTATATTCAGATATTTCAGAAAAGTTCATGAGTTTACATTTTTTTAAGTGCTCACTTCTTTCAAAGCTTTTACTATCAACTTAAGTCTTCGGCTAAGTAGTCATCCTGATCAAGGTTCGCTTGGGACCATCAATGGTTTTCGAGTGTCGGCCACGCCTAAGGTGTAGACTCAATGTGTGACAAAAGGAAACAGAATTTGTAACAATAAACTATATCAGAAAAGAATAAACTGAACCCACTGAATGCACAGTGTGTCCTTAAGAAAATTATTTCCCTCAAGTACCCGATGTTAGTGGAATATATCTTCGCAGGATAGAATAATTTTACTCACCAGTGTAGCGATAACAATTGTGTCCGCAAACCACTCAATGGGAGCAAAGTACACTAGAATACTAGATTTAGTTGTGTAGAAGAATAAGAAGTTCAAAAAAATTTCGTAGTGAAAAGTCTAAGGAATCCCATGTATTTATAGCCACGAAGTACTGTTTCTGAAAGTTTGCAACCTTTCAGAACAGTCACTTAAAAAATGAATGTTTCGGGATGTTTGCAACCCTTCAAAACAGTTATTAAAATCGGCGGAATTTTTTAAAATAAAACAGTAAAGACAGTTTAAATAAAACGGGAAAGAAGCTGAATCAGGTTATGTGCATCCGATTCGGAACTGGGTCATTTCGGGTTGGATATTTAATGATTAATTAATTAATTAATTAAATGATTAGAGAAGTTGAAGCCAAGTGAGCAACGACGACGGTGCAAGGGGGTCACTCTTTCTAATCCTTTTAACTTTAACGAGTAGAAGTGTTTCATTATTTAAACACTTGAACTTTTCTTTCCACCACCAATGAAAAAGAAAAGTTTTTTACTAAAGAAAAAAGGAACGCTTCATATTCCCTCCTTTCATATTCTCTCGATTTCCAATTTATTTTTGCTATACCTGACAAGATGATATACGAAAATGCCAAGTATAAATGTCTGCTTAACATATATAATATATCTTATTGAGCTAACATGTATGAACGTAAGATGTAAATGTCTGCTTGATAAGATATAAATGTCTGCTTAAGAGATATAACAGATATCTAACATCATATGATATTTCAGAAGTGCACAGGAGAAAATGTCATATATAGTCTTTTAACTATAGGAGTAGGTCTAAAATGGTCCCTTAATTATATATTTATCGGATTTAGTCTTTTAATTATTTAAAAGCTTATTAGGTTTGGTTCCTTAACTATATACTTACCGGCAGTGGCGGAGCTAAACTTTTTGCAATGGGTATGCAAAATTTTTAAAAGTAACGAATATTTTTTTTAAGTGAGTAGGATTTATATCCATCTTGCTCAACCTAGCGATTTTATTATCAATATCGTCAATAAAAAAATCTATTAAACACAAAATGTCTGAAAAAAATATTAATCTCCAATTTGATTTGCTTTAAAAAATACATGATAAATTATATCAATTGAAATAATAATTTTATAATGAATGCACCGAGATTTTACCGAATACATATCACACAGTCAAAAAAAGTATTAATTTTTACTTAAATTTAAAGTTATTTTTCAATCTATCTATTTTGCTGCTTCTATATTTCAATGGATGTACGTTAAATTTCTTTTGTTTTGATAGAAAATGTATAAGAATTCTAACCAAAAGTTTCAAATCTCTAGATTCACTTACGAAATTATTGAAAAATTAACCTTTTATGAACTGTTTTTTTCTCAAATCTCCTACTAACCTACTTAGGAGGAAATGAAAAAGTGTAATTGCATATAACCTTTTCTTCTAATTCTTTTAGTAGAAATTAATTTGACATATTATTTTATATTTGATATAAATATACATCTAAATTAAGATTTTAGTTAAATTTAATATTTTCTTTGTTTTGATTTATGTAGCACAGTTAAAATTTTGAGATTCAAGTTTTTAAATTAAGATCGTGAATTAGAAAATAATAGCTTTTGAAACAAAATTTAAATATTAGAAAATTATTTAAAAAATAATACAAATCACAATAATTAACAATGTAACATATTTCAAAGACAAAAAAATCTTTAACTTTTTTTGATTGACTCTCAATATTTCAATAATATCATATAAATTGAAATGGAGAAAATAACTATTAAATAAACATTATCAAATTACTCCTAAAAAAAAGTAAAATATAACTTTGATTTGAGAGAGTGATGTGAGATTAGGTGGACCCACAAAATTTCTTTCTGAAAGAATTGTGTTAATAATATAACAGTGAATTAGACAAAGAAAAGAAATAAAAATCATACATGACGGGGGGATTCAAACTCCCGCCCTCAACACGTTTGAGCACTATTTCTACTCCGCCAAAGGCACTACCGCTTTTAAGGATGTGCAAAACAGATTATATATTAACATTTAATAAATTTTGACTTATACAAATAGTGTAATTTTTTAAGGAAGGGCGTTCACTTGCACACCCTTTCTAGGCAGTAGCTCTGCCCTAGCTTATCAGTTTTAGTCCCTTAACTATACATTTATCGATTTTAGTCGTTTTAAGTATTTAAAAACTTTTCATGTGTGGTCTTTGTCCACTTTTATATAAATAACTTAGGTTTATATTAACGGAGTTCATACCTTAGTTAAATTCAAATCTTAACCAATTTTTTCAGATGTTTCTCTCTCCCCACTACATTTTCTTCATATTACTCTTATGAAAAAAAGCTTAACCTCAATGATTCAAAATAAAATTCATGAGGAAAAAAATAAGTCATAGCTTTTTTTAATGGAGGATAAAATGAAGTATATAACTGCTACTAATGGCTTGAATATGCTAAAATTTATTATAAAAAGAAAAAAATTATTATCCATTATGTGTGGGGAGAGGTTTATTTATATTTAATAGAAATTTATGGCAATGAGAATAACATTAAAAGTTCTTTTCTCGCATGTTTTAATTCCAAATCTTGTACTCCGACGACTTTATTGAAGGGAGTTTGTTTAATTTTTCAGAAGGTGAACTTTATAAAATGGTAGATTTGCAACTTTTGTTTTTTTAGTTTTCAAATAGATTGATTTTATTATTCTGTTTATTTTATTTTACGTAGAAAAAATTGAGTAATGAGATCAAATCTTTATTTTTTATGGTATGAAAAATAAAATTAATAAATTCGTGTTGATTATGAACCGTCAACCACTAAAGAAGGAAATATAACATATTCAAGTCATTAGCAACAATAATATGATTCATTTTATCATCCATTGAATAAAATTAGGACTTAATTATATTTTCTTCTTCAATAATTTTATTTTGAATCGTTGAAGTTATTGTTCTTTTCATAAGAGTAATTTGAATTTGAAGAATAACAAGCATGGAGAGAGAAACAATTGAAAAAATGGATTAAAGATTTAACTTTAGGAAGACATAAGTTCCATTAATATAAACCTAAGTTATTTGTATTAAACAAATGGACAAAGACCAAATTTGATAAGTTTTTAAATACTTAAAAGACTAAAACCAATAAGTGTATAGTTAAGAGACTAAAATCGGTAAGTGCATAGTTAATGGACCAAACTTGATAATTTTTTTGAATAGTTAAAGGACTAAATTCAGTAAATACATAGTTAAGGGACCATTTTAGACCTACTCCTGTAATTAATGGACTATTTTTGACTTTTTGTGTTGTGCACAGTGCATATGGAGTGATTTTTCTGAAAGGTTACACATCATGGACAATTGACTACTCTGTTGCTAACTTGGCTCGAACGATCCTTCGCAATCAACGAAGGATTCACCCTGTTTCGGTTCTTGCAAAGGGATTCTATGGCATTGATTGAGGCGATGTGTTCTTATTGAGCTTCCCTGTACAACCTTTTCATTTGTACTCATATTAATTAGATCCTTTGAATGTGTATCCCTTCAAATTCCTAAGAGTGTAGCAAAATGACATGTATTAGGAGTCGTTTGATATAATGCATTAACAAACTAATGCTTGCATTAGTTATACAGTCTATTATGTATTAAGGTGTGTATTACTAATATCATGAATTTTTAGATATTTTAGTGTAACAGAATATAATGCATGCATTAGCATGGTTAAAGACTCAATTACTCTTCAAAACCCTTTTTGCATCTTTTCAACCATAATTGTGCAGGATATCTTTGCAAATAAATATTTTTATTCGATACATGCTATTTTTAATACATCAAACTAAACAATGCATAAGAAATAATCTATGTATAATTAATGCAAAAACAACTAATACAAACATTATTAATGCAAGCATTAATAAAACACACTATTTAACATTATTTTTATACACATTATTTTTATGTGAACGTTGTTCAAGTATATATACTTATTATGAAAGTAGAAACGTTGATAGAAGATATAAATTTGTTTCTTATTTTTTTGTTGCTTTTTTGTACAACGTATATTTACAATTTCCTACAATAATGTTAAAGGCACTATTCTAAAATTAAAGGGTGGGGTATTTTGGGTATTCAATTCGAATCATTCCAACATCTAGATCTTCAACAGTCGAACTCAATAAAGAAAACATCAACTCGAACCAAGGAAAAAAGAAGTTACTTTCAACATCATCGTTGATGGTACGAATAGAAGTGGATATTTGATCTTTATTTCATCCTTATAGGACCGACTATCCTTGATTTTAACACTTTCAATGGGAACTACCAACAAAGGATCTCCCAAGCACTCCTTTGATCATCGAGACATGAAACACTGGACGAATGACGACTATCTCACAAGGTAACTCCAATTCACGAGTGACATCTCCAATCCTCTTCACACTATAGCAAGGCCAATATATCGGTGCCCAATCTTCCCCTTCTTTCCAAGCCTCATAACACCCTTCACGTATATCCAATCATTCACCTCAAACTTCAAGTCTTTTCCCCTCACCTCAATTCTCACACTCACTAAAATGGTTTTCACTTCCTCCCTAACTTGGTGAACTAAGTCTGGTCCAACCCACTCAAAGATACAGAACTTACTCACTAGAAGACAAAATACCAGGGATGAGAAAAGAACTACAACCTCGAATTCTCCCCTCAACATTCCACTTACCAAGTTCAAGCCTAGCTCTAAGTCCCGAGGTGCTAGTCCTAAGAAGATCATACTTTTACAAATCTAACCCTCGAATTCATACTCTATACCTCCATAAGGACCTTTTACTTATAGAATACTACTCCTCCCTACCACTTCATACAAACACTCACAATCATTACCCAAAAGTCATCAATAGCCTACTACCTTCACTCTAATAGTGACAACCACACACTCAAGCCTCTCACTCTAACCACCTCAACCACATCTAAGAATTATCAAGCCTACTTTAACACCTCTACCTTCATTATTTCATGAGCTCTTACATAAAGACATACTCTTACCTATTTATTGCATATTGCAGGGTTTCATCTCGCTCCTCTTCCACACCTCTATTCTTAACAAGAAAAGTACAACACAACTATCACAATCAGGAAACACTCACTCTCCCCTATCTGCTCTCACTCAACTCAGTCTACTATCACCAACATTATTATCAAAACTGCAAAGGAAGAATCCCTGAAATTTTT
Source organism: Solanum dulcamara (assembly GCF_947179165.1). NCBI lineage: Eukaryota > Viridiplantae > Streptophyta > Magnoliopsida > Solanales > Solanaceae > Solanum > Solanum dulcamara. Next base: position 58,314,032 of record NC_077246.1, read on the forward strand.
TAGAGCAAAAAGTCATAAGCACGATTCATTCAAGAAAGTCTTATCTGGGAACATCCATAACTAATATGATCTCTCTAGTCTTTCAGGGCCTATCATGAGTTTATGGAGCTATACATATTGTGAAACTTAAGTCATGTCTTGTGTCACATAGGACTGAAAACTCTTAGATTCATGAGATAAAATTAGGATTGTTGAATGAAATTATTAATTCTTATCCTCGAACTTATCATGGATATGCATCAATCATGGGGGGTACATGGGTCTAAGCCATGGGCATGGTGCTCATACACACAACAGGAATAGAGTATCACCTCGACCGAAGTGTTAGGAAAATGCGAGATGAAAAAACAATGATGCCTCATCCTGATCAACTCATCACTATCGAAAGCTCAAGACTTACTTTGGTTCATTACCTTATCATCTCCCCCTTAGTTCAAAGGTCACCTCCTTATGTCTGCGAATCGATTCTCTACATTTAATTATAAGCACACTGCTCCACACGATAGAGTATCACTATTCACAAGAACACTTAAACTCTCCAGTTATACTATACTCGAACATACCAAACTGCTAATGGGTCCTCATTCTAAGATACTTTCCTTAACTTTCCTCTATCTTTTAGGCATCTTTCTATACTTGCTTCTATTATTAGCATACATAGCCTCTTTCCATAACTCTTATGATCTAACCTCTTCTTTTAGTCTGCCAACACTCAACTTCTAGGCTCTCATATATCTGACTGAAGAAAACTTGAATTATAGTTGGAGACTCATCATCATCTATACATAACCTCCTTCGACCCAACTCCTAAAGATAATAAGGAATGCTTACATTAGCCCTCTCCAAATTGACAACTTAGTTATACTATTTAAGTATCCATAGCAAATCATAAATTTAAAGCCTCACACTACTATATACTATCTCGGATACACATCTTAGGACTTTTATTACCTAATGACTTAGCCCCAATTCACTATTTCCCTCTAAAGGTCACATACACCATACTCATAGCTTCACACTTCTTGCATGTCAACATCTTAACCTTTCGAATAAGCTATGTCAATCCTACTAGATCAAATCTTACAACTAGCATTATCACACACTACTCGCATACTATACCAACTTACCACTACTAGGTGAAATTATGAAACACTCTCCTATTAAGATCTCATGACAAGTAATCAATTCTCATCTCACCGTTTATCTAATTTTAATTTATCACCTCGTCTTCTTTCATAACCTAAGTACTATTTACCCATTCACTACACCTCATTGCCTAGTTATATTCATATTCCTCTAAATAATATGGGTCTCTTTCTTCAAAATCATAAGCCTAGCTTAGATCTATCACCTTATGACTACTACTCCCTTCTGTTCAACACATATACTAGGTCTTTTACTAATACAAAGACACCTAAACATAAAACTACTCTCATGGCTCGAGTGTACTCTAACTCATCTTTAACTAACAACTCTTCTCTACCTCCCATCATGAAAGCTACACGATACTTATTACATCTTTAATCAAAGTCAAAAGGGACGACTTCTAGCCCCATTGCTTACCATATAGGTACCTAACTCTATGTACATGCCTCAATCAACTACTGTCCTCACTATTCATTTTCTATTCCTCTAACTCCATCTTTCTAGCTCTAGGATCATTCTACGAATCATAGCTTACCATACTTCAAATCACATTGCATCAGATGGTGACACTAATCATTTAGAGACATAACTCTCTTCTCAAGGATAACATCTGAATAAAGGTTTAGAGAATGGAGTATAGGGATATATCTTGCTATGGCTCAACATAAGATTCGTGTGAATAAGAGTGCATTCTTTCAAATTAATAGACTTAAGCATACTGATCGGCTCCTCACAAGCCTTGTGCAGTCTCTTCACATTCTCAAAACTTTATCTGAGAGTAACTCATCAACAAGAATATGAGGTTTACTGTTCTAACAACCTTGAGTATGTGGGCTAGTCAGACGGATTTGAGTAACGCATGAATTAGAACGGAAATTTTATAGAGTTAAACTCTATCGCACGAATTCAAATAATAAAAAGAAAGTGAAACAATTCTTAATGTCCTATAGCCTCTTGATTATAAGTGTGGTGCACAGCACACCCAAAAGCAAGAATCTACAAGACACAGCTTCATAGACTCCCTAGGACTCTTGAACTCTATGCTCTGATACCAAGTTTATCACACCCCGAGAGGGCACCCTAGGCGTGGCCAGCACTCAGAAGCCATTGCTGGCTCCCAAGAGAACCACTTATCCTGATCACATATTTACTCATTTAGCGAAAGACTTAGTTTAAGAGAAAAAAACAATTCTTAGTGGGCTAACTTAATCAATAATTTCAACCATTCCAATCGGAAACATAGTTTGAAAGGAAATCAATCATGAGTTAAAGACATCAAAACAAATCCAGCACTATCTAGTCTATGAAGCCTCTATCTCTACTCTCTAGGTGGTGGCAATGACAAGTCCATGGCTACCTAAAAAAGAATACTTGAAAAAAAGGCACCAAATCTAGAGTGCCTCCGGATACAAGGAGGAGTCACCAAATCTAATAGTAAAAGTGATCTTCACCGATGCACCTGTTGAGGATCTCTAGCACATGTATCTTTATCATGAAATGATGCAGGCCAATTGACATCAGTACGTGAAATGTACGAGTATGTAAAATGGCAGAGCAAAACATACATCAGGATAAAATCAATCAACTCGAAAGAAGAAATAATCTAATCAAGATATTCTAAGTCTAAATAAGAATATGATTTAGACAAGACCAATCATGTACAATTCAATCTAATCCATTCCAATCCGACTCAGAGTACTATCAAGGCCTATATGGGAGTTTCTCTTATCCGACAACTATCACTTATGAGCCAGTGATAGTACAATAAACCGAAGTTGTTGCCACGTCCATTCATACCTTACCAGGGTAGGAATGAATCAACAATCATGGATCCATAACCAATCGTCCTCTCATGTCAAGACAATAATTTGAGTAACATCCGACTTAACGGTTCAATCCTCTCATATATTTGGCGACGTAGTTATTGAGTTCGAGTTATTACTTACTCTTACCCAATTCGGTGCTCGATACTCCTCCCACGACTCAATTTTCATAAAACTCTGTCTAATCAGTTCCAATAACATCTTTCATGACGACAATAAATTATGTTCCTATTTTATGCCATCTACATTCATAGCTATCCCAACTCATGCGTTTCGTTCCAATTAATACATATACATAATCGTTCAAAGTCAATATATACAGCTGCAGTTCATGAAATAACGTATGAAAATTAATTTTTCAAGAATTCAAGTCATGAAGATCATCAATCAATTAATAGTATGTAAAAATATTCTAGGGTTTTAGGAAAATTCAAGAAAACCATCTATGGAAGGTTCAAGTCTTTCACGATTCTATAAATCACGTCTAAGGGGCACATGGAAGAACACAAATCTATGTTTTAGTTAGCGTTACATACCTGGAAGAATTAGATTCTTCAATGACCTTGAAGACCTCAACGAATGCTCTTGGAACCCTGCCCTTTTCTCCTCTTGAAAACTAAACCATTTCTCCTCTTGAAAACTAACTTTGATCGTGAAAATTTTGATTTCATTTTTTTTAGAGTTTTGAATGAGTAGAGAGTTATAAGACTATAAGGTAGACCTAGGGAAGTTAATTGAGGGTAAAAGTTCGAGAATACCCTTTCAGGGATATTAGAAAACACTAACTATTAATAAAAACGTTCCTCGGCGTTACTCTTGGCGAGCCAGGTCGCCTCGCAGAGCCATTTCGACGACTCGCAGAAGGCACCTGAGCTCACCTAATTGATCAGTTTAGGATGTGATTTTGGACTTCATTTCAACAAGGTAGGTCATGCTCGCTGAACCATTTTGGCGAGTCGCCTAACCTTACTTTTGCTCGCACATTTGGACAGCTCTTGAGGGGTTTTGGGTGAGCCATTTTGGTGAGTTGCGTCGTGGATCGCCAATCCATTTGGCAAGTCGCCGATCCTTTCTTTTTATCTCTGGAAAAGCCTTAAAGGATGTTTGAGGCATCATTTGGCGAGCAATTCGGCGTGTCGCCGAATGGAACTAGCTCGCCTAATTATCTCGTCCAAACATGCAATTGGTAAATCGTCAATAACTTTCTACTCCGAACTCTAAAGACCTTTAATTCTATAGGTCGTGGGCCACTCAAATTATTATATTATGGGATATATGATAGTTGAAGTTTACCCTTATACGAACACATTCGGAAACTTAGTTGATAGAGATTCTTTTCACTTAGCTTGGTTTTTGGGTCCCTTATGATCCCAAACCACATCTCATACACTTTAAAGACTTATGAATTGATCCTAGATAATAAATACAATTTGAAGTCTTCATGTTCTAGCCTATACGCATACGAAGAATGATTCGAGTCTTGGCGAAAAATTTTGGGGTGTTACATAAATCCTAGATATGATATCTATATAAATTAACATGTTAAAAATATTAAATGAATCCTATAGACAAGATTTCTATGTGAATTGACATGACAAGAATTGTTTATAATATCTAAATGAAGATATAACAAACTTACTTTCTATAGGCAGGATACTAATAACATATTGACAATTCACATTGATATGCTCAGACTGAGTTTTATAATAGATTACAGTGCATGAAAATATTGTAATTAAATTCCTTTAGGCTAAGAATATGCTTTAGTACAAATCTATCTACTAAATTCTTAAAATTTTAATAATATGACAATCGACGATTTGACTTAAACAAGGCACCAGTTTGGGGAAAATTATTATTTAATATATGCTAAAAGATGTTTCAAGGAGTTAAAACTAAATGATATATTTTAAATGCACAATGATGATAGTAAAATTAAGACTCAGTGTTCTAACTGATATACATAATGATCTCTTTTTAATTAAAATTGAATTGGTAGACTAACTCATTAAAAACTATCACTTTAAATTAGATCTAAGCATGATACTAGTAGCATGATATTGATAATTATGTTCAAACAATAAACTCTTGTAAGCATATTATTTAACACACATACACAAATTAAAATAAAATAGATTCAAGTAGCACGTTAGTTCCCCTCCCCTTAGACGGTCCCCAATTAATTTATTATTATAGAGAATATAGTTTACAAGATTATTACAAACCAGATAAAAAGAGTAAGTAAATAAAATAATATAAATGAACAAATGTAAAGAGAAATAGTGGCATCCCAACTTTCCATGTCCAAATAACTCTTCATGACTTTGAACTTTGAAGTTCAAACCTGCTATATCATAAAGAAGAATACAAGCAATATACAAATAATATAGAGATATATCATGATTATATAATTTTTATCTCAACAAAACAATCAAACAAAAATACAAAATAATCAAACAAAAATAAGAACACATTTAAAATAATAGACCCACACATATAAAGAAAAGGTTGAGACTAACCTGGATACTTCAGTTGGGGAGAATAAATAAATAAATTCTGAACTGCGATGCCAAGAACTAGAAAAAGAATATTAAAGTATGCAAGAAAACTTTTCTTATTTGAGGTGTAAGAAATGTAAAGTAAAAAATATTTTCTTTTCTTTTCTTTTGTTTCTCTACTCTCTATGTTTGTGTTCTTGTGTTGTTCTTTGTGTGTATGTTTTCTTTCTTCTCTGTTTGTGTGTGTGTGTTCTTTTCTTATGAATATGGGAGGTCTTCTTTTATAGTGATAAAAAGACAATCAAGAAAAACAAGAAAATCCAGAAAATTAAGAAAAAATGGCTCAGCTCCATTTTAGTTAGGCTTTTTTTTCCCAAATAAGTCATAGGAAGGACATATATTTCAAAGGGAGGTGACAAAATTTTCAATAATAAAATCAACCAAGAATTTTAACAACACAATCGATCAAAATTTTCAGCAACCAAATCAAATCAACAACAACAACAACAACAAGCACAGTATAATCCCACCATGTGGGGTCTGAGGAGGGTAGATTGTACGCAGACCTAACCCCCATCTTGAAAGGTAGGACGGTTGTTTTCGAAACACCCTCGGCTCAAGAGAGGAGAACAATAGAGGGAAATAAGGAAAACAGGACAAAGGTCAAATAGAACCAAGCATATCGAAAATAATATAAAAATAAGGGATAATGAGAGCGAGAAAGTCATGGTAGGACAGTTCGGAAAGAAAGGAGCATTAACTACTATAGATAAATAAGCTAACCAAAGTATACCGGCCCAACAAATATAAGCAGCAATCAAATGAAGAAATCAACTGGTAATAGACAAATGAGAAAAACTACAACTAATATGGTAAAAAGATAAGCCACCTAGTCTTCTATCTTAATCTAAGTCCTCCACAACCTCCTATCTAAGATCATTTCCTCGGCGAGCTGCAACTGTGCCATATCCTATCTAATCACCTCTTTCCAATACTTTTTCGACCTCCCTTTTCCCCTCCTGAAACCGTCCATAGCCAACGTCTCTCACCTCCACACTGGAGCATCTGTGTATCTCCTCTTCACATGATCAAACCATCTCAGTCTCGCTTCCCGCATCTTGTCCTCCACCGATGCCAGTCCCACCTTATCTCAGATATCTTCATTCCTAATTCTATCCATCCTAGTATGCCCACACATCCACAGCAACATTTGCATTTTCGCGATTTTCATCTTCTGAACATGAAATTTCTTGACTGGCCAACACTCTGCCCTGTACAATAAAGTCGGTCTAACCACCACTTTGTAGAACTTGCCTTTGCATTTTGGTGGCACTTTCTTATCACACAGCACTCCGGAGGCGAGCCTCTATTTCATCCACCCTGCACCAATACGATGTGAAACATCGTCGTTGATATCCCCATCTTTCTTTATAATAGACCCAAGATACTTGAAGCTTCTCTTCTTTTGAATGGCTTGGGTACCAAGCCTCACTTCCCCGTCAGCCTCACATGGCAGACCACTGAACCTGCAGTCCAAATATTCTGCCTTGGTCCTACTCAATTTAAATCCTTTAGACTCTAACGTCTGTCTCCAGCCCTCCAACTTATCGTTAACTCCATTGCGAGTCTCGTCAATTAGGACTATGTCATCCCCAAACAACATACACCAAGGTACCTCACCTTGTATTTGTCTTGTCAATTCATCCATCACCAATTCAAAATGATGAAAAAAGGTCAAGCTAAAAGACAACCAACATTGCCAAAAAGTCTAAAAACTCATGCTAAAAAGGGTCTACTACCAATAATTGATAAGAAACTATTAGAGGAAATAACAAATTAAGACTACAATTATCATATCCAAGTTCATTGAATTAAATCAAGAATTAACAATTTAATGATCAATCAAGGCATACAAAGTCAAGAATCAATAACTTTAATGTTGTTAAAATTTCAAGGACATGTCAAATCATAAAATGACATATTATATTCAAATAAATAGAGATACATTAAAGGCATAAACAACCTGCAAACAAGTTAAATCTTATAAAAAAATAGTGGTTAAACTTGAATAAAAAATTACATGTTTTAGAACTAATTCATAGAAGAAGTAAGTAATAAAGAGATAAATAAATTCGATTAACATACCCATGACGGATCTGTACAGATCCATCTTTAACTGGATGATCATGAATTACAGCACCAACAAGTGAAGAAACAGGAGTTGTCCAAAGGGTCTTTCTCAAAAGGCTCAAATCTGTAACAAAAAATCAAACAAAAGGAGACAAAGCAACCGCCATGGCTGCTTAGGTGGTTCGTTGGTGGAGTTTCAGGGCTAATATGGACATGCTGTTTGGCGGAGAAGCAACAATAATGAAGGGATGTGGTGACATGGCAGTGATGGTGGTTGTTCAGCTGCCGAGGGAGAGAGGGAAATGGTAACGAGGTGAGGAGCTGTTGAGAGAGATGAGGGAGAAGTGACTGATTGAATGTTTGTGTGGTGGTGCGTGAGAGAGTAAGTGAAGAAAGAGTTTGGAGGAAGAGAGAGTAGAGAGGTTGTGGCAGTTGATGGTAGAGGAAGAATGAGGAGAGAGAGAGGGTTTAGAGAGAAGAGGGAGGCAGATGGTAGAGAAAGAGAGGGATAGTGTGAATGAGTTTTAGGTTTTGGGTGTTGGTAGAAAAATGAAATTAAAATTAGGGAATTTAGGATTAGGCCAAAAGATTGGCTCAATTAATTAGACTAGAATTATAAATAATTGTCAAGAAAATGTCTAAATAAATTGGATAAAAGACTATGCTTTAAATAAATTGGAGGAAAATTGAATGGATTGTCATCTAATTAATAATCATAATATATGTTGAATAAGTAAAATCATAAATTTTATCAAGTAATAACTTTATATATATAAAGTAAATATGCATGCACATACAATGTAAATATATAAAGGGCAGCCCGGTACACTAAAGCTCCCGCTATGCGCAGAGAAAAAGATGTGTAATATGTATCAACATAAATAAGTAAAATATATAATAAACTTAATTAAGTAATAACTTTTATATACGTACACACATAAGGTGTATTAAAATAGATGTGTAATATATATTAATATAAATAAGTAAATTATAAAATAAACTTAATTAAGTAATACGTTTTTATATATGTAAAAATATACACATACATGATATATACTAAATACACGTATAAAAATATTTGAACGTATGAAGTTTGTTATTTCAATTTTTTAATTAAGAATACCGATAATAAATATAAGAGTAATAATAATAATAACAAAATGTCGTAGATTATGAATGTTAGAATATACGATTTATTGGGTAAAACTAAATATAAACTCATTTACTTAGTAAAGAAATAATTTTTTGAAAAATGCCTATTTATTAAAACAACAATCCGAAAAGTAATTATAGGTCAGTCAAAATTGGGTGTCAACACCATTTGTCTTTCTTGGTGTTGTAGTTCATTTGGAAAGGACCATACTCAGAATGTAATGAGTTGATGATAAATTGTACATGAAAATTTTGTTCTACTTTCATTACCAAAGACTTTAGTCTTGTTGCTATGTTTTTCATTTCAATGACATGCTCATGCATGGTACGTGAACCATCAAACTTCATGGTGGTCAAAGTACCCATTAATGTCCATGCAAGATCCCTATCAGCAGTTTGATAGGACTCTTCCACAAATTTAAGAAATTCTTTTGCATTCTCAGTTTTGGGAAGAGTAGTTTTAATGTTGTCCGCAATATTCATTCGATGAACATTAGGTCTAATCTGTTAGACATGTCCCAGTGCTTATAATGGGACCTTTGTTCAGCACTGCTAGTTTCATTAATAGCAGTTGGCTTCTCAATATAAAGAGCAACATCAAGATCTAAAACCCCGAGGTGGAATTTGATCTATTCGCACCAATCTGAAAGTTAAGACCGTTAAATGTCGTAACAGAGGCAGAGTGGGAATGAAGAGCAAATATTGCACATAGAACATTCTCTTTTGTTAATATTTTGAGTTATTAATTTAAACATACTATCAGATTCAAAAAAAATGGTTTATGTATTCTTCAATGTATATTGATGTCCTCCTTTAGGTAAATCATCAATATATAACTTTAGACATAATAATGCTTAAAAGTAAATTTAACATAATTCGATAAGCTTAAATGCAACAATTAATACTATTCATTATCTTTGGATAATGTCACGACTCATATCATCGGGCCGTGCGGGTAGTTACTCTAACACCTAGATAGGAGAACCCTTACAAAATATCATGCAGAAGTTTAACAAAATACCATTATAAGTCCTAAAAGAGTCAGAAATACACCAAAAATTGAATATTTAAAACTCCAAGGTTTATTACAAGAAACAGTTAACACCCCCAAGGATACTAGCCTAAATAAGTACAAGAGCTTCTAAAGATACAGAGTATAAATAAAAGCAAGACACAACTCCCACCATAAGGAATAAAGAGTAGAAACTGTTGTAGACTCATCTTCGTCTTCACCTATGAAACATCACTGACCCTACAACTAAACTATGCTAAGTGGCATACCAAGAGTAGTATCAATACAAACAACACGTACTAGTAGGCATCATTGGTCAACCTGATACCCACAACATAATATAAATGAATCGACAAAAAGAAAACATGCTCTTAAGAGATTCACCGCCAAACCTTATGTAAAAATCTTCTCATTCTCATTAACCTCATTAGAGTCGTTCAAGCCTAAATTTCATCCTTCCTAGTTGGTCTGCTGCCAATTCAGATCAAGGCCTAGACCTTCTATCACATAGAGAAGTTTCCAAACTATGGGCCAGTACTAACTCCATCTAACCCGTCTACTATATTTAGTTTTACACCATCACATGGCCTTAGGATAATTAGCATCTCACTTGGAAGAGGACAACATTAGGGAGACTAAATCTCACCTTCTAACCGCTATTGTCCCGCCATGGCGAGACCTATCCCACTCTGGCAACCTTGCTACAATGGGATTCCTCCTGCCAGGGCGGTTTTCCCGGAGACAAAATCTATGAAAACCTTCCAATCCTCTTTTTAACCCATGTGCCTACAAGACATCAACAATAACTAACTTTAAGTCATTATTCTACCTTAACAACACACTGACAGCTTTCCAATGATTTACTCACAATCTCATACCTACTGTGAGGATACATCTAGCACCTATAACATAATCCAATTAGGCATATACATGAACAAACTATCAATTTACAATTTTAGGAGAAATGTACAGTTTCATAAGGTAAATCTCAATTACAACAGTCAACATGATAACACTAGGACCTTCGGTCCTTTCATATTAGTTATTACACAGGATGGGCATGCTCAGTTATAATCTGATAAGTTTCTCTATCATCACACATATAGTCAAGATCAATTCACAGATGATAGTCATACATTAGTTCTCTCATAGATACCATATCCAAACCAATATGTGTCAGAATGTGACACCCGATTCTATATATATGTCAGAATATGACACTCGATCCTGTAGATTTATATGAATGTGACACCCAATCCTATATATATGTATCGGAAAGTGACACCCAATCCAATATATGTGTTGGTATGTGACACCCGATCCAACATCCCAATCACAACCATAATCACAGTCCATAATGAATAGTTCACATAATTGCACAATCAAGTAATAGTTTCATTGCATGTAATTGTTCACAATAGTCATTTCATTAGTTACATTCAATCTTTCCCTTCATTAATAATATTTTCTTAAGCCTTCCTTATTTAAGGCATCACTTTTGGTAGAGAAAGTTCAAGATTATGGATTTCACAGCCCTGAGATTGTTGACCTATTACAACGACATATCAACCATTCAACCACAACAATTAAATACATAGAAGACGTCATAACCTTACTCAATAACTATTGAGAGTCTCTGTATGATATAGACCAACCATAACCTATAACCATAGATATTTAATAGGTTCATTCAAGAGATTTATCAATACTAGATCAATTACTTCCTCCCCTTACTTCATGATTCATATTACTCAGATAATTCACATAGAACCATCAATCATATCAACAAGCAATATTATAGTTATCAACCAAGAACTAGACTATCATCACTAGTCACAAGATAATCATACCCACATGGTACATTCCTATCCTAAACAATAACAATACATTCAACCATCCAAACTCCGTGTCCGAAGGCTTAGGCATGAAATATCCTGTCAATTATTATATTAAATGCGTGGAACAGATTTATAACTAATCAATTAGAGAAACCTAGCCTAGCTGGGCGCCAACCAATTATAAAAGTATTATAGCACGATCCTTGACTTTTGGAAGGAGAATCCATGGAGACGGGCCTGAGTCTGTGGGTTGTACCCTTCCTTGCGCTAGAAATCTCTTCTCCTCTTCTCTCCAAGCCTAGAATAGCTTTTGGGGGTTTCTAGGATAACCATCATCTATTTTGGCACTTAGGGGATGAAGGAGATAATAAAAAATATGCCACTTTTAAGTTCTAGCCTGTCGGATCCCGCTACACCGGCCTCAATCCCGCTCTGGCGGCCTGACTAGGATAGTGTCTAGTAAAATGGAAATAACGTTTTACTCCAAACTCTAAATAAGGAAAATTGGACAGCGTTGGAAAGAAGACTCAAAGACCTTTACTTTGATAGGTCATGGGATACCTAATGCATTACAGGCTGAGAGATATAACCGTTTGAAGTTGACCTTAGTTTGAACTTAAGTCCAAAACTAAATCAGAAAGATACTTTCAGTTCAAATTTGCTATAGGAGCATAGAACGACCTTAATTTATAACTAATTCACTCATATATCAAGGTATTGATCCTAACCTTATGATTATTGAGATTTGTATACCTTTACCACAAATATTTTTAGTAACGAGGGGCTAGGTCATTATAATAGATACCAATTTACCTCTCGTTCATCCCCAAACAACAACACGGAGGAGAAGGAACAAGCCGATCTAAGATTCCTATGAAAGAAATGGTGAGAAACCACTACAACTTAGGGAAAGGATCATATCCCAGACTAACCCCTTTACGTCAACTACTACACCCGACATTTTACCAATCCGAATTCCATTCTAAAAATTTCTATGGGATACTACGTCCCTCGTATATCATGATACCATCTTAAATTTTTCTCAAACATTACACCTCGAGATTGTCAAATATCTCTAAACCACCCAATTAATAAGGTTCATTGGATTCTATACTAATTGAAACCTTAACTCTCATTTAGGCAAAATCTTACACGGGTACTTATACACTAACGAATGCTATAACTAGCACATCATCCCCACTCAAAGAGTAGTAACCACAAGGCATATCACAAATCTAACACAATAATCAATAGATTAGGATTAAGTTTATAAGGATGCTCATTCACAATCAATAATCGAGCATCAATTATATTTGTCGGCAATGATCCCGACATCACACTCTCCATCCCATCACATAATCCAAAAACAAATGAAATTTGGCATGTTCACACATTAATGAAGAATGAAAAGCTCAAGCAATTCACTATCATAATAGGACTATCAAGGCATACCATAAGATTTCCACCCCTATCAATAGCAGGAATTTTTAATAAAGGGTCCTCTCATAGGACCTACAACCACCTATTTGTGTCAGAATATGACACCCGATCTAAGCTTTGCGTCAGAATATGACACCCAATCTAAATATATGTCGGAACGTGACACTCAATCCCAATATATAGACAACCATAATTACATTCAGTATTTCAGCATTATATCACCAAGAACATGTTCATCACAAAATAGGTCAGCAGGTGATCATTTTACGTATATTCTAGCATGTCTCCCAATTTATATACACATATTCATATCATGAAGCAATTTAACAACTACATAAAACACCTATGGGAAATAAAATCACCACTTACATTGCCAACCCCTAAGGATTATCATCAAACTCCACATATTTTACATCTCCATACATGCTACTGTGTCCATTACAACTTCATCTGTTTGTATGCAATAATATCATAATCAATGTCTCCCTAATCATTATACCACCCTCTTACCCAGGTCACTTCAAATTAAACAACTAAGATAATCGAATTTTTGACCATGACCTGTAGCTTAGTTATATAAATTCTCATTAAATTTCCTTCTATACTACACAATGGCTATAGATTTAATTACTCAAATAAGAGAATTAACTATTACTCATTCTAGAGTAGAAGGCTGGGACAAGGCAAAATAGGGAAGACAGGGATGAGATTCTGTCTCGCCCCATCCCGCTCTAGTGGGTCTGCCGTGGTGGGATCATCCTGCTGTGGAGGCCCTTACAAAGTCAATCTTTAGGGAATAATTTCCTGAAGGTTTTTCCCCCTTCTTCCCTGCTTCTTAAGATCACTCTTGACTTGTGGGGTGGCAATTTAGCCAAAGATTAAATCTCTCTTAGATAGGTTCAGCGGAATTCACTCCAAGATCGAACCCAACATTAAACACACAAGAATTTATCCCCATTATCTTAGCATCAACAAGCATGCACACCAAAAAGATCTATTCATAATCCCCATTAAACCAATAACCTCATGATAAATAGGAGCACAATTTAGAAACAACTAAGGCATTTAGTTCCCATAAACTCAATCCAGTAGTTCAAACAATTATCACAGATAGAAATATAATCAAGCAACAACTAAAGCATTGAGTCCCTATAAACTCAATCTAATAGTTAAAATAATCATGATCACAAGTGCAATATAACTCAAACTCTCAATCTCAAGTATCGACTTAATAAGCACCGGACACCACATTAAGGCCTTTAACATAATTCCAAGATCAACTCAAGCAATGGACATACCAAAATCCAGCATCACATTATTTAAAACTAGTTATGAAATATGGTAAGGTGATCTTTCACAACAACAAATTTTGCTATTATGCAACAATAGCCTTTTTTCTCACCTGGTTCCCAACCAATTCTGGCTACCCTGAAATCAGAGTTTCTCTACAGTCATATATTATTTTTTTCCCTTACCGTCTTTACCAATGGTAAGTCTATGCACAATTAATATTGTTCCCTCATATGAGTTTCTCATTTAACATATCAGAAATTCATCCATTAATCACATTATAGTTTATCACTAGACCATTGCACATAACCAAGTTACAACCCTTTTTCTGACAATAAGTTAACAGAAACCTAAGAAATCATGTCTCACTTAATTTTAACCATTCAGGCCAGTACACTTCACATACTGCAGGTACTTCAGGCAACACTATATACATAATCACATCATATCAGGGAAGTACACTTCATACCTTAGCAGTTATTTAGGCAACACTCTACACATAATCACAATTCAAGGCTACAAAAAACAAGCAAGTCAATTTATTTAATTAGTTCGCTTCATGGATGACATTCAATTGATCATCCATGCACTTACACAGATTATAACGACAGAAAACAATTGAAACCTTCTCAGTTCCAATTTCTCTTATTTGTGTCCTTTCGGCCACAACAACGGCATCAAGTTTACTTTATTGAGATACCAATTAGAATCTGGAGATACCAGTTGGATTCAACCCATACCACAAGCGACAAACTGCATAAAATAAGAGAAGAAAAGTAACAACTTTCTAGAATGCTTCATAGCTTTCTGAAGATTAGATGTGGACGTCAACACACCAATCCACAAGAGTCTATTCCATACTCACTCATGTACTAAGAGACCGATAAGATGGACTCTGATACCAACTTTTCATAACCCATCCCATCGGTCCATACGGATACCTACTCTAACACCTATATAGGAGAACCCTTACAAAATATCCTGTGGAAGTTTAACAAAATACCATTATAAGTCCTAAAAAAGTCAAAAATACACCAAAAAATAAATTTTTAAAACTCCAAGCTTTATTACAAGAAACAGTTAACACCCCCAAGGATACTAGTCTAAATAGGTACAAGCGTTTCTAAAGATATAGAATATAAATAAAAGCAAGACACAACTCCCACCATAAAGAATGAAGAGTAGAAGCTGTTAGAGAATCATCTTCGTTTTCACTTATGAAACATCACTGACCCTGTAACCGGACTATGCCAAGTTGCATAGGAAAAGTAGTATCAATACAAATAATACATACTAGTAGGCATCATCAATCAACCCAATACCCACCGCATAATATAAACAAATCGACAAGAAGATAATATGCTCTTAAGAGATTCACTGCCAAACCTTATGCAAAACTCTTATCATTCTCATTAACCTCATTAGAGTCGTTCAAGCCTAACTTTCATCCTTCCTTGTTGGTCCGCTGTCAATTCTAATACAAATCAAGGCGTAGCTCTTCTATCACATAGAGAAGTTTCCAAACTACGGGCCAGTACTAACTTCGTCTAATCTGTCTACTATATTTAGTTTCACACCATCATATGGCCTTAGGATAATTAACATCTTACTTGGAAGAGGACAACATTATGGGAACTAAATCTCACCTCCTAACTACTACTGCCCCATTAAGGCGAGATCGTACCCGCTTTGGCGGCCTTGCCATAGCGAGATTCCTATCTCTAGGGCGGCCTACCCAGAGACAGAATCTCCGAAAACCTGCCAAACCTCTTTTTAACCCATGTGCCTACAGGACATCAATAATAACTATTTTTAAGTCATTAATCTCCATTTAAAACACACTGACCGCTTTCCACTGATTTACCCACAACCTCATACCTATTATGCGGATACATCTAGCATCTATAACATAATCCAATCAGCCATATACATGAACACATTATCAATTTTCCATTTCAGGAGGATTCTACAGTTTCACAAGGTAAATCTTAATTACAACAGTCAACATGATAACACTAGGACCTCCGATCCTTCCATATTAGTTATTACGCAGGATGGGCATGCTTGATTATAATTTGATAAGTTTCTCTATCATCACACATATAGTCAAGATCAATTCACAGATGATAGTCACACATTGGTTCTCTCATGGAACCCATACCCAAACCATATATGTGTTGGAATGTGACACCTGGTCCTATATATGTGTTAAAATATGACACTCGATCCTGTAGATTTATCAAAATATGACACCCGATCCTATATATATATATGTTATAACATGACAATCTATCCAATATATGTATCGATATGTTACACCCGATCCAAAATTATAATCACAACCAGAATCACAGTCCACAATGAATAGTTTATATACTTGCACAATCAATGAACAAGTTCATTGAATGTAATTGTTCACAATAGTCATTTCATTAGTTATACTTTATCTTTCCCTTCATTAACAATATTTCATCAGGCCTTCCTTATTTAAGGCATCACTTTTGGTAGAGAAGGTTCAAGATTATGGATTTCACAGCCTTGGGATTATAGACCCATTACAACAATATATCAAATATTCAACCACAACAATTAAATATATAGAAGACGTCATAACTTTTCTCAATCACTATTGAGAGTCTCTCTATGATATAGAACAACCATAACCTATAACCAAATATATTTAATAGGTTCATTCAAGAGATTTATCAATACTAGATCAATTACCTTCTCCCTTTACTTCATGATTCACATTACTCAGATAATCAACAAGCAGTATTATAGTTACAACCAAGAACTAGAATATCATCACTGGTCATAGGATAATCATACCCACATGGTACATTCCTATCCTAAACAATAATAAAAATACATCCAGCCATCAAAACTCCGTGCCCGAAGGCCTAGGCATGAAATTTCCTGTCAATTACAATATAGAATGCATGGAACAGATTTACTAATCAATTAGAGAAACCTAGCCTAGCTGGACGCCAAGCAATTGTAGAAGTAATATACCACACTCCTTAAATTTTGGAAGGAGAATCCATGGAGACGGGCCTGAATCCGTGGGTTGTACCCTTCCTTGTGCTAGAAATCTCTTCTCCCCTTCTCTCCAAGCCTAGAATAGCTTCTTGGGGGTTTCTAGGTTAACCCTCATTTATTTTGGCACTTAAGAGAAGAATGAGATAATAATAAAATGCCACTTTTAAGTTTTGGCCCATGGATCCCGCTATAGCGGCCTCAATCCCGCTCTAGCGGCCTAACCTGGACAATATCCAGTAAAATGGGCATAACTTGTTACTCTAAACTCCAAATGAGTTAAATTTGATCGAATTGGAAAGAAGACTCAAAGATATTTAATTTTATAGTTCATGGGATACCTAATTCTTTACAGGATGAGAGGTATGATTGTTTGAAGTTGACCTTAGTTTGAATTCAAGTCCAAAACTAAATTAGAAAGACGCTTTCAGCTCAACTTTGAGATAGAAGCATAGCACGGCCTTAATTCACAACTAATGCACTCACATATAAAGGTATTGATCCTAACCTTATGGTGAATGAGATTTGTATATCTTTACCGCAGATATTTTAGTAACGATGGGTTAGGTCGTTAGAAATAAATAAATAAAACTAACGATGCATCTAAATTATCTCTTTAATGTTAAATGATTATAAAAACAAACAATCAACCTTTGGGTGATCCATAAATGTCTTATAACCAAAGAACTTCAATTTACCCATAAGAGTTATATCGGTTATAAGCATCAAAACTAATGAGTAATTGAATTTAAGTTTAATCATTATTTTGAAATTATGTATTCATAAAGATTTGACCGTTTTGGCAATTAACAAATCTCTTATATGTAATTCCACTGAAATGGTAATTTTCATTTTTTTAAGTCATTGCATATTATGTGTATAATCCATTTAGGAATGTAATAGTCCAATTAAAAGGTATTTAAATTGAGTTATGAGTCCATCAAGTACAATCACAATATACTCCAAATAATACATTACATTCATTAAAAACAGAGACATGTAGTTCATATATGATTCAAACAAGTCACATGTTCATTGTTAACCCAAAAGGATCATAAGTAATAAATAAAAGAAAAAAGAACAACTTGCCGAGTTCATATTCCCAAAATCGTCATCTTTTCTAATTGAAGAATGACATTACTTTTATGAAAAATTATTAGTTCCTCAACTTGGCTCCTAATACCACATGTAAGGATTTCACATAATTATGAAAACATAAATAATCTAATAATGAATCCTATCAATTATTCAGGATTGTAGAACTACATACTTTTAACATAAAATAAACTACAATAACTCAGTCAAGAAAAATACCTGAATCCGTCATGTTATTTCTTGACTTAAGTGCGGAGGTGTTCTTTCTTAATTGTTCTTTACTCTAATTTTTATTTACTCTTTTCTCGCTCTTTTTTTTCTGGTTTCTTAATGAATAGAATAATGAAGTACACTATTCTCCTTTTAAAAGCAGAGAGAGAGGACCCATAATAAATTGTATGGGAGTTACAACTTCCTTTAACCACTCTCCATCATGTAAGGAAAAAAGATTTACAATACGAATTCATTTCTCCATAACATCCAATTAATTTAGATGTTTAATATTTATGAAAGTGACTTATTACGTGAGCCACAAATGAAATTTACATATTTCACGCGAATTTTTAAGTAGTCGTATGTCTACTTGTTCAACTTTATACAAGGTTAAGTGTCTACTTATGCATACATGAAGTTAGATATTATAGATGATAGTTGAAGCCAAGTTAAAGGAGTAACGACTCATTAAGTACTAGAGCTTCTTATTTCATAAAAGACTTATCCCGTAAATTTTTAATGAGTATTTTGGACTAGTTGATAACTATGGTTATTTAGTTGAGGGGTAAATTTAGTTAACTAATTTAATTAGTGGGCTAAATTAATAATTTAGTTAATAAATTATACCACTTGTCCCATATTTATTAAAATGAAAAAGTGAAATTTATTATTTGTAATACATAATTAATTTTATTAGAAAAGAAAAGAGAGTGAACGAACGTGCGGCGATAGCGAGGAACTCAGGTAAGAGTACCTCTATTTCCTCCATTAAATAGTTAGGATTAAATGATAGTATGCATGCATATGTGATAAAGAGTAGCAATATATTAAAATTTAAATGATTGGCAAGGATTGGTTTCTTCGTCTCCTCTTACTGGTTGGCGTGATTAATGAATTTAGGTTACAAATATGAATTTTATTGTGATGCGATTGTAGTGTTAACATGTGGAATTATAAATAGCATGATATATGAAAGTTGAGAAGTAGTGTATAGTTTTAATAGTGCTATGTGTTATCATTAATGTAAAGTATGAGAACATAGTGGTTTGAGTAAAACTGGTACATGTTTACATGATGGTTGATGTGTGAGTTTGGTGGTATATATATATATGTGTATGCAGATTGTGGAATCATATTGTATTTTCTAGTATATATCGTATGAGATGTGAAACATGTTTTAAATGTAGGTATATAGATATGAATTAGTATTCGTTTATCAACATAAGCGTAAAAATATTCTGTGGCACTATCATAGATCATAATATGTTGTGTTATGCTGTAAATTAATGGGATGATAAAGGCATGACTTTGATTATAGTAATATGGGTGTTTATGGACTCATTTGCTAATGAATTTTGTATACTTGTTAGATAAGAAAAGTCATGCCTTTATCTTAGAGAGATTGTTAGACTTGCATGGAGTTCCTTTGTCTATCATCTCAGATAGGGGAGCTCAATTCCCTGCTCAGTTTTGGAAGTCATTTCAGAAGGGTTTGGGTTCAAGAGTGAACCTTTGTACTGCTTGTCATCCACAGATAGACGGCCAGGAAAAGCGTACCATACAAACTTTGGAGGATAAGTTGAGAGAATGTGTCATCGACTTCAAAGGTAATTGGGATGATCACTTACCTCTTATTGAGTTTGCATACAATAATAGCTTCCATTTGAGTATTCAAATGGCTCCTTATGAAGTACTGTATGGGAGGAGATGTAGATCACCAATTGGTTGGTTCAAAGTTGGTGAAGCTGAGTTGATTGGACCAGACTTAGTTCACCAAGCTATGGAGAAGGTCAAAACCATCCAAGAGAGGTTGAGGACTGCTCAGAGTTGCCAAAAATCCTACATTGATATTAGGAGGAGAGATTTGAAGTTCGAAGCGTATGATTGGGTATACTTGAAAGTTTCACCCATGAAGGGTGTGATGAAATTTGGGAAGAAAGGAAAGCTTAGTTTCTGATACGTTGGTCCTTATCAGATTGTGAAGAGGGTTGGTAATATAGCCTATGAATTGCAGTTGCCCCCAAAGTTAGCTGCTATTCATCCCGTGTTTCACATCTCTATGCTTAAGGAGTGTTTGGGAGATCCTTCACTTGTTTTCCTGAATGAGAGTATTGGGGTGAAAGAGAGTTTGAGTTATGAAGAGATTCCAATTCAGAATCTTGAGCGTCAAGTTCGCAAATTAAGAACTAAGGAAGTGGCATCTGTTAAAGTCCTATAGCGAAATCAATTTTTTGAAGAGGTTACATGGAAACCTGAAGAAGATATGAAGGCTAAATATCCTCATCTATTCATAGCTTTCGATGATAATGTTCAAGGTAATATTCCTTACTTCTAGCTTTGAGTCGATGAGTATTCTTGAGTTTGAGTCATTGACTATTTGAGTATGTGTTGTTTGAGCATTTGAGTATCGAAGTTTTTGAGAAATTGATGTCTTGATGATATTCGTTATTGATGTCTCTTAGTTTTATCTTCATTCAAGGATGAATGATCCCCCGGGGGAGATATTGTAACACCCTTAAAACGCTGTATGTGGTATTTCAATTATCGATGAAAATAATACTGCATCTGTATTGTTGGCATACCTTTTCATAAGATGTTCCACATTAGGTTATTCAAATTTCTGAATAACCCCAATATCTTTACCTACAACTTTCATGAATATCATATCTTAAGATTCAGAGGATAAGTAGGTCAAATAAATTAAATTTTGCAAGATATAGTGTTGTGACGAAATAAAGTATTTGTAGAAGAAAAGTCATATCTCACTATTAGATTCCCCAAATTGATTGATTCTTGAACGATATGAAAGCAGACTTTTAGAGATACAATTCATATGAAGACACCAAATCCTAACAAGGAAGTTATCTTGTTTAAACGCAGCTCCGAAAAGGGTATTCCATTAAAAGAAAGTTCATCTCACCAATCATGGAAAGATCTAGATTTATTTGACATCACTGATGACATCAATAGTCCTCCATTTGATATCATCCATTACATCACAATCTTCAATTTTATGTGTGGCTCAAGGTTTTAGAGGAAAGCCACTATGTGCTAGATATGGGAAGCTCCATTTGGGAGAGTGTTGTGTGGGAACCAATGCTTGCTACGGATGTGGAAAAATAGGTCACTTCTAGAATAAGTGTCCTTCAAAGACAGAGGGAGATGGAGGTAGTAGAGCTCAGTTTTTTTCTCTGCAGCACGCAGAATAAAGGTAATCAGAGAGGTGCAGCTTGAGGTGCAGGCGGGGGAAAAACCATCTGTATGCAATGGGTAGTCGCCAAGACCAAGAGAATGCACCCAATGTTGTTACTGGTATGCTCCGAGTCCTTTATTTTGATGTGTATGCATTACTTGATCCGGGTGCTACATTATCTTTTGTGACTCCTTACTTGGCTAGTAAATTTGAAATCCTTCTCGAGTGTCTTCTTGAGCCTTTCAGTGTGTCTACTCCTATTGGTGAGTCTATCTTAGCTGAGAGTGTCTATAGAGATTGTACTGTGTCAATTTATCATAGGGATACCATGGCTGACTTAGTTGAGTTGGCCATGATTGATTTTGATGTGATTCTTGGCATGGACTGGCTTTATGCTTGTTATGCCTCAGTTGATTGTAGAACCCGAATTGCAAAGTTTCAATTTCTGAATGAGCCTATCATAGAGTGGAAGGGGAGTTCTGTAGTGACTAGGGGTAAATTTATTTCCTACCTTAAGGCCATAAAGTTAATCTCCAAGGGATGTATATATCATATACTCTGAGTCAAAATTATTAATGATCAGGCTCCATCTTTTGAGTCAGTTCCCATTGTGAATGAGTTTCCTGAAGTCTTTCATAAGGATCTACCCGGAATCCCTCCTGATAGAGAGATAGACTTTGGTTTGAGTCATTGACTATTTGAGTATATGTTGTTTGAGCATTTGAGTATCAGATTTTTTGAGAAATTGATGTCTTGATGATATTCGCTATTGATGTCTCCTAGTTTCATCTTCATTTGAGGACGAATGATCCCAACTGGGAGATATTGTAACACCCCCTAAAACGTTGGATGTGTTGTTTCAATTGTCGATGAAAATGATACTGTATCTGTATTTTTGGCATACCTTTTCATAGGATGGTCCATATGAGGTGATTCAAATTTTTGAATAACCCCAATATCGTTACCTACAACTTTCATGTAGATCATATCTAAATATTTGGAGGATATGTAGGTCAAATAAATTAAATTTTACAAGACATAATGCTGTGATGAAATTGAGTATTTGTAGAAGAAAAATCATATCTCACTATCGGATGCTCCAAATCCGTTGATTCTTACACGACATAAAATTAGACTTTTAGAGCTACAATTCATATGAAGACACCAAATCCTAATAAAGAATTTATCTTGTTCAAACGTAGCTCCGAAAAGGGTATTTCATTAAAAGAAAGTTCATCTCACCAAGCATGGAAAGATCTAGATCCATTTGACATCACCGATGACATCAATAGTCCTCCATTTGACATCATCCATTACATCACAATATTCCATTGAAATTTCAAGATCATCCTTTGAAATTATTTTTATTTATTATTAGGTCCTTGCTCCACACCTATAAATACCCACCTTATCTCCTCATTTTAATCATCAAGGTTTCTCAAGCAACTCTTCTCTCTATACACTTCTTTACATATTCTCAACTATAGTTAAGTTTTTTAATAGTGTAGAAATACTATTCTGGTGATTCTTATACTCTAGATAGTACACAAAATGCTCCGGCGAGGAGAAAAAGCTAGGGGTTCAAGAGTGTTCATTGAGTTTTTCAATTCGGATTAAAGCTTCAGATTCCAGGTATGTAAGGCTATTCATAGGATTGGATTGAATTCATCCATGCTCCCAATATTTAAATTCATCATAATTGAGTTATAATTGGGTTTTACCCTAATCTTGAATTCTAAATAAATTAATTCTTCTTCTATTGAGTTAGATAGATTTATGCATTGAGATTATTATTATTTTTATCTCTCATATTATTGGAATTATTATTCGTGGCTACTTTCCCATGAACCCTAATTGATTTGATGTTCATGAATATTTTTATACGTGTTTTGAGTAAATATATTGGCTTTTAATATTCATTGACAAAAAGAGTGATTTGAATTAATACTATATATGTATTTTATTGAGTTTTGAAAGAGCAAAAGAATTGAGTTTAAATGAATTTGAATAAATGATGTTTTGAGCAAGATGTTTTGATGAGATGTAAATAATGACTTGAAATATAATGATTGATGAAAGGTAATGAGATGAGTTTGATGTTTTAAATAAAATTCCAATAAGACTAGATGATGATGTTAATATGAGCACATATTTTGGGAGTAGCATCGAGCATCGAGTTAGGTAAGAGTTTAATTGACTCAAACCCTAAAAATACGTAGCCAGCGTAGGATGGAGGCTATGCCTCTTAAATCCCCCAAAAAGGATTTTGATGATTGGATCCAAAATGATGACGTCCTTTACCCCGACAAGATATTGGATGGATGTGGAAACGACATCGCTTCATTGTATCATCACTAGCTTATAAGTGATGGTTGTCGATTAGAGAAACTTTCAACTGAGTAAGTGTTGCTTATTATTAATTTTAAACTTGCATTACAAATTGATGTTGAGATGATGAGTTCTGAGCTGAGTTTTCCTAAGAGGATTTTCTTGATATCTCCTTACTTTCCTACCGTTGTACACACTCGTACATTCCACGTACTGACATCATTCGACCTGCATCGTTTTATGACACAGATACAGGTGTTAGAGATCCTCAATAGATTCATCATTGAATATCATTATTTTTCAGCTATTTGGTGAGTCCTTCTTGTATTTGAAGGAACTCTTTATCTTTTTATTATTGTTGAGTATTATGTTTCTTTTGAGATAGCCATGGACATGTCATTGGCACAGTCTGACAATGTTAGAGGCTTCGTAGACAAAGTTTGATGATGTAATCGGAGTAGTTCTCCTTTGAAACTACTTCTTCTAAGGATTTTTTTTCCTTTGATGTTGATGATGGCCAGCCCACATTAGTATTCTTATTTTCACTTAAGTCTTCCGCTGATGAACGAATGAGTGATGAGACCAAGTGGTTCTCTCGGAGTCCAGAGATGGTTTCTAAATGTCGGTCACGCCTAGGGTATCTTCTCAGGGCATGACACTAACACCTAAATCAAATCAAGTTTCCTTTGAGTACGAGGCAAACTTGTAATGAAATCCATATTCACGACATCCCACTTCCCTGTAGGAATCTCAATATCTTGAGCCAAACCTCCCGATTTTTTATGCTCAACTTTCACTTGTTGACAATTCGGACACTTAGCCATAAACTCCGCAAGATCTCTTTTCATGTCATTTCACCAATACATTTTCCTCAAATCACGATATGTTTTTGTGGAAATCAGATGAATAGAATATTGTAAACTATGAGCCTTAGACAATATCATTTCCCTCAAACCATCAACATTGGGAAGAGACAATTTGCCTTGATATCTTAAAACATCATCTCCTCCATGGGAGAAAGCCTCAATGGCTTTTTCACCAACCACCTTCTTCAACTCCACCAAGATAGAATCACTATATTCTTGGCCTTAACATCTTCCATAAGAGACGATTCTGATTCATTTTGAACAATCACACCACCATCCTCGAAATCAATCAAACAAACACCCAAAGGGGATAATTTATGAACGTCCCAAACTAGCTCTTTCTTCTCATCCTCAATATGGGAACATTGTTCATGGACAATCTATTAACAATATTGGCAACCATATTTACCTTTCCCGGATAGTATATTACACATATCATAATCCTTCAATAATTCAAGTTATCTCTTTTATCGAAGATTCAAGTCCTTTTGAGTGAAGACATATTACAAACTTTGTGATCCATAAAAGTAGTGTCTCCACAACTTTAAAGAAAATACCACAGCCGCCAACTTCAAGTCATGGGTCGGGTAATTCTTTTCATGAATCTTGAGTTGCCTAGAGGCATAGGCTATCATTTTACCATTCTGCATTAGCACACAACCAAGATGAACTCGTGAAGCATCATAATAGACAACAAAACCATTGAAACCATCCAGTAAAGTCAACACCAGAGCGGAGGTAAGCCTGTCCTTCAACTCTTGAAAACTCTTCTCACAAGCCTCGGACATTGGAATCTTACCTTTTTTGATTTAAAGTAGTCAAGGGTGATGCAATGAAAGAGAAACCTTCCACAAACCGTCTATAATAACTGGCTAAGCCCAAGAAAATTTGAATATCAAAAATGGACAACGGTCTAGGATAATTCTTAACCGCCTCGATCTTCTTAGGATCATCCGTGATACTTTCATGAAAATAATATGGCCAAGGAAAGTGACCGACTTCAACCTAAATTCACACTTACTAAATTTTCAAACAACTGATGGTCCTTGAGAATTTGCAATACAATCCTCAAATTATCGGCATGCTCTTCCTTACACTGAGAATAGATCAAACTATCATCAATGAATACAATAATGAACATATCCAAATATTTCTTAAACACCCTGTTCATCAAATCCATGAAAGCTACAGGGGCATTCGGTAGTCCAAAAGACATAACCAAGAATTAAAAGTGGTCATACCGAGTTCTAATAGCCATCTTTCGAATGTCACATTCCCTTACTTGGAGTTGATGCTAACCAGATCGAAGATCAATCTTTTAAAAGTAACTAGATCCTTGAAGTTGATTGATAAAATCATCAATCCTTGAAATAGGATACTTATTCTTAATTGTGACATTGTTCAATTGCTGGTAGTCAATACACATATGGAGAGAACCGTCCTTTTTTCTAACAAAGAGAACTAGAGCATCCCATGGAGAGATACTTGGTCTAATGAAACCTTATCAAACAAATCCTTCAACTGATGAAAATCATTTTTCAAGCTTTAAAGAATGAGATGAATTGACCCTTAAATACACAATTATTACATTTCCATTCTAGGACTGGCTCATCTAGAAACAAAAACTTAACCACACGTGTTATACAACAAATAGAAGTACATGCATGAAGCCAATCTATAATAAGAATAACATCAAAATCGGTCATATCAAGCTTTACAAGATCAAGTGAGGTGATTTTATGAAAATTGAAACTAGGCAATTTCTATAGACTCTTTTAGCCATAACTGAATCACCAACAGAAGTATAGACCAAAAAGGGCTCTAGCAAGATCTCGGACTAACAATGAATCTCATAGCAAGATATGAAGTAACAAATCATAGAGTAGTACCCGAATCTAATAATGCATAAACATCAAAGCCAAAGACTTTCAACATACTAGTCACAATATCATGGAAATCCTCTAACCCCTAACAAGTCTGAAGAGCGTGAAATTTGTTTTGGTTCTGACCGCCACCCAAAGTTATAGCACGCTGATCTAGATGACTAATAGCCTGAGTCTGATTCTGGAGTATAGCACCACTCCTACACCTCCTTGAATGATGACCCAGCTTTCCACACCTATAGCACAAGTCCACATCCCGTTAAGCACTATCCCCTATGGTATTTTTTCACACTTTTTGCATAAAGAAACAACTTGACCGCTCTGAGCTCCTCCTTGTGGCTTAGGGTTTGGCACCTTGTCCTTATCAAATTTTGGAGATGGAGTGTTAGATGAATCTTGGGCAAAATACCTTTGACAAAATTGAGGACGACCACCATTTCTGGACCTACCATGAGAGAAGTTACCACCATTGGTTCAAGCCCTCTTGACTCCCTCTTAGACCTCTTTTTTAACTTTTTCTCCTAGATTTTTTTGTCATGTGTCATAAGCCTTGAGATATCCATCTCCTTGATGAGCATGATGGTTCTACATTCTTTGACCACTAAATTGGACACACCCGAAATAAACTTGTTCATACGAGATCTTGGATTCGCAACCATGAATGGAGCATATTTGGACAATTTAGTGAACTTAAGGGCATACTCCCTCACACTCATACTACCTTGGTGCAAATTGATGAACTATTGCACCTTAGCATCCCTTAACTCTAACGAAAAGAATAGGTCAAGAAATGCATCTTTAAACTCCTGCCAATTGACAGGACCATTATCTATACCTTTCTTACCCCTCAATTGCTCATACCACACTTGGACAACCCCTTTGAGTTGATATGCCACCAAGTGCGCTTTTTCAATGGGCTAACACCCATGATACCAACAATCTTACCAATAACCTCTATGAACTCTTATGGATCCTCATCCACCATAGAACCATGAAACTTGAGAGGGTTCATACGGGTGAAATCATGAATTTGACTACTCATCGTACCCACATTTGGTTTCACAAAGATACCACCTCATGGTTCACTTGAGCCTCCATGGCTTGAGCAAGAACTTGAAAAGCGGCTCGGAATTCCGCATGAGACAATTGTTCATTTAAAGGATTATTTGGAGCTTATTGCTCTTCTTCAACATTTCTTCCGACGGGGTATCTTTGAGGAGGCATAATTAAGTAATCACAAAGAGAAAGCATTAAAAGAGGAAATATTAGAGTTCAACTCTAAAACACAATGAGATCATGAAAAAAATGGTATTTTTTTCTAAGATGCCTCATAGCCTCTTATTCATAGATATGACGTTTTTCACACTAAGGAACTGGACTCTAGTCGATGTGACAAGTTAGAATCTTTAGGATACTTGAACCTTGTTCTCTGATATCAAGTTTTTCACGATCCAAGCTAGGTCCTAGACGCGACACGATAATTAGAATCTGGTAGGACCCCAATAAACCCTCTTAGCATATCGTTTATGAGCATACATAAGGTAAACAACCAAATAAGATAAAGCATAGACATAGAAGCATAGTTTGAAAGTAGAGCATAAGTCTCAAAATATAGAATGAAAGACAACATAAACTCGAAAACATCCAACATGTATCTACTACTAGATGGGGGCATAAGACAAGCTCCTAGGTCACCCATGACAACATAAGAGAATGAAATAGTCAAATTACGCAAATGAGAATAAAGTGTTTTTTCCTCAAAGCATGAGGACTCACCACAAGTGCTAGTCTAGGATCAATTCTACTCACGAATAAGAGGTGCACAATGATCGTCCATCCCTACATTATTGATACTATATAGGCAAAAGTGTGTGTTAGTAAATTCAATACAATAAGTATGTGAGAAGTATACATGAACAATAAACATAAGAGATAATTAATATGAATCATGGGATGCAAGACCAATATCTTAAACATGAGTAAAACCATGAAAACATTAAAACATCATAATAATTGATCAATGCGTCAAATCATCATCATGAGAGCTTTATAACTTTTTTTTAACTGATGTGGGATAGGAACTTAACCGACACTTAAGACCATGTGAGCTACTATATGGAAATCGATGATCCCCACATCGAGAAGGGGGAGGCTACCTTACCAGAGTATACTCTATGGTACTTTTTTTAACTGGGCTATATGTGGATTCACTAGCTTCACCATATCGGCATCTTTAAACCTATGCGGGCAATGTAGTTAGGGACTAAGGTTGCTACTAGAATTCGCTTTGGTAGCTACAATGGCTACCGTAATAAACCTTGGTCCACCTTAAAGTCCTCTCGGTACTAAGTCTTTATCCCAACAGACCTTTCATAAAGACATAGTCATTAACATCATTAGGAAAGATAATAATAAATATTAATTCATATTTATAAAGATAACATAAGAGTAGCTCATTTATCATCATCATAGTAAAATCATAAGAATAGCTCATTAACTAGCTTGATTCGTAAAGAATCCATGAATTTGTGAGAATTGTCCTTTCACCTCTTTAATATGATTGTGTGAGAATTTCCATTCACACGATAACTTCTTTGCTTAGAGCATCATTAAGACATTCACAACTTCTTGCTTAAAGCATCTTTGAACATCAATCATAAAGCTTTCATTGAGATAACCTGAAAATCATGATCATAACTCATAAATCATGCTTGAAACTAACATATAACATAAGTCTTTGAAATTCATCTTTAAATCATACCATGTAATGTGAATTATGCATAATTAAGCTATCATCATCAAAACATATCATCTTTAAGAAGACCTAATGAAAATCATGAAATTAGGGCTTTAGAAGAAGAAACATAAGAGATTTTGAGAAGAAATCTTTGGGATTCCATGGGTGAAAAGGCCCAAGGTAGAATTCCCACATACCTTGACCTTTAGAAGCCCTAAATTGCAGAGAATTGAAGCTTGCCCTTAAAGAAATTTTTAGAATTCACTTGATGAAGAAGGAGACTTAGATAGCACACTTTTAGAGAGAAGATTTTGATTTAGGGAGTTAAGGTGAGAATGAGAGGGTTATGAAGGTTTAGGGTAGTTAATAGGTTAGAATAAAATTTCAAAAACCATCCACATTCATTAATGAAAACATAGGAAATGACCAAAATATCCCCAACTTAAAACCAATTTCGGGCACCTGGACAGGACTTCACCACGACCCATGAAGGTCAATACGGGCTATGGTCATGGCCGTGGTGATGGACTTGGTTGCTTGGATGATAGGTCTTGCAAGGTTCCCCTCCACGAGATCCACCATGGTCTGTGAGGGCCACTATGGCCCGTGGTGGTGAGAGTGGTAAGGAGTCTAGCCTAGGGTCTAATGAGGGTGTCCACCATGGAGGCCACCACGGCTCATGGTGCTCACCACTGCACTTGGTGCCTCTCATGGACCTTACCCCACTGAACTTGGTGCCTCTCGTGGACCTTACCCCTGACCCACTTAAATTCTGAGGTTCCACCATGATGGGCAATACGACCCATACTCCTCTTCATGGATCGTGAATTGAGTTCGTGGGGAGGGATCGCTTGTCGTAAAAGCTAAAATTTTCTTAAAAACTTCTTTTGAACCTTGTTTTCCGATTTTCCAACTTTCAACGACTTACAGGTCCTGACAAAAGGACCCATTTATGCATTATGTCTAGCTCTTCTATTCTATTATCTATATAGATAAAGAAATTTTGATTGACATAAGTAAAATACTTTTTAAATTATAATTTAAATTTATTTACAATATAAAATAGATATTTTGAAAAGAAATTGTTATGAAATATATCTTTATTTTTATTAATTACTTTTGTATGACTTGCTTTGAAATATGTTTATAATGTTATCAGATTATAAATTTTGTTATAATTATTAAGATTATTTTTTAAAATTATGTTTACCTGTTTCATTATAGAACGACATTAGCTTATAAGCTCAATCAATATTTCTCACTTTTCTTTTTTAGACGAAATTATTTTTTTTAGTGGAATTCTTTATGTAAATTAAATAACAAAAATATTATAATTTTGTAGAAATATATATAAAAAAGGATAAAAGTTGATAATGTAAGGGTAAAATAGATATTTAAAAAGTCAATTAAGAAAAAAATAATTTGAGGGGGCGGGGGTTGATTTTTAAAGTAAGGTTAGGGGTGTAATGAAAAGGTACTCTTTACTGCAATGAAAAGATACACTGAATTCTCTTAAAATCTCTCTTTTTCTCTTACTATTTCTTTCTCCTTTATTCTTAATTTACTAAGTTTATTTTATAACAATTCATACTTTATAAGTTGGAAGCCTATGTTCTATTCGTTCCTAATGATGAGAATGTTGAAGGAAATGTCCCTACTCTTGACTTGAACTGATTTGCTTATTCTTGAGTCTAAATAGTTGATCGTCTAGATTGCTTGATTTGGTTGATTGATTGATTTGATCGAGTATTGATTGTTATTCATTCCTCAGTCATTCGAGGACAAATGATCCCAAAGGGGAGATAATGTAACACCCCAAAATATTTTGCCAAGACTCGAACCATTCTTCGTATGCACATAGGCTTGAACTCGAAGACTTCAAATTGTATTTATTATATAGGATCAATTTATAAGTATTTAAAGTGTATGAGATGTGATTTGGGGTCATAAGGGATCCCAAAAACCAAGCCGAGTCCAAAGAATCTCTATCGGCTAAGTTTCCGAATTAGTTCATATATGAACTGCAGCTGTACATATTGACTTTGAAAGATTATGTATATGTATTGATTGGAACAAAACGCATGAGTTGGGATAGCTATGAATGTAGATGGCATAAAATAGGAACATAATTTATTATCGTCATGAAATATGTGATTGGAACTGATTAGATAGAGTTTTATGAGCATTGAGTCATTGGAGGAGTATCGAGCACCGAATTGGGTAAAAGTAAGTAATAACTCGAACCCAATAACTACGTCATAAAATGTAGGAGAGGATTGAACCGCTAAGTCGGATGTTACCCAAATTATTGTCCTAACATGAGAGGACTTGATTGGTTATGGATCCATGATTGTTGATTCGTTCCTACACTGGTAAGGTATGAACGGACGTGGCAACAACTTCGGTTTATTGTACTATCACTGGCTTATAAATGATAGTTGTCGGATAAGAGAAACTCCCATATAGGCCTTGATAGTACTCTGAGTCGGATTGGAATGGATTGGATTGAATTGTACATGATTGGTCTTGTCTAAATTATATTCTTGTTTAGACTTAGGATATCTTGATTGGATTATTTCTTCTTTCGAGTTGATTGATTCTACCCTGATGTATTTTTCACTCTGTCATTTTACATATTCGTACATTCCACGTACTGACGTCATTTGGCCTGCATCATTTCATGATGCAGATACATGTGCTAGAGATTCTCAACAGGCGCATCGTTAAAAATAACTTCTACTATCAGACTTGGTGAGTCCTCCTTGCATCCGGAGGCACTCTAGATTTGCTACCTTTCTTTCGAGTATTTCTTTTTGGGTAGACATGGACTTGTCATTGCCACCACCTAGACAGTAGATATAGAGGCTTCATAGACTAGATAGTGATGGATTTATTTTGATGTATTTAACTCATGATTGGTTTCCTTTCAAACTATGTTTCCGATTGGAATCGTTGAAATTTTTGATTTAGTTAGCCCACTTAGAATTGTTTTTTCTCTTAAACTAAGTCTTCCGCTAAATGAGTAAATGTGTGATCAGGACAAGTGGTTCGCTTGGGAGCCAGCGATGGCTTCTGAGTGCCGGTCACGCCTAGGGTACCCTCCCGTGGTGTGACAATTTAATAAACATTTAGTATGATACTTTAATAGATACCATGCCTATTGGTTTTTTCAATAAAAATTTTAGAACGTTATGTCATGTAGAAATCATGTCTATAGGATTTAATATTATTTCAAGAATATAAAAATCATGTCGGTAATAATATTTTGAGTCTATTATGTCAATGAGATCTACTAATATTTTCAGCATATTTTATCATATAACAATCATGTTTATAGGTATTATAATTCTAACATGCCGATTAAATAGATATACAGACCATTATATATATTTTTAGCATAATGTTATATATAGAAATCATGTATAGGATTCTAACAAATATTTATCATGTCACTCTATTTTAAACAATGCATACAACTTTAATTAGTTTTTCAGCATGTCATGTTATCTTGAAATCATGCCTATAGATTTTTATTCATTTTCAACATACTGATTCATATAATATCATGTCTATAGAGTTTCATTCACTTTCAAACATACTAATTTATATGAAAATCATACATATAGGATTTAATAAATATTACAGCTTATTATTTGTGTAAGATCATATCTAGTGGCCTAAATGAATATTCTTAATTAGTTATAAATTATTCTTGTATGTTTAATAATATGCTTTTAATTTTAATTTTTTTATTTTAATGTTGACTTGTGATTTGTGACGCACACACTCATTCTGTCAAGACT
The DNA here is from genome assembly GCF_947179165.1 of Solanum dulcamara. Taxonomy (NCBI): domain Eukaryota; kingdom Viridiplantae; phylum Streptophyta; class Magnoliopsida; order Solanales; family Solanaceae; genus Solanum; species Solanum dulcamara. The sequence continues at coordinate 58,347,515 of NC_077246.1, forward strand.
ATTCACTATCTATTTGTGTTTTCAAGCATGCCAATTAATTAATCTAGAGGCTTATTTGAGACTTTACATGTTGATTGCTCGTCTTATTTGTTTTGTTTAACGATGTGTCTAATTAGAAAACCTACATTTCCTTTTAGTCTAGAACCTACCCAATTAGTAAATTCAATGCCTCTTGAATATTAAGTTGGACGATAGGCACGCTTTAGGACGTTAGTTTTTATTTCTTTTAGGTCGAATTAGGATTATAATAACAAATGAACATAGGATGGGTAGGGATAGTTAGGCCCTTCGGAAATGATGAAAGTTGATCCGAGCAAAAAAACCACAACACTTTATATAATTTATCTTCCGATTAATAAGTCGGCGCTGATCCAAAGAAGATAAGAATGTAGATATTTTTATTCCTGTCAACTTTTAAATATTTTTTCTTATATATATTTTGGGTAGCTTAATATTTTTTTTCAAAAAAAAAAACTTAACAACTTTTTAGGCATCACTAATTTTATTTGAAGTTTCACCCAAATTATATATATTACATATTACATACCCATATATCTACACTTATCCATTATTTCATTTACTCATTTATTTTATTTTCTTTTATATCGCATATATAAATAAAGTAATGAATTCTAATACTTGACAGTCATATTAGTTACCATAAATTTAAGTAAGCTTATCTATTCATATGATTTTAAACATACATCTATATTTTAATACATAAAATCTCCATACATTTCAAGCATATTTATTTTTACCATACAATGAATATATTACTACTAAATTTGCTCCACTCGTATTATAGACGTATGTACGGCATATCTTGTATTTTTCTCTTTATTTCTCGAATCAATGAATATTTTCTTATCATCATTTTCTAAAGCAAATAAATGAATAAATATCCCTAATTATTTTTTCTAAATCTAAATTTAAGGACTATCTTCGGATAGGCTCTGAGGGATGCCTAATACCTTCCTCACGAGTAACTAAAACCCTTACCTAGAATCTCATAGGTTTCGCAAATCAAAATAGAGTTTACATTTACATTCTTCAAAACTCCGTTCAGTTTACATTCATTTATTTAACATTTGGTGGCTACAAAGGCCTAACCTACAAGGGCTTCTATGGTAGCACATAGTTAATGCAACCTGAGACTTTACTTAAGGACCCCATTGGTTGAATCCCCATCTACATGCTACATTCGCTGCTAAGTCAAATACCATGGAATAGTATAATACTTCAAAATAGTCATATCATATAGCTTGAGAATTCAAATATCACATTCGGTAGAATAGCTCATTAAAACCTTTGGTTTATAATATCATCATGGTTGTCATGCCCTATTTACCGTTCTACTAATGAACCTTGATTTATAAGAAAATTAGGTTTACAATCAGTGATGGAATTCCAAGTACCATGCTAATTGGACCTTCCTTTTTGGAAAAATGTTCAAAAGCATTGATGGACTATAGGGATGTTATACATATCATATCATAACCTTAAACATTTTATTTGATTCAATGTGAGGATTGTCCTTTCACATTGAAATCTTACTTTGGCTAAGAAGCCCTTTCGTCAATCAATCATTTCATAAAGACTCCCATTCATAAGTATTTACTTCATAACATTTATTGGAGTGAAACTTAATTTCAACTTTACTTTATCATAGGAAACTAGGTGGGTTCATTTCATAAAGACCTTCAAATACATTTAAAGAATACTTGTATGCATGAGAGTGATATAAATGCATCAAATCAAATATTTTAAAAACAACCCACCATATGCACTTTAAAACTACCTTTCAAACCTTCATATAAAAACCTTGATAAACCATCCATTTCATGTAAATAAGAATCAACTGTCACGACCCGAATTTGAGTGTGATGGCACTCATCTCAATCTACCGAGATAAGTCAGCCTAATACCCAACGAAAAGTAGATGCGGAAGAAAAAGAAATAAATCCAAATTTAACTTAACCTAAAATAAGTAAAACAAACTCAAACTTCCTCCAAGATTGGTTGTCACGTGTACAAGCCACTAATTTATTATCGAAGTATGAAAAGAAATACAGTCACAATGTCTTTGTCTCTAGAATAGGACTAAAACATAAGAAAAGAGCAAGAGGTGTCCGCTAGATGAATGTAACAGCTACCTCGACACTCGGAATGATAGCCTCGGATGTAGTAGAAAATGCTAGAAGATCAAGCAGGTCCGGGCTCACAACCTACACAAGTGTGGAAGCAAGGGGTGAGTACCAAACAACACGGTACTCAGCAAGTGGATAACTAAAACTAAGCAAAGCTTAATAGATACAAGTACTCCTTTCCTTCCAACCGAACCTCCTTAACTACAACCTGCATAAAATCAGCCCAACTCTACACTTGTACAATAACAACAACAATATAGTCCACGAATACTCATCAATAATCTCATCAATGAATCATATCAAGTCAAGTCAACATATACATATCGATGTAGGGATAAACACAAATTCACAGACATCAGAAAGGTGCAATGCAATGCAAGGAAATGATGCATGTCTGTCCTATCGGTACACATCCGCTGAATCACAGTCCGGAACCCATGGGGGACATTTCTGTCCATGTAACCTGCCACGGAGCGTGTGGCCCGTCCCCTCAATATATATACTGCCACGGAGCGTGTGGCCCGACCCCTTTGGTTCATAATACCTGCCACGGAGCGTGTGGCCCGACCTCTTTTGTTTCATATCATTTTCAATCTCAACACAATATGTCAGAACCAATACAAGCAATTCATGTTCATATAATTCACGATAATAATATGATAACAACCAAATTTTTTTCCTATCTCACATCAACATAGTCACTTCACATGCCCAAAATAAATCCATAATCACAACATATCAATTCCACCAATACATGTCATTAGATCACAATTTTCTATCCCTCATCTCCATTTTTAAGGTCAATCATATAGTCAATAACCCAGTCTAATTCTCATTACCCCCTAGTACACATAACACGGAAATACAAGCATCTACAAGCTTAAACTGAGGTTTAGAAATTCACTTGCCTTAATTAATCAAGCAATTACACCGGTACTTGAGCCTTCCCTTTTCGTTGGGTCTTCAAATCAATGTAATCTAGTCAAATAAATAACCACAATAAGATTTTGAAACTAACAACACCCATATTATTATATGTCTAGCCTAGACCCAAAACCTACTCAAATCTATAATCAAGTTCTTAATGTTGACGTCAAATAACCTGTCAACTCTCATATTTCCAAATTTTAAGCCTAGGGTTAGGTTCTAATTTCCTCAATATTATAAATTTAATGTAATTCATAAAATATAATATACCTAATATTTAATTATCTATTTTAATATATCAAAATTCAGGAACTAACTCATTCTATGTCATTGAAGTCAAATCTAAAATTTTCTTTCCGATTATGTTCACTCATGATAAAATAAACTCACATGTCAAATTTCAGCTAAAACGGATCGTTATTCGACCCCCAAATCAAGATTTTATATGAAGAACCCTAGGGTCATATTTTCTTATTTCAACATTGTTTCTCCACCAATATACCCTAAAAATATATTCATAATCACATGAAAATTTAATGGAAAGGATGAGAATAATTACCTTGACGCTTTGGAATGAAAATCCCTATTTTTCTCTTCTCCTTTATTTTTCTTTTCCCCTTTCTTTTCTTTCTTCCTCCGTATTTTTTTTTCTTGTTTCTGCGGGGTTTTTTTTCTTGTTTGCCGCCGCACATCTGATGGCTTAATGCCATCAGATTGTGTATATATATATAATTTTTTTTTATTATTATTATTATTATTTATTCCCTTCTTTTTCTTTTCTAAATTAATTATGTACTAAAATGACAAACCCTACTAACCTAATTTATTAAATATAAGAAAAGTGGTATAAGTATTAAATAAATTAACACTTTAGCCCATCAATTAAATTAATTATTTAAAATCACCCATCAATTAATTAAATGAAGTTATCGAATAGTCTAAAATTTACAATTTAAATGTACGGAATGAGTCTTTTATGAAGGAAAGAAGACTCGTTCTCAAAATGACCTAACGGGTCATTACATCAACATAAGTCAATATAGGTAATAAACTTTAAATATTCATGAATCTATACATTTGGAATCGTTGTATAAAAATTCATAAGAAAACTCATCACTTGAAATTGAGAGTCAATATACATACATACATACATACATATATATATATGAGTAAATAAACTTAAAATATACCATACTCTATGCATTTGGAACCATCATGTAAAATCCTATAAGATTTCATCATTTAAAATTGAAATACTAAGTTGAGAAAAAACATTTGGGCTCCATGGGTGGAAAAGTCCATGGATGAAAACCCACATACCTTCGAGTAGAACTTGAAAAAATCTTGATGTTATGTCCTAAATGGGGAGTTTGAATCCTTGAGTTTGAGAAAACATATGCTAGAGATGATTTGAGAGAGAAGAGGATGAAGTTTAGGATTTTAGAGAGGCAAAAAGACTGCAAAAAATACCCCAAAATGCATCCAAGTTCGTCCATATATGTTTAGGTAATTGTCCAAGTTTCCCTTACTTGAAATTGGAAATTTTTGTTAAATTTTGAACTAATTGGGAGCAGTTCCACGATGCAAACTTGTTCCCCCATAGTTCATTTTTTTCCAAAATTAACATTTGAGCCAAGATTGACCAAGTCCGCGACGCGAACTTGGCACGCACCCTTCTGGTTAAGAGAACATAACATGTTACTTCGAACTCCAAATAATGCAATCTTGGTAGAGTTGGAAAGAAGACTTAAAGACCTTTAATTTTATATGTCATGAGACACCTAATTTTTTTATAATAGGAGATATAGGCATTTAAAGTTGACCTTTTTTCGGACTCATACGAAAACTTAGCAGATGGAAATTTTTTGGACTTGGCTTGGTGTTAGAGATCCCTTATGACCCTAAAACACCTATAATACACTTCAAATACTTAGGAATTGATCCTAACTCATAAATACAACTAGTTTCATCGAGTTCGATCCTATATGCCTATGAAGAATGGTTCGAGTCTTGGTGTAGAATTTTTTTTTGGGGGTGCTACAGCATCATTTCATGATGCAGATACAGATGTTAGGGATCATCAACAGGCATATTATTGAGGATCATTCTACTTCCAGTTGTTGGTGAGTCCTCCCAGTATTCGGAGGATACCATTTATGTTTTTGTTTCTTTGGAGTTTAGTAGTTTCTATTTATTTGAGGTAGCCATTAACTTGTGATTAGCACCATATAGTCGAATAGGATAGAGGCTTCATAGACTAGACAGTGATAGATTTGGAGTTGATGTTTCTATTCCTTGGATTTGTTCCTTTAAAACTATTATCCTTTGAGTTGACTTGGACCGTTTTACTTAAAGCTATTCTTTAGATATCGAATGATTTAGATTGTTGATTGAGATAACCCACTAAGATGTATTTTTCGATCAAATTAAGTCTTCCACTGAGTAAGTGAATGTGTGATTAGGCTAAGTTGTTTGTTTGGGAGCCAATAATGGTTTCTGAGTGCCGACCAAGTCTAGGGTATCCTCTTGGGCTGTGACATTTGGACTCCCTAGCTCTCTTTTTTAGCTTATCTTCCTCAATCTGTTCGGCATGTGTCATAATCCCTGAAATGTCTATTTCCTTGATCAACATAGCGGCTCTACATTTCTTGACCACCAAGTCTGACACACCCGATATGAACTATCTCATACGAGCTCTAGAATTAACAATTATAAAAGGAGGGTATTTTGATAGTTGAGTGAATTTGCATATTCGCTTACACTCATATTACCTTGCCTCAAATTGATAAACTCTTGGACATTAGCTTCCCTCAATTCTAATGGACGGAATTAATCAAGGAAGGTACCCTTAAACTCTTCCCAATTAATAAGGCCAGCATATCTAGCCCTTTCACTCTTCCACTGTTCATACCAAATCTGAGAAACTCCATTTAGTTGATATGAAGTCAAGTCCGCCTTCTCCACCGGCCTAATTCCCATGATCTCAACAATCTTGAAGATACCCTCAGTGAACTTTTATGGATTCTCATCCACCTCAGAACCATGAAACTCAGGAGGGTTTATACAAGTGAAGTCATGAACTCGGCTAGCTATCGTACCCATATTTGGATTCATCGGAGCAACCACTTGCTTATTTGCTTGTGCTGCCACGACTTGGGCAAGCACTCGTCGCTTGAAACTCAGCATGGGAGACTTATTCGGCTAAAGGATCATTGGGAACTTGGGGATCTTCTTGCTCATCATTTACATTCCTTCGAGCGTAAGCTCTTCGTGAAGTCATGATTTCTGTAATCACAAAGAAAGTCATTAGAATAAAAAACATTAGAGTTCAACTCTATCGCACGACTCAAGAATGATGAAAGAAGTGAAGTTTCTTAAATTTCTTATAGCCTCCAATTCATAGATGTGGCATGCTTCACACCGATAAATAAGACTATACTTGAATCGGCATATCATACACCCTAGGACTATTAAATCTTGTGCTCTAATACAAAATTTGTCACGATTCAGGCTAGGCCCTAGACGTAATACGATGATTAGAATCCTAAAGGACTCTAACCAAGACTCTTATCATACATAGCGTACATAAGGTAAATAAGATATATTTCAAAGAATCATAAATGAGGGAAGAAGTCTCGAGTAGATATCTCAAATAAGAGAATCTGATAAAAAGTCGAATAGACCAAACATACTCATAGTCTAGACATGCCTATACTACTATAGATGGGACTTAGGACAGGTTCCTAGCTCACCAAAACACAAAGAAAGAACTATAGTTTGAACATAAATTGAATTCATAATGGATATGCCCTCAAAACATGAGGACTCACCAATTAAAGCTAAGTAGGATAATGGTCAACTAGACACAAGCAAGAGGATAAGAGTTAGATCCTACATTATTAGACAATTTAGGCAAAAGTATGTATTATGACATGAAATTTACTAAGTATGTGAGAAACATGCATGAACATGAATAATCAGACATATTCAATGTGAACATGTGATACGTGATCAAATAACTTGAAAGCATGAAGTAAAACTTGAAAACTTTTAATAATAGTCAATGCATTGTAAAAACATCACTCAAGAGCTTATAAGAAGAACATATACTTATGTGGAATATTAACTTTTAACCGACATTTAAGATCATGCGATCTATAACATGGAATCCTATGTAACTTCCACATCAAGAAGAGAGAGGTTGTTTGTCAAGGCAGACTCCGTATCATAACATAACATGGGATATATAGATCCACTAGCTAAGCCAATCAAGTCAAACTTCGGGTGCAAATGTAGTTTAGGAGTAGAGGTTTCTACTAGAGAATCCCTTACCAAGACTCCACCATACCGTCCTCTTGGTGCTTAGTTAATCCATATGGAATACATAAATCATTAACATTAGGAAAGGCAAAACCAATCCACATTCATAAAATACATCATAACAATAGATCCTTGAAAATCATGATCATTACATATTTGTCATGACCCAACCCCGTAGGCTGTGACTAGTGCCCGAGATGGGAACTCATGTACATATCTGTTAGACATCGTCAAACTGAAACCAAACATAATATGGAGGTTTTGTGAAAATAGGACGTTATCTCAGGCTTTACATACATGTATCAGGGTAACCTATCTCCTAAGGAATCACAGTCAAATTAAAACATCATAATACATGAGCCATCAAGGCTGTCACTACATATAACATCCCAAAATAGGTACTATGCAAATCGGCAAGGCTGGCACTATGAATGGGAACACATATACACACAACCCATATATTTGTTTATAGACCTCTAAGAGTATTAATAGTAGCATATGATGGGACAGGGCCTCGTCGTACCCCTGGACAACCAAATATATACATCAAAAAGATCTATAACAAAAGTCTAGGCTCTGGGACAATGGAGCACTCCAAAACAGCTGAATGGAAATCCTAAGCTGGCGGATCCTCAAAACGAGTATCTGTACCTGCGGGCATGAAACACAACCCCTTCTCAAAGGAAGGGGTCAGTATAAGAAATGTACTAAGTATATAAAACATGAAATACAGTAAGAAAGATCATAACTGAGGTAGAGAGTCCAGGAGACAAGTATGATAATCAAGAACTCACTGTACTTGTGCCTTACGAAACAAATCATGCATATCATTATCATATATTATACTCGGCCCGTTATGGAACTCGGTGCCATACTCGTATCATCATATTATCATATCATCATAAACATATACTATACTGTACCTGACCCTCTAATAAAGTACTCAGTGAATAAATTCATGCACACGTATACTATACTAGGCCCATCGTGGAACTCGATACCATAACCATATCATTGCATCATCACATCATCATATAACGTACCCGGGCCTCAAGTGAGGGAGTCGGTGGATAATGTAGTAAAATGCGCGGGATAATATACCCGTCCCTGGACTCGATGAAAGATGTAATAACAGTATGCATGAGCAGAGTAGTGAGTAACCATATGCATTTAAATCATCATTTAAGACTTAATAGATAAGTAGGCTAATTAATACTTGAGTGTCAGGGTAATAGTCATGTTCAGTACTCTTTGAATGTCATTATGAACCATATTAGATAAAGCCTTAAGGATCATAGACACGTATCAAGATAACGCGAGACAACTTATGAAAGTTAAGGACATTAATCATCATAGAGTCCTTAAGATTAAGGACTTTCATATACCAACTATTGTCCAACGTATAGAAGACTCAAGGGCAGTAGCTCAACTACTTTAAGAGGTTTAACGTCAAGAAGTGAAGAATCATGAATCATACACGGAACATATGAATGGAATTACCCCAAATCTCATATCATATATCACTTATATCTAAGACATGCCACAATATAGAAGGAATAGCTTCACATACCTATTATAGATCAACCGTAACAAAGCTTACTTCGTTTTCCCTTAAGCTTATTTAATACGAAAGTAACACTATTGTTAATAAATTACAACTTTCCATCTTATAAATCTACAACCGATCACTTATAGGAATCATTTCTTAGTTCACACTTCTCGATTAGTATTTTGATTGGTTAAGAACTTAACAAAAATTGGGCAGCATTTCCTCTATATAACTAGCCTAACCCAAACTTCCAATTAATCTCCGATTAGCACAACAACACCAACAACAATAATAACAACCCAATAAACTCTCCTAATTCTTTTTTAATTCAAATCATTAACATCTAATATTTTACACCAAACAGATCAACATACGCTTCTAATACGATATTTTATATGCTTGCTTTCTTCCGAATTTATGAGCCATATCAACAACATGAAAACAATATCTACCACCATCCACATACAATAAAACTACTTCAATATCATTTTAATACAAGTTCTAAAAAGCCCACCAAAACTACAACATCAAAATATGATTTTCGATCTTTACTTCACAAAATTACAAACACATGAAAAAGAGCATAATATTGCTTTGAAGAGCAGCACCTATACTTATCTATAACTATATTTCCATCCCTTCAACCTAATGACAATACAAATCAAACTTTAATCTAATTAGAATAACTCTAATTCTGTCTATTTACAATGCCAACAATAATCATGTAATTTCTTACTTCCAATTCCACTTAATATAAATTAATCTCTCCATTACAACATCATTAACTTTAATTGTACCATAAGAAAAAGAAATCTTACCTCAAACAAGCTAGGAAAGATCCTACAATTACTTGCACCAATTGCACCACTTCTTCTTCCTCAATTTAAATCCTAATATTGTTGCCCCCTTGGAACATTTAGAACACTTTTATGGAATTAAAATTCCCTTTATTTCACCATATTGGATCTGGTCGTGAGCTTCATGCCATGGCTGTTCTTAATTTTCTTTCAAGAAGTTGTGATGAAGAAGATGAATTATGAAAATGATTATGTGCTATGCTTTGTCATTAGCTGGTACATATATATGCTATCAGCCCTTAAGACATGTGTCTCACTATGGCATGGACCAATCAGATTCTGCCACATATCTTGGTGGGGCCCACTTAGTGGTCTAATTAAGTTAATTAATCATAATTAATCACTAATCCCAACTTTATTCCTTCCATAAGTTTGTAAGTAGTTGCATCACCTACTTGTCTTTTTTATTTAAAATGCAGTCCACACATTCTAAGTAGGTACATCACGTACTTGTTATTCTAGTAGGTTAGCAATTAGTCTTACTTAAGAACCGGTATGATCCTTGCTACATAAGCTAGACGTGTAATCAAGTACCTTAACTATGTAATACATCCAAACCAGTAGCTTAAGCAAGTAGGTCGATTACTATGACAAATTATTTAGCCTCGAACACTTTTTAAAATCCTTCCAAACCTATTTCAAACCATCACCACTCACATGGAACTAGTCTATGCAAAATATGAGGTGTTACATCCTCCCCTCCTTAGAATCATTTGATAACGTCATGGATAACATGGATCACAAGGCAGCTTTAGAGGAGCTTAAAAAACGTTCCAATGTATAAAAGTATGAGATATAACATCCTTCCCTCCTTTTGAATATTCTTCCTCAAATTTTAACTAGACTCATAAGGTCTTACAAGGATTCCGAGAAGTCTCTATAATAGTTATCACATATAGTTTTCTTATTAATCAATATAACCAATGTAGGGGTTTAGAGTACCTGTGGGTATAGGAAACAAGTGAGGATACTTGTTCTTCATCTCCTCTTTTGCTTCTTAGGTCATCTCTTCTATATTCTTGTTTCGCCACAATACTTTGACGGAAGCCACGTCCTTAGTACGCAACCTTCTCACTTGATGATCAAGTATAGCTATAGGTTTCTCCCCATAGGATAATTCCTTCATCAGTTGGATATCATCCATAGGAAATACTCTAAAAGGGTCGCCTATATATTTGTGAAGCATCAATACATGAAAGAAGGGATGTACTGCCTCCAAATCAGATGGTAGGTCCAACTCATAGGCAACCTTGCCTACCCGACGAATGATTTAATAAGGACCAATGTACCTCAGGCTAAGCTTCTCTTTCTTGCCGAATCTCATTACACTCTTCATGGGTGACACCTTCAAGAACAACCAATCATCAACCTAAAACTCCAAAGGTCAACGTCGATTATCTGCATATGATTTCTTTCAACTCTGAGCTGCTAATAGTCTCTCCTGAATGAGCTTTACTTTATCAATAGCTTGCTGAATCATGTCTGGGCCTATTAGTTTAGTCTCACCAACATCAAATCAACTAATAGGTGACCTACACTTTCTGTCATACAAAGCCTCGTACGGTGCCATCTGGATAATAGAATGGTAGCTATTATTATAAGCAAACTCAATAAGTGGAAAATGATCATTTTAGCTACCTTTAAAATCAATAATACAGGCCTGCAATATATCTTCTAGTGTCGAAATAGTACGCTAGGCTTGTCCGTCAGTCTGAGGGTGAAATATTGTGATAAGGCTCATCTGTGTCCCCAATCCTTTCTGGAATGATCTCCAGAAGTTAGCTATACACTGAGCTCCTCTGTCCGATATAAAAGAGGTGGGGACCCCGTAAAGTCTTACTATCTCCTTGATATATAACTTTGCATAGTCCTTAGCTGAATATGTAGTCCTAACTAAAAGAAAATGGGCTGATTTTATCAGCCTATCTATAATAACCCATATGGAATCATACTTCCGTGGACTGCAAGGTAAGCCTTTAATGAAGTTCATATTAATTGCTTCCCATTTTCAAGTCAGGATTTCCATCTCCTGTAATAGTCTACTAGGCTTCTGAAGCTCGATCTTATCCTATTAACAATTCGGGCACTAGGCGATGAACTCTGCTATATCCTTCTTCAGGCCATCCCACCAAAATAAACATCTGAGGTCATGATACATCTTTGTTGACCCTCGATGAATAGAATAACAGGCATAGTGTGCCTCTTCCATAATCTATTGTCGTAGCCCTACAATCTCAGGCACACATAATCTACCCTTATACCTTAGCACTCTGTCAGGTGTGATATGGAATGGGTTCCTCTCCTTTTGAAGGTCCACATCCCTATACTGTGCCAGAATAGGGTCTTCGTACTAGTGTTGCCTTACCTTTTCCATAATAGAGGATTAAACAACTCGTCAAACTGAAACCAAACACAATATAGAGGCTTTGTGAAAATAGGACGTTATCTCAATCATTGTGTTACACCCCACATCTTTGAACTCGGAATGTCCCTTAAGTTACTTAGAAGCTAGCATGTGATCCACTTAAGTTACAACACTATCAAACGGCTCTAAGGAAGGGAGAATGTGATACCCCATACTAGAGAAGGTTGGAGATGAAATCATAAGAGTTCGGAAGGAATTGGAGGCCAAGTAATGAGTCGTAGGACTCAATTTACCTATGTAAGCTACTAAGTTAAAAGTCATATGCACTTGATAAACTTAAGCATGTATTAAACTTACGTAGCACGGATTACATAGGTACATAAAATAAGACGAGATTACGAGCCCACGAGAAAGGAAAAAAAAAAGACGACTCATGGTAGCCAATGAAGAAGCGACATATGGAAGCACCTCAAGCAAGCAGGTGACCTACCTGCTTGGGGTCAGGTAGGTGACCCACCTGCTTGGGGGGGTGGACCCCACTACCACGTGGCAGCCCATAGTTGGCAGCATGATACGGTGGCCCAATAGGGGTTGGACATGTGTCACCTCTTGGGGTTGACACGTGTCACACCCTAAAGCCACCTATATATGTTGATATATATCATATACTTCAGTTATCCATCAAAACATCAGCCAACATAGAGAGAAAAAACGTGAGGGAGAGAAATAGACAGGCAGCCATGGTTCTTGAAGTTTAAAGGTTAGTTTTCCAATTTTCTTCCGTGAATTAATTATATACGGTGTACCTTAAGTACGTGGATACGTATATATGTATTTTAAGACCTTCATGGAAGTAAAACTCCAGCTTTGCAATTGGAATTTGGAAGAGAAAATAAGAGAAAATGCTTGTTAACAAACCCGTTTTTGGAAGGGACAGTGGTTAGTAATATTGGTATAACTTCTTATGTATAGATTCGTTTTGAGTGATTTAATATGTTTTGGAAATTTATTTCGTGGTTCTATAACTTTCATTCAGACTCCAAAATCCAGTTTTACTTGTATCAGCTAGAAAAATGGTGATGAAGTGTAGAGGAGGTACTGCTTAGATTTGGTTTTGGAAATTCTACACGGACAGCTGTAAGTTTTTTGGTCATATCTTTTTGTACAAAATTGATGTAGGGATGATTCGAAATTTTTTGCGACCCTAAGACACATGTATATAAGTTTCATGAAGGACGTAAATCCTCTTTCCCTCCATTACCCCTTCGAAACGAAGCGACAAGGTAAAACAGTAAACTGTCCAGATTTCACATTTTGGATAGTTTTGGCGAGTTTGACAAGTGTAACGTAAGGTAAGGCCTTTCCTTTTAAATTGGAGTTTATGGTATTGTTATATGGTGTATTACACCCCTTGTATGCTTCTGGAAGTTTAAGAATGTCGTAGAAATGCTCGACGTTCGAAATAAACTAAATTGGAGTCGCTAGAAGTGAATTGTCATCAAAATAAAGTGTCGTTCTTCTGAGTTGCTCTGCAGGGGTGTGGCTTGTTGTTGCAGGGCCTTAATATGTCCTAATGTGGGTTAGGGTGCTGCTGGTCTAAGCCACATGACCCCTCATTACGTATAATTAAAGGTATCACAAAATAAAGGCTAGACGCCCTATTTTGATATCGTATTTTCGAATAAGTCGTTTGGAGTTTATGTTGTATATTGTTGGTATGAATTGCTGCAGGTTGTTGTTGTTGGTTGGCTGTAGGTCTTAGGGACCTAATTGGAAATTCGGATAGGGAACATTATAGGGGAGGTGCTTCCCAATTTTCGTTAACGCCTTAACAAACTAAAGGACTAGTCGAGGAAACGACTAAGGGAATAGATTCCATTAACATAAAGGCGTAATCCAAGATGCTGGAAAGTTAAGAGTAGTTGATATTCATATTAATTTCATATTGAATAGGTTCGGAAGACGACGAGACGAGCAGGATGAAGGGTAGCTCCCAAAAGGTATGTAAAGCTTTCTCTTGGCATGTTTTGGTATAAGTTCGTACAGCTATCTTTCTTTCCTTTTGGCAAGTTTTAGCCTTAAGTGAATTGTGTGTGGAATGTGGGGATAATTCCATTCCCAAAAACTCCAAGTAGGCCTCATAACCCCTATCCACTGCTTAGTTTTGGAATTTCTGTAAGGATTGAGTATTGCCTAGTAAGGCTTTTACGTGTTAAACAGTAGTGTGTGAAAAGCTATCTCTCATTTTCCTTGACACGTATTTGATACAAAAATGAGATTATGATGCCATAATGATTCACCGAGCCCCATGATGGGCCGGGTACGAAATATGTGTATGCAGATCCCCTGAAGGGAAGTATAGACTACATAAAGCTTATTCTCTTTCTTCTTTTGGGCATGCCTTTGTCTTAGTTGTAAGTTGAATATGATCTGAGCTCTAGGGTAACTCTATTCTCAAACATCTCTTATTTACTTCTGCATATTGAACTCCTACAGTAGTCAAACTATTTCCCTGTAAACTGGTATATGTTAAAAAGGTACCAAAGGTACAGGCTCCAAGTCTTAAAGACTATACGAGATTATGTGTTTTGATTCCATAAATGATTTGGCCCTACATTAATACATGTCTAGGGTCCCCGAGATTACTTTTGAGACAGACCATAATGGCATTTAGAGGACACTCGAGATGACTACACCGTTACTCGGGTCCTCAAACAAAAGCTTAACTTTCTTATTCTATCGAGTCTCTGATAATGATTTAAATTGCATATAGTTACTCACTACTCTACTTGTGTATATTTTAACACTTTTTTCCCTGAGTCCCGAGCCAGGATATGTTCTCGTGCACAGTTCACTGCAATATTCCCTGAGTCCCTCAATAGAGGGCCAGGATACGTGTATAGATATATGATGATGTGTTGTAATAAGGTGGTGATGGCACTGGGGCCATGATGGTTTTACAGAGATAATTCACTGGACCCCCGAAAGGGCTGGCTATATAATATGACTCGAACATGCATGTTTTTGTAATTCACAAAGTACAGGTACAGGTTTCTAAATTGATATCTTATCCCCTGTTTCTCTATCTCAGATATGCTTCCAGTTGTATTATATTATGTTTTACATACTCAGTACATATATCGTACTGACCCCCTTTCTCGGGAGGGCTGCGTTCATGCCCACAGGTACATATACAGATTTTGGGAGTCCGTCAGCTTAGGATTCCATGCAGCTCAGTTGGAAGAGGCTCCATTGTATCGGGGCCTAGTTTTTGGTACTGTCCACAGATGTATAAAAATTATTTCATCTATTCAGGGGTACGGCGGGGGCCCTGTCCCGCCATATGTTGTCATTTATATGTTTAGAGGTCCGCAGACATGTATATGTGGGTTGTGTATGTCAGTTTGATTCAGCTAGGTCTACATGATATATGATATATGTTATTATGTTATGGCAGCCTTGTCGGCTTGCATGCCCTATCGTGTTGTGGTACTAACGAAAAGGGCTATAGGTTTATAAAAATGTTATCGCCCAATGGGGCTTTGTTACATGATATTGTCTTATTTACGATTCCATGTGACCTCAACTAATAGATATGTGTATGGGGGGTCCAGGTCGGACCCCAGTCGCGGCCTATGGGGTTGGGTCGTGACAGAAGTGGTATCAGAGCAGTTCTTCCTTGGAGTGTCTGCAGACCGTGTCTAATAGAGTCTTAGTTATCGATGTGTTGCGTGCCACATCTATAAACAGGAAGCTATAGGACATTTAGGATGTTACCTTTCTTCTACATCTGAGATCGTGCTTTAGATCCGAGTCATAGGAAAAATTCCTTATACTAACCTTGGATCTTAACAGAAGGACGACACCAACAGAAGGAAGTAATTGACGACATGGAAAGTTATGAAGCATACAAGTAAGTAAAGTAAAGCCACGGAAGATATCCGTCGGGTAAGGTATTGAATTATAAAGTTGAAACCTAAAAGAAAAGCAGACAGAAAGTGCAACAGATGCAGTTTGAAGTGGGACATATGAGGTAAGTCCAGTATTTTTATATTATTGTTGACGTTGAAAGCCCTGTGTGGCTGCGATATGAGATGACATTGAAGGCACTGGGCGGCTGTGATATGATATGTATATATATATATATATATATATGTTGGCCCTGTGAGGCATTATTGGTATTTTCTGCGTGCAGGTTTTGAGATAGTAAGAAGTGTAGAGGAAACTCTGCCGAAATTTTCCTAGAACAGGGAAAAGGGAATAAAACATAGCTTTATAACATGTCTTGGAAATTGATACCAAGTACCCGTATTATGCTAAAGTAAAGTTGTAAGAGGTATCCTTCAGGTCGCCGACAAGGGGCACCCTTTTTACTTGAAGAATTTTATTTCGGAGGAACAAAAGCTTAATTAAGTAGTAAAGTTCAGATTACGGTATCTCCAGCCGTATTTGTATTGTAGGAATATAAACAGAGGGCTCAGAATGAAGGATAGGATGTCCCGCGAATGAGTTTCACTCTTTTGGAAAAAAAAAATACCAAGCCCTCAACTCCTAATTGTAAATTAGACGAGTTGTTCATAACTCGAGGATAAACTCAGAAGGAGACCACGTAGGTTAAGTACTAAAAAACGTACTGCGATGTTTAAGAGGTTTTGATTTCTTCCAACAATGGTTGGAAAATGATGTACGATAATAGTTTATAATTTGCCACCGACTAATTGGGGAAAGAACTTCTAATAGAAGCACCTCAAAGAGATGCCAGGAACCAAATATATATACGAGTTAAAAGGGGGATACGTAAGTATGAACTGAACAGTGTGATACGAGTATGCAGGGATAAATTGGAACCACTAGTAAGACGCACTTAGTACGCGTTGCCTAAGTTAAAGGCCTGCATTGGGAATGCAATAAGAGCATGGGGCTTAAGATATAAAGAAATGACGCGTGTACACAGCGTCGCCCCAAAAATAGTGAAATCCTTAAGGGACGAGGATGGAAAACTTAAGGAACAAATGACGTAACTTCTATTCGCCCTAAGAAGCAAAGGATATAGGTTGGGACAAAACCACTACTTTGAGAAAACCTAGAATAGTTATCGTCGGAATACTAGCACTACCTAATTGGGATTGGAACAACTACAGGTGCTAAGTAATTCTTGGAAAAAGAAAAAGTAGAAGGTGGCCTTGGACGAGTGTTCCCTGGGTCACATTGTTCAAGTACTAATTAGTAGATAAGACATCACGTTAGATATGGAAAGGTTCTCATCGCTTCATAATTTAATCAAGGCTCCGTACGCGGATAGTCAGATTATAAACACGCAGATAAACGAAGACATGATGCGGTACCAAATAGACTGGTGAAAGGAATTAGACAAAAATTTAGACTGGACATAGAGACGTAGAACGAAGTACAAATAGAGGAAAGTGCGGGTACCCCCTAAAGGGGGGAAGTTAATGAGAAAATGGCAAAGGTAGGAGGAGGCAATTGATATAGCAATAAATGTGAGATAGACGTCTAAACTTCGATAAGATATCTTGCTAAACCAAGTTGGAAAGGTCCGGAAGTTACCAATAATTGGATGGAAGCCGAAATGCTACATAAGGTAGCGTTAAGAAGTTTGTGACGAGACCCTAAACAACATAACACTAGAAGGCGGCTGCATATAAAAACAGAAGAATGTACCAATGAAAGGATATCGAATAATTCAAGAGACACTACAAAGGATAACGACAGTATGCTAGACTAAAAGCCAAAATGTTGGTTATAGAGTTAGTCGCAAATGATATTGCGATAGATAAATAACCAAAGAAAAAGGAATAGAAAGCCTCCTGTGGTAGAAAATAAGGAGAACACAAAGTGAATAAAGGATCGCGGAGCTAAAGGTCTACGCCGATACTAGATGCAAGATAACAGACAAAAGGACAGGGCAAAACATAAAGACTCGCGAGACAACGCTGAGGTAAATCTAGAGCTAAGTTGAGTGCCTGCACCTCGTGGAAAAGGATACAATGAAACGCGACACAAAGAATTCCCATGGAGGTCACCCATCCCGATATTACTCTCGCCCCAGCATGCTTAACTTCAATATTCTGATGGAACTTAATGCTTTAGTGCTGGTGTGATCGCGCTAGATGGAAGAATTTGAACTAGTGACGGAGAAATGATATGAGATTATGTACCTAGAGTATTATAAGATACGTTAAGGAAATTGTAACGAGGGCTTAAGCAAAACAAGAAGGATTAGCTAATTGCTAATTGACGACACACTCGAATGCCACAACTCATCAACATAGAGCTAGTTAATGAGAGGGAAACTGCAGAATGGCTATATGGGCCAGTGGGCGAGGGAATTTTGACACCACTTGGTAGCCAACTCTGAGGGATAAAAAGCAGGATCCAAAAGATCGAACGCCAGTTAAAGTTCTGAAAGAAGTCGAGAAGGACTATACGAGGCTAACGACTCCCAGATTATCAACGTCATTATGAACTTATTTTGTACTCTGTAAGAGTAGGGTGCTATATGGGTTATTGTGAGTAGGCTAACGAATCAGCTTATTTGCTTCCAAGCAAGACCACCTATGCCGCTAGAACTAGGTGAAGTTATATGACAAGGAAGTAGTAAGGTTCCGTGAGGTCTCCTCATCTAATATCTAGATAAAGGGACTTCAATTATAATTAACGCCTTGAGATCAGTCCAAGAAGAGGTCAAGAGCACAGACAGGTCTTAGTACCGCATTTCTCCCTCGAGCTACTAAACAGACTGAGCGCACTATTAGACACTAGAAGATATGTCACAAGCCGGGAGATTAACTTCGAAGGTAGCCGGAATGATTATCCATCACTTATCAAGTTGCCTATAATAATAATTACTACTCTAGTATTCCAATGACCTCGACATAATTAACCAAGCTATTGACTAAAAGCCCAGAGTCGGCAGGAATGACATACAGATAATCGACGTCGACATACAGAGTTCAAGTTGATGATTGGATGTTCATCATAGGGTCACCTAGAAAAGGAACTTGACCCAGAATATATTACAAGGTATCAAGTTACTCATAAGGTGGGCAACGTGGCTGGTAAGTTAAGCTTACCACCTCAGTTGGAAACTATACGCCCAGTCCATTAGATACTGACGAGTCACCCAGGGTATATTCCATAAATGAGGTCCAGTAGATGGAATCTTATGAGGAAAATCCTACCACCATCCTGGATCGGCAAACTGGAAGATTGTAGACTAAAGACGTATCTTCCGTCAAGTTACGGTGGAAAAACCAAAACCAGAAAGAGGATGATCGGGGAACTGAAGAGAACATGGAATACAAGTATTTGCACCTGTAACCGATGTCTACAGGTAACTCCAACTCTTGAGAACTCGTATGTTAATAATATAGATGGGAAAGCATGTGATAGCATAAAGGAAAGGAACCCCTCTATAAATTATATAAAGTCTTACAGAAGGTTGCATTTAACATTCGGGGACGAATGTTCTAAAGGGGGGAAGGATTTTACACCCCACATCTTTGAAATCGGAATGTCCCTTAAGTTACTTAGAAGCTAGCATGTGAGCCACTTAAGTTACGACACTATCAAACGGCTCTAAGGAAGGGAGAATGTGATACCCCATACTAGAGAAGGTTGGAGATGAAATCATAAGAGTTCGGAAGGAATTGGAGGCCAAGTAATGAGTCGTAGGACTCGATTTACCTATATAAGATACTAAGTTAAAAGTCATATGCACTTGATATACTTAAGCATATATTAAACTTACGTAGCACGGATTACATAGGTACATAAAATAAGACGAGATTACGAGCCCACGAGGAAGGAAAAAAAAAAGACGACTCATGGTAGCCAATGAAGAAGTGACATGTGGAAGCACCTCAAGCAAGCAGGTGACCCACCTACTTGGGGTCAGGTAGGTGACCCACCTGCTTGGGGGGGTGGACCCCACTGCCACGTGGCAGCCCATAGTTGGCAGCATGATACGGTGGCCCAATAGGGGTTGGACATGTGTCACCTCTTGGGGTTGACACGTGTCACACCCTAAAACCACCTATATATGTTGATATATATCATATACTTCAGTTATCCATCAGCCAACATAGAGAAAAAAAACGTGAGGGAGAGAAATAGACAGGCAGCCATGGTTCTTGAAGTTTAAAGGTTAGTTTTCCAGTTTTCTTCCGTGAATTAATTATATACGGTGTACCTTAAGTACATGGACACATATATATGTATTTTAAGACCTTCATGGAAGTAAAACTCCAGCTTTGCAATTGGAATTTGGAAGAGAAAATAAGAGAAAACGCTAGTTAACAAACCCGTTTTTGGAAGGGACAGTGGTTACTAATATTGGTATAACTTCTTGTGTATAGATTCGTTTTGAGTGATTTAATATGTTTTGGAAAGGTATTTCTTGGTTCTATAACTTTCGTTAAGACTCCAAAAGCCATTTTTACTTGTATCATCTAGAAAAATGGTGATGTAGTGTAGAGGAGGTACTGCTCAGATTTGGTTTTGGAAATTCTACACGGACAGCTGTAAGTCTTTTGGTCATATCTTTTTGTACAAAATTGATGTAGGGATGATTCTAAATTGTTTGCGACCCTAAGAAACATGTATATAACTTTCATGAAGGACGTAAATCCTGTTTCCCTCCATTACCCCTTCGAAACGAAGCGACAAGGTAAAACAGTAAACTGTCCAGATTTCACATTTTGGATAGTTTTGGCGAGTTTGACAAGTGTAACGTAAGGTAAGGCCTTTCCTTTTAAATTGGAGTTTATGGTATTGTTATATGGTGTATTAAACCCCTTGTATGCTGCTGGAAGTTTAAGAATGTCGTAGAAATGCTCGACGTTCGAAATAAACTAAATTGGAGTCGCTAGAAGTGAATTGTCATCGAAATAAAGTGTCGTTCTTGTGAGTTGCTCTGCAGGAGTGTGGCTTGTTGTTGCAGGTCCTGAATATGTCCTAATGTGGGTTAGGGTGCTTCTGGTCTAAGCCACATGACCCCTCGTTACGTATAATTAAAGGCGTCACAAAATAAAGGCTAGACGCCCTATTTTGATATCGTATTTTTGAAAAAGTCGTTTGGAGTTTATGCTGTATATTGTTGGTATGAATTGCTGTAGGTTGTTGTTGTTGGTTGGCTGTAGGTATTAGGGACCTAATTGTAAATTTGGATAGGGCACATTATAGGGGAGGTGCTGCCCAATTTTCGTTAACGCCTTAACAAACTAAAGGACTAGTCGAGGAAACGACTAAGGGAATAGATTCCATTAACATAAAGGCGTAATCCAAGATGCTGGAAAGTTAAGAGTAGTTGATATTCATATTAATTTCATATTGAATAGGTTCGGAAGACGACGAGACAAGCAGGATGAAGGGTAGCTCCCAAAAGGTATGTAAAGCTTTCTCTTGGCATATTTTGGTATAAGTTCGTACAGCTATCTTTCTTTCCTTTTGGCAAGTTTTAGCCTTAAGTGAATTGTGTGTGGAATGTGGGGATAATTCCATTCCCAAAAACTCCAAGTAGGCCTCATAACCCCTATCCACTGCTTAGTTTTGGAATTTCTGTAAGGATTGAGTATTGCCTAGTAAGGCTTTTACGTGTTAAACAGTAGTGTGTGAAAAGCTATCTCTCATTTTCCTTGACACGTATTTGATACAAAAATGAGATTATGATGCCATAATGATTCACCGAGCCCCATGATGGGCCAGGTACGAAATATGTGTATGCAGATCCCCTGAAGGGAAGTACAGACTACATAAAGCTTATTCTCTTTCTTCTTTTGGGCATGCCTTTGTCTTAGTTGTAAGTTGAATATGATCTGAGCTCTAGGGTAACTCTATTCTCAAACATCTCTTATTTACTTCTGCATATTGAACTCCTACAGTAGTCAAACTATTTCCCTGGAAACTGGTATATGTTAAAAAGGTACCAAAGGTACAGGCTCCAAGTCTTAAAGACTATACGAGATTATGTGTTTTGATTCCATAAATGATTTGGCCCTACATTAATACATGTCTAGGGTCCCCGAGATTACTTTTGAGACAGCCCATAATGGCATTTAGAGGACACTCGAGATGACTACACCGTTACTCGGGTCCTCAAACAAAAGCTTAACTTTCTTATTCTATCGAGTCTCTGATAATGATTTAAATTGCATATAGTTACTCGCTACTCTACTCATGTATATTGTAACACTTCTTTCCCTGAGTCCCGGGCTAGGATATGTTCTCGTGCACAGGTACATATACAGATTTTGGGAGTCCGTCAGCTTAGGATTCCATCCAACTCAGTTGGAAGAGGCTCCATTGTATCGGGGCCTAGTTTTTGGTACTGTCCACAGATGTATAAAAATTATTTCATCTATTCAGGGGTACGGCGGGGGCCCTGTCCCGCCATATGTTGTCATTTATATGTTTAGAGGTCCGCAGACATGTATATGTGGGTTGTGTATATCAGTTTTTATTCAGCTGGGTCTACATGATATATGATATATGTTATTATGTTATTATGTTATGGCAGCCTTGTCGGCTTGCGTGCCCTATCGTGTTGTGGTACAAACGAAAAGGGCTACAGGTTTATGAAAATGTTATCGCCCAATGGGGCTTTGTTACATGATATTGTCTTATTTACGATTCCATGTGACCTCAGCTAATAGATATGTGTACGGGGGAGTCCAGGTCGGACCCCAGTTACGGCCTACGGGGTTGGGTTGTGACACATTACATACATGTATCAAGGTAACATATCTCCTGAGAAATCACAATTAAATTAAAACATCATAATACACGAGCAGTCAAGACTATCACTACATATAATATCCCAAAATAGGTACATACGCAAATCAACAAGGCTGGTGCTATAAATAAGAACATCACAAAATATAAGTTAGATAGACACAATCGAACACATATATACAAAACCCACACATATGTCTACAGACCTCTAAGAGTATTAACAGTAGCATATGACAGGATAGGGCCCCGCCGTACCCCTGAACAACCAAATATATACATCAAAAGGATCTGTACCAAAATTCTAGGCTCCGGGACAATGGAGCACTCAAAAATAGCTGAATCAAAATCCTAAGCTGGCGGATCCCCAAATTGAGTATTTGTACCTATAGATATGAAATGTAGCCCCCCCCCCCGAAGGAAGGGGGTCAGTACAAGAAATGTACTGACTATATAAAACATGAAATACAGTAAGAAAGATCATAACTAAGGTAGAGAGTCCAAGAGACAAGTATGATAATCAAGAACTCACTATACATATGCCTTATGAAACAAATCATGCATATCATTATCATATACCGTACCCGACCCATTATGGGACTCGGTTCCATAATCGTATCATCATATTATCATATCATCATATACATATACTATACTGTACCCAGCCCTCTAATAAGGGACTCGATGCCATAACCATATCATTGCATCAACATATCATCATATAGCGTACCCGGCCCTCTAGTGAGGGACTCAGTGGATAATGTAATAAAATGCGTGTGAGAACATACCCGACCCGAGACTCAGTCAAAGATGTAATAACAGTATGCACGAGTAGAGTAGTGAGTAACCATAGGTATTTAAATTATCATTTAAGACTCAATAGATAAGTAGGCTAATTAATACTTGAGTGTTAGGGTAATAGTCATGTTCAGTACTCTTTAAATGTCATTATGAACCATATTAGATAAAGCCTCAGGTATTATAGACACGTATCAATATAACGCGAGACAGCTTATGAAAGTTAAGGACATTAATCATTATAGAGTCCTTAAGATTAGGAACTTTTATATACCAACTACTTTCCAACGTATAGAAGACTCAAGGGCAGTAGCTCAACTACTTTAAGAGTTTTAACGTCAAAAAGTGCATAAGAATCATGAATCATACATGGAACATATGAATGAATTACCCCAAAGCTCATATCATATATCACTTATATCTAATACATGCCAAAATAAAGAAGGGATAGCTTCGCATACCTATTTAGATCAACCGTAACCAAGCTTGCTTCGTTGCCCCTTTAGCCTATTTAATACAAAAGTAACACTATTATTAATAAATTACAACTTTCCAGGTTATAAATCTACAACCGATCACTTATAGGAATCATTTCTTAGTTCACACTTCTCGATTAGTATTTTGATTGGTTAAGAACTTAATGAAAATTGGGCAGCATTTCCTCTATATAACTCACCTAACCCAAACTTCCAATTAATCTCCGATTAGCACAGCAACACCAACAACAACGATAACAACCCAATAACCTCTCCTAACCCTTTTTCAATTCAAATCATTAACATATAAGATTTTACACGAAACAGATCAATATACGCTTCTTATACGATATTATATACGCTTGCTTTCTTCCGAATTTACGAGCCATATCAACAACAACTTGAAAAAAAATATACCACCATCCACATATAATAAAACTACTTCAATATCATTTTAATACAAGTTGTAAACAACCCACCAAAACTATGACATCAAAATACGATTTTCAATCTTTACTTCGCAAAATTACAAACACACTAAAAAGAGCATAATATTGTTGTAAAGAGCAGCACCTATACTTATCTATAACTATATTTCCAGCCCTTCAACCTAAACAAATTACCTTCAAATACAATACCATAATAATGACAACACTAATCAAACTTTAATCCAATTAGAACAACTCTAATTCTGTCCATTTAGAACGCCAACAATAATCATGTAATTGCTTACTTCCAATTCCACTTAATACAAATTAATCTCTCCATCACAACATCATTAACTTCAATTGTACCATAAGAAAAAGAAATCTTACCTCAAACAATCTAGGATAGATCCTACAATTACTTGCACCAATTCCACCACTTCTTCTTCCTCAATTTAAATCCTAATATTATTGCCCCCTTGGAACATTTAGAACATTTTTATGGAATTAAAATTCCCTTTCTTTCACCATATTGGATCTGGTCGTGAGCTTGATGCCATGGTTGTTCTTAATTTTCTTTCAAGAAGTTGTGATGAAGAAGATGAATTATGAAAATGATTATGTGCTATGCTTTGTCATCAGCTGGTACATATATATGCTATCAGCCCTTAAGACATGTGTCCAACCACAATGACATGTGCCCCACTATGGCATGGACCAATCAAATTCTGCCACATGTCTTGGTGGGGCCCACTTAGTGATCTAATTAAGTTAATTAATCATAATTAATCACTAATCCCAACTTAATTCCTGCCACAAGTTTGTAAGTAGTTATATAACCTACTTGCCCTTTTTATTTTAAATGCAGTCCACACATTCTAAGTAGGTGAATATTCTACTTGTTATTCTAGTAGGTTAGCAATTAGACTTACCTTAAGAACCGGTGTGATCCTTTCTACTTAAGCTAGATGCATAATAAAGTAGCTTAACTATGTAAGACATCCAAACCAGTAGCTTAAGAAAGTAGGTCGATTACTATGACAAATTATTTGGCCTTGAACTTCTTTTCAAACTCTTCCAAACCTATTTCAAACCATTGCCACTCACATGGAACTAGTCTATGCAAAATATGAGGCATTACATCCTCCCCTCCTTAGAATCATTTGATAACGTCATGAATAACATAGATCACGTGGAAGCTTTAGAGGAGCTTAAAAAACGTTACAATGTACAAAAGTACGGGATATAACAATATTCATATAGACACTTACCTTTCTAAGCATCTAAATTATGATTTCTTCATATTGTCAGAAAGCCTTTCACAATTCATTTACTTGAAAACATTGTTTATGGTTTTACAAAATCATTCATAAATCATTCATAAATCCTTGATAATAAATTCATGGTTCATAGTTGGAAATCATAACATTATGAATGGTTCCATGTAAAATCAATGTAAAAACATGTAATGTAAAATCATGCTGATCAAGTAAAAAACATCAATTTGATCAATATAGAAAAGACCCATACAGAATTGACTTAAAACCCTTAGAATTGAGTGAATTCAAAAATAGGAGAATTGAGTTTCATTGGGACCTAATGAGTGAATGGAATCCATTGGTGAATTTCCACATACTTAGAGTAAAAGCTTGACTTAAGCCCTAGTTCTTGCCTTAGAGAGAATTTGAGAGGAACTTTGAGAGATTGAATTGTGATTTTGGGAGAATGAGGGTTTTGGAGTGTTGGGAGTTATTTATAGTCTAGGAATACCCTCTAAAAATGTCCAAGTAATGTAATAAAAGAGTGGAGAAAATTTTGAAATACCCTTAAAACATTCCGGTCGGGACCCCTTCACGGAAGACTCCACAGACTGTGAAGCCTTTAAGGTCCATGAAGTGACCCATAGAAGTCATAGGGAATAAGGTCTGGGTCTTTTAACATCTCCACGGGAACTTTCCACAATAGAACCCAATACGGGTCGTGGACCCTATCATGAAGTGGGTTCTCCCAAAGTCCTGAAATCTCTTCCAACATGGACCTTTCTAAGGTCCGTGTAAATTTTTACGTCTTGTAAAAAGGTCCTATAAAGGCCAACTTGTATGGGTCCTTGAGGGGTCGAGTTTGTGGACCATTACATGGTCTATGATGTACCACAACCCATAAAACCCTTTCGTGGGGACTTGCCCAGTTTTTATCCCTTCCATGAAGGCCTTCCACTGTCTGTAGTGGACTCTACGACCTGTTAAGAGCCTCGTGAAAATTCCAAAAGCTACAATTTCTGAGATTTTCCTTTTTCTTGACTTTCCAACTTTTGGGTCCTTACACCAAGTTTCCCAGGAAACTTGAGAGGTGTTTTTATCAGCTAAATTATATAGCCTGCATTGATTTTTTTATTTGTGAACACAAGTATGTAATTGAAGTTTTTCCTTTTAGAGAATAAGAATTCTGGCAGCTACCTTAGGAAGATGAGAATAATTCATCTAATTTTGTTACCTCTGCTAGTATTATCTCTCCATTGTTCTTATTCCAACTTCATTGACCAGTAGAGTACACTCTAGTCAACGATAATTATTATATTATCCACAACTATATATTTAAAATTATTATATTGTATCTAGAGTATTATATGAGGATAAAGTGCCACAAAAATATAAATGCAAATTCTCTAGAGTGGTAGTTAGACCAACTATATTGTATGGAACAGATTGTTGGCCAGTCAAGAACATTCATATTTGGAAGATAAAGTTGTGGAGATGAGGATCCTGTGTAGATGCATGAACATACTAGAAGAGACGGAATTAGGAAATAAGATATCAGAGATAGGGTAGGAGTGGCCTTGATGGAGGACAAGATGCAAGACACGAGGCTGATATGGTTCAGACATGTGACAAGGAGATGCATGGATGCCTCAATGCAGAGTTGTGAGAGGTTCCTATGGATGATTTTAGAAGAGGTAGAGGTAGACCTAAAAAAGCATTGGTGAGAGGTGATTAGACAAACATGGCATAGTTGCAATTTACCGAGGACGAGGCCTTAGATAGGAGGATACATAGATGCCCCAGTGCAAAGTGCAGAGTTGTGAGAGGTTGCCTATGGATGGTTTTAGGAAAGGTAGAGGTAGGCCGAATAATCATTGGGGAGAGGTCATTAGACGGGACATGAAACAGTCGCAACTTACGAGGATGAGACCTTATATAGGAGGTTGTGGAGACATGGATTAGGGTAGAAGGTTATTAGGTAGTAGAGTATTGACTTGCTTATCATTTCTTACTAATAGTCTTAGTATTTCTCCTATAGTTTCTTGTCTTCTGAGTTTTGTTACATTCTATTATCTCATATACTTCGATTATTAACTATTTTATTTTGGTTATTGCTCCTTTTTTTTCAGAATATTTTATCATGCTTTCTTTAGTATCTTCTTTGATATGTCTTTTGTTGAGCCGAGGGTCTATCAAAAACAACTTCTCTATCTCCCAAGGTAGGAGTAAGGTCTGCTTAAACTCTACCCTCCCTAGACCTCACTTGTGGTATTATATTGGGCATGTTTTTTTAAAAGAACTACTATCAAAAATTGTATGCAACGAACACATATGTGTAATAGTTTGTAAATACCTTGCAAAACTATTCTGATGAGCAAAGCCATGTTCTTCAAATCCTTTTTAGTATAGAAGAAATAGTTGAGGTCTTTTGTCGATAGCATCAACCCTACTAAGAGAATCTCTCAAATCAAAGGTGAAAACTTAAACTTGAATGGATAGAACAGTGATTCATAGAACACCATGCATAAATTAACAGGGGAAGATCTACGAGGGCCCAAGAAGTGTCACGTAACACTGCTTGTTTAAAAAACATTATATATATATAGAGAGAGAGAGAGAGGGGGGGAGTAAAACACCTCCTAAAAGCATTGTATATGGTGTTTCAATTCTCGATGAAAATGATACAGCTTATGTATTATGGGCATAACTTTCCATAGGATGGTCCAAATTAGGTGATTCAAATTACTAAATAACCCCAACATCATTACCTATAATTTTTGTGAGACTATATTTTATGTTTTGGAGGTTAAATAGTCAAATAAATTAATTTCTGCAAGATATGGTGCTGTGAAGAAATGGAGTATTTGTAAAAGAAAATTCATATTTCACTGTAGGATGCTCCAAATCGGTTGATTCTTAAACTACATGAAAGTATACTTCTAGAGAAACAATTCATATGAGACACCAAATCCTAATAAGGAATATATCTTGTTCAAATGTAGTTTCAAAAAAGGGTATTTCATTAAAAGAAGGTTCATCTCACCAACCATGGAAAGATCTAGACCCATTTGACATCACCCATGACATCAATAGTCCCCCATTTGACATCACCCATGACATCACAATTTTCCATTAAATATTTAGAGTTTTTTTTATAATTATTTTAATTATTGTTAGGTCTCTCTTTCACACCTATAAATACCCACCTTATTTCATCATTTTGTCCATCAAGCTTTCTCAAGGAACTCTTCTCTCTATACACTTCTTTACTCATTTTCAAAATATAGTTTTAGTTCTTAATAGTGTAGAAATACTATTCTGGTGATTTATTTACTCCAGCTAGTACACAAAATGCTTCAACGAGGAGAAAATGCTAGGATTCAAAAGTGTTCATTAAGTCCTTCGATTCTGAGTAAAGCTTCAGATTTTAGGTATGTAAGGCTTCAATGAGAGAATTCCTTCCACTCTCATGCCTAAAGTATTTTGATTATATGATAAATTATGTTTATTTTCTTTAAGCTTTACTCTAAGGTATGTGGATACTTATCCATGAGTTCTTCCACCCATGTAGTCTAAAACTCTTTCAGTTAAATCTCTTGATTTCAAGTAAGATTTTCTTATGGATAATTCTTATTTCTACTTAATAGCATGAATCATGGTTAAACTAATGATTATTGGTCTATTTTGATGCAAAATGATTTCATATGTATGAATTGATTGTTTGCAAGTAATTTATCTATTTATCTCTTTGAAGGTTCTTCACAATCATGGTGGGTTGTTTAAAGCATGATTTTTAATTAATGGATTTCAAATTATTTATGCATGATTTCATTTACATACATGTTTGAAAGTTGAAGTGATTTAAACCCACCTAGTTTTACTATATTTTCAATGAAGTTTGACTTGAAAGCTTTGACTCCAAATAAATGTTTTTATGAAAGCAATGTCTATGATCAAAAGGGAGTCCTATGAAATAAAAGAATGATGAAATACTATGAATGATGGATTCTTTATGCTATAAGGACAATTCTTGCATATTTGAATCACTAAAGGTTTTAATGAGCTATTCCACCGAATGTGATTTTTGAATTCTCAAGCTATATACTATGACTATTTTGAAGAATTAAACTATTCCGTGGGATTAACTTAGCACTGAATGGGGAATTGAGGTGGGATTCGATAAGGGAATCCTAGTAGAAACCCCTTCTCTCATTAACTATGTGCCAACATAGGATCTCTTATAGGCTTAGGCTAATGGATCTATGAAAGTCCTTAAAATTAAAGTTAAATAAATGAATCAAGTTGACGGAGTTCTACCCGGCAAATAGTCTCCTCGTCCAATGTAGGGGGTTATGTTGGATTCCATATAATAGCTCGCATAGTCTTAATGTTAGTTATAGTCAACTTCCCACAAATGAATATTTCAAATGTTATTTACATGATTACTCATGCATGTATATATCCACATATATATAATTTAAATGATATCTACTTGATTACTCATGCATGCACTCATTTATATACTTTACATTATAAATGTCCTAAATGTTTTACTTTGTAATGCATGCCTACATACTTAGTACATTCAAAGTACTAACGCATACTCTTTTGCCTACATGATATACCATGTAGGGACCGGTGCTCCTCCTTGTTCTCCTCCGCGTGGCTAGTTGAGATTTCTTTTGAAGGTTACTTTTGGTGAGTTCTCATGTTTCGGGAACAATACTCCTTTATCTTTCTAGCTTATGATATATGGAGATCTTTAGATACTTACTATGGCATTTCTTTCTATTATGATTGAAGGTGAGCTAGGGACTTGTCTTATCCTCGTTAAATCTAAAAGTTAGAGGTATTATTGGACATACGTAAGTTGAAGATTTACTATTATGATTTTCTCTTGTTTATTTATTTTCATTACCTATGAAAGGCTAAAAAAATGTTAAGAGACTTGTTTGAGGTACTTTTGGGTTCCTCATTCTCCATGTCACATCTAGGCCCTAGGCTTGGGTCATGACAGAGGAATACCTTTTACAAAGTGACACTCCTTGACACAAAAGTGCACTCAGCTTAGCAGGTTAGGCGTGTCAGTTCCACGGTCAAGGTCGTGTGTTTGAATCTAGAAGTCATTTTGATACATTTTAAGTTCTTATTTTAATACATTTGTAGTTCTCCATTCATCATTCTCATAGGATTATTTTTTATGTTTTTTTTCCTTTCACCTTCTTTCTTACCAATAAAACTAATTAAGAACAGTTTATGAAACTTAGTGAATAATAAGTTGCTTAGTGATCTTCCAGTACTCTATATATAAAATATTTAATATTATTATTTTTAAAAAGTTGTTTTGAATACATTTCAAAACAAAACTCATGGATTTTTTTTAAAAAAAAATCTTTTGAGAAAAGGAATAGTAGTGAGAATGAATTGTGTTTTATTTATATTGTATTCTTTTTTTAATTATGATGTCACATTAGTTTATTTTTTGTTTTCCATTTTAAAGGCGATACCCCTTACAAAAGAATCGTGCGTACGCCACTACATAAACATGTTCATAGGATACCAACTATAAAATATATATTATCCTAAAGATGAAAGACTCGAATCAAAATACTAAAAGACCACAATAACCTCATAAATTTTATAGACTATAACACCCCTAAGAATAGATAAATTTTTACTTTATAATTACAAATTGTCACGACCTAAACCATTGTAAGAGTCATACACACTAAACCCCCAATGGGAGAACCAATTATCCAAGCCACCATGTGACCAACTAAACAGCTGAAAATAACAATTTCAATAGTTATATACAACAAGATTGAATCTTAATCATAAAACATTTGTGTAAACATATGGCAAAAATCAGCAAAGCTATTGAGCATTAGTGGACATACTTTCACTGGAAGGGATCTTTTTCCCATCTACGCACATCATTGTGAGTTATTGAGGTCCTAATTATTATTTTTGTGGATAAATTCAACAAGTTCTTTAAAAGTTTTTTGTTGGGTGAATTCAACAAGTTCTTTAAAAGTTTTGAGAAAGGAGATACAAAGTTTGAAAAAAATTAGTCAAGCTTAAATTATATTCAATTAAATTATTTATATTTTTTAAAGGATAAGAACTAAATTTACACAATTAATTAAATTTTGAATTACAAGTAAATTGGGATGTTTTAATTAATTTAAAAAGTGAGTTATTTCACAAAATAAACCTTTCACTAAGTAAAATGCTTGGCCTAAAGTTGAAATTTTGCATTTAAAACAAATATGCTAATATCGGGATAGGAAACAAGTTATTTATATATTAATTTCTGTATAACTTATACGACGTTTGGTAGTTAAACAGAAAATAGTTTATTTATGTATAAAATTAATATGACATTTGATTGACAATTTTGTGTTAGAAGTTAAGAAGTTAAGCTAGAGACTTTTTGGTCTTTTTGCTAAGATTTGTTAAAGAACTAATTAGTTAGTTAATTAGTTGAGGTGGTTGTAACTGATTGGTTGATTGGTTGTTAAATGCTGACTAAGTGTATAAGTATGTGTATTATACATGTATGCTAATGATGACAGGAATATAGAAAGTATGTGAAGATATTTTTCTTCTCTCACTCTTCTTCCCTCTTCTCTCTTCTTCTTCTTTTCTTCAGTATTTTCTCTGCAGTTTTCTCTGTTCCTTGTTCTCACAAGGAGGTTCTAAGCTCATTGAATCTCAGTATGAATTTGTTCATGGTATCAGAGCGTGTATCACAGTGATTCACTGTGATAGGTATTCTATTTTCGAGTCAAAGAATCTAGTTAGATTCATAGATTCATCAAAATGTTTTTTAGTCGATCTACAGATCTAAGCTCAGATCATCCCTACAACTCCAGAAATCAGGAAGAAAGTTTGAAAAATGACAGGTGAAGAAACCCTAGGTCAACGGGTTTAGCTGAATCCGACTAACAACTCCATGTCTGGGCAAGGTATTGATTACAACCATCCACTTTTCTTAAGTCCTACAGATGTAAGTGGAATTAGTATTATTTTATTTCAATTGATTGGTGTGGAGAACTACACCTTGTGGAATCGGTCGATTAAACTAGCTCTACTAGGAAGGAACAAATTAGGGCTAGTTGATGGTACATGCAGAAAGGAGATATATGGTGAGGAACCGTGGAGTCAATGGGAAAGAGTAAATGCTATCGTTTTGTCATGACTGATGAACTCAGTGTCAAAAAGTCTACTCAGTGGAATTGCATTTGCTTCAAGTGCAATGGATGTGTGGACTGACCTACAAGAGAGATTTGATAGAGTTGATGGTTCAAGGACCTATAGTCTGCACAAAGAAATTGCAACTCTGCAGCAGGGGATAGCTTCAGTTTCTGCATATTACACAAAGCAAAAACCTTTGTGGGATGAATTTGAGGTGTTAGTACCTGCACCTGGTTATAACTGTGAGAAATCCAGAGGCTTTGTTGCTCACATGAACAGACAAAAGTTATACCAATTCTTAATGGGGATAAATAATTCATATCATCAGGCTAGGAGCCAGATACTCATGATAGATCCACTATCAACTGTTAATTAGGCCTATGCCATGGTAGTAGGAGACGAAAGTCAAAAGTCTGTTATTACAGGCATCAATACGTTGGGCCTAAATGTTTCCATCTTAGAGTCAGCATCAATGTACTCTAAAGGTGTGAACAACTCAAGTGCAAATCACAAGTTCAAGAAAAATACACTGCTAGTATGTGACTTTTGCAAGTGTGAAGGCCACACTAAGGAATACTGTTACAAAGTTGTTGGATATCCACCAGACTTTAAGTCAAAGAGGAAGATACAAAGTGCAAACACTTCATATATTGACTCAAATTCCAGTCAGCATCCTGCTCATGCTCTTTTCTCTTATGGATTGAACACTAATGTACATGACAAATCAGTTGAGGCCACCACACCTGCTACCACTACTAGTCAAGCTAAAAAGGATGTCAAACAACTACTTCAAGGTTGCACATTCATAAAAGAACAGTATAATTAGATCCTGAAAATGCTAAATCAACAGTCACAAGCAAGAGTTATTGCATTTGATGACAATAAGGCAAATACTGCAGGTAAAGCATTGTTTGTCACTGAAAATAGTGATGTCTGGATTGTAGATACAGGGGCATCAAACCACATGGTATCAAATTTGGATATGCTAAAAAAGGAGTCTGTGTTAAAGCTAGATATTCCTAAGGAGGTATCCTTACCAAATGGAAGTACCACACAAGTAACACACATTGGTTCATGTAGTCTGTCAACTAGAAGTCTTATTACTAATGTATTCCACATACCAGAGTTCAAATATAATCTGATATCTGTCAGCAAACTAACAAAGGAATTAGGATGCTCAGTGTCCTTCCCTGACTTTTGTGTTTTCCAGGAGCTTTACACTGGGAAGGTGAAGGAAGTTGGTTAAGAAGAAGGAGGCATGTATCTACTGTGAAGGCAATTATCTCAAAGCAACAATAAAGAGTCTGCTCTTGTTGTTGATTCAACTCATCCCAAAGACAAGGATTCAACTGCAGAAGTGGAGTTATGGCATCAAAGGCTTGGACATGTCTCTTCAATAGTGCTTGCTAAAATATTTACTATGACTAAACACACTATGTGTCAAGTTTCTCAGTGTCTAGTCTGTCCAATGGCTAAGCAAACCAGGTCTATTTTTCCTTCTAGTAGTATCAAAAGTAGTGACTGCTTTAAATTGTTACATGTTGACCTTTGGGGACCTTACAATACAGCTACCTTTGATGGCAACAAATATTTTCTTACAATAGTTGATGACTTTTCAAGGATGACCTGGTTATTCTTGCTTAAACAGAAATCAGATGTTTGTGTATCACTTCCAATATTTCTGAAGTATGTTCAGAATCAGTTTGGAAAGGCTGTCAAAGCTATAAGAACTGATAATGGTACAAAGTTTGTTAACTCAGTTTGTGATAATCTGTTTAAAGAACTAGGTGTCATACATCAAAAGTCCTGCCCTTACACTCCTCAATAAAATAGTGTTGCTGAAAGGAAACATAGACATTTACTTGAAGTAACAAGAGCACTAAGATTTCAAGGTAAAATTCCTATTAAGTTCTAGGGTCATTATGTACTAGCTGCAACCTATCTTATTAACAGACTTCCTAGCAGTGTCCTTGGTTTAAATCTCCTTATGAAAGACTATATGGTGTAAAACCAGGATTGTCTCACTTGAGGATAATTGACTGCTTGGTTTTTGCAAAAAGTCTTACTGTACATGATAAACTCATGCCCAGATCAAGGTCTGCTATCCACATGGGCTACTCTGAAGTGCATAAAGGATACATATTATTTGATTTGTCTAACAGGTCATTCTTTGTGAGTAGGGATGCTCTCTTTAGGGAAGATATCTTCCCATTTGCCACAGATGATAGGTCTATTCATCAGCAGTTGTTTATAGATACCCTGTAAGATTCAGTGGTCCATACACTGGATCCTGTGATCTCACCAAGTACTGAATAGGCTGCAATATCACCAGGTGCTGATCATACTTCTATACTTGCAGATGTTGAGCAAACTGAGGTAACTCAGACCTTCTCTGAAGTGCAGTTGCAGGATGATCTAATTGTTCTTGAGGTGCCTCCTATTGCAGTGGTTCCACAGCTTACTAGACAGTCTACAAGATCTAAACAGCCCCCTGTTTGTCTGAAGGACTTTGTCTCCTTCAATACACTTAAAGATGTCCCTTATCCTTTATCTAACTATGTTACTTATTCTCACCTATCCCCTTCTTATCTATGCTACATTGCAGCTACTTCTATAGTGATAGAACCTACCACTTATGCTGAAGCTATCAAAGATCCAAGATGGATTGAGGCCATGCAAGCTGAGATTCAGGCCCTGGAGAGAAATCATACCTGGGAGATCATACCACTACTTACAGGCAAGAAGGTTATTGGGTGCAGATGGGTTTATAAAGTCAAATATACATCCATAGGAGATATAGAAAGATTCAAAGCCAGTCTAGTTGCAAAGGGGTATAGCCAGCTGAAAGGAATTGATTACACAAAAACATTTTCTCTAGTGGTTAAAATGGTCACAGTGAGAACTGTTCTGTCTATTGCTGCAGCCAAACAATGGCACATCCATCAGATGGATGTCTTTAATGCTTTCCTGCATAAAGATTTAACAGATCAAATATACATGCATCTTCCTCAAGGTTTTGTCAGTCAAGAGAAGAATATGTGCAGACTGAAAAAGTCTTTGTATGGCCTCAAGCAAGCCCTAAGATAGTGGAATCAAAAACTCACTAAAGCCCTTCTAAGACTGAAGTTTGCACAGAGCCAATATGACTACTCCTTGTTCATCAACAAGTCATCAGAAGGAGTTACAATAGTACTTGTATATGTAGATGACATGCTGATCATTGGCAGCAGCTTGAAGTTAATAGAAGAAACCAAGAAAGCTCTACAAAAGGCCTTCAAGATGAAAGACTTAGAGGAGCTCAAGTACTTCCTTGGAATTGAATTTACAAGATCTAAAGAAGAAATACTTATGCATCAGAGAAAGTATACACTTGAACTCATAGCAGAAGTGGAAATGATAGCAGCCAAACCAGCAAGCACTCCAATGGATGTAATTGTCAAGTTGACATCCAGACAGTATGATGAACATGTGAACAAGAATCAAGAGGAATCAGATGATCCCCTGATAGATCAATCAGCATATCAAAGGCTTACAAGTAAGCTCTTATATCTCAACATGACAAGGCCAGACATATCATTCAGCACTCAGACATTGACTCAATTCCTAAATCAACCAAAAAAATCTCACATGGATGCTGCACTAAGAATAGTCAGGTACCTAAAAAGACAACCTGGACAGGGCATACTACTCTCAAGCCACTCAGACAACCAGGTTAGTGCTTATTGTGATGCTTGCCCTCTAACAAGGAAATCAGTCACTAGATACATGATAAAGATTGGAGAGTCACTGATATCATGGAAGGCCAAGAAGCAGTCCACAGTGTCAAGAAGCTCAGCTGAATCTGAATATAGAAGCATGGCCTCAACTGTGTCAGAGTTAGTCTGGCTGCTAGGATTATTGAAAGAAGTGGAAGCTGAAATAGAGATGCCGGTGCAGGTGTATAGTGATAGCAAAGCTGTAATCCAGATTGCTGCCAATCCAGTATATCATGAAAGAACAAAGCATATAGAAATAGATTGTCACTTCATTAGAGAAAGGTTGCAACAAGGCTTAATTCAAGTACACTATCTTCCAACTCAAGAACAACCAGCAGACATACTAACCAAAGGATTGTCTAGAGCTCAGCATGAATATCTTTTATCCAAGCTATGGGTGTTGAATATCTTTACCCCACCTAGCTTGAAGGGGAGTGTTAGAATTTAAGAAGTTAAGCTAGGGACTTTTTGGTCTTTTTGCTAAGATCTGTTAAAGAATTAATTAGTTAGTTAATTAGTTGAGGTGGTTGTAACTGATTGGTTGATTGGTTGTTAAATGCTGACTAAGTGTATAAGTATGTGTATTATACACGTATACTGATGATGAGAGGAATATAGAAAGTATGTGAAGATATTTTTCTTCTCTCACTCTTCTTCCCTCTTCTCTCTTCTTCTTCTTTTCTTCAGTATTTTCTCTGCAGTTTTCTCTGTTCCTTGTTCTCAAAAGGAGGTTCTAAGCTCACTGAAGCTCAGTATGAATTTTTTCATTTTGGGAATACCCATAACTAACATATGTATAAGTTATGAGAAAATCCATATATTCAGAGACGGACGCACGTATAGAGTTTCAGGTGGTTGAGCACCAATTGACCCCAATGAAAATTCTATATATAGATATAGAAAATACTAAAAGAATCGATATAACATACTCGCGAGCATCCATTAAACAAAACGTCTCATAGGTGCTTTGGTTTTGAAGTTGAATTCTAAGACCATTGATGCCCTTTGAGGGTTCGGGTTCGAATCATGGTAACACCCCATATTTTTTGTTGAAAAGAGCAAACTGAAACTTCTTCATAATGTTTATACTCTTCTCTTTATACATTTTTATTGTGGACTCTTTCCTTCATTTTTTTTATTATTTTTTTGAATTTTTCTATTTTTTGTATTTCATTTACTAACTAAACTATAAAAATATTAATAAATTTCTAGAAAGAAATTATTATTGGCTAGCAACTTTAGAGCTCTGGTTCTTACAAAGGTTTATAGTACGTAAATGCTTGAGAAAAGGATGTATAGCTCTAGCCTATAGCTATATAAATGCACATTATCTTTATTAAAGTCCTTGTATGACAATAAAATTACTAAATGGTCTATTTGTGACGATAAGAAAATAGATATAACCAACATGTACTTTTGTTTTAAGTGTTGATTATTTTTTGTAACAGTAAGACGTATCAAAAAGAGTGATATCTTTTGCAAATCATGGATATTTTTGAAGTTAATTTTCATTATTATCAAAGTAAATCTTATTTTAATACAAAAAAAATTGATACTGTATATTTTTTAACATTTTTTTTGCTCGTTTAAGACATCAATTTTCATTGAAATAAGATGTTGTCAGTATTACAGTAAATTATGTGTAGTCAAAGTTGAATTTGATCAATTCACGTATCAAATAAAATATTGCGGAGAGTGAAACTTTTGTCAATTATATTTGAGAAGATCAGCAATTATGGTGATCCAATCTATGTGATTCACTTGAGAAAAAAGGCTTAGATTGCAGGAGTTTATTTGTGGAAGTCAATAAAACCCCTGCAAACTATATTAAATTGCTGAGACTTGCCCCTCCAATTTCCATAAAATTAGCAGGGGTTATTATTGTTGTATCAATTAAAAATAAAATTATGCAACGAAACATATGCCAACCTTTTCTTTTGCGCATTTTCCTCGAGCACTTTATAGCTTTTTAACAAACCTTTCTCCCAAAATCTTCACTTCATTCTCCAAATCCACTTCCATTCATATAGTTTGTCTCTTTCAATTTAACAATTGTGCCCTAATCTGGATATAGATATTGATGGTTTGTACAAGTCCACCACATGTCAATAGATCAGGTCTCTTGACAATATTAAGAACAATATAGAAAGGAATGCTTGAAGTAAAGGACAAGAATATTTACGTGGAAACTTTCTTGCTTAAGCGAGATGAAAATCATGACCTATCTCATAGGATTTCACCAACAACTTTATTAATCAAAGAGCCAAGATTCAGATTATAAACCCTTACAATCTAGGAAATAAACTCTTACTACCTCCCCCCTGTAACAACACTACTACAAGATAAAACTGTCACTCCCCGAAAAGGTACCCTAGGCGTGGCCGGTACTTGAAGACCATTGTTGGTCCCCAAGTGAACTAGTTGGTCTAATCACGTATTCATTCATTCAGCGAAAGACTTAAACTACAGGAAATGGGACAATCAAGTGGACTAACTAAATAAGCAACTCATGAAAGAATAACGTATTTAAACCAAATCACAACTCAACTTCATGTCAAAGAATAGTTTTGAAAACCAAACAATAACTCAACACTATCACTATTTGTCTATGAAGCCTCTAGTACTGTCAAGAAGGGTCCAATGAGAAGTCTATGGCTACCCAAAAGGAAATACTCAAAATAAAGGATAACTAATCAAGAGTGCCCCCGGATGCAAGGAGGACTTACCAAATCTGGAAGTAGAAGTGATCTTCAACGATGCGCCTGTTGAGTATCTCTAACATTTGTATCTGCATCATAAAATGATACAGGACAAATGGCGTCAGTACATAAAATGCACGAATATATAAAATAGCAGAAAAGGAATACGATCAACAGACTCAATATCAATCAACCCATCTCAAGGGACTTAGTTCCACAATCAACTCAACTCAATACGAAATGCAAGTTTAAAATAACAATGCTTTTAAAGAGGAATAGACTCAGTAATATGCAACTCAACCAATCAAACCATTCATTTTAGACTTTTGGGAGTTTCTCTTATCCGACAATCACCACTTATATACCGGTGATGTACAACGAACCGACGTTGTTGCAATGTCTATTTGATACTTTGCCAAGGTAAGGGATGAATGAAAAATCTTGGATCATAATCAATCAAATCAAGTCCTCTTTTGGGATAAAAGAGAAACATCTGATTTTATGTTTCAATCCTCTCCTATGCTGGCTACGTAGTTATTGAGTTCAAGTTATTATTTACTCTCACTCAATTCGGTGCTTGATACTCCTCCCAAGACTCAATATTCTCATAAAACTCAAATCAAATCAAATCATGCAATTCATCTCATCTAGTCACATTGGACTCAAATCAACTCAATCCTATCTTAAATGTCAATTCTTTCATTTAGACTTCTTTTCAAGACTCCTTCATGACTCATCGAGACTCTGAATCAACAATCAGTTAGACTCCAAAATATTCAAGTTCAAATGATAATAAATGTAAAGACTTCTGTTATCCAAACCAAGTTTGACACATTCTCATTCGACATTCAACAATCAACCTTTTAGACTCAATCATTATGTAAAGCATTGGAAAATAATACTCAATGAGGGTTCATGAGAATGAAGGCCTGAACGGATATCTCAATTACTCAACTCATCGACATCATCAAGGCATAATCAAATATAAATATGCAAAGACTCACTAGGATCATAAATATATCAAGGAACTCAAATCATATGAACATTTGGACTTGACTCAAGGATCAATTCGAATCAAATAAGATGTAGGGGACATGGACAAATATAGTCCAACTTTTTGAATAGTCTTACATACTTGGAATTTAAAGGAACAATTGAAACTCGGAGGGATTGCTCGAAGACCTTGAACCCTAGCTTTCTTTCTTTTCTATAATCGATTCTCTCTAAAAAAAATACAAGTGTGAATGAGAGGAAAACCCTATTAGGTATGTTAAAGGATTGATATTTAGTCCTTAGACATGTAGGGTTTAGTTGGGAAAAGGTGGGAAAAGACCGAAATGCCCTTCATTAAAATTGATTTGGGCCCCTTCAAGGATGTCCACCACGGTCCGTGGTAAGTGACCGTGGTCCTTGACTTAGACTGGCTTGGGAGGGGTGACCACCATGGGTCGTGGTGGTTACCACGGGTCGTGGTCCTCAAATAATTCAGGGTCATGGGATGGAGAATCACGGACAGCTTCACGGTTCGTGGTAAGCACCACGGGCCGTAGAGACCTTTATGGTCCCTTCATTACTCTTTCTCCCTGATGTCAATCCTCTTCATGGATGCTCTTCATAGACCATGAAGAGTAATAAAGCATGTAAAGGGTCTCGTGGACAATCTCTGATGCAAATTTTCAGATCATTTCGAGTTAGTTCCGGCTAGGAACTTTAGGGGTGTTAGAATATCTCCCCCTAGAGATCATTCGAGGCCAAGTTGGTAACTCACTCAAAGCACAAATGCAAAACAAGAACTTAGATACTCAAACATTCAAACAATCACACAATCACTACTTGGACTCAAGCTTACATATCATATACTCAAACTCAGAATTAACAACAACTTAAGGACAGGAAAAGGAACCTTACCTTCAATATCATCATTAGAAGGAATGAATAGATGAGGGTATCTAGCCTTCATATCTTCGTCATCTTCCCATGTATCTTCTTCTATGAACTGGTTCCCCTATAGAACTTTGACTGAAGTGACCTCTTTGGTTCTCAACTTGCGAACCTACCGATCGGGAATATGAACTGGAATCTCCTCATAAATCAGCTCTGGTAGGAGCTCCAACTCATAGGCTATACACTCCCCACTCTATTCACAATCTGATAAGGACCAATATATCGTGGGCTCAACTTTCCTTTCTTGCCAAACCTCATAACTCCCTTTATGGATGAAACTTTCAAATATACCCAATCACTCACCTCGAATTCCAAGTCTCTTCTCATAACATCAGTGTAAGATTTCTGTCTACTTTGGGCTGTCTTCAACCTTTGTTGAATGATCTTGCCTTCTCCATGGCTTGATGAACCATGTATGGCCTAATCAACTAGGCTTCGCCAACTTTAAACTAACCAATCGATGATCTATACCTCCTTCCATAAAGAGCTTCATATGGGCCATCTGGATACTCAAATGGAAGCTGTTATTATAAGTAAACTCAATTAATGACAAGTGGTCATACCAACCACCTTTGAAATCGATGACATATTCCCTCAACATATCCTCAAGGGTCTGAATGATGTGCTCTGTCTGACCATTTTTCACCTTGAATGAAAAATGGTACTAAGGTTTACCTTTCAACCCCAAAACTTTCTAGAATGACTTCTAAAACTATGCAGTAAATTGGGTACTTCTGTCTGAGATGATGGACAAGGGGACTTCGTGCAATCTGATTATTTCTCAAATATATAACTTTGCATAATCCTATACTGAGTCTATAGTCTTAACAGGTAAGAAATGGACTGATTTGGTCATCCTATCCACAATCACCCAAATAGAGTCATGCTGCATGCGGAATCGCGGTAAATTTATAATGAAGTCCATATTTATCACCTCCCACTTCCATTCTAGAATCTTAATGTTCTAGGCCACTTCACAAGGCTTTTAATGCCCAAATTTGACTTACTCGCAATTCGGGCACTTGGACATACACTTTACTATGTCTCTTTTCATTCCACTCCACCAATATATTTCTCTTAAGTCGTGGTACATCTTTGTAGAGCCTAGATGGATGAAATACCTGAAGTTATGGGCCTCTGCTATGATTCTCTCTCACATACCATCAATACTAAGAATACAGAACCTCCCCTAGATACGTCAACACTCCATCTCCCCCTTTTGCAAAAGCCATTACTTTCTGTTTGTGAACATTATCTTTCAACTAGAGAAGAATGGGATCTTGA
The DNA here is from genome assembly GCF_947179165.1 of Solanum dulcamara. Classification (NCBI taxonomy): domain Eukaryota; kingdom Viridiplantae; phylum Streptophyta; class Magnoliopsida; order Solanales; family Solanaceae; genus Solanum; species Solanum dulcamara. Next base: position 58,390,266 of record NC_077246.1, read on the forward strand.
TCTTGCTTTTCTGTCACCTCTGAAACTAGGGATGATTCAGCCCTATTCTGAACAATAGCTCCACCTTCACTAGAGTCAATAAGTTGAACTCCCAAACGTGCAAGCCTATGCACCTCTTTGGCCAATTCTTTTTTCCCACTTTAACATGGGCAGTGCTCCCCATAGATAACTTGCTAAGAGCATCAGCAACAATATTAGCTTTACATGGGTGGTAGAATATGTTCATATAATAGTTCTTGAACAGCTCAAGCCATCACCTCTGCCTCAGGTTAATCTCTTTCTGAGTAAGCACATACTACAAGATCTTGTGATTAGTGAACACATCAATATGTATGCCATAGAGGTAGTGAGGCCAAATCTTGAGGTCAAATACTATGGATTGGCAACTCAAGGTCGTGATTTGGGTAGTTCCTCTCATGAATCTTAAGTTGGCTAGAAGCATAGGCAATAACTTTACCCTTTTGCATCAACACACATCCCAATCCAACTCTGGACGCATCACCATAGATCACAAAACCATTGGTTCCCTCGGGTAGGGATAAAACTAGAGCAGTAGTCAACCTTCTTTTCAAATCTTGAAAACCCTTCTCATAAGAATATGACCATTGAAATTTAGCTTTCTTTTGAGTCAAATTAGTCAATGGAGATGATATAGACAAAAACCCCTGAACAAACCTCTAATAGTAACCAGCCAAGCCCAAGAAACTTCTTATGTCAGTCGGGGATGTGGGCCTGGGCCATTTATTTACCACCTCAATCTTCTGCAAATCAACTCATATACCCTAACCAGATACAACATGGCCTAAGAATGCCACAAAATTAAGCCAAAATTCACACTTAGAAAACTTAGCATACAACTCCCTATCTTTGAGAGTCTGAAGAACAATTCTTAGGTGATTGGCATGCTCCTCCTCATTTCTGGAGTAGACCAGTATGTCGTCGATGAACACAATCACAAACATGTCCAAATACTACTTGAAAACTCAATTCATTAAGTCAATAAATGATGTAGGAGCTTTAGTGTCATGATCCAAGCCTAGGGCCTAGACATGACATGACGAATGAGAAACCTAGAGGTACCTCACCCAAGCCTCTTAGCATTTATTAAGCCTTCCATAGGTAATGACAATAAATAAACAAATAGAGAACAAGGGGAAAAAGGGACTAAGGGAAAGATCAAGATAAGAACCATAATAGTCAAGCTTCAACTTTCATGTATCCAACAATACCTCTAACTTTTAGATTTAGCGGGGGCTAAAACAAGTCCCTAGCTCACCCTCAATCAAAATAGAATAAAATGCCACAATGAGTGTCTAAAGATCTCAACATATCATACGCTAGAAAAATAAAGGAGTGTTTTTCTCAAAACATAGGAACTCACCAAAAGAAGCCTTCAACAATCCCAACTAGCCAAGTGGAGGAGAACGAGGAGGAACGCCAGTCCCTATATGGTGATAACATGTAGGCAAAAGTATATGTTACTACTTTGAGTTTACTAAGTATATAGGCATGCAACATGATGGAAACATTAAGGCATTCATAAGGTAAAATACATAAGTGAGTGCATGCATGAGAATTCAAGTAAAATAGCATTTGAAAGATTCATTTGTGGGAAGAAGCAATTTGGCCGTGTGGCCTACCTCCACCACCTCTACAATCTCATAATTGGTGACCCGGTTTACTATACTTGAAGCATGCATTGGAGCTGGCTAAGCATTCTCCTCAGTGATTTTTCCCACATTTCTTACAAGTGGGGAAAGCTTGGGCACCCACATTCTCCCTTGGAACCATCAGATTAGCACCCTTGTCCTTGTTGAACCTTGGAGAAGGAGTATTGGTGGGACCTTTCCCTATAAATCGTTGTCCACTTTGGCACTTTCCACTACCACCATAACCGGAAATTTGGTGATTGAACCCTCCACCATAAACTCTAGCCTTCTTAAACCCCCTTGACCTCTCCTTCAACTTCTCCTCCTCAATTTGTTCCGCATATGTCATGAGTCGGGAGATATCCATCTATTTGACCAACATGGTCATCTTGCATTCCTTGGGCACCAAACTATAAACACCAAATATGAATTTAATTTTTTTTGCCCCTGGATCGGACACCATGAATGGAGCATACGTAGAAAATTTGGTGAATTTGAGGGCATATTCCCTCACACTCATGCTCCCTTGGTGAAGGTTGATAAACTCTTAAATCTTTGCCTCTCTTAGCTCCAAAGGAAAGAAGCGATCTAAGAAGGCACCTTTGAACTCTTCCCACTCTATGGGTTCCATATCTTTACCCCTCTCAACAACCCATTGCTCATACCAAACCCTTGTTATTCCCTTGAGTTGATAGGCCACTAGCTTGGCCTTTTCATTTGGAGGCACTCCCATGATAGCCACAATTTGATAAAGTTCCTCAATAAACTCCATTGGGTCCTTGTCTACCTTGGAACCATCAAATTCGAGTGGATTCATCCTCTTGAAGTCTTGAATCCTAGTAGGCACCTTGAGTAGGAAGAGGAGCAACGTCTTAATTAGCTTGGTTGGCTACGGCTTGGGCCAACAAGGTGATGATGTTTTGGAACTCTGCATGTGTAACTACTTCTTCATGATGTCGAGCCTCGAGAATAGGAGGAACTTGGTCCTCGTCAAAAACCCTAGCTCTAGGTGGAGGTGCTCTTTCTCAAGGCATTATCTAGAGAACACAAAATGATTGATTAGTTAGAGAAAGTCATAGGACAACTCTAGGATACGACATGAATCATGAAAAAAGGGAAAACTTTCCTAAATGCCCCATAGTCTCCTATTAATAATTGTGGCACGCTTTACAACCTTGAACAAAACCCTATTTGATGTTCTATGTTGGACTCCGAGGATCATTCAAAATCTTGAGCTTTGATACCAAGTTTGTCACGACCCAAGCCTAGGGCCTAGATGTGACACAGCGAATAAAGGACCCAAAGGTACCCCAACCAAGCCTCTTAGCAATCATTTAACCTTTTATAAGTAATGACAATAAATAAATAAATAAACAGAAAACAAGGGGAAAGGCGGACTAAGGGAAACATCAAAATAAGAACCATAATAGTCAAGCTTCAACTTACATGTATCCAATAATACCTCTAACTTTTAGATTTGGTGGGGGATAAGACAAGTCCCTAGCTCACCCTCAATCAAAATAGAATAAAATGCCATAATAAATCTAAAGATCCCAACATATTATAGGCGAGAAAATAAAGGAGTGTTATTCCCAAAAAATGGGACCTCACCAAAAGTAGCCTTCAACAATCCCATATAGCCACATGGAGGAGAAGGAGGAGGAACGATGGTTCCTACATGATGATAACATGTAGGCAAAAGTATGTGTTAGTTCTTTGAATATACTAAGTATGTAGGCATGCAACATGATGGAAATATTAAGGCATTCTTAAGGTAAAATACATAAGTAAAGTGCATGCATGAGAATTCAAGTAAAATAGCATTTAAAACATTCATTTGTGGGAAGATGACTATAACTGACATTAAGACCATGTGAGTTATAACATGAAATCCAACGTAACCCCTATATTGGAAGGGGAGACTACTTGCCAAGGTAAAACTCCATTAACACTCATTTCTTTAATGTTAAATGGCCATTTGTGGATCCACTAGCCTATCCTACAAGGGTTCCTATGTTGGCACATAGTTAATGAAATAAGAGGTTGCTACTAGGATTCCCTTACCGAACCTTACCTTCAAGCCTTATTCGGTACTAAGTCAAGTTCCGTAGAATAGTACAACATAGTAACATAAACATATGTATAATTTAGGACATCAAATCATCATTTGGTAGAATAGCTCCTTAAAACCTTTAGTGATTCAAGTATGCAAGAATTGTCCTTATTGCATAAAGAATCTATTAGCATAGGTGAGAAAAACCCTCACCAACTTCGTTCTTTCATTCAAAGACTCCCATAATCATAATCCTTAGCTTTCATAAACATTTCATTGGAGTCTACCACCTTCAAATCATGCTTTAAAGAAAATAGAGTAAAACTAGGTGGATTCAAGTCAATTCAATCTTTCAACATGTATATAAATAAAATCATGCATAACACTATAACAACAACAACAACCCAGTGAAATATCACAATGTGGGGTCTGGGGAGGGTAAAGTGTATGCAGACCTGACTTCTACCAAGGTAGGACGGCTGTTTCCGAAAGACCGTCAGCTCAGTAAAATCATAAAAAGAAGTTAGATAAGGATAAGAAGTTCAAAGCGATATGGCAAAGCCAATAACGAAAGCAACCCAGATAAAATAAAGCAATCAAAGTATAGAAAGTAATAAATAATAATAGAAATCAGACCACAAGGAATTATAGTGCGCTAATACGCCTACTAAAAAGAAAGAATAACGAGACTATGAACTAGCCTTCTACCCTAATGTGGGTCCTCCACACTCTCCTATCTAAGGTCATGTCCTCAGTAAGTTGTAACTGTGTCATATCCTATCTAATCACCTCTCCCCAATATTTCTTTGGCCTACCCCTACCTCTTCTGAAATCATCCATGGCCAACCTCTCACACCTCCACACTCGGGCATCTATGTCTCTCCTCTTCACGTGCCCAAACCATCTTAGTCGCATTTTCTGTATCTTATTTTCCACCGAGGACACTCCTACCTTATCTCGAATAGCCTCATTTCTAATCTAGTCGCTCCTGGTATGCCCACACATCCATCTCAACATTCTCATTTCAGCAACTTTTATTTTTTGAACGTGAGATACCTTAACTGGCCAACACTCCGCCCATATAACATAGCCAATCTAACCACCACTTTGTAGAACTTGCCCTTAAGTTGTGGTGGCACATTCTTGCCCCAAAATCATGCATAACACTATAAAGTTCATAAATTTAAAAACATGCTTTTAATATCCCACTATAAATTTCAAGAACCTTTCAGGATCTAAGTTGAGAAAATACTTGCAAAACATCAATCCATGCATTTGAAATTATATTGCATCAAAATAGACCAATAATCAATGGTTAAATCATGATTCATGTTGTTGAACAGAAATTAGAGCAACCTGATGTGAGACTAAAAATACTATTTATCTCATATTTAGTATTTTATTTGTCCTTTTTGAGTATAAATTTTATGAATTGTGCTAAATTGTGTATTTTATTTGTAGGATTAACCTGATGCATAAATAAAGAAATTTAGAATCAAAATAAATTAAAAATGAAAGATTAAAGAAGGAAATCAAGCACGCAATTTATTGGAAGGATTATAATATAATATTAATATTTTCATATATTCCTATAAATCAGTACGCAGCAATTGAAAGAAAGCGAAATTCTTACCTGCCACGTGTCACATCTTGGAGCGGCAAACAATATTAAAGTAGCGGATAGATGCAATTGTCACGCAGCTCCCAATTCCTTTGGGTTTTGATTTTCAATTGGTTTTGGACTCAGTTATTTTATTTGGGATTTTTTCTTGTACCTATAAATATTCCATAAAATTAGTTTTTAGGAGAATGAACTTTTAACTTTGACCTAGGGTTCTTTTCTTCTTCTTCTTCTTCTTTTCTTAAGACATTAGTAGTTAATTTTCCCTATTCTAGGGTTATAACTACAAGTGATAGTATAATATTATTTTGCTTTGGTTGAAGATGGGTTCTTGTATATGATTACTCTTATATTATAGCTTTTACTATTTTAATGTTTGATCACCATTAGAATAAATTTATTGTCTACCAGGAACTCGAGAGACGGAAAGGAGATAGAACACTAGAATATAGAGAACATGTTTGTTCTAGAATTGCCTAGGATAATTCATGTATAGGATGCCCGTGACACGTACCTATACACCATGTTTGGTTACTAGACAGAATGATAAGATTAATGCATCTTTGTTGGTTCAGGTTTATTCCCGCTCAACGATGTAGTTAGGTTGTCAACAAAGGTAGGCAATTAGAGGTCGAGAGACCATGATTGTAAAATCAACCTTATAAATCAGTAATTTAATAACCTATCAAAAACCAAAGTAATAAAGTTTATGTCTGAACTCATGTTGAGCTGCAGCCCTGGGATTTTCCTCAATCATTGTAAGTATATTTCATTGTTTACTTCTTGCATTTGTTAGCTTATAATTATTAGTCGCATTCTTTTAGCTTGCTTAAATAAATAATTAGATTTGATATAATTTAGCAAAATAATTAATTGACAAGTCCATGTAGGTTTGATATCCGACTCCTAAAAAAGAGTCACTATATTACTTGTGAGACCGCGTACACTTGCGTGTGCTTTGGTAGCAATACAATTCATAAGAAATTTTTACTTGAAATCAAAGACTTAGTTTTAAAAGGGTTTTGGGCTCCATGGGTGGAGGAACCCATGGATAAAGATCCACATACCTTGATCTTCAGGAACCCTAGAAATCAACTTGGTGAAGGAGGAAACCATGAGAGAAATCTTGAGAGGAAAGGGTTTTGTGTAGCGGAGTTAATGTGAGAATGACGCGTTGGGAAGGATTAGGGTCATTAGATAGGGTAGATTTAGTCCCAAAAAGGCCACAACCTACTAATAAAACATAGGAAAGGACTAAAATGCCTTTCTTAAAAACTTGTCGGATAGACTCTACGAACCATCCTTACGAGTCATAGACCCTTCTATGACTCGTAGGAAGGACTTGCCCTACAAGGTATGAAAAATACCCTGAGAATGAAGTCTCTAAAGTTTTCCTATGACCCATCTCTACGAGTTGTAAACTCTTCCACGATTCATTAAAGGGTCTCGTCCTGCAGGGTCTGAGGACTGAGTCTCTGAGCTTTTTCTAAAACTCATTCTTACGAGTCATAGACTCAAGTCGACTTGCAGGCCCTGAGACTTCCTACAGAACCTGAGTTTTAAAGTTCTTTGATGAGTCATTTCTACGACTCATCTTACCTTCTACGAGTCATAACCTTGACTCGTGGACTCGTTCCTTCACTTAATCAATTTCCAGCCTCAACATAAGCCCTATGAGTCACTCTATGGCCCGTAAATTGAGTCGTAGAACTTAAATCTAGTCCATTCTCCCAAAGTTTTCCATTTTTTGACTTTTTGACTTATGGGATCTTGCAGTTAGTTAAACCAAAAAAATAACAAGAAACTCGAAGTGACCATAACGGGTCTGAAAAGTGGTCTTTGGGATATCATATTCTCTCACTTTCAACTGATGATAGCATGATCTGAGGTATATCTTTGAAAATCAAGTGGCACCTTGAAGTTGGTCAAACAAATCATCTATCCTGGAAAGTGGATACTTATTCTTAATGGTCACCTTATTCAGTTGACGATAGTCTATGCACATTCTCAATGATCCATCTTTCTTTCATATGAATAGCAAAGGAGCCCCCCAAGGTGAGACACTCCTAATAAAGCCCTTATCTAATAAATCCTTCAATTGATCTTTCAATTCTTTCAACTCAGCAGAAGCCATTTTATATGACGGAATAGAAATTGGTTGTGTATCAGGAAGGACATTAATTCCAAAGTCGATTTCTCTATTAGGAGGGACTATGGGTAGATCCTCAGGAAAAATTTTGGGAAACTCATTAACAATCGAGAAAGAGCAAGGGATGGAGACTCTACACTATCATCTTTAACTCGTATGATATGGTAAATGCACTCTTTTGATATTAACTTTCTGGCCCTAAGGTAGGAAATAAATTTACCCTTAGGCTCAACAAGACTACCCTTCCACTTTATGACAGGCTCATTCAGAAATTCAAACTTAATGATTCGAGTCCTACAATCAACAGAGGCATAAAAGGCATAAAGTCAGTCCAGCCAAGAATCACATCAAAATCAACCATGTCCAACTCAACTAAGTCAGCTATAGTATCCCTATGATAGATTGTCGCAACACAGTTTCTATAGACTCTCTCTGCTAAGATAGACTCACCAACAGGAGTAGACACACAAAAAGGCTCAACAAGACACTTAGGAATTTTATCAAACTGATTAACAATATAAGGGGTTACAAATAACAAAGTGGAATTCGGATCAAGCAAAGCATAATAATCGAAAGAGAAGACTTGAAGCATATCAGTGACAACGTTTGGTGAGTTCTCCTGATCCTAGCGATTAGCCATAGCATACAGACGGTTTGAAACTCTTTCCATACCTAAAGTAGTATCTCTCTGATTACCTTGAACTGGGGGTTCCATAGTAGAAGACTAGGCTCTGTTACACCACATCGGACACTCTTTCTAAAAATGTCCCACTTAACGATACTTATAACAACTATTACCTCCCTCTCTACACTCTTTTAAATATAGCTTACCGTACTTGTCACAAGGTAGCTTCCCCTTCGAACCTTGAGCGACACTAGCTTGGGATTGAGAACCTTGGGCTCTAACATTCGCGAGGCTCTGTTCCTTCTGCCCATACCTGTTATTAGGCGCAGGTGCGCTCGCCGATGATGGTGCATAGTTAGAAGACCTTTTCCGAAAGAAGGACATATTGCCCTTACCCTGTTTCTGCTCATTCTCATGCCCAGCTGATTTGGCCTTCTTTCTCAGATGTTCTTCTCTGTCTTTCTTCTTATCATCTTCAATCTGCTGAGTATACACCATCAATCTAGAAATATCCATATCAGAAATCAGCAATGACTCATTGCACTCTTTCTTTATGTGTATGCCCAATCTAGAGACAAACTTTCTCATCTTAGACCTTACATCTGGAACCATCTCTGGAGCATATCTAGACAACTAGTAAAACTTAAGGTTGTACTCCTTCACGGTCAACCCATCTTGTTTCAAATTTATGAACTCTTCAACTTTTGGTTCTCTCAATTCTCTAGGAAAGAAGTGATTAAAGAATGCTCCCTCGAACTCATCCCAAATAGCAGTCTCAAAATCCTCACCTCTACCTTTCTCCCATTGGTTATACCAAACATTAGTGACATCATTGAGCTGATAGGAAACCAACTCAACCCCCTCAATCTAAGTAGCATTCATCACTTTCAGTATCTTCCCTATCTCATCGATAAATTTCTAGGGTCCTCATCATCCTTAGATCCCGTGAAGACCGGCGGGTTCATCCTTAAGAAATCTCAGATTTTCATAGAAGCTGATGGCTCTTAAGAGCTAGAGCTGGGAGCGAGTGAACTCTTTTTACCCCTCTGGGAAGCTACCAAATGAGTGAGCATGGCAATAGCTCTTCTAAATTTAGCCTCCAAAGTAGGAGTTGGTTGAGTAGTAGGCACTTGGGTTTCCTCCATAAACCGGGCAGGTTGATCCCTTGTCCTCATTCCAGAAGGTGGGGGCATCTCATACTGTGGAACCTCGATGCTAGCGGCATTCCTCTGGTTGGCAGTACATTTAGGAGGCATTATTTGCAAATAAATAAACGCACGAATTAGGAAGGAACTTTAAGAGTTAAACTCTTTGGCACGAACTCAAAACATGAAGAAGTGAAATAATTCCTAATACATGGCTTCATAGACACCCTAGGACTCTTGAACTCTGTGCCCTGAAACCAAGTTTGTCATGCCTCGAGAGGGTAACCTAGGCGTAGACATCACTCGAATACCATTTTTGGTCCCCAAGCGAGCCAGTTGGTCCAATCACACATTCATTTATTCAGTAGAAGACTTAAACAACAGGAAATGGGACAATCAAGTGGGCTAACCAAATCAGTAACTCGTGAAAGAATAACGTATTTAAACCAAATTACAACTCAACTTCATGTCAAATAATAGTTTTGAAAACCAAAAAATAACTCTACACTATCACCATATGTCTATGAAGCCTCTAATATTATCAAGAAGGTGTCAATGATAACTCTATAGCTACCTAAAAGAAAATACTTAAAAGAAAGGATAACTAATCAAGAGTGCATCCGAATGCAAGGAAGACTCACCAAATCTTGGAGTAGAAGTGATCTTTAATGATGCGCCTGTTGAGGATCTCTAACTCCTATATTTGCATCATAAAATGATACAGGTCAAATGGCGTCAGTACATAAAATGATACACTTGTATCTACATCATGAATGATGCAGGCTAAATGGTGTAGTATAGGGAATGTATGAGTATGTAAAATAGCAGGAAAGAAATACGATTAGCAGACTCAACATCAATTAACTCATCTTAAGGGACTAAGTATTTAAAGAGGAATAGACTCAGTAAAATGCAACTCAACCAATCAAACCATTCATTTTAGACTTTTGGGAATTTTTCTTATCCGACAACCACCACCTATTAGTCAATGATGTACAATGAGCCGACGTTATTTCTAAGTCCATCTGATACTTTGCCAAAATAATTCAACAATCTTGGATCTACAATCAATCAAATCAAGTTCTCTTTTAGGACAAAAGGGAAACATCTAATTTTATGGTTCAATCCTCTCCTATGCTAGTTACAAAGTTTTTGAGTTCAAGTTGTTATTTACTAGCACTCAATTCGGTGCTCGATACTTGTAAGACCTTAAAAGTTAGAAAGTTCTAAAACGAGGAACAAAGGATGAAATCTTAGAAAAATACATCAAATGGCACCAGGTGATGATGACAAAGGCCATCACGGGCTGTGGTCCGTACCACACCTCCTGGTGAGCCACCATGGTGGTGATTTTGAAGGTTATCCGCCATTCAATCGCAGTGCGGTGCTCTCAAAAAGCTCTGGTCTGACTACTACAACTACATGCCCATCTAGTATAATATTCCTATTATGTCAATGCCAATTGAATCAATGTTATTAGCTGTGAATTCAAACCTTTTGGCCTTTGGCTTATTAAGAAGCATATAAATGACATACTAAGAAGAAGCGATAGGTGTAGGGAAGGGAATGCAATTGACCACCATGAGCCATGTAGCTCTTCACGGACTGTAGTGTGTTTTGTGGTGGTCACTCCTATAAGCCCCGCACCATGACCATGATTCACAAATTGTGTGCCCTCTACAGACCGTGAAGGTCTTCGTGGAGGAAGTACTGAAACTGTCCCTACAACCCCAAGATTTTTTCCTCTAAGTAAGTTATCATAGAACACCACTACGGGCCATGGTGATGATCACGGATAGTGATGGGTCCTTCGTGCTGCTGAGTCCGGCCAGTTTTAAGAGGGGTATTTTGGTCTTTTTTTGTGTTTTATCAGTAAATTAAGGTCATTTTAGAGACTGAATCTAACCTATCTAAGTGACCCTAGGCCTTTCCCAACTCATTATTCTCATTCAAACTCTAAGACTCAAAACCCTAACCTCTTAAGTTCCTCTCAAGGTCTTCTTCTTCACCAAGGAAAGCTAGGGTTACATTCTAAGATCTTCAAGCCTCCATTTTAAAGCTTGTATTGGGATTTATTTCTCCAAGGTATGTGGGTCTCATTCATGGGTTCTTCCACCCATGGAGCCCAACTATTCTACTGAATGATATTTTAATGATCTAAAGCTATGTAAATGATTATGTTCTTATGTAATATAAACTATTCTGTGGGATTGACTTAGCACCGAATGGGGCATTGAGGTAGGATTTGGTAAGGGAGTCCTAGTAGCAACCCCTTATCCCATTGACTATGTGCCAACATAGAAGCCTTTGTAGGCTTAGGCGAGTAGATCTACAAATATCCATAAATGTTAAAGAAATGAATGAAGTTGACGGAGCTCTACCCGACAAGTAGACTCCCCGGCCAATGTAGGGGATTATGTTGGATTCCATGTAATAGCTCGCATGGTTTTAATGTCAGGTATAGTCATCTTCCTATATATGAAGATGACTATATAGTCAAATGTTATTTACTTTATGTCTCATGCATGAATCTACTTATGTACTCTACTTTATAATGCTTCAACGTTTTTATTGAATTGCATGACTATATACTTAGTATATTTAAAGTACTAATGCATACTCTTTTGTTTATATAATATCATCATGTAGGTACCGGCGTTGATCCACATTCACCCCCATAGTGCTAGTTGAGTTCGTTGAAGGATACTATTTTGGTAAGTTCTCATGTTTTGGGAGCAATATTTTTTTCCTCTCCTAGCCTATTATATGTAAAGATTTTTGTATATATTCGTAGTACTTGTTTCTAATTTAATTGAGGGTGAGCTAGGGACATATATTAGCCCCTACTAAGTCTATGAATAGAGGTATGTTTGGATATATATATATAGATGATGATTTGAGGTTGTCAATGAATCTTGTTTATGATGTTCTCCCTTAGCCCCATTTTCCCTTTATTTCCGCATATTATTTGTGGTCATTACTTCTAAAGGTTTAATGAATGCTAAGAGGCTTGGGTGAGGTACCTCTGGGTTCCTCATTCATCATGTCACATCTAGGCCCTATGCTTGGGTCGTGACAAACTTTGTATCAGAGCCCAAGGTTTTGAATGGTCCTCGGAGTCCAACATACCGCATTGAATAGGGTCTTATTCATGGTTGTGAAGCACGCCACAATTATTAATAGGAGACTATGAGATGTTTAGGAAAGTTTTCGCTTTTTTGAAAATTCATATCGTGCCCTAGAGTCGTCCTAAGACTTTCTCTAACTAACGAATCATTTTATGTCCTCGAGATCATGCCTCCAAGGAGAGTACCTCTACCTAGAGCAAGATTTAAGGATGAGGACCAAGCTCCTCTGGTCTTCGAGGCTCCATATCATGAAGAAGGAGTCACACATGTGAAGTTCCGGAACATTATCACCTTATTGGCCCAAGTCGTAGCCAACCAAACTAACCAAGGCATTATTACCCCTCTTCCTCAAGTGCCTATTATGGCTTCTAGGATTCGGGATTTTAAGAGAATGATTCCACCCAATTTAGATGGTTCAAAGGTGGATGAGATCCCAATGGAGTTTATTGAGGAATTCTATCATATCGTGGCTATCATGGGGGTGTCTCCGACTAAGAGGGTCGAGCTAGTGGCCTATCAACTCAAAGGTGTGGCAAGGGTTTGGTATGAACAATGGGTTGTTAAGAGGGGTGAAGACATGGGACCCATTGGATAGGAAGAGTTCAAGAGTGTCTTCCTAGACCGCTTCTTTTCTTTAGAGCTAAGGGAGGCAAAGATTTAAGAGTTTATCAACCTTCATCAAAGGGGCATGAGTGTGAGGGAGTATGCCCTCAAATTCATCAAATTATCTAAGTATGCTCCTTTTGTGGTCTCCTATCTAAGGCCAAGGATGAGCAAGTTCATCTACGGTGTGTCTGGTTTGGTGTCCAAGGAATGTAAGACGGTCATGTTGGTCAAAGAGATGGACATCTCTCGACCATGACATATGCAGAACAAATTGAGGATGAGCAATTAAAGGAGAGGTCAAGAGGGTTCAACAAGGGTAGAGTTGATGGTGGAGGGTTTAGACCTCAAAGGTCCAGTTATGGTGGCAGTGGAAAGGGCCAAGATGGGCAACGATTCATGGGTCAAGGTTCCACCAATACTCCTCCTCCGAGGTTCAACAAAGACAAGGGTGCAAACCTGATAGTTTAAAGGGAGAATGTGGGTGTCCAAGCTATCCCTGCTTGCAATACATGTGGGAAGTCTTACAAAGGGGAATGATTAGCCGGCTCCAATGCATGCTTTAAGTGTGGTAAACCGGGTCACCAAGCTAGAGATTATAGAGGTGGTGGTGGTAGGCCTCAAGGCCAAATTGCTCATGGTCAACAAGCTGAAGGAAGTGGCCAACGCATCAACCACTTTTATGCCTTGCATGTGATACAAGAGGTTGGGAAGAACCCGATGTTGTTACCGGTACGTTAAAGGTCTTTGCTTTTAATGTGTATTGCTAGATCCGGGTGCGAATTTGTTATTTGTTACTCCGTTCCTTGTTAATAGGTTTGATGTGTTACACAAAATGTTATTAGAACCCTAGTTGGTGTCTACTCCCATTGGTGAGTCAATTGTTCCTAGAAAGGTCCATAAAGGTTGTCCTGTGTCTATCTTGCATAAAGTTGTTTCTACTGATCTTATTGAGCTCAACATGGTAGATTTTGATGTTATGTTTTTGATGGATTGGTTGGATGCATCTATGCTTCTATGGATTGTAGAACTTGTAGAGTCAAGTTCCAATTCCCCAATGAGTAAATTCTTGAATGGAAGGGTCAAGATTCAGTGGTAAAGGGTAGGTCCATTTCTTATCTAAAAGCTCGAAAATTGATTGCTAAGGGTTGCATCTACCACATTGTGAAGGTTAGGGATGTCGATTCTGAAAGTCCTTCTATTGAGTCAGTTCCCAAAGTTAGTGAGTTCCCCGATGTCTTTCTCGATGACCTCCCTGGTGTCCCTCCCGAAAGGAAAGTTGACTTTAGTATCAATCTTCTCCTCTATACCCAACCTATATCTATTCCTCTATATTGAATGGCCCCGGCGGAACTAGAAGAGTTAAAGGAACAATTAGAGGACTTATTAGAGAAATGATTCATAAGGCCGAGCATTTCACCATGGGGTGCCCCTATTGTTTGTGAGGAAAAAAGATGGGTCGCTTCGAATATGCATAGACTACCGGCAATTGAACAAGGTGACCATTAAGAATAAATATCCGATCCCTGGATAGATGATCTATTTGATCAATTGTAAGGGGAAAGTCATTTCTCTAAGATTGACCTTTAGTTCGGCTATCATCAATTAAAGGTAAGGGAGTGTGCATTCCCAACACAGCATCTCGAATAAGGTATGGTCACTTTGAGTTTGTGGTAATGTCGTTTGGGTTGACAAATGCGCCGGTAGTGTTTATGGATCTAATTAATAGGGTGTTCAAACTCCACCTTGATACTTTTGTGGTGGTATTCATCGATGACATCTTCATTTACTCTCGGGGTGAGGAAGAACATAAGAGTCACCTGAGGGTTTTGCTTCAAACCTTGAGAGATAGGCAATTGTTTGCCAAGTTTAGTAAATGTAAGTTTGGGTTGAAAGAGGTGGAATTTCTTGGTCACATCGTGTCCGGTGATGGGATCAAGGTTGACCATAAGAAAATGGAAGTGGTGTGGAATTGGCCTAGATCATTGTCTCCTTTGGACATTAGGAACTTTTTGGGTTTAGTCGGGTATTATAGAAGATTCGTTGAAGGGTTCTCTTACATCTCATCTCCCATGACAAAATTGACTCAAAAGAAGAAAAATTTCTTATGGACGAACGAGTCTAAAAAGAGCCTCCAAACTTTGAAAGATCGACTTTCCTCCGCTCCTATTTTGACTCTACCGAAAGGATTAGAAGGGTTCGTAGTTTATTGTGATGCTTCAAGGGTTGGATTGGGTTGTTTCTTGATGCAAAATGGTAAGGTTATAGCCTATGCTTCTAGGTAATTAAAGGTGCACGAGCATAACTACCCTACCCATGATCTTAAGTTAGCGGCAGTAGTGTTTGATCTAAAGATTTGGCGGGGCGGCACTACCTCTATGGGGTACATGTAGATGTGTTCACCGATAAAAAAGGTCTTCAATATGTGTTCACCCAAAGGGACCTCAATCTAAGGCAAAGGAGGTGGCTTGAACTCCTCAAAGATTAGGACATGAGTGTGCTCTATCACCCGGGTAAAGCCAACATTATTTTCGATGCACTTAGTAGAGTATCTATGAGGAGTTTGGCTCATATTGATGAAGATAAGAGGGAGTTGGTAATGGATGTTCACCGTTTGGATAGGTTAGGGGTGAAGTTAAGAGGTTCCGGTGATGGTGGTGTAATTAAGAAAAATGGGTCTGAATCATCTTTGATCATGGATATTAAGTCGAAAATAGACCTTGAACCGAAATTGGTGGAGTTAAAGGCATTGGTGAAAGAAAGAAAGGTAGAATTTTTTTCACAAGGGGGATATGGGGTACTTCACTAACAAGGTTGGTTATATGTTTCGGATGTGGATGGCCTAAGGGATTTGATCTTGAAGGAGGGAAATAAATCTTCATATTCTATTCACTCGGTTCAAACAATATGTACCGAGACTTAAAGAAGATTTATTGGTGGGGTGGCATGAAGATGGACATATCAAAGTTCGTGGCCGAATGCCCAAATTACAAACAAGTTAAAGCTGAACATAAAAGGCCGGGTAGCCTAGCACAAGTGTCACAACCCGAACAAGGACCAAGTTATGACATGGCGATCAGGATGCGAGGGACCCCAACCAAGCCATCTTATCATACATAAGGTGAAGAAACACATTAATATATAAGCATAATTAATCATCACAAGGAAAAAGGGGACTTAGGGAAAATAACCCAATAGATGTCCAAATCGGACTATATCATAAGCCATCTAAACATGCCTCTAGTCTAGTCTTTGACGGGGGCTTAGGAAAAGCTCCTAGATCACCCTAACAATAGAATAAAGTCAAGTGAGAAACAAGAATAAAAGTCATGTCCTCAATAGAATAAAGACTCACCAACTCCTTGAAAAGCTAATCAACTCTAGCCACTAATAAGATAGTCGTAAGTGTCGTCCGGCCCTACATTATGAGACAATGTAGGTAAAAATATGTGTTAGTATGTTTGAATGTACTAAGTATGTGAGGTATACATGAACAAGTAAAGAAACGTAATCAATCTGCCATAGGATGCATGACCAATCATAATGAACATGAGTAAAGCTTAAAAGCATTTAAAAATATATGAAACTCATGGTCAACTCATAAAATCATCTTTAACTTTCATAATCATAACTTGAAATTAGCTTTGTGCATAGGAATGCGTAGTTCAACTTAAAATCATGCAATTCATATAAAAACATGTATATAATGATCATTGATAACATCTAAAAATGAAATCAAATCAGCCCAATGTAATTAATCAAAAATAGGGTTCATAATCAATTGAAATTGAATGAAAATTTTTGAGAAACTTTGGGACTCCATGGGTGAAAAAAACCCATGAATCAATCCCCACATACCTTTATTGAACTAAATCAAAATTGAAGGAGAAACCTTGTTGAAATTTGAAACCTTAGCTTGAACATGAAGAGAAACATTGAGAGACTTTGAGAGTTCTTGCCTTGGGAAATTTTAGAGGAATGTCTTTAGAATGAGGGAATTTCAAAGAATTGGGTAGTTATAGGGTTGAACTTGGCCCTAATTGTGTCTAGGTTCATTGAACCGAACTTTGGAAAATGACATGAATGCCCTTAATTAAATCTGAAATTTCACCCTATGGATCACCTTCTACGAGTCGTCGAAGAAATGATGAGTCGTTTTGACAACTCGTCGTGCAGGTCTGAGGAAAGGCTTGAAAATTCAGGTCTCAAAACTTTGAGAACAGGTCGTTTCTACGACCCATCAACTTGTCTACGAGTCGTCATTTGGGCTCGTCCTGCAGGTCCCAAAACCTGCAATTCTAAGGGTCTCTAAAGTTTGGTTACGAGTCGTTCTTACGATCCATAACAACTTCTACGACCCGTCTTATCAAGCCGTAGACTTTGGCTTGGGGGATCTCAGAATAAGGCCTCTGAACTTCGATTTACGATGGGTTCTTACGACCCGTCAACAGGATGACGACTTGTCCTGTTGAGTCATAGAACCTCTCCTAAGGGAAACATCTTACTTTGCTCGAGGGGTCACTCTACGATTCACCTCTATGAGCCGTAGAGTGACTCATAAACATGGGTAGGTTCAAAATTTTGAGAACTTTCTCCTTGGTTCCAACTTTTCGACTTCCGGGGTCTTACAATAGCTCCTCCTTGGGAATATTTTTCCTCGAATGAGATTAACTTATCATAGAAAAGACACGAAAAGAGGACTAGCAACTCAAATTGATCATAATGACGCCTTAAAATGCATGAAACATGAAAACTTCAACTTAACATAAAATCATGACTTAAAATCAACTTTTTCATGAACATACATGCATACGAATGACATAGGAGAAACTGAATACATAAGAATTTAATTAGCTTGAATAAGAACAACTTACTACTTTAGGCTTGAGTAGAGGGAAAAAGGTATAGGTAGTGAGACGATCTATCAACTCTTGAAAACTCTTTCACAAGCTTCTAACCATTGAAATTTCACCTTCTTTTGAGTCAACTTGGTTCAAGGCGAAGAGATCGATGAAAATCCTTCCACAAATCTCCTATAGTATCCGGCTAAGCCCAAGAAACTTCTAATATCCGAAGACGATAATGGTCTCAGCCAATTTTTAACCGCCTCGATTTTCTTAGGATCAACCATAATCCCTTCACCGGACACAATGTGACCAAGAAAGCCACCTCCCTTAACCAAAACTCAGATTTGTTGAACTTTGCAAATAGTTTATTGTCTCTTAGAGTTTGCAACACAATCCTCAAGTGATTAGCATGCTCCTCCTCATTTCGAGAGTAAACCAAAATGTCATCAATGAATATAATCACAAACATGTCCAAATATTGCTTGATTCAAGGTCCTTACATGATTCAGGGTCATGGGAGATGAGGTTCACAAACAATTCATTTTCCGTGATAAGCACCACGGGTCGTAGAGCCCTCTATGGTCCATTCCTTACTTTTTTTCCCTGATCACGGATGCTCATGGACCGTGAAGAGAAATATGATCCCTGAAGGGTCTCGTGTCTAGTCTCTGATGCAAATTTTCAAATCATTTCGAGTTAGTTCCGGCTAGGGACTTCAGAGGTATTACAAAAACTAAACATTAACTCTATTGTCTACTAAACCAACTAACTCTATTTGATATAGACTTCACTCAAACTCGATGCAGCTAACTCTAGCCATGATCTCTTTATGATCAGAATGCAAAATGAAATGATCTATTTTCCTTTATAACACATGAATAGATCTTGCAATGTTAAGACTCAAAACACAACTCACAGCAAAGCAACTTAAGACTTAAGACTTTTCACTGATATCTCTATCAGTTCCTCGTTGCTCTTACTTGTTCTTGCTTGAGAAAAATGGCCTTTGCCTCTTGTTATGCAAAAAATTACATTGTTTCTTGTCAAAGTGTGTCTAATATGAAATGGACAAAAACAACCTTATGCAATGGCATTAGCTGAGAACTTCGCCTCTTTTCCTGTGCTCATCAACCACCACAGTTGTGCCAGCTTTTACAACTGTTCCCCATTTATTTGTTCTAGACAACGTCACACAAGGGATCAGGTCCCATAATTTGTTAAAGAGATAAGTGTCAAAAACACACTAAACTATTCATTTTTTTAGTTTCATACCTAAACTATCACTTATTAGTTTAAGAAACACACCTCACTCTTTTATTCCACTCTCATCATGGTATGTGTACTACACTCTCTCTTTCATTTAAAAAAAATTATCACATCACACTCCACAAAACATTCCATCTTAACAAAATTTAAATAAATTATTAGAATTAGTTAAAATTAAAAGTATTACTATCTCCCGCCCAAAAAAATTATAAAATAAAATATAAAATATATTTTTACCTCACTCCACCACTTTCTCTCACCATACCCTCCCCCCTAATTTTTTTTATTATTATTTTTAAATTGTTTTACCTCATTCCACCACTTTCTCTCACCATACCCCCCCCCCCCACACACACACACACACACACAATTTTTTTAGTTTTATTTTTATGTTTAAATTTTTTTATAAAAGTTTTTAAAAAAAAAATCTTACTTCATCTCCCCTCCTCTCCCTCCCTCCAATAATAATTTAGATTAAAAAAAAAATCTACCCTGCCCCTCCTAACCCCTTGCTTTGAAATTTTTTCTCCTTTTGTGTTAGATGTATGCATATGATTTTAGTAAAGTATTTTTAACTTTTCGCAAGACTTATCTTAAAATAAAATTTTTATTTTTATTATATTCAGTACGTAAGTAGGAAAAAATATTTTCCTAAAAATATATGTACATATCTCACACAAAATGAGAAAAATAGGATTGGGCATAATTTGGTTCAAACCAAAAAAAATGATCGAACCGATTTTTTTTAAAATTTCGGTTTCAATTTTTTGGTATAATCGATCGGTTTCGGTTTTAAATATTTTAAAATTTCGATAATTCGATTCGGTTTTCGGTGTTTAATAAAAAAAATTCGATTAACCAAAAAAATGAATTTATGTAATTTGTAGCCTTTTAATTTTTCTCATATCAATTTCTTTATGTCCAACACAAGCCCACATAGGTAAGACCAAAATTAAATGGGCTTTTCCACCTAAGTCAAGACCAAACATATCACCAATTAATTGTTATTTTTTTTACCATTTTTTTTATCGAAAAAGAGTCTAAAATATCCTTGAACTATTGAAAAAGGTACAAAAATGTCCATCATCCATATATTGTGCCTAAAATGCCCTTGACATCCACCTTTAGGTCCAAAATTGATCTTTTTTTTAACAGAAAAGGGCATTTTAGGCCCAATAGATGGATAAGAGACATTTTTGTACCATTTCCAATAGTTCAAGTGCATTTTAGGCCCTTTCAACAGAATTATAATTAAATAATTTGAATAATTTTTTTAAACACGTGGCGTCCATCTATTGGTTATAATTTAATTATTTAAAATTAATTATAAATCAAAATTTATTTAACAGAATTTTAATTAAATAATTTGAATAATTTTTTTAAACACATGACAACCATCTATTTGTTCCATGAAAGTCCTAATACTAATAGGCAAGTTTTTAAAGTCCAATTAATCGTCAATATTCTTATAAATCTAAATAACCTACTTCAAAATTATAAATCCCCTAAATCACTTAAAAGAAAGCAATAAAATATATAGACTATTATTTTCCTCTTTCAACTAATTGTTAGACTAAATGTTGTCACATGTGAGAAAGAAAGAGAAATTGGACGACAATAGGTTTTCATAATTGGACAACTATTTTACTCTTAATAGGATTAATTATATGTCTCTTTTTTAATTTTTACGCTAAGCAAGGACGATGATAGGTTTTCATAATTGGACAACTATTTGACTCCTAATAGGATTAATTATATGACTCTTTTTTAATTTTTACGCTAAGCAACACTTAAAAACAAAAAAAAACATTACGTAAATATTTGACTCCTATTTGTGTTGTATTACGTAAATATTAATTTAGTCATTTTTCTCATTATATATGTTTTTCTTGCTAATCACAATATTTATTTACATAGTCGACACTCTGATATGGATTATGTACCTTTGTAAAATATATCGTATTTTCATAATTTGATACATAATAATTTGATACACGATTATACATCATATTTTCTTGTAGTACTCGCATAATGTATGATTTCAAAACCGAATCAAATGTTACTTGATAATTTCAGTAGTATCATTTGAAAAAAGATTTTCACATGACAATTTACACAAAAGGTAAAAATAAATAATAGAAGAAAAGAAAAGTTTGTAGGAACCATGACTATTTTATGACTCGTCCAATCTAAGTAAGGTTGTTGACTATTTTTTGACTGATAAATCTAGAAAAATTGATTACTTAAAAAAAATGAAGAGAGGCAAAAGTTGGGTTAGATTTAGAAACGGGTTTGGGTGTTGGCTTGGGTGAGTTTTTTCTTATTTGATAAAAAGAATTTATGTGGACCAATGAAAATTGGCCATTTATTTAGTTAAATTGCATGTCATATTTTTATTAACTAAAGGACATATTTTTAAAACCAAGATGGGAAAGAGGATTTTTGAACAATTTTTAATAGGTTGAGACCATTTTTTAACTTTTTACCATTTAAAAAGGACATTACAGGGTTTGTAATTAATAATAGTATAAAAATCTGTAAACAATTTATTTATTTTTTGCTGATTTTACGATTTTTGATTATTTTGTATATATGTGTTTTTTAAATACAGTAATAATAATATAGGAGAAAATATGCAAAAAATGATTTTTATTGATTTCAAGGGAAGTTGACTCCGTAAGTAAAGTAACTGCTCGTTTTTGCTTATTGTTTTGTATTTTCCTTTTTAAATAATTACTAGTATAGTACCCGTGCGATGCACGGATGTTATAAACTTATGATTATGATTTTATTTTTTTGAATATGTTAGATTATATTAAACCAAAAAATATCTAATTATTATCTTATTTTGTAATACAATATACCTAATAATAATTGAAGAAATAAATTTTATTTATAAATAAAATCATCAAATAACTTTTCAATATACTCCACATATCATAATTAGATACAAACAATTTGAATGAATAAAATGATTAAAAAATAAGAACACTATAATTTAGAGAATATTTGACAATCTCTCAAAATAAATTCTTTTAATTCTTTTCGTGTCTTTAATATTTTTTTGATAGAAGAAAATATGATTTTTATGTTTATCTAAGCAAAAATCTTAAGTGAAAATTCACTTTTCCATCATGTCAAATGTCAATCACAAACAAACTTTCAATCTCATAAAGATAGAAGTATGATTTTAGTAAATCTTTAGCTTTCTCAAATCCTACCTATTAAATAACAATGACTATGTTGGTGTTGTTGTTACAAAAATATACAGTGCAATTATTAATTAATTATTTTTATAACTTAACTTTTGAATTTTGGCTTCATGTCTTACATAAGATTTATACTTTATTTTAAATTGTTTCAATACATTCTCAAATTTTGTATCAAATATTTTCAATATGATTTCTCTTTCCATTCTTTGCATATCATTGTTGCATTATCTATTATTTAATTTTCTTTTATGTATTCTTTATTTATTTTATCTTAGTGGTCAAATTATTTTAATGAATAACCTCACATTATAATTCTTTTATAGATCAATTTCTCTATTATGTTAAATAAATTTTGATTTTTAAATAATTAAATTGTAACCAATAGATGGCCGCCACATGTTAAAAAATTATTTTAATTAATTAATTAAAATTCTATTAAATAAATTTTAATTTATAATTAATTTTAAATAATTAAATTGTATCCAATAGATGGCCTCCACGTATTTAAAAAAAATTATTCAAATTATTTAATTAAAATTATGTTAAATAAATTTTGATTTATAATTAATTTTAGATAATTAAATTGTAACCAATAGATGGCCGCCACGTGTTTAAAAAAATTATTCAAATTATTTAATTAAAATTCTGTTGAAAGGGCCTAAAATGCCTTCGAACTATTGGAAATGTTACAAAAATGTCCTCATCCATCTATTGGGCCTAAAATGCCCTTTTCTTTTAAAGAAAAGGTCAATTTTGGACCTAAAGATGGATGTCCAGGGCATTTTAGGCCCAATAGATGTATGAATGACATTTTTGTACCTTTTTCTATAGTTCAAGGGCATTTTAGGCTCTTTTCCATTTTTTTATTTTCTTAAAGATATCTTATTTTCTTTCATAAACCAACAAGATTCTAGATACTTCATATTAAATAGACTTTTAAGTTTTGCTGCTTAGTTTAGATTCATCTAGATTTAGTTGCATAACTTAAAAAATATTTTTTTCATTTCATCTTTGTTTTTTTCGTGTTTTTTTCTTCTATTTTTTTTTATAATCTGCTAATCTGAAAAATTTTTAATATGATAAGTGTAAACCGAAATATCAAACCGAAATAAATCAAACCGAATTTTAAAAAATCAAATCGAACCAAATTAATTTCAATTTGGTTTCGATTTTTATTTTTACTAAACCGAACACCGAAAAATCGAACCGAACTTCTCAAACTTAACCAAACCGACCGAATGCCCACCTCTAGAGAAAAATATAAATTAAGAGCGGAGGGTTATATGGGATGAGTATAATTTTATTGTATTTTATTTAAAAAATAATAACATTTTATAGGAAGGAATGTGAGAGGGGTGAAGTATGAATTTTTTAAAGATATTTTATTAAAAAAAATTAATAAATAAAAGGATAGGGATTATGGGGGAGTGGGGAAGAGGTGGTGGAGTGCGTGAACAAAATGTTTTAAATTTTATTTTATTTTTAAATAATTTCTTTTTTTTGGGATAGAATTACTTTAGTCTTTAACTTTTAACTAATATTAATAGTTTATTTAATTTTTGTCAAGGTGGATATTTTATCCATATGGAATGCTATGTGCCAAAGTTCTTTTACAACTTATTTGGATGGTGATTTTTCATGGTATGGTATAGTATGGTTAGTAAGAGAACTACGTTTGTTTTGATTGTTTCTTTAGTTACATTGTATGATATGGTTTGGTTTCATGGTTTCGTAACCATAAAAATTCTCATTTTTTGAAAACACCAATTTGATAGTATCTCATTATTTACTTTTTTTTTTCAATTATAATCTTGCTTAATTTTAAATAATTCTAATTTATTCTTAATTAAGTGCATTTTCGTAAATTTATCAATTACGATACAGTATCATGCCGTCAAAGCAAACAACAAAATTATCATTAAATAATAGCAAACCATATAATTTATTCAAAAATAATATTGTATAGTATAGTACAATACCATACCACACGATACACTACCGTATATTATGAAACCATAGGAAACAAGCATCCAAATAAAATGTTAAAAAAAAAGAGAGAACAAAAAGAGTGTATTACACCTAGAGAGTGATTGAGTTGTGTTTTTAACCCCATCTCTTTGTTAAATTATATAAACTTCAAATTATAACATATAGCTTGGAAGATGAATTACCAGGTTGAGTCATTCGACTTTTGAGTTCTCTTTCCCCCGTTTCCATGGCTTTTTGACTGGAAAATCTGAATTGTTTCTAAAAAGTTTTGAGATTTGTATTTTAACGCTAATTTATTTTCATGAGTGCGATTTATTGATCTAAATATTGTGGATAATGATGACATCGAAGAAGAATAGAAGAATCAACGGCGCCGGTGTCTGGAAGTTCGGATTTGACGTCATCAACTCCGTCTGCGTTGGCATCGGTGTATTGGCAGTTGATTTCGCTGCAAGAAAGAAAGTGATATTGTGTACCAACTCAAGGTCAGGTTATAGAAAATTTGGTACAGATTGGTTAAAATATTTTCTTGTGTAGTTTTCGCTACATAGATATTTATTGCTTGTGTAGTCGCCATTTGGTTTTCATATGTGTTTTACAGGCGGATGCGGCTAACTGCTTAAATTTTGTTCGTTTAGGTAAAGTTTGGTTAATAGAAGCATCGTCAAGGTAATTTTACTCTGTTTTTAGCATTGCTATTTGATATGGTTAGCATGTTCTGCCAGACTCACTGCCAGGTGCAGAAGCGTGTTTGAAAATGGCACATATGAGATTATCCAATGCTCTAATAAGATGTGTCACTGCCTTGGTTGTGTGCATTTTCATATGTCCTGTTTGACTGGTGAAGAACTTCACAGTTGATTTCCTCCAATCTTTAAAAGCTTGTCTCTTTCAATCTTTAAAAGCTTGTCTCTTTCTTTGAAGGGATATATAAACTACATTTTCTTTCTTTTACTCTTATATATCTAATAAAAGATAAAAGTGACTAAGTCTTGAATTTTGTGAAATTGACAGTGTTTGGGGCTGACTTAAACACAACATGTGGGGCAGCCAGTGAACAAAAATCATCTGATCTGCAGGGATATAAAATTGTGCTTAATTCAAAAAGTTTTGAAGATGTACTGGTGAGTAAGAGCTCTCTTACAGGAAGTATTGGTCATGCAAAAAGTTTGATCTCCACACTTGGCTAGCAATTTTCATACATCCATCAAAAGTTTAATCCCATTAAACAGGGGAGTTCATCTTTGTTGTCAAAATCTAACATCTTGTTAGCTTCTTGTTCATTTTCAGCTCTGCTTCGTGCGAATGAATCCATCTCAAAGTGCTACATTAGGACTGTTTGAAGAGCACGCCTAATGTACAAAAGGTCAGATCTCTAATTTCCTTTATCGTTATAATGTTGAACATCAATTTTGTTTTAATCAGCTTCTTAAACAGTTCTAGGTTGTAGTGTTAAACATCATTTCTCTAAGAGCTTTTGACTCATGAAACTGTGTTATTGGCTTGTATGTTGAGTTTGCTAATTGTATGAATTTTGAGAAAATAAAGGCGGTATGGCCTAGGAGACCCTTGGACTCGAGTCATGATGATGCCTACTATAACCCACCAATAGGAAAGCCAACCCGTATCCCGAAACTTACAAGTAATGAGATGTAAGGGCGGAAAACTAACATTAAACTAAAACAATATTATAAATAATAGGAATCACAGATGAAGAAGCGGAAGCAAGCCAAAAATATATACAAATAAAAGATCCCTCCCAGAACGTGAAAGTCACAAGTTCAAAGCTATTAATAAAATGAGTACAAGTCCCAAAAATGGACCACAGAAACAAGACTGTCTCAAAAGCAAAAGACTAGTCAATATATATACAGAAGGAGACGGGTAAATCCAGGATGTTGTGTGCTCACCCTCGGCTCCGAATCAGTTAACAGCTGGCTTGATATCAACGCTGGTAGCTGGTTCTCGTACCTACATCATAAAAACAAATGCCGAGTGTAGTATGAGTACTAATACAACAGGCACCCAGTAGGCATCATAGGCACTGAACAAGAAAAGCAAAAGTAATATGAAATGTTAGAATTCAAACCACAACTCGAAACAAGAAAGGAAAATCTAACTTGGATGCACACGAGTGTACTAACACAGAAAAAGAGTACAACTAACTAAAATTGATTGGGCTCCCATAAACCCGACAGGTACATTCATGTGCAAGTTTAAGCAAAACTCGAGTGGACTCCCATAAGCCCGACAGGTGCACAGAAGAGTTGAGACCAATAAAGAGAATCTGACAAAGTTTTCAAGATTACGATAACCTTCTGTGGACTTGAGCTGAAATAACTGAATGACTGAAACGTTATTCAAAACTCATTAGGAACCAAGGGACTTGAATCGAAATGAAGATAAAGGAATCAAGGACTTGAATCAAAATTTGGAGTCCGAGGACTTGAACCAAGGCTAAGGATAATCGTGGACTCGAACCACATATAGTATGACCAAGGACTTGGACCAAGGTGTATATAGCTATAGACTTGAACTAAGCTGGAAAGAGCGGTGGAATTGAGCCACAACTAAAAATGACGGTGGACTTGAACCACGGTTGAAGAAGGCCCAAGACTTGAACTGAGGCTATAATACCAAGGCATGGACTTGAACCATGTCCGGCGGAGTGAATTGGAGACTTGAACCACGAATGGAGGCAAATCGGTTAGAAATAGGATCAATGGCAAATCGAGCATCACAGGGAGTACCCCAAATTGAGTGCCATCAATAAATCACTCCAATCCGAACCAAATCCAACCAGAATTGACGAGTAGCTTTCTGAATCAAGAATCAAGTATGCAGGAACCAATGAAAATAAGGGAATTATGGATATGAGGTTCCAAGAGCGATGTTACTGCCTAGCTAAGGCCTCGACTATCAGACTCAAGTCTGCTATATCAACCTACAGAGAGCTAAGCCGTCCAAAGCAACGCCGGAGAGATTTCAAGGCCTAACGGCTCCAAAAGTATGCTAGTCTATGGCAATCACTAGTCTAAGCCTAGACTAAGGCCAAACATGCTTTCAACAACATACGCAAGGCATAAGAAGAACACATCACAAGGTATGAATGATCAACAATTACAATCGACATGCTTCAACAGTCCAAAATACCTGAAATATAGCCTAAAAATCGACATGCTTCAACAAGAATGTTGACCAAACTCAAACTTAGGCCAAAATTCAAAGGCTAAAACGCCTAATGGTCCAAACTTGCACTGAAAGCCTCGGTACTCGTGCCAACCATGCTACTAGCCTAATTTGATCATTTCGAAGCTGATGGAACCGTCAAAATTTCGTTCTGAGTTTGTTTACCTGACGTTTTGACCGAAATCAACTTTTCAAGTTTCAAAAATTCTAATACAGAGAAGTAGACATAAAATCCAAAAGAACGATCAGACAACCGAATAGTCAGTGCCAGCAAGTCATAAATGACTTGGATCGCTATAGGAACACTCTAAACGAAGAAATGAATGCATTAACTCGAAAATGACCTAGAGGGCCATTACACAACTAAACCCTTAAACCTATCAGAACACAACATTTTAAGCCCTTTTCTCCTCCGGTCAGTGCGTGTGTAATAAATTTGATTACACGTGGAATTTCACGTCATTTTTAATGCCACATAAGAAATTAAGTGTTAAAAAAATAAAAAAATAAAAAAAAAGATCAATTTTGTAATTTCTGAAAATTTTCAAATAGCCATCTTCATATTTTGCCACAAATGGAGCACCAAATTCATGTCCAATAAATTAAAAAAAAATTGATTTAACTTGTAAATTCAACTAAAAGTTCACCAGCACAAACTCAATGAACCCCAATCAAAAGTTTTGATTAATTTTACAAATTCACAAGACCCATTTGTTATTTTTCAAGTTTATCAATGAAGTTTTAAAACTTTCAATACTCACAATCACCCTTCACACTATCCCCATCTCCTCTTTGAAACCAACTAACAAAATAATGATCTCAATCTTTTAAACCTAAAAAACGAAAATTTCATAAGGGTGGGGGGGTGGGTGGGGGCAGAACGAAGGGATTAGGGGTGACTGATTTGTATCAACAAATAAGAATAAGAATTGAATGGAGAAGAAGAGGAGGAGGATAAGAGTGGATATGGTGGGTAAATTCGATGATTAAGAAAAGAAAGGGCTGGAGAAAGAAGAGAGTTGGGGGCTGGGGTGAGGGGCAAGGAGAGAGCGCTGGTGTAGAAGAAGAAAGTTGTGGGTGGGCGGGGGAGAGTTGAAGAAGATGTTTTTTTAAAAAAAGAAGTTTTCTTAAATTGATTTTTTTTAAGTAAAAGATTGTTCTAACTCACTTTAAAACGCGTGTAATCATGCATATTTCCAACTCAACAGTATTAATGCCACATAAGCTCGGTCATTGGTCAGAGGGGTTTAAAATATTGTGTTCTGATGAGTTAAAGGTTTAGTTGGCAAAGTGATGAATAAGAGGGTTCAACTAACAAACGGAGCCAAATACAGGGGTCTCCAAAGTCATTCCACCTAAAATAAATGTAAATTGAGTTACATTTATAGGTAAAGATGGGACCATTGACAGTACCTCCAATGGGGTTTGGTACTTGGATATGGGCCAAACAGTTTCTCTGGGGTTATCAAGATTCAATGGACTCTGAACTTCAACGAACTTTCTATCTTGCCATGGAAAATGGCATCGACCTCTATGAGTGATAGAAATTCAACCTTTATGTGGAGTTTGAATGCAGTCGTCTGCATTTAGAAATCTATATTTTTGTTTAATGTGTTTCATTTAACATATTTCTTTCATTTGTGATACGATGACGGGACAATAAGAATCTTATTGTGCAGGTCCTGTTTATTGGTTATACGATGACGGGACAAACATCAAATTCCTTTGAAATGTAAGTTTTGTGCATTTTTATCTTTAATTGAAACATATCCAGTGTTCCCACAGGAAATTTCCCAACTCCTTAGAATTCAAGGATACAGTGGTACGGGCCTATAGAATAGATCCTGTTCAAGTAAGGTTGTCCTATACACACACTAGTACCAATGGATTAAGTTTCTATAATCTTTTGGAAGTTCTCTGCAAAGAACAGATCTATTTCTTCATCATCATTTCATTTAGATTATAACTTGAACTTCTCCCTGTCAACAGCAGTGAAATTGGTGGCAAAAACATATGGCTTTGGGTTTTTGTCCCCATGAAAGGCTTCCCTGTACTCACAAAGGGACATATGCTGATGATTGTATTGTTGAGAGAGTTGCACAGGTATGATCTTAATCCATTGTGCATAATGTTCTCTGAATTCATATAGTTGTGTAAACCAATTTGTAGTCATACCACGTGTGTAGATAATTTTATTAGTCTATAACACAAGTGCGATACTGTCGCAACATGCGATCAAGATTTGACGCGTAGAATAAGCAAGGTATGACAGATTAGCTTGTATCCCTTTTTTGCGTACTCCTTTTTCCTCTCTTCTGCTGTTTAACTATTGACTTCTGTTCCTTATCTGAAAGAAACTGACATCTAATGTTGAATGATCAGGTCCCTGGTGTACCAATCATGTACATCACTCAACACAAGTACTCTATTGAAAGGCTGCCTGAAGCAACGAAGGGTGGAGGGTAAAGCCTTCTCTTGCCTATATTTTTCTTTCTTATTGCTGCAAAAATCTTTTACTCGGAACTTTCTAAAAATATAAATTAGTAGTGGTGGAATGCAAACTGGAACAAAAAGACAATATTGGAATTCAACCTAAGAAGAATTCTCAACTCAAGAAAATCACTGGTTTACAGGTATTTCTCTCTTCTAGAGCTACTGTGTCAATGTACGGTTTTCTTTTCTACAAGTTCTATTGAAAGCTGAACACATTTATTTGGCAGTTTACTCCATGGAATCATCACAAGTGCTTATAACTTCAGCTGATTCTCGTATCAGAATATTTGACGGATCACAAATGATCTATAAGTTGAGGTATTTTCTCTCTGATATACTCTTTTGGAGAGTTCAAAACAACATCCTCTATTGGAGAGTTCAAAACAACATCCATGTGTTCTCTAAACCAAATGCTCTATTTTGTGGTAGCATCAGGTTTCCGAAATACAAGCAGACACATTGCAGCTTCGTTTAGTTCAGACAGAAAGTATGTCATAAGTGCAAGTGAAGACTCTCATGTCTACATATGGAAGAGACAACCTAAGAGCTCCAGGGGTAAAAATAAAACTTCAATCTCAGTTTAAGCTCAGGGGTGCTTTCAGTGTAAAGATGTTTTTTAGTTCAAGGTTCAGTTTGGGGAAATAATGTCTAAAGAGCGAAGGTTCGGCTCGGGAAACCATAATATACCAGACGTAACCTGCACAAATTTAACAAAAATCAGCCATAACCTTACATGTCCCTGCCCGCCTTGATTCACATACAGTGGTAACCACAACCACACATAGCCCTGAAGGCTCTGTACTTCGTTGTCAACACCTTTTACCACCACAATAAGTGACAATGAATGTAATACAATGCAAATTCATAACCCCCAGAGGCGAAAGTAGTAGATGTGCAAATATCATAGCCCGTAGGTATCCCCGAAGAGGAAAGTAGTAAATATGCAATGCAGTAAAACCACAAGTAATATGTATGTAAATACGCATCCTTTGACTCACAACCAGACACTAAACACTTAACCAACACCACTGAATGTGATTTTTTGACAAGGAACATCAATCAAAGTATTTATGACTACTTCTTTGATAACACACTACACTTGGAATTTTCAACAACTCAAAAATCACGTCAAACAAAGAAAGAATAGCCCTTGAATTCGAGCTCAAACAACTTGATAAATATTTCAATTTTCTTTGGAGATCAAATATTGCGTTAAATGATTTTTCCCACAAAACTATTTTATCAAATCTATCTATAGTTATCCCTCTTTCACATGATGTCTATATTATCAGACTAGCCTCCTGGACTGAACCCCCCATTCACTTGAGTAGGCCTAGATCTTCTTATTTACTTTAAGAGTCTAGGTTGGGTCCTTCGGAATTCTAATCACTGTATCACGCGTAGGGTCTAAATTGGGTTGTTACAATATTAGTATCTTCTATCTATATATAATTAAAAGGAAGAAATTTTGGCTTAATAGTGATAATGTAGGATAAAGACATGTGGCAGTTTTAGGACAAAAATGGTTAATTAGTTGTAATTAGTTATCTTTTGTCTTTAAGCTTATTTAGCTTCTTTTTTTAAAAAAAAAAAACAGCTTTAATGGTTTCCATTTATTTTACAGTTTTATAATTATTTTAATTTCTTACAATATTTTGTAAATTCATATTCTGGTAGTTTTTTAATTATAGTAATGGCCTAATGGGTATCTATTTAAAATATAATATTTAAATACATTTCAAATCGTTTTTAAAGACAAAAGCAGAAAAATTTAACTATTTAATTTAATTAATTAAAAAATACCTCTCCCGTGTTTTTAAAGACAGTTACTGGGGTCATGGGGTAAGGCTCATGTAGGTTAGTTTTCTTAAGGTTAGTTTTTATGTCTTTTTTATTTTAAATATATTTGTTTTTAAAGATAAAGTATGGAACTGTTTAGGATAGTAGTTCTAATTCATAATATAGTAATTACGTATTGCTGAAATGAAACTTTAAATATATAGTATCTATTTCTTTTTAAAAAAAAAAAATTCAAATCAAACAAATTATGTTTTGAATGGTAAAAAATAATAATCAATTTTAAATTTATATTCTTTTAACATTCAGTTTTTAAAATTATGAAAAAAATTCTCATATCCAAACTAACCACCCGAAACCCTCACCCACGTTTCTCATTTTTTTCATAGAAGTGAGATATAGGTAAAGCAAAAGAAATATATATTATTTAAAAATAAAACGCGTTTAGGTTGAACTTAAAAATTTATTTATTTATTTTATCTGTTATTTTTCTTTTTATTATGCATGAAAATTGTTGGAAAGGATACTATCATTTTCATGATACGTGTAATAGTATAGACCCTTAGATTAATAATAGCATAAATTAAAGAAAAATAATGGGATATGTCAATTATTAATCTAGATTTGGTACATGAAATGAAATATTAAGTTAGAATAGTTCATGTATCCAAAGTTTTATAAGAAAAAAATATAAAAAGAGGATAAAAAAATGACAATAAATAAATAAATTAACTAACCTTATAAACTAACACCAAAGCCCTCACCCACGTTCCATTTCCCTAACTTCCCCATCCCCTCATGACTGATTCACATTTCATACAATCACTTACAAGACACACACACAAATTAATATATATTGCACAGTCACACAGATTAATATGGGAAAATAAGTACGGAACAACATAAGAAACATAAAATAATAATTTCATCTTCAAGTAAAAAAAAACATAAAGATTTTAATGTCTCTTAAGTTATTACAGTCATTTAAAATTTAAAAAAAAAAAAAAAGGGCAGCCCGGTGCATATATTTAAATCTAAAAAGGAGTATTCCATTGGATTATCAAAATTAGAAAAATAGTAGGAATTTTCATAACAACTTTTTATTTGCAATTTTTTTTACTTTATTGGAGTTGTAGGAACTTTAAATATGTGATGCACCATATTCAAAAGATTTATTTTCTTATACTAATGGCATATGTTAGAATAATGATATTCACTAATAATGACAAATACATTTTCACTACTAAAAAATGACAAAAAAACGACGGAAAGAAAAGCGATGGACTGCGTCGATGGTAAAAAGCGACGGACAAAGGGACACAGTCCGTCGATTATATTTTTATTTTTTTATTTTTTATTTTTTATTTTTTATTTTAAAAAGCGAGGGACGGTGACTTTAAGTCCGTCGCTTTTTTTGGCGGATTTTTGCGTCAAAAATATTTTTCATTAATAATTAATTATTTAATATAAACGGCGATGTCGTCCGTCGCTTTCAATAAAAAAATTTATTTTAAATTTAAAATAAGCGACGGACTCCGTCGCTTATTTTTAGTTTTAATTTATAATATTTTTTTAATAAAATTTTATTTTATTATTTTTAATTTTTTAATTTTTTTTAAAAATAGCGAAGGACGGCGTCGCTTAGTCCGTCACTTTTTTGGTCAAATTTTTTAAAATGGAGCGACGGACTTTGCGACGTTGTCCGTCGCTCCATACTAAATATCAACCACAGGTTCTCCCATTTTTTATTTTTTATACTCTCTTAACTCTCTCTCTCTCTCTTCGATCCCCTCCCCTAAACCCTGACCCCGACGCCCATCCCACCTCCGCCACAGCTCGCCGGCGGAGCTCGCCGGCGTCTCCGTCGCCGTCGTCCCTCCCCCTCTCTCAGATACTCCGTCTGACCCTCTCTCTTCTCTTTTTCTCTCCTTGTTAATCTTAGTTAGGGTTTTATTTTTTTGTAAATTGAGAAAATTTTGAATTGTTAGTTAGTTTATTTCATTGATATTGTTGAATATATGTTGTTAACATAGTTAATTTGTAACATTGATTGTGAATTAGTGAACAAAAAGCTATACCTTTGATTTTAGGGTTTTACTTTGAATTGGGGTATTTTGAATTAGTTTGTGATTTGGATTTTTTTGAGTTGGAGTTGAAGTGTTTTTGAAGTCATAAAGTTACTAACATTGTTAGTTTGTATATTTAATTGTAAATTAGTGAATGAAGATTTTTGGGTTTTAGTTGAATTGGTTTTTTTTTTAATTAGATTGTAAATTTGGGTATTTTTTAGTTTGAATTGAAGTATTGTTGAAGTTAAACATTAGATTTAAGTGTTTAGGATTTTTTAGTTTTATGATTTTTTAACTTGAGCTTAGATTTTAGAACTTGAATTTTAGGATTTTTGAAGTGCTTAGGAACTTGTTTGGTTTGTATAAATTCTCAAATTTAGATACTTGAACTTTAATTATACTTGAAATTTGAAAGTTTGTACTTTAACTTAGAAAAAACCAACTTGAACTTTAGAAATGTTGAACTTGAGAATTCTTGAATTT
This sequence comes from Solanum dulcamara, assembly GCF_947179165.1. Taxonomy (NCBI): domain Eukaryota; kingdom Viridiplantae; phylum Streptophyta; class Magnoliopsida; order Solanales; family Solanaceae; genus Solanum; species Solanum dulcamara. The sequence goes on from NC_077246.1 coordinate 58,424,584, forward strand.
TTCAAGTATATGCATGTAAACTTTAAGTTGTGAATTTTGAACTTGAATTTAAAACTTGAACTTTAGAATTTATAAGTTGAACTTTAGGATTTTTTTACTTGAACTTAGATTTTAGAACTTGAACTTTAGAATTTTGTAATTAAGTAGTTAGAAATTATTTTGATTTGAATAAATTCTCAACTTTAGATACTTGAACTTAGGATGCATGAAATAATTAATTAAGGTTGAATATTTTTATACAAAATTTTAAGTGCAGGGGTACAATCTAATTAAAAATTTCAATATTCGCCGCCGCCAAGCCCACTGCCACCAACCCCTCCATCTCAGACCTAATTGAAAAAAGTCGAGGTATTTTTTCCTCTTAAATTTTAATTATTGTATATATTAGTATTTTTTATTCAATGTACAACACTTGCATTTTACTTAGGATTTGTTTGATTTCTTAGGATATGTTTGAATTTTTAGAGTGTGTTGTAGTGATAAAGTGTTAGTTTAGCATAAGTGACAACATTAGTTGATCCTATTGATGACAAAATTGATTTTCTTGCAAGATCAATTTGTGTCCATCTAGTGTTGACACTTAGATTTGGTTTACTTGTTGGAATTAATTTGTACTTTAATTGTCTAATAAAATCCAACTTGCACTTTAGAAATGTTGAATTATTGTAGGATAATATATGATCTTTATGTTGTTAAATTTGAAAGACTTTAAAATATTATGACTTCATTCGATTTGAGTGTTTAATTATGTTCGTTATGATGTATATTGTGTATTTTATTGGTTGATTAGTTGTGTTGGATTGGATTGTATTGAATTATTGAATTACATTTTAATTGCAGGTGGGCAGCAGAAACCAAAAGGTTTCTGCTGTCAAAAATATTACAGTAAAAGCGACGGACAGGGTCCTTTAGTCCGTCACTTTTCTGAATATTTTTTTAAATTTTTTTTAGAAAAGCGATGGACAGGGACCCTATGTCCGTCTCTTTTTTGAAAATTTTCAAGAACACCAAGAACAAAAGCGACGGATAGGGACCCTTTGTCCCTCACTTTTTTGAAAAAAAAATAAAAAATTTAAAAATAAAACGACGCAGTCCGTCGTTTTTTATTTATATATTTTTTTAAAAAAATAAATTTAGGAGCGACGCAGTCCGTCGCTTTTTGCGATGCAGTCCGTCGCTTTATTAAAAGCGTCGAGCAAAAAAGCGACGAAAGTGACTGCGTCGCTTTTCCGTCGAGTTTGACCAAAAAAGCGACGCAATCCGTCGCTTTTTTGCGTCATTTTTTGACAGTTTTTTAGTAGTGATTATAGCAAAGTTAGTCAAAGGACTTTTCTATTTAAATTTAGAGTTATTCAAAATTTATAATTTAAAATAAACTATGATATTATTTAGATTATTGGTACATTAAATGAAAAAGATTAACTAAGATATCATAATAGAGAAATTGATCTATAAAAGAATAATAGATATAATGTAAATATTCATTGAATTAATTTGACCAATAAAATAAATAAATAAAGAATACATAAAAAAAATTAAATAATAGATAATGTAACATTGATATGCAAAGATGGAAAGAGAAAAAATATTTAAAATATTTGATATAAAATTTGAGAATGGATTGAAACAATTAAAAATAAAATACAAATCTTATGTAAGACAATTGAAGCTAAAATTCAAAAGTAATTTGTAAAAATAAATTAATTATTAATTGTACTTTATATTTTTGCAACACCAATAATAACATAGTCATTATTATCTCACAAGTGGAGTTTGAGGAAGGTAAGATTTCCTTAGATCTTATCTCTATCTATTTTTGTAGATAAAATTTTTGTTTCTAATAAACCGTAAGCACAACGAAAAAAATAATCTCAGTAAAGAGTTTTTTCTTAGTTAAAAATTAAAAATTATATTTTCTTTTAAAATAATAAATATTAAAGTCACGAAGAGAACAAGCAAATATTAATTAAGATAACATAGAACAACTTATTTTCAGAGATTTTAAAATATTCTCTAAATTATAGTATCCTTATTTTGTAATCATTTTATACTTTCAAATTGTTTGTATCTAATTAAAATATTTGGAGTACATCAAAAAGTTGTTTGATGATTTTATTTATAAAAAAAATTCTTCAATTTTTTTATTAGGTATATTTATTGCAAAATAAGATAATAGTTAGGTATTTATTGATTTTAATATGATCTAAAATGTTCAAATACATAAAATCTCAATTATAATTATAATTTAAGATAATGTCCGCGCAACGCGCGCGATACTATATTAGTATATAATTAAAAGGAAGAAAGTCTAGCTTATGATTTAGCCAAGTGGCAACATAGGATAAAGACATGTGTTAGTTCTTAGGACAAATTAGTTAAGTTAGATAGTAATTAGTTATTGTTTGCCTTTAATTTTAAGTTTTACTTTTAAAAAAATTCTAATAGTTATTTTATATTTTCAGTTTTTCACACTAAGTTATTTTTCAGATACGCAATATTACATAACTCTAAAATTTCCAAGTAAACTAAATGGTAGTTATCTACAAATATTAATTTTCAATTATATTTTTATAATACTTACCTATTACTATCTTAATTAAAATGACAAAATAATTGTCTTATCCACCATCTTAATGTGAAAACATCTTTTTTATTATCAATTTTAAATTTTACATCATTTTAGTGTTTAAATAGCTTTTTAAAGTTTAAATTAGATATTTAATTTTTAATAAATTTTTACTAAATTTTGGTTTTAAAAATTGAAAACTATAAAAATAGAGTCATATTTAGGATAATTTTTCTTATCATTTTCAAAAAAAATAAAAATATGTTTTCTCTTTATTTATGTTTTAATGAATAAGCCAATGACTTTAGTATTTTTCTTAATTATATTTTATTTTGGTCTAGCTTTTAATTATTTTTTTTGTATCCCAATTATTCTAGAAACAGTTATTTAATATTGTATTATACTATTATTTTAGTAAAAACAAACACAAAATATAAATAGAGAAAAAAAATCAAAAAGGCAAAATAAAAAGAAAATGAAAACAGACAACAAAATAACCATATGCACCACTTGTACCTTATCCCCCATTCTTCATTCCCCTAAATCACACACACATTATACACATGATCACAACATAAATAATATTTATTATTAAAATTAAAAATTAATTTAAAGCACTCATGAATATCAAGACATACGCATGACTTCTTAGCACCAAATCATAACAACGATAAAAATTGTGCGAGTATAATCTATGATAGAATAAGATCCTAAACTTATAAAAGTATTTTTGATTGAGAAAAAGTTATAAACTTCACCAATTATTTCGTAAATTTATATCTCACCCAAAAATTAAAACTCATTCTTGACTAATCAATGATTGTATATTGGTCAAAATTCAACTGCTCAAAAATCACATGCAGCCTTCATGTTTAGAGATCATGTTGATTGTGTCTTGAAAAAGGTTAAAATACATTTCGTGTTGTGTTAATATGTGTGTGGGGGTGGGGGGGGGGGGTGAGGGGAGAGATTTCATTCTATAAATACTCCAAAGAAAAACTTAATTCTTCATTCTAAATTTCAGTCCCAAGAGTTAATTGTTCATTCTAAATTTCAGTCCGAGAAGAGAAGTAATACTATTTATGTATTTTTGCTTGACTACAATTTTATTTCTTAAACCTTTGCTTATATGAACTAACTTTTCATACTGTTTGACTTTAAGAGTCCTTTTTAACCAACTACATGATATATTTTTAAGTGCATTATATTTTTATACCAAGAGAAGTAATACTATTAATGTATTTTTGCAATTTCCACACCTGATTTTTTCTTTACATTTATATATTTTTATATTTTTAAATTAAAAATTTGGTTAACATTTTTTATATTTTTACTTATGCAGGATGTCTACAGTTACTTGGACTGATTTGCGAGTTGAAATTATGGAATACGATCAACACCGTACCAGATGCCGAGAGGAGTTGTTGAATGTCCAAAATATTAAAATGAGGTGTTTGAAACATAAATACAAGCGCCTCAAACTGAAGGGAAAGGAGTATTTGAGTGATGAAGATAAAAGAAGGTTGAAGGAGAAAAAACAAAAGATTCGTGAGCTGGAAAAACAACTAGAAAAATCAAAAGAAGAATATGACATGATTAATAATAATCTAAGTTATGAGGAGGAAGAAATCCTTCGTAAAGTTAATCGTCTAAATAATTCAATATTCGTAAAGGTGTCGGTAGTGGAAGCTATCACCTCGATTAGCTTGATACAGGAGAAGGCCCCAACTACGGACCTATTTGTCACCCTTAGCACATCTTTTAAACAATGCAATCTTGGCTTACTTGATAAACTAGCTACAGAGCTATTAAATATGAAACCTGGTGGTTTGAGAGTCACTGCAACTTATAAATTGAAAGAGGGATTCTTTTTGATGGTTGATGAAACCACTGCTAGGAAGGCTGGATTCAGCTATGCTATTTATGACGACTACACAGAGCAAGAGGAAGAGGAAGATGCCGAGGAAAAAGAAGATGGCGAGGATGACGAAAATGGAGATGCCGATAGAAAAAAAGATGGCGAGGATGAGGAGGATTGAAATATTTACTTTCATGTTCATGTTCATGTTAGTTTGTTGTTAACTGTTTGTAATATTCTACGTTAATTATGTTTGACCTTAGTTTCTAATGCAATGAAATTTTCTATAAATTTTGATTTCTTGCTGGTTGCTTTTTTTGTATGAGTATCTCTCTGCATTATTGAAGTTAATAACCTTTTGGTCTAGCTTTTAATTTATTTTTTTGTATCCTAATTATTCTAGAAACAGTTATTTAATATTTTATTATACTATTATTTTAGTAAAAACAAACACAAAATATAAATACAGGAAAAAAATCAAAAAGCAGAAATAAAAAGGAAATGAAAACAGACAACAAAATAACCACCTGCACCACTTGTACCTTATCCCCCATTCCTCATTCCCCTAAATCACACACACATTATACACATGATCACAGCATAAATAATACTTATTATTAAAATTAAAAATTAAATCTTCATTTTGTGGCAAAAGCACCAAAATATAGCAAATGGCATACACACAGCACGCCAAGTGACACTTTTTAGGATAAAGATCTAGACAAATTAGAATTTGAAAATATTTTTTTTTTAAAAAAAGTTAACGCAAAACTGATCTGATGGTAAATTGAATATGGGTGGTTACCTTGATTAAAAATAAACAAGAAAAATAATATGGGTGATTACAACCTCCTTCTACTTTGTTTTGCCCATATATTTAACAAATTCAATTGTTCCAAAAAAAAAGTTATTATTTGATCGATCCATGTTGATTGTTTCGAATCCAATTATTTTTAGCAGGTACATATGTTATTTATCATTAATTTTTTTATATATATATATATATACATATATATAAAGAATTTGTATATGGCTAGATTTTTTAATTTTAATCTACACTTGGGGTTTGTTAAAGATTAAAAATAAATAAATTAACAATACTCTTATCTCTTATCTAATACACAATTTAACAATTTTGGCATGCAGGATTTCATTTGCAAACGCCATATATTGCCTTTCAATGGTTGCCAATTGGTTCAATTCTTCCCTCTATAAACTATTCTTATACTTTGTCTTTCCTCAAAAATGCGTATATGCTTTTCTAATCCAATTGAAAATGTTCTAAATTGATGCAATAACTGATTTTTCTCACAGATTTAATTAGTTTATCGGTCGGTTGAAAAAGATGAATGAACTCACTTATAAGAACGTGGATCTTCATATATTTTGAATAAAAAATCCTGCATTATCCATTTTTTTCTTTTTTTGCACTTCATCCAACGAATGATGAATGGTTGGTTGCATTGCTCTATCATGATACCTTAAGAATTATGCAATATAAAATTGTGGTAGCTTTCAATTTTTCTTTTTTAGCTGAAAAATGTCCAACTTAGTAATGATGCTATTGAGAAGATTTTAGGCTAAAAAATATGCATATTTGAAAAAAAAAAATATTTATTTGTGTTGTAGGTATATGATGGAAGGAATTACATTAGACAAGAGATTAAAAAAAAATCATCTAATGAAACGTAAAAACACACTAAGTACACATATTGAATTAGTTTTTGGCATAAAAATTATTTATATATTTTGATAAAATTTTGGTGGATACATTATAGTTCCATTAAGCTTAAGTTCACTTGAATAAGCTAAAATGGTTATAAAGTCTATTAAAACATATTAACAACAATATTCTTACTTATATTATTCTTACTTTATAAAGAAAACTAAAATTTAAATCATAATTTTAAAAATTAAAAGATAACATGTTTTGTTTTTTAACCAAAAATAAATAATAATAAAATAATATATAAACTTCATTAAAAAGAGAAAAACTAAACACATGTAAAATATTATTATTTGGATATATATGATCTAACAAAATTTTATTGTGCTGATTCAAATTTGGGAAAATGGGTTAATCTATAACAATGTAGCACAATTTAAAAAATAGAAGGATAAGGTTTAGTTGAATTTGAAATGAGAATTTTCTAATTATTTATAGATAAATTTCGTATATTTTATTTGTTTTTTCATCACTGTGAATGGTGGACATAGTCATTAACAAAAACATGTCACCTTTGTCTTTGAGCTCCGATTTATCATCAAGATTTTATTTTTGTATTTGACAGTGTACAAATAACCTGTCGTATTTCGTCCCATAGGTATATATGTTTTTCATGTATTTGTACCAGACGTTTAAAGTTTGAAGAATTTTCGCTTGTTTGCTGTCGCTAACAAATTTGTTTAATCATGTCCTTATCCTCTTTTTTTGTGGCATTGATGATCAAACGGAGAACTGAAATAGTGGTTCTCTCAACCCTTCATAACGACAGTAAGTCACCATACACAGTGCTCTCAAAAATATAGCCATAGAATTAAAAGGGATCTTTGAGTTATGTATTTGAAGATTTAGGACACAAGTTATAAGAATTAGGTATAAGGAACTCTATTATAATTAGAGATTAATGGTTTATGCTAATTTTTTAAAAAAATATTTTTATACACCCCAAAGTTTTGCTATTTACAAATGGACCCAATATATAAGAGGTTTAGCCAAAAGAGCAGCAACCAATTTCCAGCAAAGCTCGTTTTTTTAGCGGGAGCAGCAACAGCCACATTATCTTCCTCTTCTTCCATATCTTCTTCTTCTTTTCTTTTTTTTTCAATCTCAACACATTTCAGCCTTCCAAACTCCTTGCCCTCTTCAAACTAGGGTTAGATTTATCTTCATTGAACAAAAATGAAATCTGCATTTGCCTTCTTCTTCATCACTAAACCAAAGATTTTTTAATTTGTGTTACTTCTGTGTTCTTGATAGTAATTTGTTAATACATAGTTTGGAAATTTGCTTCAAAGGGGATAAACATTTCATCTCAGTGATTTAAGGTAATAATTTAACTTCTTGATCGTTTCCTAAATTAAACATTCTGTTCTTCTATATTATTAATAAACAACTACACGTTGTTTATAAACAACTAAACAACATGCAGTTGTTTATAAACAACTACATGTTGTTTAAACAACTGCATGTTGTTTAAACAACTGCATTATGTTTACACAAATGACCTGCATTGCACAGCATGGTACTTATGCTAAGAGTTTGCACTGCACATGCATGCTCCATGTAAACAATCAAATTTTATTTAAACAACCAAAAGTTGTTTGCACTGGGAACCTGCAAATAAATTATCTATGTTTAAATACTGTACTAACTATAATACTGTCACAAATTATAATATGTATCTATGTAATATCCGCAGGTATTGTGACAATTAATGGGGGACACAATACTATTAGCAGTTGATCTACATGGTGAATGGATAGAGACCGATGAGCGTTATAGTTGGAAGTCAAAGGGTGGTCTTACAGTACCGATACTAGTGAGGAGGGATGTTGCATATGATGAGTTTATTGATATCATCATTACTAGGTGTAAGTTATGTTGTGCGCCAAAGAATCTCTCAATCACTTACATGCTCAGCATTGTTGCAACGGAAAAGGCACATTTTTCTGAAATAAAGGATGATGATGATTTGCTCACTTATTTAGCTGATGTTGACAAAGATGATCGTCGTTGGCCCATTCTAAGGGTAAATATGGTTGAAATTGGGCCGACAGAAGTTCCACAATCTGGAGAAGCAATTGGAGTGTTCCCTGGACTTGCTAGTAATACAGTAGGGCAAGAAGAAGCTGAAAATTTTTCTGGATTTGATTACAATACAGCGAGAGTTGAAGCTACTTCAGAATTTTCAGATTTTGATTACAATACCGAAGGGGAAGAAAGGGCAGAAGAAGATACATATACTTCTATTAATCTGTCCAGTACACAGGTGGTTGAGGTCTCAACACAATGTAGCCACAGTCGTGAAGACAACACAAGATTTTTCTCGGGCCTAACTTTCAAGAAGAAACAAGAATTGAAAATCCTATTGAACCTTGCTGCTGTGAAGAATAATTTTAGTTTTGAGCAGGTAAAGAACACAAAAAAAATCTACAATGTCAAATGTGTAGATAAGAATTGCAAGTGGCGATTGCGAGCTATGAAGTTTAAGGGTACCGATAGATTTCGTATTACCACATACCATAAAATGCACACATGTGGAGTACAACATCTTACAAGCCATCATCGACACTCAACAGCTGAAGTCGTTGCTAAACACATTGAAAATAAATTTATCGAGGAGAACAGTCTATCTACAAGAGAAATTAAGGAAACAATTCGTGTAGAATTGGGATGCAAGATTAGTTATTGGAAATGTTTGGCGGGTAGTTATATTGCAAAATCTTTGACAAGAGAAACACCAGAATATGGATATGAAGTTATAGATAAGTACCGTCATATGATTCATGTTACAAATGAAGGAAGCAAGACAGATTTGAAGGTTGATTCTTATGGCAGGTTCTTGTATTTTTTTTGTATCCTATGGAGCTTGGATAAATGGATTTGCTTATACAAGAAAAGTCCTAGCTGTTGATGGAACACATTTGTTTGGAAAGTATGGCGGAGTGTTGTTGTCTGCTGTGGCGTTGGATACCAAAAATCACATATTTTCCTTGGCATTTTGTATTGTAAATTTGGAGGGTGATGCCTCATATCAGTACTTTTTTGAACAATTGCTCGAGATCGTCCCCAACACTAATGAGTTGTGCATAATTTCTGATAGACATCCATCTATAAAGAAAATGGTTTCAAAGATTTATACTGAAGCTCATTATGGAGTTTGTGTGAGGCATCTTGGTGAAAGCATCCGCAAAAACTTTCACTGTGGAGATTGGATGCACCATTTTTATGATGCAGCGAAAGCATATCAGAGGGACGAGTAAAATGATCATTTTCAACAAATCAAAGATTTGGATATGAGTGTCGCCAAATATCTTGAGGATGTTGGTTTCCACAAATGGAGTAGAGCACACTTCCCTGGCAACAGGTACGTTATAAACAACCATTGGTTGCTTAAACAAATTATATTTGCTTACACTAAACAATATTGTAGATTCTTAGTTAATATGTATGTATTTGTTGATGTTTTAGGTATGATGTAATGACCACCAACATTGCTGAGTCAATTAATTCGATGTTCTTGGCGGAAAGAGAATTCCCAATTACTGCTCTATTTAATTCTATAAATAGGAGGTTTGCTCAAAAATTTCATGAGAGGCGTATGATGTTGGCCAACACATCAACCATATGTGTCCCTTCTGTTGAAAGAAAAATAAGAGAAAATGTAACTATAGGCAATACACTATTGGCCCATCAAATAAGCTTCCACACTTTTAGCATCATTGGTCATGGTTCAGTGGCTATGGTTGATCTAAATAATAGATCATGTTCTTGTAGAGAGTTTGATTTGAACAAAATACCTTGTCCACATGCTATTGCAGCGATAAGAATCCAGTTCAGGGATGATTATGGATTAAGAGTTTATGATTTTGTTTCTCCATATTATTCAGTATGGTCATACAAACATGCATATGAAAAATTAATTCATCCAGTGTTATCTGAAGAATTTTGGGAGTTTCCTCCAGAGCTTTTGGAGAGTAAAATACCTTGTCCATATGTGGTGCGCAAACCGGGCCGAAAGAAGAGAAAACGTGCACCTTCAGTCTTGGAGCGGGGTTCAAAGAAGAAGAAAAATAAATGCTCCATATGCAAAAGAGTTGGTCACAAAAGAACTACGTGTAGTCTCAGAGCGAGACAAAATGAAGGAACAAGCAGTAGTGTAGCTTCTTAAATTCGTACTTGTAATCGAATTAATCTATTTTGTGCTTGAAACTGAATCAATGTACTAAGTTGGCTGTTTTTTTTATTGGACTTTACAAGTGGATATTGTTTGTTAAAAGTTTAAAGTTTTTCCCTTAAAAAGTAGGTAAACAACTAGTGGTTGCTTAAACAACTAGTGGCTGCTTAAACAACTATGGATTGTTTACAATAAACAACTAGTGGCTGCTTAAAAAAATATTGATTGCTTACAATAAACAACAAGAAGTTGTTCAAACAACTTTTTATTACTTATACAATAACTTCATATCTCGTAAAAAGTAGGTAAACAACTAGGGGTTGCTTAAACAACTATGGATTGTTTACAATAAACAACTAGTGGCTGCTTAAACAAATATTGATTGCTTACAATAAACAACAAGAAGTTGTTCAAACAACTTTTTATTACTTATACAATAACTTCATATCTCGTAAAAAGTAGGTAAATAACTAGGGGTTGCTTAAACAACTATGGATTGTTTACAATAAACAACTAGTGGCTGCTTAAACAAATATTGATTGCTTACAATAAACAATAAGAAGTTGTTCAAACAACTTTTTATTACTTATACAAGAATTTCAATTGGACATTTATATGAATATTTGAACATCAACTTATTGACTTGACAATAATTCAACATCAAACGAGTCGTTCAATTAGTAATTAAACCCAACTTGATAATTTGATCATCAACTGATTGACCCTACTAATAGTATAACTATAACTTATTGATCAAGTGATATGTTGTTTGATTATATGAATATTTGAACATCAACTTATTGACTTGACAACAATTCAACATTAAACGAGTCATTTGATGGATTTTAAAGTAAACAATCCATAGTTGTTTAAGCAGCCACTAGTTGTTTATTGTAAACAATCCATTGTTGTTTAAGCAACCACTAGTTGTTTATTGTAAACAATCCATAGTTGTTTAAGCAGCCACTAGTTGTTTATTGTAAGCAATCCATAGTTGTTTAAGCAACCCCTAGTTATTTACCTACTTTTTACGAGATATGAAATTCTTGTATAAGCAATCAAGAGTTGTTTGAACAACTTCTTGTTGTTTATTCTAAGCAACAATTATTTGTTTAAGCAATCACTACTTGTTTAACAATATTTTTATGAACAATAATTTTTCAGTATAAATAATTATATATTTTCTGAAACAACTAGTGTCTGTTTGAACATCAACTTATTGACTTGACAACAATTCAACATTAAACGAGTCATTTGATGGATTTTAAAGTAAACAATCCATAGTTGTTTAAGCAGCCACTAGTTGTTTATTGTAAACAATCCATAGTTGTTTAAGCAGCCACTAGTTGTTTATTGTAAACAATCCATAGTTGTTTAAGCAACCACTAGTTGTTTATTGTAAGCAATCCATAGTTGTTTAAGCAACCCCTAGTTATTTACCTACTTTTTACGAGATATGAAATTCTTGTATAAGCAATCAAGAGTTGTTTGAACAACTTTTTGTTGTTTATTCTAAGCAACAATTATTTGTTTAAGCAATCACTACTTGTTTAACAATATTTTTATGAACAATAATTTTTCAGTATAAATAATTATATATTTTCTGAAACAACTAGTGTCTGTTTAAGCAACCACTAGTTGTTTACCTACTTTTTAAGGGAAAAACTTTAAACTGTTAACAAGCCTACTTTTTATGAATAGCATAAACAACTACTATTAATGTTTAAGCAACCACTGAAGCTGTTAAACAACATCATGTTGTTTTAGTAAACAACCATCTATAAACATCTACTGTGAATGTTTAAACAACCATCTATCAACATCACAAAAAGACTCATAGCATCTTCTACAAATTATCCATAAATAGTTTATTATATTTTCACATCAACAAATAGTCTAACAAAAAGATCCACCAAAAATTTATCAAGAGTCTTGTAAATATCAGGTAGTAGATTTGTCACACTTATCCTCTTCTTCGTTTTACGTGCACCAGCTGTAAATGGAGTTCTTATGTATTTGGAATTCCTTAACATCCTCCTAGGCTCGAGCTTTTTATTCAAAGTGGATAATTCTTCTACAAGTTGTTTGACAGACTTTCCCATTTCTTTGAACTCCTCCTCCATTTTAGAAATTTTCAGTTCCAATTGTCTTTGTTTCTCTGCACAAGTGAGACATTCACAGGAGCACTTTGCATTTGAAGGACAAACACCAAAAGATCCTGCACCAACTCCTGCTTCACTATACTGACCACCAAAATCAAAGTTGGCTGGACTACCAACAAATTTGTCACCAAAATTCACTAAAGGACTGTGCGGGCTCCTTTCCTCTGCCCCACTCCTTACTGGGATCTTGTCCTCACCACCAACTTCCCTAGCTCCTACTTCACCCGTTGTGATTGTTGTCACCCCAACCAATTCTGCTTTTAACATATCAATTTTTTCATCAGCTTCCTCACTGAAAAATGGCTCAAGGTCCTTCATGTATTTTTCCTTTTTTTCTACATTTGTAGGAAACAAGAAAGGATGCACTACCTGCATAGAAAAAATAAAAAATTTAATGTTATGATCTTCCTTTATAAACAACATCATGTATATTAAACAACTGAAAATTGTTTAATTCAAACAACCTCAAGTTGTTTAATCAAGTCTCAGGTTGTTTAACAGGTTTAGAGACTTACGTTTTCTTCAGTGGTACTGAATGGATCCATAGATTTTTTTAGGCCTCCATACGACATCCACCTTAACATACGTGGCAATGTCCTCTCAGGGGGAACATTCTTAGCATTTCGTTGAAGTTTCGGAATAGCTTCAAAAGCCCAAGCCTAAATTACATAACAATAAATTACAATCAATATAAATATTAAAAGAAAATAATATTAAAAAAAATATTTACTTACCAGGAATGCCCACGGAAAGCCGTAGAGGTTTTATTCAGATTTTATTGGTTTTGCAAGATACTCAACAGTCAAAAGATAGCTTTTGAGGCCCCATGGATATTCGTTGAAGACCGAGGGCTTGCAAGCTAGCTTGATCATGTCGGCATCAACACTTGATGATATATCTCTTGCACATAAGATGCAGTGGTAGAACCAAACCAAGGCAAGTGAAAACTTATAATTTTTTGGTGTTTCAGGTGATTTGATCTTTTCAAGGAGGAGGTTAGCAGTAATAGTTTTTTCTTCCTTGGAAACAAATTTCCATAATGGTTCACCCTTCTTTACCCGACTAGCCAATGCCTTTTCAGAAGGAAAAGGGTGACACCGTAGTCCCGTCATCAAGACAAATTCCCTAAATCCAAAACACACAGGCATATTTTCATATTCAAACCATAGCTCTAACTTTTTCTGACAAATAATGCATCGGAGTAGAAGACCATGAACTATCATCGACCCAAAATTTATCCGCTGCATCGGAATATCTATAAAATGCCCAAAACAACTTTTTTTGAACACCTCTAAAATACCTTGTTCTACTAGAAGTCCTCTAAATTCAAGAAATGCTTTTCCTCCTAGAGGTGACTTTACAAAAATCTTTCTCGGAATATCACCGTGCGTGAAATAATGTGTCTTGAAGCTATATTTTGTAAGATCAATGGACTTGATGCATTCAGGAATCTCAGTATCAGAGTCATCAGCAAACTGTACATGATTATAAAATTGATTAATTAAAAGAAAGTATAAAAAATCCACAAACATATATTGTTTGAACTGGTGGTAGTTTAAACAATTAGTTGATGCTTAAATAACAATTGTTTGTTTGAAACATGTAGTGTATTGAATGTTGTTTATTGAATTGTGTTACTTCTGTGTTCTTGATAGTAATTTGTTAATACATAGTTTGGGAATTTGCTTCAAAGGGGATAAACATTTCATCTTAGTGATTTAAGGTAATAATTTAACTTCTTTATCGTTTCCTAAATTAAACATTTTGTTCTTCTATATTGTTAATAAGCAACTACACGTTGTTTATAAACAACTAAACAACATGCAGTTGTTTATAAACAACTAAACAACATGCAGTTGTTTATAAACAACTGTAGGTTGTTTAAAAAACTGCAGGTTTCCACAAGCTCAAGAAAAATGCCTACTCTTTGTTTTCACTAATAACAATTTAAAAAAACACTCACATTTGATTTTGAAGGGGTAGCATTCTCATCATGTAATACTTTTTTTCTTTGTTCGAAAAGTTCATGATTTATTTCTTCTTCCCTTTCTTCTCCGCTTTCATTTTCTTCTTGTTGATCCGTTGATTTCTCATCTTCTGCATTTTCTTCTCCACTTTCATTTTGTCCTTCCAGATGCGTTGATTCCTCATCTTCTACGCTTTCTTTTCCACTTTCATTTTTATCTTCCTGATCTATTGATTCCTCATCTTCTACACTTTCATCTTCTCTAACTGAACCACGAGTTGATGAGGTCAATTCTTCTGTTTCTTGAGCTTGTGGAAACCTATCCGCTTCTCCAGCAGAAGCGGATTCCTCTTCAGTTGAGCTAGCCATTTTATCTACATACATAAATTATCATAAAATTATCAACAATAGACCAAATAAATAAATTTCTTGAAGTTATAAAATAAACACAAGTTGTTTAAACAACCATCGATTGTTTACCCATAGAAGAAATTCTAAAACAATAGCAACCACAAAATTAATTCCATATACAACTATGACATCACATAATACAATATTTCACTGATTCAAAAGGAGAAAACACATGAAGAGGAAAAAAAATGAGATTACCCTAAAATTAAAATTGTCTTCAAGGTGAACTTGAAGGCTGACAAAATACTGTTGATCTACTTTGATTTTTGAATAAAGGAGAAAGAATTGGGGAAAGAAAAGAGAAGAGAGGAGAGGAGAACAAATAAATTCGAATAAAGGAGAACGAATTCGAAAAAAGAAAAGAGAAGAGAAGAGAAGAAGAGGAGGAAACAGAACAGATGAAGGAAGGAAATGAATAGATTTAGGGTTTTTATTATAAGTTTTGATATTTTAATTTTTACCCTAAATTTATAAATATTTCAAATCAACCCCAATTCTTAATAATTAATCCCTAATTAAATATTTATAACAAAAAAAAATTAAAAAAATACAAATCACTTATTCTTTATTCAACTCTCAAACATCCCTTTTACCTAATTATCAACAGCTCTGTCGGAATGGCATCATCGCCGCCGACAGAACTTTTCAGGCCACCGGATCACTCCAGAAAACTATACAATCTTCAACTGAGCAAAACCCATCAAGAATCGTCTCAATCCGACATCCGAAGCCCTGGGAATGTTGAAAAAACAGTCGCGATCACTGTTCATCATCCACAAGAACGTGAACATGTTACCACTGAACGAGAAATCGATTCTAGCTCCAATTCTGTGAATTGTTTTGATAAACCACCAATTGAGAATGTTAGAACAACATCTCAGCTACAACATATCCGAAAATCAAGCAATTTCAGCATGGCAATCGAGAGAAATGAAGCCGCGACTGTCCAGCAAAACTCCGGCGAGGCGCCGGCCAATCGGGCGGTTTTTTGGACGCCCTCCGATGGTATTCGAGGTGGCGCATCACCTGAGGTTGGTTGCCCACCTCAAGGCGCCCCTCATACTAAAAGCCCAGCCC
Organism: Solanum dulcamara; assembly: GCF_947179165.1. Taxonomy (NCBI): domain Eukaryota; kingdom Viridiplantae; phylum Streptophyta; class Magnoliopsida; order Solanales; family Solanaceae; genus Solanum; species Solanum dulcamara. Next base: position 58,440,524 of record NC_077246.1, read on the forward strand.
CAATAGATGACGGAGCCGCCGGCGCTCTACTGTTGAACTCCGACGACGGAGCTCCGGTGACATTCGAGCTTCAAGACCAATGCCAAATTGTAGAGGATCTCAACACGAATACAACCATACATTGCTATAAATTCATTGCCAATCTTGTCAAATATCAGTTCAAAGAATTCAGGCGGCTGCGCGATTTCCGGCAGCGGCGCCGCCACCGCGAATTTCGACGAAAATATAAATTTTCCTATGGGTTTTGATCACGATGCAACGAAGAACACAGCAATCCCAAAAGCCCCATCGAATTCACTCTCTAACGATTCGAATTTGGGAATTAGGGTTCCGCTTCCACTTGCCGGAGGCGGCGAAGCGGCGGAGATCCAATTCAGAAATTGGCAATGCCAAATTGTTCAGAATGATGACAGGAATCCAACCATCCAAAAAGCCCCATCAGGTAAGGCTTCGAACCCTTCGAATTTCAATTCTAGGGTTTCCAATTTGACTAGACATGCTGACAGTGGTTGTGCCGGAGCTCCGGTGGCCAAAAAAATTTCTTTTCCTTTCAATGGTACTCCCCAGCAACCAAATACACCTCAGGAACAAAATTCTACAGAAAACGACCATCCCATCATTTCAAACGTTAATACTAGTGTCAGAATTCCCCAAAGAACCACCGGAATCACCACTCTGTTGAACGCCCAAAGCAATTCTATAAACCAGAATGACCCACATACAAATACGAACATTTTAAACCAAAATACACAATTTTTAGGCACCCCGAACTCAAATTCCAAAATTACAACTCCTACCAATAGGCACGAAAACAGTGAATTAAGGTCCGACGCTGTATTAGTTAATCATTCCACTACTTCAGACACTCCATGTACCTCCAATGGTCCCAAAACTACCAAATTCCCCACAGTCCCAAACTTCCCCACCATTTCATCCAATTTTGAAAAATTCGACCCTAAAATCACTAAAGATCCTATAGTTTCCCTAACCCCCAGTGCTATACCTCCAAAAACTAAACCTCCCAACAATCAACCCACCACTACTAACCACCCCCCTCCGCCCATCATGATGCAATCCTTAGCCACAAGACTTAGGATTAGACAAGTCGGTACGGAAACCAAAATAGACCTATCACCTCCGAGAAGAGTTACAAAACAGGGATGTCCGGCCATCATGTTTAAGAGAGATGATTACATGATTAAGATGGCTGAATCCTGTAAGTATACACTCATAGGCAAGTTTTACAGCCCTATGCCCAAGATGGAGGTTATTCGAAAGAAATTTATTACCCAAACTGAACTAAGGGGCAAGGTCAAGATTACCCACTTCAATTCTAGACACATATACATTGACCTTGATAATGAACATGATAGAGCCACCGTATTAGATAGCAAGCGTATGTACATTGACGGTGTCTTTATGCGGTTTCAAGTTTGGACCCCTACTTTCGATCCAAATTATGAAACCCCCATTCTTCCTGTTTGGGTCATACTCTCGGAGCTCCCATGGCACTGCTTCCATAAACAATTTGTTACGCTCTTGCTTGCGGACGTGGGACAAGTGTTGCACTTGGACATGACCTTTATGCAAAAGACAAGGGGGAGCGTAGCGAAAGCAAAAGTCCAAATGGACATCACAAAGCCTAGAATCCAAAGTGTTTGGATTGGATTCGATGAAAATGATGATCCAAATAGAGAAGGTAGATGGCAGGACATCAAATATGAAGATGTCCCCCTATACTGTACCTATTGCAAACACCAAGGACATACTCCTCTTGCATGCCCCATCAGCAGAAGAGATGCAGAACGTAACAAGGCCAAAGACAAGGAAGAAGAGCTAAACAAAGATGCATTGACAAAACACACAGGTATGATCTCTACTCCTATTGTCTTAACTAATGCTGTAAGTTTCAGGCAACAGGTACCACTAGAAGCATCTACCACCACATCTCAGGAGGAAAGAGGCAAGGCTAAGGAACAATCAACCAATCCAAACAAGAATCAAATTTCAAATGAACAATGGGAAACCCAAAAGAGAAGAAACTTCAAAGGTAAGACCCAAACTATGCAAAACACCCAAAAGGTACAAGGAAACACTCATCAGGTATATAAACCTACCCAAACCAAGAATACAGGTACTAATGCAATTCATGGACATCGCGAGCGTCAATCAGGTATTGACTCAATGCTCCCAATCCCCCATGGCTCCCCCAGTAGTTTTAATGTATTGAATGTTTTAACTGCTGCTGCTGAAGTAGTTAATGGAGGTGAGGATGGTAGGTTTCAGGAGAAGCCAACTAACCTGCAGGAAGGGGTATCCAAAGGGGGGGTTTTGTCTCATGTTTTGCATGAGAACCTTATGGTTGACCGTAGGAATGACTTTAGAGCTCCGGCTACCACTTCATATATTCAACATTCTTCTTCCCAGCATGTTGATAAAAGGGATTTTGTTGATGCTCAAAAAATGGCCTCCAAACTGACCCCTACTGTGACCATTGGATGTGAGACTGCAGTTGGATCTGGAAGGCTTTCAAGTCCTTCTTTGAGAAATGAGCAGCAGTAGTTCAGGAGTGTAAATGTAGGGGCAAACCAGAGCCAAAAAATGACTCAACAGGTTGCTCAGAGGCATGTTTTGAGACATGCTGGAGATGTTATTGAACTTGGTAAAACTGTAACTCCAGTTCAGGTCCAAAACATGCTATTGTTGAGACCTGCAGGTGCTCCTATTCCCACCAAGGAAATGACCATTACTGCAGGCCCCTATCAGCCTCAAAACTTTCAGGTTTTGGGACATTTTCTAGATACTGAACTGCAGGAAACCATGCATGTTTTGGGTGCTAATTCAACTGATACTTTAAAGGAAAATATGGTGTACAACAAGGCTACCCAGATGCAGGGATCAAGACCTGCAGGTACAACTATTTCCACTCAGGGAATGGGCAACACTGCAGCCCCTATTCTGCCTCAACAGTTGCAGGTTCTGAGACATGTTTCAGCTGCAGGACTGGAGCAAAAATTGCATGGTATGGGCCCTATTTCAGCTTCTACTCTGAAGGAAAAGAGTGTGCAAGTTGTGCCCCCTAAATTAATATCAATTCAGCACCACAGTCAAGGTGTAGATCACATTGAAAGTGTTGAAAATGATCACATTGAAAGTGTTGAAAATGACCAACATAATGACTGCAGTTTCAGCAATACTTCAAGTGATCAAACCTCTAGTCCTAGTTCCCACCAAGTGCAAATTTCTAACTCCAAACAAAAAGACAATGCAACCATTAATGGTATAGAATTCTCAGCTAGTCCTAGTACCTCTAACCAGCAAGCTACCTCTAAAACTCTAAGGAAAAAGAGAGTTAGAAAAAAGAAACAAGAAAAGCAGCAAGAAGCTGCAGCCCCTACCCCTCCAACCACTGCTGATACAGGTGGAAAAGAAAATAATGGTGAGGTGGTTTCAAACTCTTGCTCACAGTATGTACTCTTAGATCAAACCACACCAATAAGGAGCCCTGATTTTAGTTGTGAAGACCCTCTTAATCTTACCGCTTTGAATATTCAGCATGTCCTTATCCTCTTTTTTTGTGGCATTGATGATCAAAAGCAGAACTGAAATAGTGGTTCTCTCAATATTTTTAATCTGTTGGTTACCTGATTTACTGTCATCTTACTCTCTACTGTAGGATTTCTTTCCCCTTCATTTTGATCCTTATTTCATTGCTTTATATATGTATTCTTTTTGAATGTTTCCTACTTCGTATCATAATGTCCTCCAATAAAGGGAGAGATAAGAGTAAAACCAAATGCCACGCAGCCCCTTGGGAGTTACCTTTTTCCTCTGTCCAATTTTTTGTTTTCCCGTGGCAAGATTTTAAAAATTTTCCTTCTCAATGAACTAAAGTTCACAACTGTCATCATGAAATTCACCTTTTTGTTTTAATATATTTATTGTAGAATCAGATCTTATGGTTCCAACTTATTCCCTCTAATTGCCCATAGTTTTAAAACCAAGGAGGAAGGAAAATCCTATTTATTATGTTAAAGATATCTTTGACTCGGATATAGTAGCTCAACAAACTTCTACCTCTATGTCCTGTCAGTTTACAGAATACAGGATGGAGGAATTAAACCCCTCAAGCTATTTTCTGTGTATTAAAGAATGAATATCTGCTTGAATGTGAATGGTTGATCAACCATGATGCTACAGATGAGTTAAATGTATAACATATGGTTTGCAAACAGAAACCAATTCAATAAGATGAAATTTGTTAAAGCCATTTTCCATTTTAACCATCTGACAAACATTTCAATGGGTACATGAGACTTAAACCATCCAAAGGCAAATATATCAAAAATAAATATGACAAGCCTTTTCAATTTAAAAGAATCTTATTTGTTTCTTAAACAGTTAAACTTATGCCAAGTTAAAGAGTGTAACGTAAATTGGGACAAAAACAAATATTTTCAGTCCTTTATCACTGCTAAAAAACAAACGGTCACTCTGAAAAAGATCAAGATTGATAATGATACATGGATTGGGGAAACAACTTTGTAATGATCTTGAGGGTTATTTTCGAAAATTTGTGCAAAATTATCATTTTATCCTATCTTTAGTGCCCCGAGTGTTATTTGATCAAGTTGCACTATTCGTTCATATTTATAAAGTTTCGAATGAGTTTTGAGGGTCAAAAATATGTTTTGAAGTGTGGTGGTGTAAGTTGACCGCGGTCAATATGCGGTCAACATGCATGAACAGTAGCACGCGTGAATAGTAACACGCGTGAACAGTAACTTTTGGGCAGAAAATGCCCCTTTCTTCCTATTTCAATATTTTTCATCATTTGTTTGAGTTCTTGAACTCCTTGAGGTGATTTGAGAAGAGATTTTCGTGTCAAAGTGTTGGGTAAGTGATTTTTGACCTAAAACCTTCCTTTTTCATTAAGTATTTGATGATTTTGACTCCTAAATTTTAGTTTCAAATTCCAAAAAATCTTTGTTTCTTTCTAATCCGAATTTAAGAAAAATGATGATTTCTAACTCGTTTTGAGCTCTAGTTTTATGGATTTTTTAACCATGAGTTCCTTATTACTAGTAGAATGTGATTGTCCAATAAATTTCCAGATTTGATCATTTTCAAAAATAGTTAATTTTTGGATCATTTTACCTCCGGTTTCGAAACCTATCAATATGGGTGTCATTGAACTCCTTGTGATGTGTATGTTTCATTGTTGATAGTGGTTTGTCATTCTGGGAGTTGAATTCGAGAGTTGCTTGTTCGGTGGAGGTGTTCGAGTGCGGTTTCGGCAATTGAGGTAGGTTTGACTATCCTTCTTTGAGATTGAGATGGGGTAATTAGTCCTTCATATGTTATAGACTTTGTGATGGAGTCGTAGTATAAGTTGAGAATGTTATATATATTGTGATGCCCGTGTGAGGACTTATTTATTAATGTGTTGTCGTGTGGGGGTTTATTTATATTACATAGCCCGTGTGGGGTGCCTTATTTGTTATCTTATTTTCTTTGAGAGCGTGTGATTCGTGATTTTCCTAAGAGAGAGGCTTGAGTATATTATTTGACTTGTGATGCCCTTCTGAGAGGTTGAGTTGGGGGTATTGAGCATGCTTGAGTATTGAAATATTGTTGAGAAAGGGGTGAATATTTAAATGGAAGTATTTCCTTCCCATTACTATCTATTGAGGGTGAATATCATGTGTAGGTTAAGTTTTCAGAACTTTGAACCTTGTACCACATGTGAGTTGAATATTACTTCCATGCCATATGTGTTTTGATGAATTCATCCTCATTCATCATATCACGATACATGAGAAGTTGAGAAATATGGAAATTTTTTTTGAGAAAGAAAATGAAACACTTTTAAACCTTTGTATCTTGAGTCCCTGTTCGAGGCAGTGTTACGAAAGGGTAGTGGATGCATTGTGATTGAGGTATATGGTCTGCGAGACCCCCATGGGTCCTGCTTGGTAGCACAGCTCGACAAGTGTATACGACAGGCTGTGCGACAGTCTTGATTCCACCATACCACCACATTATTGCATCATCATATTGCATTGCATCATCATATTGCATTGATATCTGTACTGATTGAATTATTTGGTTAATTGTGATTATGCGTTGTTATTATGGGTTTACTTTACTCGTGCCATTATATATATATAAACGGACGACACTGATGCCGAAATGAGAGTTTTTCTGTATGCAGGTGAAAGCGTTCCTTAGTTTATTTCATAGGTTTGATTAATTCCTTATACTTAGTCACCTTAAACCTACTGAGTACATGTGAATTGTACTCATCCCTACTTCTGTGTCCCTTTTTGATGCAAATACTTGTCAGGGTACCTCACGTGACAGCTGATATTCTAGCGTATTGTGTATTCTCAGATTAGTGGTGAGGTCCCGGTATTCGGATCGTCACTAGTCTATCTTTATTTCTCAGTCTTTTGTATCATTCATAGACTTATGTTGTATCTTCAGATTCGAACCTTGTATTAGATGCTCTTTATACTTATGACACAAGGTTTTGGGATAATTTCTTCATTGTCTTTCTTTTCACTTAAATCATGGCATGACTTTCCCTTGGGGAGTCTCATATGAGTTTTATTCTTAGGCTTACACATCAGGTTGAGTTTTGGGATGTGTGCCATTATGACCTCGGTTTTTGGATCGTGACAAACTTGATAGGCCAAGAGACTGTCAAATTATTTGACAACATGTTCACTGATGATTATAGCAATATAGATATTTTCTGCCTCTCGAGCATCCCTGAAAATGTTTCTTATTGAAGACAATGAAATGTTCTGTGCTATTTCGAATTGAAAGATACTGTTTGTTTATGTGAGAATCGATAGTTCACCAGAGCCGGATGGCATGTCAAGTCTATTTTGTCAATACTGTTGGACACAATCTTTATAATATGGTTTCAGAATTCTTCCATGGAGGCAAGTAAATCAAACATATGTGACATTCTTGCCTTATTTTACTATCCAAAGACAAAGCTCCTCAAGAGTTCTCTAAGCTTAAAACTATTAGTCTAAGCAATTTTTCTTGTTAAACTCTATCCAAATTCCTCAATAGCAGATTATCTACCATAACTAGAACCTTGACTTTTGTTTGTTTTATGTCATATTCAGTTAGGTTACTCGTCTCTATGAGTAGTCAGTAGTGTTATTACTTATTAGGTGTCAAGTCTAAAATTCAGGGAGGCATGACCGACATCTTGTGCTTTACTTGATCGAGCGAACCAACTGAAACCACACAACTTTGACCATAAATTATTTGGTATGCCAAGGCTTTCATACACAAGCTAGCCATAAGAGTAAATAACTTTATTTCTTAGGAACATAAGGTCAACGAGGCCAAAGACAAGGTCGGCAAGGTCACACTTTGAGTTACAAGACCCACATCATACGTCTACAAGACTCAAGAATAAAACTTCCAACACATAATCTGGATGACCTACCAATCAGGTATAGCAGACTCAACAGTCCCGAGAAGACGGACCATATCAATCATCCGCTGAAGTGAACAACCACGCTACAAGAACCTATTTCTACCTGTTAAACTGCAGACATGAATGCAGGCAACGAAATGTTAGTACGAAATAATGTACCTATTATGTAAGGCGACAGCAGAACCAAAACTAAAACCATAATATACCAGACGTAACCTGCACAAATTTAACAAAAATCAGCCATAACCAATAATAGCATAGTCATTATTATCTCACAAGTGGAGTTTGAGGAAGGTAAGATTTCCTTAGATCTTATCTCTATCTATTTTTGTAGATAAAATTTTTGTTTCTAATAAACCATAAGCACAACGAAAAAAATAATCTCAGTAAAGAGTTTTTGCTTAGTTAAAAATTAAAAATTATATATTCTTTTAAAATAATAAATATTGAAGTCACGAAGAGAACAAACAAATATTAATTAAGATAACATATAACAACTTATTTTCAGAGATTTTAAAATATTCTCTAAATTATAGTATCCTTATTTTGTAATCATTTTATACTTTCAAATTGTTTGTATCTAATTAAAATATTTAGAGTACATCGAAAAGTTCTTTGATGATTTTATTTATAAAAAAAATTCTTCAATTTTTTATTAGGTATATTTATTGCAAAATAAGATAATAGTTAGGTATTTATTGATTTTAATATGATCTAAAATGTTCAAATACATAAAATCTCAATTATAATTATAATTTAAGATAAAAGGAAGAAAGTCTAGCTTATGATTCAGCCAAGTGGCATGTGTTAGTTCTTAGGACAAATTAGTTAAGTTAGATAGTAATTAGTTATTGTTTGCCTTTAATTTTAAGTTTTACTTTTAAAAAAATTCTAATAGTTATTTTATATTTTCAGTTTTTCACACAGTTATTTTTCAGATACGCAATATTACATAACTCTAAAATTTCCAAGTAAACTAAATGGTAGTTATCTACAAATATTAATTTTCAATTATATTTTTATAATACTTACCTATTACTATCTTAATTAAAATGACAAAATAATTGTCTTATCGACCATCTTAATGTGAAAACATCTTTTTTATTATCAATTTTAAATTTTACATCATTTTAGTGTTTAAATAGCTTTTTAAAGTTTAAATTTGATATTTAATTTTTAATAAATTTTTACTAAAGTTTGGTTTTAAAAATTGAAAACTATAAAAATAGTCATATTTAGGATAATTTTTCTTATCATTTTCCAAAAAAAAATATGTTTTCTCTTTATTTATGTTTTAATGAATAAGCCAATGACTTTAGTATTTTTCTTAATTATATTTTATTTTGGTCTAGTTTTTAATTTTTTTTGGTATCCCAATTATTCTAGAAACAGTTATTTAATATTGTATTATACTATTATTTTAGTAAAAACAAACACAAAATATAAATAGAGAAAAAAAATCAAAAGGCCAAAATAAAAAGGAAATGAAAACAGACAACAAAATAACCACCTGCACCACTTGTACCTTATCCCCCATTCCTTATTCTCCTAAATCACACACACATTATACACATGATCACAACATAAATAATATTTATTATTAAAATTAAAAATTAATTTAAAGCACTCATGAATATCAAGACATACGCATGACTTCTTAGCACCAAATCATAACAACGATAAAAATTGTGCGAGTATAATCTGTGATAGAATAAAATTCTAAACTTATGAAAGTATTTTTGATTGAGAAAAAGTTATAAACTTCACCAATTATTTCGTAAATTTATATCTCACCCAAAAATTAAAACTCATTCTTGACTAATCAATGATTGTATATTGGTTAGAATTCAACTGCTCAAAAATCACATGCAGCCTTCATGTTTAGAGATTATGTTGATTGTGTCTTGAAAAAGGTTAAAATACATTTCGTGTTTTGTTAATATGTGTGTGGGGGTGGGGGTGAGGGGAGAGATTTCATTCTATAAATACTCCAAAGAAAAACTTAATTCTTCATTCTAAATTTCAATCCCAAGAGTTAATTGTTCATTCTAAATTTCAGTCCGAGAAGAGAAGTAATACTATTTATGTATCTTTGCTTGACTACAATTTTATTTCTTAAACCTTTGCTTATATGAACTAACTTTTCATACTGTTTGACTTTAAGAGTCCTTTTTAACCAACTACATGATATATTTTTAAGTGCATTATATTTTTATACCAAGAGAAGTAATACTATTAATGTATTTTTGCAATTTCCACGCCTGATTTTTTCTTTACATTTATATATTTTTATATTTTTAAATTAAAAATTTGGCTAACATTTTTTATATTTTTACTTGTAACATCCCCTAAAAACGTTGTATACGATGTTTCAATTCTCGACTAAATATGATACAGCCTCTGTATTTTGGGCATAACGTTTCATAGGAATATCCAAATTGGGTGATTCAAATTTTTGAGTAACCACAAGATCTTTACCTACAACTCTTGTGAAGACCATATTTTAATTTGCGGAGGTTAAGTAGGTCAAATAAATTAATTATTGTAAGTCAGAATGTTGTGACGGAAATGAGTGTTTATAGAAGAAAAATCATATCTTACTGTAGTATTATCCAAATTGGTTTATTCTTGAACGACATAAAACTAGACTTCTATATCTACAATTCTTATGAAGACACTAAATCCTAATAAGGAATTTATCCTGTTCAAACGCAGCTCCGAAAAGTAGTATTCTGTCAAAGATAACTCATTTCACCTACCATGGAAAGATCTAGATACATTTGACATCACTCATGACATAAATTGTCCTCCATTTAACATCATTCATGACATCAATATATTCCATTAAATTTTCAGATTTTCTTTATAATTATTTTATTTATTGTTAGGTCTCTCTTTCCCACCTATAAATACCCACCTTATTTCCTCATTTTATTCATCAAGCTTTCTCAAGCAAGTCTTCTCTCTATACACTTCTTTACACATTCTCAAATATAGTTTTAGTTCTTAGTAGTGAAGAAATACTATTCCGGTGATTCATATACTCCGGATCGTACACAAAACGTTCCGGCGGGGAGAAAAGTTAGGACTCAAGAGTGTTCATTAAGTCTTTCGGTTCTGACTAAAGCTTCGGATTCCAGGTATGTAAGGCTTTAATGAGAGTATTCCTTCCACTCTCATGTCTAAATTATTTTGATTATATGATAAATTATATTTATTTTCTTTAAGCTCTATTCTAAGTTATGTGTGTGTTTATCCATGGGTTCTTCACCCATGTAGTCCAAAAACTCTTTTAATTAAATATCTTGATTTCAAGTAATATTTTCTTATGGTAAATTTTTATTTTTACTTAATAGTATGAATCATGGTTAAACTAATGATTATTGCTCTATTTTGATACAATATAATTTCATATATATGAATTGATGGTTTACAAGTAATTCCTCTATTTATCTATTTAAAGGCTCTTGAAATTCATGGTGGGTTGTTTAAAACATGATTTTTAATTAATGGATTTCAAAGTATTTATGAATATTTATTTACATACATATTTGCAAGTTGAAGTGATTTGAACCCACCTAGTTTTACTATGTTTTTAATAAAGTTTGACTTGAAAGTTTTGACTCCAAATAAATGTTTATGAAAGCAATATCTATGATAAAAAAGGGAGTCTTATGAAATGAAAGAATGATGAAATGATATGAATGATGAATTCTTTATGCAATAAGGACAATTCTTGCATATTTGAATTATCAAATATTTTAATGAGCTATTCTATCGAATATGATGTTTGAATTCTCAAGTTATAGGCTATGAATATTTTGAAGTATTAAACTATTCCGTGGGATTGACTTAGCACCGAATGAGGCATTGAGGTGGGATTCGGTAAGGGAATCCTAGTAGCAACCCCTTGTCTCATTAGCTATGTGCCAACATAGGAGCCCTTGTAGGCTTAGGCTAATGGATCCATAAATAGCCCTTAAAGTTAAAGTTAAAGAAATGAATGAAGTTGACGGAGTTCTACCCGGTAAGTAGTCTCCCCGGCCAACGTAGGGGGTTATGTTGGATTCCATGTAATAGCTCGCATGGTCTTAAATGTCGGTTATGGTTAATTTCCCACAAAATGAGTGTTTTAAAGGATATATATATGATTTATTATGCATACATTAAGTTATATTCCATATTACATAAATGTTTTAATGTTTTCCTCAATGTTCATGCATCCTTACATATTTAGTACATTCAAAGTACTAACGCATACTCTTTTGTCTACATGATATCACCATGTAGGTATCAGTGCTCCTCCTCGTTCTCCTCCACGTGGCTAGTTGATATTCCTTTGAAGACTACTTTTGGTGAGTTCCCATGTTCCGGGAACAATACTCCTTTATCTTTCTAGCTTATGATATGTTAAGATATTTTACTATGGCATTTCTTCTATTATAATTGAGGGTGAGCTAGAGACTTGTCTTAGCCCCATTAAATCTAATAGTTAGAGGTATTGTTGGACATATGCAAGTTGAAAATTTACTATTATGATTTCCGCTTATTTATTTATCATCATTACCTATGAAAGGCTAAAAGAATGCTAAGAGGCTTGATTGAGGTACTTTCGGGTTCCTCATTCGCCATGTCACGTCTAGGCCCTAGGCTTGGGTCGTCACAAACTTGGTATCAGAGCCCGAGGTTTTGAATGATCCTTGGAAGTCCAACATACCACGTTGAATAGGTTCTTGTTCATGGTTGTGAAGCGCGTCACAATTATGAATAAGAGACTATGAGGCGTTTAGGAAAATTTTCACTTTTTTTAAATTCATGTCGTGCCTTAGAGTGTCCTAAGCTTTCCTTTAACTAACGACCCATTTTGTGTTCTCTAGATAATGACTCGTGGAAGACCACCTCGAAGAGCAAAGGTTGACGATGAGGACCAAACTCCTCCGATTCCTAATGCCCAACATCAAGAGGACGGGGTAACCCATGCCGAGTTTCGCAGTGTTATTACTTTGTTAGCCCAAGTCGTAGCTAACCAAGGGAATCTAGGTGTTCCTCTTCCCCAAATGCAAAATCCAGCCTCTAGGATTCGGGATTTCCAAAGGATGAATCCACCGAGTTCGATGGTTCTAAACTAGATGAGGACCCTATGGAGTTCATTAATGAGGTGTATCGGATTGTGGCTATCATGGGTGTGCCACCAAATGAGAAGGCCGAGCTAGTAGCCTATCAACTCAAAGGTGTGGCTCGAGTGTGGTATGAACAATGGGTTGTTGAGAGGGATGAAGAAATAGGGTCGATAGGATGGGAAGAGTTCAAAGGTACCTTCCTAGACCGCTTCTTCCCATTGGAGCTAAGGGAGGCCAAAATCCAAGAGTTCATCAACCTCCGTCAAGGGAGTATGAGCGTGAGGGAGTATGCTCTCAAATTCACTAAGTTGTCCAACTATGCTCCCTTCATGGTCTCCGACCCAAGAGCTAGGATGAGCAAGTTTATTTCCGGTGTGTCAAGCTTGGTGTCCAAGGAATGCAAAACGGCCATGTTGGTCAAGGAGATGGATATCTCTCAATTAACGACTTACGCAGAACAAATTGAAGAAGAGAAGCTTAGAGAGAGATCAAGGGGGTTCAAAAAGGCTAGAGTGGATGGTGGAGGGTTTAACCCTCAAAGGTCCGATTATGGTAACAATGGCAAAGGCCAAGGTGGGAAACGATTTATGGGACAAGGTTCCACCAATACTCCTCCTCCAAGGTTCAACAAGGACAAGAGTGGTAAACCAATGATTCCAAGAGAGAATGTTGCTACTCAAACTTTCCCCGCTTGCAAGAAGTGTGAAAGGACTCACAAAGGGGAATGCTTAGCTGGCTCCAATGCATGCTTTAAGTGTGGCAAGCTGGGCCACCATGCTAAGGATTATAGAGATGGTGGTGGTAGGACTCAAGGCCAAATTGCTCATGGTCAACAAGTCCAAGGAGGTGTCCAACGCACCAACCGCTTTTACGCCTTGCATGGGAGACAAAAGGTTGAGGATGCACCCAATGTTATTACCGGTATGTTAAAGGTCTTTTCTTTTGATGTGTATGCACTATTAGATCCGGGTGCAAATTTATCTTTTGTTACTCCATTCCTTGCTAATAGATTTGATGTTTTACCTGAAATGTTATTAGAGCCCTATTTGGTGTCTACCCCCGTTGGTGAGTCAGTTATTGCTAGAAAGGTCTATAGGGGTTGCCTTGTGTCTATCTTGGATAAAGTTATTCCTTGTGATCTTATTGAGCTTGACATGATAGATTTCGATGCCATTCTTGGGATGGATTGGTTACATGCATCTTATGCTTCCATAGATTGTAGGAATCGTCGAGTCAAATTCCAATTTCCAAATGAGCCTGTTATTGAATGGCAGGGTCATGATTTGGTGGTGAAGGGTCAGTTTATTTCTTATCTTAAGGCCCACAAAATGATTTCTAAGGGATGTATTTACCACATTGTGAGGGTTAGGGATGTCAACTCCAAAAGTCCTCCTCTTGAGTCGGTTCCTATAGTCAATGAATTCCCCGATGTCTTTCCCGAAGACCTTCCTGGTGTCCCTCCCGAAAGGGAAGTTGATTTTGGTATCGATCTCCTCCCTAATACCCAACCTATCTCTATTCCTCCTTACCGTATGGCCCCGACAGAATTAAAAGAGTTGAAGGAACAGTTAAAGGACTTGTTAGAGAAGGGGTTCATAAGATCAAGTATTTCGCCATGGGGTGCTCCTGTGTTATTTGTGAGAAAGAAGGATGGATCGCTTCGAATGTGCATAGACTACCGTCAATTAAATAAGATGACCATTAAGAACAAGTACCCACTCCCTAGAATAGATGACTTGTTTGATCAATTGCAAGGGGCAAGTCACTTCTCCAAGATCGACCTTCGGTCTGGCTATCACCAACTATGGGTGAGGGAATGTGACATTCCCAAAACGGCCTTCCGAATAAGGTATGGTCAGTATGAGTTTGTGGTGATGAGTTTTGGGTTAACGAATGCACCTGTGATGTTCATGGACTTGATGAATAGGGTGTTCAAACCTTACCTTGATACTTTTGTGGTGGTTTTCATTGATGATATTTTGATTTACTCTCGGGGTGAGAAAGAACAAAAAAATCACTTAAGAGTTGTGCTTCAAACTTTGAGGGATAGATAATTATTTGCAAAATTTAGTAAGTGTGAATTTTGGTTAAAGGAGGTAGCATTTCTTGGTCACGTAGTGTCCGGTGATGGGATCAAGGTTGATCCTAAGAAAATAGAGGCAGTCAAAAATTGGCCTAGACCATTATCTCCTTCAGACATTAGGAGCTTCTTAGGTCTAGCCGAGTACTATAGAAGGTTCGTCAAAGGCTTTTCTTCCATCTCATCTCCTATGACAAAATTGACCCAAAAGAAATCCAAATTCATATGGACAGATGAGTGTGAGAAGAGTTTCCAGACCTTAAAAGATCGACTTACCTCTGCTCCTATTTTGACTCTCCAGAAGGATTAGAGGGGTTTGTAGTTTATTGTGATGCTTCAAAGATTGGTTTAGGTTGTGTCTTAATGCAAAACGGCAAGGTCATAGCCTATGATTCTAGGCAATTAAAGGTACATGAGCGTAACTACCCTACCCATGACCTTGAATTGGCAGCCGTTGTTTTTGCTCTGAAGATTTGGAGGCATTACCTCTATTGGGTGCATGTGGACGTGTATACTGATCATAAGAGTCTTCAATATGTGTTCACCCAAAATGACCTTAATCTAAGACAAAGGAGGTGGCTAGAACTCCTTAAGAACTATGACATGAGTGTGCACTATCATCCGGGTAAAGCTAATGTGGTTGCTGATGCACTTAGTAGAGTGTCTATGGGGAGTGTGGCCCATGTGGATGAAAGTAAGAGGGAGTTGGTGAAAGATGTTCACCGATTGGCTAGATTAGGGGTAAAGTTGTATGGTACTAATGATGGGGGTATGATTGTTCAAAATAGGTCTGAATCCTCTTTGGTGGTGGATGTTAAATCCAAGCAAGATCTTGACCCAAAGTTTATCGAGTTAAAGAAGTTAGTAAAGGAAAAGAAGATAGAGGTCTTTTCCCAAGGGGGAGATGGGGTACTATACTATCAAGGTCGGATATGTGTTCCAAATGTTGATGGCCTAAGGAGTTTGATCATGATGGAGGCTCATAATTCTACATACTCCATTCATCCCGATTCAACAAAAATGTACCGAGACTTAAAGGAGTTGTATTGGTGGGGTGGCATGAAGAAGGACATAGCAAGGTTTGTGTCCGAATGTACGAATTGCCAACAAGTGAAAGCCGAACATCAAAGGCCGGGTGGCCTAGCCCAAGACATTGAAATCCCAACTTGGAAGTGGAAAGATGTGAATATGGATTTTGTAGTGGGTTTGCCTCATACCCGGAAGCGTTATGACTCGATTTGGGTAATTGTTGATAGAATGACTAAGTAAGCTCACTTCCTACCGGTTAAAACTTCCTATAGTGCCGAAGACTATGCTAAGTTGTATATTCGGGAGTTGGTGAGGTTGCATGGTGTGCCATTATCCATTATTTTGGATCGTGGTACCCAATTCACTTCTCACTTCTAGAGATCATTTCAAAAAGCCCTCGGTACTAAGGTAAAGTTGAGCACAACATTCCATCCTCAAACGGATGGGCAAGCCGAAAGGACGATTCAAACACTAGAGGATATGTTAAGGGCTTGTGTGTTGGAGTTTAAAGGGAATTGGGATGATCATCTACCTCTCATCGAGTTTGCCTATAATAATAGTTACCACTCAAGTATTGAGATGGCGCCGTTTGAGGCTTTGTATGGGAGACGATATAGATCACCGGTTGGTTGGTTCGAAGTAGGTGAGATGACCTTGTTGGGCCCCGATTTGGTACTTGATGCTTTAGAGAAGGTGAAGATCATTAGAGAAAGGTTGAAGACGGCTCAAAGTCGTCAAAAGTCCTATTCTGACACTAGAAGAAGGGATCTTGAGTTTAATGTGGATGATTGGGTGTATCTGAAGGTTTCACCCATGAAAGGTGTGGTTCGATTTGGTAAGAAAGGGAAATTGAGCCCTAGGTATGTAGGGCCTTATAGAATCGTGAGACGTGTTGGTAAGGTTGCATATGAGTTGGAATTACCATTGGAAATGGCCATGGTTCATCCGGTGTTTCACGTGTCTATGTTGAAAAAAAGTGTGGGTGATCCTAGTTCCATTGTACCTATGGGAGTAGTGAATATTGAAGAAAACTTGACCTATGAAGAAGTTCCTGTGGAAATTTTGGATCGGCAAGTTAAGAGATTGAGGAACAAAGAAGTTGCATTTGTTAAAGTCCTTTGGAGGAATCAACAAATAAAAAGTGCAACATGGGAAGCGGAAGCGGATATGATTAAGAGATACCCTCTTCTTTTCCCCTCTACCCAAACCTAAGGTATTAAGTTGTCCTTGCTCAATTACTTGAAATCTTTGCATCATAACGTTTCTTGTCATATGCTTGCAAAATTATAAAATATGTTTTAAACGATGTTTTAAATTGCACTATTGCATTAATGATAGGTTGTTGGTTTACACTCTACTCTACTCAAGCTAAGTCTTTCCTCATTCGAGGACGAATGTTCCCAAGGGAGAGATAATGTAACATCCCCTAAAAACGTTGTATACGATGTTTCAATTCTCAACTAAATATGATACAATCTTTGTATTTTGGGCATAACTTTTCATAGGAATATCCAAATTGGGTGATTCAAATTTTTGAGTAACCACAAGATCTTTACCTACAACTCTTGTGAAGACCATATTTTAATTTGCGGAGGTTAAGTAGGTCAAATAAATTAATTATTGTAAGTCAGAATGTTGTGACGGAAAGGAGTGTTTATAGAAGAAAAATCATATCTTACTGTAGTATTATCCAAATTGGTTTATTCTTGAACGACATAAAACTAGACTTCTATATCTACAATTCTTATGAAGACACTAAATCCTAATAAGGAATTTATCCTGTTCAAACGCAGCTCCGAAAAGTAGTATTCTGTCAAAGATAACTCATTTCACCTACCATGAAAAGATCTAGATACATTTGACATCACTCATGACATAAATTGTCCTCCATTTAACATCATCCATGACATCAATATATTCCATTAAATTTTTAGATTTTCTTTATAATTATTTTATTTATTGTTAGGTCTCTCTTTCCCACCTATAAATACCCACCTTATTTCCTCATTTTATTCATCAAGCTTTCTCAAGCAAGTCTTCTCTCTATACACTTCTTTACACATTCTCAAATATAGTTTTAGTTCTTAGTAGTGAAGAAATACTATTCCGGTGATTCATATACTCCGGATAGTACACAAAACGTTCCGGCGGGGAGAAAAGTTAGGACTCAAGAGTGTTCATTAAGTCTTTCGGTTCTGACTAAAGCTTCGAATTCTAGGTATGTAAGGCTTTAATGAGAGTATTCCTTCCACTCTCATGTCTAAATTATTTTGATTATATGATAAATTATATTTATTTTCTTTAAGCTCTATTCTAAGTTATGTGTGTGTTTATCCATGGGTTCTTCACCCATGTAGTCCAAAAACTCTTTTTATTAAATATCTTGATTTCAAGTAATATTTTCTTATGGTAAATTTTTATTTTTACTTAATAGTATGAATCATGGTTAAACTAATGATTATTGCTCTATTTTGATGCAACATAATTTCATATATATGAATTGATGGTTTACAAGTAATTCCTCTATTTATCTATTTAAAGGCTCTTGAAATTCATGGTGGGTTGTTTAAAACATGATTTTTAATTAATGGATTTCAAAGTATTTATGAATATTTATTTACATACATATTTGCAAGTTGAAGTGATTTGAACCCACCTAGTTTTACTATGTTTTTAATAAAGTTTGACTTGAAAGTTTTGACTCCAAATAAATGTTTATGAAAGCAATATCTATGATAAAAAAGGGAGTCTTATGAAATGAAAGAATGATGAAATGATATGAATGATGGATTCTTTATGCAATAAGGACAATTCTTGCATATTTGAATTATCAAATATTTTAATGAGCTATTCTACCGAATATGATGTTTGAATTCTCAAGTTATAGGCTATGAATATTTTGAAGTATTAAACTATTCTGTGGGATTGACTTAGCACCGAATGAGGCATTGAGGTGAGATTCGGTAAGGGAATCCTAGTAGCAACCCCTTGTCTCATTAACTATGTGCCAACATAGGAGCCCTTGTAGGCTTAGGCTAATGGATCCATAAATAGCCCTTAAAGTTAAAGTTAAAGAAATGAATGAAGTTGACGGAGTTCTACCCGGCAAGTAGTCTCCCCGGCCAACATAGGGGGTTATGTTGGATTCCATGTAATAGCTCGCATGGTCTTAAATGTCGGTTATGGTTAATTTCCCACAAAATGAGTGTTTTAAAGGATATATATATGATTTATTATGCATATATTAAGTTATATTCCATATTACATAAATGTTTTAATGTTTTCCTCAATGTTCATGCATCCTTACATATTTAGTGCATTCAAAGTACTAACGCATACTCTTTTGCCTACATGATATCACCATGTAGGGATCAGTGCTCCTCCTCGTTCTCCTCCACGTGGCTAGTTGATATTCCATTGAAGACTACTTTTGGTGAGTTCCCATGTTCCGGGAACAATACTCCTTTATCTTTCTAGCTTATGATATGTTAAGATATTTTACTATGGCATTTCTTCTATTATAATTGAGGGTGAGCTAGGGACTTGTCTTAGCCCTATTAAATCTAATAGTTAGAGGTATTGTTGGACATATGTAAGTTGAAAATTTACTATTATGATTTCCGCTTATTTATTTATCATCATTACCTATGAAAGGCTAAAAGAATGCTAAGAGGCTTGATTGAGGTACTTTCGGGTTCCTCATTCGCCATGTCACGTCTAGGCCCTAGGCTTGGGTTGTGACATTACTTATGCAGGATGTCTACAGTTACTTGGACTGATTTGCGAGTTGAAATTATGGAATACGATCAACACCGTACCAGATGCCGAGAGGAGTTGTTGAATGTCCAAAATGTTGAAATGAGGTGTTTGAAACATAAATACAAGCGCCTCAAACTGAAGGGAAAGGATATTTGAGTGATGAAGATAAAAAAAGGTTGAAGGAGAAAAAACAAAAGATTCGTGAGCTGGAAAAACAACTAGAAAAAGCAAAAGAAGAATATGACATGATTAATAATAATCTAAGTTATGAGGAGGAAGAAATCCTTCGTAAAGTTAATCGTCTAAATAATCCAATATTCGTGAAGGTGTCGGTCGTGGAAGATATCACCGCGATTAGCTTGATACAGGAGAAGGCCCCAACTACGGACCTATTTGTCACCCTTAGCACATCTTTTAAACAATGCAATCTTGGCTTACTTGATAAA
This sequence comes from Solanum dulcamara, assembly GCF_947179165.1. Classification (NCBI taxonomy): domain Eukaryota; kingdom Viridiplantae; phylum Streptophyta; class Magnoliopsida; order Solanales; family Solanaceae; genus Solanum; species Solanum dulcamara. The sequence goes on from NC_077246.1 coordinate 58,460,420, forward strand.
CTAGCTACGGAGCTATTAAATATGAAACCTGGTGGTTTGAGAGTCACTGCAACTTATAAATTGAAAGAGGGATTCTTTTTTATGGTTGATGAAACCACTGCTAGGAAGGCTGGATTCAGCTATGCTATTTATGACGACTACACAGAGCAAGAGGAAGAGGAAGATGCCGAGGAAAAAGAAGATGGCGAGGATGACGAAAATGGAGATGCCGAGAGAAAAAAAGATGGCGAGGATGAGGAGGATTGAAATATTTACTTTCATGTTCATGTTCATGTTAGTTTGTTGTTAACTGTTTGTAATATTCTACGTTAATTATGTTTGACCTTAGTTTCTAATGCAATGAAATTTTCTATAAATTTTGATTTCTTGCTGGTTGTTTTTTTGTATGAGCATCTCTCTGCATTATTTGCATTATTGAAGTTAAAAACCTTTTGGTCTAGCTTTTAATTTATTTTTTTGTATCCTAATTATTCTAGAAACAGTTATTTAATATTTTATTATACTATTATTTTAGTAAAAACAAACACAAAATATAAATAGAGGAAAAAAATCAAAAAACAGAAATAAAAAGGAAATGAAAACAGACAACAAAATAACCACCTGCACCACTTGTACCTTATCCCCCATTCCTCATTCCCCTAAATCACACACACATTATACACATGATCACAACATAAATAATACTTATTATTAAAATTAAAAATTAAATCTTCATTTTGTGGCAAAAGCACCAAAATATAGCAAATGGCATACACACAGCACGCCAAGTGACACTTTTTAGGATAAAAATCTAGACAAATTAGAATTTGAAAATATTTTTTTTTAAAAAAAGTTAACGCAAAACTGATCTGATGGTAAATTGAATATGGGTGGTTACCTTGATTAAAAATAAACAAGAAAAATAATATGGGTGATTACAACCTCCTTCTACTTTGTTTTGTCCATATATTTAACAAATTCAATTGTTTCGAAAAAAAGTTATTATTTGATCGATCCATGTTGATATTGTTTCGAATCCAATTATTTTTAGCAGGTACATATGTTATTTATCATTTTATATATATATATATATATATATATATATATATATATATATATATATATATATATATATAAAGAATTTGTATATGGCTAGATTTTTTAATTTTAATCTACACTTGGGGTTTGTTAAAGATTAAAAATAAATAAATTAACAATACTCTTATCTCTTATCTAATACACAATTTAACAATTTTGGCATGCAGGATTTCATTTGCAAACGCCATATATTGCCTTTCAATGGTTGCCAATTGGTTCAATTCTTCCCTCTATAAACTATTCTGTTACTTTGTCTTTCCTCAAAAATGCATATATGCTTTTCTAATCCAATTGAAAATGTTCTAAATTGCTGCAATAACTGATTTTTTTCACAGATTTAATTAGTTTATCGGTCGGTTGGAAAAGATGAATGAACTCACTTATAAGAACGTGGATCTTCATATATTTTGAATAAAAAATCCTGCATTATCCAAAAAAAAAATTCACACTTCATCCAACGAATGATGAATGGTTGGTTGCATTGCTCTATCATGATACCTTAAGAATTATGCAATATAAAATTGTGGTAGCTTTCAATTTTTCTGTTTTAGCTGAAAAATGTCCAACTTAGTAATGATGCTATTGAGAAGATTTTAGGCTAAAAAATATGCATATTTGAAAAAAAAATTATATTTATTTGTGTTGTAGGTATATGATGGAAGGAATTACATTAGACAAGAGATTAAAAAAAAATCATCTAATGAAACGTAAAAACACACTAAGTACACATATTGAATTAGTTTTTGGTATAAAAATTATTTATATATTTTGATAAAACTTTGGTGGATACATTATAGTTCCATTAAGCTTAGGTTCACTTGAATAAGCTAAAATGGTTATAAAGTCTATTAAAACATATTAACAAAAATATTCTTACTTATATTATTCTTACTTTATAAAGAAAACTAAAATTTAAATCATAATTTTAAAAATTAAAAGATAACAAGTTTTGTTTTTTAACCAAAAATAAATAATGATAAAATAATATATAAACTTCATTAAAAAGAGAAAAACTAAACACATGTAAAATATTATTATTTGGATATATATGATCTAACAAAATTTTATTGTGCTGATTCAAATTTGGGAAAATGGGTTAATCTATAACAATGTAGCACAATTTAAAAAATAGAAGGATAAGGTTTAGTTGAATTTGAAATGAGAATTTTTTAATTATTTATAGATAAATTTCGTATATTTTATTTGTTTTTTCATCACTGTGAATGGTGGACATAGTCATTAAGACATAGAGACTTACAAATTTTTAAATCAGACATAAGACTCTAGTTGTGTTTCTCTCAGGTCGTCCAAATCTTATATGTTGTGGGGGACTATAATGGTACTATGTTTGGTGGGCTAGTTGTTGCACCTTTAAAGCCAACAACGAAGAGAAGATATCAGGTAATTCTGAGCAGAGTACTTAAAACATGTCACCTTTGCCTTTGAGCTCCGATTTGTCATCAAGATTTTATTTTTGTATTTGATAGTGTACAAATAACCTGTCGTATTTCGTCCCACAGGTATATCTGTTTTTCATGTATTTGTACCAGACGTTTAAAGTTTGGAGAACAAATTTTCGCTTGTTTGTTGTCGCTAACAAATTTGTTTAATACATCAAGACGGGAGTGGGTTTGTTCATCATGTCCTTATTCTCTTTTTTTGTGGCATTGATGATCAAAAGCAGAACTGAAATAGTGGTTCTCTCAATATTTTTAATCTGTTGGTTACCTGATTTACTGTAATCTTACTCTCCACTGTAGGATTTCTTTCCCTTCATTTTGATCCATATTTCATTGCTTTATATATGTATTCTTTTTGAATACTTCCAACTTCGTATCATAATGTCCTCCAATAAAGGGAGAGATAAGAGGAAAACCAAATGCCACGCAGCCCCTTGGGAGTTATCTTTTTCCTCTGTCCAATTTTTTATTTTCCCGTGGCAAGATTTTAAAAATTTTCCTTCTCAATGAACTAAAGTTCACAACTGTCATCATGAAAATCACCTTTTTGTTTTAATATATTTATTGTAGAATCAGATCTTATGGTTCCAACTTATTCCCTCTAATTGCCCATAGTTTTAAAAACAAGGAGGAAGGAAAATCCTATTTATTATGTTAAAGATATCTTTGACTCGGATATAGTAGCTCAACAAACTTCTACCTCTATGTCCTGTCAGTTTACAGAATACAGGATGGAGGAATTAATAGTTGACTTTTCCAGGCTAACAGGTTCAAGTGCAACATTAGAAACTTATGGAAATTCTTGTCTGGCACATAGTGAAGACTTTGAAGTTAAGGAAGTTGAGGTAGTCTCGCAACTATATCTGTGTGTGTGCGTGTTTTGTGTTCTGCCTTGTCTATGTCTATATATGTACATGCGTTTACCTGTCAGGGCAGTTAGCTATATGAGAATTTACTTTTAAAAGTGCAATATGCATTTAACATGAGAAATTAACTTTGAATGCAATTCGCATTCATTATGTGCCATGCAGTTATGGGTCTTTGTATATGCTTCCAAGTACGAAGAGATGGTTTCCATTTTGCGAACAGAGACCCCTGGAATTTGCTGCTGGTAACACAACTTTCATATGCTTGCCTTCCAATCTAATGATCGTTTCCATGGTTGTGCACAACATCATGCGCAATGCAAGATAGGTTTTCTACATATCTTTTCACATGTTCAGCAACAATGTTACACCTGTATAACTGTGTTTCCTTACATGTACAGTGAACCATTTTGATAAAAATGCTCTTTGGTTCGGCATATGAGAATGAACGTGAGAGCTAACTGAAAATATTCATTAAACTCTGAGCCTTAACGTGTTGTGATGCTGCTGCTGATTTTTTTAATGTGGTGAATTAAGATTTCAATAGACTACTTGTGCAGGTTCTTGGTGTTGTCTATTTACATCACGAAGAATCAAAGTCCTAATTTCATGCCTTGATTTCCTTTTTTTGACAATCGATTTTTTGGTAGAGACAAAACCATCTCCTGGCACTAGTTCAAATTAAACCCCTCAAGCTATTTTCTGTGTATTAAAGAATGAATATCTGCTTGAATGTGAATGGTTGATCAACCATGATGCTATAGATGAGTTAAATGTATAACATATGGTTTGCAAACAGAAACCAATTCAATAAGATGAAATTTGTTAAAGCCATTTTCCATTTTAACCATCTGACAAACATTTCAATGGGTACATGAGACTTAAACCATCCAAAGGCAAATATATCAAAAATAAATATGACAAGCCTTTTCAATTTAAAAGAATCTTATTTGTTTCTTAAACAGTTAAACTTATGTCAAGTTAAAGAGTGTAACTTAAATTGGGACAAAAACAAATATTTTCAGTCCTTTATCACTGCTAAAAAACAAACGGTCACTCTGAAAAAGATCAAGATTGATAATGATACATGGATTGGGGAAACAACTTTGTAATGATCTTGAGGGTTATTTTCGAAAATTTGTGCAAAATTATCATTTTATCCTATCTTTAGTGCCCCGAGTGTTATTTGATCAAGTTGCACTATTCGTTCATATTTATAAAGTTTCGAATGAGTTTTGAGGGTCAAAAACATGTTTTGAAGTGTGGTGGTGTAAGTTGACCGCGGTCAATACGCGGTCAACATGCATGAACAGCAGCACGCGTGAATAGTAACACGCGTGAACAGTAACTTTTGGGCAGAAAATGCCCCTTTCTTCCCATTTCAATATTTTTCATCATTTGTTTGAGTTCTTGAACTCCTTAAGGTGATTTGAGAAGAGATTTTCGTGGCAAAGTGTTGGGTAAGTGATTTTTGACCTAAAATCTTCCTTTTTCATTAAGTATTTGATGATTTTGACTCCTAAATTTTAGTTTCAAATTCCAAAAAATCTTTGTTTCTTTCTAATCCGAATTTAAGGAAAATGGTGATTTCTAACTCGTTTTGAGCTCTAGTTTTATGGTTTTTTCAACCATGAGTTCCATATTACTAGTAGAATGTGATTGTCCAATAAATTTCCAGATTTGATCATTTTCAAAAATAGTTAATTTTTGGATCATTTTACATCCGGTTCCGAAACCTATCAATATGGGTGTCAATGAACTCCTTGTGATGTGTGTGTTTCATTGTTGATAGTGGTTTGTCATTCTGGGAGTTGAATTCGAGAGTTGCTTGTTCGGTGGAGGTGTTCGAGTGCGGTTTCGACAATTGAGGTAGGTTTGACTATCCTTCTTTGAGATTGAGATGGGGTAATTAGTCCTTCATATGTTATAGACTTTGTGATGGAGTCGTAGTATAAGTTGAGAATGCTATATATATTGTGATGCCCGTATGGGGACTTATTTATTAATGTGTTGTCGTGTGGGGGTTTATTTATATTACATAGCCCGTGTGGGGTGCCTTATTTGTTATCTTATTTTCTTTGAGAGCGTGTGATTCGTGATTTTCCTAAGAGAGAGGCTTGAGTATATTATTTGACTTGTGATGCCCGTCTGAGAGGTTGAGTTGGGGGTATTGAGCATGCTTGAGTATTGAAATATTGTTGAGAAAGGGGTGAATATTTAAATGGAAGTATTTCCTTCCCATTACTATCTATTGAGGGTGAATATCATGTGTAGGTTAAGTTTTCAGAACTTTGAACCTTGTACCACATGTGAGTTGAATATTACTTCCATGCCATATGTGTTTTGATGAATTCATCCTCATTCATCATATCACGATACATGAGAAGTTGAGAAATATGGAAATTCTTTTTGAGAAAGAAAATGAAACACTTTTATACCTTTGTATCTTGAGTCCCTGTTTGAGGCAGTGTTACGAAAGGGTAGTGGATGCATTGTGATTGAGGTATATGGTCTGCGAGACCTCCATGGGTCTTTCTTGGTAGCACAGCTCGACAGGTGTATACGACAGGCTGTGCGACAGTCTTGATTCCACCATACCACCACATTATTGCATCATCATATTGCATTGCATCATCATATTGCATTGATATCTGTACCGATTGAATTATTTGGTTAATTGTGATTATGAGTTGTTATTATGGGTTTACTTTACTCGCGCCATTATATATATATATAAATGGACGGCACTGATGCCGAAATGAGAGTTTTTCTGTATGCAGGTGGAAGCGTTCCTTAGTTTATTTCATAGGTTTGATTAATTCCTTATACTTAGTCAGCTAAAACCTACTGAGTACATGTGAATTGTACTCAACCCTACTTCTGTGTCCCTTTTTGATGCAAATACTTGTCAGGATACCTAACGTGGCAGCTGATATTCTAGCGTATTGTGTATTCTCAGATTAGTGGTGAGGTCCCGGTATTCGGATCGTCACTAGTCTATCTTTATTTCTCAGTCTTTTGTATCATTCATAGACTTATGTTGTATCTTCAGATTCGAACCTTGTATTAGATGCTCTTTATACTTATGACACAAGGTTTTGGGATAATTTCTTCATTATCTTTCTTTTCACTTAAATCATGGCATGACTTTCCCTTGGGGAGTCTCATATGAGTTTTATTCTTAGGCTTACACATCAGGTTGGATTTTGGGATGTGTGCCATTATGACCTCGGTTTTTGGATCGTGACAAACTTGATAGGCCAAGAGACTGTCAAATTATTTGACAACATGTTCACTGATGATTATAGCAATATAGATATTTTCTGCCTCTCGAGCATCCCTGAAAATGTTTCTTATTGAAGACAATGAAATGTTCTGTGCTATTTCGAATTGAAAGATACTGTTTGTTTATGTGAGAATCGATAGTTCACCAGAGCCGGATGGCATGTCAAGTCTATTCTGTCAATACTGTTGGACACAATCTTTATAATATGGTTTCAGAATTCTTCCATGGAGGCAAGTAAATCAAACATATGTGACATTCTTGCCTTATTTTACTATCCAAAGACAAAGCTCCTCAAGAGTTCTCTAAGCTTAAAACTATTAGTCTGAGCAATTTTTCTTGTTAAACTCTATCCAAATTCCTCAATAGCAGATTATCTACCATAACTAGAACCTTGACTTTTGTTTGTTTTATGTCATATTCAGTTAGGTTACTCGTCTCTATGAGTAGTCAGTAGTGTTATTACTTATTAGGTGTCAAGTCTAAAATTCAGGGAGGCATGACCGACATCTTGTGCTTTACTTGATCGAGTGAACCAACTGAAACCACACAACTTTGACCATAAATTATTTGGCATGACAAGGCTTTCATACACAAGCTAGCCATTATTTCTTAGGAACATAAGGTCAACGAGGCCAAATACAAGGTCGGCAAGGTCACACTTTGAGTTACAAGACCCACATCATACGTCTACAAGACTCAAGAATAAAACTTCCAACACATAATCTGGACGACCTACCAATCAGGTATAGCAGACTCAGCAGTCCCGAGAAGACGAAGCATATCAATCATCCGCTGAAGTGAACAACCAAGCTACAAGAACCTATTTCTACCTGTTAAACTGCAGACATGAATGTAGGCAACGAAATGTTAGTACGAAATAATGTACCTATTATGTAAGGCGACAGTAGAACCAAAACTAAAACCATAATATACCAGACGTAACCTGCACAAATTTAACAAAAATCAGCCATAACCAATAATAGCATAGTCATTATTATCTCACAAGTGGAGTTTGAGGAAGGTGAGATTTCCTTAGATCTTATCTCTATCTATTTTTGTACATAAAATTTTTGTTTCTAATAAACAATAAGCACAACGAAAAAAATAATCTCAGTAAAGAGTTTTTGCTTAGTTAAAAATTAAAAATTATATTTTCTTTTAAAATAATAAATATTGAAGTCACGAAGAGAACAAACAAATATTAATTAAGATAACATATAATAACTTATTTTCAGAGATTTTAAAATATTCTCTAAATTATAGTATCCTTATTTTGTAATCATTTTATACTTTCAAATTGTTTGTATCTAATTAAAATATTTAGAGTACATCGAAAAGTTATTTTATGATTTATTTATAATAAAAATTCTTCAATTTTTTTATTAGGTATATTTATTGCAAAATAAGATAATAGTTAGGTATTTATTGATTTTAATATGATCTAAAATGTTCAAATACATAAAATCTCAATTATAATTATAATTTAAGATAAAAGGAAGAAAGTCTAGCTTATGATTCAGCCAAGTGGCATGTGTTAGTTCTTAGGACAAATTAGTTAAGTTAGATAGTAATTAATTATTGTTTGCCTTTAATTTTAAGTTTTACTTTTAAAACAATTCTAATAGTTATTTTATATTTTCAGTTTTTCACACTAAGTTATTTTTCAGATACGCAATATTACATAACTCTAAAATTTCCAAGTAAACTAAATGGTAGTTATCTACAAATATTAATTTTCAATTATATTTTTATAATACTTACCTATTACTATCTTAATTAAAATGACAAAATAATTGTCTTATCCACCATCTTAATGTGAAAACATCTTTTTTATTATCAATTTTAAATTTTACATCATTTTAGTGTTTAAATAGCTTTTTAAAGTTTAAATCAGATATTTAATTTTTAATAAATTTTTACTAAATTTTGATTTTAAAAATTGAAAACTATAAAAATAGAGTCATATTTAGGATAATTTTTCTTATCATTTTCCAAAAAAAAAATATGTTTTCTCTTTATTTATGTTTTAATGAATAAGCCAATGACTTTAGTATTTTTCTTAATTATACTTTATTTTGGTCTAGCTTTTAATTTTTTTTTTGTATCCCAATTATTCTAGAAACAATTATTTAATATTGTATTATACTATTATTTTAGTAAAAACAAACACAGAATATAAATAGAGAAAAAAAAATCAAAAGGCCAAAATAAAAAGGAAATGAAAACAGACAACAAAATAACCACCTGCACCACTTGTACCTTATCCCCCATTTCTCATTTCCCTAAATCACACACACATTATACACATGATCACAACATAAATAATATTTATTATTAAAATTAAAAATTAATTTAAAGCACTCATGAATATCAGGACATACGCATGACTTCTTAGCACCAAATCATAACAACGATAAAAATTGTGCGAGTATAATCTTTGATAGAATAAAATCCTAAACTTATGAAAGTATTTTTGATTGAGAAAAAGTTATAAACTTCACCAATTATTTCATAAATTTATATCTCACCCAAAAATTAAAACTCATTCTTGACTAATCAATGATTGTATATTGGTCAGAATTCAACTGCTCAAAAATCACATGCAGCCTTCATGTTTAGAGATTATGTTGATTGTGTCTTGAAAAAGGTTAAAATACATTTCGTGTTTTGTTAATATGTGTGGGGGGGTGGGGGGGGTGAGGGGAGAGATTTCATTCTATAAATACTCCAAAGAAAAACTTAATTCTTCATTCTAAATTTCAGTCCCAAGAGATAATTGTTCATTCTAAATTTCAGTCCGAGAAGAGAAGTAATACTATTTATGTATCTTTGCTTGACTACAATTTTATTTCTTAAACCTTTGCTTATATGAACTAACTTTTCATACTGTTGGACTTTAAGAGTCCTTTTTAACCAACTACATAATATATTTTTAAGTGCATTATATTTTTATACCAAGAGAAGTAATACTATTAATGAATTTTTGCAATTTCCACGCCTGATTTTTTCTTTACATTTATATATTTTTATATTTTTAAATTAAAAATTTGGTTAACATTTTTTATATTTTTACATATGCTGGATGTCTACAGTTACTTGGACTGATTTGCGAGTTGAAATTACGGAATACGATCAACACCGTACCAGATGCCGAGAGGAGTTGTTGAATGTCCAAAATATTGAAATGATGTCACGCCCCGGGAGGGTACCCTAGGCGTGGCCGGCACTCGATGACCATTTCTGACCTCCGAGCGAACCACCTGGTCCAGTCACACATTCATTCAATCACATTCTCTTAGCGGAAAAACTCAATCAAAGCCAAACATTTTCAACCCAACAAAACAATATAATAAGACTCCTCAAAATAACAGTTCAACCTCCCCACACTCCAGTCTATGAAGCCTCTATCAAAGTCTAAGAGGTGCCAATGACATGCCCATGGCTACCAACAATCAAAATAAAGAAAACGACAACAAAACTATACAAGAAATCTCAATATCCTCCGGAAACTAGGAGGACTCACCAACTAGCTGGGAGTGTATGTGCATCTTCAACCGAGCGCCGGTTGATGATCTCTAGTACCTGTCTCTGCATCATGAAACGATGCAAGCCAAATGGCATCAGTACATGAAATGTACGAGTATGTAAAATGGCCGAATGCAACGAACATCAAGGAAGAATCAAATCAACTCGGAATCTCAACTCAAGGGAAATGACAACTCAATCAAGTGTCCTAAGTCTAAACAAGAATATGATTTAGACGGGACTAATCACATACAATTCAACTCAATCTGACTCAGAGTACTATCAAGACCTATTTGGGAGTTTTTCTTACCCGACAACCATCACTTATGAGCCAGTGAAAGTACAACAAACCGACGTTGTTGCCGCGTCCGTTCATACTTTGCCAGGGTATGAATGAATCAACCAATCATGGATCCAATCCAACCAAGTCCTATAATGTCAGGACAAACATCTCGGGGAAGCATCCGACTTTAATGGTTCAATCCCCCCTACGTTTGGCGACGTAGTTATTGGGTTCGAATATGGACTATACTCTTGCTCAATTCGGTGCTCGATACTCCTCCCAAGACTCAATGCTCATAAAACTCCATCCAATCAACTCAATCAAATCATATCGACAAGTCTCATTACAACCTTGTCAACTCGTCAACTCTATCACGATCAAATCTCTTCCAATCATACTATCCGATCAATCTCAATCATATCTTTCAAAAGAAATTCAAATGCACATTTATAGCAACATATAGACATAACCAATCATTTCCTCCATCCATTTGAGAAATCTTTGAGAGTCATCACAACTTCAAGACTTTAAATCGACACTTTATAATAGGAAACATTTTTAAGAAAATAACATCCTTTATCATAATCTACATAATTAAAAAGATCAATAAAACATATTTAACAACTCATCTTCATCAACTCATACTCACATAAAGGCTCATTTTAGGAACTTCTTAGCTCAACAACATCAATACATATAGAATCAAATAAATAGGGGACAAAGCTCATACAAACATAAATCATACCAAGAAACTCCATTTTCATGAACATCTAACCTCAAAGCAAGAGTAGGGCACATGGGTGGACTCAACCCATGTTTTGGATAGCCTTACATACCTTAGTGAAGACTTGAAGAAAACCTTGTGGTTGGGTCTTCAATGGGGAACTCGAATCTTGAAGCTCTTGGAACTCTTCTTGTTGGAAATGGAGAAGAAGAAGAAGAAGAAAGAGACTCCTAGGGCTTTTTAGACAGAGGGAGAGGCTGCAAAATATGATCTCAAATGGTCTAGGGTGATACATATATAATTTGGGAAAGTTCCCAAATTGTCCCTTCTCAAAAAGTTTTGAAAAATAGGCCAAAATGCCCTTGGCGCGATAGTGGCGCATCGCGCCCTTACAGCGCCAAGGCCAATTACGCCTAAAACCTGCACAACTTTTAGTGGCGCGCCACGCCAAGGACTAAACTACTGAGTCATGTTTCTGGCACGATAGTGGCGCGTCGCGCCCTTATAGCGCCAAGGCCAAAGTTTCTGGGTTCTGGAAATTTGGCTTGAAAACCCTGCACACCTCGCAGTGGCGCGCCGCTCCAGGGACCAAACTACTGAGGCTTGTTCCTGGCGCGATAGTGGCGAGATGCCCAGATTTCCAGTAGTTGAACCCCAGGCCTGAAATTCCTGCTGTGCTAGTTCATCTTAGGATCGTCATATCTTTCGACTCCGAACTCCAAAATTTATATTCTTGATGGCATTGGAAAGAAGACTCGACGACCTTTAATTTAATAGGTCATAGGCCACCCAGATTGTCATTTTTCAAAAGATAGGGTCGTTAGAAGTCGACCCCTCATACAAGCTCATCCTAAAACTTAGCCACGACGAACCTTTTTGGACTTAGCTTGATCCTAGGGGTCCTCTATGACCCTACATCACCTCCAACATTCTTCAATTTCTCAAAGACTCATCTTAACTCATGAACATACTTCAAAATAATTGGGTTCGATCCTGCACGAATACAAGAAGGGTCCGAATCCTAGGAAATTTTTGTGGGGTGTTACATTATCTCCCCCTTGGGATCATTCGTCCTCGAATGACGAGTAACCAAGAATGGACTCGGGGTACAAATTACAATCAGAATTCAGTTAATCAACCAATCAATTTCTCAAATAAATTACCAATCAAACTCATAGTACGCAAACAAATTCAAGTCAAGGAAATGGACATTACCTTCAACATTCTCGTCGGTAGGCACGAATAAATGTGGATATTTAGATTTCATGGCTTTCTTCGCTTCCTATGTGGCTTCTTCAACAAGGTGGTTTCTCCACAGGACTTTGACTGAGGCGATCTCTTTGTTCCTCAACTTGCGAATTTGGCGATCGAGAATTTGGACCGGGACCTCTTCATAGGATAAGCTGTCCTTAACTCCAATACTATCAATGGGGACTACCAACGAAGGATCGCCTAAGCACTTCTTCAACATCAAAACGTGGAATACCGGATGAATAGAAGCTAACTACGAGGGTAACTCCAACTCATAAGCAACACTTCCAATCCGCCTCAAAATCTGGTAAGGACCAATATATCGAGGACTAAGCTTCCCCTTCTTTCCAAACCTCATGACGCCCTTCATGGGTGACACTTTCAAGTATACCCAATCACCCACCTTAAACTGTAAGTCTCTCCTCCTCACATCGGTGTAAGATTTTTGGCGGCTTTGGGCTGTCTTTAGCCTCTCTCGAATAACTCGCACCTTCTTCATGGCTTGATGAAAAAAATCGGGCCCCATCAACTCGGCTTCACCAACTTTAAACCATCCAATTGGTGATCTACACCTCCTTCCATACAGAGCTTCATAAGGAGCCATTTGAATGCTTGCATAGTAGCTATTATTATATGCAAACTCTATGAGAGGTAAGTGATCGTCCCAATTTCCTTTGAAGTCAAGCAAACAAGCTCTCAACATATCTTCCAATGTCTGAATAGTGCGCTCTGCTTGGCCATCTGTCTGGGGATGGAAGGTTGTACTCAAGTTCACCTTCGAACCCAGTCCCTTTTGAAAGGATTTCCAAAATTGGGAAGTGAATTGAGCTCCTCTGTCTGAGATGATAGACAAAGAGACCCCATGCAATCTGACGATCTCCTGTATGTACAACTTTGCATAATCCTCTGTGGTGTCAATAGTCTTAATTGCCAAGAAGTGAGCTGATTTCGTCATTCTATCCACAATCACCCAAATCGAATCATGTTGCTTTCGAGACCTCGGTAGACCTGTAATAAAGTCCATGTTGATCATTTCCCACTTCCATTCTGGAATTTCTATATTTTGAGCTAAACCACATGGCCTTTGATGCTCAACCTTCACCTGTTGACAATTCGGTCACTTGGAAACGAATTCTGCAATATCTCTCTTCATCCCACTCCACCAATAGATTTCCCTCAAGTCATGGTACATTTTTGTAGAGCCCGGATGAATCGAGTATCTAGAACTATGCGATTCGGCCATAATCCTCTCTCGAACACCATCGACATCTGGCACACACAATCTATTTTGGTATCTCAACACACCATCTCCCCCTTTGGTGAAAACCATCACCTCTTGTTTGTGAACAACTCCCTTTAATTGAAGAAGGATGGGATCTTGGTCTTGCTTCTCCTTTACCTCTGCCACAAGTGAGGATGTAGACCCATCCTGAACAGTAACTCCGCCTTCATTGTTCTCTTCTAGATGAACTCCCAATCGGGCTAATCTGTGTACCTCCTTCGCCAATTCTCTCTTTCCTTCCTCCACGTGGGCAGTGCTACCCTTAGACAACCTGCTAAGACCATCAGCAACAATATTAGCTTTACCTGGATGGTAGAGGATGCTCATATCATAGTCCTTGAGTAGCTCAAGCCATATCCTTTGCCTCAGGTTGAGTTCCTTCTGGCTAAAGACGTATTGCAAGCTCTTGTGATCGGTGAATACATCAATATGCACTCCATACAAGTAGTGGCGCCAAATTTTAAGTGCAAACACCACAGCTGCTAGCTCAAGGTCATGAGTTGGGTAATTCCTCTCATGAACCTTAAGCTGTCTTGAAGCATAGGCTATCACCTTCCCCCTTTGCATCAGCACACAACCCAAATCAATTCTAGATGCATCACAATAGATCACAAAACCCTCTGTTCCATCGGGCAAGGTTAAAATAGGAGCAGTGGTTAACTTGGTCTTCAATTTCTGGAAACTCTCCTCACAAGCATCGGACCATTGGAACTTAGCCTTCTTTTGGGTTAGCTTAGTCAATGGTGATGATATGGATGAGAATCCCTCTACAAACCTTCGATAATAGCCAACCAAACCCAAGAAGCTCCTTATCTCTGTCGGGGATGTGGGTCTGGGCCAATTTTTCACAGCTTCAATCTTCTGAGCGTCCACCTGAATACCATCTCCAAATACGATGTGGCCTAAGAAAGCCACTGATGCAAGCCAAAATTCACATTTGGAGAACTTTGCGTATAATACCTGCTCTCTCAAAGTTTGTAAGACGATTCTAAGATGATGGGCGTGCTCCTCTTCATTCTTGGAGTAGACTAGAATATCATCTATGAATACAATCACAAACATATCAAGATATGGTTTAAACACTATGTTCATGAGATCCATAAAAGCTGCGGGGGCATTAGTCAACCCAAAGGACATGACCAAAAATTCAAAGTGGCCATAACGAGTCCGAAAAGCGGTCTTCGAAATATCACACTCCCTCACCTTCAACTGATGGTAGCCAGATCTCAGCTCTATCTTTGAGAAGCAAGTGGCACCCTGAAGTTGGTCGAATAAGTCATCTATTCTGGGGAGAGGGTACTTATTCTTTATGGTGACCTTGTTCAGCTGCCTGTAGTCAATACACATTCTAAGGGACCCATCTTTCTTTGGCACAAATAGGACCGGAGCTCCCCATGGCGAGACACTCGGCCTAATAAATGCCTTATCTAACAAGTTCTTCAACTACTCCTTCAACTCTTTCAACTCAGCTGGGGCCATTCTATAAGGAGGAATTGAGATAGGCTGGGTATCAGGAAGAACATCAATCCCAAAGTCAATCTCCCTATCAGGAGGGACTCCAGGTAGATCTTCAGGAAAGACATCCGGAAACTCGTTGACAATCGGAACCGACTCAAGGGATGGAGACTCAATATTGTCATCTTTCACTCGGACAAGGTGATAAATGCACCCTTTTGAGATTAGCTTCCTGTCCCTAAGGTATGAAATAAACTTACCCTTAGGCGCAACAAGACTATCCTTCCACTCTATGACAGCCTCATTAGAGAATTTGAACGTGACAATCTGAGTTCTACAATCAATAGAGGCATAACAGACATAGAGCCAGTCTATGCCAAAGATCACATCAAAATCAACCATGTCTAACTCAACCAAGGTATCTCTGTGATGAATTGACACAGTGCAGTCTCTATAGACTTTCTCAGCTATGATAGAATCACCAATAGGGGTAGCTACGTAGAAAGGCTCACGAAGACATTCAGGAATTTTATTGAATTTACTAGCCACGTAAGGAGTTACAAAAGATAGTGTGGCACCCGAATCCATCAAAACATAACAGTCAAGAGAAGAGACTCGAATCATACCCGTCACGATGTTTGGAGAGTTCTCCTGATCTTGGCGACTACCCATGTCATATAGGCAGTTTGTACCTCCACTCGTACCTGAAGTAGTGCCCCTCTGATTACCCCTAGCTGGCGGTGCAGTGGTAGAGACCTGGGCTCTGTTCCCCCATGCTGGACACTTCTTCTAAAAATGGTCTATTTGGCCACATTTATAACAACCAATCCTTCCCGCTCTGCACTCTCCCAAGTAGAGCTTACCACACTTGACGCATGGTGGCTTCCCTTATGAACCTTGACCCACGTTAGTTCGGGATTGAGAACCCTAGAGTCTAAAATTCTGGCGACCTTGTCCCTGCTGATCATACCTGTTCTACGGCATTGGTGCACTGGCGGTAGATGAGGCATAGTTGGAAGGCCTCTTCTGGAAGAAGGACCTATTGCCCTTGTTTTGCCTCTGTTCATTCTCATGCCCAACTGATCTTGCCTTCTTGCTTAGATGCTTCTCTCTGTCCTTTCTCTTCTCATCCTCCACCTGTTGGGCGTACACCATCAATCTGGAAATATCCATGTCAGAGATCAACAATGCTGCCTTGCACTCCTTCTTCACATGTCTCCCCAATCCGGAAACAAACTTCCTCATCTTCGACCTCATATCTGGGATCATTTCTGGAGCATACCTAGATAACTGGATGAACTTCAGGCTGTACTCCTTAACAGTCATGCCTTGTTGTTTCAGATTTATAAACTTCTCCACTTTCGCTTCCCTCAATTCTCGGGGAAAGAAGTGGTCAAGAAAGGCTCCCTCAAATTCATCCCACCTAGCAGGTTCAGCATCCTCACCTCTACTTTGTTCCCATTGGTTATACCAAATGTTTGCCACATCTTTGAGTTGATAAGACACCAACTCAACCCCCTCAATTTCCGTAGCATGCATAGCTTTCAGAATTTTCCACATTTCATCAATAAAATTTTGGGGATCTTCATCAACCTTAGAACCCGTGAATGCCGGCGGATTCATTCTCAGAAAGTCTCTAATTCTAGTGGCAGTAGATGGCTCTTGGGAACTAGAGCTGAGAGTGGGCGAGCTCTGATTACCGTTTCGGGCAGCCACTAATTGAGTGAGCATTGCAATTGCCCCTCGAAATTCTACCTCTGATGTGGGTACAGGTGGAGTAGCAGGCACTTGAGGTGCCTCCGCATATCTCGTAGGTCGGCCTCTAGCCCTTGCTGGACGTACCTCTGATTGGGGCATCTCGGCGTTATTAATATTTCTCTGGCTAGCCGTACGTTTAGGAGGCATTATCTGTAACGTATAAACGCACGAATTAGAAGGGAAGTTTCATAGAGTTTAACTCCATCGCACGAATTCAGAGGATGAAAGAAGTGAAACAATTCCTAATGTCTCATAGCCTCTTGATTATAAGTGTGGTGCACAACACACTCATAAGCAAGACTCTACTAGACACGGCTTTATAGACTCCCTAGAACTCTTGAACTCTGTGATCTGATACCATGTTTGTCACGCCTCGGGAGGGTACCCTAGGCGTGACCGGCACTCGAAGGCCATTTCTGACCTCCGAGCGAACCACCTGGTCCAGTCACACATTCATTCAATCACATTCTCTTAGCGGAAAAACTCAATCAATGCCAAACATTTTCAACCCAACAAAACAATATAATAAGACTCCTCAAAATAACATTTCAACCTCCCCACACTCCAGTCTATGAAGCCTTTATCAAAGTCTAAGAGGTGTCAATGACATGCCCATGGCTACCAACAATCAAAATAAAGAAAACGACAACAAAACTATACAAGAAATCTCAACATCCTCCGAAAACTAGGAGGACTCACCAACTAGCTGGGAGTGTATGTGCATCTTCAACCGAGCGCTGGTTGATGATCTCTAGTACCTGTCTCTGCATCATGAAACGATGCAGGCCAAATGGCGTCAGTACATGGAATGTACGAGTATGTAAAATGGCCGAATGCAACGAACATCAAGGAAGAATCAAATCAACTCGGAATCTCAACTCAAGGGAAATGACAACTCAATCAAGTGTCCTAAGTCTAAACAAGAATATGATTTAGACGGGACCAATCACATACAATTCAACTCAATCTGACTCAGAGTACTATCAAGACCTATTTGGGAGTTTCTCTTACCCGACAACCATCACTTATGAGCCAGTGAAAGTACAACAAACCGACGTTGTTGCCGCGCCCGTTCATACTTTGCCAGGGTATGAATTAATCAACCAATCATGGATCCAATCCAACCAAGTCCTATAATGTCAGGACAAACATCTCGGGGAAGCATCCGACTATAACGGTTCAATCCCCCCTACGTTTGGCGACGTAGTTATTGGGTTCGAGTATGGACTATACTCTTGCCCAATTTGGTGCTCGATACTCCTCTCAAGACTCAATGCTCATAAAACTCCATCCAATCAACTCAATCAAATCATATCGACAAGTCTCATTACAACCTTGTCAACTCATCAACTCTATCACGATCAAATCTCTTCCAATCATACTATCTGATCAATCTCAATCATATCTTTCAAAAGAAATTCAAATGCACATTTATAGCAACATATAGACATAACCAATCATTTCCTCCATCCATTTGAGAAATCTTTGAGACTCATCACAACTTCAAGACTTTAAATCGACACTTTATAATAGGCAACATTTTTAAGAAAATAACATCATTTATCATAATCTACATAATTAAGAAGATCAATAAAACATATTTAACAACTCATCTTCATCAACTCATACTCACATAAAGGCTCATTTTAGGAACTTCTTAGCTCAACAACATCAACACATATAGAATCAAATAAATAGGGGACAAAGCTCATACAAACATAAACCATACCAAGAAACTCCATTTTCATGAACATCTAACCTCAAAGCAAGAGTAGGACACATGGGTGGAATCAACCCATGTTTTTGATAGCCTTACATACCTTAGTGAAGATTTGAAGAAAACCTTGTGGTTGGGTCTTCAATGGGGAACTCGAATCTTGAAGCTCTTGGAACTCTTCTTGTTGGAAATGGAGAAGAAGAAGAAGAAGAGAGAGAGAGACTCCTAGGGCTTTTTAGAGAGAGGGAGAGGCTGCAAAATATGATTTCAAATGGTCTAGGGTGATACATATATAATTTGGGTAAGTTTCCAAATTGCCCCTTCTCAAAAAGTTCTGAAAAATAGGCCAAAACGCCCTTGGCGTGATAGTGGCGCGTCGCGCCCTTACAGCGCCAAGGCCAATTACGCCTAAAACCTGCACAACTTTTAGTGGCGCGTCGCGCCAAGGACCAAACTACTGAGGCATGTTTCTGGCGCGATAGTGGCGCGTCGCGCCCTTATAGCGCCAAGGCCAAAGTTTCTGGGTTCTGGAAATTTGGCTTGAAAACCCTGCACACCTCGCAGTGGCGCGCCGCGCCAGGGACCAAACTACTAAGGCTTGTTCCTGGCGCGATAGTGGCGCATCGCACCACTGTGGCGCCAAGCCCAGATTTCCAGTAGTTGAACCCCAGGCCTGAAATTCCTGCTGTGCTAGTTCATCTTAGGATCGTCATATCTTTCAACTCCGAACTCCAAAATTTACATTCTTGGTGGCGTTGGAAAGAAGACTCAACGTCCTTTAATTTAATAGGTCATGGGCCATCCAGATTGTCGTCTTTCAAAATATAGGGTCGTTAGAAGTCGACCCCTCACTTACAAGAACGTGGATCTTCATATATTTTGAATAAAAAATCCTGCATTATCCAAAATTTTTTTTTGCACTTCATCCAACGAATGATGAATGGTTGGTTGCATTGCTCTATCATGATACCTTAAGAATTATGCAATATAAAATTGTGGTAGCTTTCAATTTTTCTTTTTTAGCTGAAAAATGTCCAACTTAGTAATGATGCTATTGAGAAGATTTTAGGCTAAAAAATATGCATATTTGAAAAAAAATTTATATTTATTTGTGTTGTAGGTATATGATGGAAGGAATTACATTAGACAAGAGATTAAAAAAAAATTCATCTAATGAAACGTAAAAACACACTAAGTACACATATTGAATTAGTTTTTGGTATAAAAGTTATTTATATATTTTGATAAAACTTTGGTGGATACATTATAGTTCCATTAAGTTTAAGTTCACTTGAATAAGCTAAAATGGTTATAAAGTCTATTAAAACATATTAACAACAATATTCTTACTTATATTATTCTTACTTTATAAAGAAAACTAAAATTTAAATCATAATTTTAAAAATTAAAGGATAACAAGTTTTGTTTTTTAACCAAAAATAAATAATAATAAAATAATATATAAACTTCATTAAAAAGAAAAAAACTAAACACATGTAAAATATTATTATTTGGATATAAATGATCTAACAAAATTTTATTGTGCTGATTCAAATTTGGGAAAATGGGTTAATCTATAACAATGTTGCACAATTTAAAAAATAGAAGGATAAGGTTTAGTTGAATTTGAAATGAGAATTTTCTAATTATTTATAGATAAATTTCGTATATTTTATTTGTTTTTTCATCACTGTGAATTGTGGACATAGTCATTAAGACATAGAAACTTACAAATTTTTAAATCAGACATAAGACTCTAGTTGTGTTTCTCTCAGGTCGTCCAAATCTTATATGTTGTGGGGGACTATAATGGTACTATGTTTGGTGGGCTAGTTGATGCACCTTTAAAGCCAACAACAAAGAGAAAATATCAGGTAATTCTGAGCAGAGTACTTAAAACATGTCACTTTTGTCTTTGAGCTCCGATTTGTCATCAAGATTTTATTTTTGTATTTGATAGTGTACAAATAACCTGTCGTATTTCGTCCCATAGGTATATATGTTTTTCATGTATTTGTACCAGACGTTTAAAGTTTGAAGAACAAATTTTCGCTTGTTTGCTGTCGCTAACAAATTTGTTTAATACATCAAGACGGGAGTGGGCTTTGTTCAGCATGTCCTTATCCTCTTTTTTTGTGGCATTGATGATCAAACGGAGAACTGAAATAGTGGTTCTCTCAACCCTTCATAACGACAGTAAGTCACCATACACAGTGCTCTAAAAAATATAGCCGTTACAAACAGCAACAGCTCTGTCGGAATGGCATCATCGCCAACAGAACTTTTCAGGCCACCGGATCAGTCCAGAAAACTATACAATCTTCAACTGAGCAAAACCCATCAAGAATCGTCTCAATCCGACATCCGAAGCCCTGGGAATGTTGAAAAAACAGCCGCGATCACTGTTCATCATCCACAAGAACGTGAACATGTTACCACTGAACGAGAAATCGATTCTAGCTCCAATTCTGTGAATTGTTTTGATAAACCACCAATTGAGAATGTTAGAACAACATCTCAGCTACAACATATCCGAAAATCAAGCAATTTCAGCATGGCAATCGAGAGAAATGAAGCCGCGACTGTCCAGCAAAACTCCGGCGAGGCGCCGGCCAATCGGGCGATTTTTTGGACGCCCTCCGATGGTATTCGAGGTGGCGCATCACCTGAGGTTGGTTGCCCACCTCAAGGCGCCCCTCATACTAAAAGCCCAGCCCCAATAGATGACGGAGCCGCCGGCGCTCTACTGTTGAACTCCGACGACGGAGCTCCGGTGACATTCGAGCTTCAAGACCAATGCCAAATTGTAGAGGATCTCAACACGAATACAACCATGCAAAAATTGCTATAAATTCATTGCCAATCTTGTCAAATATCAGTTCAAAGAATTCAGGCGGCTGCGCGATTTCCGGCAGCGGCGCCGCCACCGCGAATTTCGACGAAAATAAAACTTTTCCTATGGGTTTTGATCACGATGCAACGAAGAACACAACAATCCCAAAAGCCCCATCGAATTCACTCTCTAACGATTCGAATTTGGGAATTAGGGTTCCGCTTCCACTTGCCGGAGGCGGCGAAGAGGCGGAGATCCAATTCAGAAATTGTCAATGACAAATTGTTCAGAATGATGACAGGAATCCAACCATCCAAAAAGCCCCATCAGGTAACGCTTCGAACCCTTCGAATTTCAATTCTAGGGTTTCCAATTTGACTAGACATGCTGACAGTGGTTGTGCCGGAGCTCCGGTGGCCAAAGAAATTTCTTTTCCTTTCAATGGTACTCCCCAGCAACCAAATACACCTCAGGAACAAAATTCTAAAGAAAACGACCATCCCATCATTTCAAACGTTAATACTAGTGTCGGAATTCCCCAAAGAACCACCGGAATCACCACTCCGTTGAACGCCCAAAGCAATTCTATAAACCAGAACGACCCACATACAAATACGAACATTTTAAACCAAAAAACACAATTTTTAGGCACCCCGAACTCAAATTCCAAAATTACAACTCCTACCAATAGGCACGAAAACAGTGAATTAAGGTCCGACGCTGTATTAGTTAATCATGCCACTACTTCAGACACTCCATGTACCTCCAATGGTCCCAAAACTACCAAATTCCCCAGTCCCAAACTTCCCCACCATTTCATCCAATTTTGAAAAATTCGACCCTAAAATCACTAAAGATCCTATAGTTTCCCTAACCCCCAGTGCTATACCTCCAAAAACTAAACCTCCCAACAATCAACCCACCACTACTAACCACCCCCCTCCGCCCATCATAATGCAATCCTTAGCCACAAGACTTAGGATTAGACAAGTCGTTACGGAAACCAAAATAGACCTATCACCTCCGAGAAGAGTTACAAAACAGGGATGTCCGGCCATCATGTTTAAGAGAGATGATTACATGATTAAGATGGCTGAATCCTGTAAGTATACACTCATAGGCAAGTTTTACAGCCATATGCCCAAGATGGAGGTTATTCGAAAGAAATTTATTACCCAAACTGAACTAAGGGGCAAGGTCAAGATTACCCACTTCAATTCTAGACACATATACATTGACCTTGATAATGAACATGATAGAGCCACCGTATTAGATAGCAAGCGTATGTACATTGACGGTGTCTTTATGCGGTTTCAAGTTTGGACCCCTACTTTCGATCCAAATTATGAAACCCCCATTCTTCCTGTTTGGGTCATACTCCCGGAGCTCCCATGGCACTGCTTCCATAAAGAATTTGTTACGCTCTTGCTTGCGGACGTGGGACAAGTGTTGCACTTGGACATGGCCTTTATGCAAAAGACAAGGGGGAGCGTAGCGAAAGCAAAAGTCCAAATGGACATCACAAAGCCTAGAATCCAAAGTGTTTGGATTGGATTCGATGAAAATGATGATCCAAATGGAGAAGGTAGATGGCAGGACATCGAATATGAAGATGTCCCCCTTTACTGTACCTATTGCAAACACCAAGGACATACTCCTCTTGCATGCCCCATCAGCAGAAGAGATGCAGAACGCAACAAGGCCAAAGACAAGGAAGAAGAGCTAAACAAAGATGCATTGACAAAACACACAGGTATGATCTCTACTCCTATTGTCTTAACTAATGCTGTAAGTTTCAGGCAACAGGTACCACTAGAAGCATCTACCACCACATCTCAGGAGGAAAGAGGCAAGGCTAAGGAACAATCAACCAATCCAAACAAGAATCAAATTTCAAATGAACAATGGGAAACCCAAAAGAGAAGAAACTTCAAAGGTAAGACCCAAACTATGCAAAACACCCAAAAGGTACAAGGAAACACTCATCAGGTATATAAACCTACCCAAACCAAGAATACAGGTACTAATGCAATTCATGGACATCGCGAGCGTCAATCAGGTATTGACTCAATGCTCCCAATCCCCCATGGCTCCCCCAGTAGTTTTAATGTATTGAATGTTTTAACTGCTGCTGCTGAAGTAGTTAATGGAGGTGAGGATGGTAGGTTTCAGGAGAGGCCAACTAACCTGCAGGAAGGGGTATCCAAAGGGGGGGTTTTGTCTCATGTTTTGCATGAGAACCTTATGGTTGACCGTAGGAATGACTTTAGAGCTCCGGCTACCACTTCATATATTCAACATTCTTCTTCCCAGCATGTTGATAAAAGGGATTTTGTTGATGCTCAAAAAATGGCCTCCAAACTGACCCCTACTGTGACCATTGGATGTGAGACTGCAGTTGGATCTGGAAGGCTTTCAAGTCCTTCTTTGAGAACTGAGCAGCAGTAGTTCAGGAGTGTAAATGTAGGGGCAAACCAGAGCCAAAAAATGACTCAACAGGTTGCTCAGAGGCATGTTTTGAGACATGCTGGAGATGTTATTGAACTTGGTAAAACTGTAACTCCAGTTCAGGTCCAAAACATGCAATTGTTGAGACCTGCAGGTGCTCCTATTCCCACCAAGGAAATGACCATTACTGCAGCCCCCTATCAGCCTCAAAACTTTCAGGTTTTGGGACATTTTCTAGATACTGAACTGCAGGAAACCATGCATGTTTTGGGTGCTAATTCAACTGATACTTTAAAGGAAAATATGGTGTACAATAAGGCTACCCAGATGCAGGGATCAAGACCTGCAGGTACAACTATTTCCACTCAGGGAATGGGCAACACTGCAGCCCCTATTCTGCCTCAACAGTTGCAGGTTCTGAGACATGTTTCAGCTGCAGGACTGGAGCAAAAATTGCATGGTATGGGCCCTATTTCAGCTTCTACTCTGAAGGAAAAGAGTGTGCAAGTTGTGCCCCCTAAATTAATATCAATTCAGCACCACAGTCAAGGTGTAGATCACATTGAAAGTGTTGAAAATGACCAACATAATGGCTGCAGTTTCAGCAATACTTCAAGTGATCAAACCTCTAGTCCTAGTTCCCACCAAGTGCAAATTTCTAACTCCAAACAAAAAGACAATGCAACCATTAATGGTATAGAATTCTCAGCTATTCCTAGTACCTCTAACCAGCAAGCTACCTCTAAAACTCTAAGGAAAAAGAGAGTTAGAAAAAAGAAACAAGAAAAGCAGCAAGAAGCTGCAGCCCCTACCCCTCCAACCACTGCTGATACAGGTGGAAAAGAAAACAATGGTGAGGTGGTTTCAAACTCTTGCTCACAGTATGTACTCTTAGATCAAACCACACCAATAAGGAGCCCTGATTTTAGTTGTGAAGACCCTCTTAATCTTACCGCTTTGAATATTCAGCATGTCCTTATCCTCTTTTTTTGTGGCATTGATGATCAAAAGGAGAACTGAAATAGTGGTTCTCTCAATATTTTTAATCTGTTGGTTACCTGATTTACAGTCATCTTACTCTCTACTGTAGGATTTCTTTCCCCTTCATTTTGACCCTTATTTCATTGCTTTATATATGTATTCTTTTTGAATGCTTCCTACTTCGTATCATAATGTCCTCCAATAAAGGGAGAGATAAGAGGAAAACCAAATGCCACGCAGCCCCTTGGGAGTTACCTTTTTCCTCTGTCCAATTTTTTGTTTTCCCGTGGCAAGATTTTAAAAATTTTCCTTCTCAATGAACTAAAGTTCACAACTGTCATCATGAAAATCACCTTTTTGTTTTAATATATTTATTGTAGAATCAGATCTTATGGTTCCAACTTATTCCCTCTAATTGCCCATAGTTTTAAAAACAAGGAGGAAGGAAAATCCTATTTATTATGTTAAAGATATCTTTGACTCGGATATAGTAGCTCAACAAACTTCTACCTCTATGTCCTGTCAGTTTACAGAATACAGGATGGAGGAATTAATAGTTGACTTTTCCAGGCTAACAGGTTCAAGTGCAACATTAGAAACTTATGGAAATTCTTGTCTGGCACATAGTGAAGACTTTGAAGTTAAGGAAGTTGAGGCAGTCTCGCAACTATATCTGTGTGTGTGCGTGTTTTGTGTTCTGCCTTGTCTATGTCTATATATGTACATGCGTTTACCTGTCAGGGCAGTTAGCTATATGAGAATTTACTTTTAAAAGTGCAATATGCATTTAACATGAGAAATTAACTTTGAATGCAATTCGCATTCATTATGTGCCATGCAGTTATGGGTCTTTGTATATGCTTCCAAGTACGAAGAGATGGTTTCCATTTTGCGAACAGAGACCCCTGGAATTTGCTGCTGGTAACACAGCTTTCATATGCTTGCCTTCCAATCTAATGATCGTTTCCATGGTTGTGCACAACATCATGCGCAATGCAAGATAGGTTTTCTACATATCTTTTCACATGTTCAGCAACAATGTTACACCTGTATAACTGTGTTTCCTTACATGTACAGTGAACCATTTTGATAAAAATGCTCTTTGGTTCGGCATATGAGAATGAACGTGAGAGCTAACTGAAAATATTCATTAAACTCTGAGCCTTAACGTGTTGTGATGCTGCTGCTGATTTTTTTAATGTGGTGAATTAAGATTTCAATAGACTACTTGTGCAGGTTCTTGGTGTTGTCTATTTACATCACGAAGAATCAAAGACCTCATTTCATGCCTTGATTTCCTTTTTTTGACAATCGATTTTTTGGTAGAGACAAAACCATCTCCTGGCACTAGTTCAAATTAAACCCCTCAAGCTATTTTCTGTGTATTAAAGAATGAATATCTGCTTGAATGTGAATGGTTGATCAACCATGATGCTATAGATGAGTTAAATGTATAACATATGGTTTGCAAACAGAAACCAATTCAATAAGATGAAATTTGTTAAAGCCATTTTCCATTTTAACCATCTGACAAACATTTCAATGGGTACATGAGACTTAAACCATCCAAAGGCAAATATATCAAAAATAAATATGACAAGCCTTTTCAATTTAAAAGAATCTTATTTGTTTCTTAAACAGTTAAACTTATGCCAAGTTAAAGAGTGTAACGTAAATTGGGACAAAAACAAATATTTTCAGTCCTTTATCACTGCTAAAAAACAAACGGTCACTCTGAAAAAGATCAAGATTGATAATGATACATGGATTGGGGAAACAACTTTGTAATGATCTTGAGGGTTATTTTCGAAAATTTGTGCAAAATTATCATTTTATCCTATCTTTAGTGCCCCGAGTGTTATTTGATCAAGTTGCACTATTCGTTCATATTTATAAAGTTTCGAATGAGTTTTGAGGGTCAAAAACATGTTTTGAAGTGTGGTGGTGTAAGTTGACCGCGGTCAATACGCGGTCAACATGCATGAACAGTAGCACGCGTGAATAGTAACACGCGTGAACAGTAACTTTTGGGCAGAAAATGCCCCTTTCTTCCCATTTCAATATTTTTCATCATTTGTTTGAGTTCTTGAACTCCTTAAGGTGATTTGAGAAGAGATTTTCGTGGCAAAGTGTTGGGTAAGTGATTTTTGACCTAAAATCTTCCTTTTTCATTAAGTATTTGATGATTTTGACTCCTAAATTTTAGTTTCAAATTCCAAAAAATCTTTGTTTCTTTCTAATCCGAATTTAAGGAAAATGGTGATTTCTAACTCGTTTTGAGCTCTAGTTTTATGGGTTTTTCAACCATGAGTTCCATATTACTAGTAGAATGTGATTGTCCAATAAATTTCCAGATTTGATCATTTTCAAAAATAGTTAATTTTTGGATCATTTTACCTCCGGTTCCGAAACCTATCAATATGGGTGTCAATGAACTCCTTGTGATGTGTGTGTTTCATTGTTGATAGTGGTTTGTCATTCTGAGAGTTGAATTCGAGAGTTGCTTGTTCGGTGGAGGTGTTCGAGTGCGGTTTTGGCAATTGAGGTAGGTTTGACTATCCTTCTTTGAGATTGAGATGGGGTAATTAGTCCTTCATATGTTATAGACTTTGTGATGGAGTCGTAGTATAAGTTGAGAATGTTATATATATTGTGATGCCCGTGTGGGGACTTATTTATTAATGTGTTGTCGTGTGGGGGTTTATTTATATTACATAGCCCGTGTGGGGTGCCTTATTTGTTATCTTATTTTCTTTGAGAGCGTGTGATTCGTGATTTTCCTAAGAGAGAGGCTTGAGTATATTATTTGACTTGTGATGCCCGTCTGAGAGGTTGAGTTGGGGGTATTGAGCATGCTTGAGTATTGAAATATTGTTGAGAAAGGGGTGAATATTTAAATGGAAGTATTTCCTTCCCATTACTATCTATTGAGGGTGAATATCATGTGTAGGTTAAGTTTTCAGAACTTTGAACCTTGTACCACATGTGAGTTGAATATTACTGTCACGACCCAATTTCGTAAGTCATGATGGCACCTACTATAACCCTCTAGTAGGTAAGCCAACCCGTCAACCCGGAACTTCAAGTAATGTGTTTGAAGGCAAAAACTATATAAGAGCATTGAATTATAAAAGTAAACAGAATGAATAAGCGGAAGTAAACCAAAACATGTTTTAAATAACTAAAGATCCCTCCCAGAACCTGGAAGTCACAAGTACAGAGCTGCTACAAAATAAAATACGAGTACAAGTCCCAAAAGTGGACCAAAAAGATATAAAACAACTGGCTAGTCTCAGAAGGCAAAAGACTGGCCATCCATGCTGAAGGAGACAAGAATGATCTAAAAACGCCAAGTACTCACCCTAGTCTCCGAAGTTGACTGCAACAGGCTCGATTTATCCACGGCGATAGCTGGTGCTCGGTCCTGCATCACGAAAGTAGATGCAGAGTGTAGTATGAGTACCAAGACAACAGGTACCCAGTAGGCATCATAGGCCGACTGAGCAAAAAAGGTAAAAACAATATGAAAAAGAAGAATAGCCTAAATAGGAGTCAACATAAGCATCAAAAGGTAAAAGAGTACTACCTATGAAAACTACAGCTAACTATACCCAACTGGGCCCCCATAAGCCCAACCGGGACACTCGTGCGCAAGTTAAATAAAAACTCGGATGAACCCCCATAAGTCCGCCGAGTACACAGAATAGCTACAACTACCAAGGTTAGGAACCAAGAATCTGCGATGTTAGGAGCCGAAGTATTATATCATTTCCAAACCCAGAATCTCTAAGAGTCAATCGATCTAGTGGTGACTTAGGGGTCGAGGCTGGGACTGGTACCCAGAGGCTCACCCGAATGTTCAAAGTGGTCAAGGCCGGGACTGGGTACCCAGATGCTTGCCATAATACATAAGTGCGGTCGAGGCCGGGACTGGGTACCCGGATGCTCGCCGTAACACATCGATATGATCGAGGCCAGGACTGGATACCAAGATGCTCGTCATACTAGCAAGTCGGCGGAGGCCGGGGCTGGGTACTCGGATGCTCCCCGATAATTCAGAATGGAGGCTGGGACTGGGTACCCGGATACTCACAAATAATTTATCCCATGGTTTCGAATATATCCTTTGCAACTAATCAACAACAGTACCGAGAATCTCATTTCCAATGAGTCAACCAATATGCCGCCAAAACTAAAACCGGAGCCCAAGTCAACGATCACGAAATCTAGTGCTGCCGACGCCTCACAAAAGTCACGATTATATCGAGTTATGGATGATGGTATTTTTAAGAGCAAGAGTAACGCCTAGCTAAGGCCAAACTACCAGGCACTAGCCTGCTACACCATTCTACAAGGATCTAAGTCTACCGGAGCGACGCCGGGACATCTAAAGCAAGTTTACATCCTATACTAAGGCCAACATACCCCACCGTATCAACAACATGCTCATTCAACTCTACTTATAATACTTAACAAATAACGACAAGATACACATGCTTCTAAATATCCGAAAATCCGATAATAAGCCTAAAGCATGATTTCTAATACCTAAGATATACAATCAAACTACCCAACCCAAATTCTAACTATTTCAACATGCTTTCATACATTTCGGCTCAATCTAAATAAAGGTAAACCGTAGCCTACCTGTAGGCCAAACACGCGGGCTCCAAATCACTGTGCTGGAGCTTTTCCCTTTCGAACGTCCTCGGAACGCTGCCAAGCTGTCAAAAATAGAACCACAACATCGATACGGTCGTTTCGACACTAATTTCATAATTTTTGGAGATGGACCAATTTTTGGGTCAAAAACGGGAATTGTGGGGCCCACATACGAAATTCCGGATTTGACCCCCAAAACAGGTTCTAAACATCACCCCAAGCTCAAAAATCAGATTTATAATACAATTCGGGGTGGGAAGTTACGCAAGACGATCAAACAACCAAAACTCATAAATTCGGACTAAAGGACCAAAAATGGCAGCATCGAAATCAGTAGATTTTGGAAATACGAGACTCTTTCAACCCAAACAAATTGCACTATGATGATCCTTGCGAAAAACTCCACAATCTAGCCTCAAGAATCACTCAAAACGGAGTTATATTGACCAAGATACACTTTTTCAAAATTCCACAAAATTTCATTCCGAAAATGACTAAATCAGTAACTAAAAACGCATTTTTACCTTAAATGAAGCTTCTCCTAGCGTTTCTGAGATTACCACGAGATTCCTCACGAAATTCTATTGAATTTAGACCCTTGAATCACCAAAATCGGATTTATATTGGTCAAGATATAACTTGTCAAAGTTCTTCAAAAATCCATTTCGAAAATGGATACTGCTGTAAATAAAATCACGATTTTTACCTGAATCGAATGCTCCAAATCAGTTTTCAATCTCTCCAATGCGTTCTCCACGAAAAACCTCACAATTTTGCCTTTTGAATCACCCAATTTGGAGCTCTAGAACTCAAGAAATGAGGGTTCAAAGTTGAGGAGAAAAATCTGAAAATCTGGTGCAAAATCTGCAGTATTGCACCAGATTTTTCTGGTTTTCCATTATTTAAAGTCTCCGAATGGACCCTCGGAATTCGTTCGGAATCCGATAAAAATAAATCAGATATGCTACCCTACTAAATTCGATATTTCGGACTCAATGGCGCATTCAAAATTCTCATACGAGGTTATTATAATAAAAAGTGGGTCCCACATCCAAGAGTCATTTTAAGCCTCATTCCACAACGGGCCTCGATATTAGTTCGGAAGCCTCAAAAAATGAACGAAGGGTCGTTCTAGACCAAAATCAACATTTCGGAACTAACCGCGCTGCCAGAATTTTCATTTGAGCGTGTTTTCCAAGAATGTTGACCAAAGTCAACCATAAGCTAAGTTTAAAAGTCAAAAGCGTCAAATGGCCTCAAACTCGTATCAATTGCCTCGATAGTCATTCCAACATTGCTACTAGCCTAATTTGGTCATTCCGGAGCTGATGGAACCATTAAAATTTGAATTCGAGATCTCATTGACCCAAAACTCGAAAAGTCGCAACTAAACTAACTTAGGCCTTTAAAATACCAAAATGGACTCGAGACGTCTAAAAAATCAAACAACACTTCTTCTAGACCAAAAACCATCTCCTGAATCCAACGGAGTTGTCGGAATTCTATTCCGAGCATCGGAACTCCAAAAGTTGACCAAAGTCAAACCTTGACTTAAAGTTCCTCAAATTCTCAACTCAAGGCCTCAAATCTTCGTTACAGCTCCAAAACTGATTCCGTAAAGTCTCCTAAGCCTATTTCGACATTTCGGAGCTGCTGCAATCGACAGAATTCCATTTTGAGACCCGTAGCTCCAATTGACCACAAAAACCACTTTTTAACACTTAAAGCTTATGAAACTCAAAATTTCCAAAGACTTAACTTTTCATAGGATTTTCTAAAAATCAACATTCGGTAACAATTATAAATGACTCGGGGCATCTAAAGGGATGGGTAAAATGGCCACTTTACAAAAATTCTAAAAAAATGACCTTGAGGGTCATTACAATTACTTCCATGTCATATGTGTTTTGATGAATTCATCCTCATTCATCATATCACGATACATGAGAAGTTGAGAAATATGGAAATTCTTTTTGAGAAAAAAAATGAAACACTTTTAAACCTTTGTATCTTGAGTCCCTGTTCGAGGCAGTGTTACGAAAGGGTAGTGGATGCATTGTGATTGAGGTATATGGTCTGCGAGACCCCCATGGGTCCTGCTTGGTAGCACAGCTCGACAAGTGTATATGACAGGCTGTGCGACAGTCTTGATTCCACCGTACCACCACATTATTGCATCATCATATTGCATTGCATCATCATATTGCATTGCATTGCATTGATATCTGTACTGATTGAATTATTTGGTTAATTGTGATTATGAGTTGTTATTATGGGTTTACTTTACTCGCGCCATTATATATATATATATAAACTGACGGCACTGATGCCGAAATGGGAGTTTTTCTGTATGCAGGTGGAAGCGTTTCTTAGTTTATTTCATAGGTTTGATTAATTCCTTATACTTAGTCAGCTAAAACCTATTGAGTACATGTGAATTGTACTCATCCCTACTTCTATGTCCCTTTTTGATGCAAATACTTGTCAGGGTACCTCACGTGGCAGCTGATATTCTAGCGTATTGTGTATTCTCAGATTAGTGGTGAGGTCCCGGTATTCGGATCGTCACTAGTCTATCTTTATTTCTCAGTCTTTTGTATCATTCATAGACTTATGTTGTATCTTCAGATTCGAACCTTGTATTAGATGCTCTTTATACTTATGACACAAGGTTTTGGGATAATTTCTTCATTATCTTTCTTTTCACTTAAATCATGGCATGACTTTCCCTTAGGGAGTCTCATATGAGTTTTATTCTTAGGCTTACACATCAGGTTGGGTTTTGGGATGTGTGTCATTATGACCTCGGCTTTTTGGATCGTGACAAACTTGATAGGCCAAGAGACTGTCAAATTATTTGACAACATGTTCACTGATGATTATAGCAATATAGATATTTTCTGCCTCTCGAGCATCCCTGAAAATGTTTCTTATTGAAGACAATGAAATATTCTGTGCTATTTCGAATTGAAAGATACTGTTTGTTTATGTGAGAATCGATAGTTCACCAGAATCGGATGGCATGTCAAGTCTATTCTGTCAATACTGTTGGACACAATCTTTATAATATGGTTTCAGAATTCTTCCATGGAGGCAAGTAAATCAAACATATGTGACATTCTTGCCTTATTTTACTATCCAAAGACAAAGCTCCTCAAGAGTTCTCTAAGTTTAAAACTATTAGTCTAAGCAATTTTTCTTGTTAAACTCTATCCAAATTCCTCAATAGCAGATTATCTACCATAACTAGAACCTTGACTTTTGTTTGTTTTATGTCATATTCAGTTAGGTTACTCGTCTCTATGAGTAGTCAGTAGTGTTATTACTTATTAGGTGTCAAGTCTAAAATTCAGGGAGGCATGACCGACATCTTGTGCTTTACTTGATCGAGTGAACCAACTGAAACCACACAACTTTGACCATAAATTATTTGGCATGACAAGGCTTTCATACACAAGCTAGCCATAAGAGTAAATAACTTTATTTCTTAGGAACATAAGGTCAACGAGGCCAAAGACAAGGTCGGCAAGGTCACACTTTGAGTTACAAGACCCACATCATACGTCTACAAGACTCAAGAATAAAACTTCCAACACATAATCTGGACGACCTACCAATCAGGTATAGCAGACTCAGCAGTCT
Organism: Solanum dulcamara; assembly: GCF_947179165.1. Classification (NCBI taxonomy): domain Eukaryota; kingdom Viridiplantae; phylum Streptophyta; class Magnoliopsida; order Solanales; family Solanaceae; genus Solanum; species Solanum dulcamara. Next base: position 58,493,670 of record NC_077246.1, read on the forward strand.
CGAGAAGACGGAGCATATCAATCATCCGCTGAAGTGAACAACGACGCTACAAGAACCTATTTCTACCTGTTAAACTGCAGACATGAATGCAGGCAACAAAATGTTAGTACGAAATAATGTACCTATTATGTAAGGCGACAACAGAACCAAAACTAAAACCATAATATACCAGACGTAACCTGCACAAATTTAACAAAAATCAGCCATAACCAATAATAGCATAGTCATTATTAGATCTCACAAGTGGAGTTTGAGGAAGGTAAGATTTCCTTAGATCTTATCTCTATCTATTTTTGTAAATAAAATTTTTGTTTCTAATAAACCATAAGCACAACGAAAAAAATAATCTCAGTAAAGAGTTTTTGCTTAGTTAAAAATTAAAAATGATATTTTCTTTTAAAATAATAAATATTGAAGTCACGAAGAGAACAAACAAATATTAATTAAGATAACATATAACAACTTATTTTCAGAGATTTTAAAATATTCTCTAAATTATAGTATCCTTATTTTGTAATCATTTTATACTTTAAAATTATTTGTATCTAATTAAAATATTTAGAGTACATCGAAAAAGTTATTTGATGATTTTATTTATAAAAAAAATTCTTCAATTTTTTTATTAGGTATATTTATTGCAAAATAAGATAATAGTTAGGTATTTATTGATTTTAATATGATCTAAAATGTTCAAATACATAAAATCTCAATTATAATTATAATTTAAGATAAAAGGAAGAAAGTCTAGCTTATGATTCAGCCAAGTGGCATGTGTTAGTTCTTAGGACAAATTAGTTAAGTTAGATAGTAATTAGTTATTGTTTGCCTTTAATTTTAAGTTTTACTTTTAAAAAAATTCTAATAGTTATTTTATATTTTCAGTTTTTCACACTAAGTTATTTTTCAGATACGCAATATTACATAACTCTAAAATTTCCAAGTAAACTAAATGGTAGTTATCTACAAATATTAATTTTCAATTATATTTTTATAATACTTACCTATTACTATCTTAATTAAAATGACAAAATAATTGTCGTATCCACCATCTTAATGTGATAACATCTTTTTTATTATCAATTTTAAATTTTACATCATTTTAGTGTTTAAATAGCTTTTTAAAGTTTAAATTTGATATTTAATTTTTAATAAATTTTTACTAAATTTTGGTTTTAAAAATTGAAAACTATAAAAATAGAGTCATATTTAGGATAATTTTTCTTATCATTTTCCAAAAAAAATATGTTTTCTCTTTATTTATGTTTTAATGAATAAGCCAATGACTTTAGTATTTTTCTTAATTATATTTTATTTTGGTCTAGCTTTTAATTATTTTTTTGTATCCCAATTATTCTAGAAACAGTTATTTAATATTGTATTATACTATTATTTTAGTAAAAACAAACACAAAATATAAATAGAGAAAAAAAATCAAAAGGCCAAAATAAAAAGGAAATGAAAACAGACAACAAAATAACCACCTGCACCACTTGTACCTTATCCCCCATTCCTCATTCCCCTAAATCACACACACATTATACACATGATCACAACATAAATAATATTTATTATTAAAATTAAAAATTAATTTAAAGCACTCATGAATATCAAGACATACGCATGACTTCTTAGCACCAAATCATAACAACGATAAAAATTGTGCGAGTATAATCTATGATAGAATAAAATCCTAAACTTATGAAAGTATTTTTGATTGAGAAAAAGTTATAAACTTCACCAATTATTTCGTAAATTTATATCTCACCCAAAAATTAAAACTCATTCTTGACTAATCAATGATTGTATATTGGTCAGAATTCAACTGCTCAAAAATCACATGCAGCCTTCATGTTTAGAGATCATGTTGATTGTGTCTTGAAAAAAGTTAAAATACATTTCGTGTTGTGTTAATATGTGTGTGGGGGTGGGGGGGGGGGGGTGAGGGGAGAGATTTCATTCTATAAATACTCCAAAGAAAAACTTAATTCTTCATTCTAAATTTCAGTCCCAAGAGTTAATTGTTCATTCTAAATTTCAGTCCGAGAAGAGAAGTAATACTATTTATGTATCTTTGCTTGACTACAATTTTATTTCTTAAACCTTTGCTTATATGAACTAACTTTTCATACCGTTTGACTTTAAGAGTCCTTTTTAACCAACTACATGATATATTTTTAAGTGCATTATATTTTTATACCAAGAGAAGTAATACTATTAATGTATTTTTGCAATTTCCACGCCTGATTTTTTCTTTACATTTATATATTTTTAAATTTTTAAATTAAAAATTTGGTTAACATTTTTTATATTTTTACTTATGCAGGATGTCTACAGTTACTTGGACTGATTTGCGAGTTGAAATTATGGAATACGATCAACACCGTACCAGATGCCGAGAGGAGTTGTTGAATGTCCAAAATATTGAAATGAGGTGTTTGAAAAATAAATACAAGCGCCACAAACTGAAGGGAAAGGATATTTGAGTGATGAAGATAAAAGAAGGTTGAAGGAGAAAAAACAAAAGATTCGTGAGCTGGAAAAACAACTAGAAAAAGCAAAAGAAGAATATGACATGATTAATAATAATCTAAGTTATGAGGAGGAAGAAATCCTTCGTAAAGTTAATCGTCTAAATAATCCAATATTCGTGAAGGTGTCGGTAGTGGAAGATATCACCGCGATTAGCTTGATACAGGAGAAGGCCCCAACTACGTACCTATTTGTCACCCTTAGCACATCTTTTAAACAATGCAATCTTGGCTTACTTGATAAACTAGCTACGGAGCTATTAAATATGAAACCTGGTGGTTTGAGAGTCACTGCAACTTATAAATTGAAAGAGGGATTCTTTTTGATGGTTGATGAAACCACTGCTAGGAAGGCTGGATTCAGCTATGCTATTTATGACGACTACACAGAGCAAGAGGAAGAGGAAGATGCCGAGGAAAAAGAAGATGGTGAGGATGACGAAAATGGAGATGCCGAGAGAAAAAAAGATGGCAAGGATGAGGAGGATTGAAATATTTACTTTCATGTTCATGTTCATGTTAGTTTGTTGTTAACTGTTTGTAATATTCTATGTTAATTATGTTTGACCTTAGTTTTTAATGCAATGAAATTTTCTATAAATTTTGATTTCTTGCTGGTTGCTTTTTTTGTATGAGCATCTCTCTGCATTATTTGCATTATTGAAGTTAAAAACCTTTTGTTCTAGCTTTTAATTTATTTTTTTGTATCCTAATTATTCTAGAAACAGTTATTTAATATTTTATTATACTATTATTTTAGTAAAAACAAACACAAAATATAAATAGAGGAAAAAAAAATCAAAAAGCAGAAATAAAAAGGAAATGAAAACAGACAACAAAATAACCACCTGCACCACTTGTACCTTATCCCCCATTCCTCATTCCCCTAAATCACATACACATTATACACATGATCACAACATAAATAATACTTATTATTAAAATTAAAAATTAAATCTTCATTTTGTGGCAAAAGCACCAAAATATAGCAAATGGCATACATACAGCACGCCAAGTAACACTTTTTAGGATAAAGATCTAGACAAATTAGAATTTGAAAATATTGTTTTTTTAAAAAAAGTTAACGCAAAACTGATCTGATGGTAAATTGAATATGGGTGGTTACCTTGATTAAAAATAAACAAGAAAAATAATATGGGTGATTACAACCTCCTTCTACTTTGTTTTGCCCATATATTTAACAAATTCAATTGTTCCGAAAAAAAGTTATTATTTGATTGATCCATGTTGATATTGTTTCGAATCCAATTATTTTTAGCAGGTACATATGTTATTTATCATTTTATATATATATAAAGAATTTGTATATGGCTAGATTTTTTAATTTTAATCTACACTTGGGGTTTGTTAAAGATTAAAAATAAATAAATTAACAATACTCTTATCTCTTATCTAATACACAATTTAACAATTTTGGCATGCAGGATTTCATTTGCAAACGCCATATATTGCCTTTCAATGGTTGCCAATTGGTTCAATTCTTCCCTCTATAAACTATTCTTATACTTTGTCTTTCCTCAAAAATGCGTATATGCTTTTCTAATCCAATTGAAAATGTTCTAAATTGATGCAATAACTGATTTTTTTTACAGATTTAATTAGTTTATCGGTAGATTGAAAAAGATGAATGAACTCACTTATAAGAACGTGGATCTTCATATATTTTGAATAAAAAATCCTGCATTATCCAATTTTTTTTTTTGCACTTCATCCAACGAATGATGAATGGTTGGTTGCATTGCTCTATCATGATACCTTAAGAATTATGCAATATAAAATTGTGGTAGCTTTCAATTTTTCTTTTTTAGCTGAAAAATGTCCAACTTAGTAATGATGCTATTGAGAAGATTTTAGGCTAAAAAATATGCATATTTGAAAAAAAATTATATTTATTTGTGTTGTAGGTATATGATGGAAGGAATTACATTAGACAAGAGATTAAAAAAAATCATCTAATGAAACGTAAAAACACACTAAGTACACATATTGAATTAGTTTTTGGTATAAAAATTATTTATATATTTTGATAAAACTTTGGTGGATACATTATAGTTCCATTAAGCTTAAGTTCACTTGAATAAGCTAAAATGGTTGTAAAGTCTATTAAAACATATTAACAACAATATTCTTACTTATATTATTCTTACTTTATAAAGAAAACTAAAATTTAAATCATAATTTTAAAAATTAAAAGATAACAAGTTTTGTTTTTTAACCAAAAATAAATAATAATAAAATAATATATAAACTTCATTAAAAAGAAAAAAACTAAACACATGTAAAATATTATTATTTGGATATATATGATCTAACAAAATTTTATTGTGCTGATTCAAATTTGGGAAAATGGGTTAATCTATAACAATGTTTCACAATTTAAAAAATAGAAGGAGAAGGTTTAGTTGAATTTGAAATGAGAATTTTCTAATTATTTATAGATAAATTTCGTATATTTTATTTGTTTTTTCATCACTGTGAATGGTGGACATAGTCATTAAGACATAGAGACTTACAAATTTTTAAATCTGACATAAGACTCTAGTTGTGTTTCTCTCAGTTCGTCCAAATCTTATATGTTGTGGGGGACTATAATGGTACTATGTTTGGTGGTCTAGTTGATGCACCTTTAAAGCCAACAACGAAGAGAAGATATCAGGTAATTCTGAGCAGAGTACTTAAAACATGTCACCTTTGCCTTTGAGCTCCGATTTGTCATCAAGATTTTAGTTTTATATTTGACAGTGTACAAATAACCTGTCGTATTTCGTCCCACAGGTATATCTGTTTTTCATGTATTTGTACCAGACGTTTAAAGTTTGGAGAACAAATTTTTGCTTGTTTGTTGTCGCTAACAAATTTGTTTAATACATCAAGACGGGAGTGGGTTTGTTCAGCATGTCCTTATCCTCTTTTTTTGTGGCATTGATGATCAAAAGGAGAACTGAAATAGTGGTTCTCTCAATATTTTTAATCTGTTGGTTACCTGATTTACTGTCATCTTACTCTCTACTGTAGGATTTCTTTCCCCTTCATTTTGATCCGTATTTCATTGCTTTATATATGTATTCTTTTTGAATGCTTCCAACTTCGTATCATAATGTCCTCCAATAAAGGGAGAGATAAGAGGAAAACGAAAATGCCACGCAGCCCCTTGAGAGTTACCTTTTTCCTCTGTCCAATTTTTTGTTTTCTCGTGGCAAGATTTTAAAATTTTTCCTTCTCAATGAACTAAAGTTCACAACTGTCATCATGAAAATCACCTTTTTGTTTTAATATATTTATTGTAGAATCAGATCTTATGGTTCCAACTTATTCCCTCTAATTACCCATAGTTTTAAAAACAAGGAGGAAGGAAAATCCTATTTATTATGTTAAAGATATCTTTGACTCGGATATAGTAGCTCAACAAACTTCTACCTCTATGTCCTGTCAATTTACAGAATACAGGATGGAGGAATTAATAGTTGACTTTTCCAGGCTAACAGGTTCAAGTGCAACATTAGAAACTTATGGAAATTCTTGTCTGGCACATAGTGAAGACTTTGAAGTTAAGGAAGTTGAGGTAGTCTTGCAACTATATCTGTGTGTGTGCGTGTTTTGTGTTCTGCCTTGTCTATGTCTATATATGTACATGCGTTTACTTGTCAGGGCAGTTAGCTATATGAGAATTTACTTTTAAAAGTGCAATATGCATTTAACACGAGAAATTAACTTTGAATGCAATTCGCATTCATTATGTGCCATGCAGTTATGGGTATTTGTATATGCTTCCAAGTACGAATAGATGGGTTCCATTTTGCGAACAGAGACCCCTGGAATTTGCTGCTGGTAACACAACTTTCATATGCTTGCCTTCTAATCTAATGATCGTTTCCATGGTTGTGCACAACATAATGCGCAATGCAAGATAGGTTTTCTACATATCTTTTCACATGTTCAGCAACAATGTTACACCTGTATAACTGTGTTTCCTTACATGTACAGTGAACCATTTTGATAAAAATGCTCTTTGATTCGGCATATGAGAATGAACGTGAGAGCTAACTGAAAATATTTATTAAACTCTGAGCCTTAACGTGTTGTGATGCTGCTGCTGATTTTTTTAATGTGGTGAATTAAGATTTCAATAGACTATTTGTGTAGGTTCTTGGTGTTGTCTATTTACATCACGAAGATTAAAAGACCTCATTTCATGCCTTGATTTCCTTTTTTTGACAATCGATTTTTTGGTAGAGACAAAACCATCTCCTGGCAGTAGTTCAAATTAAACCCCTCAAGCTATTTTCTGTATATTAAAGAATGAATATCTGCTTGAATGTGAATGGTTGATCAACCATGATGCTACAGATGAGTTAAATGTATAACATATGGTTTGCAAACAGAAACCAATTCAATAAGATGAAATTTGTTAAAGCCATTTTCCATTTTAACCATCTGACAAACATTTCAATGGGTACATGAGACTTAAACCATCCAAAGGCAAATATATCAAAAATAAATATGACAAGCCTTTTCGATTTAAAAGAATCTTATTTGTTTCTTAAACAGTTAAACTTATGTCAAGTTAAAGAGTGTAACGTAAATTGGAACAAAAAAAATATTTTTAGTCCTTTATCACTGCTAAAAGACAAAGGGTCACTCTGAAAAAGATCAAGATTGATAATGATACATGGATTGGGGAAAAAACTTTGTAATGATCTTGAGGGTTGTTTTCGAAATTTTGTGCAAAATTATCATTTTATCCTATATTTAGTGCCCCGAGTGTTATTTGATCAAGTTGCACTATTTATTCATATTTATAAAGTTTTGAATGAGTTTTGAGGGTCAAAAACATGTTTTGATGTGTGGTCGTGTAAGTTGACCGCGGTCAATACGCGGTCAACATGCATGAACAGTAGCACGCGTGAATAGTAACAAGCGTGAACAGTAACTTTTGGGCAGAAAATGCCCCTTTCTTCCCATTTCAATATTTTTCATCATTTGTTTGAGTTCTTGAACTCCTTGAGGTGATTTGAGAAGAGATTTTCGTGGCAAAGTGTTGGGTAAGTGATTTTTGACCTAAAACCTTTCTTTTTCATTAAGTATTTGATGATTTTGACTCCTAAATTTTAGTTTCAAATTCCAAAAAATCTTTGTTTCTTCCGAATTCGAATATAAGGAAAATGGTGATTTCTAACTCGTTTTGAGCTCTAGTTTTATGGGTTTTTCAACCATGAGTTCCATATTACTAGTAGAATGTGATTGTCCAATAAATTTCCAGATTTGATCATTTTCAAAAATAGTTAATTTTTTGATCATTTTACCTCCGGTTTTGAAACCTATCAATATGGGTGTCATTGAACTCCTTGTGATGTGTATGTTTCATTGTTGATAGTGGTTTGTCATTCTAGGAGTTGAATTCGAGAGTTGCTTGTTCGGTGGAGGTGTTCGAGTGCGGTTTCGGCATTTGAGGTAGGTTTGACTATCCTTCTTTGAGATTGAGATGTGGTAATTAGTCCTTCATATGTTATAGACTTTGTGATGGAGTCGTAGTATAAGTTGAGAATGTTATATATATTGTGATGCCCGTGTGGGGACTTATTTATTAATGTGTTGTCGTGTGGGGTTTATTTATATTACATAGCCTGTGTGGGGTGCCTTATTTGTTATCTTATTTTCTTTGAGAGCGTGTGATTCATGATTTTTCTAAGAGAGAGGCTTGAGTATATTATTTGACTTGTGATGCCCGTCTGAGAGGTTGAGTTGGGGTATTGAGCATGCTTGAGTATTGAAATATTGTTGAGAAAGGGGTGACTATTTAAATGGAAGTATTTCCTTCCCATTACTATCTATTAAGGGTGAATATCATGTGTAGGTTAAGTTTTCAGAACTTTGAACCTTGTACCACATGTGAGTTGAATATTACTTCTATGCCATATGTGTTTTGATGAATTCATCCTCATTCATCATATCACAATACATGAGAAGTTGAGAAATATGGAAATTCTTTTTGAGAAAGAAAATGAAACACTTTTAAATCTTTGTATCTTGAGTCCCTGTTCGAGGCAGTGTTACGAAAGGGTAGTGAATGCATTATGATTGAGGTATATGGTCTGCGAGACCTCCATGGGTCCTGCTTGGTAGCACAGCTCGACAGGTGTATACGACAGGCTGTGCGACAGTCTTGATTCCACCGTACCACCACATTATTGCATCATCATATTGCATTACATCATCATATTGCATTGCATTGCATTGATATCTGTACTGATTGAATTATTTGGTTAATTGTGATTATGAGTTGTTATTATGAGTTTACTTTACTCGCGCCATTATATATGTATAAACTGACGGCATTGATGCCGAAATGGGAGTTTTTCTGTATGCAGGTGGAAGCGTTCCTTAGTTTATTTCATAGGTTTGATTAATTCCTTATACTTAGTCAGCTAAAACCTATTGAGTACATGTGAATTGTACTCAACCCTACTTCTGTGTCCCTTTTTGATGCAAATACTTGTCAGGGTACCTCACGTGGCAGCTGACATTCTAGCGTATTGTGTATTCTCAGATTAGTGGTGAGGTCCCAGTTTTCGGATCATCACTAGTCTATCTTTATTTTTCAGTCTTTTGTATCATTCATAGACTTATGTTGTATCTTCAGATTCGAACCTTGTATTAGATGCTCTTTATACTTATGACACAAGGTTTTGGGATAATTTCTTCATTGTCTTTCTTTTCACTTAAATCATGGCATGACTTTCCCTTGGGGAGTCTCATATGAGTTTTATTCTTAGGCTTACACATCAGGTTGGGTTTTGGGATGTGTGCCATTATGACCTCGGCTTTTTGGATCGTGACAAACTTGATAGGCCAAGAGACTGTCAAATTATTTGACAACATGTTCACTGATGATTATAGCAATATAGATATTTTCTGCCTCTCGAGCATCCCTGAAAATGTTTCTTATTGAAGACAATGAAATGTTCTGTGCTATTTCGAATTGAAAGATACTATTTGTTTATTTGAGAATCGATAGTTCACCAGAGCCGGATTGCATGTCAAGTCTATTCTGTCAATACTGTTGGACACAATCTTTATAATATGGTTTCAGAATTCTTCCATGGAGGCAAGTAAATCAAACATATGTGACATTCTTGCCTTATTTTACTATCTAAAGACAAAGCTCCTCAAGAGTTCTCTAAGCTTAAAACTATTAGTCTGAGCAATTTTTTTTGTTAAACTCTATCCAAATTCCTCAATAGCAGATTATCTACCATAACTAGAACCTTGACTTTTGTTTGTTTTATGTCATATTTAGTTAGGTTACTCGTCTCTATGAGTAGTCAGTAGTGTTATTACTTATTAGGTGTCAGTCTAAAATTCAGGGAGGCATGACCGACATCTTGTGCTTTACTTGATCGAGTGAACCAACTGAAACCACACAACTTTGACCATAAATTATTTGAAATGACAAGGCTTTCATACACAAGCTAGCCATAAGAGTAAATAACTTTATTTCTTAGGAACATAAGGTCAACGAGGCCAAAGACAAGGTCGGCAAGGTCACACTTTGAGTTACAAGACCCACATCATACGTCTACAAGACTCAAGAATAAAACTTCCAACACATAATCTGGACGACCTACCAATAAGGTATAGCAGACTCAGCAGTCCCGAGAAGACGGAGCATATCAATCATCCGCTGAAGTGAACAACCACGCTACAAGAACCTATTTCTACCTGTTAAACTGCAGACATGAATGTAGGCAACGAAATGTTAGTACGAAATAATGTACCTATTATGTAAGGCGGCAGTAGAACCAAAACTAAAAACATAATATACCAGACGTAACCTGCACAAATTTAACAAAAATCAGCCATAACCGATAATAGCATAGTCATTATTATCTCACAAGTGGAGTTTGAGGAAGGTAAGATTTCCTTAGATCTTATCTCTATCTATTTTTGTAGATAAAATTTTTGTTTCTAATAAACCATAAGCACAACGAAAAAAATAATCTCAGTAAAGAGTTTTTGCTTAGTTAAAAATTAAAAATTATATTTTCTTTTAAAATAATAAATATTGAAGTCATGAAGAGAACAAACAAATATTAATTAAGATAACATATAACAACTTATTTTCAGAGATTTTAAAATATTCTCTAAATTATAGTATCCTTATTTTGTAATCATTTTATACTTTCAAATTGTTTGTATCTAATTAAAATATTTAGAGTACATCGAAAAGTTATTTGATGATTTTATTTATAAAAAAAATTCTTCAATTTTTTTATTAGGTATATTTATTGCAAAATAAGATAATAGTTAGGTATTTATTAATTTTAATATGATCTAATATGTTCAAATACATAAAATCTCAATTATAATTATAATTTAAGATAAAAGGAAGAAAGTCTAGCTTATGATTCAGCCAAGTGGCATGTGTTAGTTCTTAGGACAAATTAGTTAAGTTAGATAGTAATTAGTTATTGTTTGCCTTTAATTTTAAGTTTTACTTTTAAAAAAATTCTAGTAGTTATTTTATATTTTTAGTTTTTCACACTAAGTTATTTTTCAGATACGCAATATTACATAACTCTAAAATTTCCAAGTAAACTAAATGGTAGTTATCTACAAATATTAATTTTCAATTATATTTTTATAATACTTACCTATTACTATCTTAATTAAAATGACAAAATAATTGTCTTATCCACCATCTTAATGTGAAAACATCTTTTTTATTATCAATTTTAAATTTTACATCATTTTAGTGTTTAAATAGATTTTTAAAGTTTAAATTTGATATTTAATTTTTAATAAATTTTTACTAAATTTTGGTTTTAAAAATTGAAAACTATAAAAATAGAGTCATATTTAGGATAATTTTTCTTATCATTTTCCAAAAAAAAAATATGTTTTCTCTTTATTTATGTTTTAATGAATAAGCCAATGACTTTAGTATTTTTCTTAATTATATTTTATTTTGGTCTAGCTTTTAATTATTTTTTTGTATCCCAATTATTCTAGAAAAAAGGGCAGTCCGGTGCACTTAAGCTCCCGCTATGCGCAGGGTCCGGGGAAGAGCCCGACCACAAGGGTCTGTTGTACTCAGCCTTACCTTGCATTTCTGCTAGAGGCTGTTTCCAAGGCTTGAACCCGTGACCTCCTGGTCACATGGCAGCAACTTTACCAGTTACTCCAAGACTCCCCTTCCCCAATTATTCTAGAAACAGTTATTTAATATCGTATTATACTATTATTTTAGTAAAAACAAACACAAAATATAAATAGAGAAAAAAAATCAAAAGGCCAAAATAAAAAGGAAATGAAAACAGACAACAAAATAACCACCTGCACCACTTGTACCTTATCCCCCATTTCTCATTCCCCTAAATCACACACACATTATACACATGATCACAACATAAATAATATTTATTATTAAAATTAAAAATTAATTTAAAGCACTCATGAATATCAAGACATACGCATGACTTCTTAGCACCAAATCATAACAACGATAAAAATTGTGCGAGTATAATCTATGATAGAATAAAATCCTAAACTTATGAAAGTATTTTTGATTGAGAAAAAGTTATAAACTTCACCAATTATTTCATAAATTTATATCTCACCCAAAAATTAAAACTCATTCTTGACTAATCAATGATTGTATATTGGTCAGAATTCAACTGCTCAAAAATCACATGCAGCCTTCATGTTTAGAGATCATGTTGATTGTGTCTTGAAAAAGGTTAAAATACATTTCGTGTTGTGTTAATATGTGTGTGGGGGTGGGGGTGGGGGGTGGGGGGTGGGGTGAGGGGAGAGATTTCATTCTATAAATACTCCAAAGAAAAACTTAATTCTTCATTCTAAATTTCAGTCCCAAGAGTTAATTGTTCATTCTAAATTTCAGTCCGAGAAGAGAAGTAATACTATTTATGTATCTTTGCTTGACTACAATTTTATTTCTTAAACCTTTGCTTTTATGAACTAACTTTTCATACTGTTTGACTTTAAGAGTCCTTTTTAACCAACTACATGATATATTTTTAAGTGCATTATATTTTTATACCAAGAGAAGTAATACTATTAATTTATTTTTGCAATTTCCACGCCTGATTTTTTCTTTACATTTATATATTTTTATATTTTTAAATTAAAAATTTGGTTAACATTTTTTATATTCTTACTTATGCAGGATGTCTATAGTTACTTGGACTGATTTACGAGTTGAAATTATGGAATACGATCAACACCGTACCAGATGCCGAGAGGAGTTGTTGAATGTCCAAAATATTGAAATGAGGTATTTGAAACATAAATACAAGCGTGTCACGCTCCGGAAGGGTACCCTAGACTTGACCGGCACCCGAAAGCCATTTTTGACCTCCGAGCGAACCACCTGGTCCAATCACACATTCATTCAATCACGTTCACTCAAGGGAGAGTTCAATTATAACATGTTACTCACAATACAGGGCCGAAGGCCAAACATCTATCAACTCAACAAACGGCTTTAATAAAACTTACTCAGAAGAACAATCCAACATTCCCCACACTCTAGTCTATGAAGCCTCTATCGACAGTCTAGGAGGTGCCAATGACAAGTCCATGGCTACCGACAATCAAAATAAAGGAAATGGCAACAAAACTATACAAGAAGGCTTAACATCCTCCGGGAACTAGGAGGACACACCAACTAGCTGGGAGTGTATGTGGATCTTCAACGGGGTGCAGGTTGATGATCTCCAGTACCTGTCTCTGCATCATGAAATGATGCAGGCCAAATGGCGTCAGTACATGGAATGTACGACTATGTAAAATGGCCGAATGCAACGAACATCAAGGAAAAATCAAATCAAATCGGAATCTCAACTCAAGAGAAATGACAACTCAAACAAGTGTCCTAAGTCTAAACAAGAATATGATTTAGACAAGACCAATCACATACAATTCAACTCAATCTGACTCAGAGTACTATCAAGACCTATTTGGGAGTTTTTCTTACCCGACAACCATCACTTATGAGCCAGTGAAAGTACAACAAACCGATATTGTTGTCGCATCCGTTCAAACTTTGCTAGGGTATGAACGAATCAACCAATCATGGATCCAATCCAACCAAGTCCTATAATGTCAGGACAAACATCTTGGGGAAGCATCCGACTTTAACGGTTCAATCCCCCCTACGTTTGGCGATGCAATTATTGGGTTCGAGTATGGACTGTACTCTTGCCCAATTTGGTGCTCGATACTCCTCCCAAAACTCAATGCTCATAAAACTCCATCCAATCAACTCAATCAAATCATATCGACAAGTCTCATTACAACCTTGTCAACCCATCAACTCTATCACGATCAAATCTCTTCCAATCATACTATCCGATCAATCTCAATCATATCTTTCAAAAGAAATTTAAATGCACATTTATAGCAACATATAGACATAATCAATCATTTCCTCCATCCATTTGAGAAATATTTGAGACTCATCACAACTTCAAGACTTTAAATCGACACTTTATAATAGGCAACATTTTTAAGAAAATAACATCCTTTATCATAATCTACATAATTAAGAAGATCAATAGAATATATTTAATAACTCATCTTCATCAACTCATACTCACATAAAGGCTCATTTTAGGAACTTCTTAGCTCAACAACATCAACACATATAGAATCAAACGAATAGGGGACAAAGCTCATTCAAACATAAACCATACCAAGAAACTCTATTTTAATGGACATCTAACCTCAAAGCAAGAGTAGGGCACATGGGTGGACGCATCCCATGTTTTAGATAGCCTTACATACCTTAGTGAAGACTTGAAGAAAACCTTGATGTTGGGTCTTCAATGGAGAACTCAAATCTTGAAGCTCTTGGAACTCTTTTTGTTGGAAATAGAGAAGAAGAAGAAGAAGAAGAAGAGATAGAGAGAGAGAGAGATTTCTAGGGCTTTTAGAGAGAGAGTGAGGGATTGAAAATGATCCCAAAATGTGCTAAGGCTGATACATATATAATTTGGGACAATTCCCAAATTTTCCCTTCTCAAAAGTTCTGAAAATAGGCTAAAATGCTCCTGGCGCGATAGTGGCGCGTAGCGCCATTGCAGCGCCAGGCTGATTACGCCTAAAACCTGCACACCTCGTAGTGGCGCGCCGCGCCAAGAACCAAACTACTGAGTCATATTCTTGGCGCAATAGTGGCGCGTCGCGCCCTTACAACACCAAGGCCATATTTTCTGGGTTTTGGAAGTTAGGCTTGAAAAACCCTGCACAACTTTTAGTGGCGCGTCGCGCCAGGGGCCAAACTACTGAGGCACATTCTTGGCTCGATAGTGGCGCATCGCGCCACTGCGGCACCAAGCCCAGATTTCCAGTAGTTGAACTCTAGACCTGAAAATCCCTGCTGTGCTAGTTTATCTTAGGATCGACATATCTTTTGACTCCGAACTCCAAAAATTACATTCTTGGTGGCGTTGGAAAGAAGACTCAACGACCTTTAATTCAATAGGTCGTGGGCCACCCATATTGTCGTCTTTCAAAAGATAGGGTCATTAGAAGTCGACCCCTTATACGAACTCAGCCTAAAACTTAGCTGCGACGGATCTTTTGGACTTAACTCGGTCCTAGGGGTCCTTGGTCACCCCACATCACCTCTAACACTGCTCAATCCCTCAGAGACTCGTCTTAATTCATGAATATACTCCACAATACTCGGGTTCGACCCCACTCAAATACAAGAAGGGTTCGAATCTTTGGAAGAATTTTTGAGGGGTGTTACATTATCTCCCCCTTGGGATCATTCATCCTCGAATGATGAGTGACCAAGAATGGACTCGGGGTACAAATCACAATCAGAATTTAGTCAATCAACCAATCAATTTCTCAAACAAATCACCAATCAAACTCATAATATGCAACCAAATTCAAGTCAAGGAAATGGACATTACCTTCAATATTCTCATCGGTAGGCACGAATAGATGTGGATATTTAGATTCCATGGCTTCCTCCGCTTCCCATGTGGCTTCCTCAACAAGTTAATTTCTCCACAGGACTTTGACTGAGGCGATCTCTTTGTTCCTCAACTTGCGGATTTGGCGATCCAGAATTTGGACCGGAACCTCTTCATAGGATAAGCTATCCTTAACTCCAATACCATCAATGGGGACTACCAATGAGGGATCGCCTAAGCACTTCTTCAACATCGAAACGTGGAATACCGGATGAATAGAGGCTAGCTCTGAGGGTAGCTCCAACTCATAAGCAACGCTCCCAATCCGCCTCAAAATCTGGTAAGGACCAATATATCGAGGACTAAGCTTTCCCTTCTTTCCAAACCTCATGACGCCCTTCATGGGTGACACTTTCAAGTATACCCAATTACCCACCTCAAACTCTAAGTCTCTCCTCCTTACATCGGTGTAAGATTTTTGGCGGCTTTGGGCTGTCTTTAGCCTCTCTCGAATAACTCGCACCTTCTCCATGGCTTGATGAACAAAATCAGGCCCAATCAACCCGGCTTCACCAACTTCAAACCACCCAATGGGTGATCTACACCTCCTCTCATACAAGGCTTCATAAGGAGCCATTTGAATGCTTGCATGATAGCTATTGTTATATGCAAACTCTATGAGAGGCAAGTGATCGTCCCAATTTCCTTTGAAGTCAAGCACACATGCCCTCAACATATCTTCCAATATCTGAATGGTGCGCTCTGCTTGGCCATCTGTCTGGGGATGGAAGGCCGTACTCAAGTTTACCTTCGAACCTAATCCCTTCTGAAAGGATTTCCAAAATTAGGAAGTAAATTAAGCTCCTCTGTCTGAAATGATAGACAAAGGGACCCCATGCAATCTGACGATCTCCTGTATGTACAACTTTGCATAATTCTCTGTGGTGTCAGTTAACCAAGAAGTGAGCTGATTTTGTCATTCTATCCATAATCACCCAAATCGAATCATGTTGCTTTCGAGACCTCGGTAGACCTGTAATAAAGTCCATGTTGATCATTTCTCACTTCCATTCCGGAATTTCTATATTTTAAGCTAAACCACATGGCCTTTGATGCTCAACCTTCACCTGTTGACAATTCGGGCACTTGGAAACGAATTCTGTAATATCTCTCTTCATCCCATTCCACCAATAGATTTCCCTCAAGTCATGGTATATTTTTGTAGAGCCCGGATGAATAGAGTATCTAGAACTATGCGCTTCTGCCATAATTCTCTCTCAAACATCATCGACATCCAGCACACACAATCTATTTTGGTACCTCAATACACCATCTCCCCCTTTGGTAAAAACCATTACCTCTTGTTTGTGAACAACCCCGTTTAATTGGAGAAGGACGGGATCTTGGTCTTGTTTCTCCTTTACCTCTGCCACAAGTGAGGATGTAGACCCATCCTGAACAGTAACTCCGCCTTCATTGTTCTCTTCCAGATGAACTCCCAATCGGGCTAATCTGTGTACCTCCTTCGCCAATTCTCTCTTTCCTTCCTCCACGTGGGCAGTGCTACCCATAGACAACCTGCTAAGAGCATCAACAATAATATTAGCTTTACCTGGATGGTAGAGGATGCTCATATCATAGTCCTTGAGTAGCTCAAGCCATTTCCTTTGCCTCAGGTTGAGTTCCTTCTGGCTAAAGACGTATTGCAAGCTCTTGTGATCGGTGAACACATCTACATGCACTCCATACAAGTAGTGGCGCCAAATTTTAAGCGTAAATACCACAGCTACCAACTCAAGGTCATGAGTTGGGTAATTCCTCTCATGAACCTTAAGCTGACTTGAAGCATAGGCTATCACCTTCCCCCTTTGCATCAACAAACAACCAAAACCAATTCTGGATGCATCACAATACACCACAAAGCCCTCTGTTCCATCGGGCAGGGTTAGAACATGAGCAGTGGTTAGCTTGGTCTTCAATTTCTGGAAACTCTCCTCACAAGCATCTGACCATTGGAACTTAGCCTTCTTTTGGGTCAGCTTAGTCAATGGTGATGATATAGATGAGAATCCCTCTACAAACCTTCGATAATAGCCGGCCAAACCCAAGAAGCTCCTTATCTCTGTCGGGGATGTGGGTCTGGGCCAACTCTTCACTACCTCAATCATCTGAGCGTCAACCTGAATACCATCTCCAGATACGATGTGGCCTAAGAAAGCTACTGATGCAAGCCAAAATTCACATTTGGAGAACTTTACATACAATACCTGTTCTCTCAAAGTTTGTAAGACGACTCTAAGATGATGGGCGTGCTCCTCTTCATTCTTGGAGTAGACCAGAATATCATCTATGAATACAATCACAAACATATCAAGATATGGTTTAAACACTCTGTTTATGAGATCCATAAAGCTGCGGGGGCATTAGTCAACCCACAGGACATGACCAAAAATTCAAAGTGGCCATAACGAGTCCGAAAAGTGGTCTTCGAAATATTACACTCCCTCACCTTCTACTGATGGTAGACGGATCTCAAGTCTATCTTTGAGAAACACGTGGCACCCTGAAGTTGATAAAATAAATCATCTATTCTAGGGAGAGGGTATTTTTTCTTTACGGTGACCTTATTCAACTGCCTGTAGTCAATACACATTCTAAGGGAACCATCTTTCTTTCGAACAAATAGAACGGGAGCACCCCATGGTGAGACGCTCGGCCTAATGAATCCCTTATCTAACAAGTCCTTCAACTGCTCCTTCAACTCTTTCAACTCAGTGGGGGACATTCTATATGGAGGAATTGAGATAGTCTGAGTATCAGGAAGAACATCAATCCCGAAGTCAATCTCCCTATCAGGAGGGACTCCAGGCAGATTTTCAGGAAAGATATCTGGAAACTCGTTGACAATCGGAACCAACTCAAGGGATGGAGACTCAATATTGTCATCTTTCACCCGGACAAGGTGATAAATGCACCCTTTTAAGATTAGCTTCCTGGCAATAAGGTAAGAAATAAACTTACCCTTAGGCGCAAAAGGACTACCCTTCCACTCTATGACAGCCACATTCGGGAATTTGAACGTGACAACCTGAGTTCTACAATCAATAGAGGCATAGCAGATATAAAGCCAGTCCATGCCAAGGATCACATCAAAATCAACCATGTCTAACTCAACCAAGTAAGCCAAGGTATCTCTGTGATGAATTGACACAGTGCAATCTCTATAAACTCTCTCAGCTAAGACAGAATCACCGACAGGAGTAGCTACACTGAAAGGCTCAAGAAGACGTTCAGGAATTTTATTGAATTTACTAGCCACATAAGGAGTCACAAAAGATAGGGTGGTACCCAAATCCATCAATATATAACAATCAAGAGAAGAGACTCGTATCATACCCGTTATGACGTTTGGAGAGTTCTCCTGATTTTGGCGACTACCCATGACATATAGGCGGTTTGTACCTCCACTCGTACCTGAAGTAGTGCCCCTCTGATTACCCCTAGCTGGCGGTGCGGTGGTAGAGAACTGGGCTCTATTCCCCCATGGTGGACACTCCTTCTAAAAATAGTCTATTTGGCCGCATTTATAACAACCAACCTTTCCCGCTCTGCACTCTCCCAAGTAGAGCTTACCACACTTAATGCTTGGTGGCTTTTCTTGCGAACCTTGACCCACGCTGGCTTGGGATTGGGAACCCTGGGGTCTGAAATTCTGGCGACTCTAACCCTGCCGATCATACTTGTTCTGCGGCATAGGTGCATTAGCGGTAGATGAGGCATAGTTGGAAGGCCTCTTCTGGAAGAAGGACCTGTTGCCCTTATTTTGCCTTTGTTCATTCTCATGCCCCACTGATCTTGCCTTCTTGCTCAGATGCTCCTCTCTGTCCTTTCTCTTCTCATCCTCCACCTATTGGGCGTACACCATTAACCTTGAAATATCCATATCGAAGATTAACAATGCCTCTTTGCACTCCTTCTTCATATGTCTTCCCAAATCGAAGACAAACTTCCTCATCTTTGATCTCATATCTGGGATTATTTCTGGAGCATACCTGGACAGTTGGATGAACTTCAGGCCATACTCCTTAATTGTCATGCCTTCTTGTTTAGGATTCACAAATTCCTCCACTTTTGCTTCCCTCAATTCTCGGGGAAATAAGTGGTCAAGAAAGGCTCCCTCAAATTCATCCCACCTAGCTGGTTCAGCATCCTCAACCCTACCTTGTTCCCATTGGTTATACCAGATGTTTGCCACATCCTTGAGTTGATCAGACACCAACTCAACCCCCTCAATTTCTGTAGCATGCATAGCTTTCAGAATTTTCCACATCTCATCAATAAAATTTTGGGATCTTCATCAACCTTAGAACCCGTGAATGCCGGTGGATTCATTCTTAGAAAGTCTCTAATTCTAGTGGCAGCAGATGGCTTTTGGGAACTAGAGCTAAGAGTCGTGAGCTCTGATAACCGTTTTGGGCAGCCACTAATTGAGTGACCATTACAATCGCCCCTCTAAATTCTTTCTCTGATGTGGGTGCAGGTGGAGTAGCAGGCACTTGAGGTGCCTCCGCATATCTCGCAGGTCGACCTCTAGCCCTTGCTGGACGTACCTCTGATTGGGGCATCTCGGCGTTATCAACATTTCTCTAGCTAGCCGTACGCTTAGGAGGCATTATCTATAACGTATAAACGCACGAATTAGAAAAGAGTTTTATAGAGTTTAACTCTATCGCACGAATTCCAGAGTATGAAAGAAGTAAAACAATTCCTAATGTCTTATAGCCTCCTGCTTATAAGTGTGGTGCACAACACACCCATAAGCAAGACTCTATTAGACACGGCTTCATAGACTCCCTAGGACTCTTGAACTCTGGGCTTTGATACCATGTTTGTCACGCCCCGGGAGGGTACCCTAGACGTGACCGGCACCTAAAAGCCATTTCTGACCTCCGAGCAAACCACCTGGTCCAATCACACATTTATTCAATCACGTTCACTCAAGGGAGAGTTCAATTATAACATGCTACTCACAATACGGGGCCGAAGGCCAAACATCTATCAACTCAACAAACGGCTTTAATAAAAGTTACTCAGAAGAACAATCCAACATTCCCCACACTCTAGTCTATGAAGCCTCTATCGACAGTCTAGAAGGTGCCAATGACAAGTCCATGGCTATCGATAATCAAAATAAAAAAAATGACAATAAAACTGTACAAGAAGGCTTAACATCCTCCGGGAACTAGGAGGACTCACCAACTAGCTGAGAGTGTATGTGGATCTTCAACGGGGCGCCGGTTGATGATCTCCAGTACCTGTCTCTGCATCATGAAATGATGCAGGCCAAATGGCGTCAGTACATGGAATGTACGACTATGTAAAATGGCCGAATGCAACGAACATCAAGGAAAAATCAAATCAAATCGGAATCTCAACTCAAGAGAAATGACAACTCAAACAAGTGTCCTAAGTCTAAACAAGAATATGATTTAGACAAGACCAATCACATACAATTCAACTCAATCTGACTCAGAGTACTATCAAGACCTATTTGGGAGTTTCTCTTACCCGACAACCATCACTTATGAGCCAGTGAAAGTACAACAAATCGACGTTGTTGTCGCGTCCGTTCATACTTTGCCAGGGTATGAACGAATCAACCAATCATGGATCCAATCCAACCAAGTCCTATAATGTCAGGACAAACATCTTGGGAAAGCATCCGATTTTAACGGTTCAATCCCCCCTACGTTTGGCGATGCAGTTATTGGGTTCGAGTATAGACTGTACTGTTGCCCAATTCGGTGCTCGATACTCCTCCCAAGACTCAATGATCATAAAACTCCATCCAATCAACTCAATCAAATTATATCGACAAGTCTCATTACAACCTTGTCAACTCATCAACTCTATCATGATCAAATCTCTTCCAATCATACTATCCGATCAATCTCAATCATATCTTTCAAAAGAAATTTAAATACACATTTATAGCAACATATAGACATAATCAATCATTTCCTCCATCCATTTGAGAAATCTTTGAGAATCATCACAACTTCAAGACTTTAAATCGACACTTTATAATAGGCAACATTTTAAAGAAAATAACATCCTTTATCATAATCTACATAATTAAGAAGATCAATAGAATATATTTAACAACTCATCTTCATCAACTCATACTCACATAAAGGCTCATTTTAGGAACTTCTTAGCTCAACAACATCAACACATATAGAATCAAAGGAATAGGGGACAAAGCTCATTCAAACATAAACCATACCAAGAAACTCTATTTTCATGGATATCTAACCTCAAAGCAAGAGTAGGGCACATGGGTGGAATCATCCTATATTTTAGATAGCCTTACATACCTTAGTGAAGATTTGAAGAAAACCTTGATGTTGGGTCTTCAATGGAGAACTCAAATCTTGAAGCTGGAACTCTTCTTGTTGGAAATGGAGAAGAAGAAGAAGAAGAAGAGAGAGAGAGAGAGAGATTTCTAGGGCTTTTAGAGAGAGAGAGTGAGGGATTGAAAATGATCCCAAAATGTGCTAAGGCTGATACATATATAATTTGGGACAATTTCCAAATTGCCCCTTCTCAAAAGTTCTGAAAATAGGCTAAAATGCTCCTGGCGCGATAGTGGCGCGTAGCGCCATTGCAGCGCCAGGCTGATTACGCCTAAAACCTGCACACCTCGTAGTGGCGTTCTGCGCCAAGGACCAAACTACTGAGGCATATTCTTGGCGCGATAGTGGCGCGTCGCGCCCTTACAACGCCAAGGCCATATTTTCTGGGTTCTGGAAGTTAGGCTTGAAAAACCCTGCACAACTTTTAGTGGCGCATCGCGCCAGGAGCCAAACTACTGAGGCACCACTACGGCTCCAAGCCCAGATTTCCAGTAGTTGAACTCCAGACCTGAAAATCCCTGTTGTGCTAGTTTATCTTAGGATTGACATATCTTTTGACTCCGAACTCCAAAAATTAAATTCTTGGTAGCGTTGGAAAGAAGACTCGACGACCTTTAATTCAATAGGTCGTGGGCCACCCAGATTGTCGTCTTTCAAAAGATAGGGTCATTAGAAGTCGACCCGTTATACAAACTCATCCTATAACTTAGCCGCGGCAGATTTTTTGGACTTAGCTCGGTCCTAAGGGTCCTTGGTGACCCCACATCACCTCTAACACTGCTCAATCCCTCAGAGACTCATCTTAATTCATGAATATACTCCAAAATACTCG
Organism: Solanum dulcamara; assembly: GCF_947179165.1. NCBI lineage: Eukaryota > Viridiplantae > Streptophyta > Magnoliopsida > Solanales > Solanaceae > Solanum > Solanum dulcamara. The sequence continues at coordinate 58,516,414 of NC_077246.1, forward strand.
GGTTCGACCCCACCCGAATACAAGAAGGGTCCGAATCTTTGGAAGAATTTTTGAGGGGTGTTACAAAGCGCCTCAAACTGAAGGAAAAGGAGTATTTGAGGGATGAAGATAAAAGAAGGTTGAAGGAGAAAAAACAAAAGATTCGTGAGCTGAAAAAACAACTAGAAAAAGCAAAAGAAGAATATGACATGATTAATAATAATCTAAGTTATGAGGAGGAAGAAATCCTTCGTAAAGTTAATCGTCTAAATAATCCAATATTCGTGAAGGTGTCGGTAGTGGAAGATATCACCGCGATTAGCTTGATACAGGAGAAGGCCCCAACTACAGACCTATTTGTCACCCTTAGCACATCTTTTAAACAATGCAATCTTGGCTTACTTGATAAATTAGCTACGGAGCTATTAAATATGAAACTTGGTGGTTTGAGAGTCACTGCAACTTATAAATTGAAAGAGGGATTCTTTTTGATGGTTGATGAAACCACTGCTAGGAAGGCTGGATTCAGCTATGCTATTTATGACGACTACACAGAGCAAGAGGAAGAGGAAGATGTCGAGGAAAAAGAAGATGGCGAGGATGACGAAAATGGAGATGCCGAGAGAAAAAAAGATGGCGAGGATGAGGAGGATTGAAATATTTACTTTCATGTTCATTTTCATGTTAGTTTGTTGTTAACTGTTTGTAATATTCTACGTTAATTATGTTTGACCTTAGTTTTTAATGCAATGAAATTTTCTATAAATTTTGATTTCTTGCTGGTTGCTTTTTTTGTATGAGCATCTCTCTGCATTATTTGCATTATTGAAGTTAAAAACCTTTTGGTCTAGCTTTTAATTTATTTTTTTGTATCCTAATTATTCTAGAAATAGTTATTTAATATTTTATTATACTATTATTTTAGTAAAAACAAACACAAAATATAAATAGAGGAAAAAAATCAACAAGCAGTGGCATGTGTTAGTTCTTATGACAAATTAGTTAAGTTAGATAGTAATTAGTTATTGTTTGCCTTTAATTTTAAGTTTTACTTTTAAAAAAATTCTAATAGTTATTTTATATTTTCAGTTTTTCACACTAAGTTATTTTTCAGATACGCAATATTACATAACTCTAAAATTTCCAAGTAAACTAAATGGTAGTTATCTACAAATATTAATTTTCAATTATATTTTTATAATACTTACCTATTACTATCTTAATTAAAATGACAAAATAATTGTCTTATCCGCCATCTTAATGTGAAAACATCTTTTTTATTATCAATTTTAAATTTTACATCATTTTAGTGTTTCAATAGCTTTTTAAAGTTTAAATTTGATATTTAATTTTTAATAAAGTTTTACTAAATTTTGTTTTTAAAAATTGAAATTTATAAAAATAGAGTCATATTTAGGACAATTTTTCTTATCATTTTTCCAAAAAAAAATATGTTTTCTCTTTATTTATGTTTTAATGAATAAGCCAATGACTTTAGTATTTTTCTTAATTATATTTTATTTTGGTCTAGCTTTTAATTTTTTTTGTATCCCAATTATTCTAGAAACAGTTATTTAATATTGTATTATACTATTATTTTAGTAAAAACAAACACAAAATATAAATAGAGAAAAAAAAATCAAAAGGCCAAAATAAAAAGAAAATGAAAGCAGACAACAAAATAACCACCTGCACCACTTGTACCTTATCCCCCATTCCTCATTCCCCTAAATCACACACACCAAATAATTTTGGAGCTTTCACAAGTACGTCGAGTAAATCTTGTTAACTCTTTCAACGGTAACTAACACTACTGTTCATCATCTTCATCGGCAGAAGACTGTCGGAATGGCTTCACCACCGCCGGTGGAGCTTCACATACCACCGGACCGTAATAAGAACATAGCTGAAGAAGCATCAACCTTTAATCTAGCTAAGAGTACTTTGAATCTGCAAAACAATACTGACAAAGCAGTAGCAATTTCAAGTAAGGCAGGATTGATTCAAGTTGCAACATCACAAAATCAAACCCACAGCTCCTCCAATCTGCAAAATACACCTGCGAACACTGTAGCACTTTCGGAAGAACAAATCGCCTGGGTTATCTCCATGGAGAATTCAGGGCAGATTCGAGTTAAATCAACAACTGGAGATGATTCTCCAATACATGAACTATATTCTAGCCAAATTTCAGCTCATTCTAATCACACAAACGCGAGAAATACAACGGCGATTCAAGGCAGTGTCGCGACTGCACAGTTGGAAATTCGATCTCAAAATCGATCAAATTCCGATGAGATTCGAGTGTCGCCGATCACTGGGGTTAGTTCACAAGGACATGGCCCCCCTCTGGGAATAAAAATCTCAGGCAAATTCATCGCCGGCGAACAAACAGTCATCGGTGCCGGAGCTCCGGCGTACCAAATGAGACTAAACCAATGCCAAAATATTCAGGAAGATGAGGAGCAGCTCCTAGGCACCAAGTGCCACTTCGAATATCATCCAAGTGCTTCGAATTTCCATTTGAATACTGACACCAATGGTGTCGCCGGAGCTCCGGCGAACCAATTGGTGTGCGACCAATCCCAACGTGTTCATAACAATATGGTGATGCTCCCTACACATACAAAATATCTCAAATCATCCTCAAAGAGCTCAAATTTGAAAAGTCGTCAAGACGACTGTCAAGGTGTAGTCGCCGGAGTTCAGGTGTTCCAAATGCAGCAACACCTATGCCAAAATGACCATATTGATGATACAAACACAAAAAACTATCCAGGGCACAAGGATGCACAGCAAGGCAATAGTAATGATCCTGCAGAAAGCCAAGGTAAGTCTTCTGAATTTGCTCAAAAATCCTCACTACCATATATTACCTATGTTAATGTTAATACAAATGATCAAATACAAGCTAAGTCTCTTTATGTGCAAAATAATACTCCCCCTGCTATAAGTAATATGATGAAGCCTACTACCACCATGTTGAAATCCAGTGAAACTCCTTTGCAACTTTTTGCAAATGAGGTTCCTGGTACTGCTATTAGTATCTCACTGCAGGGCCTAGTCCATGATCCAATCAATGATCATAACATGGATCACACAGTTAAAGAACAAAACCATCACACAAGTGGTATAAAGGCAGCTGCAGGTAACTCTTTTCCCCCTAATTTGATTAATGATGATGCTGATGTGTTGAAATCCAGTGGTGTTCATGCAAATGAACACCCTGGTACTTCTGGTGATACTTTCATGCAGGGTACTGATAATATGGCAAAAAATAATCTTGAAAAAAATACCAAAGTACATACCAATACTAATCCTCAGCAAAGCAGCCTCCAACAATTTAACAAGCCTTCCACAGGTCAAAATAACTTCCCTAAGATTTCTAATAACTTTGATAGGCATACTCCTAACAATCAAGGTCCCAAAGTAGTCAATAGCCAAATCCAGCATAATGACAATACCAACCACAATGCACAGAAGAATCAGTTCCCTAGCAGAAAGGAACAGGTTCCTCAACCTGCCCCTTATACTGTAACTCAAACCTTTGCTGCTAAACTGAGAATCAACCAAGCAAGAAGTGAGACCCCTGTAGAATTATCTACACCTATCTATACTACTAGACAAGGTCTCCCTGCAGTGCTATATGACAAAAATGATTTCATGGTTAAATTAGCTGAAAGATGTAAATTTACTCTAGTGGGTAAATTCACAAATACCATGCCCAAAATAGAACTACTCAGGAGAAGTTTCATCCTCCAAACTGAACTGGTAGGAGGAGTTAAAATTGCTCATTTTAATGCAAGGCATGTATACATTGACCTTGATAATGAAATGGACTACACTATAGTGTGGACCAAACAAAAGATGATAATGGAAGGACAAAACATGAGGATACAGACCTGGACACCAACATTCAGGCCTGAGGAAGAGACTCCTATTGTGCCAATTTGGGTGGCTCTTCCTGAACTCCCCTGGCACTGTTACACTAAGGAGTTTGTAACTACATTACTTGCTCCTGTTGGGAAAGTATTGTTTATGGATGCAGCATCCATTCAGAAGACTAGAGGGAGCACTGCTAAAGTGAGAGTTCAGTTTGATCTCACTAAGGAGAGACCCCCCCCATGTGTGGCTTGGCTATGATAAAAATGACTCCACCATAGGAAGATGGCAAGCACTCCAATATGAGAATGTCCCAGAATACTGTCTATATTGTAAGCACCAGGGACATATGCAGCATGCTTGTAACATCAAGAGGAGGGATGATGAACAAAAGAGAAGGAAGGAAGAAGAAGCTGCTAAATAGAACAAGAGCATGGAGAGTAGCAATGGAAATGACCAAGAGGCTCCTAATAATTCTGTTGTGAAGAAAAGGAACCACACTATAACAACTGAAACTCCAGCCCAACCACAGACCACTGCTGATAATACAAATGAGCATTTGTGACAAATTCAGAAGAGAAAACAACACAAGGTATAAATCAACCCCCAACAAAACAATGTGAATAGGCCTACTCCACCACAGAACTACAGCAATAAAGATCAATTCCAGAAGAAAAACACAAGGGCAGGTAAGTCTTCTAATCTTATTTCCAGTTCTAATTTTTATGTTGATCTTGTTACACAAGATCACACCACTAACCAAGATGCAGGAGAACCACTCAATACAAGGAGCTATATACAGAAGAGCTCATCAATAGAGCAAGAAAAGACCAAAGAGAACAGACATGAGACTATCTCAGTATCCCCATAGACACTCCCTCCTCATATTGAAGGCACAGGTAATGTTTTACCAAGTGACAACCCCGTGAACAAAAAAACAAGGATCCCAGCAACTCCTGAACCCAAGCAAGCAGGTGACCATACAGAGGTATCTACTTTGCAAACAAACAAAGGTTCTATGGCCAAGGATATGGGATCTTTTGCAAGCACTAGTGGTAAAGCCCCTAGAGCCCCTGCCACCACTCTTCCAGTAGATATAAGGTCCAACATGCAATTGCAACAAGATGATGTTCAACAGTCTTCAGAGGACAGGTTACAGCTTAATGAAATTGATAAGGGAGGTGCTGAATCTCCAAAAATTAGGGAACAAAATATGGGTGCAGTGCTTCAGCTACAAAACAATAATTATACTCCTTCTTTGAGTAAAAACAAGAGGGAGACATTAAAGAAAAAGATAGAAAAAAAGTAAAAAATCTCTGTTTGGAAAGACACAACATAGAGTGAACTATGTGTTGGTTGATGAACAAGTAGGGATTCATGTGACACCTCTTCAAATTCAATCCACTTCTACTGAGTTGTGTGTGCTTAATAAGAGAGCCATATCAAAAGACTTGGAGGATGAATACAGACATATTCATTCTAAAGATGAAGAGGATCTAAATCAAAGGGAACAATCTCATGATGAGGATGAGGAAACTAGTGCCTCTCCTTTTAGAGCACTGGATGATATCACAGTTACTACAACTCAGGAGGAAGTGTTGCAGGTCACTGAGAAGCAGGGTTTATCACCTAGGGGTCAGCAAGAAAAGAAAAAGAAGAAAAAAAATAAACAAGACATCTCCACCAGTTCAGATAATGCTACTTGTAAGAGTGGCATCAACACAAGGTCCAAATCCCAGAAACTTTGATGATGAATATAATATGGTGGAATGCAAGGAGTATTGATACTCAAGGTGGCTTGGATAGACTCCAAAACCTCAAGGATTATCACAAATTATCTATGTTGACAATCATAGAACATTTGCTAAGCAATCCCAGCTCAACCAATACAGAATTCAGCTGAGAATGGACAGTGCCATTCATAATCCCAATAACAAGACTAGGTTGTTTTGGACTAAGGATGTGGACTTCTCTATTATAGACCAAGATGAACAACAGCCATCAAAAATGAAACTTAAGTTCTATTTTTGTTTGCTATTGTGTGTCTCTTGGTGCAGGTATCATTCAACTTTGAGCTTAGTGTTGGAATTACAGCAGCTGAGATTGGAATTATTTGACCCACAACATACCATAGACATACAGCATCTCAGCAACATCACCTGCATATGCTACATTACAGCAACAGTAGTGAATGCAACTGAGCTACAGCAGCAGCAAATCAACAAATGCATCATGCAACACCAAAATAACTCCAAAGTGTGCAGGAATACAACAAATACAATTCCTGTAGAGCCCAAGAAGTTTCACCACAAAAGGATAACTAGAGACATTAGTCGAGCGACCTTGAAAAAGATAGCCGACTTAAGTCTTAGGATGGAGCAATTTACAAATTGGAGCCTCCAACTTATGGAAAAGATCTCCAAATGTTGCAGGTATACACAAAATACAGTAGTTTCAAATCCCATGAAGTTTCAACTCAAACGGCTAACTGGAGATGTTAGTCGAGCGACCTTGAAAAAGTTAGCCGATTTAAGCCTAATGAGGGAGAAATTTGCAATTTGGAGCATCCAACTTGTGGAAAAGGCCTCTAAATATTGCAGGACTATAGAAAATACTATAATTGCAAAGACCAAGAAGTTTGAGCCCAAACGGATAATTGGAGATGTCAGTCGCGCGACATTGAAAAAATTAGCCGACTTAAGCATAATGAGGGAACCACTTGCATTTGGGAGCTTCCAACCTGGGGAAAAGGCTGCCAAATATTTCAAGAATACAGCAAATAATGTAATTGCAAAGCCCAAGAAGATTCAACTCAAACGGATAATTGGAGACGTTAGTCGAGCGACCTCGAAAAATTTGCTGTTATACAGTTACAGAGTTACAGATTTGGGGTACAGACCTATTTGTTTGTGTGTGTGTAGGTTTGTTTGTGCAAAAACAAGGGGTGTAATTTGCATTACCAACCATCCTTACTACAACAACTATGAAAACAACAACAAGATGATCAACAACCAAATTAAATGCAGCAATATGTTGTGCCCCCCTTGCTTTATTTTGTAAGCTAAGTTTCTTTGTTCCTTTCTATTTTCTTGAATTAGTTATCGTTCTATTTCATATTCTCTTTTCTTTTTAATATATCTTTGCCACTGGTCTTTTATTTGGTAACTTTCTTGGTAACTTTCTTGGTAACTCGATTGACGCAGCAATCCTTCCCTCACATCGGATTCACTTGTCCCACCCTCGGAAGATTCTCCTTATTTTTAATGTTATGGCCTCCTACAAAACTAGAAAGGAATTAGCTTAGCTCTCGAAACTACCGGCGAAGGAGAAAGTTGTCCGCAATTTGTCAAGCCTATACGAGTAAGAAGTGTAGAGATTTTAGTTGGTTGTCGTTACACTGTCTTCCTTCGAACTGTTTAAAGGCTTCTCTTATTTTTCTGGTTGCATTGTTTTTTGAAGCAGACCGAGAGGCTCGACTAGAAGGAATAGGTGGAGAAATTTTGTGTTATATCTGGTAATCCTTTATAATATCCAAATTGGAAATTCTGATTGGTCAATAAAAATCGATTTCAATGCTATTTTTTTTGTTTTTTATGAGTTTAGCCAATTTATCATGAAAGGTAAAAGGGGATAAAGGAACCGTGTGTTGATCCGACGCAACTTACCGGTGATAGTCGCAGCACTAGGAGCTTTCAAGGGAGGGGGCCAGGATCTCTAGTTCTGTTCTGGAATCAAAACACCGAGGGAGCAACCCCATTTTTCACCTTGAATTGGTCAAAATATGCGGAATTTCTGACTTTTTTGTTTTTTCTTCTGCCTAGTCATGCTCATCCTATTCTTGTTCTTCCCATTCTTGGTCTTGCGAATGGCTAGAAAAAGGAAAGCGGAAACAGCGAGACCTGGGGTCTCATCGAATGAGAAGTTTAAGAATTAGGAATTCCTCTTCCAACTCGTCCCAGAATGGGCGTTATGGCAAAGAACAAGAAGAAAACTAAAGGAGGACAAGTGGGTTGGTTCATTTCGTCTTTCCTAGTAGCGAAGGAAAGGAGCTGAAAGCCACTTGACTGATTGGAGAGGGTAGGGCTTTTTTCGTAGTAATAGTGGGTCGGTCTCATGAGTCCTTGGGTTTCCGAAATAGTGTAAAAAGAAGTGCTTCGAATCATTGCTATTTGACTCGGACCTCAGAACTACCAGGGGCAAATTTCAAGATCATTAGGAATCTTTCTTTTTTCAAATTTAAAATGTTCATAATTGAGGTTACACAAAATCGGATTTTTAAGATTTCTTCCCTTGAAAATTCTCCCCATACGTATGGTTTCTTATCTTGCTTAGTGACATACCCAATCAAGTTTGCATTTAGGCACCAGGAGTAGGCAAAAAAAGACGGGCTTTCCTCCAACTGGCATGTCTCAAGCTTACCTCAGAAACGGAAGCTCTGAAATTGATATAGAGGTAGAGGATGATACATCAATTGCTGATAAAGATCAACCGTCGCGTAAGATCCTCGAATCAAAATCAACCACGACTACCATCTGCGGTCCATTTTCGTTCTCCTTCCCTGGGGAAGTACGACGAAAAGGGTATGAAATAGGTTGCTTGTAGCGATTGCGATTGCTTATTTGGTTGGGATTACCAGCCTGACATTGTTGTTGCTTAATAGTTTGTGCAGATTTTATGCTTGCTCCCAGGTACAGCAGTGACATGCTGGAGAAATTCACACTTTGGAGCCTCCAGCCTGTGAAACTCTTCCATGCAACCAAACCAGTTAATAAGGAGGGCAAGAGTATAAACTCAAAGCCACAGCAGATTGTACACTTCCTTTGTATGGCCCCTTTTGATGCAGGAACTATGCAGGGGTGTACCATTTATTGGAGCTTGCACCAACACTTAAAATCTGTTAGTTATGAAGGAGAAATGCAGTTTGCAGGATATAACTTCCAACAACAACATCTTCCAACAACAACCACAGCAGCCTGCAACACATAAAAAAAATTTTGTTTGTTAGTTTGGTTGTTTAGTTGTGCAGATACTGGATGTGGCAGGAGCTTTGTTTACTTGTTTGTCTGTCTTTTTCTTGTTTCCTTAGTTGTGCAGGTGTCATTGATCTACAAAGACAAATCCAGCATATGTGGAGACCTGGAATTCACAGCACCTTGTCACACATTGAAAAGACAAGAAGATGGAACTCCAATAATTCCAGAAAATACCACCAACAAACATCATAATTTGCAAGAGCCTTATTTGAAATTTTGCTTGATTGGTTCTTGCTGCATTAGCTATGCAGGTTTCATTGAGATACAAAGCCAAATGCAGCATCTGTGGAGAGCCATAAAGCAGCTGCATCAACAGCAGCCCTTCCAACAACAACCACAGCAGTCTGCAACACACAAAACTGATGGTTTGTTAGTTTTTGGTTATTTGGTTGTGCAGGTACAGAATCCTGCTTCCATTACAGCATCCACCAACAACACACAAGGAATAACAACCTCAGCAGCAGCAGTAGATGCCATAACAAGGTTACAACTCCATCCACTTCATATATACATTGCAGGAAAAAAATACCAAAAGACTACTCAACCACACACCAAATACCAACTCAACCACAGAGATGAAGCTGAAGTTGCAGACTTGGAAGATGAAGCTGCAACACAAGAACCAACAGTTACATGGCAGAGATGCAACAGGCTGCTTTCAATACAAGCAACAACATTCTTGGAGACCCTTGCTTGGTTACTTGTTTGGGCAGGTCCACAAAGCTTCAACCAAAGGGTGATAACAGCCATACATGCAGAGGCCTCACACCTGCAGCAGCCCCCTTACATCCAAGCTTCTTGGAGCTCCTTGGCTGTTTATTTGTTTGAGTGCAGGCACAGAAGAACTCCAATATGCAAGACACCAACAATTAAACATCCAAGCAGCTGGTCAAGCCAGGACTGCAACACTTCCAACTTGCAATATATTACTATTCAGCCCCTCACTTTCATCATCAAAAATCCCAAGGCTGCTGATTGCTCCAGCTCCATATACTTCTCTTCCTTACACCCTCCTTAGTTGATAATCATGCTCTTGATGCTGTTGAATAATTCCTTTGGATTTACTTGGTACGACAAGACTAAAAAGGGCAAAGATGAAAAGAGCTTCCTCACCCCATGCGAGATAGAAGGTTCATATACTTGTTCTTCTTCAATTTAGCTATGTATGGTACGTAGCGTAGTTGAATAGGACTAGTGTATGTTACTTTCTTGTCTTCTCATGGAAGGGGAGAGTCTCCCTCATTAATGCTTTCTTAGTTGACTTGTATCGGGAGAAGTCCTCTCATAGGTTTACTGCTTTCTATTTCTAGTTAGCTCTTTTTTGTTACGAAAATGAGTTAGCCGACCTTAGTAGGTTAGCCGACTTATGAACCAACATAGGATCGGAGGTAAGGTTTATGTCCCCCTCCTTGTATTTTCTGTTTTATTATTATGTTAAGGCTTGGGGGTGATGCTCAACCCCTGACTGTGCACGAGAGGTGGGAGCCTCGTGTAGAGTCTGTTCCCGTTAAAAAAAAATAATCACACACACATTATACACATGATCACAACATAAATAATATTTATTATTAAAATTAAAAATTAATTTAAAGCACTCATAAATATCAAGACATACGCATGACTTCTTAGCACCAAATCATAACAACGATAAAAATTGTGCGAGTATAATCTATGATAGAATAAAATCCTAAACTTATGAAAGTATTTTTGATTGAGAAAAAGTTATAAACTTCACCAATTATTTCGTAAATTTATATCTCACCCAAAAATTAAAACTCATTCTTGACTAATCAATGATTGTATATTGGTCAGAATTCAACTGCTCAAAAATCACATGCAGCCTTCATGTTTAGTGATCATGTTGATTGTGTCTTGAAAAAGGTTAAAATACATTTCGTGTTGTGTTAATATGTGTGTGGGGGTGGGGGGGTGAGGGTGAGGGGAGAGATTTCATTCTATAAATACTCCAAAGAAAAACTTAATTCTTCATTCTAAATTTCAGTCCCAAGAGTTAATTGTTCATTCTAAATTTCAGTCCGAGAAGAGAAGTAATACTATTTATGTATCTTTGCTTGACTGCAATTTTATTTCTTAAACCTTTGCTTATATGAACTAACTTTTCATACTGTTTGACTTTAAGAGTCCTTTTTAACCAACTACATGATATATTTTTAAGTGCATTATATTTTTATACCAAGAGAAGTAATACTATTAATGTATTTTTGCAATTTCCATGCCTGATTTTTTCTTTACATTTATATATTTTTATATTTTTAAATTAAAAATTTGGTTAACATTTTTTATATTTTTACTTATGCAGGATGTCTACAGTTACTTGGACTGATTTGCGAGTTGAAATTATGGAATACGATCAACACCGTACCAGATGCCGAGAGGAGTTGTTAAATGTCCAAAATATTAAAATGAGGTATTTGAAACATAAATACAAGCGCCTCAAACTGAAGGGAAAGGATATTTGAGTGATGAAGATAAAAGAAGGTTGAAGGAGAAAAAACAAAAGATTCGTGAGCTGGAAAAACAACTAGAAAAAGCAAAAGAAGAATATGACATGATTAATAATAATCTAAGTTATGAGGAGGAAGAAATCCTTCGTAAAGTTAATCGTCTAAATAATCCAATATTCGTGAAGGTGTCGGTAGTGGAAGATATCACCGCGATTAGCTTGATATAGGAGAAGGCCCCAACTACGGACCTATTTTTCACCCTTAGCACATCTTTTAAACAATGCAATCTTGGCTTAATTGATAAACTAGCTACGGAGCTATTAAATATGAAACCTGGTGGTTTGAGAGTCACTGCAACTTATAAATTGAAAGAGGGATTCTTTTTGATGGTTGATGAAACCACTACTAGGAAGGATGGATTCAGCTATGCTATTTATGACGACTGCATAGAGCAAGAGGAAGAGGAAGATGCCGAGGAAAAAGAAGATGGCGAGGATGACGAAAATGGAGATGCCGAGAGAAAAAAAGATGGCGAGGATGAGGAGGATTGAAATATTTACTTTCATGTTCATGTTCATGTTAGTTTGTTGTTAACTGTTTGTAATATTCTACGTTAATTATGTTTGACCTTAGGTTCTAATGCAATGAAATTTTCAATAAATTTTGATTTCTTGCTGGTTGCTTTTTTTGTATGAGCATCTCTCTGCATTATTTGCATTATTGAAGTTAAAAACCTTTTGGTCTAGCTTTTAATTTATTTTTTTGTATCCTAATTATTCTAGAAAGAGTTATTTAATATTTTATTATACTATTATTTTAGTAAAAACAAACACAAAATATAAATAGAGGAAAAAAATCAAAAAGCAGAAATAAAAAAAATGAAATCAGACAACAAAATAACCACCTGCACCACTTGTACCTTATCCCCCATTCCTCATTCCCCTAAATCACACACACATTATACACATGATCACAACATAAATAATACTTATTATTAAAATTAAAAATTAAATCTTCATTTTGTGGCAAAAGCACCAAAATATAGCAAATGGCATACACACAGCACGCCAAGTGACACTTTTTAGGATAAAGATCTAGACAAATTAGAATTTGAAAATATTTTTTTTTAAAAAAAGTTAACGCAAAACCGATCTGATGGTAAATTGAATATGGGTGGTTACCTTGATTAAAAATAAACAAGAAAAATAATATGGGTGATTACAACCTCCTTCTACTTTGTTTTGCCCCATATATTTAACAAATTCAATTGTTTCGAAAAAAAGTTATTATTTGATTGATCCATATTCATATTGTTTCGAATCCAATTATTTTTAGCAGGTACATATGTTATTTATCATTTATATATATATATATATATATATATATATATATTTATATATAAAGAATTTGTATATGGCTAGATTTTTTAATTTTAATCTACACTTGGGGTTTGTTAAAGATTAAAAATAAATAAATTAACAATACTCTTATCTCTTATCTAATACACAATTTAACAATTTTGGCATGCAGGATTTCATTTGCAAACGCCATATATTGCCTATCAACGGTTGCCAATTGGTTCAATTCTTCCCTCTATAAACTATTCTTATACTTTGTCTTTCCTCAAAAATGCGTATATGCTTTTCTAATCCAATTGAAAATGTTCTAAATTGATGCAATAACTGATATTTTTCACAGATTTAATTAGTTTATCGGTAGATTGAAAAAGATGAATGAACTCACTTAGAAGAACGTGGATCTTCATATATTTTGAATAAAAAATCCTGCATTATCCAATTTGTTTTTTTGTACTTCATCCAACGAATGATGAATGGTTGGTTAAATTGCTCTATCATGATACCTTAAGAATTATGCAATATAAAATTGTGGTAGCTTTCAATTTTTCTTTTTTAGCTGAAAAATGTCCAACTTAGTAATGATGCTATTGAGAAGATTTTAGGCTAAAAAATATGCATATTTGAAAAAAAAATTATATTTATTTGTGTTGTAGGTATATGATGGAAGGAATTACATTAGACAAGAGATTAAAAAAAATCATCTAATGAAACGTAAAAACACACTAAGTACACATATTGAATTAGTTTTTGGTATAAAAATTATTTATATATTTTGATAAAACTTTGGTGGATACATTATAGTTCCATTAAGCTTAAGTTCACTTGAATAAGCTAAAATGGTTATAATGTCTATTAAAACATATTAACAACAATATTCTTACTTATATTATTCTTACTTTATAAAGAAAACTAAAATTTAAATCATAATTTTAAAAATTAAAAGATAACAAGTTTTGTTTTTTAACCAAAAATAAATAATAATAAAATAATATATAAACTTCATTAAAAAGAGAAAACTAAACACATGTAAAATATTATTATTTGGATATATATGATCTAACAAAATTTTGATGTGCTGATTCAAATTTGGGAAAAAGGGTTAATCTATAACAATGTAGCACAATTTAAAAAATAGAAGGATAAGGTTTAGTTGAATTTGAAATGAGAATTTTCTAATTATTTATAGATAAATTTCGTATATTTTATTTGTTTTTTCATTACTGTGAATGATGGACATAATCATTAAGACATAGAGACTTACGATTTTTTAAATCTGACATAAGACTCTAGTTGTGTTTCTCTCAGGTCGTCCAAATCTTATATGTTGTGGGGGACTATAATGGTATTATGTTGGGTGGGCTAGTTGATGCACCTTTAAAGCCAACAACGAAGAGAAAATATCAGGTAATTCTGAGCAGAGTACTTAAAACATGTCACCTTTGCCTTTGAGCTCCGATTTGTCATCAAGATTTGATTTTTGTATTTGACAGTGTACAAATAAGCTGTCGTATTTTGTCCCACAGGTATATCTATTTTTCATGTATTTGTACCAGACGTTTAAAGTTTGGAGAATAAATTTTCGCTTGTTTGCTGTCGCTAACAAATTTTTCTAATGCATCAAGACGGGAGTGGGTTTGTTCAGCATGTCCTTATCCTTTTTTTTGTGGCATTGATGATCAAAAGGAGAACTGAAATAGTGGTTCTCTCAATATTTTTAATTTACTGTCATCTTACTCTCTACTGTAGGATTTCTTTCCCCTTCATTTTGATCCTTATTTCATTACTTTATATATGTATTCTTTTTGAATGCTTCCTACTTCGTATCATAATGTCTTCCAATAAAGGGAGAGATAAGAGGAAAACTAAATGCCACGCAGCCCCTTGGGATTTACCTTTTTCCTCTGTCCAATTTTTTGTTTTCCCGTGACAAGATTTTAAAAATTTTCCTTCTCAATGAACTAAAGTTCACAACTGTCATCATGAAAATCACCTTTTTGTTTTAATATATTTATTGTAGAATCAGATCTTATGGTTCCAACTTATTCCCTCTAATTACCCATAGTTTTAAAAATAAGGAGGAAGGAAAATCCTATTTATTATGTTAAAGATATCTTTGACTCGGATATAGTAGCTCAACAAACTTCTACCTCTATGTCCTGTCAGTTTACAGAATACAGGATGGAGGAATTAATAGTTGACTTTTCCAGGCTAACAGGTTCAAGTGCAACATCAGAAACTTATGGAAATTCGCACATAGTGAAGACTTTGAAGTTAAGGAAGTTGAGGTAGTCTCGCAACTATATCTGTGTGTGTGCGTGTTTTGTGTTCTGCCTTGTCTATGTCTATATATGTACATGCGTTTACCTGTTAGGGCAGTTAGCTATATGAGAATTTACTTTTAAAAGTGCAATATGCATTTAACATGAGAAATTAACTTTGAATGCAATTCGCATTCATTATGTGCCATGCAGTTATGGGTCTTTGTATATGCTTCCAAGTACGAAGATATGGTTTCCATTTTGCGAATAGAGACCCCTGGAATTTGCTGCTAGTAACACAGCTTTCATATGCTTGCCTTCCAATCTAATGATCGTTTCCATGGTTGTGCACAACATCATGCGCAATGCAAGATAGGTTTTCTACATATCTTTTCACATGTTCAACAACAATGTTACACGTGTATAAATGTGTTTCCTTACATGTACAGTGAACCATTTTGATAAAAATGCTCTTTGGTTTGACATATGAGAATAAATGTGAGAGCTGTCACGCCCCGGGAGGGTACCCTAGACGTAATCGGCACCCGAAGGCCATTTTTGACCTCCAAGCGAACCACCTGGTCCAGTCACACATTCATTCAATCACATTCTCTTCGCGGAAACTCAATTAAAGAAATACTATTCAAATATGTAGGGCCAAAGGCCAAACATTTACAATCCAACAAGACAATAAAATAAAACTCCTCAAAATAACAGTTCGACCTCCCCACACTCTAGTCTATGAAGCCTCTATCAAAGTCTAAGAGGTGCCAATGACAAGTCCATGGCTACCAATAATCAAAATAAAGGAAATGACAACAAAACTGTACAAGGAGACTCAACATCCTCCGGAAACTAGGAGGACTCACCAACTAGCTGGGAGTGTATGTGGATCTTCAATGGAGCATCGGTTGATGACCTCTGGTACCTGTCTATGCATTATGAAACGATGCAGGCCAAATGGCGTCAGTACATGGAATGTACGAGTATGTAAAGTGGCCGAATACAACGAACATCAAGGAAGAATCGATCAACTCGGAAACTCAACTCAAGAGAAATACCAACTCAATCAAATGTCCTAAGTCTAAACAAGGATATGATTTAGACGGGACCAATCGCATACAATTCCACTCATTTTGACTCAGAGTACTATCAAGACCTACTTGGGAGTTTCTCTTAACCGACAACCATCACTTATGAGCCAGTGAAAGTACAACAAACCGACATTATTGCCGCGTCCGCTCATACTTTGCCAGGGTATGAACGAGTCAACAAATCATGGATCCAATCCAACCAGGTCCTATAATGTCAGGAAAAATCTCTCGAGGAAGCATCCGACTTTAACGGTTCCATCCCCCCTACGTTTGGCGACGCAGTTATTGGGTTCGAGTATGGACTATACTTTTGCCCAATTCGGTACTCGATACTCCTCCCAAGACTCAATGCTCATAAAACTCCATCCAATCAACTCAATCAACTCATATCGACAAGTTTCATTACAACCCTGTCATCTCATCAACTCTATCACAATCACATCTTTCTCAATCATACTATCCGATCAATCTCAAGCATATCATTCAAAGAAATTTAAATACACATATATAGCATCATCTAGATATAATCAATCACTTCTTTCATCCATTTGAGAAATCCTTTGAGGCTTATCACAATTTCAAGACTTTAAATTGACATTTCATATTGAGCAACATTCTCAAGAAAATAACATCTTTTATCATAATCTACATAGTAAGAAGATAAATAGAACATATTTCACAACTCATTTCTTCATCACTCATACTCCACTAAGGGCTCATTTTGGAACCTCTTAGCTCAATAACATTGACACATATAGAATCAACTAGATAGGGGACCAAGTTCATACAAACACAAACAATACCAAGAAACTCTATTCTCATGAACATCTAACCTCAAAGCAAGAGTAGGGCACCTGGGTGAACTCAACCCATGTTTTAGATAGCCTTACATACCTTAGTGAAGACTTGAAGAAAACCTTGTGGTTGGGTCTTCAATGGAGGACTCAAATCTTGAAGCTCTTGGACTCCTTTTTGTTGGAAATGGAGAAGAAGAAGAAAAGAGAGAGAAGCTAGGGCTTTTTAGAGAGAGGGTGAGGCTGCAAAATGTGTTCCCAAAAGACCAAGGGTAACATATATATAATTTGGGTAAGTTCCCAAATTACCCCTCCTCAAAAGTTCTGAAAATAGGCTAAAATGCACCTGGCGCGACAGTGGCGCGTCGCGCCATTGCAGCGCCAGGCTGAATACGCCTAAAACCTGCACACCTCGTAGTGGTGCGCCGCGCCAGAGACCAAACTACTGAGGCATGTTTCTGGCGCGATAGTGGCCCGTCGCGCCCTTACAGTGCCAAGGCCATATTTTCTGGGTTCTGGAAATTTGGCCTGAAAAACCCTGCACAACTTTTAGTAGCGCGTCGTGCCAAGGACCAAACTACTGAGACATGTTTATGGCACGATAGTGGCGCGTCCTCCCTTACAGCGCCAAGGCCATTTCCCCAGCAGTTGCAACCCAGTCCAGAAATAAAATTCCTGCCGTGCTAGTTCATCTTAGGATCGTCATATCTTTTGACTCCGAACTCCAAAATTTACGTTCTTGGTGGCGTTGGAAAGAAGACTCAACGACCTTTGATTTGATAGGTCATGGGCCACCCAGATTGACGTCCTTCAAAAGATAGGGTCATTAAAAGTCGACCCTTATATGAACTCATCCTAAATTTAGCCACGACGGATCTTTCGGACTTAGCTAGGTCCTAGGGTCCATGGTGACACCACATCACCCCTAACACTGCTCAGTCCCTCAGAGACTCATCTTAACTCACGAATATACTTTAAGATACTCGGGTTCGACCCCTCCTGAACACAAGAAGTGTCCGAATCTTTGGAAAAATTTTGAGGGGTGTTACATTATCTCCCCCTTGGGATCATTCGTCCTCGAATGACGAGAAATCAAGAATAGACTCGGGGTGCAAATCACAGTCAAAACTCAGTCATTCAATCAGTCAAATTCTCAATCAATTATCAATCAAGACTCAAGAAGGTACAAATGAATTCAAGTCAAGGAAATGGACATTACCTTCAACATTCTCATCGGTAGGCACGAATAGATGGGGATATTTAGACTTCATGGCTTCCTCCGCTTCTCATGTGGCTTCCTCAACAAATTGATTCCTCCACAGGACTTTGACTGAGGCGACTTCTTTGTTCCTCAATTTGCGAATTTGGCGATCAAGAATTTGGACCGGAACTTCTTCATAGGATAAGCTATCCTTAATTCCAACGCTATCAAGAGGGACTACCAACGAGGGATCGCCCAAGCACTTTTTCAACATTGAGACGTGGAACATCGGGTGAATAGAAGCTAGCTCTGAGGGCAACTCCAACTCATAAGCAACACTCCCAATCCGCCTCAAGATCTGGTAAGGACCAATATATCGAGGACTAAGCTTCCCCTTCTTTCCAAACCTCATGACACCCTTCATGGGTGACACTTTCAAATACACCCAATCATCCACCTCAAACTCTAAGGCTCTCCTCCCCACATCGAGGTAAGATTTTTGGCGGCTTTGGGCTGTCTTTAGCCTCTATCGAATAACTCGCACCTTTTCCATGGCTTGATGAACAAGGTCAGGCCCAATCAACTCGGCTTCACCAACTTCAAACCACCCAATGGGAGATCTACACCTCCTCCCATACAAAGCTTCATAGGGAGCCATTTGAATGCTTGCATGATTGCTATTATTGTATGCAAACTCTATGAGAGGTAAGTGGTCATCCCAATTTCCCTTGAAGTCAAGCACACATTCCCTCAACATATCTTCCAATGTCTGGATGGTGCGCTCTGCTTGGCCATCTGTCTGGGGATGGAAGGCTATACTCAAGTTCACCCTCGAACCTAATCCCTTCTGAAAGGATTTCTAAAATTGGGAAGTGAATTGAGCTCCTCTGTCTGAGATGATAGACAAAGGGACCCCATGCAATCTGACGACCTCCTGTATATACGACTTTGCATAATCTTCTGCGGTATCAATAGTCTTAACCGCCAAGAAGTGAGCTGATTTCATCATTCTATCCATAATCACCCAAATGGAATCATGTTGCTTTCGATACTTTGGCAAGCCTGTAATAAAGTCCATGTTGATCATCTCCCACTTCCATTCTGGAATTTCTATGTTTTGGGCTAAACCACATGGCCTTTGATGCTCAACCTTCACCTGTTGGCAATTTGGGCATTTGGAAACGAATTCCGCAATATCTCTCTTCATCCCACTCCACCAATAGATTTCCCTCAAGTCATGGTATATTTTTGTAGAGCCCGGATGAATAGAGTATCTAGAACTATGCACTTCGGCCATAACCCTTTCTCGAACATCATCGACATCCGACACACACAATCTATTTTGGTACCGCAATACACCATCTCCCCCTTTGGTGAAAACCATCACCCCTTGTTTGTGAACAACTTCCTTCAACCGGAGGAGGATGGGATCCTGATCTTGTTTCTCCTTTACCTCTGCTACAAGTGAGGACATAGCCCCATCTCGAACGTTTACTCCACCTTCATTGTTCTCTTCGAGTTTAACTCCCAATCGGGCTAATCGATGTACCTCCTTCGCTAATTCCCTCCTTCCCTCCTCCACATGGGCAGTGCTACCCATAGATAACCTGCTAAGAGCATCAACAACAACATTAGCTTTACCTGGATGGTAAAGGATGCTCATGTCGTAGTCCTTGAGTAGCTCAAGCCATCTCCGTTACCTCAGGTTGAGTTCCTTCTGGCTGAAGACGTATTGCAGGCTCTTGTGATCGGTGAACACATCAATATGCACTCCATACAAGTAGTGGAGCTAGATTTTAAGCGCAAACACCACGGCTGCCAACTCAAGGTCATGAGTTGGGTAATTTCGCTTATGAACCTTAAGCTGTCTCGAAGCATAGACTATCACCTTCCCCCTTTGCATCAACACACAACCCAAACCAATTCTGGATGCATCACAATAGATCACAAAACCCTCTGTACCATCGGGCAAGGTTAGAATAGGAGCAGTAGTTAGCTTGGTCTTCAATTTCTGAAAACTCTCCTCACAAGTATCGGACCATTGGAACTTAGCCTTCTTTTAGGTCAGCTTAGTCAATGGTGATGATATGGATGAGAATCCCTCTACAAACCTTTGATAATAGCCATCCAAACCCAAGAAGCTCCTTATCTCTATCGGGGATATGGGTCTGGGCCAATTTTTTACTGCCTCAATCTTCTGGGCATCAACCTGAATACCATCTCCAGATACAATGTGGCCTAAGAAGGCCACTGATGCAAGCCAAAATTAACATTTAGAGAACTTTGCATACAATACCTGATCCCTCAAAGTTTTTAAGACGACTCTAAGATGATGGGCATGCTCCTCCTAATTCTTGGAGTAAACCAGAATATCATCTATGAATACAATCACAAACATATCAAGATATGGTTTGAATACTCGGTTCATGAGATCCATGAAAGCTGCGGGGGCATTAGTCAACCCGAAGGACATGACCAAAAATTCGAAGTGACCATAACGAGTCCGGAAAGCAGTCTTCAGAATATCATATTCTCTCACCTTCAACTAGTGGTAACCGGATCTCAAGTCTATCTTTGAGAAGCACGTGGCACCCTGAAGCTGATAAAATAAATCATCTATTCTAGGGAGAGGGTATTTGTTCTTTACGGTGACCTTATTGAGCTGCCTGTAGTCAATACACATCCTAAAGGACCCGTCTTTCTTTCGAACAAATAAGACCGGAGCTCCCCATGGCGAGATACTCGGCCTAATAAATCCCTTATCTAACAAGTCCTTCAACTGCTCTTTCAACTCTTTCAACTCGGCTGGGGCCATTCTATAAGGAGGTATTGAGATAGGCTGGGTATCAGGAAGAACATCAATCCCAAAGTCGATCTCCCTATCAGCAGGGACTCCAGGCAGATCTTTAGGAAAGACATCCAGAAATTCATTGACAATCGGAACCGACTCAAGGGATGGAGACTCAATATTGTCACCTTTCACTCGGACAATGTGATAAACACACCTTTTTGAGATTAGATTCCTGGCCCTAAGGTATGAAATAAACTTACCCTTAGGTTCAATCGAACTACCCTTCCACTCTATGACAGCCTCATTCGGGAATTTGAACATGACAATCTGAGTTCTACAATCAATAGAGGCATAACAGACATAGAGACAGTCCATGCTAAGGATCACATCAAAGTCAACCATGTCCAACTCAACTAGGTCGGCCAAGGTATCCCTGTGATAAATGGACACAGTGCAATCTCTATAGACTCTCTCAGCTAAGACAGAATCACCGACAGGAGTGGCCATACTAAAAGGCTCAAGAAGACGTTTAGGAATTTTATCGAATTTACTAGCCACATAAGGAGTCACAAAAGATAGGGTGGCACCCGGATCCATCAATACATAACAATCAAAAGAAGAGACTCGAATCATACCCATTACGACGTTTGGAGAGTCCTCTTGATCTTGGCGACTACCCATGGCATATAAACGATTTGTACCTCCGCCAGTGCCTGAAGTAGTGCCCCTTTGATTACCTCTAGCCAGTGGTGCGGTGGTAGAATGTTGGGCCCTGTTCCCCCATGCTGGACACTCTTTCTGAAAATGGTCTATTTGGTCGCATTTATAACAACCTATCCTTCCCACTCTGCACTCTCCCAAGTGAAACTTACCACACTTGACGCATGGTGGCTTCCCTTGCGCACCTAGACCCATGCTAGCTTGGGATTGAGAACCCTGGGGTCTGGAAGTCTGGCGGCTCTGACCCGGCCGATCATACCTGTCCTGCGGCATAGGTGCACTGGCGGTAGATGAGGCATTATTGGGAGGCCTCCTCTGGAAGAAGGACCTGTTGCCCTTGTTTTGCCTTTGTTCATTCTCATGGCCCGCCGATTTTGCCTTCTTGCTCAGGTGCTCTTCTCTGTCTTTTCTTTTCTCCTCCTCTACCTGTTGAGCATACACCATTAATCTGGAAAGATCCATATCCGAGATCAATAATGCTGCCTTGCACTCCTTCTTCACATGGAATGTACGAGTATGTAAAGTTGCCGAATACAACGAACATCAAGGAAGAATCGATCAACTCGGAAACTCAACTCAAGAGAAATACCAACTCAATCAAATGTCCTAAGTCTAAATAAGGATATGATTTAGACGGGACCAATCGCATACAATTCCACTCATTTTGACTCAGAGTACTATCAAGACCTACTTGGGAGTTTCTCTTAACCGACAACCATCACTTATGAGCCAGTGAAAGTACAACAAACCGACATTATTGCCGCGTCCGCTCATACTTTGCCAGGGTATGAACGAGTCAACAAATCATGGATCCAATCCAACCAGGTCCTATAATGTCAGGAAAAATCTCTCGAGGAAGCATCCGACTTTAACGGTTCCATCCCCCCTATGTTTGGCGACGCAGTTATTGGGTTCGAGTATGGACTATACTTTTGCCCAATTCGGTGCTCGATACTCCTCCCAAGAGTCAATGCTCATAAAACTCCATCCAATCAACTCAATCAACTCATATCGACAAGTCTCATTACAACCCTGTCATCTCATCAACTCTATCACAATCACATCTTTCTCAATCGTACTATCCGATCAATCTCAAGCATATCATTCAAAGAAATTTAAATACACATATGTAGCATCATCTAGATATAATCAATCACTTCTTTCATCCATTTGAGAAATCCTTTGAGGCTTATCACAATTTCAAGACTTTAAATTGACATTTCATATTGAGCAACATTCTCAAGAAAATAACATCTTTTATCATAATCTACATAGTAAGAAGATAAATAGAACATATTTCACAACTCATTTCTTCATCACTCATACTCCACTAAGGGCTCATTTTGGAACCTCTTAGCTCAATAACATTGACACATATAGAATCAACTAGATAGGGGACCAAGTTCATACAAACACAAACAATACCAAGAAACTCTATTCTCATGAACATCTAACCTCAAAGCAAGAGTAGGGCACCTGGGTGAACTCAACCCATGTTTTAGATAGCCTTACATACCTTAGTGAAGACTTGAAGAAAACCTTGTGGTTGGGTCTTCAATGGAGGACTCAAATCTTGAAGCTCTTGGACTCCTTTTTGTTGGAAATGGAGAAGAAGAAGAAAAGAGAGAGAAGCTAGGGCTTTTTAGAGAGAGGGTGAGGCTGCAAAATGTGTTCCCAAAAGACCAAGGGTAACATATATATAATTTGGGTAAGTTCCCAAATTACCCCTCCTCAAAAGTTCTGAAAATAGGCTAAAATGCACCTGGCGCGACAGTGGCGCGTCGCGCCATTGCAGCGCCAGGCTGAATATGCCTAAAACCTGCACACCTCATAGTGGTGCACCGCGCCAGAGACCAAACTACTGAGGCATGTTTCTGGCGCGATAGTGGCCCGTCGCGCCCTTACAGTGCCAAGGCCATATTTTCTGGGTTCTGGAAATTTGGCCTGAAAAACCCTGCACAACTTTTAGTAGCGCGTCGTGCCAAGGACCAAACTACTGAGACATGTTTATGGCACGATAGTGGCGCGTCCTCCCTTACAGCGCCAAGGCTATTTCCCCAGCAGTTGCAACCCAGTCCAGAAATAAAATTCCTGCCGTGCTAGTTCATCTTAGGATCGTCATATCTTTTGACTCCGAACTCCAAACTTTACGTTCTTGGTAGCGTTGGAAAGAAGACTCAACGAACTTTGATTTGATGGGTCATGGGCCACCCAGATTGACGTCCTTCAAAAGATAGGGTCATTAAAAGTCGACCCTTATATGAACTCATCCTAAACTTAGCCACGACGGATCTTTCGGACTTAGCTAGGTCCTAGGGTCCATGGTGACACCACATCACCCCTAACACTGCTCATTCCCTCAGAGACTCATCTTAACTCACGAATATACTTCAAGATACTCGGGTTCGACCCCTCCTGAACACAAGAAGGGTCCGAATCTTTGGAAACATTTTGAGGGGTGTTACATTATCTCCCCCTTGGGATCATTCGTCCTCGAATGACGAGAAATCAAGAATAGACTCGGGGTGCAAATCACAGTCAAAACTCAGTCATTCAATCAGTCAAATTCTCAATCAATTATCAATCAAGACTCAAGAAGGCACAAATGAATTCAAGTCAAGGAAATGGACATTACCTTCAACATTCTCATCGGTAGGTACGAATAGATGCGGATATTTAGACTTCATGGCTTCCTCCGCTTCCCATGTGGCTTCCTCAACAAATTGATTCCTCCACAGGACTTTGACTGAGGCGACTTCTTTGTTCCTCAATTTGCGAATTTGGCGATTAAGAATTTGGACCGGAACTTCTTCATAGGATAAGCTATCCTTAATTCCAACGCTATCAAGAGGGACTACCAACGAGGGATCGCCCAAGCACTTTTTCAACTTTGAGACGTGGAACACCGGGTGAATAGAAGCTAGCTCTGAGGGCAATTCCAACTCATAAGCAACACTCCCAATCCGCCTCAAGATCTGGTAAGGACCAATATATCGAGGACTAAGCTTCCCCCTCTTTCCAAACCTCATGACACCCTTCATGGGTGACACTTTCAAATACACCCAATCATCCACCTCAAACTCTAAGGCTCTCCTCCCCACATCGATGTAAGATTTTTGGCGGCTTTGGGCTGTATTTAGCCTCTATCGAATAACTCGCACCTTTTCCATGGCTTGATGAACAAGGTCAGGCCCAATCAACTCGGCTTCACCAACTTCAAACCACCCAATGGGAGATCTACACCTCCTCCCATACAAAGCTTCATAGGGAGCCATTTGAATGCTTGCATGATTGCTATTATTGTATGCAAACTCTATGAGAGGTAAGTGATCATCCCAATTTCCCTTGAAGTCAAGCACACATTCCCTCAACTTATCTTCCAATGTCTGGATGGTGCGCTCTGCTTGGCCATTTGTCTGGGGATGGAAGGCTATACTCAAGTTCACCCTCGAACCTAATCCCTTCTGAAAGGATTTCTAAAATTGGGAAGTGAATTGAGCTCCTCTGTCTGAGATGATAGACAAAGGGACCCCATGCAATCTGACGACCTCCTGTATATACGACTTTGCATAATGTTCTGCGGTATCAATATTCTTAACCGCCAAGAAGTGAGCTGATTTCATCATTCTATCCATAATCACCCAAATGGAATCATGTTGCTTTCGATACTTTGGCAAGCCTGTAATAAAGTCCATGTTGATCATCTCCCACTTCCATTCTGGAATTTCTATGTTTTGGGCTAAACCACATGGCCTTTGATGCTCAACCTTCACCTGTTGGCAATTTGGGCATTTGGAAACGAATTCCGCAATATCTCTCTTCATCCCACTCCACCAATAGATTTCCCTCAAGTCATGGTATATTTTTGTAGAGCCCGGATGAATAGAGTATCTAGAACTATGCACTTCGGCCATAACCCTTTCTCGAACATCATCGACATCCAACACACACAATCTATTTTGGTACCGCAATACACCATCTCCCCCTTTGGTGAAAACCATCACCCCTTGTTTGTGAACAACTTCTTTCAACCGGAGGAGGATGGGATCCTGATCTTGTTTCTCCTTTACCTCTGCTACAAGTGAGGACATAGCCCCATCTCGAACGTTTACTCCACCTTCATTGTTCTCTTCGAGTTTAACTCCCAATCGGGCTAATCGATGTACCTCCTTCGCTAATTCCCTCCTTCCCTCCTCCACATGGGCAGTGCTACCCATAGATAACCTGCTAAGAGCATCAGCAACAACATTAGCTTTACCTGGATGGTAAAGGATGCTCATGTCGTAGTCCTTGAGTAGCTCAAGCCATCTCCGTTACCTCAGGTTGAGTTCCTTCTGGCTGAAGACGTATTGCAGGCTCTTGTGATCGGTGAACACATCAATATGCACTCCATACAAGTAGTGGAGCTAGATTTTAAGCGCAAACACCACGGCTGCCAACTCAAGGTCATGAGTTGGGTAATTTCGCTTATGAACCTTAAGCTGTCTCGAAGCATAGACTATCACCTTCCCCCTTTGCATCAACACACAACCCAAACCAATTCTGGATGCATCACAATAGATCACAAAACCCTCTGTACCATCGGGCAAGGTTAGAATAGGAGCAGTAGTTAGCTTGGTCTTCAATTTCTGAAAACTCTCCTCACAAGCATCGGACCATTGGAACTTAGCCTTCTTTTAGGTCAGCTTAGTCAATGGTGATGATATGGATGAGAATCCCTCTACAAACCTTTGATAATAGCCATCCAAACCCAAGAAGCTCCTTATCTCTATCGGGGATATGGGTCTGGGCCAATTCTTTACTGCCTCAATCTTCTGGGCATCAACCTGAATACCATCTCCAGATACAATGTGGCCTAAGAAGGCCACTGATGCAAGCCAAAATTAACATTTAGAGAACTTTGCATACAATACCTGATCCCTCAAAGTTTTTAAGACGACTCTAAGATGATGGGCATGCTCCTCCTAATTCTTGGAGTAAACCAGAATATCATCTATGAATACAATCACAAACATATCAAGATATGGTTTGAATACTCGGTTCATGAGATCCATGAAAGCTGCGGGGGCATTAGTCAACCCGAAGGACATGACCAAAAATTCGAAGTGACCATAACGAGTCCGGAAAGCAGTCTTCAGAATATCATATTCTCTCACCTTCAACTAGTGGTAACCGGATCTCAAGTCTATCTTTGAGAAGCACGTGGCACCCTGAAGCTGATAAAATAAATCATCTATTCTAGGGAGAGGGTATTTGTTCTTTACGGTGACCTTATTGAGCTGCCTGTAGTCAATACACATCCTAAAGGACCCGTCTTTCTTTCGAACAAATAAGACCGGAGCTCCCCATGGCGAGATACTCGGCCTAATAAATCCCTTATCTAACAAGTCCTTCAACTGCTCTTTCAACTCTTTTAACTCGGCTGGGGCCATTCTATAAGGAGGTATTGAGATAGGCTGGGTATCAGGAAGAACATCAATCCCAAAGTCGATCTCCCTATCAGCAGGGACTCCAGGCAGATCTTTAGGAAAGACATCCAGAAATTCATTGACAATCGGAACCGACTCAAGGGATGGAGACTCAATATTGTCACCTTTCACTCGGACAATGTGATAAACACACCTTTTTGAGATTAGATTCCTGGCCCTAAGGTATGAAATAAACTTACCCTTAGGTTCAATCGAACTACCCTTCCACTCTATGACAGCCTCATTCGGGAATTTGAACATGACAATCTGAGTTCTACAATCAATAGAGGCATAACAGACATAGAGACAGTCCATGCTAAGGATCACATCAAAGTCAACCATGTCCAACTCAACTAGGTCGGCCAAGGTATCCCTGTGATAAATGGACATAGTGCAATCTCTATAGACTCTCTCAGCTAAGACAGAATCACCGACAGGAGTGGCCATACTAAAAGGCTCAAGAAGACGTTTAGGAATTTTATCGAATTTACTAGCCACATAAGGAGTCACAAAAGATAGGGTGGCACCCGGATCCATCAATACATAACAATCAAAAGAAGAGACTCGAATCATACCCATTACGACGTTTGGAGAGTCCTCTTGATCTTGGCGACTACCCATGGCATATAAACGATTTGTACCTCCGCCGGTGCCTGAAGTAGTGCCCCTTTGATTACCTCTAGCCAGTGGTGCGGTGGTAGAATGTTGGGCCCTGTTCCCCCATGCTGGACACTCTTTCTGAAAATGGTCTATTTGGTCGCATTTATAACAACCTATCCTTCCCACTCTGCACTCTCCCAAGTGAAACTTACCACACTTGACGCATGGTGGCTTCCCTTGCGCACCTAGACCCATGCTAGCTTGGGATTGAGAACCCTGGGGTCTGGAAGTCTGGCGGCTCTGACCCGGCCGATCATACCTGTCCTGCGGCATAGGTGCACTTGCGGTAGATGAGGCATTATTGGGAGGCCTCCTCTGGAAGAAGGACCTGTTGCCCTTGTTTTGCCTTTGTTCATTCTCATGGCCCGCCGATTTTGCCTTCTTGCTCAGGTGCTCTTCTCTGTCTTTTCTTTTCTCCTCCTCTACCTGTTGAGCATACACCATTAATCTGGAAAGATCCATATCCGAGATCAATAATGCTGCCTTGCACTCCTTCTTCACATGGAATGTACGAGTATGTAAAGTTGCCGAATACAACGAACATCAAGGAAGAATCGATCAACTCGGAAACTCAACTCAAGAGAAATACCAACTCAATCAAATGTCCTAAGTCTAAATAAGGATATGATTTAGACGGGACCAATCGCATACAATTCCACTCATTTTGACTCAGAGTACTATCAAGACCTACTTGGGAGTTTCTCTTAACCGACAACCATCACTTATGAGCCAGTGAAAGTACAACAAACCGACATTATTGCCGCGTCCGCTCATACTTTGCCAGGGTATGAACGAGTCAACAAATCATGGATCCAATCCAACCAGGTCCTATAATGTCAGGAAAAATCTCTCGAGGAAGCATCCGACTTTAACGGTTCCATCCCCCCTATGTTTGGCGACGCAGTTATTGGGTTCGAGTATGGACTATACTTTTGCCCAATTCGGTGCTCGATACTCCTCCCAAGAGTCAATGCTCATAAAACTCCATCCAATCAACTCAATCAACTCATATCGACAAGTCTCATTACAACCCTGTCATCTTATCAACTCTATCACAATCACATCTTTCTCAATCGTACTATCCGATCAATCTCAAGCATATCATTCAAAGAAATTTAAATACACATATGTAGCATCATCTAGATATAATCAATCACTTCTTTCATCCATTTGAGAAATCCTTTGAGGCTTATCACAATTTCAAGACTTTAAATTGACATTTCATATTGAGCAACATTCTCAAGAAAATAACATCTTTTATCATAATCTACATAGTAAGAAGATAAATAGAACATATTTCACAACTCATTTCTTCATCAGTCATACTCCACTAAGGGCTCATTTTGGAACCTCTTAGCTCAATAACATTGACACATATAGAATCAACTAGATAGGGGACCAAGTTCATACAAACACAAACAATACCAAGAAACTCTATTCTCATGAACATCTAACCTCAAAGCAAGAGTAGGGCACCTGGGTGAACTCAACCCATGTTTTAGATAGCCTTACATACCTTAGTGAAGACTTGAAGAAAACCTTGTGGTTGGGTCTTCAATGGAGGACTCAAATCTTGAAGCTCTTGGACTCCTTTTTGTTGGAAATGGAGAAGAAGAAGAAAAGAGAGAGAAGCTAGGGCTTTTTAGAGAGAGGGTGAGGCTGCAAAATGTGTTCCCAAAAGACCAAGGGTAACATATATATAATTTGGGTAAGTTCCCAAATTACCCCTCCTCAAAAGTTCTGAAAATAGGCTAAAATGCACCTGGCGCGACAGTGGCGCGTCGCGCCATTGCAGCGCCAGGCTGAATACGCCTAAAACCTGCACACCTCGTAGTGGTGCGCCGTGCAAGAGACCAAACTACTGAGGCATGTTTCTGGCGCGATAGTGGCCCGTCGCGCCCTTACAGTGCCAAGGCCATATTTTCTGGGTTCTGGAAATTTGGCCTGAAAAACCCTGCACAACTTTTAGTAGCGCGTCGTGCCAAGGACCAAACTACTGAGACATGTTTATGGCACGATAGTGGCGCGTGCTCCCTTACAGCGCCAAGGCTATTTCCCCAGCAGTTGCAACCCAGGCCAGAAATAAAATTCCTGCCGTGCTAGTTCATCTTAGGATCGTCATATCTTTTGACTCCGAACTCCAAACTTTACGTTCTTGGTAGCGTTGGAAAGAAGACTCAACGAACTTTGATTTGATGGGTCATGGGCCACCCAGATTGACGTCCTTCAAAAGATAGGGTCATTAAAAGTCGACCCTTATATGAACTCATCCTAAACTTAGCCACGACGGATCTTTCGGACTTAGCTAGGTCCTAGGGTCCATGGTGACACCACATCACCCCTAACACTGCTCATTCCATCAGAGACTCATCTTAACTCACGAATATACTTCAAGATACTCGGGTTCGACCCCTCTTGAACACAAGAAGGGTCCGAATCTTTGGAAACATTTTGAGGGGTGTTACATTATCTCCCCCTTGGGATCATTCGTCCTCGAATGATGAGAAATCAAGAATAGACTCGGGGTGCAAATCACAGTCAAAACTCAGTCATTCAATCAGTCAAATTCTCAATCAATTATCAATCAAGACTCAAGAAGGCACAAATGAATTCAAGTCAAGGAAATGGACATTACCTTCAACATTCTCATCGGTAGGTACGAATAGATGCGGATATTTAGACTTCATGGCTTCCTACGCTTCCCATGTGGCTTCCTCAACAAATTGATTCCTCCACAGGACTTTGACTGAGGCGACTTCTTTGTTCCTCAATTTGCGAATTTGGCGATTAAGAATTTGGACCGGAACTTCTTCATAGGATAAGCTATCCTTAATTCCAACGCTATCAAGAGGGACTACCAACGAGGGATCGCCCAAGCACTTTTTCAACATTGAGACGTGGAACACCGGGTGAATAGAAGCTAGCTCTGAGGGCAACTCCAACTCATAAGCAACACTCCCAATCCGCCTCAAGATCTGGTAAGGACCAATATATCGAGGACTAAGCTTCCCCCTCTTTCCAAACCTCATGACACCCTTCATGGGTGACACTTTCAAATACACCCAATCATCCACCTCAAACTCTAAGGCTCTCCTCCCCACATCGAGGTAAGATTTTTGGCGGCTTTGGGCTGTCTTTAGCCTCTATCGAATAACTCGCACCTTTTCCATGGCTTGATGAACAAGGTCAGGCCCAATCAACTCGGCTTCACCAACTTCAAACCACCCAATGGGAGATCTACACCTCCTCCCATACAAAGCTTCATAGGGAGCCATTTGAATGCTTGCATGATTGCTATTATTGTATGCAAACTCTATGAGAGGTAAGTGATCATCCCAATTTCCCTTGAAGTCAAGCACACATTCCCTCAACATATCTTCCAATGTCTGGATGGTGCGCTCTGCTTGGCCATCTGTCTGGGGATGGAAGGCTATACTCAAGTTCACCCTCGAACCTAATCCCTTCTGAAAGGATTTCTAAAATTGGGAAGTGAATTGAGCTCCTCTGTCTGAGATGATAGACAAAGGGACCCCATGCAATCTGACGACCTCCTGTATATACGACTTTGCATAATGTTCTGCGGTATCAATAGTCTTAACCGCCAAGAAGTGAGCTGATTTCATCATTCTATCCATAATCACCCAAATGGAATCATGTTGCTTTCGATACTTTGGCAAGCCTGTAATAAAGTCCATGTTGATCATCTCCCACTTCCATTCTGGAATTTCTATGTTTTGGGCTAAACCACATGGCCTTTGATGCTCAACCTTCACTTGTTGGCAATTTGGGCATTTGGAAACGAATTCCGCAATATCTCTCTTCATCCCACTCCACCAATAGATTTCCCTCAAGTCATGGTATATTTTTGTAGAGCCCGGATGAATAGAGTATCTAGAACTATGCACTTCGGCCATAACCCTTTCTCGAACATCATCGACATCCGACACACACAATCTATTTTGGTACCGCAATACACCATCTCCCCCTTTGGTGAAAACCATCACCCCTTGTTTGTGAACAACTTCCTTCAACCGGAGGAGGATGGGATCCTGATCTTGTTTCTCCTTTACCTCTGCTACAAGTGAGGACATAGCCCCATCTCGAACGTTTACTCCACCTTCATTGTTCTCTTCGAGTTTAACTCCCAATCGGGCTAATCGATGTACCTCCTTTGCTAATTCCCTCCTTCCCTCCTCCACATGGGCAGTGCTACCGATAGACAACCTGCTAAGAGCATCAGCAACAACATTAGCTTTACCTCGATGGTAAAGGATGCTCATGTCGTAGTCCTTGAGTAGCTCAAGCCATCTCCGTTACCTCAGGTTGAGTTCCTTCTGGCTGAAGACGTATTGCAGGCTCTTGTGATCGGTGAACACATCAATATGCACTCCATACAAGTAGTGGAGCTAGATTTTAAGCGCAAACACCACGGCTGCCAACTCAAGGTCATGAGTTAGGTAATTTCGCTCATGAACCTAAAGCTGTCTCGAAGCATAGGCTATCACCTTCCCCCTTTGCATCAACACACAACCCAAACCAATTCTGGATGCATCACAATAGATCACAAAACCCTCTGTACCATCGGGCAAGGTTAGAATAGGAGCAGTAGTTAGCTTGGTCTTCAATTTCTGAAAACTCTCCTCACAAGCATCGGACCATTGGAACTTAGCCTTCTTTTGGGTCAGCTTAGTCAATGGTGATGATATGGATGAGAATCCCTCTACAAACCTTCGATAATAGCCATCCAAACCCAAGAAGCTCCTTATCTCTATCGGGGATATGGGTCTGGGCCAATTCTTTACTGCCTCAATCTTCTGGGCATCAACCTGAATACCATCTCCAGATACAATGTGGCCTAAGAAGGCCACTGATGCAAGCCAAAATTAACATTTAGAGAACTTTGCATACAATACCTGATCCCTCAAAGTTTTCAAGACGACTCTAAGATGATGGGCATGCTCCTCCTAATTCTTGGAGTAAACCAGAATATCATCTATGAATACAATCACAAACATATCAAGATATGGTTTGAATACTCGGTTCATGAGATCCATGAAAGCTGCGGGGGCATTAGTCAACCCGAAGGACATGACCAAAAATTCGAAGTGACCATAACGAGTCCGGAAAGCAGTCTTCAGAATATCATATTCTCTCACCTTCAACTAGTGGTAACCGGATCTCAAGTCTATCTTTGAGAAGCACGTGGCACCCTGAAGCTGATAAAATAAATCATCTATTCTGGGGAGAGGGTATTTGTTCTTTACGGTGACCTTATTGAGCTGCCTGTAGTCAATATACATCCTAAAGGACCCGTCTTTCTTTCGAACAAATAAGACCGGAGCTCCCCATGGTGAGATACTCGGCCTAATAAATCCCTTATCTAACAAGTCCTTCAACTGCTCTTTCAACTCTTTCAACTCGGCTGGGGCCATTCTATAAGGAGGTATTGAGATAGGCTGGGTATCAGGAAGAACATCAATCCCAAAGTCGATCTCCCTATCAGGAGGGACTCCAGGCAGATCTTTAGGAAAGACATCCAGAAATTCATTGACAATCGGAACCGACTCAAGGGATGGAGACTCAATATTATCACCTTTCACTCGGACAATGTGATAAACACACCTTTTTGAGATTAGATTCCTGGCCCTAAGGTATGAAATAAACTTACCCTTAGGTTCAATCGAACTACCCTTCCACTCTATGACAGCCTCATTCGGGAATTTGAACATGACAATCTGAGTTCTACAATCAATAGAGGCATAACAGACATAGAGACAGTCCATGCCAAGGATCACGTCAAAGTCAACCATGTCCAACTCAACTAGGTCGGCCAAGGTATCCCTGTGATAAATGGACACAGTGCAATCTCTATAGACTCTCTCAGCTAAGACAGAATCACCGACAGGAGTGGCCATACTAAAAGGCTCAAGAAGACGTTTAGGAATTTTATCGAATTTACTAGCCACATAAGGAGTCACAAAAGATAGGGTGGCACCCGGATCCATCAATACATAACAATCAAAAGAAGAGACTCGAATCATACCCATTACGACGTTTGGAGAGTCCTCTTGATCTTGGCGACTACCCATGGCATATAAACGATTTGTACCTCCGTCGGTGCCTGAAGTAGTGCCCCTTTGATTACCTCTAGCCAGTGGTGCGGTGGTAGAATGTTGGGCCCTGTTCCCCCATGCTGGACACTCTTTCTGAAAATGGTCTATTTGGTCGCATTTATAACAACCTATCCTTCCCACTCTGCACTCTCCCAAGTGAAACTTACCACACTTGACGCATGGTGGCTTCCCTTGCGCACCTAGACCCATGCTAGCTTTGGATTGAGAACCCTGGGGTCTTGAAGTCTGGCGGCTCTGACCCGGCCGATCATACCTGTCCTGCGGCATAGGTGCACTGGCGGTAGATGAGGCATAATTGGGAGGCCTCCTCTGGAAGAAGGACCTGTTGCCCTTGTTTTGCCTTTGTTCATTCTCATGGCCCGCCGATTTTGCCTTCTTGATCAGGTGCTCTTCTCTGTCTTTTCTTTTCTCCTCCTCTACCTGTTGAGCATACACCATTAATCTGGAAAGATCCATATCCGAGATCAATAATGCTGCCTTGCACTCCTTCTTCACATGCCTCCCTAATCCGAAGACGAACTTCCTCATCTTTGACCTCACATCCGGAATCATTTCTGGAGCATACCTAGATAGCTGGGTGAACTTCAGGCCATACTCCTTAACTGTCATTCCCTCCTGTTTCAGATTAACAAATTCCTCCACCTTCGCTTCCCTCAATTCTCGGGGAAAGAAGTGGTCAAGAAAAGCTCCCTCAAATTCATCCCACCTAGCAGGTTGAGCATCTTCACCTCTACTTTGTTCCCATTGGTTATACCAAATGTTTGCCACATCTTTGAGTTGATAAGACACCAACTCAACCCCCTCAATTTCCGTAGCATGCATAGCTTTCAAGATTTTCCACATTTCATCAATAAAGTTTTGGAGATCTTTATCAACCTTAGAACCTGTGAAGGCCGGCGGATTCATTCTTAAAAAGTCTCTAATTCTAGTGGCAGCAGATGGATTTGGGGAACTAGAGCTAAGAGTCGGTGAGCTCTGATTACCATTTTGGGCAGCCACTAATTGAGTGACCATTGCAATCGCCCCTCTAAATTCTTTCTCTGATGTGGGTGCAGGTGGAGTAGCAGGCACTTGAGGTGCCTCCGCATATCTCGCATGTCGACCTCTAGCCCTTGCTGGACGTACCTCTGATTGGGGCATCTCGGCGTTATCAACATTTCTCTAGCTAGCTGTACGCTTAGGAGGCATTATCTGTAATGTATAAACACACGAATTAGAAAGGAGTTTTATAGAGTTTAACTCTATCGCACGAATTTCAGAGTATGAAAGAAGTAAAACAATTCCTAATGTCTTATAGCCTCCTGCTTATAAGTGTGGTGCACAACACACCCATAAGCAAGACTCTATTAGACATGGCTTCATAGACTCCCTAGGACTCTTAAACTCTGGGCTTTGATACCATATTTGTCATGCCCCGAGAGGGTACCTTAGACGTGACCGGCACCCAAAAGCCATTTCTAACCTCCGAGCAAACCACCTGGTCCAATCACACATTTATTCAATCACGTTCACTCAAGGGAGAGTTCAATTATAACATGCTACTCACAATACGGGGCCGAAGGCCAAACATCTATCAACTCAACAAACGGCTTTAATAAAACTTACTCAGAAGAACAATCCAACATTCCCCACACTCTAGTCTATGAATCCTCTATCAAAGTCTAAGAGGTGCCAATGACAAGTCCATGGATACCAATAATCAAAATAAAGGAAATGACAACAAAACTGTACAAGGAGACTCAACATCCTCCGGG
Source organism: Solanum dulcamara (assembly GCF_947179165.1). Taxonomy (NCBI): domain Eukaryota; kingdom Viridiplantae; phylum Streptophyta; class Magnoliopsida; order Solanales; family Solanaceae; genus Solanum; species Solanum dulcamara. The sequence goes on from NC_077246.1 coordinate 58,552,005, forward strand.
AACTAGGAGGACTCACCAACTAGCTGGGAGTGTATGTGGATCTTCAATGGAGCGCCGGTTGATGACCTCTGGTACCTGTCTCTGCATCATGAAACGATGCAGGCCAAATGGCGTCAGTACATGGAATGTACGAGTATGTAAAATGGCCGAATACAATGAACATCAAGGAAGAATCGATCAACTCAGAAACTCAACTCAAGAGAAATACCAACTCAATCAAATATCCTAAGTCTAAACAAGAATATGAATTAGACGGGACCAATCGCATACAATTCCACTCATTCTGACTCAAAGTACTATCAAGACCTACTTGGGAGTTTCTCTTAACCGACAACCATCACTTATGAGCCAGTGAAAGTACAATAAACCGACGTTGTTGCCGCGTCCACTCATACTTTTCCAGGGTATGAACGAGTCAACAAATCATGTATCCAATCCAACCAGGTCCTATAATGTCAGGACAAATCTCTCGGGGAAGCATCCGACTTTAACGGTTCTATCCCCCCTACGTTTGGAGACGCAGTTATTAGGTTCGAGTATGGACTATACTCTTGCCCAATTCGGTGCTCGATACTCCTCCCAAGACTCAATGCTCATAAAACTCCATCCAATCAACTCAATCAACTCATATCGACAAGTCTCATTACAACCTTGTCATCTCATCAACTCTATCACAATCACATCTTTCTCAATCGTACTATCCGATCAATCTCAAGCATATCATTCAAAGAAATTTAAATGCACATATGTAGCATCATCTAGATATAATCAATCATTTCTTTCATCCATTTGAGAAATCCTTTGAGGCTTATCACAATTTCAAGACTTTAAATTGACATTTCATATTGAGCAACATTCTCAAGAAAATAACATCTTTTATCATAATCTACATAGTAAGAAGATAAATAGAATATATTTCACAACTCATTTCTTCATCAGTCATACTCCACTAAGGGCTCATTTTGGAACCTCTTAGCTCAATAACATTGACACATATAGAATCAACTAGATAGGGGACCAAGTTCATACAAACACAAACAATACCAAGAAACTCTATTCTCATGAACATCTAACCTCAAAGAAAGAATAGGGCACATGGGTGAACTCAACCCATGTTTTAGATAGCCTTACATACCTTAGTGAATACTTGAAGAAAACCTTGTGGTTGGGTCTTCAATGGAGGACTCAAATCTTGAAGCTCTTGGACTTCTTTTTGTTGGAAATGGAGAAGAAGAAGAAAAGAGAGAGAAGCTAGGGCTTTTTAGAGAGAGGGTGAGGCTGCAAAATGTGTTCCCAAAAGACCAAGGGTAACATATATATAATTTGGGTAAGTTCCCAAATTACCCCTCCTCAAAAGTTCTGAAAATAGGCTAAAACGCACCTGGCGCGATAGTGGTGCATCGCGCCATTGCAGCGCCAGGCTGAATACGCCTAAAACCTACACATCTCGTAGTGGTGCGTCGCGCCAGAGACCAAACTACTGAGGCATGTTTCTGGCGCGATAGTGGCGCGTCGCGCCCTTACAGCGCCAAGGCCATATTTTCTGGGTTCTGGAAATTTGGCCTGAAAAACCCTGCACAACTTTTAGTGGCGCGTCGCACCAAGGACCAAACTACTGAGACATGTTTATGGCACGATAGTGGCGCATCGCGCCCTTACAGCGCCAAGGCCATTTCCCCAGCAGTTGCAACCCAGGCCAGAAATAAAATTCCTGCCGTGCTAGTTCATCTTAGGATCGTCATATCTTTTGACTCCGAACTCCAAAATTTACGTTCTTGGTGGCGTTGGAAAGAAGACTCAACGACCTTTGAAATGATGGGTCATGGGCCACCCAGATTGACGTCCTTCAAAAGATAGGGTCATTAAAAGTCGACCCTTATACGAACTCATCCTAAACTTAGCCACAACGGATCTTTCGGACTTAGCTAGGTCCTAGGGTCCATGGTGACACCACATCACCCCTAACACTGCTCAGTCCCTCAGAGACTCATCTTAACTCACGAATATACTTCAAGATACTCGGGTTTGACCCCTCCCGAACACAAGAAGGGTCCGAATCTTTGGAAAAATTTTGAGGGGTGTTACAAGAGCTAACTAAAATATTCATTAAACTCTGAGCCTTAACGGGTTGTGATGCTGCTGCTGATTTTTTTAATGTGGTGAATTAAGATTTCAATAGACTACTTGTGCAGGTTCTTGGTGTTGTCTATTTACATCACGAAGAATCAAAGACCTCACTTCATGCCTTGATTTCCTTTTTTTGAGAATCGATTTTTTGGTAGAGGCAAAACCATCTCCTGGCACTAGTTCAAATTAAACCCCTCAAGCTATTTTCTGTGTATTAAAGAATGAATATCTGCTTGAATGTGAATGGTTGATCAACCATGATGCTACAGATGAGTTAAATGTATAACATATGGTTTGCAAACAGAAACCAATTCAATAAGATGAAATTTGTTAAAGCCATTTTCCATTTTAACCATCTGACAAACATTTCAATGGTACATAAGACTTAAACCATCCAAAGGAATATATATCAAAAATAAATATGACAAGCCTTTTCGATTTAAAAGAATCTTATTTGTTTCTTAAACAGTTAAACTTATGTCAAGTTAAAGAGTGTAACGTAAATTGGGACAAAAAAATATTTTCAGTCCTTTATCACTGCTAAAAGACAAAGGGTCACTCTGAAAAAGATCAAGATTGATAATGATACATGTATTGGGGAAACAACTTTGTAATGATCTTGAGGGTTATTTTCGAAAATTTGTGCAAAATTATCATTTTATCCTATCTTTAGTGCCCCGAGTGTTATTTGATCAAGTTGCACTAGTCGTTCATATTTATAAAGTTTCGAATGAGTTTTAAGGGTCAAAAACATGTTTTGAAGTGTGGTGGTGTAAGTTGACAGCGGTCAATATGCGGTCAACATGCATGAATAGTAGCACGCGTGAATAGTAACACGCGTGAACAGTAACTTTGGGGCAGAAAATGCCCCTTTCTTCTCATTCCAATATTTTTCATCATTTGTTTGAGTTCTTGAACTCCTTGAGGTGATTTGAGAAGATCTTTTCATGGCAAAGTATTGGGTAAGTGATTTTTGACCTAAAACCTTCCTTTTTCATTAAGTATTTGATGATTTTGACTCCTAAATTTTAGTTTCAAATTCCAAAAAATCTTTGTTTCTTCCTAATTCGAATTTAAGGAAAATGATGATTTCTAACTCGTTTTGAGCTCTAGTTTTATGGGTTTTTCAATCATGAGTTCCTTATTACTAGTAGAATGTGATTGTCCAATAAATTTCCAGATTTAATCATTTTCAAAAATAGTTAATTTTTGGATCATTATACCCCCGGTTCCGAAACCTATCAATATGGGTATCATTGAACTCCTTGTGATGTGTATTTTTCATTTTTGATAGTAGTTTGTCATTCTGGGAGTTGAATTCAAGAGTTGCTTGTTCGATGGAGGTGTTCGAGTGCGGTTTCGGCAATTGAGGTAGGTTTGACTATCCTTCTTTGAGATTGAGATAGGGTAATTAGTCCTTCATATGTTATAGACTTTGTGATGGAGTCGTAGTATAAGTTGAGAATGTTATATATATTGTGATGCTCGTGTGGGGACTTATTTATTAATGTGTTGTCGTGTGGGGGTTTAGTTATATTACATAGCCCGTGTGGGGTGCCTTATTTGTTATCTTATTTTCTTTGAGAGCGTGTGATTCGTGATTTTCCTAAGAGAGAGGCATGAGTATATTATTTGACTTGTGATGCCCGTCTGAGAGGTTGAGTTGGGGGTATTGATCATGCTTGAGTATTGAAATATTGTTGAGAAAGGGATGAATATTTAAATGGAAGTATTTTCTTCCCATTACTATCTATTGAGGGTGAATATCACGTGTAGGTTAAGTTTTCAGAACTTTGAACCTTGTACCACATGTGAGTTGAATATTACTTCCATGCCATATGTGTTTTGATGAATTCATCCTCATTCATCATATCATGATACATGAGAAGTTGAGAAATATGAAAATTCTTTTTGAGAAAGAAAATGAAACACTTTTAAATCTTTGTATCTTGAGTCCCTGTCCGAGGCAGTGTTATGGAAGGGTAGTAGATGCATTGTGATTGAGGTATATGGTCTACGAGACCCCCATGGGTCCTGCTTAGTAGCACAGCTCGACAGGTGTTTACGACAGGCTGTGCGACAGTCTTGATTCCACCGTACCACCACATTATTGCATCATCATATTGCATTGCATCATCATATTGCATTGCATTGCATTGATATCTGTACTGATTGAATTATTTGGTTAATTGTGATTATGAGTTGTTATTATGGGTTTACTTTACTCGCGCCATTATATATATATAAACTGGCGGCACTGATGCCGAAATGGGAGTTTTTCTATATGCAGGTGGAAGCGTTCCTTAGTTTATTTCATAGGTTAGATTAATTCCTTATACTTAGTCAGCTAAAACCTACTGAGTACATGTGAATTGTATTCATCCCTACTTCTGTGTCCCTTTTTGATGCAAATACTTGTCAGGGTACCTCACGTGGCAGCTGATATTCTAGCGTATTGTGTATTCTCAGATTAGTGGTGAGGTCCGGGTATTCGGATCGTCACTAGTCTATCTTTATTTCTCAGTGTTTTGTATCATTCATATACTTATGTTGTATCTTCAGATTCGAACCTTGTATTAGATGCTCTTTATACTTATGACACAAGGTTTTGGGATAATTTCTTCATTGTCTTTCTTTTCACTTAAATCATGGCATGACTTTCCCTTGGGGAGTCTCATATGAGTTTTATTCTTAGGCTTACACATCAAGTTGGATTTTGAGATGTGTGCCATTATGACCTCGGTTTTTGGATTGTGACAAACTTGATAGGCCAAGAGACTGTCAAATTATTTGACAACATGTTCACTGATGATTATAGCAATATAGATATTTTCTGCCTCTCGAGCATCCCTGAAAATGTTTGTTATTAAAGACAATGAAATGTTCTGTGCTATTTCGAATTTAAAGGTACTGTTTGTTTATGTGAGAATCGATAGTTCACCAGAGTCAGATGGCATGTCAAGTCTATTTTGTCAATACTGTTGGACACAATCTTTATAATATGGTTTCAGAATTCTTCCATGGAGGCAAGTAAATCAAACATATGTGACATTCTTGCCTTATTTTACTATCTAAAGACAAAGCTCCTCAAGAGTTCTCTAAGCTTAAAACTATTAGTATGAGCAATTTTTCTTGTTAAACTCTATCCAAATTCCTCAATAGCAGATTATCTACCATGGCTAGAACCTTGACTTTTGTTTGTTTTATGTCATATTCAGTTAGGTTACTTATCTCTATGAGTAGTCAGTAGTGTTATTACTTATTAGGTGTCAAGTCTAAAATTCAGGGAGGCATGACCGACATCTTGTGCTTTACTTGATCGAGTGAACCAACTGAAACCACACAACTTTGACCATAAATTATTTGGCATGACAAGGCTTTCATACACAAGCTATCCATAAGAGTAAATAACTTTATTTCTTAGGAACATAAGGTCAACGAGGCCAAAGACAAGGTCGGCAAGGTCACACTTTGAGTTACAAGACCCACATCATACGTCTACAAGACTCAAGAATAAAACTTCCAACACATAATCTTGATGACCTTCCAATCAGGTATAGCAGACTCAGCAGTCCCGAGAAGACGGAGCATATCAATCATCCGCTGAAGTGAACAACCACGCTACAAGAACCTATTTCTACCTGTTAAACTGCAGACATGAATGTAGGCAACGAAATGTTAGTACGAAATAATGTACCTATTATGTAAGGCGACAGCAGAACCAAAACTAAAACCATAATATACCAGACGTAACCTGCACAAATTTAACAAAAATCAACCATAACCAATAATAGCATAGTCATTATTATCTCACAAGTGGAGTTTGAGGAAGGTAAGATTTCCTTAGATCTTATCTCTATCTATTTTTGTAGATAAAAATTTTGTTTCTAATAAACCATAAGCAAAAAAAAAAAAATCTCAGTAAAGAGTTTTTGCTTAGTTAAAAATTAAAAATTATATTTTCTTTTAAAATAATAAATATTGAAGTCACAAAGAGAACAAACAAATATTAATTAAGATAACATATAACAACTTATTTTCAGAGATTTTAAAATATTCTCTAAATTATAGTATCCTTATTTTGTAATTATTTTATACTTTCAAATTATTTGTATCTAATTAAAATATTTAGAGTACATCGAAAAGTTATTTGATGATTTTATTTATAAAAAAAATTCTTCAATTTTTTTATTAGGTATATTTATTGCAAAATAAGATAATAGTTAGGTATTTATTGATTTTAATATGATCTAAAATGTTCAAATACATAAAATCTCAATTATAATTATAATTTAAGATAAAAGGAAGAAAGTGTAGCTTATGATTCAGCCAAGTGGCATGTGTTAGTTCTTAGGACAAATTAGTTAAGTTAGATAGTAATTAGTTATTGTTTGCCTTTAATTTTAAGTTTTACTTTTAAAAAAATTCTAATAGTTATTTTATATTTTCAATTTTTCACACTAAGTTATTTTTCAGATACGCAATATTACATAACTCTAAAATTTCCAAGTAAACTAAATGGTAGTTATCTACAAATATTAATTTTCAATTATATTTTTATAATACTTACCTATTACTATCTTAATTAAAATGACAAAATAATTGTCTTATCCGCCATCTTAATGTTAAAACATCTTTTTTATTATCAATTTTAAATTTTACATCATTTTAGTGTTTAAATAGCTTTTTAAAGTTTAAATTAGATATTTAATTTTTGATAAATTTTTACTAAATTTTGGTTTTAAAAATTGAAAACTATAAAAATAGAGTCATATTTAGGATAATTTTTCTTATCATTTTCCAAAAAAATATATGTTTTCTCTTTATTTATGTTTTAATGAATAAGCCAATGACTTTAGTATTTTTCTTAATTATTTTTATTTTGGTCTAGCTTTTAATTTTTTTTTTGTATCCCAATTATTCTAGAAACAGTTCTACAAAGTGGTTGTTAGACCGGCTATGTTATATGGGGCGGAGTGTTGGCCAATTAAGGTCTCTCACGTCCAAAAGATGAAAGTAGCCGAGATGAGAATGTTGAGATGGATGTGTGGGCATACTAGGAGCGACAGGATTAGAAATGAGGCTATTCGGGATAAGGTAGGAGTGGCCTCAGTGGAAGACAAGATGCGGGAAATGCGACTTAGGTGGTTTGAGCATGTGAAGAGGAGAGACATGGATGCCCCATTGAGGAAGTGTGAGAGGTTGGCCATGGATGGCTTCAGAAGAGGTAGGGGTAGGCCGAAGAAATATTGGGGAGAGGTGATTAGACAAGATATGGCGCAGTTACAGCTCACCGAGGACATGACCTTAGATAGGAGTGTGTGGAGGACCCGCATTCGGGTAGAAGGCTAGTACATAGTCGCGTTACCCTACCCTACTAGTAGGCGCATTAGCGCACTATAACTTCCTTCGTGGAGGACCCAGATTAGGATTAAAGGCTAAGTGATTCATCTTTTGCACCATAGTAGTTGTAGTTCTGTCCATTGTTTATTGCCTTTTGATTTCTGCATTGTATTGTTGTTTATAGTTGTGGCGCCGTTGTACTTTGACTGTCTTATCTATCTTATCTTATCTTATTTATTTATTTATTGTAGTTATGCCTCTTTCTTCCCGTACCACTCTACCACGACTTTCCCTTTTGCTATTTCTGTTTTCATCTTGTTTTCTATATGTTTGCTCCTATCTGACCTTTTATCTTGTCCTCTCTTAAAGTCGAGGGTCTTTCGGAAACAGCCGCCCTACCTTTCAAGGTGGGGGTTAGGTCTGCGTACACTCTACCCTCTCCAGACTCCACATTATGGGAATATACTGAGTTTGTTGTTGTTGTTGTTGTATTCTAGAAACAGTTATTTAATATTGTATTATACTATTATTTTAGTAAAAACAAACACAAAATATAAATAGAGAAAAAAAAATCAAAAAGCCAAAATAAAAAGGAAATGAAAACAGACAACAAAATAACCACCTGCACCACTTGTACCTTATCCCCCATTCCTCATTCCCCTAAATCACACACACATTATACACATGATCACAACATAAATAATATTTATTATGAAAATTAAAAATTAATTTAAAGCGCTCATGAATATCAAGACATACGCATGACTTCTTAGCACCAAATCATAACAACGATAAAAATTGTGCGAGTATAATCTATGATAGAATAAAATTCTAAACTTATGAAAGTATTTTTGATTGAGAAAAAGTTATAAACTTCACCAATTATTTCGTAAATTTATATCTCACCCAAAAATTAAAACTCATTCTTGACTAATCAATGATTGTATATTGATCAGAATTCAACTGCTCAAAAATCACATGCAGCCTTATGTTTAGAGATCATGTTGATTGTGTCTTGAAAAAGGTTAAAATACATTTCGTGTTGTGTTAATATGTGTGGGGGTGGGGGGTGAGGGGAGAGATTTCATTCTATAAATACTCCAAAGAAAAACTTAATTCTTCATTCTAAATTTCAGTCCCAAGAGTTAATTGTTCATTCTAAATTTCAGTCCGAGAAGAAAAGTAATACTATTTATGTATTTTTGCTTGACTACAATTTTATTTCTTAAACCTTTGCTTATATGAACTAACTTTTCATACTGTTTGACTTTAAGAGTCCTTTTTAACCAACTACATTATATATTTTTAAGTGCATTATATTTTTATACCAAGAGAAGTAATACTATTAATGTATTTTTGCAATTTCCACGCCTGATTTTTTCTTTACATTTATATATTTTTATATTTTTAAATTAAAAATTTGGTTAACATTTTTTATATTTTTACTTATGCAGGATGTCTACAGTTACTTGGACTGATTTGCGAGTTGAAATTATGGAATACGATCAACACCGTACCAGATGCCGAGAGGAGTTGTTGATGTCCAAAATATTGAAATGAGGTGTTTGAAACATAAATACAAGCGCCTCAAACTGAAGGGAAAGGAGTATTTGAGTGATGAAGATAAAAGAAGGTTGAAGGAGAAAAAACAAAAGATTCGTGAGCTGGAAAAACAACTAGAAAAAGCAAAAGAAGAATATGACATGATTAATAATAATCTAAGTTATGAGGAGGAAGAAATCCTTCGTAAAGTTAATCGTCTAAATAATCCAATATTCGTGAAGGTGTCGGTAGTGGAAGATATCACTGCGATTAGCTTGATACAGGAGAAGGCCCCAACTACGGACCTATTTGTCACCCTTAGCACATCTTTTAAACAATGCAATCTTGGCTTACTTGATAAATTAGCTACGGAGCTATTAAATATGAAACCTGGTGGTTTGAGAGTCACTGCAACTTATAAATTGAAAGAGGGATTCTTTTTGATGGTTGATGAAACCACTGCTAGGAAGGCTGAATTCAGCTATGCTATTTATGACGACTACACAGAGCAAGAGGAAGAGGAAGATGGCGAGGATGACGAAAATGGAGATGCCGAGAGAAAAAAAGATGGCGAGGATGAGAAGGATTGAAATATTTACTTTCATGTTCATGTTCATGTTAGTTTGTTGTTAACTGTTTGTAATATTCTACGTTAATTATGTTTGACCTTAGTTTCTAATGCAATGAAATTTTCTATAAATTTTGATTTCTTGCTGGTTGCTTTTTTTGTATGAGCATCTCTCTGCATTATTGAAGTTAAAAACCTTTTGGTCTAGCTTTTAATTTATTTTTTTGTATCCTAATTATTCTAGAAATAGTTATTTAATATTTTATTATACTATTATTTTAGTAAAAACAAACACAAAATATAAATAGAGGAAAAAAATCAAAAAGCAGAAATAAAAAGGAAATGAAAACAGACAACAAAATAACCACCTGCACCACTTGTACCTTATCCCCCATTCCTCATTCCCCTAAATCACACACACATTATACACATGATCACAACATAAATAATACTTATTATTAAAATTAAAAATTAAATCTTCATTTTGTGGCAAAAGCACCAAAATATAGCAAATGGCATACACACAGCACGCCAAGTGACACTTTTTAGGATAAAGATCTAGACAAATTAGAATTTGAAAATATTTTTTTTTAAAAAAAGTTAACGCAAAACTGATCTGATGGTAAATTGAATATGGGTGGTTACCTTGATTAAAAATAAACAAGAAAAATAATATGGGTGATTACAACCTCCTTCTACTTTGTTTTGCCCATATATTTAACAAATTCAATTATTCCGAAAAAAGTTATTATTTGATCGATCCATGTTGATATTGTTTCGAATCCAATTATTTTTAGCAGGTACATATGTTATTTATCATTTATATATATATATATATATATATATATATATATATATATATATATATATATATATATATATAAAGAATTTGTATATGGCTAGATTTTTTAATTTTAATCTACACTTGGGGTTTGTTAAAGATTAAAAATAAATAAATTAACAATACTCTTATCTCTTATCTAATACACAATTTAACAATTTTGGCATGCAGGATTTCATTTCCAAACGCCATATATTGCCTTTCAATGGTTGCCAATTGGTTCAATTCTTCCCTCTATAAACTATTCTTATACTTTGTCTTTCCTCAAAAATGCGTATATGCTTTTCTAATCCAATTGAAAATGTTCTAAATTGATGCAATAACTGATTTTTCTCACAAATTTAATTAGTTTATCGGTCGGTTGAAAAAGATGAATGAACTCACTTATAAGAACGTGGATCTTCATATATTTTGAATAAAAAATCCTGCATTATCCATTTTTTCTTTTTTTGCACTTCATCCAACGAATGATGAATGGTTGGTTGCATTGCTCTATCATGATACCTTAAGAATTATGCAATATAAAATTGTGGTAGCTTTCAATTTTTCTTTTTAGCTGAAAAATGTCCAACTTAGTAATGATGCTATTGAGAAGATTTTAGGCTAAAAAATATGCATATTTGAAAAAAAAATTATATTTATTTGTGTTGTAGGTATATGATGGAAGGAATTACATTAGACAAGAGATTAAAAAAAAAATTCATCTAATGAAACGTAAAAACACACTAAGTACACATATTGAATTAGTTTTTGGTATAAAAGTTATTTATATATTTTGATAAAACTTTGGTGGATACATTATAGTTCCATTAAGCTTAAGTTCACTTGAATAAGATAAAATGGTTATAAAGTCTATTAAAACATATTAACAACAATATTCTTACTTATATTATTCTTACTTTATAAAGAAAACTAAAATTTAAATCATAATTTTAAAAATTAAAAGATAACAAGTTTTGTTTTTTAACCAAAAATAAATAATAATAAAATAATATATAAACTTCATTAAAAAGAAAAAAACTAAACACATGTAAAATATTATTATTTGGATATAAATGATCTAACAAAATTTTATTGTGCTGATTCAAATTTGGGAAAATGGGTTAATCTATAACAATGTTGCACAATTTAAAAAATAGAAGGATAAGGTTTAGTTGAATTTGAAATGAGAATTTTCTAATTATTTATAGATAAATTTCGTATATTTTATTTGTTTTTTCATCACTGTGAATGGTGGACATAGTCATTAAGACATAGAGACTTACAAATTTTTAAATCAGACATAAGACTCTAGTTGTGTTTCTCTCAGGTCGTCCAAATCTTATATGTTGTGGGGGACTATAATGGTACTATGTTTGGTGGGCTAGTTGATGCACCTTTAAAGCCAACAACAAAGAGAAAATATCAGGTAATTCTGAGCAGAGTACTTAAAACATGTCACTTTTGCCTTTGAGCTCCGATTTGTCATCAAGATTTTATTTTTGTATTTGATAGTGTACAAATAACCTATCGTATTTCATCCCATAGGTATATATGTTTTTCATGTATTTGTACCAGACGTTTAAAGTTTGAAGAACAAATTTTCGCTTGTTTGCTGTCACTAACAAATTTGTTTAATACATCAAGACGGGAGTGGGCTTTGTTCAGCATGTCCTTATCCTCTTTTTTTGTGGCATTGATGATCAAACGGAGAACTGAAATAGTGGTTCTCTCAACCCTTCATAACGACAGTAAGTCACCATACACAGTGCTCTAAAAAATATAGCCGTTACAAACAGCAACAGCTCTGTCGGAATGGCATCATCGCCGACAGAACTTTTCAGGCCACCGGATCAGTCCAGAAAACTATACAATCTTCAACTGAGCAAAACCCATCAAGAATCGTCTCAATCCGACATCCGAAGCCCTGGGAATGTTGAAAAAACAGCCGCGATCACTGTTCATCATCCACAAGAACGTGAACATGTTACCACTGAACGAGAAATCGATTCTAGCTCCAATTCTGTGAATTGTTTTGATAAACCACTAATTGAGAATGTTATAACAACATCTCAGCTACAACATATCCGAAAATCAAGCAATTTCAGCATGGCAATCGAGAGAAATGAAGCCGCGACTGTCCAGCAAAACTCCGGCGAGGCGCCGGCCAATCGGGCGGTTTTTTGGACGCCCTCCGATGGTATTCGAGGTGGCGCATCACCTGAGGTTGGTTGCCCACCTCAAGGCGCCCCTCATACTAAAAGCCCAGCCCCAATAGATGACGGAGCCACCGGCGCTCTACTGTTGAACTCCGACGACGGAGCTCCGGTGACATTCGAGCTTCAAGACCAATGCCAAATTGTAGAGGATCTCAAAATGAATACAACCATACAAAAATTGCTATAAATTCATTGCCAATCTTATCAAATATCAGTTCAAAGAATTCAGGCGGCTGCGCGATTTCCGGCAGCGGCGCCGCCACTGTGAATTTCGACGAAAATATAAATTTTCCAATGGGTTTTGATCACGATGCAACGAAGAACATAGCAATCCCAAAAGCCCCATCGAATTCACTCACTAACGATTCGAATTTGGAAATTAGGGTTCCGCTTCCACTTGCCGAAGGCGGCGAAGCGGCGGAGATCCAATTCAGAAATTGGCAATGCCAAATTGTTCAGAATGATGACAGGAATCCAACCATCCAAAAAGCCCCATCAGGTAAGGCTTCGAACCCTTCGAATTTCAATTCTAGGGTTTCCAATTTGACTAGACATGCTGACAGTGGTTGTGCCGGAGCTCCGGTGGCCAAAAAAAAATTCTTTTCCTTTCAATGGTACTCCCCAGCAACCAAATACACCTCAGGAACAAAATTCTAAAGAAAACGACCATCCCATCATTTCAAACGTTAATACTAGTGTCGGAATTCCCCAAAGAACCACCGGAATCACCACTCCGTTGAACGCCCAAAGCAATTCTATAAACCAGAATGACCCACATACAAATACGAACATTTTAAACTAAAAAACACAATTTTTAGGCACCCCGAACTCAAATTCCAAAATTACAACTCCTACCAATAGGCACGAAAATAGTGAATTAAGGTCCGACGCTGTATTAGTTAATCATGCCACTACTTCAGACACTCCATGTACCTCCAATGGTCCCAAAACTACCAAATTCCCCACAGTCCCAAACTTCCCCACCATTTCATCCAATTTTGAAAAATTCGACCCTAAAATCACTAAAGATCCTATAGTTTCCCTAACCCCCAGTGCTATACCTCCAAAAACTAAACCTCCCAAAAATCAACCCACCACTACTAACCACCCCCCTCCGCCCATCATAATGCAATCCTTAGCCACAAGACTTAGGATTAGACAAGTCGGTACGGAAACCAAAATAGACCTATCACCTCGGAGAAGAGTTACAAAACAGGGATGTCCGGCCATCATGTTTAAGAGAGATGATTACATGATTAAGATGGCTGAATCCTGTAAGTATACACTCATAGGCAAGTTTTACAGCCCTATGCCCAAGATGGAGGTTATTCGAAAGAAATTTATTACCCAAACTGAACTAAGGGGCAAGGTCAAGATTACCCACTTCAATTCTAGACACATATACATTGACCATGATAATGAACATGATAGAGCCACCGTATTAGATAGCAAGCGTATGTACATTGACGGTGTCTTTATGCGGTTTCAAGTTTGGACCCCTACTTTTAATCCAAATTATGAAACCCCAATTCTTCCTGTTTGGGTCATACTCCCGGAGCTCCCATGGCACTGCTTCCATAAAGAATTTGTTACGCTCTTGCTTGCGGACGTGGGACAAGTGTTGCACTTGGACCTGTCCTTTATGCAAAAGACAAGGGGGAGCGTAGCAAAAGCAAAAGTCCAAATGGACATCACAAAGCCTAGAATCCAAAGTGTTTGGATTGGATTCGATGAAAATGATGATCCAAATGGAGAAGGTAGATGGCAGGACATCGAATATGAAGATGTCCCCCTTTACTGTACCTATTGCAAACACCAAGGACATACTCCTCTTGCATGCCCCATCAGCAGAAGAGATGCAGAATGCAACAAGGCCAAAGACAAGGAAGAAGAGCTAAACAAAGATGCATTGACAAAACACACAGGTATGATCTCTACTCCAATTGTCTTAACTAATGCTGTAAGTTTCAGGCAACAGGTACCACTAGAAGCATCTACCACCACATCTCAGGAGGAAAGAGGCAAGGCTAAGGAACAATCAACCAATCCAAACAAGAATCAAATTTCAAATGAACAATGGGAAACCCAAAAGAGAAGAAACTTCAAAGGTAAGACCCAAACTATGCAAAACACCCAAAAGGTACAAGGAAACACTCATCAGGTATATAAACCTACCCAAACCAAGAATACAGGTACTGATGCAATTCATGGACATCGCGAGCGTCAATCAGGTATTGACTCAATGCTCTTAATCCCCCATGGCTCCCCCAGTAGTTTTAATGTATTGAATGTTTTAACTGCTGCTGCTGAAGTAGTTAATGGAGGTAAGGATGGTAGGTTTCAAGAGAAGCCAACTAACCTGTAGGAAGGGGTATCCAAAGGGGAGGTTTTGTCTCATGTTTTGCATGAGAACCTTATGGTTGACCCTAGGAATGACTTTAGAGCTCCGGCTACCACTTCATATATTCAACATTCTTCTTCCCAGCATGTTGATAAAAGGGATTTTGTTGATGCTCAAAAAATGGCCTCCAAACTGACCCCTACTGTGACCATTGGATGTGAGACTGCAGTTGGATCTGGAAGGCTTTCAAGTCCTTCTTTGAGAACTGAGCAGCAGTAGTTAAGGAGTGTAAATGTAGGGGCAAACCAGAGCCAAAAAATGACTCAACAGGTTGCTCAGAGGCATGTTTTGAGACATGCTGGAGATGTTATTGAACTTGGTAAAACTGTAACTCCAGTTCAGGTCCAAAACATGCAATTGTTGAGACCTGCAGGTGCTCCTATTCCCACCAAGGAAATGACCATTACTGCAGCCCCCTATCAGCCTCAAAACTTTCAGGTTTTGGGACATTTTCTAGATACTGAACTGTAGGAAACCATGCATGTTTTGGGTGCTAATTCAACTGATACTTTAAAGGAAAATATGGTGTACAATAAGGCTACCCAGATGCAGGTATCAAGACCTGCAGGTACAACTATTTCCACTCAGGGAATGGGCAACACTGCAGCCCCTATTCTGCCTCAATAGTTGCAGGTTCTGAGACATGTTTCAGCTGCAGGACTGGAGCAAAAATTGCATGGTATGGGCCCTATTTCAGCTTCTACTCTGAAAGAAAAGAGTGTGCAAGTTGTGCCCCCTAAATTAATATCAATTCAGCACCACAGTCAAGGTGTAGATCACATTGAAAGTGTTGAAAATGACCAACATAATGGCTACAGTTTCAGCAATACTTCAAGTGATCAAACCTCTAGTCCTAGTTCCCACCCAATGCAAATTTCTAACTCCAAACAAAAAGACAATGCAACCATTAATGGTATAGAATTATCAGCTAGTCCTAGTACCTCTAACCAGCAAGCTACCTCTAAAACTCTAAGGAAAAAGAGAGTTAGAAAAAAGAAACAAGAAAAGCAGTAAGAAGCTGCAGCCCCTACCCCTCCAACCACTGCTGATATAGGTGGAAAAGAAAACAATGGTGAGGTGGTTTCAAACTCTTGCTCACAGTATGTACTCTTAGATCAAACCACACCAATAAGGAGCCCTGATTTTAGTTGTGAAGACCCTCTTAATCTTACCGCTTTGAATATTCAGCCAGCTCCTTTTATGCAACCTGAAAATGCCACCAACATCTTATGCACTAACAATGAGGCTCAAATTTCAACTCCTGCTAGTGATGATGAATATGGTGTTATTCATTCGGAGGATGAATATGACCAAGACTTTCAAGGTGAGGCTGAACTGGAGGATGAAGAAGAGACTGTTGAACAGTCCAATAATATAGCTGCACCATCCAAGACCACTACTAAGGTCACGAATGATAAGATGAACCAGCTAGCTAGTGAGTAAGGCTTATCACCTAGAGGCATTCATCACAATCCAAAATTTACAACTATTCATGCTCCTATTAGAAGACCAAATACTAGGCTCCATAACCTTAGAACCCATCAATGATTAGCACAATTGTTTGGAATGCTAGAGGTATCAATACCAAAGGCGTCATAGACAGACTAAAGTCGCTCAAACTTATCCATCAAACGTCCATCATTTCCATCCTAGAACCTTTTTCCAACAATGCTCATCTCCATAGCTTTAGAATCAACCTTGGGATGGATAGGTCCGCTTGCAATCCTAATGGCAAGATTTGGATCTTCTGGACTCAGGATGTTGATTGTAAAGTTATTGATGTTGACGACCAACAGATCACTTGCGAGGTAAAACACGTAGAGCACCAAAATGCATTTCTCATGACTTTTGTTTATGGAAAATGCAAAGATACTCTTAGAAGGCCGCTTTGGGATAGGTTACTGCACCACGCTTCCACTAACCTTCCTTGGTGCACAGTTGGGGACTTCAATGTCATTACCTCCACTAATGAGAAACTAGGTGGAATCCCTTATAACATGCAAAAAAGCTTCGAGTTTATCAGCATTATTGAAGCTTGTGGCCTTACGGATTTAGGGTATCATGGCTCAGACTACACTTGGTGTAATCAATGAGATATGCATAAAAGAATATGGAAGCGACTCGATAGAGCTATGGTGTCCAATAATTGGTTAGCCTCTATGCCTCACACTTCGGTTACCCATCTTCCCTCTACTGGTTCTGACCATAACCCTTTACTAATAGAGATGAATGCTAGGAAGGATTCCATGATTAAATATTTTAAATTCTTGAATTGTTGGGTGGATTACCCTTCTTTTCTCGAAACTCTAGAGTCCTGTTGGGACAGACCCATGACAGGGAATCCAATGTGGTGCTTCCACCAAAAAATGAAAAGGCTTTCCTCCACCCTTAGCAAATGGTCGCGAGTGGAATTCGGCGATATTTTTGCCAAGGTTAAGGAATATGAAGAATTGGTGAAAGATGCCGAAGAAAATCTGATAGTGTCCAATAATGAAGAGAACAGAACAGGATGCAATTGCATGCTCTCAACGCCGAATTCATCAGATTTCTTAAAATTGAAGAGAACATTCTGAAACAAAAAACTCAACTACATTGGTTCAAGGATGGAGATGCTAACACCAAGTATTTCCATGCTTTAATCCGTGGTAGGAGAAGGAGACTGTTCATTCACAAGGTTACCAACGAAGAAGGGGATTGGATTCAAGATGACAAAAACATTGCTAGAGCAGCATGCGATCATTTTTAGAAAATATTCATAGGTGATCAGTCTCCGATTCTGGAGAACATCTTGAATTACATTCCTAAAATGATCACAGATGCTCAGAATGAAAACCTTCAAGCCACGCCTACTATTGAAGAGTTGAAACAGGTGGTCTTCTCCATGAATCCTAACTCTGTAGCTGGTCTGGATGGTATGAATGGAAAATTCTTCCAAGCTTGCTGGGAGATTATTTCGGAGGACCTACTAGCAGTGGTTACTTCTTTCTTTGGAGGGTATGATATGCCTAAGTTCTTTTCTCATGCTTGTTTGGTCTTGCTCCCAAAGGTAGATCACCCCAACACACTCTCTGACTATAGACCCATTAGTCTCAGTAACTTCATCAATAAGATCATATCAAAACTCATTTGCCTCAGGCTTGCTCCGATTCTCCCCGGTCTTATTTCTCCCAATCAGCCTGGGTTTGTAAAAGGAAGAAGCATCTCCGAAAATATCATGCTAGCACAGGAGATTATTCACGATATCCGAAAGCCTGTTATTGGTGACAACGTGGTTATCAAGTTAGACATGGCCAAAGCATATAATAGAGTCTCCTAGTCTTATACTTGTCTCGTACTGAGAAGGACGGGCTTTAGTGAGACCTTTATTGATATGATTTGGTGAAACATTCTAACAATTGGTACTCTGTTATTATTAATGAGTCTAGACATGGTTTTTTCCACTCCACCAGAGGGCTCAAACAGGGCGATCCTCTTGCTCCCGCCTTATTCATTTTGGGAGCGGAGGTGCTTTCCAGAATGTTGAATAGTCTTCATAATTACCACTTTTACCATGGTTTTCATATGAAGAAAAGAGGCCCACAGATTAATCATTTGAGTTTTGCGGATGACGTCATCATCTTTTCCTCCGGAAGGAGGGAAATTCTTCAGATTATCATGAAGACCTTGACTCTGTATGAAAAGACATCGGGGCAGCTTATAAACAAAAATAAGAGCCACTTCATGATGCATCCTAATGCACTCCAAGACAATGTGGAAACGGTGAAACAGGTTATGGGTTTCACTCAGAAGCATAGCCCCATCACCTACTTAGGATGCCCTTTGTACATTGGCAGGCAGAGAGTCATGTACTACACAGACATGGTTTCTAATGTTGTCAACAAAATTAGAGGGTGACACTCCAAAATCCTTAGCTACGGTGGTAGAGCTACACTCGCGAAAGACGTACTTCAGTCGCTTCCCATTCACCTTCTTTCGGCCATTACTACCCCCCATACTACTCTCAAACAGATTGAGAGAGTCACCGCTGATTTTTTCTAGGGGTGGAAGGATAACAAGAAAAAATACCATTGAGCTTCATGGAAAAAACTTTGTTACCCTTATGATGAAGGAGGTATTGGGTTGAGGAGAACTACAGATGTGTGTAAATCTCTCCAGTTAAAGCAATGGTGGATCTTTAGAGCTAAACCAATGTTGTGGGGTGAGTTCCTTAGAGCCAAATACTGTAAAAGAGCAAACCCCATCAGAAAAAAATTCCATTCTATCCAGTCGCTTGTGTGGAAACACATGATGCACAACATACACATTGTCGAACCTCACATTCAATGAAGGCTTCACTCGGGTTCGTGCTATTTTGGTGGGACGATTGGCTAGGTATCGGACCCTTAGCCAACTATAGGCAGGAGTTGGGAAGAGCAAGCAATGCGAGGGTGGCCGATTTTCTTATAGGTGGGCAATGGAACATCGATATGCTAAATCAGTTGGCACCAGCGCAGCTCGTTCCTCTCATTACTTCTTCCACACTTCAGCTGCAAGGAAACATACCGGATCAGGCCATTTGGAAGCTGAATACCAATGGGAACTTCACATGTTCCTCGGCATGGCAACTTGTGAGGGAACACCGGACCAAGACACTTTCCGACTATTACACTTGGCACAAAAAGATCCCCTTTAAATGCTCTTTTTTGTTGTGGAGGGCTTTTAGAGGCAAGTTGCCAACGGAGGAAAAGCTCATTGCATTCGGCTATGATTCCACTCCATGCTATTGCTGCCACAGTCCAGGTACGGATACCATAGAGCACATTTTCAGCACTGGCCACTTCGCTAGGAATATTTGGCGCTACTTCTCAGATTCCCTAGGCATAAGGCATGAAGCCACACCCCTCAAACCTCTTGTTATGAGCTGGTGGCTTTGCAAGTACCGCACAGAAGCTCAGAAACTTATCCTCCACTCCACCCCAATATTTATATGTTGGAATTTGTGGAAGAATAGGTGCACGAGCAAATACGGGGGGGGGGGGGAGAGTTCTAGCTTGGCGAGAGTGAAATTTGCAGTTTTCAAGGACATCTCAAATCTTCTTAGAGTCGCGTACCCATATATCCATTGGCCGTCGAACTGGATCCAACTATCTCCTGCATAGATAAGTGTACTCATGAGATGAAGATCACTCAAGTCTTGTGGATTAAGCCACAACTCGGTTTCGTCAAGCTGAACACTGACGGTAGCGCGTTGGGTAATCCGGGGGCAACTGGGGGGAGGGGTGGCATCTTAAGAGATCACATGGGTAATTTCATCTTCGCCTATGCCATACCATTAGGAGAGGGAACCAACAATCAAGCAGAACTAGAGGCGGCAGTTTATGGGCTTAAATGGTGCATTCAATAGGGCTTTCAACACGTTATCCTAGAAGTTGACTCGGAGTTGCTCACTAAATGGATCAATCATCAGACGAAACCTCTGTGGATCCTTCACCAGGTAACTCATGACCTTGTTGTTATTTCCAAATTATTTGTTTTCTTTTCTTGTAGGCATGTATACAGGGAGGCAAACTTCACTGCGGATGCTCTCTCTAAGCACACTCACACTCTTACCACTCCAGGCCACTACACCACCCTCCAGCAGCTACCTCATGGTACTCGAGGATACTACATGCTAGATAAAGTCGGCCTGCCCAGCTTCAGACGGAGGAAGACCAAACGGATTAAAAAGCCTCCATGATCTACTACTTTGTGTTGCATCCTTGGATTGAACACCCAATTGCAGTGTTTGGTATTCTCCATGTTATATCTTAGCCATGTTATTTGATGTTCCTCGTCTATGCTAATTTTGTTGTCTATATAGCATTTATGAGGATTCATCCCAGTTTTATTTAGATTTTTCCTTTATTTTATGTAAAAGGAGAGTCTCCCTTATTTATGCTTTCCTAGTTTCTTTGTATCGAGAGGAGTCATCTCCTTTAGGTGCATAGTTTTTAGGTTTCCTTTTCGTGTGCTTGTATCAAGGATGAGTTTGCTGACTTTAGTAGAATGGCCGGCTTATGAACCATCGTAAGATTGGAGGTTAGGTCTATGTCCCCCTCCATGTATTTTTTCTGTTTTTATGTATAATACAGCTTGGGGGTGAGCGGTTAAACCCCTGACCGCGCACGAGAGGTGGGAGCCTCGTGTAGGGTCTATTCCCGTAAAAAAAATTGTGGTTCTCTCAAAATTTTTAATCTGTTGGTTACCTGATTTACTGTCATCTTAAGATGATGAAAATTTTAGCTGGTGATAGTAGTATAACCATACAAGCTATGAAATATAGATTCTTAGTGGATACCAAAAATGTAATGATCAAGAATTTTACTATTTTCCACTAATTAATCATTTATTATCTCATGATTCCAATCCTAGCATGATTGGAACTGTTCTCCTTTTGACTTTGATTATTCAGTTCCTTTTTCTTTTTATGATAATTTTTTTGCATAATGCTTAGAAACATTTGAAAATCTAATCAATTACTTATGACATTGACACTGCTGCCTGAGTAGGTGTCAATCGCTATTTCACTGTCTGCTCTACGGAATATTTAGCTTTGGGTGGCGGTGGCTATGTTGCTCTCTACTGTAGGATTTCTTTCCCCTTCATTTTGATCCTTATTTCATTGCTTTATATATGTATTCTTTTTGAATGCTTCCTACTTCGTATCATAATGTCCTCCAATAAAGAGAGAGATAGGAGGAAAACCAAATGCCACACAGCCCCTTGGGAGTTACCTTTTTCCTCTGTCCCATTTTTTGTTTTGCCGTGGCAAGATTTTAAAAATTTTCCTTCTCAATGAACTAAAGTTCACAACTGTCATCATGAAAATCACCTTTTTGTTTTAATATATTTATTGTAGAATCAGATCTTATGGTTCCAACTTATTCCCTCTAATTGCCCATAGTTTTAAAAACAAGGGGGAAGGAAAATCCTATTTATTATGTTAAAGATATCTTTGACTCGGATATAGTAGCTCAACAAACTTCTACCTCTATGTCCTGTCAGTTTACAGAATACAGGATGGAGGAATTAATAGTTGACTTTTCCAGGCTAACAGGTTCAAGTGCAACATCAGAAACTTATGGAAATTCGCACATAGTGATGACTTTGAAGTTAAGGAAGTTGAGGTAGTCTCGCAACTGTATCTGTGTGTGCGCATGTTTTGTGTTCTGCCTTGTCTATGTCTATATATGTACATGCGTTTACCTGTCAGGGTAGTTAGCTATATGAGAATTTACTTTTAAAAGTGCAATATGCATTTAACATGAGAAATTAACTTTGAATGCAATTCGCATTCATTATGTGCCATGCAGTTATGGGTCTTTGTATATGCTTCCAAGTACGAAGAGATGGTTTCCATTTTGCGAACAGAGACCCCTAGAATTTGCTGCTGGTAACACAGCTTTCATATGCTTGCCTTCCAATCTAATGATCATTTCCATGGTTGTGCACAACATCATGCGCAATGCAAGATAGGTTTTCTACATATCTTTTCACATGTTCAACAACAATGTTACACGTGTATAAATGTGTTTTCTTACATGTACAGTGAACTATTTTGATAAAAATGCTCTTTGGTTCGGCATATGAGATTAAACGTGAGAGCTAACTAAAAATATTCATTAAACTCTGAGCCGTAACGTGCTGTGATGCTGCTGCTGATTTTTTTAATGTGGTGAATTAAGATTTCAATAGACTACTTGTGCAAGTTCCTGGTGTTATCTATTTACATCGCGAAGAATCAAAGACCTAATTTCATGCCTTGATTTCCTCTTTTTGACAATCGATTTTTTGGTAGAGACAAAACCACCTCCTGGCACTAGTTCAAATTAAACCCCTCAAGCTATTTTCTGTGTATTAAAGAATGAATATCTGCTTGAATGTGAATGGTTGATCAACCATGATGCTATAGATGAGTTAAATGTATAACATATGGTTTGCAAACAGAAACCAATTCAATAAGATGAAATTTGGTAAAGCCATTTTCCATATTAAACATCTGACAAACATTTCAATGGGTACATGAGACTTAAATCATCCAAAGGCAAATATATTAAAAATAAATATGACAAGCCTTTTCAATTTAAAAGAATCTTATTTGTTTCTTAAACAATTAAACTTATGTCAAGTTAAAGAGTGTAACGTAAATTGGGACAAAAAAAAATATTTTCAGTCCTTTATCACTGCTAAAAGACAAAGGGTCACTTTGAAAAAGATCAAGATTGATAATGATACATGGATTGGGGCAGCAACTTTGTAATGATCTTGAGGGTCATTTTTGAAAATTTGTGCAAAATTACCATTTTACCCTATCTTTAGTGCCCCGAGTGTTATTTGATCAAGTTGCACTTTTGGTTCATATTTATAAAGTTTTGAATGAGTTTTGAGGGTCAAAAACATGTTTTGAAGTGTGGTGGTGTAAGTTGACCGCGGTCAATGCGCGTGAACAGTAACTTTTGGGCAGAAAATGCCCCTTTCTTCCCATTTCAATATTTTTCACCATTTACTTGAGTTCTTGAACTCCTTGAGGTGATTTAAGAAGATCTTTTCGTGGCAAAGTGTTGGGTAAGTGATTTTTGATCTAAAACCTTCATTTTTCATTAAGTATTTGATGATTTTGACTCCTAAATTTTAGTTTCAAACCCCATAAAATCTTTGTTTCTTTCCTAATCCGAATTTAACGAACATAGTGATTTCTAACTCGTTTGAGCTCTATTTTTATGGGTGTTTCAACCATGAGTTCCTTATTACAAGTAGAATTTGATTGTCCAATAAATTTCCAGATTTGACCCTTTTCAAAAATAGTTAATTTTTGAACCATTTTACCCTCGGTTCCGAAACCTATCAATATGGGTGTCATTGGAATCCTTGTGATGTGTATGTTTCATTGTTGATAGTGGGTTATCATTTTGGAAGTTGAATTCGAGAGTTGCTTGTTTGGTGTAAGTGTTCGAGTGCAGTTTCGGCAATTGAGGTAGGTTTGGCTATCCTTCTTTGAGATTGAAATGAGGTAATTAGTCATTCATATATTATAGACTTTGGGATGGGGTCTTAGTATGAGTTGACAATGTTATATATATTGTAATGCCCGTGTGGTGACTTATTTATTAATGTGTTACCGTGTGGGGGTTTATTTGTATTACATAGCCCGTGTGGGGGTCTTATTTGTTATCTTATTTGCTTTGAGAGCATCTAATTCATGATTTACCTAAGAAAGAGGCTTGGATATATTATTTGACTTGTGATGCCCGTCTGAGAGGTTGAGTTAGGGGTATTGAGCATGCTTGAGTATTGAAATATTATTGAGAAAAGGGTGAATATTTAAATGGAAGTATTTCCTTTCCATTACTATCTATTGAGGGTGAATATCATGTGTAGGTTAAGTTTTCAGAACTTTGAACCTTGTACCATATGTGTGTTGAATATTACTTCCATACCATATATTTTTTGATACATTCATCCTCATTCATTATATCATGAAACATGGGAAGTTGAGAAATATGAAAATTCGTTTTGAGAAAGAAAATGAAACACCTTTAAACCTTTACATCTTGAGTCCCTGTCCGAGGCAGTTTTACGGTAGGGTAGTGGATGCATTGTGATCCATTGACCACGAGGAGGTGACAAGGATAATGAGATATTGTGATTGAGGTATATGGTCTGCGAGATCCTCATGGGTCCTGCATGGTAGCACAACTCGGCAGGTGTATACGACAGGCTGTACGACAGTCTTGATTCTACCGTACCACCACATCATTGCATCATCATATTGCATTGCATTACATTGATATCTGTAATGCTTAAATTATCTGGTTAATTGTGATTACGAGTTGTTATTATGGGTTTACTTTACTCGTGCCATTATATATATATATAAACTGGCGGCACCGATGCCGAAGTGGGAGTTTTCTGTATGTAGGTGGAAGCGTTCCTTAGTTTATTTTATAGGTTTGATTAATTCCTTATACTCAGTCGGCTAAAACCTACTGAGTACATGTGAATTATACTCATCCCTACTTTTGTGTCCCTTTTTGATGCAAATACTTGTCAGGGTACCTCACGTGGCAGCTGATATTCTAGCGTATTGTGTATTCTCAGATTAGTGGTGAGGTCCTGATATTTGGATCGTCACTAGTCTATCTTTATTTCTCAGTCTTTTGTATCATTCATAGACTTATGTTGTATCTTCAGATTCGAACCTTGTATTAGATGCTCTTTATACTTATGACACCAAGTTATGGGATAATTTCTTCATTGTTTTTCTTTTCACTTAAAGCATGGCATGACTTTCCCTTGGGGAGTTTCATATGAGTTTTATTTTTAGGCTTACACATCAGGTTGGGTTTTGGGATATGTGCCATCATGATCTCAATTTTTGGGTCATGATAAATTGGTATCAAAGCACTAGGTTCATCGATCTCACAAGTTAAAGAGTAGGGTGTCTAGTAGAGTCTTGAGGATCGGTGTGTAGATGTTCATACTTATCTTCGAGAGGCTACAAGATACTTAATGGGAGGATTTCTTTCTTTTTACTCCCTTCGTGCAATTTATTCATATCAAGTGTTGTATACCTCTGATCTATTTATTCCGCACAGATGGTGAGGACTAAAGCCACAATTACTAAGGGTGAGGCTGCTCCTGCTGCCCGAGCCCCAATATATAGGTGAGGTAGAGGACGTCATGGAGTTAGGGGAAGAGGCCGAACGAGGGGAGCGGCACCTACTCATGGACGACCTAGAGAGCCATCACATGAGCCCATGTATGAGCATGAGGATGACTTAGAGTAGAATACTGAGGAGTAGAGGCCATCCCAGCCTCCTATGGTTCCTGATAGTGCTCCAATGCTTCAGGAGCTACTAGTTCAATTATTGGCTAGATTGGACAATGCTCCTACTTCTGGTATTCTTCCAGGTACTGTAGGCTCTCCTATAATAGTTGGTGCTGCACCATCTGTTCAGGGGCCTAGTGTAGGATTTCAGACTCCTGGTTCTTCTTTAGTGGCTTCTATTGCATCTCTGAGATTTGCAGCTCCGCCAGTTTCTGCTAGTGCTGCCATGTCGGTAGCTGAGGAAAAGAGCTTCGAGAGGTTTGTTTGATTGGCGCCTCCAAGGTTTGATGGTACAGTCGGAGAGAAAGCCTATGACTTTTTGACTGAGTGCCAAGACAGGTTATTCAACCTAAGCATTTTAGAGGCACATGGAGTAGGTTATACTTCATATCAATTTGCGTGAGTAGACAAGGAGTGGTGGAGGTCGGTTCTTGCTCGTAGACCTATTGGTTCTCTTATGATGAGTTGGGAACAGTTTACTGAGGTGTTCCTTGAGAGATTTATGCCTTATAGCCTCCGTGATTAGCGCAGGGATGAGTTTGATAGACTAAAGCAGGGCTCCCTATCTGTATCTAAGTACGAGATTCGCTTCCATGAGTTATCTCATTATGCTATGTCGAGTATTTCCACCGAGTTTGAGCATATTTGCAAGCTAGTGAAAGGATTCGCCGGTTATCTCTAGGAGGATACAACCTCTCTAGTACTGTCTGGGGATACATTTTAGAGTATTATTGATCATGCCAGGATGATAGAGAGTATCTGACGTGCTAGATAGGGCGGGTCTAAGAGGTTCCGTCAGCAGGGTCAGTTCAGCGGTTATTCCTCCAAGGATAGAGAATATTCGGGTTCAAGAACCCATAGATATCAGGGCAGACCAATCCAGGCAGCTATTTAGTGTTCTTCCGGCTTCGGAGGCCATTTTCACACTTCTGGTTATCCCCCACGGGGTTCAGGTCTCGAGGTTGTTATATGTGTGATGAGTTTGGGCATAAGTCCCAAGATTGCCCCAAACGTGCTTCTTCTATTAGCGGCCTGGGGCACCAGTTGTTCATTCTACGGATGCTCCAACTGTTCGAGGTTCTTCACAGAATACTAGAGGTGGCACCCGTGGTGCTAAGGGTAGAGCACGAGGTGGTGCTCGTGGTGGTTCACAGGCTAAGGGTGACCGTCAGTTATGCTATGCTATACCGGGTAGATATGAGGCAGAAGCCTCTGATGCAGTTATTATAGGTATTGTTCCAGTTTGCCATCGTTCTGCTTCAGTATTATTTGACCCAGGGTCTACCTATTCTTATGTGTCAACTTATTTCGATATGGGTATTGATTATGTGAGTGAGTCCCTTGCTATGCCTATTAGTATTTCTACCCCGATAGGTTAATCTTTAGTGGTGGATCGAGTATACAAGGGATGTTTGGTGATATTTTCGAGTAGAGAGACTCGTGCAGACTTGATTTTATTAGACATTCTTGATTTTGATGTGATATTGGGTATGGACTGGTTATCTCATTATCATGCTATATTAGATTGTTATGCAAAAATTGTGACCTTAGCTTATCCCGATTCACCTAGCTTGGTATGGAAGGGTAATTCAAGTTCGTATCCTAAGGGGGTGATAACTTATATTCATGCTCGCCGCTTGATGGATAAGGGTTGTTTGTCTTATTTGGCTCATGTACGTGATCTCACTAAGGAGTTATCTCTTATAGAGACTACGAGGGTGGTGAGAGAGTTTATAGATGTATTTCCTACAGACTTGTCGGGAGTTCCTCCTAGCTGTGATATCGATTTTGTGATTAATTTGGAGACTGACACTAAACCCATCCCTATTCCTCCTTATCGGATGGCCCCAATAGAATTGAAGGAATTGAAAGAATAATTGGAAGATTTATTGAAAAAGGGGTTTATTAGACCTAGTGTATCACCATGGGGTGCACCAGTTTTATTTGTGAAGAAGAAAGATGGTACTATGAGGATGTGTATTGACTATCGACAGTTGAACAAAGTCACCGTCAAGAATAAGTATCTTCTCCCTCGCATTGATGATTTATTTGACCAGCTTTAGGGTGCATGGTTGTTCTCAAAGATTGATTTGAGGTCGGGTTACCATCAGTTGAGAGTTCGGGAATCTGATATCCCGAAGACTGCATTCAGGACTCGATATAGGCATTATGAGTTTGTGGTTATGTCCTTCGAATTGACTAATGCTCCGGCTACTTTTATGGAGTTGATGAACTGGGTATTTCGACCTTATTTGGACTCATTTGTGATCGTGTTTATTGATGACATCTTGGTTTATTTCAAGAATGAGGCGGATCATGTTAGGCACCTGAGGATAGTCCTTCAGAGATTGAGAGAGGAGAAGTTGTATGTAAAATTCTCCAAATGTGAGTTTTGGATTGAGTCCGTGACATTTTTAGGTCATATAGTGACCAAGGATGGGATTATGGTTGATCCAACCAAAGTTACAGTGGTTCGTGATTGGGTTAGGCCTACTTCGGTTACTGAGATTCAGAGTTTTATTGGGTTGGCAGGCTATTATCGTCGGTTTGTTCAAGGATTCTCTTCTATTGCATCCCCATTGACTAGGCCAACTCAAAAGACCGTGGCATTTCAGTGGACTGATGAGTGTGAGGCGAGCTTTCAAAGGCTCAAGGAATTATTGACTTCGGTACCTATTCTAGCCTTACCCAAGGAGGGTGTGGCCTTTATTGTGTTTTATGATGCTTCGGGAGTCAGTATGGGTGGTGTATTGATGCAAAAAGGTAGAGTTATAACTTATGCTTCTCGACAGTTGAAGGTACATGAGAAAAACTAACCTACCCACGAATTAGAGTTAGCAGCGGTGGTGTTTGTTCTTAAGTTGTGGAGGCATTATCTCTATGGAGTGCATTGTGAGGTCTATACCAACCACCATAGCGTTAAGTATATCTTTTCTCAGTCGAATATGAACATGCAGCAGCGTAGGTGGTTAGATTTATTGAAGGACTATGACATTACTGTCATGACCCAACCCCGTAGGCCGCAACTAGGTCCCGACCTGGACCCCCGTATACATACCTGTTAACCATAATCGAATTACAACTAAACATGTCATGGGACTCGAGGAAATAAAAAGTCATCTCGAATATTGTCCCAAACATAATCTGTCCCCTGAGGAGTTACAACATCAAGACAATATAGCACGTAAGCCAATATGGCTGTCATTACATATAGGAGCACCTTGCTATACATAGCATATGCATATACGCAAGCCGATAAAGGACGTTTTGAAACATAAGTTGTACTAATACATCTGGGCCACATTTACACACAAACCATACATATGTCTACAGACCTTTAAGAATATTAATAGTACCAGATGGCGGGACAGGGCCCTCGTCATACCCATGAATAAACAAGTATGTGCATTAAAGGTTAGTATCAAAATCTGGGCTTCGGCACAACAGAGCACTTCCCCAAACAGCTGCATGGAAATCCTAAGCTGGCGGATCACTAAAGCTAGTACCTGTACCTGCGGGCATGACACACAGTCCCCCAAAGAAAGGGAGGTTAGTATGACATATGTACTGAGTATATAAAGCATAACATATCATAAATGGGACCACATATGAAATAAAGGTTTAGGAGACTGGTATGATGCTTAAGAAATCACTGTACCTGTGTTTTATATAATAAAATCATGCATGCTCATATCATATATCATTTCCGGCCCTTTATGGGCTCGGTGGTTCTGTAGAACAGAACCCACCTAGGTCCCATCGCCATCATCATATCATAATCTCATCATATAATCATATACATATATGTCGAGGAACGTTTGGCTCAATCCTTATATAGTAAAATATGCCAGAGAACGTACGGCCGATGCTTATATATATATATATATATATATATATATATATATACACCATGCCCGGCCCATTATGGGACTGGTGAATCATGTAAAGAAACTGTGCACGAGAATCTATCCAGCCCGAGATTCGGTGAAAGAAGTGTTACAGTGTGAGCACGAGCAGAGTAATGAGTAACAATACAAATTTAAATCATTATCGTAGACTCAATAAAGTCATCAAGTGACCCATCACTTGGAGATCAGGATAGGTTTTAACTGAAGTACCCACTAGATGTCACTGAGGACTGTATGTAGCCTCAGGGATCATAGACATGTATCAAGATGCTGCTAAACAACTTATGGGATCAAGACGTCTGTCATCGTAGAGTCCTTAGGGATAGGAGCCTATACCTGCAATTACTATTCGACCTATAGAAGACTCGAGGATGGTAGCCCAACTACTTTTAAGTCATATTTAGAACCTAGGAATGAAATTACCCCAAAGCTCATATCATTCATTTCACTTATATTTAAGACATGCCAAGAGAAAAGAAAAGAGATAGCTTTACATACCTTTGATGGATTAACCGTAATACAGCTCGCCTCGTAACTTCTTTAACCTATTTAACATGAAATTAATGCTATTATCAATAACCTTCGATTTTCCAACTCCTAAATCTATACTCAAGTATTCATAGGAGTCATTTTCTCATTCGCCTTTCTCGACTAGTCTATTAATTAGTTAGGTAGTTAACAAAAATCGGGCAGCATCTTTCCTATAACTTGCCCTATCCAAACTTCTAATTGAACCTCCCATAATTGCACCCATACGAACAATAACAATCAGCATCTATGTACAATCAAACCATTTCAACATTACGCAATACAAGTTCCAAACAACTTGCCCAAAATCACGATACCAAAATAAGGTTTTCAATCTTTATTTCGTAAAAAATTTAACCACACGGAAGGGAGGGTTATGTGGCTGAAACCAAAAGAAACCACACCCCTTTTGAACCACGTTCCAGACTTGAAACACATAAATAAACCATCTCCAACTACAACACCACAATCGTAACAACACTACTCAACTTCGATTCTACTAGAACGACTCCAATTTCGTTTGTTTATAACATCAAGCATATTTATGCAATTTTCCTACTTCCAGAATCATTTAACACATTTAATATACTCTGTAACAACATCATTAACTCCAAATCAAAAAGGAAAACCTTACCTTGCCAAAACTCGACCTCGAAAGCTCCTTAATCGCGGTTAAAAATTGGTGGCTGCTCGTTACCCTTTCTCGCTGCCCAATAAAACTAGTTTATGTTATTAAACACCTTAATTTCATCATAGGACACATTATATAATTAATTTATTGATCAAAAGTCGATACCTTACCTTGTTCTATCTAAACCCGTGGCTGCTCTCTCTTGCTCCCTACGTTTTTCTCTCACTCTCTCTCACTTTCTAAGTTGTAAAAATGATACATATGATGACTTAGTCATCAATTCAAGCATATATATCCTCCCTTAGAAGGTGACACATGTCATCCCCTAAGGGTGACACGTGTCCAACCTTTATTGGGCCAACTCATCCATGCGGCCACTCCAAGGCTTCCACGGCTCCTTAATCGCGGTTGAAAATTGGTAGCTGCTCGTTACCCTTTCTCGCTGCCCAATAAAACTAGTTTATGTTATTAAACACCTTTATTTCATCATAGGACACATTATATAATTAATTTATTGATCAAAAGTCGATACCTTACCTTGTTCTATCTACACCCGATCTGATAGGGGCCAATGCACCTTGGGCTAGGTTTTATTTTCCTGCCGAATCTCATTACCCCTTCCATCGGTGACGCTTTTAAGAACACCTAATTCATCAACTTGAACTCTAAATATCGACGTTGATTATCTGTATATAATTTCTACTGACTATGGGCTGCTAATTAATAGCTTGCTCGATCATGTTTGGGCCTACTAGTTTAGATTTTTCCAACATCAAACCAACCAATAGGAGACTTACACGTCCTGCCATATAAAGTCTCATACATGGCCATCTGGATACTAGAATAGTAGCTACATCTTGAAGTCAACAATATAGGCCTGCAGCATATCTTCTAGCGTTTAGATAGTACGCTCAATCTATCCAGCTGTTCGAAGGGAAAATGCGGTACTAAGACCCACCTGTGTTCCCAATATCTTCTTGGACTGATCTCTAGACGCTAGTTGTAATTGAAGTCCCTCTATCTGAGATAACAGCTGTGGGAACCTCATGAAGTCTCACTACCTCCTTGACCTATAACTTCGCATAGTTTCAGCTGCATAGGTAGTCTTGATTGAAAGCAAATGGGTTGATTCTGTCAGCCTACGTTCAATAACCCCCATAGAATCGTACTTCTGCATAGTACAAGGTACGTCTTTACTGAAGTTCATATTTTAGAATCTTAGACCTCATGTATTACTTCTTGACTTCTTTAGAGAAGACTTTAACTGGTACTCTGCCTTTTCGTGTTGCTCTTCATAATCCTTAGAGTTGGCTACTAAGTAGCGCTGAGTTCCTTCATATAATGGCTTTCATAGAAGATCAGTGCTCTTCCTATCATTAACTCATATAATTCTGAAGGAATTTGGCATATAAGTTTGCCATCTTTTAGTAACCAGCTAGTTCTGCTCATCTTACTTAAACCATTTCACAATTCCCTTATCCCAACCTGTAACACTCTAAACATATTATGTCGTGTCATTCTTTACCTTTACCAGAATATGAGAAGGTGCTCAACTTAGCCCAAGAAATATCTTAGTGTCATCTCGCTAGTTTTCATATTTTACCTTGCCTTCTCCTCTCCTATCTTACAATCGATATCGGGATAGATCTTTGGTCCAACCATGGACATATCCTATTATTCCCTTAGTACTAAGTCCATCTTGGTAGTTTGGCTTAACCTATCTTCAGACTTCTCTGTAAGGTATCCAAAATATCCTGACTTCTTTTATCATGTACTTACTCACTTGACCCTGTACTTAACATATACATATTCATAGGTTGCATAACCATTCTGATACAACTTGTATAAGGTAGACGTAGTCTTTTCATCTCGGGGTTCATTCTGCTTTACATATCTTATTCACATTGAAACTCACTCATCCCATCTCGTCATACTTCTTTCTCTTCCTTTATTCACTCTTTGATTTTCTCATCCCCTATCATAGGATATTTTCCATTCCCAATCATATATCGTAATTTCATTTGCGAACAACTCTATAGCCTACATCTCGGCCTTTTATTTAGCATAGCATTGCTATTCCTCATAATATTCCTCAAGTTATTCCGCACCATTCTCTTGTTATACTCTTTCCTTTTTATACTCACCCATCTTCTAACTTTATGTCATTCAGGTTCTTGCCAAAAACTTCTTAACACTGCCTTAAATACCTTCTGACTTCTTATCCAATTATTGTTGGCTTCCAGATCTTACTAACTTGTTTTCGCAAGGGATCTTAGTTGTAGTTTAACAATCCATATCAAATATATTGTAGTGTCAGTTGTTTCTGTCTTGCATCTGCATTTGCATTACTTGTACTTGCTTCCCCTCTTAAGGGTGTACTTATACCACTACCTATTTACACCGTACTCTATGTCCTTATTTCCAATCTTTTTCCCCAATCCATTGGGTACTGTACCATATCCATATCTTTCTTCATCATTTATAACTTGACTCTATTCGTACGAAACCTTGGCTAAATCATGAAACAATGAAAACCTTTTCATACATAGTGTGACATCTCATCTATTAATTTGTACTTGAGTAAGGTGACCCATGGAACAACTCATCCAATGCCACATTCTACTTATCTTCATCAAAAGTTAATTAGCACCTATAGTCGTTCCAATTTTGATTAGGCACCACTAGTATTCCAACGATAATTGTCCAAGGTTCTCTTGAAGTAGTATCTTTATCCCAACCTATATCCTTCGTTTCTTGGGACGAATGTATATTACACCGTTTATTCCTTAAGTTTACCGTCTTTGTCCCTTAAGGACTCCACTATTTTTGGGGATACGTTGTGTGCACGCACCATCCCTTTATACTTTATGCCCCTTGCCCTTACTGTGTACCCAACACGGGCTTTTAATTTT
Source organism: Solanum dulcamara (assembly GCF_947179165.1). Classification (NCBI taxonomy): domain Eukaryota; kingdom Viridiplantae; phylum Streptophyta; class Magnoliopsida; order Solanales; family Solanaceae; genus Solanum; species Solanum dulcamara. The sequence continues at coordinate 58,585,850 of NC_077246.1, forward strand.
CTCAACAACATACCAAGTTTGCCTCAATCAGGGCCTTACCTTATCACCATGTAGTCTTACTACACTTTTAAGTTCATAACTATACGTTCTCCTTTCGTTTCGTACTTGTATTCATTTAATCATATCTATCTTGGGTGCTTCCGTTAGATTTCCCTTATCATTTTTTCCGTCTAGGTCTATCTTTTATTCTGCACACGAGGGATCTTATACTACCTCTGTATCATTCGGAATGCATTACTTCCACATAATCCTTTTTCTCATTTCCAAAACATATTTTGTCCATCCATCTTTATTACCAATCATTCCCTAGCACCCATTCTACCTCGTTGCTCATCCTTCTACAACTTGTTTTTTCGTAGTTCCGTCACTTTTAGCATTCGTATCTTCGACTACCCATGTCATGACTTATTGTTACACGGTTATCTCACTTTCTTCTTGTTTACTCCTTCCAGTTACTCTTTCTTCCCTTGTGCTCGCTATCATTTCCGTTATCGCATAACCTTTATTCGAAACTTTCCCTATGAAACTTGATAAGTCTTTCTTATTTGTTCCATAGCTCGCTTGTCCGTTTCACACTTACCCTTATATTCTTATTACACGGACCACGTCCTATCTTCAACCACTTTCTCACTAGGCTTTACTTATTTTGATAACGATCCTCATTATATTCATATCATATCCTATTCGTATTCCACCCCATAGTATAACATTTCTTACCCTTTTTCATAATTCTTACTATGGGTTACTTACCCTTCTTAATTAGTCTTATCCTTAATATCTCACAAGCTGTCTTAGTACTACTTCATATCCATCACAATTCTGTTTTCCTTGTACTCTTGTCTTAATCATGTTACTTCTTTTAACTATAGCCCGTTATAGTTTGTCCCTGTGTATCAATTCAGTCGGTGCCTTAATATATCATTCTATCCATATCTACCAGTCTTCTCTAAATCATCTTCTTAGGATCACAAGTCTTTTCCAACTTTGTTTTACCATACCAGTATTGACCTCCTAGTTTCTATTTCCATCACTTCAGCAATTAACTTATTTCTCGAGGTCATCCATACTTGTGGATTTGCCAAATCTCATCATTATTGTGGGAACGACCTTTCAAGACATATTACAATCCTTTATCTTATTCTCTTTTTTATTTCTAGGAGAATTTGGGCAGAGTTTCCTCTGTATTTCTTACTATCTCAAATCTGCACGCAAAAAATACCAACAGTGCCTCACAAGGCCAACATATATAAAGATATCCCTATATCCATTGGCCCTCGAACTGGAGCCACACCATCTCCTACATAGATAAGTGTACTCATGAGATGAAGATCACCCAAGTCTCGTGGATTAAGCCACAACTCGATTTCGTCAAGCTGAACACTAACGGCAGCGCGTTGGGTAATCCGGGGGCAATTGGGGGGGGGGGTGGCATTGTAAGAGATCACATGGGTAAATTCATCTTCGCCTACGCCATACCATTAGGGGAGGGAACCAACAATCAAGCTGAACTAGAGGCGGCAGTTTATGGGCTTAAATGGTGCATTCAATAGGGTTTTCAGCACGTTATCTTAGAAGTTGACTCGGAGTTGCTCACTAAATGGATCAATCATCAGACTAAACCTCCGTGGAGCCTTCACCAGGTAACTCAGGACCTTGTTGGTATTTCCAAATTATTTGTTCACTTTTTTTGCAGGCATGTATACAGGGAGGCAAACTACACTGCGGATGCTCTCTCCAAGCACACTCACACTCTTACCACTCCAGGCCACTACACCACCCTTCAGCAGCTACCTCGTGGTACTCGAGGTTACTATATGCTAGATAGAGTTGGTCTGCCCAGCTTCAGACGGAGAAAGACCAAACGGATTAAAAAGCCTCCATGATCTACTATTTAGTGTTGCATCCTTGGATTGAGCACCCAATTGCAGTGTTTGTGATTTTCCATGTTATATCTTAGCCATGTTATTTGATGTTCATCGTCTATGCTAATTTTGTTGTATATATAGCATTTATGAGGATTCATCCCCATTTTTATTTAGATTTTTCCTTTATTTTATGTAAAGGGAGAGTCTCCCTTATTTATGCTTTCCTAGTTTCTTTGTATCGAGAGGAGTCATTTTCTTTAGGTGCATAGTTTCTAGGTTTTCTTTTCATGTGCTTGTATCGGGGATGAGTTGGCTGCCCTTAGTAGGATGGTCGGCTTATGAACCACCATAGGATTGGAGGTTAGGTCTATGTCCCCCTCCGTGTATTTTTCTGTTTTTTTATGTATAATATAGCTTGGGGGTGAGCGGCTCAACCCCTGGCCGCGCACGAGAGGTGGGAGCCTCGTGTAAGGTCTGTTCCCATAAAAAAAAAAATATATATATATATATAAAGATATATATAAGTACCATATCATATCATATTGCATCCACACAGGGTGCCCACAATCAACAGTATGAAAATGGACTTACCTCGTACGTCCATGAGAACTACACCTGTTATACTTTCCTGTCTACTCTTCCTTTCAATTTATAACTTTACATTTCAATTCTACTTCAATACCTTACCCAACAGATATCTTTCGTGTCTTTGCTTACCTGCGTGCCTTGTGACTTCCAATATCATCAGTCACTTCCTTCCGTTGATGTCGTCCTTCTGTTAAAATCCAAGGTTAGTATAAGGAGTTTTCCCATGACTCAGACCTATCGCACGATCTTAGATATGAAAGAAAGGTAACATCCTAAATGTCCTGTAGCCTCCTGTTTATAGATGTGGCACGCAACACACCGATAAAGAAGACTCTACTAGACACGGTCTGTAGACACTCTAAGGATGAACTATTCTGATACTTCTTCTGTCATGACCCAACCTCGTAGGCCGCGATTGGGGCCCGACCTAGACCCCTATATACATACCTCTTAACCATAATCGAATAAAAACTAAACATGACATGGGACTCGAGGAAATAGAAAGTCATCTCGAATATTATCCCAAACATAATCTGTTCCCTAAGGAGTTACAACATCAAGACGATATAACTCGTAAGCCAATATGGCTGTCATTACATATAGGAGCACCTTGCTGTAAATAACATATGCATATACGCAAGCCTACAAGGCTGCCATTGTGAATGGGACGTTCTAAAACATAAGTCATACTAGTACAACTGGGTCACATTTACACACAACTCACACATATGTCTACAGACCTCTAAGAATATCAATAGTACCAGATGGCGAGACAGGGCCCCCGCTATAACCATGAATAAACAAGTATGTATATCAAAGTTCAGTATCAAAATCTGGGCTCCGGCACAACGGAGCACTTCCCAAAATAGCTGTGTGGAAATCCTAAGATGGCGGATCACCGAAGCTAGTACCTGTATCTACGGGCATGACAGGCAGCCCCCCAAAGAAAGGGGGGTCAGTACAATATATGCACTGAGTATTTAAATCATAACATATCATAAATGGGACCACATCTGAAATAAAGGTTCAGGAGACTGGTATGATGCTTAAAAATTCACTATACCTGTGTTTTATGCAATAAAATCATGCATGCTCATATCATATATCATTTCTAGCCCTTTGTGAGCTCGATGGTTTTGTAGGACCCATCTAGGGCTCGACGCCATCATTATATCATCATTTCATTATATCATCATATACATATATGTCAAGGAATGTTCGACTTGATCCTTATATAGTAAAATATGTCAAGGAACATACGGCCCAATCCTTATATACATATATATACCATGTCTGACCTATTATGGGACTCGGTGAATTATGTAAAGAAACTGTGCACGAGAATCTATCCGGCCTGAGATTCGGTGAAAGAAGTGTTACAGTGTGAGTACGAGCAGAGTAGTGAGTAACAATACAAATTTAAATTATTATCGGAGACTCAATGAAGTCATCAAGTGACCCATCACTTGGAGATCAGGATAGGAATTAACTGAAGTACCCGCTAGATGTCACTGACGATTGTATGGATCCTTAGGGATCATAGACATGTATCAAGATGCTGCTAAACAGCTTATGGGATCAAGATGTCTGTCATCGTAGAGTCCTTAGGGATAGAAGCCTATACCTGTAATTACTATTTTACCTATAGAAGACTCGAGAATGGTAGCTCAACTACTTTTAAGAGTTTTAACATCCAGAAGTGAATAAGAGTCCTGAATTCATATTAAGAACCTAGGAATGAAATTACCCCAAAGCTCATATCATTCATTTCACTTATATCTAAGACATGCCAAGAGAAAAGAAAAGAGATAGCTTTATATACCTTTGATGGATTAACCATAATTCAGCTCGCCTCGTAACTTCTTTAACCTATTTAACATGGAAGTAATGCTATTATCAATAACCTTCAACTTTCCAACTCCTAAATCTATACTCAAGTATTCATAAGAGTTATTTTCTCATTTGCCTTTCTCGACTAGTCTATTAATTAGTTAGGAAGTTAACGGAAATCAGGCAGCATCTCCCCTATAAATTGCCCTATCTAAAATTCCGATTGAACCTCCCATCATTGCAGACATACCAAGAATAACAATCAACAGCTATGTACAATCAAACCATTTCAACATTACGCAATACAAGTTCCAAACAAGTTGCCCAGAATCACGATACCCAAATAAGGTTTTCAATCTTTATTTCGTATAATCTTTAACCACACAGAACGGAGGGTTATGTGGATGCAACCAGAAGCACCCACACCCCTTTTGAACCATATTCCAGCCCTGCAACACACAAATAAACCATATCCAACTACAACACCGCAATCGTAACAACACTACTCGAATTCGATTCCACTAGAACGACTCCAATTTCATTTGTTTATAACGTCAAGCAAATTTATGCAATTTTCCTACTTTTAGATTTATTTAACACATGTAATATACTCCGTAACAACATCATTAACTCCAAATCAAAAGGGAAAACCTTACCTTGCCAAAACTCGACCTTGAGAGCTCTTTAATCACAGTTGAAAATCGGTGGCTGCTCGTTATCCTTTCTCACTGCCCAAAACAACTAAATTACGTTATTAGACACCTTCATTTCATCGTAGGACACCTTAGATAATTAATTTACGGATCAAAATCAAGAGCTTAACTTGTTCTAGCCAAACCCATGGTTGCTCTCTCTTGCTCCCTATGTTTTTCTCTCACTCTCTCTCATTTTCTAAGTTATAAAAAGGATACATATGATGAATTAGTCATCAATTCAAGAATATATATCCTCCCTTAGAAGGTGACACATGCCATCCCCTAAGGGTGACACATGTCCAGCTCTTATTGGGCCAACTCATCCATGCGGCCACTCCAAGGCTTCCACGTGGTAGGTGGGGGTCCACCCCAAGCTGCTGCATCACCTACTTGACCCTAAGTAGGTGCATCACCTACTTCCTTGTATCACCTCCTCACGCTGCCATGTGTCATCTCTTCTCTTTTTCGTAGGTTCGTAATCTTATCTCACTTTAAGAACCTATGTAATCGTTTCTACGTAGGTTCGTTATGTACTTAAGTAGCTTAAGTATGTAATTCATCCAAGTCAGTAGCTTACGCAAGTAATTTGAGTCCTACGACTCATTACTTGGACTCCAACTCATTTCGAATTCTTATAACCTTATTTCCAATCTTCCCTATTATGGGGCATCACATTCTCCCTTCCGTAGAGTTATTTGATAATGTTGTAGATGATATGGGTCACATGGAAACTTTTAAGAAGTTTAAGAAGACATTCCAAGGTACAAAAGGATGGGGTATAACAATTACCATACTTTGTCATCCGGGCAAAGCTAATGTGGTAGAGCATGCCCTGAGGCGCAAAGCATCTAGTATGGGTAGTTTGGTCTTCCTTAAGGCTGTTGAGAGGCCTTTGGCGTTGGAGGTTCAGTTATTGGCTAGAAAGTTGGTCCAACTTGATATTTCTACACATCATGGTATTTTGGCCTTTGTGGAGGCTAGGTCTACTTTGATGGAACAGATTCATACACACCAATTTGAAGATGACAAGTTGAGGGCCATTCGATACAAAGTGTTGAGTGGTGAAGAAAAATTAGCCTCTCTTGATCTAGAAGGAGTTCTGAGGATTAATGGTCGCATTTATGTGCCCAAGGTTAGTGAATGGGTATGTATGATATTGGAGGAGGCTCATATTTCCAAGTATTCGATTCACCCGGGAGTGGCAAAGATGTTTGATGACTTGAAACAACACTATTGGTGGTGTGGCATGAGGAGAGACATTATTGATTTTGTGGATAAGTGTCTAAATTGCCAACAAGTAAAGTATGAGCATCAGAAACTGGGTGGTCCTATGCAAAGGATGCCCATTCCCGAGTAAAAATGGGAGCGTATTACTATGGAGTTTATGTCTGGATTACCCATGGCATTGGGTAAGTATGAATCTATATGGGTGATTATAGATCGATTGATCAAATCAGCCCATTTTCTTCCGGTGAAGGCTAGCTACAATGTGGATTAGTTAGCTAGGATCTATCTTCGTGAGATTGTTAGGCTGCATGGGGTGCTAATCTTTATTATGTTGGATTGGGGTTCAGTTTTCACATCTCACTTTTGGGAGGCATTACAACGTGGTTTGGGTACGCAGCTAGAGATGAGTTTAGTATTTCATCCCCAAACCAATGGTCAGTCCGAGTGGACTATTCAGGTGTTGGAGGATATGCTTAGGGCCTATGTGATAGATTTTGGTGACCGATGGAACCTACACTTGCCCTTATCAGAGTTTGCCTATAATAACGTTATCACTCCAACATTCAGATGACACTATTTGAGGCATTGTATGGTCGTAGGTGCCGATCCCCCATTGGATGGTTTGATTCTATTGCGGTTGATGCATTGGATACTCACTTAGTTAAGGATATCATGGAGCGGGTATGTTTGATTCAGGGTCGACTATTGGCAGCTCAGAGTCATCAGAAGAGTTATGCTGACAGAAGGGTTCATTCCTTAGAGTTCATGGTGGGTGATTATGTGTGGCTTAAAATATCGCCAATGAAGGGTGTGATGATGTTCGGGAAGAAGGTCAAGCGTAGCCCGAGGTTTGTTGGCCCGTTTG